>NW_027518690.1:47177500-49577500 GCF_043159265.1 Tasmannia lanceolata
TAAGACACCACCAATCCCTGTAGGACCAGGATTGCCCAAGCTAGATCCATCGAAATTAAATTTAACAAAACCTGGCGCTGGAGATGCCCACTCTTGAGAGACTTTGTGCTTGATCTCTACGAAGCAACACATTTCTCTCCAACCTTCCCATAGTTCATAAGAAGATACAGAATTAAAGGAGGGAAGAGATTTCACCCATGAAATTATCAAGGCAATAACTTTGATGAACAGGAATCCATGGTTTCTTGAAACGCCTTTAAACACTCTAGCATTCCTTCTTTCTAGAACACCCAAATGGTGGCTAAGAAGGACACATTCCAAAGAATTTTGCCTTTTTTCTTCCATGGAACTAAATACCAACCCAGGAGGAGATCATCAAGCTTTTCTTAAAAAACTCAATAAATGCCAAATCTGCTAAGGAGCTTACTCTACACTACTCTAGCGACTTTGCAATGCATAAGAAGATGTTCTACGTATTCTCCCACCTCAATACATAAGGTGCAATGATCTACAATGACCATCTTCCTCTTTCGAAGAAAGTCAACCGTCTGGATCCTTTTCTTCAAAGCCACCCAACCAAAAGTGCAAATTCTAGGAGGGGCCTGGATTAACCATACACTAGCAACATTGGAGGATGCAGGGAAAACCACTACGTTTTGGTAAAAAGACTTCCGAGAAATCACCAGATGAATTCCAGATCCATACGATTTCTTCCCCATCTTGCTTTATGTAGTCTTCTTCAAGCACTTCCAAAAGTCTAGAGTCAATCTCCCTTTCAAAAAAATTCCTCCTAAACAAGGGTTTCCATGTAACACCTTCTCTTCTTTCCATGTTATCTATCATGAAGCCATCCATTTTTACTGCAATTGCAAACAAATCCGGAAACATATCTTCATATTGCTGCCAATCCAGTGATAATAAAGTTGCACTTCATATTGTGATATTTCCCCTAAAGTTGCACTTCATATTGCTGCCAATCCTGTGTTCCATGAGCGCACAAAGCACATCGAGTTGGATTGCCATATTGTATGAGAGAGGCTTCAAGTAGGACTAATGTGGACTGTCCATCTCCCCTCGAAACAAGTGGCTGATATATTCACTAAAACGCTTGGTCGAGAACAATTCAGTTTACTAACTCGCAAGTTGGGCGTTCATGAGGGGGAGTATTGTCGTATATGGAATCTCACCCCATATTGTCATAAATGGGAGAACACATTAAAAGCATTGAATTGATTGCAATCAAGTCAATATAGACATAAATGGCATGACCTATGAATGTCATGGTATAAATGAGATGAGCCAACAATTTGGCAATGCAAATTCCTCTCTCTCTCTCTCTCTCTCTCTCTCTCTCTCTCTCTCTCTCTCTCTCTCTCTCTCTCTCTCATATCGTTATAAAAAAAAAGACATTGTAAAAGAATGCAAGGAGAAAAGAGAATAATGGAGCGAGATTTCTTTCTCGTGGATGTAGGCATATAGCTGAACCACCTAATTCTTTGTTTTTTTTCGGCCTTGTGTTTTTTCTTGTCTTCGCTTCTTCACTTAACAATGTGTGTATAAAGCGTATGAACTTGTAAAATCCTAAAATTTGTAATTCTAATTAGTTGCATAGTCCTCTTTTCTACTTGTAATCCTTATCTATATATTAACCTATGATTTGTGGACATGGACACGGAGTGTCAGACATGGCAAATCCCTAAAATTTAGAAACGGGGACACAACTAAAATAGAAAATATATATAATCATAATTTGTCGGTACGGATTCATGTGTTGAGTTTCGACATGGATATGAGTTGTCTGACATGGCAACATCTAAAAATCTATAAATGGTGACACATACATTAACATATAATTATGGATTATTACACAAATACGTGTCGACACACACACTAACTCAAACACTCCAAGCAATACATTTAAAAGTGTCCAAAGGAGTGTCATCACGGGTGGACACGCGTGTCATGTCGGACACGGCAGGACATATTTTCAATGACACTTTCGACATATTTTCTCTACTTTCTTTAGAACTTTTCGCGTCCTGCATTTTCTCTTTTCTAAACCCCTCACTTCTTGTTTTTGCTTCCCGCATCTCTTCTTGCATTCGCTTCCCACTCTGGCGACTATGGTACATGGAGTGTTGGAACTGATAACCAATTGATTGAAAAACTAATGTCTTCGTTTGTTCTTTGATTCTATGAAAAATGACACCTTCCACTACGCAGGCCGTATAGGGACTGTTGGTCCTGATAACCCATTGATGAAAAAAACATGTCTTCATGTGTTCTTTGATTCTATGAAAAATGCCACCCTCCAATACCCAGTCTGATTTAGGGTGATGTTAGTTGCTCTTGATAAGTTTATGTCTGCTTCATAATGGCACTTCTAAAGAAAACTAGTAGTTGTCTGGCAAATTCCTTTTTGATGAATTGGCAGTTCTTCGCTTTTGTCTGTCATTTTAATTAAGTGTCTTCTCTCTTTTAACCAGGGTTTCAGAAAAACCGATCCTGAGCAGTGGGAATTCGCGAATGATGAGTTCTTAAGAGACCAGAAACACCTTCTAAAAAACATCCACAGACGCAAGCCAATACACAGCCATTCGCAACAGCATCACCAAGCACAAGGTAATTCTTTAGGACCATTATCTGAAGAAGAAAAACAGTCGCTTGAGGAAGAAATAGAGAGGCTGAGACAGGAGAAGAGTTCGCTTGTTTTGGAGCTACAAAGGCACTTACAACAACAGCATGGAACGGATTTGCAAATGCAGACTTTGGAGGAGCAGTTGCTGCGCATGGAACAACAGCAACAGCAGATGATGGCCTTCTTGGCGAGAATTCTGAAGAAACCCTGGTTTCGCTCTAACCTTGTGCAACAGTCTGAAAACCATAACAAAAAGAGGAGATTGCTAAAACCCGATTACCTCTATAATGAAGTTGATCCGGAAAATAACCGGATTGTGACTCTCCAGACGGTAGAGAGAGAAAAACCTGATATTAGTTCTGTTCAGATTTTAAATACTGAACCATTTGAGAGGACACTGCTAAAACCCGGTTACCTCTATAATGAAATTAATCGGGAAAAAAACCGGATAGTGACTCTGCAGACGGTAGAGAGAGAAAAACCTGATATTAGTTCTGTTCAGATTTTAAATACTGAACCATTTGAGAGGACACTGCTAAAACCCGGTTACCTCTATAATGAAATTAATCGGGAAAAAAACCGGATAGTGACTCTGCAGACGGTAGAGAGAGAAAAACCGGATATTAGTTCTGTTCAAATTTTAAATACTGAACCATTTGAGAGGACACTGCTAAAACCCGGTCACCTCTATAATGAAGTTAATCGGGAAAAAAACCGGATAGTGACTCTGCAGACGGTAGAGAGAGAAAAACCGGATATTAGTTCTGTTCAGATTTTAAATACTGAACCATTTGAGAGGATGGAGTCATCCATAAATTCATGGGAAAATTTTTTCCATGGGGTCAGTAATGCTTCCAGTGAAGAGATGCATACTGATGGTGTTCAACGGCAGCCTTCTGCAATACTGCTTAATGAAATGCATGCATCTTGTGGTGACTCAGCTATAACTATGCAACCACATTCACCTAAGTTGCATCCTTTTTCACCTATTTCAAGAGATATCGATTCCTCTATTGAGATGACTGAATCTACAAGTGTGGAGAGTCCGCCTATATCTCCCTTTCAACATCTTGAAGATATTCGACCTAAAGTCTCGGGGATAGATATTAATTCGAAGCCTGCTGGTTCTGAGGTTCAGTCGCCGAAGGAACAGATAGCCAGTGTTTCTGCTGCTCCGACAGATGTGAATGATGGTTTTTGGGCACAGTTCCTAACGGAGAGCCCTGGTTTGTCAGATAAACAGGAAGTCCAATCACAAAGAGGGGATAGTGATGTCAGAATGAGTGAATGCAAGCCATCTGATGGTGGGGATTTTTGGTGGAGCAATAAGAATGTAGACCACCTTACTGAGCAGATGGGGCAACTCACTCAAGCCGAAAGAACCTAGTATTGGTTGATTATCTGTTACAACTCTTGAGATGGTTTGTTGGTTGCCTCATCGAACCTAGCAAATAGGTATGGCTAATTGGATCTTCCATGTTTTGAGCTTATCCTTTTTTCTAGTACTGCTGTTAATGGAACTGGTTGTGACGTTATAGTTATTGATTTTATTTGTTTACTAGTTTATGAATTGTGGTACTTAGGTGGTTTATGCATTTTCCGTTTAAACATTTGTCATATATCTTTTGATTCATAACCAGTTTTCATTTACTCCTATGCTCTTCCTGTTGCGGTCATGTTACCTATAATGCTCTCTAAATGACTACTTGAAGTGACAACTACTGGGTTAATTTGTGGGATGTTACCTGAGTTAGTCATTAATTGGAAGTTGTCAAAACTCTGAAGGTGAAGTAAAACCAAATGCAAGATTGTAGAAATGAATCTGTAGAAAAATGTAATTTTTTCTGTTCGTTTCCAATAATTGATTAGGCACAGTTGTTTGGAATCTTTGGATGTGTTGTTAATGTCAAATTCTTTCATTCACAGTTATTCCCGCTCTGTATTCTAACCTTCCATGAAGATTATTTCATGCCATCTATTGTCATTAACAAGAATTGAAGCCTATTGTGTCACGTGGGGTGGACTTTCTCAGTGTCAATTGTTCTTTATTGTTGGGACATATGGTCAGAAGTCTTCACTGTATTTACTTTTTTCTAATTTGTCAGGATCACTTTATTTGAATTAGATAGTTGTTCCCTTTGTAACTAATTTAGTAGTATTCGAATATAATGGTCATTCGTGTATTCTTATGTTTCTAAGGGTTCATTGGCTGATGCTGAAATATTTGATGTGACATTTTGTATTGATTTCGTGGGTTTAACGCAAGGTTTTGCTGCTTATTCCTGTTTGTGAGTTTTTCTTGGGAAGGAAGACTAATTTTTTAAAGATTTATGTAGATTTTTCGTGATTTCGACTTAGATTAATTCTATTTTTGCAACAGATTTTCACCCTTATGATTTGTTATCCACTAGAAGGTTAGTTTAACTTCCCATTGACTCTTGGATTTTATTTCTGTTGTAAGTTGCATCATAAAAGTTTGTTGTTTGGATTCTATTGAAAGATTCAAAATGGACTGGTCGAAATTCCGAACATGCAATTTGCTGTTGAAGTAGTCCTATCCTGATGCCTCTATCAAGGAAGCTTGTCATTGTAAGATGATATTCAGGTGTTTTGAGGCAAGACGTGGTCAGTGAAAGAACTTGGTAAGAGTTTAGTAATAGTCTAAGGTCGATGAGGATCTAGTTAATGAGGTGGTTTCTTTTTTCAGTTGTAGATGGGTTCTATTTCTTAGTTATATCTAGTATTGCCACATTATATGCAAAATCCTTCTAAAGTTCTATGAAATCTGGGGGTGGAGGGGTTTGAGAGGAAATTTGCATTATAGAAAGGTAAAATGTTGCCCTTTTTTCGTAGGTGTTCATAAGCACACAATTTTGTCCCTTGGGGGTGGGATTACTCGTAAAATCAGTTGTGTTAAACTTCCTAGTGAACTTTGTACCTTTGTTCCAATTATACATTGGCTATAATGTAGCATCTTGAGCAGTTGCTAGGGATTTTCTGTGGAATGGGAGAGGATAGATTGGATTGACACAAATACCACCTAGTTTGTGTGGATTGAATTACACAAATACCACCTAGTTTTTTTTTAATAAACTTCTGAGGTTGGTGAATAGAAGTTTGGCCCGGGCGAAGGCAAAAATATCATGGATAAGTTCGGGGTGTGGACTGAATGCAACAGCCAACACCAATCGCGAACTGCCTTTCTGCAAAAGTCCCTAGCAAATCCCAACCCTCCAATTTTGTCTTATTCATAGCATGATCTTAACCCTCCGATCCAAAATAGAAGTAGAATGAATTTGTACTTAAAATTTGGCTTTATGCTATCACGGCCTAAAAGCATCTAGTGTTCCTCTTAGTCTCTGTTCACTTGTTTTGCCGGGAAAGGAAAAGAAAAGGTTTTCCGGGAATCTGACGTGGCATTAGAAAAAGAAATCTAAGGAAACTGTGTAGGAAAAGGTTTCCCGCGCCTGTTCACGTGCGTAGGAACTGTGCAGGAAAAGGTTTCCCGAGAAACTGCTTGCCCACCTTTTTTTCACTAGTTTTCCCGGGAAAGCAAATCCAACCAAAATAGTGGGATTTGGTTTCCCACACTTGCGAGAAAAGAGACATTTTCACATCATTTTTGGCAATTCAATGTCACTATTTGACATTTTCCACCTAGGCTTGTTACTTTCTCAGGAAAGCAAGTGAACACTAGAATTCTGTCTTGTGAAGGTCTTGTAAAGGAAAAAAAGAGGCTGTTTTCCAGGGATTTGCTTTCCCGGGAACGCAAGTGAACAGAGACTTAAAAGATTCATGGTGTCGGCACATAGTGCATCTATTTTTAAAAGAACCATATGGTTGGATGATCGAAGCATTCATTTGTTGGGTCTTGGTGGCCTAGTTACCAAAGCTGATTTGGCCTAAAAAAAAAAAAAACAAAAATGGGGACAAGAAAAATTTGAGTTTAATACGGTATTAGTTTAAAAAAAGCTAGCAAAAAACAGTCTGATACATTAAAAAAACTCACGTAATATGTTTAAAATTTTGTCATCTACAATATATATTGGGGTAAAGTTGAAAAGTTTGCCAAAATTTATTAAAATGCCGTTAAGACAAAGCTTAGCCAACTATGATCCTAAACTAGAAGGGTAATGCCTTAAACATCACTTCCATAGGATGATACTGACCCTTTGATCTATACACGTCTCTATAAAGTGCCAAAGCCTACAGATCGAAGGAGGGTTAAGATGATGCTATGAAGATGATTTTCAGGGCACAACCTGTATAAGTAGGAGTGCAGCAAATTCTCTTTTAGGATCAATGGTAGAAGGCAATTTTTTGGGTCATACAAGAGGCCATACGAGGCATGTATGTGGAGTTAAGACTGGTTGATCTTGTAGAACATCATGAGGATGCCCACATGGTCTTAGTCCAATCCCTAATGAACCCCTGTTGCTTAAGTTAAGAGGACTTTAAAAAGGGAGATAATAAATTCGCACCCCTGTAGGATGATTCGCACCCGCTTAAGATGAATTGACGTCAATTCACATTACAAGGGTGTGAATTTATCATCATCCTTTAAAAAAACTAACTGTTTATATTTCCTTTGATAGAACAAAGCTTGATTGATCAAGAGCCTAGAACCACCCGATCAAGGTTTTCTTGACTGCAGTAGGGCAGATTGCTAGATTCATTGCCGATTTGATCGTAGGAGGGTGACTATGGGATGAGCCCTTATAGTCTAGTAATTTTCAAAAAGGATTGTTTGACCCACACCATAGGATGATCCAAACTGTCCATTTGATTGGCCACAACATAAATAGGTTGTTGCCCAGGGGCAGAGCAAGCAATTTACACTTGGGGGTGGCCGGATTTTGCAAGTCAATCGTGGCTGTGGCCACCCCCACGCTATATGTGGCTCTGCCCTGGTTGTGCCCAAAACATCATTTTTATAGGTTGATCCTAGGCCTCCGATCTATAGAGTAACTCAATATTATGGAAATCTCTATAGATTGGAGGCTGGGGATCATCCTATCGAAATGTTTTTTTTTCGTGGCCCATCAAATGGTCGGTTTGGATCATCCTATTGTGTGAGCCGTACACTCTTTGCAAAATCGGAAATCCTGGACTCTACTGCTTACTCCATATAGAAAAAGGGAGCAAGCGCCTTTTAGTAACGAGCCTAAAAGGCTACTTTCTTTCTTAGCAATTTCCTATCTCGATAAAATGGGATTTGCTAGGGACCATCGAATAAAGCCATTTTGTGGCTGGCTGTTGCCTGAGAGAGGGCTCACTTTTCCGCAGATCTTGTCTTATTTATTTAATTTATCCGAGATGGCTGCTCTCTAGTGCAACAGCCGGCCTCGAAATGTCTTCCTGAGCTTGTCCCTAGCAAACTCCCGATAAAACAGCTTTCTTATTCGGAATCTTTGAAACATTTCCCTCCTTTTCATGGTCCCCACACTTTCTCCATTTCTACCATTTCCTCTCTTTATCAAACACTCCTTCATCTTCCCTTTTTCTTGGATAAAAACAAAAAGTCGTACTAAACAAGCAGAGAAGGGAAAAATTAGGAAAAATGCGTTCTCGACTCCTCTCTAACCCTAGCTCCGATTTCCCCAATACCGAAATGCCTTCAGAAACCGATTCTCATAATCTCCCCTCTTCTTCATGTCGGATTATCTCCTACTCTGAGATCTGGATTTGTTTATGGATTCCTTTTCTTCTCTCATTCTCGAAAGTTATGAATCAAGCTAGGGCACAGACGATCCTTCTTCCCGGAGAGTCCAGATTCGAAACTTCCGGCTGTCCGATGCAGGATCCGACTCTTTATTACCGGCCGGTGATCGGAATCGTGACTCATCCCGGTGACGGAGCTTCTGGAAGGCTTAATAATGCGAAGAACGCGTCTTACATTGCTGCCTCTTATGTTAAGTTCGTTGAATCTGCAGGAGCTCGTGTGATCCCTTTGATCTATAATGAGTCACCTGAGATTCTGAAGGAGGTGAATTTCTACTCTCTTTGATTTTTTATTTTTATTTTTTGTTTCTTTTCTTTTCCTTTTTTTCAGTTTAGTTGGAATTCAGAAATTTCGCGTCAATTTTCTCAGGTCAATTGAAATTCGCTAATGATAATTAATTTTAATTTAGTAATTAGTGGTTCGCAGTAGTTGAAATCAATGTACTACTATCAATTTTCATCTTTCTTTGAATCTTTTTTTTTTGGATTTTGGGGAAAGCTAGAAATTCGTAATAAGATGATGTCATTTTTGGAGCACATTTAATTGATCTAGTACTGATTTGAAGATTCATGGTGATTTTTTCATTTTCTTCATTTTATTTGTGATTTTCTCTGATGATTATATTTGATGTTATTTACGTTTGAGTTTGCAGAAGCTTGGCCTGGTGAATGGTGTGCTCTTTACTGGTGGATGGGCTAAAAGTGGTTTATACTATGAGACTGTTAAAGAAATTTTTAAGGTATTTCACTGCCCTATAGATCCAAGTCTTACGAAACAAAATCGTGCTTTATTATATTTCTTAACTTGGCTAGTCGAGGTGACCTTTATACATAAATAGTTTGTTACCACATGCGTTATTTGACTGCTGCATATGCATTAATCTATACACAATTATTACTATTTAGTGTTAGATCTAGATGTGTACCTGCAGTGTATGAATCCACTCTAGTAGTTAACAAATCAAGGAAATCAAATTAATTGCCTCTCGGAAAAAAAATTCAACAATTTGTATTGTGATGAACTTCTTTTATTTGAGATCAATCCCGCTTGATTATTCCGCCTCATTAATTTTAAGCTCATTAAGTTTATCTTTGCCTTTTTGTTTTGGCAGCAAACTCTAGCCAAAAACAATGCAGGAGATCATTTTCCTTTGGTTGCCATTTGCTTAGGCTTTGAGCTTCTTAACATGATTGTCAGCAAGGTAGTACTTTCTGTTTCGCCATTTGCTTAGGCTTTGAGCTTCTTAACATGATTGTCAGCAAGGTAGTACTTTCTGAATCTACTTCTCAAATTGTTCTATATTATGTTTCAGGAGTTTATTCATGTAGTTCTTCTCTTTGGATAAATAACAACATTAAAAAAAAAACTTCTCTTTGGATAAATGGTCTCAAAGTATCAAATAGACACTACTGTTTATCAAAAGAATTGATCTCATCTCAATGCTTAAGCATGGAACTGCACTTTATTTTTTGGGAAATGATATCAACACAACCATGCTTTAATAATTGCACAAACGCAGCCTGTCTTTTCCTTCTTAATTGGTTTGTAAGAGCTTTTTTGGAACTGTAATAACCCTTGCAGCTCTTTAAATAATAAACGACGAGATGGGTTATTGAAATCATCAAAACATGTTGTGCTGATATCATTTCCCTAATTTTTCTCTCTGAAATAACATAGTGGTGACTTTTATCAGTTTATATTCCCTTTTTCGTATTTGGTAGTTTCTATCATTATTTTATTTTTGAATTCTTTGTTCCATAGTTAAATACCTGGTTGACTTCAATTAAAATGTGGCTTCACTCGAATCTAGAACAAGGCAAGTCTCTTTCTTTGAAAATCTAGGACATGACCTGTTGCTGCAACTGTGAGGCTTAGCTAATGTTTTGTTTTTAATGGTAATAATACTTTCAAAAGCAAGGGCCAAAAGGCCAGGACCGAGGTGGTCAGAAACAAACAAAAAGAAGAAAAAGATACGATAGGAAAATAAAGCATCCCAATAGGAATCAAGGTGGAAGGAATTGCAAGCATTCCAAATCTGCTCTGAAGGTACCCAACCGGGCCAACCGATCGGCTTCGCTATTGGTTGATATCAAAACATGCTGGAAAGCCACTGCATGACCCTCTATTCTATCTCGGATTTCATCAATCGCATCTGCGCATCTCCAGGTGTAATTAGATCCATGCATCATCTAGTTGATGACATTTTTTAGAATCTCCTTCTGCTATGACCCGGTCCACGTCGGCCACCACTATCAACTGAATTCCTGGTAGAAGTGCATGAATTTCTACCATTGTTGCATATGTACGCCCCAAAGGCCCCGAATATGCCCATCGCATGGTTCTATCATCCTCCTAAAGAATACCTCCAATGCCAGCCGGTCTAGGATTCCCTAGGCTAGAACCATCGACGTTTAGCTTAAGTCAGTCTGAAGAGTGAGAAAATTAAAATAGCAAACATGCGGATAGAATGGTATGCAGAATTATAAATCACCTGAATTTCTTTTAAAGCTAAGGTATTTGCCCAAAGGTAAAGTTAGTTAGATTAATTGCTTTCCAAGTTAAAGTTACTAATCACATTAATTACCATATAGGCATCTGTCATGGAGGTGTACATTGGGCTCCGTGTCAATCTCATCATCGTTGATGAATTTTCTTTCAAGTACTTATTGGGAAGATATGGTGTGGAGCTGTGAGGAAATGTAACAAATGCCATAGTGGATTTGGATCGAGTTGCACAAGGGTTGCTGAATATTAGTTGATGGATGTCCAGACCAGTCAAATCTTTAATAGGGAAGATGGAGCAGGATGAGCATTATTTCCTTAATTTATGATTAGACTAAAATGTAAATGTCACTTTTTTCTGGGTCATGAATACTCAATGCTCAAACTTGTGATTATTTCGTCCATTTTTTTGTTATGTTAAGTTTATTTATTGGTGATAAAAGAACCCAAAAGTGATATTCCATGCATCATCCGTGATTTTTTTGAATGATTTCATCCATGGGGTTTTCAGCTTCCGAAGTTCTGGGTTATTCTTATTCAAACCCTTCACGGCCTTTAATCCTGTTGAGTGTAAATGGGGTACTGCATGACCTGTGCCTATTTTGAAGTACAAGAAAGAGAATGATCGAAACGTATCCAATATCACTCCAGGCACTTGTAAGAGGTCCAAAAATTTGTCTTAAGTAGTCCATGCCATTGTGCCTTGAGCTGAAGAAGATTTTGTCTGAAGTGAATGATTTGTGCTCACTCTAGCCTTTGATCAACACCTTCTTTTGTATTTACCTTGGAAATTTGTTGGACAAGCCAGTGTTTCAAAACTCGGACAAGCTGAAGTCAATGGTTGATACATTCAATTTTTCGTTGACTTGAGTGAATCTAAGAGTTTTGATTGACTTGATAGAGGAAAACTCGGATTTGGATGAGAACTCCGCCAAGGTAAAAGGGAGTTGACTCAAGCAAGTCTACACTTGACTTGGGGAATTTTAAAAAGTGGTATGTGCAAGCTAATTGGTTTTGAGGCAACGCGGGATAGTGCTATAACTTCTATTAATAGAATACTACATAACAAGGACACTAGCTTCCATAATATTGGCATGTTTGACATGTATTTTGGACACTTCTCAGCAGGATTGCTAGGACAAAGCTGTACCTTTTTATTTTTTGTATTTACTTTTATTTATATAGTGATTTTATCATTATGACGAATTTCTGTTTACCTATAAATTTTATGTTTTCAATTTATATTCCCTAATATTTCTTTTAATGCGCCATTCAAAAAAAAAAAACTTTAATGCATATCAATATTATCATGTAATGGTGTTCAGAAGTTGGTATCTTTGAGCTCTTTGAGGTTGCCATCTCTGACACCCATTTGGGTTTGAGGCTGAACAGAAAACTAATCAACATTTCGATGTGATACAGCCCACCCTGGTGCCCTCGCACGCATAAATAGTCTTATTCGAATCAAGCGCATGTTCACCTATTGCTATTTGTCAGAGAAATTTCTTTTCTATTCTACTATTATCTATTAAATGGTTCATTCTTATACTTTTCTTTTCAATGACACTTATTGTGATTGTAGGACCGTAACATTCTTGAAAGGTTTAGTGCAACGGATCAGGCATCTACTCTTCAGTTCACAGAAAACACAAATATTGAAGGAACTGTGTTTCAAAGGTAAATTCTTTGCAAAGTTGAATTTATTTCTTCACATTTCTCACATGCTATGAAAATAAGGCTACAGAGTTAATTTCTTCTCTTCTTGGCAGGTACAGTTTTAAAAATTATTTACAACTTATAGTTATGCTTTTATTGATGCATTTAGTTCAAATATCTATAAAAAGTGCTTTTCCATGTATGTAGGTCTTATGTTGTGCTTTTGTATTCTCGAACTAACTTATTATTTAAATGCAGAAGTGAAATATTTTGCCCATGTGCACCTATCAATTTGGCTTCACATATTATTAGCATTATTGATTCTACAATCTGTAGTCCTGATCAATTAATTAAATTCTTGGCCAAAATGAGACTGTTGTCTTAGTTTTATTTTCATTGGAGACTAAGAGGAAACATAAAATGACCTACCCTCCTGACTTGCTTGGTGTTGTGCAAGTCATAGTTGGTTTCTTTATATCAGCTGGAACAAGTCCAACTAATAGATCTGGCTTTGTATTAGATACCAATGGAAAAGTCAAACTGGCAGGTACATTATTTCTTGGCACATTTAATCTAGATATACTTTTTGTCATTGAAGTCATTTTGGCACACAAACTTTCTTGGCAAGACAGAGCACTTACAAAGCATTATTGATTAAGATCCTCTTGGGTTGAAACCACCATTGTTTCTAATTGGAGATTTAGCGTTCTTGAAAACCATACTTGCAGTAAAGTGCCTAATCAAATGGGAACTGATAACTGAGTCAACTGTTTGGAATGCCTAACCAAATGGGAACTGATAACTGAGTAGGCTGTTTGAAATCTGAGACTTGTTTTCTGAGATTTCTCGAAAAAATGTCGGATTTCTTGATATTGTGCTTTTGGGATTCTAAAGTCTCATTTCTGAATGTCAGGCAATAGTTTCACGAATTAAAAAATTCCTAATCTTTACATTTCTAAATTTTATTTTTGTTATATTTTCATAAAACATGTGTGGTTTTATAGCCGACCCCAACTAGTTTGGGACAAAGGCTTTGTTGAGTTGAGATGTGTGGTTTTATGATTTAGGTGTTGTTATGTGTATCTATACTGTGCTGTTAAGTTTTTGTTGGCGCTGCCACCTTATTATCTTTGGTTAGTCTTACACTATCAAATTATTTGCAATGGACCCTTGCTATCACCCTTTATGTGCAAGGTCACATTAAGATGGGGCTCCTTATTGGGACCAAGGTTTTAAATTTCGGTTTCGGTACCGATTTTGGACCCCACCGAAATCCGAAATTTGGTATTTTGGCTCGAAATTTCAGACCGAATTTCCTAAATTTCGGACAGAAATTCCAAAAATTTGTAACATTTTTTTTTTTTAAAAAAAAAATGGCATTTAATACCGAAATTTGGAATTTCTAAAAATTTCCAATTTCAGGAAATTTCGGTCGGATTTCGGTCGAAATTTAAAATCATGAATGGGACTACACCATGACCCAAGGTAGGAATACAAGATACCTCGAAGTGGGATGCTGATAATTCTATCATTCTTGCTTGGCTCTTTAACTCTATGGATCCCTCTATTGCTCATCTATACATTATCAATGATTCTTCCTCGAAACTATGGAACAAGTTGGCTGCGACCTTTGCCCCTGGTGGTGAACATGATAATCATGTTTATCAACTTACTGAAGGAATAACAGCACCTAAGCAAGGGGATCGATCTATTGGGGGAGTATTTTAGCTCATTGGAGAGCATGTGAGAGGAACTCGGTCATTATGAACAATTGTCAGATTTTAGGAAAAAGCTACAAAGGTTGACAAATGTGAGGAGAGACATCAGGTTTCCACATTTCTTGGTGGAGTTCATTCAAAATTTGAATAAACTAGGACTCCTATCTTAGCTACGCGACCTGTTCATCATCTTAAAAATGTTTATGGTATTCTCTTTGCTTAAGGAGGAATGTCAATCTCTAATGTCTAGCACTCATGTGGTTCCCCAGGATCGTGATGTCTTTATGTCAAATTCTCGAGCCCCTCATGATAGAAATCTTTCTGGTGGCTGTAGAGTTCATGGAAGTGGCTGATCTTCCATCACTTTTCTTTTTGTGGAATCCTTGGTGTGATAACTTCACTTTATCTAGAAATTTTCACAACATCATGTTTTTTTTTTTTGGAACAGTAAAATAATTTCATTAAAAGAGACCGACAAAGTCAAAGAAAGAGATACAACAAAAATAGGATACAAAGCGAGATAAAAAGAGTAAACAAAAAATCAAGGGGGTAGAAAATCGTAAAGTTCCAACTCTTCCTTCTCTACCCCTTCTTTTGCGAGTCTGTCAGCCACCCCATTTGCACAACAGCATCATGTTAGTATTGTGATAACTTTAATTTTTCGGCGGGACTTCGCTTCAGTAGTAATTGTGCTATAGTGTACATCACTACATCTATATGTTGATATTGTGAGTTGTGGAAAATTGAGTGATGACATTTTGAGCTTTATTATATGTTAGACATATTCCAAGGGCATCTTGGTCATTTAACCTTGGACTGGATCTTGCATAATATACAAACTGATTCATTCTTCTTAGTGGTTACACTATTTGTCTGACGTATTTCTAATTCCCAAAACTAATGAATGTGATGCATACTGCTGCTAATGACAGGCATGAATTCTTTATTTCATTTTTTTGAATGGTATGAATTTTTTATTTCATCATACTGCATTTTAACATTTTAATTTTAATAAAATTTTCCAATAAGAATTTCTTCCTACTTAAATTCTCTTGTAATGATTTAGCTTTTTGGAATTGCGTATTTCAAATGTTGTTTGTCCACCGACCATTGATTAACCATAATATTCACAATCGATTTGTGCAGATTTTCTCCAGAATTGCTTAAAAAGTTGAGTATGGAGTGTCTTGTCATGCAAAACCATCAAGTAAGCTCTAGAAGCTTCATTCTGGTAACTTTTTTTGATTTCATTTATCACTTAGCAGGTGTTTCATTTAAAATAAGCAATTTGTTGTTTATTGGACTTTTCTCATATAAAATGTACAAAAATCATTTAGCATATTAATAAGCTATCATTTCAGAAAAAAATATTAATAAGCTATCATTTCCAAAAAAATCTTCCATTCTCAACGCATTCTTTAGAAAAATACTGTTTGTCATCTTTTTGGATGGTCAACATTTCTCAGAAATACGGAGTATGAATCAAACTCATGTTTGAATTGAAACAGCTCACAAAATCCAGTGAACAAACAGCAGTCAATTTGTTTTTATTTTTTATTTCATAAAGATATGATCAAGACACACCTTAAAAGCAATCCTTTGTTGCATATGCATGCTTGTAGTTGTATCGACCCAAATCAAATCATTTTGTCTAAAGTTTTAATCATGGATTCTGTCAGACTAATGCATATACACACAATTTCTTGAATCCGACGCTAAAGAGGCCTTTGTCAGAATCTATAAACTTTCTTTCTTTAAGGAAGCACTAGAAAAGGAGCGAAGAGCCCATCGTCAGCGTTGGGAGGAGGTTAGAGCGGCAGAGATTGAGCGATTGGAAAAACTGTTGGGTTACTCAGATGATGTACCTCAGAAGTCACGGGATTCCTTGGATCGGGAAGTAAGTTTGGAAGTTCGGACTCGGATGGGAGAGGATTTGGAAAGACAAGAGGCAGATTCAAGGTTGATAGGTTTTCTGGAATCAGAAGAGAACAATGCCATTCCCACTGATGAAATGGATGAATTGTCGGCTATAGGGGATGTTTTCGGAATAGGTTTTGATGATGATTTGGAAGCCACAAAAAATCTGTTTCGGTAAATGGCCATTAGGGATTTGAAAGAATTAAGGAAGGTCGGTACTGAGAAGAAAGATGAGGAAAAAGGGGCCGAGCATAGTAACCCTAAATGAAAGGCCTTCCGACCCTAGGAATTTTTTTTTTTTTTTTTGCTAGGGGATGAAGGACAAGAGAAAAGGGATAAAGGAAAAAGAAGAAGAAGAAATCTGTAATTGACAAGATAGAGAAGTGTTGGAAAAAGGGAGATACAACTCATTTTTATTGATGAATAGCACTGAGATTTATTTTGATACTATCCAGAAATTGTCATTTTTCTTAGCCATAGATTGAGAGATTCGTTCTTTCACTTGGGCTCTCCTATCTGGATTCTTTTGTGGTGCTTTATCTTCCTGGTAGGTTCTTTTACCTCATCATGGAGCTCCTGGATGCAGTTTTTGGTAGGACCTGATGATTTGATCAGTTTGAAGGCAGGTTTTGGTAGTGTCTGATGATTCATTTAGATTGAAATCTCCAGAGGTTCTGTTTAGGAGTTCTATATCTATTTGCAGTCTTAAAAAGATATGAGTGATAGTTCTAATTTGGTTATAGAAGTTCTGAAGAATGCATTCAGCAGAATACAGAAACAGAATGATTGGGTTCTATTGTAATTTTGGATATTCTGTGTACTTTGAATTGGTCTCGGGAATGCCCGTGCCAATTCACCTTAATATTTTGTATGGCAGGCTGGGACTCTTTGTCCCGAATGCTATCTGAATATTAATGAAATATGTCACTTTTCAAAAAAAAAGAAGATCAAGGTCATCTTTGAAAAGCTGCCTTTCTTTATTTTGATGTGTTGTCCTATTGTTTTTTTCAGAATCGGTCTTATGTACCTTCAGTTGTCTGATTTATGAAATTTTAATTGCAGTATGGTATATCTCCAGAAAGGTTTGCAGAGTATACTGCTCTATCAAGTTTCTTCAAAGTCTTGACAACAAGTACAGACGAAAATAATAAGGTACTAAATCCAAGCCATTCACTTTGTTGTTTCCTACACAATGGGGATCTGTTAATCTGTTTATTTCGGCTCTAATATACTTCCTTCTTCTTGGCTAATTATTTATATCAGATATACATCTCAACTATACAAGCATTCAACTATCCTGTGACTGGCGTCCAATGGCATCCGGAGGTATTTTTAAACTTCTCTACACATCTGATTGCCGTTCTTGGAAACTTTTTCATGTGACTCTGTGAGTAATAATTATTTATCATGTTATTTAGGTTGCTGGATTGTTCACAAATCTAGTCTTGCCTTATGTATTATATATGAATATTTATATGAATTACATGTAAAATACGGTATGTGCTGAATTATTAGACATGCGCTACAACTCATGTCACTAGGTTTTATATTTTGTTAAACTATTGTGGGTGATTTTTTACGCATGTGATGGTTTTTTAATGTGTATTTGTGCTTATTCTAGAACTTGAAATTTCATCTTAAATGTCCATCATTTGCATATGGTTTCATACGTTTTTCATAATTTTACAGCATTTCTATCGAAATTTTCATTCGAAACTGACATGTTTCCATTTCCATCACAACCGAAATGCATATTGAATCCGAAACTTGAAATATTGGTATGTATTTGTTGGATATCTATGTGTGTTTCTATGTATGTATGCCATAAGGGCATAGTAGTCTTTTCCTCTTTCCCATCTTATATATACTTGAGTGAAGGGGAGAGACCCTAACTCATTCTAATCTCTCATTTTGGTTCTTCTCCAACATGGTATCAGAGCCTTAGGGTTTTTGTGCCCTAGGGACCAAATTGGAGATTCTTCTCCTTCTCCTTCTCCTTCTCCACTCTCTCCACCCAACCCTATGACCTAAACCCATTTCCCACTCTCTCCACCCAACCCTTCCCTCTTCTTCTTCTTCTTCTTTTCCTTCTCCTTCCTCCTCTCGCCCCCCTGCATCCCACTGCTGTCCCTTCTTCTTCCTCTTGCCCCCCTGCGCCCCCTGGTTGCCCCCCCTCTCTTTCTTCTTCTTCTTCTACCTCCTCCACTCCCCCCCCCCCCCCCCCACAACCCTATACCCCTCCAACATTCAATCCCTCTCTTTCCCACCTTACCTATGACCTAAATCCCCACCTTCTTTCTATCCCTCGTCTTCGCAGCTCCGCATGACTCGGTATTGGCCCGAGCCTTTTTTCTCTTTGATACTACATGTGGCTTGTCTTGCTATGCCTCTTCTCATTCTCTTTTGTCGCCAGAGCCGCGCTCGTCTGATGGAGTCGCCCTTGTGACTTCTCTGTCTCTTCTATTTCATCTCCTTTCAGGCATTCGTGAGCATTTTCTCTTCCGATAGATCCATCGAATACTTTGAATCCTCCTCTCTCACCCTCCCTTACTGACAGTGTGACTGATCTTCTCGGGACTTCTTCTCCTTTGACCTACCATTCACAGTGTACTCTCCCTCTGTTGAGCAGTCCTTTTCCCAGATGACTTCGGAGCACCTTGACGGCTCCAATTATTTTAGCTGGAGGAGGGCTGTTGAGATCTATCTTCTCGCTCGCGGCAGAGTGTCTCTCATTGAGCGGAATCCTCCACCCTCCTCAGATCCATTCTATGACCGGTGGCGTCAGGATGATGCGATGGTTCGCACGTTACTATGACAGAGCATGGCTTTTCATATTTTTCGGTCGATGATGGACTTGGCGACTGCCAAGGACATTTGGGAGCATGCTGCTCTCATGTTCTCTGGGGTTGATAACCTCACTCGCATCTGTGCGACCTACTCTGAGTGGATTCGTCTTGAACGTCGCGACTTATCCCTCTCTGACCATTACAGCCGGTTTATCTCTCTATGCCAGCAGCTCGATGTATTTATGCCCCTCACTTCAGATCTGACGGTTCTAGCTCGTTAGTGGGATCAGCTTAGGGCCATACACTACCTTGAGTCCTTGGGCCCGGACTTCTTACCATTCCGTCAGCAGATGATTGGCTCAGGCATATACAACAGTATTGAATTATCATACAGTATTAAATTTTGGTTCTTCTCCACTCTCGATGATTAGCTCAGGGCTATACACTCTCATTTTGGTTCTTCTCCAACAGTATTGAATTATCAGACAAGTGCGATAACTCATATCACTAGTGCCCTGTTCATTTGGGATTATGAAAACCGATTGCCATCCCCCAATTCGATTATTGGACTCAAAATTACATTAATTTTGGCTCCAATAATCGGATTGGGGGCTGACAATTAGTTGCCACTGCCACAGTCTCAAACAAACAGGGCCTAGATGTTTGATGTTAAACGATTATAGGTGGTTTTTTGCTTATGTGGTTGTTTTGAGTGTGTTTTTTTGCTTATTCTAACACTTCATGAAGTTTCATCTTAAATCTCCACCATTTACTTTTGTTTCCACATGTTTTCTCAATTTTACAGGATTTCCATCAAAATTTCTATCCAAAATGAACATGTTTCCATTCCCATCATGATCGAAATGCATACTGAAACTGAAACCCGAAACCTTGGATGAGACTTTTAACACTGCTATTCTCTCCAAGAGTTTTCCAAGTTGATTTGTTCCTAAGGTAGCATCCAGCCGCAGTCCACTGAAGCTTTTGTCCATAAAGGTAGTGCTTCTATTTGTCTTGTTCTACACCAAAATCTTGGGTAATTGACTTTGGTGCCACAGTGCCCTTCGCATGCACTGTTTGTGTTAGGGAAGGACAATGGAACACAATTATTGGGCCAGACAGGTTAAGGACGACAATAACATTTGGTAGCCAACAGAAATGCACTTACAACCTGGTTTACCAAATCGGGCAAGGGGTTATTCACTCTTGATTCCTCACATGTGCCACAGAAGTTTGGATTTTCAAATTCATTGTCTATCAAAGGAAAAAGTTGCCAAAATGTGGACATGAACTATGCATCGGGAAAAACTCCTTCTAATCCTTTAGTCTTCTATTTCCAGCTACCTTTATATCTTAGGTTTCTTCGTAATAGAGTAATTTTAGCTAACTGTTCAAGCAAGTACTATTTCTTCTTGTTTTGGATTGCCCCTCCCTAGCCAGTGTCCTGGTCTTCGATGCTAAAGACAACTAGGCTTTCATGATTTTGTGTTTTCCCCAACCACGTAATAGAGGCAAATTCTCTTTTTCTTTTTCTTTTTTTGCAATTCTTGGATTTCCACTCATCCTTCTGTTTCACAGTTTATATTGTTGCTAGATGTCCATGCAAGTTTTAATTCTCCATCACTGAATGAGTGGTGCTTTGCTGCTCAAGCGAACTGTGAAGTATATGCTGATAGTAAATTATAGTTCTGCATTTTATGTAATTTCTCCAGTCCAATGATCTTTGCATTCTACTACTTGGCTTAGTTTAATTGTCATTGTGGATATCTTGTACTTAGTGTCATCCTTAACTTATTTGTGAACTGACTTAGTTTACTGCAGAAAAATGCCTTTGAGTGGGGGTTGTCTATGATTCCACACACCGAAGATGCAGTTCAAGTGACCCAACACGTTGCCAACTTTTTCATCAGGTTTTATTTTTCTTTATTTTATTTTATTTTTAACTTTTTCATCAGGTTGTCATTGATCTATGGTGTGTTTAGTGTCAGACTAAAATCTCAATTATATCTGCATTAGATACATGCAGTGGACTTTCATGAAAATTTCATATTTGTGGGTACGATTCATGCATGTTGCTTCATTCCAACTATTGTCAGATTTGATGCTCTTTTGTGTCTTTAAAGGATGGTTTAGGACATTGGCAAAAAAAAACTTAATTTTGTAAGAGCTCTGATATTTTGGGTAGCAGCCCCTTAATTAATTGCTAGAATTTTGTTGCCTCTCCTGTCTTATGTTAGGTTAATGCCAGTGTTTTTCTTGGTTCTGCTGTCTTGACCTGGGGTAGGTTTCAGATTTCTTAACTTTAACCTGTTATTACCATAACGACTATAAAAAAAATCCTATATTCAAGTTGAGTTGCAATATCATTGTAATCCTCTGAGCCCACTTGCTTCTTCTTTCTGTCTGCCTTGATCCCCATCTTAATGTCTTACCGGAAAGGAACAAGAGAAACTGAAAATCTAAGTTTTCAATATTGGAATATTTATCTGGAAATTGTAGCAAAGTATTATTTCCAATTCCTGTTGAAACGTGAAGATTTAGATACTGACCTTTAAAAATTCTAGTCATGAAGTGCAATGAGTGCATTGTTGGTTCCTTTATTTCAAAACTGTAAAGCTGAATGCATAAACTGATCATGTCCGCTATTGTGGTGTAGTGAGGCTCGGAAGTCCTTAAATAGACCGCCAGCTAGAAAAGTGCTTGACAATCTGATTTACAATTATAGTCCAACTTACTGTGGGAAGGCTGGGTAATGTTCAAACCATGTCAAGGTACTGTTTGTTTTGGATTTTCAGAACTGATTGTGAGTAAAAAACTGATTATTGGACTCAAATTTATGTTTAATTTTGGGTCCAATAATCAGGTTTGGACTCTCAATCGGTTCTCAAAATCCAAAACAAACAGGACCTAAGTATATCAATAAATTATGAACCGTCTAACCTTGGCTTTTCCTGTCATTTGGTTGTAGGAAGGGATATGATGAGGTGTACATTTTCTCCTAACCTTCAGCTCAGAGTACCTGTCAAATTATCTATGGATGAGGTGTAAAGAAGTATGCACTTGGCAGTAGCTTTCCTAATGTACAATAATGGAGAACTTCAGGCACAAGACAGGCAGACATTTGTAAACAGGAATAACAATACTACATAATGTGTATATATGTATTTAGGGTAGGTTGAAGAGGTAATGAGTTAAATAATGTATGACTAATGGAAATGTTGAGTGGACTCTTCATCTCCAAATACAACGAAATTTGAAGTCATGGCTTGCTGATATCTCATACCTCAAAGAAAATGTCTTTCCATATCATATTTCAGCCGAGGCTAATACAATCAGAACTGGTGCATGTGTTTCAGAATCTGATTCCTTGATTTTCCCTTTTCTTTGACTTCTCCACTCAATTTTTGATTGGCTCTTGTAAGTTATTGAGAGGCATTGAAATCAAGGGGTATTAAGATTTTTTTTTTATTTGACATAATGTTGGATTCCTTTCTGAATTACTCATTGCCAGAGTTTTAATATCTTGTTGCATTCCTTATATTTTATATTTTATACAATACAGATTCAGGACCATATTAGTCAAGCAGGATGTGAAGAATCTAAAATGCTGAACTCACAGAAAATCAGCTATGGAAGGGTAGAGTACCTTTTTTCTAAATAATTGTGTAGTGGGGAGTTCCTGCTTGCTGGTACTGACTCAGCAGCGATGCTTTATAATATTTGCTTTTCATCTCTTATTTTGAGAAAAAGAAAAGATTCAACTATATTCGACTCTCGTTGGTAGAAAAGCATCACTTTGTGACAATGGATGCTGATTTTGATTCTAAAAGCACAGATACCTCTGCAATTTTGTCCGCATCTCCCTCGAGGAAGCTTGGATCATCTTTGCTAAGTTGTGGAGTTCTTCATGGGAGCTTTTATGCAGAGTGATTATTCAACTGCATACGGAGAAGGCTTCAATTTAGCTACTATATCGTGCTGTATAAGCGGGAGTACTGAATGTTAACTGGTGGTGTTAAGGACTGGAAAGTGAAGTGTTAATTTGGGTTGAGATCTTCGAGTGGGTGAGTTGCTGGTAAGATGGCCTTATTTTGAATTGGCATGCATGCCTTCTGTTTTGGTTTGGAAATGTTTTGAATTTTGACTTATTTCTAGATGGTGATCCATTGAAGTTGGGAGGAAATTGTTTCTGTGCAGAGTGGAGGAATTATAGTACTGTATAATGTTAGATTTCTCTGCATATTCATGTTGGCTACATATTAACAATTCTCATGCAACCATTTTTAAAAAAATGCAATTTTCAAGGAGGGAGCTCAGTTATCTACATTTAAGGCAATTTTAGGTCTTCTTGAATGACAATAAAATTCCAGGATATAGGTTATAAACCAGAAGGTCAGCAGTGGATTATAATTTATATGGGTTATAAACCACAATCCAAAAGGGAAGAATGTTCCCACTTTTCTGCCAAATAGAGGTGCCTAAGATGTGGGAGTTGCATATTGGGCTATTTCTTAAGCTAAGTGAGTTCCCCCCAATCGTAATTTTTTTTACCATCACCATCTACTTTCCTTTTTGCAGATGTTATGGTGTCTTTGTAGCTTCCAATCTGCTTGTTATTGCTGGTGAAGTTTCTGATCGGAAGCGTTTACATACCAACAAATGCTTTAGATTTTAGTGAGTTTGTTAAGAGTACTTGCTGTTGGTCGGCGATGTTCTTTCGGCATCTTTCTGCGAACTTCTTTTGATGATAATTTATTGGAATTGAAATGATTTTGTTCAGATTGAATTTTCAAGTTTGGCAGCTAATCTGAAGTCAAAATTTGGAAGGAAGATGATATTTCCTTTGGTTTGATCTGATGGGATCTGTTTCAGTTAAGGTTTCTTAGCTAAGGCTTGGAGTCTTGCATGGAACAAGGTTTCTCAACTTTCCAATTTTTGTGTGATTATAATGAGCCCATAATCACAATGCAGTATGAGCAAACCTTGGTAATTTTCACTTATTTTGGCTAAGTGAGATATTTAAATAAATAAATACTCTTTTGGTATTCCTCCGTTTTAATTAGGGCAATCCAGTGATTAGGAACTCTGTGGAGTAGATTGACCCTTGTGCACAAAAATTCTTAGTCCTTACTAAGCTTTAATCTAAGAGGCATGGTTGGATAGTATTAGTATTCGCTTTGGAAAGTGCTAAGAAGGAAGTCACTTCTATTCTCCTTTCTAAAAGACACTTATTAGGCTCTAGTTCTGCATTTATGTCCTTTTGAGGTGAAGAGCAACCAGAAGTCTGGCCAAATATCAATGAGAACACCTTGATCCGATACTCCTAGACCCTTGATCCATCAAGCCTGGTTAAGGGATCCATCAAGAAAGATTCAACCGTTGATTTATGTAGTCCTTCATTTTGTTCTATAAGATTAAAGGTCCCCCAATGGCCCACCTAGGACCCAAAAATTGCCCTTTACCATTGTTCTACATTTGATCTTAAATTGACTTTCTGATTTACTTTTAGCATTGATGGTAAAGTTTGTCTTTTACAATCAGATCCTATCAGTCAAGTCTGAGATGTGAAACGAAAGAGGGCTCTTTTCAAGCCCACATTGTCACAATCTTTCATTGTTCATTTCAGAGATTACACCAACCAACTCTGTAAACTCTCTTTCTGCTCTTTAATACACACTACCGACATTTTGTATGATCATTGTAAGTGTCATGGATGAGTTAGCAACTGACCATTGCTGTTACATCATATCAATTCTAAATCACATTCCCCAATTCACTGTTTGTACTAAGGTTTCTGTAACAAAGCTACAGTTTAGCTTAAGATTATAATAGAGAATGTGAATAACAGTCAACAATGTCGACCACCGAATTGCGTCACCACCATCCTATCTAGTTAGGTGTGTGTTTGCAGGTAGAACGTATAATTCGCATGTGTCGTGAAACTTGGGGGAATCACATCTCTCTCTCTCTCTCTCTCTCTCTCTCTCTCTCTTTCATGAGGAAAACATGGATCTAAACATACAAGACGGTGTGTAGAAAGATATTTAAATTCAAGTTGTTTAGATGTGGAATTTACGTTGCAACACCTCTTTTGTTGCGAAGCCTAAGTCCAAAGCATGAGTTGCTAATGACTAGTAAAATAGTGATGTTTTGAGTTTTTTGTACATTGGGCCGTTTGGATGCATGGATTTTATAATCCAGGAATGTAAAATCCTGGATTTTACAAAGTAAGACGTGTATTTTATAAGCTAGCATCCAAGTTTTAGCTTATAGGATTTTACAATGCTGGAGTGCACATTATCAGGATGCGGCCCTTCATACTTGATCCAACAGCCGATTTTATAACAAGCTGTCTTTGGGCATGTTTGAGAACCATGGAGAATTATTCCATGGAAAATTCGTTGGCCCAATTGTAAAAGGAGTGCAGAGATAGCATGAGAAATTCCTAAAAATAGTGAATAAACATACGCTACTTCAAATTGGTTGTATCTAGTCGGGCTGCACACGGTTCGGCCCGGTTTGGTTTAGGGCGGTTTTTGGAACTGAACCGATCCCATCGGTTTGGAGAAAATCCAAACTGTAACCGAACCGATGGGGGTATAACCGATCCAAACCAAACCGATTTTGACCGGTTCGGTTGGGTTCGGTTCACAGTTTATCCCTCAAATGAGGCTTTTATGTTGCATTTATATCTAGGTTGATACCCTTAGGGTGACTACAATGACATAATTACCCCTAGACTTCCCAAAATGGCAAAAATGCCCTCTAATAAAAAGACAAAAGAAAGGAGGTGCAATTTTGAGTTAGGGGGGGGGGAGGCAAAAAATGGGCGTCTACAGGGGGGCCAAAATGGCGTGTCTACAGTTTCCCATCGGTTCGGTTCGGTTTATTTTCGGATCAATACTCATAAACCGTCAACCGAACCGATTCGGCAAAAGTCTTAACCGTGACCGAACCAATGCCTAGAAAAACCAAATCCAAACCAAACCGAAAGGTCCTGTTCGGTTCGGTTCATCGGTTTGGCCGGCTTTTTGTGCTGCCCTAGTATTTAGGGAAATGATATCAGCACAACCATATTTTGATATTTTCACAAACCCTCTTGTCTCTTCGTATTTAAAGAGATGTCAAAAGGTTATTACCTTTCCCAAAAAGCTTTCACAAGCCCATTAAAGAAAAATACAGCTGGGTTTGTCCAAATATCAAAATATGATTGTGCTGATAACATTTCCCTTTTTTTTTTCTTGTTTTTTGGGACTTTTCATGCTCCCCTCATTCCCCCCACCCTTGCAAGTCTCAACATCTCCACCAATCTCTCACATCTGGCCAAACTATTATTCCATGAAATATTTTTTTCAAGCGTGCCAAACATACCCAAAGGGCGGCAACTCTGTCATATATGCCGCTAAGAAAGGAAAATAAAAAATAAAAGGTAGGTTTTGATCGTGATTTGAGAAGAAGTCCAAATAGGTTGCCTAATTCCTAGACTATATGCATAGAATTCCGTAAGAAGTAGGACTTCCTAAGCATATTTCATTCAAACCTCTTTCCTTTCTTTTTTTATTGACTAGAATACTAGGATTCCTAACTTAAATATTGAACGGTCGAAATATCTTTTTCCGGTGCGTAAGGTGGGACGGGACCCACGAGCATGACCCCAAGGTCCCGACAAGATCAAAGTCAGATATCATTTATCACGTATGACTGCACATGAAATTTAAAACTCCCTATGACTTTCAAAGTTTATGGTTTTCTTCAAGTGAAAGTTCAATTTATATAGGGGAATGATGCCCCCCCCCCCCCCTAGTTTTGAGAGGCAAAGAAAAACGTTTAAGGGGGTGAATTTATCCTCAAGCAGTGAACCATTTCCGAATTCCTCTAATTAACATTGCCGATGGCCGCATTTTATATAAGGTATTGAAGAATAATAATTTTGAGGTAAGTGTTGTCCATCACTGCACATCATTTCGTTTTACTACGTGATACATTCTTCACTAACTTTTTGTCTTCTTGTTGTTCATGTTTCGGTGGACTAGGTTTTATATTCTATCTCGTAAGAAATAAATTGCTAACTTCATACTACCACTGCCAAATAGGAGTCTAATGACATTGTCCTGCCTGCATCTACCAATTGGTGCCACTACCACTGTCACACTAGAGTCCATGGTCGTCGCGAACACCACAACAGATTTTGCTGAAGAAACTGAGTAACGTTCCTGTGTGCCTAAATATAGTATGTACTTACAAACATAATGTACTTTGAATAGCATTAGTGTTCACCTGCAAGAACTTTCAACAATATTTCCTAAAAATGTACTTTCTAACAATATAGACTTCAAACAACATTTATTCTATGTGAGGGCCCATCAAATGAATGCTTTGGATCAACCAAACAATATGGGTCCCCTATTTTAACCTAGTGTGTACTTGTCTGTAGAAACCGTTTTTTCCTATATATATATTAGAAAGAAGAATATAAATTATTAGCATACAAACCGTGTTGGTCCGAGTAGGAGCAATAAGATATAAAAGATTATAAATAGTTATTAGAGTACCAAATTAAGATATTTTAGGATAATGCTAAAAAGAAAGTCACCTTTACACTCCTTAGAAAACACTCCTTCCTAAAAGTCATTTATTTTGTGATAAAATCCGTTGATTTGAAGGGTTTTTTGCCAAATTGGAAAACACTTGCATTTTTAAGCAGTTATATAAGCATGATGGTGAAGTGTAGCCAATAGGAGAGCCCTTTTACCTCTTTTTTGCGAGGGCTCCCTTCAGTCTAGAATTCCTCCCCTCTAAATTAACCATAATTATATCATTTCCTTCTTAAATAGTGGAAAGAAACAAAATTTTCCTAAGAAAAGAAATTTCCATCTGAAATTTTCTCTTGCAAGGCAAACAAGCCTAAAGTAAAATCATTTCCCAGAAAGCAAAAAGCAGTCAATTCAATTCGCAAAAGTCTATTGATAGGATAGTTAGGATGAATCCAAGGGAGTGTCGTTTTTTATCACCTAACCCTATTTCGTTAGTCGTTAGGGTTGATCTTTTATTGCCTTTTAAGTTATCTATATTATTTTAGACTATTAATATTGGCACTGCTATATTTTAATAATTGCAAAAACTCAGATCGTCTGTTCTTTTTTAATAATTTTTTTGGGAACTGCAATAACCTTATGCCTTTGTTTAATGGAAATGTTATTTTGATGAGGGCACTCTTCAATTTATTAAAAGTACTGTATGGCCTGCCCCATAAGATGATCCAAACCGTCCATTAGATGGGCCACAGCCTAAATATGTTGTCAGAGGGTTAGGATCAACCTATGGAAATGATTTTTGAGGCACAACCTATTTAGGCTGTGACTCAGCTAGTGGACGATTTGGATCATCCTATAGTGCTGATAACATTTCCCTTGTTTAATAAAGTGAGGAGTGCCCTCATCAAAATACAGTAGTGCTGATAACATTTCCCTTGTTTAATTAATAAAAGCCAAGATGAGTTACTGCAATTATCAAAACATGGTAGTGCCAACATCAACGGCCTTATTTTATGATCAGTCAAATTTATCCGAATCTTCCCTGGACACGTATTTGAAAAAAAAAAATACAATGCAAATGTGCTAGATTTGAGATGGACGGTCGGATTAGTGGACGCATCATACCAACATGGCACACGTTTGGACCTGCCTCACGACGGCATGGCACATGTCTGGGCCTGCCTCACGACAGTTTTTTTTGGGCGATGATAAATTCGCACCCACTGTAGGATAAGTCGTACCTATGTAAAGGAGGGCATGTTGACTTTAACGCTTTTTATCGTCGATTCACGTGTAAGAGGTGCGAATTATCCTACAGGGGGTGCGAATTTACCATTGCGGTTTTTTTTAGGGTCTTACGTGTACGTGTGAACACACCTTACTAAAACAAAACTCGTATCCCACTTGCCGTAAGTTAAGATGCTTGAAAGTCAAAGTAACTATTTTTTTTTGCAGGAAATGATATATTCGCTACTTTTTTACAATCGAACCGCCCCTTCTAATATAAAACAGTCGTCATAAATACACTAAATGGAGCTGTCCAGAGTAAAAAACAGGGCGAATACATCAGTTCCTCCTTTTTTTTTACACGTAAGACACGTTGGACCGCGCGGACCCGAGCCGGCGGTGGCAGAAGTTGCTAGGAAACACCGTGCCGGCTGCTTAGCTCAGGCCTCAGGTCACACTAACTCACCCTTCCACGCGGCAACTTCATAGAATAAAAAAAGGCTACTGATATTTGCACGACCATATTTTGATAATTGCACGAACTCGTCTTATCTTTTACTATTTAAACAGCTATCAAAGGTTATTTCTATTCCCAAAACGGGTGCAACTCGGGTCGGGTTACCCGAACCCAACGCGAGGAACCATGTACTCAACCCGAACCCGACCTGGCCCGAGTTCCAACCCGATGAGGTTCGACCCGACCCGACCCAAACTCAACCGAGGTTGGGAAACCTCTAACCGAACCCGAATTTTTTTTCGGGTTGAACCCGACCCGAATTGCAGCCCTTAGTGGCTCTTAAAAGCCAATGTAGAAAGAAAAGGCAAGCTGAGTTTTTTTGCAATTATTAAAACATGGCAGTGCCAATATCATCAGGCTAAAAAAACCTACCAATTTCAAACTAGCTTGGTCACCACGCCTCTTCTCTTCCACACGGTAGTGGAATTAGTCCACGCCAACTCTTATAAAAGAAGCCCATTCACTCCCCTTCTCAACACAATACTCAATTTTGATCTCAACCCCCCAATTTTCATTCTTTTCACATCTCTCCTCTTCTAAACAAAAGAACCCTTGTTTAAAAAACCTTCCTAAATCTTCCTCAAATGGCCTCTCGCCCACTTATCTTCATCTTCTTATGTTCCCTTCTCTTACTTGCCCCATCTCTACACGCTAGAAAGCTTTTGGGTTCGCCCCAAAAAGTCCTTTCTTTGGAGGGTAGTTTGTTCCTAAGTGCCCTTCCAAAGGGTACACCTGTGCCCCCATCTGCCCCAAGCCAAAAAGGTCACACCATTATCATCGATGAAAAGCTCTTTGCTTTGCATATTGCCAGCTCAGATCGGAATCTCCAGTCCGTTCCAAGCCCTGGAGTAGGCCATTAGAGGACCCCTGTTTCTCTCTCTATACAGGATATTCTTTTGTAGGGCTTATTTTTACAGGTTTTCCATTTTTTATTTGTATTCTTTAAGTGGGCTATGTTTTTTTTACTTTGTACACACAATACATGTACAGAAATTCTATTTATCTGTTTCTCCCTTTGAGAGGAGGAATCTAGGAATTATTAGATATGTGACATTGTATTTGTGTTAGAATGATAATTTCAAGAAATAATGAATGAAAATAGTTTCTGATTCTGTGTTATTTTGGGTTTGATGTGAATGCTTTCATCTTGCTTTCACAGTCATGATCATTTTTCATTAATTGATTAGTATGCAATTTTTTTTCTGGTTCAAGTGTCATGGTCTGGTTGTATGGAAAATTTAATAAATTTACACAGAGCTGGAAGAGAGCTGTTTTTTTTTCTTACATACTTTTGTTTTGATTTCTTTCGTTGAGTGCAACATCTTTACCACAGGTTGTTGGAAATTGCAACATCGAGTGAAATGAGTTTAATATATATATATATACAAGGGGGGATGATGTCCGCACTCCCCTGTTTTAATAATGGCACTGTTCTCTTAATTGTAGCCATATATATATCTGATTAGTTCTTAAGGTCGTTGCCAACGAGCCAAAGAGATTACTATAAAAGAAATATTATCAAAAGACCCACCCCTCTAGTGTAATTATGATTTTTTTTATGGGTGTAATTATGATTTATGACTACTCTTATTACCCTACAATTGGGTGGCCCGAGGAAGAATTGGGAGCAAATTATATTAGTTCCCTAGTAAAATTTTGGATTTTTTACCATAACGAGCGAATACTGTTAGGGCACGTTTGGATACCTCCCATTTTGTATTTGGATTTGGAATTGAGGGAGCCAGAGAGGGAAGGGGGTGCTTCCTAGTGGAGGGGAGAGGTTGAGTAGCCAAGAGCGTGAAGGAAAGTGCAAGAACTGCGGATTTCCAATTTCTTATTTCCACAGCTTATTTGGAAATCTGATTTTTTTCACTGTAAGTCTCTGAATTGGAAATTCAAGAATTTGATTGGGATCCAAATGTCAACGCAAAAAGGGCTGCAAATGTGAGAAATCCAAATCAAAATCTTCTTGGCATCCAAACGGGGCGCTTCGGAGTTTCTTCAAATGCACTATAAAATCAAATCAATTGTTCCCATCTCGGAAAAATTTTCCATTACAAGAGCGCTCTTAGATCCTAACTTTCACTTTCTTTATTAAATTCTTAAATAAAAATGGGTGAGCTGGCTCCCAGCATATATATATAAAAGGATAAGATAATGGTCGGTGAAATGCTCCGACAATCAAAATCGTTGAAAACTTCATGTTGACGTGAAATTGACTTCTTTCACATGAAACCTAGGTTGGTCCCACACATATGATAAAGTGATCTAGACCATTCATTCATATGGATCGACCATGGTGATGACACAATCTAACGTCAATCCGATTAAAAACTAGTAGCTATTCAACTACAGGACTTGAATGTGGGCCAATTCAATCTCAATTATCCTCAATCGTCCATTTTACAAGTCATTTGATCGAACGGTTATGGACTGTTCAATTTGGGAAATTGTGTTTTGCTCATCATCATTCATCTTCATAGCTGAGCTCTTTGGAAGAAGGGTTTTGAGTCATGCTAACATCAGGTGAGTGTGTGCAACTCAAACTTCGTTTGCACTTCATTCCATATTCTATAACTAGAGATTTGCGACCGCACTACCCTATTTTTTTTTCTTTCGAAATGATCCCACCTTTCCCCTTTCAACCCTATTAATTATTTTTTATCTGTAACTCAACAGTTGAAAAGAAAGAAAGTTTGGAAAAGTTTTTCCTACTCTTCAAACTTTTCTAGAAAATTCCTGCAATCCAAGGTTCCAGATAGGACAAAAGAGAGTATGTCCCACATTTTATTTTTGGGGCCTTATTGGGTGGGCCATGTTTCAAAATTTTCATAAATGAGATGCCATGGGAAACGTTTCTAGCAATTGATGCCATTTTGACTTCTTAAAATGTTTTCAGCCCAAGTGGTAATTTGGCCTAATAAACTTTTCTAGTAGTGCTGTTCAGTAACACAGTAGCAAATGGTATTCAGTACAATGTGACACACAAAAAAGGAGCTGTGTGAACTACTTTCAATGCGTAAGAGGTAAGCATTCTTGTGAAGCTATACCCAACTTTGCTTAAGAGGTAAGCATTTCTAGAGAGAGAGAGACCAAGTTAGTTTGAAATGTGGTATGAAGATGTTTGCAGGGTTTTGTCCTTCTGCTTCCAAACTTGTTTCATTCGAAGTCACTTGCACGTTCCTAATTGTATTCAACCAATACCAACCACAGACAGGGCGGCTTCCTATTGTCTCTGGAAATGTACGTTGCATAGTTTTGTTGCATACAGTTGACGATCTGGACCGTTCATCGGGTAGGCCGCCCCACTATGGGTGGACGACGGCCCAAATGTCACATCCCTCATTCTTTCTAAACCATTTACTTGTAAGCCCCAAATCGTTGGATATGGCCGTCCATATACTGAGCTTTCTCTGATAGGACCCATTCAAATGTGCTACCGACTTTCTACTGTTCTACTTGATAATGATGTTGGAATCATGGTTCTAACCATTTACTTGTAAGCCCCAAATCGTAGGATATGGCCGTCCAAATACTGAGCTGATATGACCCATTGAAATGTGTTACCGACTTTCTACTGTTCTACTTAATAATGATGTTGGAATCATGGTTTTAAATTTCGAATTTAGTATTGGGTCAACCTCGAAACCAAAATCGCAATTACCTGAATCGTTACATGATTTCGACAGAAATTTTATCTTTGCGTAGGGGTGTAAACCCTCGTTAAGCTCAAAAGCTCGGCTCGGCTCGGTCAGGCTCGGCCAGGCTTGTGAACCTTATCGAGCTCGGGTTATATTAAGTTCACACCCCTCATCTGCCCCGGATAGCCCTATCTAGTGTAATTTGACTACTTTTTTTACACTATAGGGGGTGGTCCAAGTAACAAATGGGGTTCAAAAAATGAAGTGACATATTTTGCCTCCCCCTTTCATTCCCTGGACAACCCTTTTAGTGTATATATTAATATATAATATATATTTAAATATATTAAATTCTTAACGAGCCTTAACAAGCCGAGCCGAGCCGAGCCGAGCCTGGCCTAAATCGGACTCGGCTCGTTAAGCTTAACGAGCATAGCGAGCCGGCTCGGCTCGGCTTGTTAAGGATTTGAGCTGAGCTTTTTTCAAGCCAAGCTCGAGCGAGCTTCTGAACCCGAGCCAAAATTGACACCCTTAGCCTTGCGATAAGATAAAATATTATATTGAACGGTTTTGTCGGTCGGGACCGAAGCGCATGTCGAAACCAAAATTTTAGACCATGGTTCAAATCCCAAAGAATAAAGTAGGAGGAGGAGCCTATTGTATTTTTTCAACTCTTAAACGAGAACAATATAATTTCATAAAATTCATCTAACACAAAATTATATACAGCAATTAATTTGGATGCCACCCTAAACCGAGTCGTCCTAATATTGAACGGAAAAACATATCACACACCCCCACGCCCAAGAATTTCATTTATATGACAAAGGAAAGAATGGAACTATATTTCATATATATACTGAAAAAGTGTAACAAAATTAGAACTCAGTAGCATTTTCCACATTGTATCTCCGTATGGGACTTTACAAATTACAACACAAAAACAAAGAAGGCAACTCCCCTCTTGAGTTAAAACATAACTAGAAAAATAATCAACTGGATGTAAGCAATGGGAAAATAGCTCACAAGGAGGAAAAAAAAAATCAATGGCCAACGCTAGGACTCGGTGAAGAACTCAATTCTCTGAAACTCGAGTTATGTCCTGAATTTTTTCGTAGGAGATGTCTTGTGAGGATGGGTGCACCATGACCCCTATGGCTTGGGCTCGAAGGGGGAATATGACCCTTTGCAAGGAGTTGGAAAACTGTTTCGAACACAGGTTTGTCACGCGACATTGGAATATTTGAAGCTCCATCACTGGAAATTATTGTGCTCGCCGGAGTTGATCTTCCGGCGGAAACTCCGACCGCCATGATAATGATGAGGATGGTTAGGTTGAAGAGGACTATTGAAGGAAAGAAGGTAGCCATGTGGTTCAATAGGTTTGAGTAAATGCCTACACAACAATTTCTACATTAGAAAACCAAGAAGAATTGGTTTAAATAGAGTTCCTATCTTTTTACCAAACCTTTCTAGAGGGATAAAAATTCACAGGATAAAGATGAAAGTTGGTGTTTGTTCTTCGATCCAGTGAGTCTGAGTATCTCATTCTAGAAAGATACTAGTAAATTAAATGATATTGACAACCCTCCTGTAAATATCAAGATATTCTTTTTGGTGGGTCCCTTCAAATGGGAGGCTACCATTGTTGGAATGTTGACTTTACAAAAAAATTCCATTGAAAAAATGAGCACGTTGGGGACGTGCATGAGTGAGATACGGAAGTAGTTAGAAGCCTTTACATTCCATATGGGCTTTGTTTCAGTCAAGAATTCATGATTTTCTTTCCTTAGAAAGTGCCCAGAAATCGGCTATGTGGTTGGATAGTCTATCACTCTACAATGACCCAAACCCACTTCTAGTACTAAGCAATTTCTAGGGTTCTTTCAATGAATGTTGAAGAGCAAATTTCAAAGGTAGAAAGAGAGAGGTGATCTAAGCTCAGATCTCACTTTTAGAAGTTGGAACAAAACAAAGAGAACTTAGAAAAAAAAGTGTTTTTGTTACTGAATCATGAAGGATTGATGTTTATCGTTATCAACTTGGAATTGATTTCTCTAAAGTCAATGCGGGGACATTTCTGATTAGGGCTTGAAGTGAAACAAATTAGGGTTAAAGTAAGAAGATCAGTGAACCTTGAGAATTTAGGTGCGCCAAGGTGTGCTGGGTCCACCGTGCAGACCATACTTTTCTCATTTTCTGTGCACTTCTTTTGGTCTTTCTTTCTTTCTCAAACGTGGAAAGACACAAGTGGTCGATGCAGCGACCTACAAGGCTACAACTACAAGTTCCATATATAAAATCAATGCTTACATATGGTCAATGCTTAATGCCAATTTTTTGGGCCCCACAGGGGCACAGATAGACATGTATATAAAATCAAGACCGTTGATTACAAAACGTCACTTCAACAGTCAATGCTTAATGCAATTATTTGTGCCCCACAGGGCACAGTGAGACATCCATATTAAATCAAGACCGTTTATCGAATTAACGGTTCTAAATTAGGGAATATATCTCTGCTTTTCTTTTAATATCTTTCTTACTCCAATTTGTGACATGTGGCACAAAATGTGAGGTGCATATAGCCATCTATAAGTCGAGAATTTTGATATCGTCAGGTGTTTTGCCACCTAGACCGTCTGATTTTGACGGTCGGGCACCATATAAAAACTCTTATAAGTCATATTAATTTATACTACTCCATGCCGTGCAAGGCGCTATAATTTCACCGGAGGATATAATATATGGGTAAGAGATGGTAATAAAATATAAGGAATTGGATTTTTAAACACATATAACACATTTTCTATGAGTTCCTTATTACATGGGTCTCCATTGTGACTTTTGTTAAGAAAATCTGAAAATTATGAGTAATCATCCACAAATCTTAAAAAGTACTACATATTTCAATGTTTTATGTATCTTATAAATGCCTTAATTGATCATATTTGATACTTCTTTAAATCTTTTAGGGTTCAGAAATTATTTTAATAAAAAAAAAGGAAAATAGCACGCACATCGCATGTATATTATTCCTCCAGAAAATATGCGGTTTTAATATTAAAATTTTATGAGGTAAAAACATAGAAAAGTTAAAAATTCTAAGGTATTTGATACTATAGAGAAATTTACATCTATATGGTATTAGGGGGCGAGGTTTCTGAGGTATCACGCAGCCTGAGCAAGCCACTATAAATACACCATCTCCATGTAGTTTGAGTCACCCAACCCATTCATTCTCACATAGATAAGGTGTTCCTAAGAAACCATTTACATATCATAATCCTAACCATTCGTTCTATAGGAGCCTAATTTCTAACCATCCATTTCAAAACCTCCACAAATCATAACCCTAACCATAATCCATAATCCTAACCATAACCATAATCATAATCCTACCTATAATTAACCTACATAATGAATGAGTCGGATGAGTCAAACAACTATGGGAGATGGTGTATTTAGAGGGCTGCTCAGGCTGCGCGATACCTCGGGAACCTTTTTCCTGTGGTATTAATATCTATATAGAAATTTACACACACATACAAAGATATTATGAAATTTATATTTATAAGGTAATTAATGTTTTAAAAAGATTATATTTATAAGATTTTAAATTAATAACGTTGAGGGCACCCAAGTGTGTCCACTATATATAGTATTGATATACAAGTTCCCCATATTGCAAACTCTACTTCAATCTTTAAAGGGGAATAATCAATAGGGTCATAGCTTGGATTGATCCACGAATCATCTATTGGGCCCACCTTGGATCTCCAACGGCCCGAAAATTCATCTATCACATATATATAAGTAAAGCGGAATCGCGGAATCCTCTAAGCTGTGGTGCTGCCACGTGGCAGCCCCTCCTCTATCCTGCAATTAAATACAGTTTCAATTAAAGATGTGTGCCACTTCATATAATCTCTGTATATGCATGGAATATCAAAAGATTGGAATTCCTACTCTTTCCAATAAGGCTTTTTAATTCCACCGATTCAATCTTGCAATTAACACCTACAATTATTTTTATTGGTAGGTTAATCAATTTCAATTATGGTTATTAAATCTCATCTCTTCTTAACCTATGGCAATGTTTCCATAAGAATAGGATTTGTTATAAATTACACTTTGAAGAGAATAGGAAATGTTACAACGGTTCATCTCCTTGGCCGTTCAAGTTTGGTCTTCCAAGCACAATATGATTGCTTCCCACAACCTTTCCTCTTCCCTAAACGATTCGTTTCTTATTCTCTCGAGACTCACTTTCAAATGTACTTATAACCTAATTTCTGAGCTTTTTGGAACATAAATTTCTTCTTCTTCCTTTTTTTGAAATGGCACAGAAATTTCTTCTTATTCCTTGGAATAGAAGAATACAAGAAGGGAGTTAGATTGAAGATGCACAAAGGCTTCGGAGGGACAGTTTTCATCTTCTTTTTTTATTGAAAGATGACTAAAGTCTTTCTTAGTCGGTCTTCTCGTCTTCCATCTTTGCCTCTCCCTACAACCGGTATGCATCCCTTATTCCATTTCTCCCTTCTTTTGTGTTTTTATTGGGTGGATGATATTGTTTATCAGGTTTTCGGTTCTTTTTATTCGGTGCTGAATTTGGGCATAGGTTGAACTTTCTAAATTTGGGTATTTATTTTTTGGGGTTTGATCTTTAAATTGAATATATTTTCTCTTTATTTACTTTATTTTTTCTCTATCTTCTTCTGCAGTTAAGGATTTGTTTTTTCTAGCTTCTTTTTTTTTATATCTTATTAGGTGTTTCATTTGTCCGGTGCCTTCTATTTTTACCATTTATGAGTTTCACTTAGCAGTTGGATTGTGGATTCATTGGCAGGAAAAACTGAAGCCAACTTTTATCTATCACTTCCGGATCAGCTTAGGAGCGTATTGAGCTTTGAAAAAATGAACCTTAGGCCGGTTTTTCTTAATGGACCTCTTTTTCAATGAGTAAGTAGTTTTGACGAAGTTTGAAAAAATGAACCTTGGGCCGGTTTTTCTTAATGGACCTCTTTTTCAATGAGTAAGTAGTTTTGATGAAGTTAGAGAATTACAGATAGAATGTACAGCTCAATTCCAATAATAAGTGATTATTTACAAATTTGATAATGATTGCCTTTGAATCCTGGCTCAATTCCAATTGGAATTAATGGTCGAAATTAGTACTCCTTGCTATCCAAACACAGAAAATGGAGTAATTCCGAACTAATTACAGATGGTAGAGTTGAAATTAGAATATGGAATCAGATTCAATAAAGATTCAGATAGTGAGTTTTTAACTCCAAGAATTTGTATTTTTCAATGGTAAACAAATCTGAAGCTTTTTCTGCAATTTTCTAACTTGATTTTCACCGGTAATTCAAGACATCCCTGAATCAAAACGACAGGATCAGAAATCTCTTACCAAATGCTTGCAAATTGTGGAGGATCTTGATGTCAAAACTTAGGAAAATTTCTTCAAGGAAAGAGCTGAACGAATGATAGAACACCGTTCTATCAGAAGAGAAAATAGAGAAGAAGATGATAGAAAAAAGGGATAGAGTGAGTTAATGATAAGGGGATTTTTTATTTTTTTATTTCCAAACGACTGTCTTTTCAAACAAACACGTCTCCCTAATATGGGCGATTCTTTTCTTTTTCCCCAACCCCAAAATTCACAAAATTATGTAATCTCCACTAACACCGGCGATTCGTTTGCTTCTGATTTATTCTACCTACAAGTTACCTTTTTGCTTCTGTGTTTCTAACTTGATCGTCTTAATGTTTTTCTCTCATATAGGGTTTATGTTCTAGAGTTTGCTTTTCTGTTACTAACTTGGTTTATTTCCTAATGTCAAAATTACTTTTTCATTTTATTCTTCATCTATGCTTTTTTTTTAAAAATCTTACTTCCGTATTGTTTGTATTGATGCCTTTAATGTTTTTTTTCCGTTCTAAGTTTTTTCGTTTTGTACAAGACTCATCTCCATAGATTTGTGGTTATTGCAAGAGCAGAACGCCCCAGCTTGATTGCAGTTAGGCTGATGATAACATGGAATTGCAATTAGTGCATATTGATGGATCACAATTTGTTGAAGATTCCTAGAAGAATGTTCCTTAGGTTTGCCTAAAATCCTCAGCAGAATATTCCACAAGTTTTCTCTTCACTACATGTGTTCCTTTCGGTGATCAAAATGTACTTTCTTTCCTCAGTCATATTCATGGTGAAATTGAATAGTTTCTACAAAATGGTGAGATATGTTTGGTTAGAACTATATTTGGTCATAATTTGGCAACTCTATTCCTAGACCAATTAAGACCCGACAATACCGATAAGAGAACGAGTGTGTCTAATAGAACGGGTAATACATATTTTCCAATAAAAAAATATATATTAAAATGGTTCCAAAAAAAAAAACACAGAATTTCACTATACAAAAAGTTGGAAATAAATAACAAACAAATATTGGGCTATTTTGCTGTTAAGTTATAAGAATTTTTTTTCTATATCATAATTTTTTTCATTGCCCCGTGCATCGCACGAGACTGCAACTAGTTTAAAAATTAAAACCATAGCTTGGGCGCTTCTAGTTAGATCAGGGCCTTTTGGGTTGAACGATGAGTTACGGTCATGATTTGCCATCTTTATTGGCTAAGATGGTTTGAAAAACTAAGGTTATATGTAAAATTTGTGTGCTCATACCTGCAATAGGCTGGGGAATGAGTTGGGCTTAAAATGGCCTTGGGCCTGATCCCTACAAAGCCTTTTTAATTATGACTATTGGTGGGCTTGATGAACACCATATTTGTTGGGCTTAGCAGGATAACAAGGTTGGGCCTACTGAATTATGTCCCCAAGAAACAGACCCAACCTAAGAAATAACTACACCTGGGCCTATTCTATGCCAGGCTATTTAAATATGATTAGATATGGACTCTTCTGCGTTATTGGAAGGTAAAAATGGATTTTAACTTAATCTTGTTACAGCAAAATACAATACACTTACCCCATGAGCATCAAAGATGAGTTCAAGAAGCGAGAAAAGCTCTAACCAGTATAGCCCACATGAAAATATTAGAGATTTCATGAGAGCAGAAAATGCTTATGAAGAAGCTGTTGGGACCTGCGTAGTCAAAGTCAAAACTAAACTAGAGGGAGCTGTTCTCAGTGAAAAAGGGAGCCGAAAATATCATTTCCCTTTTTTTAATGGTGATGTACTGAAATTACAACAAAGCATGCAGCTAAAAACTGTGGGAAACTTGTGATCTTCCATTTTCTCTATAGACTTGCAATTTGTGGAACAAGGTAGAGTCCATGAAGAGATAATTTTGTAATTAATATTTTTGGTTCTCATCATCCAAGTTTTTATAAAAACTACAGTGGGGCCCATTTCATTGGATGATCCAAACCATTCATTTGTTGGGCCACAACTTAAATAGGTTGTACCCATAGATGATCTCCATAAAATGATCCTAACCCACCGATCTACGCAAGCTCTATAAATCTCCTCATCATCCCTCAATTGTAGACATCTGATCAACGGTTTGAATATAAACTACTAAGATTCGTATGATAAAATTAGGCAGAAAAAGGTGGCCAGTGGCCCGATGAACGGTCCAGATTGTGAATGGTGGGTCCATATGGAACAAACTGTGCGACGTAAATTTTGACAATAATAAGCATCTCTATCTATGGTTGGTGTTGTTTGAATAGAATTAGGCACGTCCAAGTGACTATAAATGAGATAAGGCAAAGTTTGAATCTGTTGACAGTTGCCACATGTTTGATGAAATGCCCAAAAGAAATGGATTTATTTGAATTTGGATTTGAGCACTTTCAAATCCAACGATAGTGAAAAGGCTTGCTACTATTTCACATTATTCACTTTGGGGACATGATTAAAATTTTGTTCATTTTTTTATAAGTTGTATTCTGCAATTTTTTTACTTGATGTATGAATGTTGTTGGACACCTTTCTGGAGGATATTTATTGGTAATATTTATGAAATGAATTTGCTAGCATGGTAGACATTTTGTGGATGGTCTGCAGGTGAGAGCAGCCACACAGGCTCACTTTTTAGCAGATTTTGTCTTCATTCATTTATTCATCTCACGTGGCTGCTCTCACTTGTAATAGACCATCTTCTGCGAAATGCCTTCCACGATGGACGCTTTTTTTATATCCAAGGTTGTTTCCAAACTGTATAATATCTGATCCTTGAAATTTACAGAATGTTTTTTTTTTTTTTTTTTGTTTAAATGATGAAACTTTATTAATATAAGGGACAAAAATTACAGAAACAACACATTTTAAAAACCAGAATTTAATAATTAGTTTTTTTTTTTTTTAAATCCTGGATTTTGAAAAAATCCAGAATTTTAAAATGAGTAGATCCAATTTTATAATGACTGCATAATCTCTCTGTCAGACACATTGTAAAGAATTAAATTAATAGAAAAACATACTCGAAAAATCCCGACCATCAAGAACACCGGGTACCTTTGAGCATGGTTTAAAATACCGGTTTCGGTCCCTGGGAAAACCGAAATTTCGACTGAAATTCTGAAATTTCGGTCGAAATTTGGTAAGAAATTTAAAAGAGTATTTAATTAATTTCTGAAATTTCGGACAAAAATTCCAATTTTTTTTTTTTAATTTCTCAAAAATGAAATTTCGGACCGAATTTCCAATTTAGCGAAAAATGAGATTTCGGAAAATTTCAGTTCGGTCCCCACCGAAATCCAAAATTTCGGATTTCGGTCGAAATTTAAAACCATGCCTTTGAGTACCTTTAACAAAAGATTTATATGGTGTGCTATAAGGTCTAGTATTTTTTTCAATAAGGTGGGGCCACTTCATAGGATGATCCAAACCATTCATTTGTTGGGCCACGACCTAGAAACTCGTTTCCATAGGATGATCCTAACATCTGTGGATCGGAGGGTTTGGATATTCCTACGGAGATGATTGTACCATCTATGGATCAGAGGGATAGGATCATCCCATGAAGAAGATTGCACCCTGTTTACGTCATGGCCCAACAAATAAAAGGTTTGGATTCCTATCCGAGGCACCATATAAAATCTCATATTTGCGTCCATATATGTCGATGTTTAAAACCCTGCTCTTTGCCACTGTTTTGATTTTCTCTCAAGATTAAATGCAGCATACTTACAACAAAGACCAGTGGCCATCATTATGTACGTGAGCTGACAATTTTCCGTATTGATAAGATACTTAAACAATATCCAATGCAAACCATCTCCAGAATTCAAAAGCCCAAGTCATGTTGTCAGGTTTGGATAAGATCTATTGACTTCTTATACTTATAGATGCCTTGTATTTGTTTGGTAACTGATCTAGCCTACTAGGAACACACTTTACCCTACTAGGATTAGGGTTAGGACTACTTTCCTATTTATATAAGGTTTTAGGCTCACAATTGGTTCACAAAAGCCAAAACAAATAGGGTTTTACTGTTCTCTTTGCATAAGCCCCTGTAAGATTTTTATGAGACTTGAGCAATCCAGATCGGCAGTTAGTGTCAGAGTTTTTAGTGGACTTGAATGGAACATGTTTTGGCTTTTATAAAAGGGAAAATTGCATTTACACCCCCTCTAGTTCCTGACACATTCACTTCTACCCTATAGTTTAAAACGTGACAACTACACCCCCATAGTTTCAATTTGTATAAGGTAGGCCCCCTCAGTTGACGGTTCGTCCACAGATTGAAGGGTTAGGATGATCTAATGGATCTGATTTTTCAGGGCACACCCTATCTGTCACGGCCCATCAAATGAACACTTTGGATCATCCAAATAATGTGGGCCCATACGAATCCAAACACTACAAAAAACACGGTGGGCCCACATTATTTGGATGATGCAAAGCGTTCATTTGATCATCCTACCCCTTCAATCTGTGGGTGAACTTTCAACTAAGGGGGTCTACCTTACACAAATTGAAACCACACGGACACGGGGTGTAGTTGTCACGTTTTAAACTATAAGGGTAGAAGTGGATGTGTCAAAAACTAGAGGGGGTGTAAATGTAATTTTCCCTTTATAAAAATCATCCTGTAGAGAATGTTTAATTACTAAAGAGCAATCCAGATTGGCAGTTACTGATCAATAAGGTTTTGAGTCTGGAATATCATATCCACGGTGTCGATGTTGCAAAGGATATGGTAATGGGATAATAGTATGTATGGGCCTGATATAAGCCCAACAAGGTAAGAGGGTTGTTTGAGGAACCAGTGTACTTAACGAGTGGACTCTAGGGTTTCCTTTCAGTTATTATAATAAATATGAGATCGGTCCCTGCTATCACACATCAAGGTTATTATTTCTCCCCATTGGAATACACATAAGGAAGCCTGAGTGGCGAGAGTAGAAGACCCCCCAAATTGTTCTTCGTTTTGCAGACAATCGGAATCATCCCAGGATCTAGAAATCATTTTTTTCAAATGATCAAAAGCCATGAATGGAGGTATTTATGCCCTGTCTTTTCTTACGTCTAATTTCTTTAATCATATGCTTATGATTTCGATTATGCAATCTTAGTTATACAACATCGTCCATTCCTCTAGCCATGAGCTATTGCAGCTCCAGTTTGCACCCACAAGAGTTTTCACCCACAAGCACATGGCCCTCACCAAACTTCTTTAACCGTTCGAAGAAAAAACAAAAAACCACGTACGTTATCTTGACCTCTTTGGTTTACAGTGATAGACTGTAGACTGTTGCCTTTTCTTGCAACAAAGGAATGGTACGATGGGAGAGAAATTTTGTCCATAACAATGCCTAGCGGATAAATGTTTTGGATCATTGGAGACATTTTCTGCTTCCAAAAACCAAGTGGTTCCAAACAAACAGAGAGAGGTAGTGTGCACCCCTCTTAATCTTATACATTTTTCTGATTGACGTATGGTATATAGGATATTTTATACTGTGTGCGCACAAGAAGTCCAGTTTTTTTCAGAAGATACTGTGGGGCCACTTCATAGAATGATCCAAACCATTCATTTGTTAGGCGACAACTTAAATAGGATGTACCCGTAAATCATCTCCATTGGTTGATCCTAACCCTCCAACATATAGAGGTAGTGTGCAGTCATATACGTTGGAGGGTTAGGATCATCCTACGAAAATGACATCCTTTTTACATTGGAGCCCAACAAATGAACTCTCTGGTTCATTCTATGAAGTGGGCCCCACAAATACTGGACTTCATGCTCACCCAGTATAAAATCTCGGTACATACTATATATAGTATTTAAAGTGTTCCTGAGCTATAGCCCAAAAACATGAGTGGCCCTACATTTTTGGGGATCCAAAGCAATTGTTTGATCATCCTAACCCAATCAAAGGTAGAGGGGAAAATAGACAGACAATGTGCGTCTATATTTCTGCTTATTTTTTTCCTCCACAAATAGCAGGGTTAGAATGATCTTATAGGGCTGATTTTTGGTACACACCCTATCCGTATAAGGGCCTTCCAATTGAATGCTTTGGAATCTGGATTCTAAAAAAATGTGGGGCCGCATGCAGGAACACTTTCCTCATATAGTATGGCCTTTACTTTAGCAACGTGAAAAGTAAGGCAAGGAGTGCCAATGTGGCATTAATAAAACAAGGGAGATGGGATATCATTTTCCCGTTCATGTAGCCAGACCAAAACGAGTTACACGATGGAGCGGTGGAGATTTTGGTACCACATGCCGTATCAGTGGGTCCCGCATCATATGACATCTGACACGTGTAAGGTACTGATGAACCTGTGTAAAACTTCAGACACACGATGATTGATCGGGACCTTTAATATGATGGGCCCACGATTAGCCGCATGCGTCAGAGAACTCATTGACATAGGTACCCCTCGGCTTACGACAGAATGACGAGCACAACATACCCACGTTGAAAGGCGGAAAGAACCCAAAGACGTATGAGGACATGCATGTCATAATATCAAAAGGCAAGGACAAGTAGTGTTTCCTCCAACACACCCATTCATTTGCAAAGTACCAAACAGAGAGAGAGAGAGAGAAAAAAATAAAAACGTGGTGTTGTCCCCGGCACGTCACGCGTCACTGTTGACGTAATCCTCCGAATCGCCACGTCACCTCCGTGCTTTCGAGAAACCCTCAACTCCGCCACGTGGCAGACAGATGCAACATCCCCAACAAAATTTTCTCAGTGTGGGGACCCTGATGACAGTATGAAGACGTGTCGAGAGATAAATGGTCAAGATCCGTACATTAAATCCGACGTGGTAGGAGGTTTGACTCGCCACGATGTGGGGGCCAGGTAGAGAGAGAAAGAGAAAGCGCGTGATGATGGATGACTGGGTGTTGCCAGCTGGCACTCGACCTTATCCTCTTTCATTTTACATGCCCCCCTAACCTCGAGCATAACTATTTTCCTCATTTTTCTTCTTTTCTTCGTTATCCTTATTCTCTGTTCTTTAGAAGAAAAAAAAAATTTCCTTGAATATTCAAATCCCGTCTTTACAGGATAAAATGGAGATGGGAGACCAAACCCTAGGGCTTTTTTTTTCAACTTCTAAAGAGAGAAAAATCTTCTGTTCTTGAGAATCACGAGATCGAAACAAAAAAAAAACGTTTTTTTCTACAGTGGTAAGCTTCAATTCCAATCTTATCTTCTTTTAACATGAATGCAGATTTGATTAATGTACAAAAAAACTGTTTTTTTTTTTTTTTTTGCTCCTGCTTTTCCGGATCGTTATTTTTATCTGTTGATTTGGATTGGTGAAATTTCTTTAATTAGAAATTATGTAATCATTGGCTGTAAAGGTATTTGAATCTTTCCATTAGGTTATGATAAAAATAGAGGTGACATTAGATTTTCAAGGATCTGTTATTTCTCTGTTTTTTAGGGTTTGTTTTGATGTTGATAGTTGATACAATCTTTCTAAACAGGTATTCTGCCTAGATCTAGTGCAATTCCCCATTTGAAGAACAGAAGAATCTTTGCTTTTGCTTTTGCTTTTGGTTTTGGTCTCAGATCGTTTAGGGTTCTGTAAAGAAATGTCGTCTAGATCATATACTAATCTGTTAGATCTCGCATCGGGGAATTTCCCCGCATTTGGGCCGCCAAGAAGGCGGCTTCCGCGGGTAATGACTGTTCCAGGGACTGTATCAGAGCTTGATGATGATCAGGCGAACAGTGTCACATCGGACGTTCCGTCCTCAATCGCACAAGATCGGATAATCATCGTGGCAAATCAGCTTCCTGTGAAAGCTAAGCGAAGACCCGATAATAAGGGGTGGAGTTTCAGTTGGGATGAGGATTCATTGCTGTTGCAGCTTAAGGATGGGTTACCTGATGATATGGAGGTGATCTATGTTGGATCTTTGAAGTTTGAAGTAGACCCAAATGAACAGGATGATGTGTCACAGACCCTGTTGGAGAGATTTAAGTGTGTTCCAGCATTCCTCCCCCCTGACATTTTGTCTAAATTCTATCATGGGTTTTGTAAGCAGCACTTATGGCCTCTGTTTCATTATATGCTGCCTTTTTCGGCTGATCATGGAACCCGTTTCGATCGTTCCTTGTGGGAAGCCTACGTGTCTGCGAACAAGTTGTTTTCGCAGAAGGTGATTGAGGTCATTAATCCAGACGATGATTACGTTTGGATTCACGATTATCATCTAATGGTGTTACCCACTTTTTTGAGAAGGCGTTTTAATCGGTTGAGGATGGGGTTCTTCCTCCATAGCCCGTTCCCATCGTCGGAGATTTATAGGACTCTTCCTGTTAGAGAAGAGATCCTCAAGGCGCTTTTGAATTTGGACTTGATTGGTTTCCATACCTTTGATTATGCTCGTCATTTCCTTTCGTGTTGTAGTCGAATGTTGGGCTTGGAGTATCAGTCCAAGAGGGGTTATATTGGATTGGAATATTATGGACGAACAGTCGGAATTAAGATCATGCCTGTTGGGATTCATATGGGTCAGATTGAGAATGTGCTGAGTCTTGCAGATAAGGAGTGGAGAGTAGCGGAGCTTAGGCAGCAGTTTGAAGGGAAGACTGTGTTGCTTGGTGTCGATGATATGGATATTTTCAAAGGGATAGATTTGAAGTTGTTGGCAATGGAACAAATGCTAAAAAATCACCCAAAGTGGCAGGGAAATGCAGTCTTAGTTCAGATTGCAAATCCGGCTAGAGGTAGAGGGAGAGACCTTGAGCAAATAGATGCTGAAATAAGGGCAAGTTGCAGGAGGATCAACAAAGAATTTGGACGTCCTGGTTATGAACCAGTGGTGTTCATCGACCGTCCAATTTCGGTCAGCGAAAGAATAGCTTTCTACACGATTGCAGAATGTGTTGTTGTCACGGCGGTCAGGGATGGGATGAACCTGATTCCGTATGAGTACATTGTCTGCAGACAGGGAATCACTGAGTCGGAATCAAGTTCCGAACCAAGCGGCCCCAAAAAGAGTATGTTGGTGGTATCTGAGTTCATTGGGTGTTCTCCTTCGCTGAGTGGAGCAATTAGGATTAACCCATGGAATGTTGAAGCAACGGCAGAGGCAATGAACGAAGCAATCTCAATGGCCGAGCCTGAGAAACAGTTGCGACACGAGAAGCATTACCGGTATGTTAGTACCCATGATGTTGCTTACTGGTCGCGGAGCTTCATGCAAGATATGGAGAGAACATGCAGAGACCATTTCAGGAGAAGATGTTGGGGAATTGGGTTGAGCTTTGGTTTTAGAGTTGTGGCGCTTGATCCTAACTTCAGAAAGCTAAACATAGATACCATCGTCTCAGCATATGCTAAAGCCAATAACAGAGCCATAATGCTGGATTACGATGGAACTGTGATGCCCCAAGCTGCCATCAACAAAACCCCTAGTGCAGAAGTGATCTCAATCCTTAATACCCTTTGTAAAGATCCCAAAAATATCATTTTCATTGTGAGCGGAAGAGGGAGAGATAGCTTAGGCAAGTGGTTTTCTCCATGCGAACAACTTGGAATTGCAGCAGAGCATGGCTTCTTTTTGAGGTGTGCTTTTTATGTTCTTTACCTGTGCTTTTTCGAATCGCAATGTTGCAACGTTCCTAATGTCTTAATTTTCTCAGGTGGGCAGGAAACAAAGAATGGGAAACCTGCGGCCAGACTACTGACTTTGGGTGGATAGAGATTGCTGAGCCTGTGATGAAACTGTATACAGAAGCTACTGATGGTTCTTTTATCGAAACCAAAGAAAGTGCCTTGGTTTGGCACCACAAGGATGCGGACCCAGGCTTTGGATCCTCACAGGCAAAGGAGATGTTAGAGCATCTAGAGAGTGTACTAGCTAATGAACCTGTCGCTGTGAAGAGGGGTCAGTACATTGTAGAAGTGAAGCCTCAGGTATGTGGATACACATTTAACCAATTATTCCCTTTTATTTTGAAAAGTGACGATTTTATTTCTGGAAACCAAAGGCTACAATGCAAGACTCCTGGGAACAAGACGTCCCCAACAACAAATACATCATCACCACAAAAGTAAAAGCAAAACAACAGTATTGACAGTTTCTGAACAGTTACCTCCCAACCAAAAAACTACATCTGCCAACCCCTAGGGCAGCTCTCCAAATCTCATGTTCTGAACAAATGGTCACCTCCCCCTACCTGCCCGCTCCATTTTTAGCCAATTTGTCGGCATCATCAGTTGCCGACCTCTTCCTATGTTGAAAAGCGGGCTTGATTAACAAAACCAGATCCTTACAATGGTGTCCGCTAGCTTCCACAATCTAGATGATTTTGTTACTGGCCCAGGCAATTCCATTTGTAGAATAATAAACAGGCCAGACCAATACTTTGCGAACAATTTCAAACCCTATAAGAGCACATGAGGTTTTGCCTCGTTTTCAGACCCATTATGCTTTTGTGCATCAACATGCTTCAGTCTAAACCACTTTGCCTTCTGAATCCCACTCAAAAGATTCAATGAGTGTACTCTTTGGCTTGTCCAAGAGTACCTGATGCAGATTGTAGGCCCAATAAGAGGCATCATACTCTTAAATGTATTTTTCCCCTTCTAGCCGGGACCTTCCATTTCCATTTCATTTCTCAACTGCAAGCAAACTCAATTTGGCAGTTAAGATGGGATCAAATTTTCCTGTTGTATTTTCTTGTTAGCGGCAAGGTGTGAGGCTAAACTTAAACTAGAATCATCTTCTTTGCATTTATCTGTCTTTCCCTAGTCATAGCAGAGCACAGGATATCTAAAATCATGACCTGAGTTCACGCTTGTATTAGAGTTGGATGGGCCAGTACATTGCAACCTTGAGTTCATGAATACCGTGGCTTAGTTGGGGTTGCATCGGTAGATAGATCACTAGTTGAGCAGAATGAGTCCTTTAACACGAACATTTTACCAGTTTCATTTCGAACTTGTGATCTTTCTTCTTCTTCTTCTTCTTCTTTGATGACATAAGGTATCCCCATCCCATTTTAGGGTGGGACTAATCCCTATTTGTGATGTTTTTGTCAGTAGCTTATGTTTCAATTGGTGGTGGTTTCCAGGGAGTCACCAAAGGTCTAGTTGCAGAGAAGATTTTATCATCAATGACACAGAATGGCAAGCAAGCAGACTTTGTTTTGTGTATTGGTGATGACAGATCTGATGAAGATATGTTCGAATGCATCAGTGCTCTGACTAGAGACATTCTCTCTAACAGTCCTGCAGTGTTCGCCTGCACAGTTGGGCAGAAACCGAGCAAAGCCAAGTATTATTTAGACGATACAGTTGAAGTCATAACAATGCTCGAAGCTCTTGCAGAAGTGTCCAGTCCACCATCCTCACCTCAAATGGGACCTACAGAGCCCTCTTGAAATCCCCCATTGGGTCCCTCCATCAAACAAATCCAAAAGAAATCATAGCGGCCATCTGCAGCACAGATCATAAGTTACTGGGCAGAAGAAACTTATGGCGGCTTATAGTCGGCATCTTGGGAAAAAGAAAAAAAAAAGGAATGGTTTTTACGGCGAAGCCTTGTTCTAACTCTGGACCTGGGTCTTTTACACGAGGAAAAATCCCCACCTGGAGGCATAAGAGGAATGCGCGATTTATTCGGACTGAATTGGAACTTAAAGAAGTGTCAGTTTTTGCTGCATTGCAAGCATACGAAGCTTCTACTCTTGGCTAAAGTGACGAGAGAGAATCAGAGATCAGAACATGGTTAGGAAAGAATTTCCACATAACCAAACCAGTCCATGTAGGGAGGAGATGTTCACCATCTTCTCAGCTGGTTGGCGAGATAACTAGTTGAACATTACTGATATATAGTTTCCTCTTTATTCTATTTTTCTTTCTTTTTGTGAGTGGAATTCTATTGGTTTTTCTTCCATGATTGATTGATTGAATTTCTGTATCAGTAAAGGGTTTTACTGAGTTCTTTTTGTTTCGCATATGCATCAAAATTTTGCAGGAAAAAAACATATATGCTAAACATGCAAGAAATGTGCAAGGCAAGACGGTCATTTGACCATTAAATGATCTGTCTGACATAGCCCACAATAGCATTTCTAGTAAACTCTCACAATCAGTTAACATCTGACTACCAAATGGGGATTTGTATGGATTAACCAAAAAAAAACAGTAATAATTTCTACTTTTGAAAACTGCAGTATGGTTATCTGCAGTCTAGATTTCATCTCAATGTGGGATGGATTTTCTGTTCATCTAAATCCAAGTAACCGCGTCAATCCTTCTCCCCAGAACTTCTGCACATCCAAAAACATAGGAACGATGTTAAGACTAACATTTAAGAGAACTTATATGATGCCCGACCGTCAAATTGTAAAGGGTGGAAGGAGACAAAACCTGCTGCCTTGGTTTTTTAACCAAGGAAAAGTAAAAAATGGTGCTTTCCCTTGGATTAAAAATCAAGGAGAGAGGGTTTGTCTCTCTCCGCCCTTTATTTTGACGGTCGGGCATCATATAATTTCTCAACAATTAAAACTGCAATTCTAACACCACCATTCAAAAAGACAGGAAAGAAAGAAACTGCAATTCAAATTACAAAGAAAAAAAAACAAAACTTGCATCTACTTTGTCGGCAGATCAAGATCATCTGAGCCTGTCCTTGCTACATTTCTTTTTGCAGCCCATTTGTATAGAATTTATTCTTGACCAATTAGGATTTCCGTGATAATGTTGGGATTAGACGGTTTTGTACAACAATATACATTTCAAAGAACCATTTCGCAAAAAAAAAAAAAAATAACATTTCACAGATACATAAGTAATCATTCCCCTAAGCATGTACCTTTTTAATTTTTGTTGTCAACCACATGATTTTCAGTCCAGTTTAGTCTAAGGTTTAGGAATTTATCTTCTTACTTTCTTCATATACTAATACTCCAATAAATTTTTTTAAGCACCCAATATTATATAGAACTCCTCTATCTAACAAAGACCAAGTATTCAACATCAAATATGCACAATGACATATGATCATGTATGAATCTCACCATCTGGTCAAGTTCAGACAGTAACAAGAAATGGGGCACCATAAGCCCAGCAATCAGATCTATCTGTTGATCCATACGTCTTTTGTATTACTTTTCTATAATCCAATCATCTCATTTGGAGTCTTTTTTCACAATGGAATCCTTTTTAACAGATTCAGGTATAAGCATTCCCGCATTCCCTTATCTTAATATTGTCACTGCTCTCTTTTATTTTACACTTTTCTCATTGGCGGCTACAATTCTTTAGTAGCTAGTGGCCAATCAAAGTTTAAAATAAAAGGAGTTTTCACATGGTGTAAGGTCTTACAACTATACAGTGGAGGTACCACCCTTGATATTTGATCCAACAGCAGCTTCTCAAGACCTACTGTTGGATTAAATATCAAGGGCGGTACCTCCACTGTACCAAGGCCTTATAGTTGTAAGGCCTGACACAATATAATTTCTCTAAAATAAAGTGTGTAAACATCAAAACAAGCAAGTGCGCACATCAATCCACTTTTAAAAAATGAACCTTGTTTTAATTTTCATCAATATTGACCAATAAAATAAATACTACAGATTGAAATAAGGTGTTGAGTTTTATCTCCTACTTCATTAATACCAAGTAAGCTAGTGTTTTGTGGTTCTGTCTTGTTTTTAAAATAGACAACAACTCAACTCAACTAAGCCTTTGTCCCAAACTAGTTGGGGTCCACTAATGCATCCTTTAGAAAATTTTCATGAAGAAGGTGAAAGGATCAACCCGGCTCAATAACTCCCTATTTTCTTGTGAGGACAAGAGATGCATTATCAGAGCATTTTTTTTTTTTTTTTTTGAATGGTAGATGCATGCATTAATATAATAGAACTCTTCATGCAAGTGTTTGAGTGGATGTACATGTCCTCTTTCCAATTGAATTAAATTTGAAAAAAATCTTGATAAGTGCATGTGAACCCTCGCTCTACCATGATATGTTCTCCTTATGATTCCCTTCTAGCTTGGTAGAACCATTTGTGAGATCACAAATAGTATTGCCATAACCATTCAAAAAAAATAAAAATAGTATTGCCATAAGCAATAGGCGAGTTACCTTTCACGGCGAGGAGATCTGCTGTAGTCATGTCCTTTTATTGGGGGACTGTTCCTGTTCAATAGAACAAAAACAGTATGACAAGTAAGTTTCGAATATAATGTTGTTGTAAAAAATAAAAATAAAAAACAGACTCTCCAAATTCATTTAGTTTAAATTTTGAGAACAACCTGTGTCTAGTGTTTCTGAAGCGGGGACTCGGGCTGCGCCTGTATGAATTTCTTGAACCAGCAGAGCGACATTCTCGAGCAAAATGTCCAGGTGCGCCACACTCATAGCATTTGGCCTCATTACTGTTTCGCCCTCTATTGTGACCACCTCCACCTCCACCTCCACCTCCGGATTTTCGAGACATCTCTACCCGCCATCCATGTTTCCCTGGCAATTTAAGCAACTACTTTCATGTGCTATAAGATAAAGTAGATAAATCCAAGGAAAAAGACATGACTGAGCCGAAATAGAACAGAACTGAACACAATCTTGCCAGACTTTTAGAATTGCTTGAGTATACATTGTTATCGTCATATAAACCTACCAGAACAAACAGCTCTTTGACCTAATTAAGATAATGAACCAGATAAAAAAAAGATAATGAACCAGATATTGACTGATACACATCCTTGTTACTCAACTCTCAACCAAAAAGTTTAACTCATCCTAAAGTTCTACACCCTGCAATCTTATGGATCACTGTTACATATAAGTTAAAAGCCAGGTGTCTCCTATCCAATCCCAACTCATCAAATCCACTTTTACTTGTAGTCTTGTACAATCCTTCACCTTCATAATCCAAGATATATACAAATAATGTAAGTGAAGAGTTCATAACGAAGTAGAAAAAAGTACTCACCAATGGTAAATATGGTTAGTCATGCCATGTAAGGAAATTAGTCTTTGGTTCTTCAATTCTTACCATGGTTTCAAATTTCGGTTTCGGAATGCGTTTCTGATGTAGGACTGGGAAGAGGCTTTTGATGAATTAAAGATTGATTTAGATTCTCCCCTCCAATTTCCTCTCTTCTTCTTCCCCAAGACTTCTCCTCCTCTATTCTTCTCCTTCTCAGCATTCTTCTCTGTCTTCTCTTCTTCTTCTTCTACTCTTCCTCTTCTCCTTCTATTTTTTTCCTCTTCTTCTATTTCTCTTCCCGGTCCTACATCAGTTTCGGTCCTCACCGAAATTTCGGGGTAATATTAAATAATGAATAAAATCCAGATTTTTTGGTGAAATTCCTTAAATTTCAGACCGAAATTTTGGTCGAAATAATGTAAGGTTTCGGGTATTATTGATTTCAATTTCGGTATTATTCAGATTTCGGTCGAAACTTAAAACCATGATTCTTACCAGATGTACACTCGTTAGAATTCCGGACAAATATGCATTCTGTTGTTATTTCTAACTGGAAGATCCATTGATCTAGTGGAAGATAATTATAAATGAACAAAAAAAAAAATTCAAATCGCTATCAATTTTTGTCTACTAAGGGCAACTTTGTCAAGACTTTCGGGAATTTCGGCGGAAATTTCCGGATAATATTAAAGAATGAATAAAATCCAGATTTTTTGGTGAAATTCCTTAAATTTCGCCGAAATAATGTAAGGTTTCGGGTATTATTGATTTCAATTTCGGTTTTGTTCGGATTTCGGTCGAAATTTAAAACCATGATTCTTACTAGATGTACATTCATTAGAATTCCGGACAAATATGCATTCTGTTGTTATATCTAACTGGAAGATCCATTGATCTAGTGGAAGATAATTATAAATGAACAATTTTTTTTTTCAAATCGCTATCAATTTTTGTCTACTAAGGGCAACTTTGTCAAGACTTTCGAGACTCACTTGATTCCACTCCCCAAGTTCTGCATATGTGGTGGGAAGCACTGCAACAGCAGGATATGCAGTAATGCACAACCAAAAGCATCATACCCATAATAGGACGGCATGCATGTCTAAATGAACTTTCGATACATAGAAAATTAGAAAGAACATTACAAAAGAGTCTCAATGTCAAATTATTGGCTGGTTCTCAGAAGAATTTTTATCAACAATGACATTCCGAACCAGAAATATAGCAGCACATTATTTTTTGTTTTATTTTGTCAGTTTATAGTTATGTTGAGGTGAGCATTCATTTGGTGGAATAAGTTAAAATTCTGTCAAAATGATGATATGCTCCTACAGGACTTGCAACATCCTTGTAATGCACCTATTTTTGTTTTTTGCTAGGTAAGCTGGGATTGAACCTAAGTATTGCACCTATTAAGGGTTGCATTTTTCACATTTATGTACAAGGAATGAATTGAGAATCGTTTTTATGAGGGGTTGTGCACCATCGACTAGAAGAAAGCTTCAATTTAATGGAAATTATTTTGGAACTTGTATGGATGTAGAAAATTGTAAAACTGGGCCATTCAGAATTGAGTTTTGAGCTAGATTTGGTTCTTCAAATTTTATGGTTGGTATCCACACATGGGTTGCCAAATTAAGACAACACCCCAGTTCCGCAAACTGAAAATTCATACGCGTCGCAGATGGAAAGGGTCACCCTTTACTCATTCAATGAGTGAATTTTCAAGAACAATCATACTTACATCAAATCATGACAGCATATAAATTCCCAAAAACAATCACAACCAAATTGGCGACACACAATAATTTTTAGTAATCAGACTACCTTCAATCAACAATATGATGATGAGTCAAGCCATAAAAACCACTCCTAGTTGTTACAGTTTTGATACGCTGTCATGATTTGCTGGTAGCTTGCCCCAAATGCTCCAGTACACCTTTTGAAGTGACTCGCTCTAGGAACCTTCCTTTTGCTTTCATGGCAGTTCAGATTTCTGACAATCTTTAAACATGAAAATTGAGGTTGGATGACTCATTAGTGCATGAATTTGTTTCCACAAGAATGTGAGAAAATCATTAGTTGTATATGAACAGCTAGGAAAGAACTGTCCAGCATTCCTAAGACCCTGGCACTCTCTGTGGTTCTAATTAGCTTCCCTTAATTAATTTGGACACAATACTTGGAAAATGACACAAATTGTCAGATTAACATGAACACTGCCTGGCTATAAGCACCTTCATGTGTATGGTTGCACGTGCTTTTTGTTATTTCCTAAGCATGAGACATAAACTGTCTGTGGAATCAATTAGTTGCGGCTTGTTGGGCAGGTTGAATTTAGTTTTTGATGGTTGGAGAAAGTTTAAGATTTTAAGGAAGTAGAATGAGACTTTTGGGGAATAGTATATATGAATTAGACTTTTGGGGGAATGTTAGTTTTGGTTTCTTTGGAAAAAGAACGTGACTTTGGGGAAGTTAAGGATGGTGGTCGAAGTATGGTATACATAAATCTAGGTTTCTTTGTAGTTTCAAAATGGTAATGTAAATACGCAGGTGAAAAAGTAGGTGCAACTGGGCCATATAACTCTCCTATGTTTAAAGGAGTGAGGAGATGATGATGTGGATATTTGGGGGTTGGATATTAGAGAAGCATCGACGATAGAGTTAAGGAGAGACAATAGTACTATAGTAGTACTGGATAGATCTCTGGATGCCCTAGGGGAAGAATATATCTTGGTTAAACTGTAGAGTAAGAATAAGATAGTCAATGCTTTGTTTAACTCTTTTGGACTGGTGCCGGCATGTCGGTCCAGTCCACCTTAATATGTTGGAATGCAGGATGGGACTACTGGTCCCGATTGCTACCTTAATATTAATGAAATATGTCAATTTTCAAAATATATATATATATATAGAGAAAGGATATTTGTGATGTGATCATGTTAAGCAAAACTACGCATTTCAAGACATGTTCTCTATGTTGGGCATATTCACGACCTATAAATTCTTGAATGCATCAAAATTTCAAGCAGTAGGATTTTACCAGTAGCACTTCCAGCTATATCTGACAAAGGATTTGCAACAGTAAACCTGCCACCTTGCAACTCGGTATCGCAAATTCCATCTATAGAATTTCTAAGAAGAAATAATTCTTAGAGCTATATCCTATAATGGGTTATAATTTGTGCCATCCAAAGTCAAAACAAGCCTAGGCGCCTAGGTGGTTGACAGTGAGTTAAACAGAAAATTTTTCAAGTTTGATGTTTTATTTTTATTTTATATTTTTTTTGAGTGGTAAGGTATTTTATTAACAAGGAAACAAAAGTAAAGCCACAACCGAGATGGAGAGAAGGAAAGAAAAAGAAAGAACAAATATGAAGAAATAAAGCGCGCGCGCAGGGGGGGGGATCAAAACCCTCCAAGCGCGGCCTACCAGCTCCAGCAAGATTTATATGCACAATTCAGACTATTAAAAATGCAAATGTCTAATAGTTTATTACATGTAGATTTATTATAGTTTTTCTTGGACCTTAAACAATTGATATTTAACTTTAGATGTAATGGCTTTTAGCTAAATTACTAGTTTTCTCTTAACTAAGGTGAAAGTGATCTTTTGTCCCAACAAGAGTGGCACTTACTGCCCCTAGTCCAATGTGGTCGCAGGAGCCTTAATCCCCAGATGTCTGCACCATTCTCCCTTAACCAAGGGAATGAAGTTTGTTTTTCCTTCAAACCGTTGTGATGGACTTTTTTTTTATAGGTAAGCTGGGATTGAACCTCTGACCTCTTGGTTGATTGTGAAGGACTTATTTGTGTATGATAGGTTTAGTAAGGGCAATATTGTCATCTCAGTTTTATGACTAATAAAACCATAAGGGATTGTGAAAGTATGAAACAAATGCATGAAACCCTATTCTCTTCCTATCTCCTCTCCATTTCTTCTCTTCTCTTCTCTTCTCTTCTCCTCTCCTTTCCATACAGATCCTAGAAAAGGTTTTCATATTGGTATTAGAGCCAGGCTCAGATCTTGAAACTATTTTTTCTCTCTTCTTCTGATCACAACATCAATGAGAGGTTTGTGTCATCATGTTGTATGGCTGATGTCATCAGTTGTACTGCCAAGCTTGAAAGAACATACTGTGTTGTTCGTGGTCTACCAATAAAAGGGCTTCTATCCTATTTCTTGGTATTTTTCCTATGTTTTTTTTTTGGTGTTGACATCACCAAGTATGTTAGTTTCTTCACAAGTTACTGAAAGATCAAATTTCTTGAATCTGATCATATTTTGAAGCATATTCATTAATATTTATCTGGAATTTCTCGAGAAGGGTCTAATTTTTTGTTATTTTTCTATCTAGAAAAGCTGAAAATAAAATATTTAAAAGTATAAACTTTAAGAACAAAATTAGGACAATAAATAATTTTCATGATATTTTCACGGTAAAAAATAAAAATACAAAGACATCTCGATATTTTTTAGAATCATGAGAAATTTTCAAAATTTTGTCACTATATCCAAAATCGCAAAATGACGCGATATTTTAGAGCTATATTATTGGCATACTGTACAAAACTGAAACGCACATGCAGATTAAGTGTAACCTCTACCAGACCCAAGATGATTTCATAATGCAGATTAGGGCAGTAAACAAGTCATGATATAAGCCGTCATAATAATACCATGTTACACTGAATTACACTATTTTTTATTTTTATTTTTTGAATGCTACGCAGAATTATAATATTAGATGCACTGGTGCAGCAATACAGCCAAATCTAAACATGTGAAAGCTTAATAAAAAACAAGCAAACAAATTTAAGATATAAATATTGGTAAAAATCAAGGCACAATTTTCAAGACCTATCATCAAAACCAATGTATAGCATTCACAAGAACATTATAAAAAGCATTCACAGGAACATTACAATTATGTCAAAAGGGGAATCAATCCTACCATCTAATGCAGAAATTGCATCTTCGGCATCGCGGCGATCATCAAACTCAACAAATGCATAACCCGGTGGATTCCGTGCCACCCACACACTGAAAGTGAATCGATACTACAACTCTGTTAGTACCCAAAATTTCATGATTAAGTACCAATAACTCCAAAATACACCCATTCAAGCAAAATACATTTAAGCAGAAAAAGAATGGAGTATAGACAATACCCAAGATCGACAAGAATTATAACATTTCAAGGAGCTACTACTTGAAATCTATCAACACTGTCAGTACACATATTTTCTTAAGGAAGTTTATATGGAAGCACACTTGGAACAAGAACAAGAACCATCTATCTTCTATTGTTTCATTGTTATAGTCATGTAAATGATAAATGCCATTATACCTATTTTATAAAATCAATGTAATCAGTCGGAGGTATAAAATGACCATTCTAAAATCTCAATGCCAGCATTCAGATGCACAAATCAATGAATCATTGTTACCCCACATTAAAATTTCTGCCTTGAAAGTAAAAATCTACACAGTATAGGACAAAATATAACTTCCACAACTGTAGCAAATTGCAATTAGACAAATAAAATCAACCCTAGCATTCTAGGCACAAACTGCTAAAGCAATCTACTACAAATGTAAACAACAAACTTAACTTTAATAGCTACTTCAAAGAAGTTAAAACTTACCTAAAATAGTAATCCCCACTTCCTAAAAACACTCATAACTTGCTGAAATCAAACCCAAACCATGTCATCTTGGGCTCATTACATAGGTAATTGAAAAACCTTTCTAATAATACCAAAAACACACCAAATGGATGAGATTTGATGCCTAAAAAGTAGGCTACAAATAAAATGACGAAAACAGAAGATAAATAATAATAAAAAGACGCCCATGTCTCTAACCCATGCTAGAGTCCCCACCATCAGTCTTGTCAACATCTGCGCTTGTAAATCTTAATGCATGCCCATTGTTGATGTCCCCACCATCTGGTTCTATCGATAAGATTCCTAGAACTAATTCTTCGGATTTGTATACGCCATGAAAAATCAGAGCAGGGGGTAAGTTGGGAGACACAGCTCGGTTATATGGTTGTGGTGATTGTCATTTACAGTGTGATGGATCTCAATCATGGAAGTGGTACTCACAATCCACATATTTATTGGTGTACGTATCAGCACACAGTTATCAGGGTTGTCATTGTTGGAGTTCAATTGTGCACCTTGGTTGTGTGGTACTCACAATCCACCTTTGCTGCTCCTCTTCTCTTCTTCTCCTCCTCTCTTCAAGATTACCCCACCAAAGTAACTTGATATCAATGCCATGTACTTTTTTTTCCTTTTACTAGATCAGAGGTGCTGACATCAGCATGGCATAGGGAGGCTTTGGATGCGTGTGGAAGAAGATATGGTGGTTTGAAGGTTTCGGCACATGGTGGACAGATTTCTGCAAATCTGTACTTACTTGTGATTATTGGTGTTTTTTTAATAGTTTGTGATAACCGGTGATTGTTGACTGTAAAACCTTCTTTTGGGTCATTTATACCTTGTTTCATCTCCCTAAAAGCTTATCAACATTCAAATTTCATTTGAATGGATTTTAAAGGAGTTTCATCTCAATTTTTTGGTGTTGAATGGAGCTTTCTCTCCAGTTTTTACAGTACATGTGCTAATATGGAGCTTTGTGTTTGCATCTTTCTTGTTCATCTATGTTTCTGCTATAGATGAGATGAAAGAAATCAGTCGGCCTCAATTGAAAGTAGTATTAATGATGGTAATCTGTCCTCCTTCTCTCCATACATCAGAGCCATGCAGCTATGCATGTGATTCTCTTGGGTCTACCTACAGCTTAGTCCCAGAACCCCTGGAGTCCAACTTAAGGATATGAGATTCGTCCACATCTTTGACACATACTCCATACCACCTGAAGCACGTACTACTCCATCGAAAATTTTGATCTTTATCGTCCCAACTCCCATGACGCCAAAAGTAGACCCTAGCCAAGGACACTACATCCGCCTTGTCTAATGGAATACATCAAAGTACTGAACTGGAGCATACATGAAAAGAACCTCTTGAATCTAATATTCGCACATCGTGAAGAGAAGTGCTAATAATTATGAAGACTGTGAGAACAGCTCCAGCCACCTCATTCTGCTCATGTCACTGCTATAACAGTATTTTCAGAATCTTTATTGTTCTTAATAGAACATTGTGGACAGTTTCGCTTCAAGTGGCTAAAGTTCCTTGCAACGGTATAATCGCACACCTTTCCCGCCAACCCTGAATCTGGACCTGCCTTTCTCGAATCCCCTGTCAGACGTCCTAATCCTACCTCTTGGATTCTTCCCATAAACAATCAATTAGGGTTTAGTACAATAAGGGTAAATAAGGTGCAAAACATTTGTTTACCCTTTACAAAAAAAAATGATGATTTTTCTGATGGCGGTAAGTTGAGAAAGTTACCCATAAAAGGTAATAAATGGCTTCGGCCTCTGACTGTCGTTAACCCTAAAATAGGGGAAGTCGCTTATAGAGAGTAATTAGAAAGGGACATAAGTCAGTTGTGGGAGAGTAAGTCGGAGTTTTAGACATAACTACCTAAAAAATGGAAAATAGTTGAATTTGCACAAGGGGCTCTCCTTCTCTCATTAGTCCTCTCTCCTTTCCTGCTCGGTATCTCTCTATCATTCGAGTTCAGGGTCAAACTCTAATCCTCTCAAACCCTAATCCATTTTCTCTCCACGCCCCTCAAGCTCTTCTTTAGCTCCCTCCATCTCTTCTCATGCCTTTTACAAAGTCTACTCCTCTTCTTTCCTTTCAACCACCTCCGTTTGAACAAAAAGAGAGAGAAATGAGGAAAGAAAAAATAAAGAAAAAGTGATAGCTCAAATTCTGATTATATGATGGTTCTTCCTCGGGGTCCCCATCGATTTTGTGGTTGTATGGGCGTGGCTCAGAATCTGATTGCCCGCCTCCGCCCTGTCAAAATTCGGCATACCCCTTGTCATCCACTTTTTCGATCTCAGCTCCCTCCTCCAAGATTCTTCCGATGATTCATCCGACAGAAAACTGGTCATCCTCACCTTTCTCTGGAATAACATGAACAGAGGCTATGCTTACAACGGTTCGAGTGTGTTTCTTCTGTTGGCAATTTTCTTATGAATTTCTACAGAGGGATGAGACTGGAAGGTTTTTGATGGAATGCTTGCTAAACCTATAGAATAGTGGAATCGGATGATTTCTGAATATGTGAACTATGGCTAGGTGGAATCTGCACGACACTGTTCAATGAAATGCCTGAAAGGGATTTGGTGACAAGGAATTCAATGATTTCAGGTTACTCGGAAGTTGGGGATACAAATAACATGAGAATTTTTTTTCAAGAAAATGCAGGAGAAGAAAGCCATTTCTTGGACGTCAATGATTAGAGCATTTCCTAATTCAGACGATCTTACAAGAACAAGGAATTTGTTCAACGAAATGCCTAAGGAACATCATTTCTTGGAATTTCATGATTTCACTAACTTGTATTGGATTGCACTAGCTTGAGAGTGACATCATTTCTCTTATGACAAAGGCTAGCATATTGGATTACGCTAGCTTGAAGATTTCAAGATATACAGTTTTCATTAATTTATATGATCAACTTTACCTTTTATGGCAAATTTTTGGCTGATTTAATGACTTTGGGGAATGCTACAGTAATTTATACATGTTTTGAGTTTTAACAGTTGGCATTAGGCAATTTATATTAGTAATATGTTTGCTCTTCATGTTACCTTCTTCTTAGTAGGCTGCGTAAACTGAAGCTGATTTCTACTGGTTGCATGTACACCTTATTCAAAACTCTTGTTAATCTGATGAATTAATGAACATCGATACAATGCATTCTGAAGAAATGGTTGCTGTCATAATGATTTGGTTTCATTCTATAAGATTTAACTTGTACAGGATTTAAGTTCTATAAGTAATATTTTTCAAAAAACAACTCAAATGTTCTTAAATATTACTTATTTTGCCTATCTAAACCATTCATTTAGTGGTCTCCATCATAGATAAGTTGTGGTACAAAAAACTTATTGAGATGATGATTCCAGTCCACTGATCTAATTGGTGTAATAATATGAACAATTTAAAAAAAGTTATATATTTACCCTGTACAACGTGGTCACTGGAGGCCAGCCATGCTGTACGGCTCAGAATGTTGGGCCCAAAATATAAAACGTGCCCAAACCATCTTAAGCGATGCTCTCTCATCTTCTCCTCAATTGGTGCCACCCCACCTTTTGACGGATGTCTTCATTTTTAATTCGATCTAACCTTGAGTGGCCGCACATCCATCTAAGCATTCGCATCTTTGCTATACTCATCTTATGCACATGCTGCTTCTTGGTGGCCCAACATTTTGAGCCGTACAGCATGGTTGGCCCCACAGCTGTCTTATAAAATGTTGATGGAGTAAGAAGAGGTAGGGCAGACCGAAAACAACTTGGGTAGAAACAGTGAGAAAAGACTTGAGGGCTAGGAACATAACAGAGAACGTGACCTTGGATAGGAGAGAATTGAAGAAAATGATCCATGTAGACGAACCCAAGTAGTGTCAGGATTAGACCTAGTCAATTTGAGCAGGGTAGATCCTTTCACCTTCTTCATGAAAATTTTCTAAAGGATTCATTAGCCGACCCCAACTAGTTTGGGACAAAGGGTTAGTTGAGTTGAGTTAACGTGGTCACTGGAACACTAAACATAAAAAAACCCATAAGTTTACCTTGCACATTGGAACACCAGAAATTAATTCAAGGGTAAAGCACGATAGGAAAAGTAGATTTTTCTCCACCTCCCTATGTATTTACACTCATGGGAACATATACCCTAAATGCTTCTGACTAGCCACAAGATTGGGCTTCCTCCTGATCTCGTTACCATATTATCATATTAGTAAGAATCAGGAAGACATGTAAGGTACAATAAGGTCTTATTATCCTTTTCATTCATCTTTTCATCAAGCTTGTGGAACTAATCTACAATCCCATAGAACATCGTCATGTGTTCCAAAAGAGTCCCAACTTACTGCATCTTCATTTCGTACAATTGGTAATTCAAATACAATCGGTTGGTCAAGATTTTTGGCATATACAACTTTTCCCATAAATTCAATGTTGATTGTTCCTTCATAATCTTATCCGCCCGACATAGTCAAATTGTGTTAACCTCCCACGACTCGATGTCCTCCCATTTGTCAGCTCTTCCGGCTTTCCCTTCAATGCCTTAGCTAGGCTCAATTGAACTAGAAGATCCTTCACGCTTCTCTGGCAAAGAGTGAAGCTAACTTTTCATCACATTTCTCAATCTGAAATTTCGAGGTTGAGTCATTTGTTGTCATTTCAGATCAGCTCATATCTCTAAAAGACACTTTGAAAAGTCGATCACCCCACACAGAAGTAGAAAACTCGGGAAAAGATAAGAGAAAACTCTTTTTCAAGCACGAGTAAATATAAACAACCATGGAATGATTCAATCAAAGGAAAAAAAATAGATAATAAATACCTCAATGCGAAAGTCGACCTCTAACGAGAAATTTCCAAAAGAGCTTTCAAACTTTGATGTTCGTTTCCGATTATATCGGTCTAAAGCTCTGATACCACTTTGTAGAAAATCCAACGGGGTAAAACTTAACCAAACATGAGCAAAGCAATGAAAACATAATGAAACGATGCAAACACACAAAAACACACAATCACACACAAGATTTGCGTAGTTCGGCAAAGATGCCTACATCTATGGACCAAGAACTTTGATCTTCCATTATCAAGAAAAGAAAAACAGATTTACAAAAGAGACTCCCAAATCTCTACGCCCACAACCCCTTTACCTCTCACTTTCTCTCACAATGAAAGAATTCTCTCTACGAAGAACCTCTCACCTCTCTCCCTTAGGATCAATCGCATGGAATTCTCCTTGTCTCATTGTATCATATATTTCTCTCATCCCATTTATTTTTATTTCTAGATGAGAGGCACACCCCTGGATAAACCTAGGATTCCAAAATCTCACAATAACAAAACCCATATTATTGCCTACCTTAGTATCCTAATCTACCCTATCTAACCTAGTTGCCAAATCTAACATTATAACAATCCAGTGGTCAGATCTTATCAGATATGATAATTCTAACATTAAGAATCTTTGTTACATATCTCCCCACCCATTAGGTAACCTAATGCAAAATAAGACAAATTCCAACACTATTTTTATTGTAAAAAGAATCATTGATTTTTATTTTTTTTGGAAGCATTGCCTAGTGGAAGTTGATATTATTTCCAAAGGAGTAATACAACTCAATTCAATTCAACTAAGCCTTTGTCCCAAACTAGTTGGGGTGGTCGGCTAATGAATCCTTTAGAAAATTTTCATGAAGAAGGTGAAAGAATCTACCAGGCTCAAATTGACTAAGTCTAATCCCGACACTAGTTGGGTTCGTCTACATGGATCATATGAATTCTCAAAACCCAGACATCTAGATGTACAAAAGATTTTTTTTTTTAAAAACCATATAATTTTTTACCCTAGTGTTCTTACAATTTATCATCATCATATAAAGTTCAAGGAATAATCTCTCCAAAATAGGCTTAAAACACTACAAAATGAAACCACAACAACAGATACAAAAATGAACAATAAGCTAATAGCAACAAAAGAAAGACTAAATTTGAAATTGTTCACATGAGCATATATACCTTCTCACAACTCCATAGGCTCGGAACTCATCAGCTAATTCTCTTTCAGTAATGCGAGACTCCAAATTCCCAACATACACCTTCCACATTTCTGTAAAGAGAATTAAACGAATAAAGGAACAATAAAGAGAAGAAAAAGCCCATCAGATATTATATAAAAAAAATACCTGTAGATTGGATTATTGGGTTCTCGAGAATCAGGTGGAAATTGTATGAAAAATAGACCGAAACAGGTGAAAAGATCACCGAGGGAGGGAGGGAGAGGGTTTAAGATTCAAGGGTTTAGAGGTTTATTAGGGGAGATTTTTTTCACCTGATCTGCCCCTTTGGTTCATTTTGACCGGTTTTTACAACTATACGCCTAAATAACCGGTCATCCTCTCACTGAGAAACGGTGCTTTTACGCTTTTTCCACGGGAGAAATTGAAAGTACGGAAATGATATCAGCACAATCATGTTTTAATAATTGCACAAAGTCGGTTTGTCTTTTCTTTTCTAATCAGCTTGTGAGAGCTTTTTGGGAACTGTAATACTCTTTGACAGCTCTTCTTTGGGAACTGTAATAAAGCAATGATCCGACATCAGAAAAAGAAAAGAGATGTGGATAGGCTTATAATTAAAGACTTGAGCACCCTCCCCTCAACGGCTAGCTTTTAAGGGTGAGTTCCGAACACTAATTATGTGGAAAATGTGTGTGATTCATATGATGAGATATTTCTACACTAAAGTGCGTTTTGTTTGATGAACCCACCCAAAAGGTAGCGATAAAAGGGCGGTCTTTGTAAATCAAGATACAAACACGTGTGAGCAACATGGTTCGATACTGAAGTTACACCTCCTACCTGCCATTACCTCAAGTTCCTGAGTGGATTTTGAGCAAAATGTCTCCAAGATTTCCTACATTTGGGATAGGTGACTTCATCCTCCTAGGGGAAGGGTTGGGTTTAAGGTCTCCTGAAACAGTTAAAGTTTCAGGTTGAGAGAGAGAGACCCTAGTCTTGAATATTATAGAAATCTTCTTGTAGGAGCATAAATGATTAAATCATCTTGTAGGCACATTGTCAAATCAGGTAAAACTACCATTATGTGTTTATGCTTTATTTTCTTCACTGCCTTTTGTGGTTTGGACTAATTACCAACGGGGGACAAATATTAGGCAAAATTATCAACAGGACCCATGCTTTTCAAAAATTATCAATGGGGGACAAAAGAGGTCTTGTCAGGAAAAGCTGGACGAAAATGCCCCTGGCATTTACAGCACGTTTTGACCTTGGTTTTTCCTTCTTCCCTCTTCTTTTACTTTTCCATTATCACATTTTTTTATTTTTTACCCTACCAGTCATCTTCCTCCTTGTTCAGCCACCATTGTTGTTGGCAAATCTTGAAAACTTGAATGTTGAGTTCTTATCATCTATCTCTTTGTATTTATTTATATATTTTTTAAGGGTTTTGCACTATTTTTCATTCATCTGTTTCTGATTTATCTTGTTTAGGGTTTAAGCTATTTTTTTTAGGGTGAATTCTGGAGATAATGCATAGATGGCTTCACTCACTTTTTTGGAAGACAAGTGGTTGTATAAGAAAAAGTTGATGTAATACATGAATGGCTACACATTTTTTGATTTACTTAATTTTATTTTATTTTGTAATACACAAATTGGGATGTAATACATGAAGCACATTTAATGAAAACAACATCCATTTCTTTTGTTATTTTTATCATGAGCAGAATTGTAATGTCATTGGAAGAGTTGCTATAGGCAGGGGGTTTTGTAGTAGAAGGGGTTTATCAACTCTCTGGAAGGGGGTTAGTAACTCTCAAAAGTAGGGTTACCAATTTCCGAATGAGCTTATCAAGTGCTTGAAAATTGGCCGAGAGTTCTGGAGTTTTGGAAGAGGGTTTCAAGTCTCTAGGAATGGGGTTATCTAGTATAAAAAAATGGGGTTACTAATTTTCGAATGGGGTGATCAAGTCCCTGAAAATTGGCCAAGGATACTGGAGTTTTGGAAGGGGGTTTTCAAGTCTCTGGGATTGGGGTTATCTAATATCAAAAATGGGGTTACCAATTTCTAAATGGGCTTATCAAGTCCTTGAAAATTGGCCGAGGGTACTGGAGTTTTGGAAGTGGGTTTTCAAGTCTATAGGATTGGGGTTATCAAGTATCAAAATGGGGTTACCAATTTCCGAATGGGCTTATCAAGTCCCTAAAAATTGGCCGAGAGCACTATAGTTTTGGAAAGAGGTTTTCAAGTATTTGGGATTGGGGTTATCTAGTATCAAAATAGGGTTGCCAATTTATGAATGGGCTTATCAAGGCCCTTAAAATTGCCCAAGGGTACTGGAGTTTTGGAAGAGGGTTTTCAAGTTACTGGAGTTGGGGTTATCCAGTATCAAAATGGGGTTACCAAATTCCGAATGGGCTTATCAAGTCCCTTATGAACACGTTTTTACTTCATGTTTTTTTTCACTCATTCATTTTCACATTTTTTTCTTTCTACCGTACGATTCATCTTCCTCATCCTCCATTGAAAGGGAGAAGGAGAAATCCAAAACCCTAAAACAAATGAAAAACAAAACCTAGATATTGAGAGATAGATGGGAATGAACTCACGTTTCAAATTTTCGAGTTTTCCGCCTCCAATGGTGGCTAAATGATGAAGAAGATGACTGGTAAGGTAAAAAAAACAAAGTTGAAAATGAAAAAGTAAAAAAAAAAAAAGAGGGAAAGAAGAGAGAAGAGGGGAAAGTGGAAAAGCAAAACGTGTTGCTTAAGAAAAGGGCATTTTCGTCCAGCTTTTAATGACAATACCTCTTTTGTCCCTCGTTGATAATTTCTGAAAAGCATGGGTCCTGTTGATAATTCCACCTAATTTTTGTTCCCCATTGCTAATTGATCCTTGTGGTTTTTATCCAGATTTGCGCCTAGCAAACACCAATAGATGATATAACCATGTCTCAATCTCTACTGTACACCTATGTATTGATGCTGCTCATTTGATGGGGCCCAACATTCCATAATCTCATCAACGAGAGAATCCTGCCCATCAGATCATTGGCGTACAAATAGATTGTTGAAATAAAACTAGCTATTTTTTCACATTCTATTCGTAGAAATCCATGTTAAGATCCTTTGATTGACTTGAAGATAGATATTTTTTCTATTTTCTTTATTATTATTATTATTATTATTATTTTCTTTATTGTTTTAGAGGACCAATTAGCCGACCCCAACTAGTTTGGGACAAAGCCACAAACGCTTAATTGAGTTGAGTTTGACTTGAGGACCAATATCCGCATGACCATGTTTTAATAATGGGACAAAATCACCTTGTTTTACTTTTTTAAACTCGCTTTCAAAGGTTATTACAATTCCTAAAAAGCTCGGACTAAAAAAAACAAAATGAGTCATCCCATTATCAAAATATAGACGTGCATATATCGATAGCCTTTTTTAATTTACAGGAATTAAAAAAGAGAAAAAGAACATCTCCTTTGGTTCCGATCCAAATTGGATCCGTTTACACCCTTACATGCAACTATAACTATACGATGTCGAGGTCACTAGGTGGTTATTTGAAAATCTACCATTGAAATTAGGGCCCGTTTGGATACCTCATATATTGTATTTGGATTTGAAATACAAACTGAATAGATCTGGCAGCTCATGTTGAGGGAGAGAGAGAGAGAGGGGGTTACTTCCTAGTGGAGGGGAGAGGTTGAGGAGTAAAAAAGTGAAGGAAATTGCCAAATATGTGGATTTCCAATTTCTTATTTGCGCTTATTTAGAAATTTGATTTTTTTCACTGTCAGTTGCTGAATTGGAAATCCAAGAATTTGATCGGATCCAAATTACAATGCAAAAAGGGCTGCAAATGTGAGAAATCAAAATCAAAATCTTATCTGCATCCAAACAGGCCCTATTGTGGTCATTAGGTGGATGAGAGTAGTTAATAAAGTATGGAGTGCCATTTTCAAAATAAGGGGATATTATTTCCCATGGTGGCATGAAAAAAAAGGGAGATGATATTTTCACCCGTTGCATTACCGCATGTGCCCCCCTTATTAACTGATTTGACGTGAACAGTGGGCAACTCTAAGCTTGTCACATCAATTTATAAGGTGGGCGCATGACTACTGCAGGGGGGGGTGAAAATATCATCGCCTGAAAAAAATTATAATAGGAAACACACTTTTTGCTCATCTACCCAAAAAATAAAATTTCATTTTTTTGGGCACGGCCAAGATTGGTCGAGCCCCAATACTCTCTTTCCTTAGGATGGTCCTAACCCTCAGATTTGTAGAGGTTTAAAATGGACGGCACCGCATAGAAACTTCCACATATATGTGGGTCAGTATCATCCTAGAGCAAGGATTTTTGGGGTCCAACTACGTGTGGCCCACCAAATGAACGATGGCTTCCGCCTATTGTATTTATGTCATAATATTTTTAGGACAGTGATAAATCGACCCCCCATAATGATAAATCGACTCCCCATTTGTCTATCTCTCTCCTCTTTCTCTCTCTAACCCAGAGGAGAGAGAAAGACACATGGGGAGTCGATTTATCACTCCCCTATTTTTAAGGAGGTGGCCCGTGAAAGGAAAGGGGGCCAAGTTGTACGGGGGACTGTACTACCATCTTTGGTAGTCCGAGGGTTACTAAACGAGCATAGACATGAAACTTGAAAAATTAGATTTTATCGGAGAGAAACTATGAAAGTTCCACTTTCACCCCGGAAAACACTTTCCATTTAAATCGTAGAAAGCAAAAAAGAAAGGGTGATAATAAATTCGCACCCCCTGTAGGGTAATTCGCACCTATTTAAAGGAGTGTATGTGGCAGACTTTAACGTTTTTAACGTCGATTCAGGTTAAAGTGAAGCGAATTATCCTGAAGGGAGTGCGAATTTATCATTGCCCAAAAGAAAATGAAAAGGGAATTTTCGAAATAGAAAAGTAGAATAACAAGTGATCTTATACTGTAGCTGAATATCAGAGCCAAAGTGGAGCATTTTAGCCTCATGAGATTCTCTTGTTTCTCAACCAGAAATTTTCTCAAACTCTTATTTTCTGCTAGCATCTGATCAACATATATATAGAGAGAGAGAGAGACATGAAAAAATTCCCCATTTTTCTCCTTTTGTTGATACTCTTTATCCCTCTCCTCTTTGAACTAGAAGCTGAAGCTGCTCCTATAGGTAATCAGAAAAACTCAATCTTTGCTTCATTTATTTTGAGTGATTTGCTACCAGTTTCTCTAATTTTCTTTATTTTTTTCCAGGACCCTTGATAAAACACTTGTCTTCTTTTCTCAAATGGACGAGGGCTTCTCCCAAAACACCCCAATTAGGTCAGTTTATAATGTAATCAACCTTCATTTCTTTTAACTGTTTTCCCATTTTATTGTTCTGGGTTTTCTTCTTAATGAAGTTTCCTTTAGACCCTGTTTGGATTTGAAAAATGGGTAACAGATTTTTTTTTTTTTTTCGTTTCATGATTTAAATGATATGACCATGGTTAATTTAGAGGGATATTATCATAAATTGAAGACCCCTCTAAGTAAAAATTAATAGGGTTGGTTCAAATTATCTTTCTTTTTGTGTCAAAAAAGTTGGAAATTTTGCAATTTTTTTCCTTTTCTAACTTTTCCAGAAAATTCCTGCAATCCAAACTTTGTTTTGTTTCACAGATGGAAATGTTCTTCAGTTTGAAAGTGGGTATTTTGTTGAGACTCTTGTGGAAGGAAATAAGCTTGGAATCCAGCCACATTCGATCCGTGTTTCTCCTGATGGAGAACTTTTTGCTGTCGATTCTGTGAATAGTAACATTGTTCGTATAACTCCACCACTGTCTCAATGTATGCTCCTTACCCTTTTTACTTCTACATAGTTTATTTTCTCTGAAAATTCGAGATTGTATTTTTGGTATTCGGGTTTGTTTTCATGTTCATGCTTATTCGCAATTTATGTCTGTCTTCTGATTCTGAATAATTAGTGCTGCCTTTTATTGTGGTGGTTGAGGTTGTGTGTCATTTGTTATCTTTAGTTCATATCTATATTCTTCTCGTTAGAATTATAATCTGTATTTGGAGGGAATTTTTCTGTGTTGATGGTCGGCATTAGTATGTTTGCTTTTATATTTTTAATGAACAATTTTAACTAAGTTATTTGGCGTATATTTCATCTTTCAGTTGTTCTTTTTGTAGTTCGTTTGTTTGCATTGCTTCTCAATAATCCTGCCCGTGTTTTTTGATATTTTTTTTTAATGGTGGCGATTTTCATTAAAAAAGGAAGACCGAGATGGCCAACCCAAGAGAAATACATAGGCAACCATACATAAAACATAAAATGGCAAAAGAACAAAAAAAGCTAAAGGGAGAAGGTAGTCAAACATCTTGAAACCCTCCCTTATGGACACTCAATCTCGCTAATCTGTCCGCCACTGAATTAGCAGACCTCCTGATATGGATAAATGCTATCTAAGAGTCATCCACTGTATCCTGAATCTCATTAAAAACACTGTGCGAACCATTCAAAAGGAAAAAATAAAATAAAAAACTGTGCGAATCTCCAGGGCGGGACGAGTGAACCTCGGAGCCAATGGATGACATTGAAGGAGTCTCCCTCCACGATCACCCAATCCAAGGAGTCTCTGACCAAGTTTTTTATTCCCTAAAAGGCAGCACGAACCTCCACCTCACTTGCATCCGAGACCCCAATTGAGCCAGCAAAGACCCAAATAACCTCACCACATGCGTCCCTAAGGACTCCTCCAATGCCTGCCGGACCATCTGTGTTTTTTGATATTGATGAGCATTTTTAATTTACTTCTTTTCTTCCCATGCTTTACATTTTGTATCGGACTAGCTTTTTTTTTTTTGCATTTGAATGCATAATCGTGTTCATGACATTATAATTATTGTCATTGTCCATAATATTATGATTATTGTCATTTGAATATGTTCAAAACACATTTTATTGTCTACATTAAGTACTTTGGAATTCTATGATCAAGTTTTGTCCTTCCTCAAGTTTGATGATTTGGTATATTACAATGGACTAACTGAAGGGAATTGCAGACAGCAGAGCAAGATTAGCTGCCGGTTCATTTCAGGGTTACTCGGGGCATGTAGATGGGAAACCCAGTGATGCTCGTTTTAATCATCCAAATGGCGTTACTGTGGATGATAAAGGGAATGTATATGTTGCGGATACCTTGAATTTGGCTATTAGAAAGATTGGAGAAGGAGGTGCTGCACTTGGACTAAGCCTGTGAAATCCTAGAAATGGAAGAATTGAGAATTTTAGTTGTGTATTCTTACATATTGAAAAATATTTATTTAAAGTGGTCAAGATTTTTTGCAGGTGTAACGACGGTTGCTGGAGGGAAATCAAATGTTGCTGGGTACAGAGATGGACCTAGTGAGGATGCGAAATTTTCCAGTGATTTTGATGTGGTATACAATGGTCGTGCCTGTTCTTTATTGGTAATTGATAGAGGCAATGCTGCTATCCGCCAAATTTCTCTTCACCAAGACGATTGTGATAACCAGAATAGCTCAATTTCTGCCTCAGGTTTGAACCTGAAACCTACTTTCTGCCTCATCTATATGATTTTTTTTTTTCTGAAACGAAACTATGATTAGTGTGATAGTAGAAATAATTTATTAATCATCCCGTGTTTATGTGTAGTTTTTTGTCAGATATTTTATATTTCCATTAACTTTATTTTGTAGGCATTGTTTTCACGTGACTTCGTTCTGCTGTAATTCTCAGTTGTTGCACTTATAATATGGGACCGCCTTATCAAAAATGTATTAATATCTGTATCATGGATGATCTAGTGATCTAGAGTGCTTCTGAAGTTCAAAATTATGCAGCACAGACATGTCAATCTCTTGGGTCTGACCCTTTTTATCAATGGAATTATAGTGCAAATATGACAGAGCAAAAGCCCATTTAACAATACAATTCTAATATGAGTTATAATACATGAATGACTAAGATCCCCTTACAAGTCCTTGTGTCTTTTGTACTCGCCCTCAAGTTCAGGCACCTTAGGTCCATTGGGTATTTATTGGCTAATTCAGGATAATAGTCAAGTCTAAAAGCCATTAAAAAAAAATCGTCATGACTCAAAGGTTATTTTGGCAGGATCCATTAATGAGGAAGAGGCAGATGAGTTATTAGAGGGACCCCACATCTTTCTTGACTCCTCCAATCCTCTTTTATTGGAAGCATAGTTTCAAAACTCCCTCGCGTCATCGTGGACTCCCCGAGTCAACTCCCCTTTACCTTGGCCACATTCTTGTTCAAGTCCGCGTTTTGTTCTACAATGGCAATCAAAACTCAGACTCCCCCAAGCTATGACCGTGCCGACCGAGTACTCAGCCGCATCAACTAAGTACTTAACCGCGTTTTGCCAAGTCGACTAGGATTTTCTTTGGCCGCATTTTAAAACACTTATTGGCATTGCCTGCCAATGTTGTAAAATGTGTTTGCCATGATGACCAAAACATGTCAATGAGAAGTTACAACAGTTATTCTTTCAATTACACTTTCAACCCTGCTAATTTGCTAGACGTTGAGCATTGCGACATATTCCACTCTAAGTTAAAAACATGGCCTCAAAGCAACTAACAATTTTACTCATTTACATGATGATATTAAAAGTGATCGTTTTAGTGATAGGGCATTTTGGTCATTCTAATGTAACCTCACATATATATATATATATATATATATATATATATAGACAGACAGACAGACACACACACACACACACACACACATGAGAAAACGGTTCATACACACTTGTGTAGATAAGTTATCTACACACTAGCTTAAAATACAATGGGGGCCCACATTATTTGGGTGATCCAAACCATTCATTTTTAAGGCCCTCACATAGATAGGGTGTCCACAAAAAATCAGATCCATAGGATCATCCTAACTATATATATATATATATATATATATATATATATATATATATATATATGAGGAAACTGTTGGTGCGCTTAAGCTCACCAAACTTATGGTGTGCTTAAGCGCCCAATCACATGGGTCCCACATTTTCTGTGGTGATCCAAACCATTCATTTGCAAGGCCCTATCATAGATAGGGTGTGTACCAAAAATCAGTTCCATAGGATCATCCTAACCCCTCCATTTGTGGAGGACAAAAATGGGCAGATTTGTGGACAAACAATGTCTGTCCATTTGACCTCCACAAGTGGATGGGTTAGGATGATCCTATGGAGCTGATTTTTGGTACACACCCCATCTATGTAAGGGCCTTTCAAATGAATGCTTTGGATCATCCTAACAAAGTGGGTCCCCATGTGATAGGGCGCTTAAGCGCACCGACAGTTCTCTCTCTCTCTCTCTCTATATATATATATATATATATATATATATATATATATAGAGAGAGAGAGAGAGAGAGAGAGAGAGAGAGAGAGAGAGTGATCCTACTCGGTTGAGTAGATAAGCTTATCTACTCGATCAGATGACTTGTTTTGATTTTCAATGTTGAATGAGTTTAGCCCTCCACATGTTTTCTCTCTCCTTATCTCTTTCTATTCTCTTTTGATTCATTGTATCAGTGCGGAAGATCAAGATCCAGGGACAGTTCTTCCTTCGACTTCTGGTATCCTTCAACCTATTTATTTTTCTAATCAGATTCGTGCTTTATCCCTTCCTCTTACCTCCTTCTTCTTCATCATTCCAAAAGGAAGTTTCCCATTTCCCTTCTCCTTCATTCCTCCTATTTTTCTCAATCACTTCCTTTTTCCTTTTACTAAACCCATCAAAAATCATCTCTTAAGGGTTTCACCAGCCCCACAAAAATTTTAGCACTCCCTTTTTTTGTCCTTTCTCTTCTTTCTTTTTGCTTAAGCCCAACTCAAGAAGAGTGCGGTTAGTAACTCACTTAAGTCCTTTTAATCTTTAAACCGGGTCCCACATCTTACCATTCCCTTTTGCCTTTATCAGTTGAGCTCTCGTTTTCTCTCTTCCTTGTACTTTGTGTCCCTTCTACAGACAATTTATGTCCAAATCCTAAACAAATTTGGGTGTCAATGGATCAGGCCCGCAAGCTAATTCGATCCAAAATTTACCTTGTGATCATGATCGATGTAATTTAAGCTTTTTTTTTTTTTTTTTGTGAAAACATGATTACCTCCAGCCCATGGATACCACTACAACATATGGTTCTTATAAGAATAATTCCTCACTGTAACACTATCCCCCAGACTTGTGGAGTTCTCACAGGTGACGTTAGACCCCTGAGTGTGCAGAGTATGATTTATTTCTAACACGATTTTCAGTAGAATGCAAATAGAAACCCCAAAGGCTTTCCTTGTTGAGGATAGCCAAGCGCTGGTGTTCTTAGGCAGGGATACATTTACTAAGGATGTTATAGTGGATTTCTAGATCAGAATTATTAGACTCAAGTTGTTTGATAACAATTATAGAGTGAGAGATGGACCAATATAAATTAAATGAGTTGAAGTAGAAGGCAAGTAGTAGATTTAAAAGCACAAATCAGTGGGATGGAAGTGGTCTGGAAAATGGTACAACATCAACAACCTAAAAAAAGAAAAACAGATGGCTCCACCTGTAGGGCCAAGATGAAGTTTTCAAATGGCTATCTTCCTTCAAAAGGAGTGACAAAACTTAGGACCATGGTTTTAAATTTCGGATTTCGGTTGAGACTGAAACCGAAATTTGGCGAAATCCGAAATATCGGGTTTTACCAAATTTCGGAAATTTTGGCCTAAATTTTGAGAAATTGATTTTTTTTTTTAAATATAGAAATATTTCAAAATTTCTACCTAAATTACCGAAGCCGAAATTTTGGTAATTTCGGCCAAAATTTGGTAAATAATTAAATAATAAATTTTTTTATTACCGGATTTCGGCCAAGACCGAAATGTAATCCGAAACCGAAATTTAAAACCATGCTTAGCACAGATGGCACCAAATCCAGAGGAGAAAAGTGAAGTGTTTCTTGAAAGGGTGCTTGAGGGATGAAGTTGGGAAGCAAATCAAAGTGTTGAAATTACGAAAAGAATTGTCATTAAAAAAAGTTACAAAAGGATACAGAACTATTTCTGTCTGAATTTGCTATAAATGTCCTCGGGTTGCATATTTCTCATCAAATTTCTGATCTAGAACTAAAACTGTAGGTAAGAATAGCTGCACACATCATTTTTGTCAGACAATTGAATAGATTCCTAAGGTCTTCGGTTCTAGGGTTGTTATTGATAATGGTTTGGGATAATCTTTTTTATGTGTTTTGTCGTTACTGCTCTTAGTAATATCAGTCATATTACTTTACTATGTTGGTTTCATTGTTATCTTTCAAAAAAAAAAAAAACTTTACTATGTTGGTTTCACCACCAACTAAATGGAAATATAATTGGTCACATAAATTTTGATCTAGATACTGAAAAGAGCACTTTTGTTGTATGCCACATGTTCACGCATAACTAACACTTTAATTGGGATTTTGCTAGCAGACATTATTATGGTTGTGGGTGCAGTATTGGTGGGATATGCTACTTGTGTACTTCAGCAGGGATTTGGACCTTCCTCGTTCTCAAAGACGGTACCTTACATACCTTGTACTTATTTTATAATATATCTTTTTTCTAATTTCAGCCAGGACCTGGTCCAATTCAGCTCCTTTATTTGAAAGGAACTGGTTTACAATGGATATTGAACACATTTTTTGGTTAATCGTCTTAATTTAGAACCTCGGAAAAATAGGAACTGGTTTACAGTGGATATTGAACACATAGTTTGGTTAATCGTCTTAATTTAGAACCTCGAAAGCCCTTTTCAGCAGTCTTGGGAAGTGCAGGTGTATATTTAGTATCTCAATAAGAAGATAGTTTTGTGCCAGTGATAGGATACAGACCATCAAAACAGGGGAACACATCATTTCAGAGGACCCCATCTCACTTTCAACAATGGGAGTATCATTGTCCCAAATTAAATCTTCTCCATTCAACCAAATCCAGTGTCATACATTGCACACTCTTACAAGATCTGGACCATTCATCCAGCCGGCTCAGCCATGGGTGGGCCATGGCCCAAATATTGCACCAGTGGCACGTTTCTTACTGTCCAACCAGAGAGGTTCTGATGGGTTGCGTACGGACAGTTAAAAGAAATTACCAGCTGTCAGATTTCTTCATTCAACAAGCTTCAACCATACAGATTGATCCTACTGTTGCAATATTTGGGCTGTTGGTTGACTTAGTTCATCCATGGCGTGGCATGATGAACAGTCCAGATCTTGTACGTGTGCCCCATGTGTAATCATGCACAGTATCAGATTACTTATAGAAGGGAAACAAAGTGTTTAATTGCATCATTTCCCTTTAGATTTCCCAATTGATTTACTTAGTTTTGTAATGTTAAACTATCAATCTGGGTGTCCACTACATTGCAGAGAGAGGACTCAGAGGGTGGATATCAAGACCAACCCACTGCAGAGAAGCCTACTATTGTGGAGAGCCTTGGCGACAACCCCGATGCTGGATGGCCATCTTTCGGGAGACTCATCGCCGATTTACTTAAACTCGCATTTGAAGCACTGGGTAACATCCTTCTCTACTTCATCCCTCTCAGTCTCAGACCTAGAAAGTCCAACAAAGGTCTCACTCCAATAAAGGACACTCTCATAATGCCCGAGGATAAGGCAGAACCCCAATCAGTTCAAAAACAGAGAATCCGTCCGCCTCTTTCTGAAACTCTAAATGCTCCCACTGCAAGTAATGGTTTCACTCAACAAAAGCTTCAAAAGAGTAAGTCAGCTTCACACAAAGATCCATCCCTTTCTGGTAAGCATAGGTCTTCAAAGAGACATGACTTAAAAGAACACCATGGATCGTCCGAGGCCGCTCAGTACAGCCAGCTCAGTTCAAAGAGCCAGAAAGATCGAACCAGGCACCGTCACCGTGATAAAAATGGTGAGGTTGTTTTTGGAGCCATAGGGGCAGAACCAAAGCCAGTTGAGATCAGGTCAGTGGACTACAGTGATCCTAAGTTTGATCATTATAACATCAGGAACAAGGTTGGAAAGGATGATGTTTTCCGCTACTAATTGTGGCGTCATTGCACCATATATCTTTCTCGCGGTAACCTCTCTTGTTTGAACAGCTATTTTTTGATTTGAGAGGTGGATTTGCTCAAGACCTAGACAATTCTGTGTAATTTATAAGCTTTAGTTCTATGATTCTATCGTTCGTATGAGCAAAAAGCTTAAGTCTTTGGTGCTCTAACTCCATTTCAAGTTTCAGAACACCGATCGGTGTTGACGAACAGGCTCCAATTTTAAACCATAGGGTTAGTGTTCAAAAGGGTATTTATTCTGAAAATTTTGTCTATCATGATCACTGGCATGCTTGATCAGAACTAATATGAACAATCATATATAGATAACTGGAGATCAAAGTGCAGGCAATTTTTTTTCTACATATTTCTCTGTTTTAGAGTAATATAGCACGCCCTGTCCGAATCTACTGTGGCTTAGTTGTAGCCCCGTTTGATCCTTAGATAGAAACTTCTTTTAATCATTAAAAGATGAGTTTTAAGGTGTCCCTTACCATAATCACAAAGTTTGAATTTTGGCCCTGTTTGGATTGCAGGAAAAACATTTCTAGCGGAAAAGTTTTTCCTCCGGAAAACTTTCCTTTCCACTATTAAAAGGGAAATGATATGTACCATATGGTTATGGATTACCTAGAGAGATGTCATCATAAATTGGAGGTCCTTCTAAATAAAGCTTGTAATTTTGAATCTAATAATCAGTTTTGGAATCGAAATCCAAAACAAAGAGGGTCTTAATTTTGAGTCCAATAATCAGTTTTGGATTCAAAATTCAAAACGAACAGGGCCATAAACCTTAAACGTAATTTACTTGCAAGTTCTAGTCGAATAAAAAAATCCGATATTATTCCAAGAACTTTTCAATTATTCGGAGAACTTAGTAACCATGCCCCAGAGCGATAGGAATTTCCATTTGCCCAACTATGGCCAAAAGAAAAGGCTCAAATGACAAAAAAATGAGCAGGTTCAGAGTGGGAAATGAAACAATTTTATGGGAAAACACCTACAAACATATCTATCCCAATTACCATATTCACACAACATTGATTATATGAGCTAGCCAAATTTCAATTTTGGCCTTTTTCATGCAGCTTTTTTTCATGCTAAAAGCTGGTAGTTCCTAAGATGAACATGGTGTTGGACATCAAGAAACAAGCTGAGGGTGTAATTCAAAACTGGGAAATCTGTCCCAACTTCACAAGTCAGTTGCTTCATCTGTAAATCCTACCCGTTAGCAAAAAAATCAGCGGATCAGATGTGTATCTACAGCATCTGTAAAGCAGACGTGCTGATAGCCTCAAGCCGGTAGGTGAAGCTTTTCGTTATTTTTCCAGCTGCAAAACACCAACCAGGTGGAATGAGACTCACCTTAAATGCCACAATAAACATCAAACAATTGAATTTAAGTATTGTTTGGGTTTCGATGTAAGGAAGGGTGTCCCCCTTGTATTTCTTTTCTTACCAATAAAATTTAAGGGTCCCTAGATAAATTCCAGGATTTTAAGAAATACATCAGACAATAGAAACTAGGCCTTTACCTTCTAAAATAGTAGTAGAAGAAATCGGCATAGAGAGCAGTCTGGACCAAACCTGATACCCAAGCTGCAACATAAACGTAAGAATTAGAGAACATCCGTAAACATGGATCAGTTCCATCAACAGGGCTAACACTCAATATCTATTAACTTACATATCCATCGACTATAATGCTTCTCTGTGAAATAGCGATAAATCCAATTGAGGAGGTAGAATCCACGGTAAGCTCTGCAAGACAAAACAAGGACTGGAATTTATGACACAAGTAATTCATTTAAGTAGATTGCATTTCTAGAAAACATAGTTGCAGAACTTGGGGTTCCTTGTTGATCAATTTGAATGAAATCAGGCTGTATCTTTGCCAGGACTTCCAAAATATTACAACCATGTAACTCGTTGCCACTGCTCTCAACTCTCAACTCTTCATTAACATCTGATTATAGCCCTTCGTTGTAACCATTGTAAATAGTAATCTCTTCCAAAGGAAAAGGACATCTAACATTGAAAGTAGATATTAGAACAATCAAAACTGTAATTTCATCACTATTCTCAGTCACTGAATTTTGGACTACTTAATGAACCCTTGAAATGATTGAATCTTGAAAAAGATGTAGAAGTAACAATTGTAATTCTTGATAAGATATTTGAAACAAGATATAAATAGTTTAAAGTTTAGGTGTAATGTTATGCCCCTAGAAAATTGTCAATTGGAGGATCAATGTGACTGCATGCAGCCGAGCTGTCAAAAGGGAGGATCATACAAGATGTAATATCAGAAATGAATCAACCTTCAAGCAATAAGTTGATAAATATAATACCAAACAAACCCATCCCCAGTAATGAATTCTCATGAGGAAATGTACAAGTCATAAATAGAATCCTTGGGAGGGACAAGACCAATAAGCCAAACCCAAGCCTATCTAGATACCCTACACCATGCCTCCGGTTGAAATGGAAAATACAACTATCTATTGAAGTAAATAACAAAATGTGGATGCGGTCATAAAGCGGCCGAAGAAAATCCTAGTCGACTGGCACGATGCGGTTGAGTACTTGGCTGACACGGCTGAGTACTTGGTTGACACGACCATGACTCAGAAAAGTCAAAGTAGTTTTTATTGTCTTTGTAGGACAAAACACGGAATGGGGCCAAGGTAAAAGGGAGTCGACGCGGGGGAGTTTTAAAACTATGAATTAAACATAAAGGTGTATAATACTACACTATTACTAATATCTACCGATTGTACTAGACGTTTTTGGATTTGAGACTTCATATACATCATCAGTAACTACTTGCAATTTGACAAGAATCATGTATCTCAGAAAAGCCACAAATGTCATAAGACTACCGAGTAATCACAATTTACTTAAAAGGGTGCATGAAGCACAAACAATAACTGGGAAAGCACAGCGTAGTACAAGAATAAATAGAATACTAATCAGAAATGACAAAAATGGAACAAAAAGCAGTTGTCTGTCACCATTAAAAAAAACGAAAGAAAGAAAAGAAAGCAGTTGTCTATAATGGTGAATGTGACAAGTGTAAAAAGCATGCAGAAAGTAATGTCACCATGGTAGTATTGTGAGCAAGGTATTTTGTTTCAGCCTTTCAGGTACCCAAGTTGTATGAAACACCTCAAAATCTGATAAATATTGCCAATACACAATATGTATCTCCGATACACCTCTGATACACGATGCTTTGATCTAGAATATTCATGCCTAAATGTACTTTCTTTTTTAGGTTATAAAAAAATAAAAACCATATTCGTTGGAAGAAAAAAATAGAAAAGCATTTACCACAAAAAGGAAAATGCCCAAAATGGATGGCCAAGGTCAATTTGTCAATCAGAGGATCAAGCAGTGGTTTTTTTCTGAAAGACTTGAGAAAGACGAAGAAAAAAAACCCGGACCATTAAAAAAATACGTATCAACCCCGGTATCACGCATAGACAACCATAAAATCCAAGATTTATCACTTTCAGCAATACGAAATATTAATCATTGTGAGTAGAATCATGGTTTTAAATTTCGACCGACGTGAAGGGGTACGAAACCGAAATTTCCGAAATTAAAAATTTCGGAAATTTCGGCGAAATAAAAGCTTAATTTTTATTATTTTATTACTTTACCAAATTTCGACCGAAATTTCTGGAAACACCGAGATTTCGGCCGAAATCGAAATTTAAAACCTTGAGTAGAATTGACCTGCCATCGACACCCTTTTTTTCCTCTAGACCTAATAGAAATTATATTAAACAATAAATATATTATGGCGGGTCAAGCTGTGAAAGAGAACCCAAAAGACAAAATAAAAACACAAAATGAAATGCAAACAAACATGCTCTCAATAACTAGAAAGGCTACACCAATGCTTAATACCTCCCTATCAACGCTTCCCTTGCAAGACTATATGTCATGTCATTAGCTCTGTGCAATAATATGAGAAAAGGATGGTGATAGCTCTCTAGTCAATTTAAGAATTTCTGATATGAAGTTGGCTAATCTCCAAGGGCCCAAGGTCTTCCGTGATTACACTTAGACAAATCAACTTCAACCCTAAGACTACAGCATGTGTCACAATAAAGATTAGAAAGCCCCTCAAGTAAAAATCGGACTTTCATTTCATCAGACCTCGTAAACCCAATCGATCAGAGAAGGCTTCAATAACCGATTCCTCCCCATCTTAAATCATTCCTTCATCTGATGGGCACAAATTACTCTTGTAAGCCCCTTTCTACTATTTTTTAGTTCCGTAAGCCTCACAAGATTGCAACATAATCCTCTAAAGAATTTTGTATCACCAAGAAAACTTGTAGCCGTGGGGGTCCCCTATCATCATATCTAGGAAAGTCCCATCCCCACCATTACCATTGCGATCAAAATCCAAAGCATTGTCATCATCTCACCATTTCCCACACCAACACTAGGTGGCCAAATTTCTTATGCTTCTTCATCTCAATCTCTTCATCATTGTTCACCTCCACCAGACCCATCTCTTTGTTGTCACTAGCAACGATGCTTTCCCCAAATTGTAAGAACTATATTTTACAATCACATTCTCTCAATGCTACGCATGCCACATGGGCCACTTAATGTGGCATAACACAGAAAAATATAATAGTCATGAAGTTCTTTTTAGATTAACAAACTATAGTATAAAATATTAACCAGAGCAAACCAAGTGAATGCAAATATTTCAAAAACTAAACCAGCAAGACCTAACCCCACATATTGGTGAGAGTCCACAAATTTCCATTTGTTACATGTGGACAAGCATGCGTATATTTTGCTGAGTTCCTTGGAGAGAGTTGTCTCATGCCCCCTAGGTATTCTCTATCTACCCATCTGTGTCGGTTTCAGGTACAGGTACCCATTTATTGAAGATCGTTCGAGCTTTTCCTGGGCGTAATGCATGGGTTACTTCAGCTCCGCATGTGTATTGAGATCATTGAACCAGGTTACTGCAATCTAAAAGACTCCAGAAATTAATTGATGAAGCTCGAGCTTCATTACAGTCATAATATTGGATGTTAGGATGCCAAGTAACACTCGCAGTGCATCTCCATTTTAAGGAGTGGGACAAAATGACTCTAACATCTCATCCTTGTCTGCCCACATCATTTCTCCCTACAAGGAACATAGATACTGAAACTAATTATCAAGTTGGTAGAGTGAGACAGGATAGGACATATCATACCCAAGAAAGAAAACATATTGTCCGGTTAGATTGTCCACATTTCCGCTTCTTTGCAGCAAAACTAACTGGGGAAGAATTGCCACTGCCTCCAGGTATATAGAAAATGCCCAAAAGATCTGCAAGAGAATGAATTACAACAACCACAAATGAGTTTCACATTCTCTTGTAAATCCAAGTACTTAATGAAAAGACAAGAAAATAATATTAATTCTCATAAAATGGTTCCCCGTCTCCTAAAGGGTTAAGGAATAATATTTTTTACCAGATATCTTTTTCATAGTCAAGGTAACGAATTGATTTAAATTGAGGGATTCAGGAAAAAAAATTCAATTTCCCATAAACACTGATCTACATAGAAGAGCAATCTCAAAGAGTAGCATCCCAGATGAAATCTCCAAGAATAGCATCATCAGTGGTGACAATGGAAACACCAAAATCAAGAAACTTGTCTGCAACATAGTATGCCCCTTTACCTATAAATAAAAAAAACATGGCATGCTCCTTTCTATGTATGCCAGAAATCAATGATGATGAAAATATAGAACCAGTGAAAAACATAATTCTAAAGGAAGAGATAAATATTGCTTCTCATTTTACACAAAAAAAGAAGAAGCAAATGTCCCTAAATTCAAAGATTTTATAAAGTTGAGATGTGTATTAATCCTCTCCAATCGTCTAAAAGAAGAAAAATCAAATTCCAAACCGCTGTGTTGTCCACAAAAGCGGAGAAGTCGAGGACCTTGTTTTTTGAATGGTAAAAGGATTATACTAAACGGAGAAAATATGATAAAAAAACCTCCGAGCAGGATATACTCACCCTCACTCGGACACGAGCATCTGCCTCACTATTAGCCGACCTTTTGACATGACAAAAGGAGAGGGGGTGAAACCCTACTTGATCCTGGATCTTGTCCATCAGATGCGAAAACCTCCACGGGGAGGGGTGGCTCCCTAGTAGCCACCTAATGACATTGATGGAGTCCCCTTCCACCACCAAAGCTGACATGGTAGTCTCATCCACCAGGGTGAAGTATTGGTAGATTAGGCTGTCAAGGCTAGGAAATATGGAAGTCCATTTACCTTATTTTGGTGAGAGTCCTTTGTCGCATACCTTTTTGAGCCTCCATGGGATTGATTGATATTAGAATGTCAATGTTTTTGAATGCTACAAATGGATTTGTGTGTGTGTCAGCGTGTGTTCTCTTTTTCTTTTTTTTGGGGGGGGACATTTCGCAGGTGCAACTGGATCATGGAATATGGAGCCCCAACAATAGGGGAATTTTCTCAGTCAAATCAATGTACAGATTCCTTGGTCCACCCTCTCCTTTCTTTTGAATGACATTCCTTAGCCACCCTTGAGCAGCTACCTATCCATGGCGGTTGGTTTGAAGATTGAACACCCCCCCACGCATTCAAGTTTTTCGTTGGACGATTGTGTTAAGGAAAACTGGAAAAGCAATACCCATCATGTGTCTGATACCAGTGCACTCGATGGAGGCAGAGATACGGGCGAGACATATGGGGTTGTACACTTTCACCAACCTTGTAGGAAGGACTTTATTTTTCGAAAGTGACTCTTCCAATGTTATCTCCTGGGTAAAGGGCAAAGAGGGAGGTCTCTGGAAATTGGGTAAGTACACTGAAAACATAAACAACTTGATTACCGGGAGAGAATTTTCTTTTCTCATATCCCTAGAAGTGCAAAAAAATTGGTCAACCGCCTTTCCAAGTCGGGTTCCACTAGGCCACTTTGGTATTCCGGGCCGTCCCTTGCCCGTTGACGTGCACTTGTAATCTTCATTTTATTCTGGGCCTTGCCAAGTTGGCAGGCACTTGTAATCTTTATTTTTTCAATACAACCTGTTACCTTTTTTTAAAAAAAGAAGAAAAGAACGTAACACCGAAATTTTCCCAAATCTTGTTTCAAAAAAGAATATCCAACAAATCATGTATGTTTTGTATGTATCACAACTAATCCATAAAAGAGGAAGAGAAAATGAAATATTATGAAAAGAAAAAATAAATAAAAGAATAGACATAACAACAAGATCTTCTTAAATAACATCTAAATCCCCTCAAATCATGTCGCAAACATGCATATCCAACAAATCGTGCATGTTTTAGTGTACTACAAGTAATCCATAAAAGGGGGAGAGAGAAAGAGAGAAAAAGAGGAAGAAATAGCGAGTTTACCTCGAACAAAAAATTCAAAAAAATTGTGAATTCAACTTGGATCCATCGATTCACGCTTCAAAAAAAAATCCTTTTGTTTGAATCTAGTAGTTCTAGTTGGTTACTTGATTTATGTCATACAACCTTAAACAGGAATTGCATTAAAAATCCTAAATTGGGACCGGGGTTAACAAAGTGATGTTAGAGACCGGAGACAACAGGAGAGTGTGAGAAAGAGCTATCTTTTCTATTTAACAGCTTGTATACCATACAAATGGCTCAGCCAAGGTATTCAACAGCGCTTTCGGTAAAAATAATGAATTGGAATCAACCCAAACCAAACCAGATTTTAAGGGAAAAGCTCAAGCCGCATTCCCAAAAATCAACCCGAATTGCAGTCCTTAGTTATGTTTGATTTCAAAATGTTCAAAGGAAAATACGAAATGTTATTCATAGAGAATCATCCATATGGAGACAGGTGACTTCAGCTTCGACTATGTAAGCAAGCTTCTCTTTATTATTCTTCTAGTGTTGATCCTAGTCTCTTTCCTGGTGATTTTAAATTGCCTGTTGAACATGGTTGTGATAGAAAAAAAACATGAGGATGTAATGATGAATTTATTATTCCTTTTCATTAAAAAAAAGAAATGGGTCGGACAAAACCCAGCTTACCTAGGCAAAGAAAACACAAAGATTTAATGATTAATTGATTATTTATTTTCATTAATAAATTGAAATGGGTCCTCCCAAACCCACCTTACCTACCATAGAAGAAAAAGACAAGGGTATAAACAACAGCTATACTACTGGAAATTGAAGTGCCAAAGTAGTGGATGCAAACATAAGCAGTTGACATTCATCAAAATACAGTGAATGTTCCAAATAAAAATAAACAAAAAGAAGTAACAAATCATAACTTATCCATTTTTTTTATCCTTGGTTCCTTGTTTTATCAGAAGTGCCAAAGTAGTGTTCATTTTTTTTTTCCAATCCTTGGTTCCTTGTTTCATCAGAAGTAACAAATCATAACTTTCCCATTTTATGTATTTTACAAGTTGACATTCAAAATTCAATGAGATTTCCAAATAAAATATATCAAAAGGTTGGTTTAAAAGAAAGCGTTTTGCTAACGAGTCGTTAAGGTGCATTGGAAAAGTAATTTTACACTTATTTTGATAAAAAAGAGAGTCTCAAAACAATTGTAAAAGTCTCCAAACAATATCAAAACAAGTATAAATTACTTTTCCAATGCACCTTAACAATTGCCCTAAGTAAAACCCTAAAAGAAAATCAAACTGATAAAATCACCTCTAGGAAGGTAGAACTGTCGTGGATGAGAAGCGCAAGGAAAAAACTTCCCACCACAAGAAAATAGTGCCGAAACGTGTCCTGATCTCTATCGTTCGATCGACGAATAACCGGATGCATCCTCATACACCACACGATCAAAATCGAGCTCCCTATAAACACTACCTTCATCACCGTATTGTAAAGGGAGATAAAATCAGAGAAGAGATCCAAATACCGAGTTATAAAAACCAGCGCGTAGAGCTCTTGTGTCTTGAGCGAAATCCCTAGCACCAAAAAACATAGCGAAAATTGGGCGGAGAAAATCGAATCAAACCATAGATAAACTCAAAAGAAACCCTAACGAAACCCTAATTAGAGAATTGTGAAATTCAAGTACCTGCACAGGATTTAGTTGCGTAGATTTTGAGGAGAAGAACTAAAACGCTCACTAAATGAGTCATGTCGCCTGCAAATCGGAAGATATTCATGGCTGAATGATGGGGAATCGTATAATCCTCGTTTTTCTTTTCTTTTGCCCTTGTTTTGCCCTAGATTTTTTTTTATTCCGATGAAAGGAGGAATGTTGGAATCAGAGATGGAGGTAGAGGAGGTTCAGAAAGGGAGACGTGTGAGTAAAATGGAGTGCAGTGGCATTTGGTTCTACGACTTTCGCGCCACATAACTTGTGAAAGAGTGCAAAAAGAAAGTGACATTTTAAAAGTAAAGACAAGGTGAGTTAGTGTAGTTATTAAAACTTGCTAGTGCTAGATTAGTAGCCTCTTTATTAGGCTAAGGTGAGTTAGAAAAGTAAAGACAAGGTGAGTTAGTGAGTAAAGACATATCACTTCCCTTTTTTTTACCATTTTTAATGTTCTGTTTTTTTTAGAACATAAAGGGGTCGTTTGGATACGCGGATTTTAGAATCTTGAATTTCCTTAAAATTGTAGATAGGAGACAATAGAATAAAGAGACCAGCCACTGTTTTCTAATTTCTCGCCCTTCTTTCTGACAGCAATAGAGCAAGCGACTGTCACATGTTTCCAGACTTTAGAAATCTCAGGATGTGGGAGAGTTTTCTAAAACTTGGATTTCTCACTTAAATCCCAAAAAATGCTGTCAGGATGGCATGCGGGAGCTTGATCATAACCCTCTTTTACACTATTTTCAAACTAAAATCCGCATATCCCAACACCCCTTGTAAAGGTCAAAGAGATGCAATCACTACTTCAAACAAGATTACTGGCAAGGTATGTCAGGTTCATGTTGAGATATTAATTTTTTGGGTTGGGTCACGTTAGCCTCCGGTTGAGAGTCGAGTCGGGTTGATGGTTTAGAGTTTCGGATTGGGTTCAACCTGACCCGAAATATGAGTTAAGGGAAACGTGAGACTCGACTCGTTATTTTGGTCTTCAAGGAAAGGCGAGTTACAGAAGTGGAACGGTTGACTCGACTCGTTATTTTTGGCCTTCCATTCCAGTAAAGACGAGTTACAGAAGCGTTTTTTTGACTCGACTCGGTATTTTCGTTTGTGAAGAGAATAAAAAAACTGTTTGGTAAGCGTGTCCCACTCCCATGTTCGGAAAATTTCTAACAACGAGGGGTTTTTAAAGCTGTCACTAAACCGTCGGTGGCAACAAACAGTAGAAAAAAAAGGGCACGAAAAAATCGATTTGTTTTTCCACTAACAATCATTCAATTTTTTTTTTGAAGCTTTATAATGGAGAGGGTCTGATTTTTCTTACACTCATTAATTTTCTGATTTTTTTGAGAAGAAGGATGGGTTGTTGTGGATCTTCCCAAGGGAAGGGAGAAGGTGAGTGATTGTAGTAGCCTTCTAGTTTATTTTTCTTTTTTTAATCTCTCTCTATCTGTTGGGATGCTTTTTTTTTTTAAATTTTCTGCAGATTATTGTTCTATTAATTAGCTTCGTTACTTCTACACTTTTCTGAACAATTTTTGAAACCTAGTTTTAGTATTTTTGGCTGTTGTGATTTGTTTCTTTGTGCTTTACAAGTAATTTTTGGATTAATTTGTGCATAATTAAGAAGTTTTTGTAGCTGAAAGGATTAAATACTTATGTTGGCTTCAGCCCATAACAACCCCTGCATTACTAATTGATTTTTTTTATTTTTTTGGTAATATAATCACTTTTTTTATGTGGGTTCAACTTCAACCTTGCTCACCATAGGCATCTCTAGAGTTAAAGAGCTTTTGAAGCCTCTATAGTTCATATTTGTTGGCCAATGGATGGTTGTAGGGGCACTGTTAGTTGATCTATGAACATGGGCCTCCTTTGATGTAGCATGTACAAGAAGTTTGTTTCAATTACTTGCTATATTCTAGCGCACTTCTTTTTTTAATTTCATGAGGTTATATTGGGATTTGTCTTGTGGGTTGATAAGATAAGTAGGTAAATATATAATTATGTTATTTTTCACATTTTCCTATTCATGTTCCACTTTCTCTTCCTTAGCCTTAGGCCATTCCACCATTCATTTACTGCATGATAAGTGCTAGGGAGCACAGTTAGCAAGAAAACATTGTACATGACACCATATGAACTTTATTGACCACTTTGTCTATATAATAGTCAATTGTCTGTGTTCTTGAAATTTGCAAATATGCAGGTTCCTGTCCAAGAATGGGAATTCTCCCCATCTAGCCGTCCTCTAATGTGGTACCATTCGTTTTTTTTATTCTATTATATCAGTCTGATTTCTTTGTTTGAATGGAGAGCAAGGGGTGAGATTTTTAGCATTGTCCATAGAGGCCCTAAATGAGGCAGTGTTCTCTGTGTCCATGACCAGTTTTCAATTTCCCTAATTAAGAATACGCTTGTTATTTAGTGTAAAATTACCAGTTACTCCAAAAGCTTAGGCTGTTGGAGAAGGCGTTATTTAATCTTTTCTACTTTATAACATTTAGGTGATATTTTTTTGAAAGGAAGTTCCTATTTAGGTGATTACTTCTTCCTAAATGAATATTTTTCCTTTTGATAATAATGAAGGAGCGTATTTAAAAAAAATCATTTACAAATTGAAAACTTATCTTAAGTTTGAAAATTATGCGGATCTTTTTCCAAAAACTCAACATTAAATATACACGAATAAAACATGTGAAATTATAAATTCCTAAAACTTGCATTTCTAATTAGGCACGAAGGCTTCTTTTCTACTTGTAATACTTGCCTATATTAACCATTCCTCTCTAGCCTGCTAGAATCCTACTCTTTCTATGTACTTGTTCGCTTCCAATGAAGCTTCTTACATGCTTTATTTTGACTTTCAATGATAATTCACACATTTTCTCTTCACTTTCTCACTTCCCGCATTTTCTCTCTTCTAAACCCTTTGCATTTTCTCTAGTAGCCTATTAGGACTCTTGTATTAAGAGCCTTGGATTTTATAAATAGAAGTTATCTATTTATATTGGGCTCTTGGGATGTTTTGGGAACTTATCCTTCAACAAAGCCAAAACAAATAACAACGCTTGCGTATGACTTCTAAGATAGAAAATATCTTGACAAGTGAGAAATATGTGGGGACTCTTTGTGCTCTCTCCTGCAAAGGGAAAGTGAAGAGGTTACTAAAGCTTATGGGATTTTGGATCTCATGAGGAGCTAAGGTGAGCACGGCCAATAAGAAGAAGGGATTGATGGTTGCGGCTTGAGGGCTTTTCAGTGTTGTCTGTGTGAAAAGCAATTGTTGTGCAATGAGGCCTCAATACACTCATTTGTGCACTTGGTTTTTCAAGCATCAACATCAAGCATGTCAGGTCTGTTTGTGTAATCCAATGAGAACTTCTTTTAATTCCCATTATTCTCCACATAGTCTTCTCCCATGGATGTTGCCACACACTGTGGTGAACCACATACATCCTGTTTGCTTCTTTTGTGATGTTTGTCTTTTCTCTTTTCTAGTATCGTTTTCTTATATTTGGCTGAGAAAAGATTGAGACATGCATGCATTTATATCATAACACATTAACACACTTATTATGCAGACGCACAACTTTTTGAAAACTAACTTGCTCTTAAAAGTTGCCGGTAAAGTAATGCACAATGTCCATATCCCAAGCACTTGGGTTTATTTATAACACTTTGTTCCCGCGAGGAAGATAGGGACGTGGAGCAAGTCATATCCTCTGGTGATATCTCTATTTTTGGCAAAAATTTCTTATTGTATGTTGTTATATTTCATGAGCTTCATTTTTCTGAATGGTAATTGCATTAAATCAAAGTAGAAGGAACAAAGAGACTGAGAGCATCTCACAACAAAAGAAAACAACCACAGAGAAAAAGCCAAGCAAAAAGGAAAATACACAAAAATAAGAAATTTTCAAATTTTGGAAATGACTTCGTCATTAGGTGGTTAAGCATATTTCCTGAGCTTCATTAGATGGTACTTATTCTATTTGGATAACATTGGAGACTTAACACCAGGCTGTTTCGGGGGTTTTCCCTGGGTAAAATTATGGAGATAAGTCATTGTTATTTTCTTAATTTTGGGATGCCAAAAGATGTGTGTAAGATTTTATGGAAATCAAGAGTGTGTTACTTGTTTCTGATTTAGAATGATACAAAAATAAGAAATTTGAATATCAATACTCTGACTTCATCATGTAGCCCGATGTAATATGCTATTTGCTCCTTTTTCAAAGTAAGTCCCTGACAAAGAAGTTAATATTCTTCTCAGGCAATGTGTAATCTATATCTTTTAAAATTTTTATTAGTTACAGTGTACATGGATATATACTTTTTGCTCTTTTTTCAATGTAACTCTGACAAAAAAGTTCATATTTTTCTCAAGCAGTGTGCCATTTATATCTTTGTAAACATTTCTATTAGTTACAGTCTAAATGGATAAATCATCATCACAGTATTATTATTCTGTTTGCATTTACTTTTCATCTGTATGTGTTCAATATCTGTAATTCTTGGTCCCTTGTTTCATCAGAAGTAACAAGTCATAACTAGTTCATTTTATGTATTTTGGTAGTACTTAATACTAATATTATAACTTTTTTTTGAATGGTAACTAGATTTCATTAATAAAGAAGAGACTGAGAAGGACTCCAAGATACAATGAAAATCTAAACAACCGAATAGACAGAACAATACATATATTAGAATCAAAGGAGGGAGAAAATCAATTAGTTCTATTCTCTCACTAGATACTCCCTCTCTTGCTAATTTATCCGCCTTCCATTAGCTGACCGTCTAACATGGGTGAAAGAAAGACATCGATGCTGAACCCAATCTATTTTGGATTTCATCAAATAAGGCTGCAAATCTCCAAGGAGGTGTACGTGCGCTTCTTAACCATCTGATGGCGTTGAGAGCTTGAATCCTGACCAAAATCCTAGACATTTTCCATTTACATCTGTGCTGATTTTATCTGTCTAATGAGCATTTTAATAACACCTATGTTTGATGCTCTCAGAGAACACTAAGAAGCTTCGGAAGCCAAAGGCTTGGAAGCATAGTCAACCGATAACCAGAACACAGCTCAGACAGATGCAGGATGAGTTCTGGGACACAGCCCCTCATTATGGCGGTCAGAAAGGTAATTTTCTTTGAAACTGAAAACGCTTAGTAGTTTATCTATTTATAATGATGACTATTAGAGGACAAGCTGCCATACATTCAAGTATGTCATTGGTTAAATAAATGGAAAAAATAACTTAGCTTAGGCTATCCTATTTTGCATGTGTTGCAGTAACATTGACCATATCTTAACAGATTTTTTTTTTAGAAAAAGGAAAATTCTGTTTCTCCTATAATGGAAAATATACTATTTGCAGAAAGAACATTATTAGAAATCAAAGCACCTTGGAATTTAACCAGAAAACTCTGTGCTCAGAAGTCGGAACAAATATACATGTAGACTCAAAAGTCTCAACTGGTTTTTACATCTTGGTAAAAAATAAGCTTCTCTGTTTTTGGAGTAGGAGCTTAGGTGGGAACCTGTAGATACAAAATATGTCCTTTTTTTTAATGGTGAGGATTGGATATATTTCAAAAAAAAAAAGAAGAAGAAGAAAAGGGGATACTTGCATAACTAACCTTGAAGAAATGTGGAGTATTTGTGCGACCAACTTAGGAGGAGTTTTACTTATTTATTAGCATTCGGAATTTGAGATTCTTTAGATCTTGATACCCTTTATCTGTTTAGCCCTTTATGTTCTTTAGTTTAACAATCCATCTTTGAATAGGATGTTTGAGAATTTAGCTCTTTAATATCTTCAGTTAAGACTCCCTAAAATAGGAAGTTTGGAAATTAATATTTGTAAGATATTAAGCATAAGGCTTCTTGAAACAATGCTTCCCACATGGGAGATTTGAGATTTAATTCACAAGAAAAAAATCTTATAGTGCTATGAATGGGGAAACGAAGTTAAAACTAGGAAGGGATTTTGCCCAAAAGATCATGAGCACCATCACCCTAGAAGATAAGTAAAGAGCACTTTTACTTGAGCCCTTGAAAATTCTAGCATTTCTTTCTTTCCATGGCACCCAAATCACCGCTAGGAAAGAGATAAGCTACAAAACCTTGCCCTTTCTCCACCAAGGTGACTAGGTGAGGAGAACCAACCCTCCCATAGCTGGAAAAGCTCCTCAGGAAACACCCAAGAAATGCCAAACCTCTTCAAAAAACTACCCCACACTTCCCTAGCCGCCTTGCAATGAATAAATAGACGGTTAACCGATTCACCATCCTCAATACAGAGCGCACAATGGTTGATAATCAACATATTCCCCTCTCAAAAAAATCTACCTTCTGTACACGCTTATGAATGGCGGCCCAGCCGAAAATGCCTACCCTCTGAGGAACATGGATGAACCACATTCTAGCATTCCCAGGGGAAGCAGAACAAGACAACAATTGATGATAGAAAGACTTGGTAGAAAACACCCTCATATGAGAGACATCCCGCTTAATGTAACAAGGTTCAAGCAACTCAAACAGACTCATCACAGAAGGAAGCTCCCTATCAAAAAATTTATGCCTAAAGGCAACAGCCCACACCACCTTTTTCTCGATGCGCAGGAAACAGTCTTTCACAAAAGACTACTTTGAGGGACCACCGAAAACAAAGTCCAGAAAAATCTCCATCAAAGGGGCAGGAGCACACCACTTATCAAGCCAGAATCTGATGTGATCACTAGAATGAACTCTAGTCTAGTGCCGACATGAAAGTAGTGCAAAAAGCTCAAAATATCACGCCACACAGTTCATCCTTTCTGAGCAAACATGTCCTTAGATTCCCAATTACCCATTACCGCTCCATACTTGCTATCAATTACCTCTACCGAGATCGAAGACAATGCCTCCCAATATCTCCAAAGCCATTTACCCAACAGATACTAGTTTACTTGTTTTATCTTTCTGATCCCCAATCCACCAGCTTTAGTCTGTTTACAAACCTCCTCCCAACTCACTAAATGAATGTCCCTCTTCTTATCAGACCCCCACCCACACTCACATAGAAATTTTCTCTGAATCTGTTCAATTCTCAAGGCTAACCTAACCAGGCATTTGAAAAGGGACAGTTGATAGATAGGGATGTTAGCTAACACCACCTTAATAAGAGTAAGCCTTCCACCTCTAGACACTAGATTTCTCTTCCAAGTATCTAATCTCCTTTCCACTCTTTCCACAATGGGATCCCAACTAAGTTTTCTACAATATGAATGCCCCTCTTCTTATTAGACCCCCACCCACACACACACATAAATTTTCTCTAAATCTGTTCAATTCTCAAGGCTACACTAACCAGGCATTTGACAAGGGACAATTGATAGATAGGGATGTTAGCTAACACCACCTTAATAAGAGTAAGCCTTCCACGTCTAGACACTAGATTTCTCTTCCAAGTATCTAATCTCGTTTCCACTCTTTCTACAATGGGATCCCAACTAAGTTTTCTACAATGGGTTTTTTTTTAACTTGCACCCCATAATACCTGCCAGCTCTGAAGAGATCTCTGAATCCAAATGAACTCCATACAACTTTGACTTGTAAAAGTTAGTGCGCTGTCCAGAAATCAACTCATAACAACGAATGATGGCGTTAAGGTTGAGGACCTTCGAAACATCCGGGGAAGAAAATAAAATGGTGTATCTGCAAACTGCAAGTGAGAGATTTCTGTCGTCAAGACCAATTCTGAATCCTTCTATTAAGCCACCGCTCTTAACTTTTGAAATGAGACAACCAAAAATTCCATTTAATACAACCAAAAATCTAAACATATTAACTAGAAATAAAACTGAACATAAGGGAAACTTAGGTGAATGTGAGTTGCAGTCTAGCCAGAATTTTGGGTTAAATGGCAGACTTTTGATGTGCCCATTCCATGTTTTTGTCCATTGCAAGATAAACGTTTGGTTGGAATCTACCGACTTAGAAACCTGAGTGGTGCATTTCGAGGAACTCGATTATTGAGTTTAACTTAGAGGAGTTATTAAGGGTCCATCTGCTCAATGTGCTCTTTGATTGTCATCTAGCATGAGCCATGGCAGCAAAAGAGGACCATGCCTTTAATTATCTTTACTCATCTTTAGTTTTCTAGAATATTAGATGTAAATTGGAATTCTGAGCTTTGTGGCATTGAACATTTAACTCAATCCTATGCTGTTCCATGTCACAACCTTAAAAGTCATGGTTTCAATACAAGATTGCCTACCCAATGGAAAAATAGAGATAGACCCTGTAATAGCAATATCTTGTGCTTTTCATATTTCAAGTGAAAAGTTTAGAATATGCATGTAGTGGGATTTTTCTAGCAATGATACTCTGGTAAAGGTAGAATAATGCTACAGACATCACTTCTGCTTAAATCTTCTGAACTGTAGATTAAAGAAAAGAAAAGCCATGAGTTCTCATCTAGTTTCTCTCAATTGTTTCCTGCTGTGTAATTTATATACACGGCATCATGTTCCTAACTAGGTAAAGCTGGTGCTAATAATTTCTTAAGGTCTCAATTTCAGAACCCAGGCTTGGTAGTAGTGGTGGGAAAAAAATGACTTGATTTCTTTTATCCAAGAAATGCCCATACCGTTCCACCGATGCAATGGAGAACGAATGTGAGAAAGGGACTTTCATTCCAGTCTCTTATTATTTCATATTTCATTGCTACACCGCTTGTGCAGCCCCCGTCAATTCCTTTGAGTTTCATTCTTGTAAACGTACTCCCCTGGCGGGATACTTAACTCATTAGCTACCTCTCATTTTGTTATAGGATTCTTCCTTGGCATGCAGGAATTGTATTTGGACTATTCCTAAGCATCGAGAGGAGTTAACTGAAAAAGAAATTGAAAAAATGGATATGGCTAAAATAAATTTTATCTTTTGATTGTATCAGAGATTTGGGATGCACTACATGCTGCAGCGGAAGCCGATCTAAGCCTTGCACAAGCAATAGTGGACAGTGCAGGTGTCATTGTTACGAGCGCTGATATGACAACCTGTTATGATGAAAGAGGTGGTTGTTTGCTTGTTGCATGTTATTCCTTAGCTTCATCTGATCGAAATTTCTTGAGAAGGGATGCTAGACGGAAGGGCGACCTTGCAGAAATTGGAGGAAAGGGCGCCCCTATTGGTTGCAACTTCATAAAATGCATTTATTATATGTAAAAGTCAAAGAGCATTTATTGCACTTTGTGAAGTTGCAACCAATGGGGGCGCCCTTTCCTCCAATTTCTACAAGGGCTCCCTTCAGTCTGGCATCCCTCATGTTTCTTTAACTGAACCTTTTTTCACACAGGTGCCAAATATGAACTACCCAAGTATGTTTTGAGTGAGCCCACCAATTTGATTCGTGACAGTTAACAACAGCAGGGAGAATACAAGCCAGGCTTCAATAAAATCAAATGTAAATCATGTAAATTACTCTCATCTCGTTTCATTTCTTTTGTGAACTTGATTTTAAGCTTTTGCAGTTTGCTTAGTACCTTCTTATTTAGGTCCCTCTGCTATACAAAATTTACTCTAAACGAGTGAAATAATAAAAAACCCTTGACGCATTTTTCACATAGCAAGTAGTAATGACAGAACCTAGGTGTTTCCATAGACTAAACGCGGTTGCTAACTATGAGTTTTTATATGGTGTATGGCCTATATTGTCCAGTATTTTTCAAAAATTTCTGAATGGGCCCCCTCTGTAGGATGATCCAAATCGTCCATTTATGGGGCCACTGAGGAAGTGGGTTGTGCCCAAGAAATCATTTCCATAAGATGATCCTAACCCTTAGATCTATAGAGGTTTCTATAATGTGTGGTCCCTTTATAGATCGGAGGATTAGGATCATCCTATGGAAATGATTTTTGGGGTGCAGCCTACTTATGTTGTGGCCCAACAAATAAATGGTAGATCGGAGGATTAGGATCATCCGATGGAAATGATTTTTGGGGTGCAGCCTACTTATGTTGTGGCCCAACAAATAAATGGTTTGGATCATCCAAATGAAGTGGGGCCCACAGTGCTTTTTGAAAAGGGAAATGATATATTCACCCCTTTTTTTTAATTTGGGCCACCAGTTTCATAAATATACTCGAGGGTGATGGCTCAGGGAAGGAAAAGGGGTGAATCTATCACTTCCCTTTTGAAAACACTGGACTTCAGGCGCACACGGCATATAAAATATCATATTACTACTAGCACCATTACTGCATACATTACATTGTTGCCCCCAAAATCTTCTGAACTACCGATTTTTGTAGTCAGGAGCATGATTTGGTTTGAAAGCCTTTGTAATTAGAGACCCAAATCATTTAATGCAAGAGGTTCAAGTCCTCAGTCAAATGGAAACTGGAAGCAGAACTTTCCAATGCCTAATAAATTCTTTTTTCTTTATGGGTAATCAGGGGTTAGGCAGACCTCCACCAGAATGCATTAAAGAAGAATAAAGAAGTTACATGAATACAACAAGAAAGGCAAGAAAATTTGCCAAGATTACATTTTAATATAGACTTTTCCCTCCCCATCTGCACGGAAAATGTCATGGAGGGGCTGAGGAGCAATTTTGGGGAAGGCCCACTAAATTGGGAAAGAAAGTGTGTGAACTTCGTGGAAATGGAAGCATTCAAGAGTCCAAGTCATTAGAGCTTTTACTGTAATTTTAATTTCAGTGTCGACACATTGGAAAGTAACCTGTTTCTTCATTGATGACCAGTATATGAGACCATGAATTTTTCATGAGAGAGTACACACACGAGAAAATGTGAAACGGGAGGTTCACCCTTTTCTCTATGCTAATTCCCATTCTTTTCGTTTTTTTTTTTAACTGTAAAGACCCTTTTAATTGGAGGGTTAGGATCTGCTCCACATGTGTGGATGAGAAGCTTCCGAAACTAAAAGGAAATCCTGAAGAATGACATTTTCCAAAGCAATCTTGTAGGCTCTTTAACACATTAGAAATCTTTCCCTTAATTTTTGGCTTTTTTCTCTATTAAAATGGCAAGACTACCCCTCCCATGCCATGCGGCATGTGGGGATTTGTAGGGGTGCAACTCGGGTTGTGGCATGTGGGGATTTGTAGGGGTGCAACTCTAGTCGGGTTGCGTCCAACCCGACTGGATCCGAGCCCGAATCTGACCCAAGGAGCCTTTTTCTTCCAACCCGACCCGAGTTCGAGTTCAACCTGAACCGACCCAAGGAGCCCTTTTTTTCCAACTCGAACCCAACCCGATCTGAGTTCAACCCAACAAAACCCAAGTTTTTTAAGCTTACAAAAAAAAAAAAAAAAAAAACCCATAAAACGTCGGGTTTCACTCGGGTCGGGTTGCCCAAACTATCAACCATAACCTTACCCATACTCAACTCTGGTTGGTTAGGAAAACAACCCAAACTCAACTCGACCTAACCCGACTTTTTTTTTTTTTTTTTTTTCCAGGTTGAACCCGACCCGAGTTGCACCCGGATTTGTACTAAGGGTTGATCGCTAGAAAGCTGGGTCCTGAATACTCCTCGGAATACGCCTACTTATTGTCGTTCCGAAGCAGCTTCGGAAACGGGTAAAACGGGCGTGTTAATTAAAGAATGTCATTCGCCATATTTTTCCCCCACTTTTTCATTCTCCGCAGTGAAAAAACAGCTAAAAAGTGCGGAAGCGCTCCCGAAGAACGTAGGCCCAAAGCAATCCTAAGAGTGGTTTCGTGTATTCTAAATCTCTGTCCACACCCACAGATTGGAAAGCCACAAAGCTCTGTTTTTTCTCAATAGCCATGTTGAAATCAAAGAAGAGTGGACCCCAGAATACACGGAAACATGACATAGAGAGCACTTTGGTAAATGGAATATGGGAGCGGAAAGGGACACTTTCCTTTCATTGCAAGGGTTGGTAATGACACACCTATTTTAGGCAGTTCCACTCATGCCAACATGATAAGAGCTGGGCCATAGGCCCCTGTTTTGGCTGCTGTCCTTTGGAAGCTTGTTCCCTTCTTGTTGGTTTTCGAGCCCCCATAGTTGCTCTTTTTATTTTCTCAATGAAATCTGGTAGGGTCCTGCCTAATCCCAGCTTACCCATCAAATTTATTTATTTTTGTATATTTTTCATGTTTTTTAATATATAGAACTGGCCTGGGTGGAACTGACCTAATTTTAAGGGTGGCATGACAACCCACTTCAATACATATTATTTTTTTTATGAAATTACAAAAAAAGGTAGCGAAAATTATTTAAAAAAAATGCAAAGTTTAGCTGTCAGGTGAGGTCGGAGTGGTTTTAGGACAAGAATACCCTTCTTGCTTTTCTTCGACCTTTTATCTTCTTCTTCCTCGAGCCTTCTAAACGGTAAAAACTCCATTTCCATGGCCATTGCCATTTGAAAAAAAAACTCTATTGCCATTAGAAAAAAACTCTATTACCATTGCCATTAGAAAAAAACTCTATTACCATTGCTATTTGAAAAAAAAAACTCCATCGGTTCTCTTTAATTTGCTTTGGGTGATAAACCTATGCTCTGGTAGGTCCATTGTCCTCCATTTGCTTAGGTTTTACATCTTCTTTGCATTTTTTTTTCTGTTTACAGTGATATGGTTTATTTTCATCCTCTTTACAGTGCTCTCTTTATTTGCTTACATGTTTGTTTTGACGTCTCTCTCTCTCTCTCTCTCTCTCTCTCTCTCTCTCTCTCTCTCTCTCTCTCCCTCTCTAGAGGAAAACCTGAATGCAACTCCTATCTATACAATCAGAACCACTAGTTACAAGGGCTTAGAATCAATTTTAAAATCTCGGAACCACTATTTATACCCCGAAACCACTATTTATTCCTCGAAACCAATAGTGGTTCCAAGAGTAGACATAGTTGTTCTGAGTGTGTAAACTGTGTGTAAATACAATTTACACACTCATGACCCTATTTAATTAGTAAGAGGCACTATTTAAACACTAAGGATATCTATTTATACACTTGGAACCATTATTTCGACCTTTGAACCAGTAAATTATGGTTCCAAGAGTGTAAATAGTGGTTCATACATTCTAATACTATTTTAATGGTTCTAACCGTGATAAAAATCAGATGCTCTATTTACACACTCAGAACAACCATGTATACTCTTAGAACCTTTATTTTGACCTTCGAACCATTCTTTTCATACTGGAATCACTTGTTCGGGAGTCCGAATGCCCCTTTAGACTTCCAATAGGAGTCCAATAGTTTGTGATGGAAGTGGTACCCAATCGGGAGTCCGACGAAAACAATCGGAAGTCCGAGTTGGACTCCCGAATCGGAAGTCCGAAGGGTCATTCAGACTCCCGAACGAAGTGGTTCTAGTATGAAAAGAGTGGTTCCATGATGAAAAGAGTGGTTCCAATATCAAAAGAGTGGTTCCAGTATGAAAAAGTGGCTTTTGCATTATGAAAAGAATGGTTCCAGTATGAGAAGAGTGGTTCAATGATAAAAAGAGTGGTTCTAGTATGGAAATAGTGGTTCCTAAGTCAGAAATAGTGGTTCCAAGATTTAAAAAGGTGCTGCCAAAATCAAAATTGTGGTTCTAAAAGAAGAATGATAGTGGTTTCATGGTCTAAAATACTGATACCACCACAGAAATATATTATCACTATCCAACACATGTACACCACCGGCCAAATATGAAAATAGTGGTTCCATTATTATCCAACGCAAAATGGAGGACAATGGAGATACCAGAGCATAGGTTTAGGGAAATGTTATCAGCACTACTGCATTTTGATGATCGCACTCCTCACTTTATTAAAAGTACAGTATGGCCCGCACCATAGGATGATCCAAATCGTCCATTAGATGGGCCACAGCCTAAACAGGTTGTGCCCCAAAAATCATTTTCATAGGTTGATCCTAACCCTCGGATCTGAATGTTGGAGGGTTGATCCTAACCCTCAATAGATCGGAGGGTTAGGATCAACCTATGGAAATGATTTTTGAGCACAGCCTATTTAGGCTGTGGCCCATCTAATGGACGGTTTGGATCATCCTATGGTGCGGGCCATACCGTACTTTTAATAAAGTGGGGAGTGCCCTCATCAAAATAAAGTAGTGTTGATAACATTTTCCAAAGTTTATTATCCAAAGCAAAATAAAGAGAACCAATGGAGTTTTTTTCCTAATGGCAATGGCAATGGCAATGGCAATGGGTATGGAGTTTTACCATTTGGAAGGCTTGGGGAAGAAGAAGATAAAAAGTGAAAGGGTAGGTGAAATGGCATTGGGATCCATGCCTAAAAGGTGGAGGGAAAAACAAGAAGGGTATTCTTGTCCTAAAACATATCTGACGCACCTGACAGACCCTCTCTCATGATTTTAAAAAGTCTACCCTTAATTCACAATTTCAGCAAAACTTTGTATTTTTTTAATAATTTTCCCAAAAAGGTACGAAGTTATTTCCACAAGAGATGAGAGAGTAATGGAATATGTTGTTCTAGAAGTATTTACCTATGAAATATCAAATATTAGCTTATATTTAGGTAAAAAGGCAAATAAAACCTAAAAAAAGTACCAATTCTTGAGCAAAATAGAAAACTCGTGATATTATTGTCTCCGCAGTAATAGTTTTGTTATGCCTCATGGATCAAATTGAAGGAATTAATAGGAACATTTTTGTTTAATATATTTTTATTATTTTATTTAATTTTAGTCCTGAAATTTGAAGCCAGTCAAATGAACTTCGACTGTTGCTTGATCATATAATAATGGAGCTTAGTATCTCAAAACTATGCGAAATCGGGTGATTAAGAAAATATTAATGGTCATGTTATAAATTATCTCTATCTATAAAGTATAAACAATGTGAATGGAGGCTTCTGATGCGGAAGAAGCCTTTAGTCTTACAAGACCTCTACAACAGTCATGGTTCACATTAATGAGGTTGCAATTTAATCAACTTACCTAATAAAATAAATAAATACAAGAAAAGAAAAAATGAAAAACAGCATCTATTAGAATCATGATCTTTAGATATGGATGAATGACTTCTAGATTAATTTTTGTTGAATGTTGATAGATTTGTTAATAAGGGAAAAAGCACAAGCCCAAGCGGTTCTGGGAAGAAATTTACAGGACAAGAGAGATAAGACAAGGACATATAAAAGACTAATCACAGGAGAAGAAAATAAAAAAGGAATTTCTAAAACCGCCCAAATCACTCCAGATAAACGATCCACCTCACTATTGACCACCTCACTATGACTTGTAGATTAATGGTCAGTTTGAAGGTTAGATAAGTCCTAGGTTGGAAAGGAAATGATATATTCGGCCCCTTATCTTCCCTGGGCCACCCTCTCTTAATGTAAAATTAAGGAGTAGTCTTACACACTAGAAGAGAGCAGCCTGTATGGGGGGGGGGGGGGGGGGGCAGGTTGGGTCGGGTTGAAGCCAACATAAAACCCAACCCGAAACTCTAAACCGTCAACCGGAACCGAACTCTCAACCCGATGAAGGCTAACCCGACCCAACTTGAAAAATTAATATCTCAACCCAAACCCAGACCTGACTTCCCAATTCGGGTCAGGTTGAGTAGGGTATGGTCATGGTCGGGTTGACAGGGTTATATTGATATCTATTCCTTTTAGGTTTTTATGTTCTAAAAAAACAAAACAGAAAAATGGTATTTGTTTTAAGGGCCATGATTTTTTCACCCCTGTAGGAGGGATGCGCCCCCTTTTAATATGATTTGACGTCAAAAAGCGTAAAAGTTGCCCACAATTCATGTTAAACGGGTACGCATACACCTAAACCTGAACCTGAACCCGACTCGGGTTCAACTTCCTCAATCAGAACCCGACCTGACTCAAATACAACCCAACCCATGATTTTTTTTCAGGTTGAACCTGACCCAAGTTGCATCCCTAGTAGTCTTGGGAATAAAAGGGGGCGAGTATATCAATTCCCTTGAAAAACGTTTAAAAGAAAATAACTGGTAAAAACGTTTAAAAGAAAATCCGTTGATCTGAATGGCAAGCAAATATCATGTGCTATAATTACCGTCATATGTTAAAGAATAATTCCTCTGGTCCACTCATAGGACACGTTTGAAGCCGCTAAAAATCATAAAACAAAAAGGGAGATGATATTTTCACTCGCATTCGCTCCCTTTTAGCGTGATTTTACGTCAAAAATCGTTAATGTTGCCCACTGTTCACGTTATAAGGGGGCGAATGCGTACTGCAGAGGGGTGAAAATATTGTCTCCCGACAAAAAACTCTACTCAAAATCTGATCAACTCTGTCACTACTCATCCTCATCTCATTCCGCCCTCTCAAATTTCTCTCCTCCCACCAGAAAAAACCCCTCTGTCATCACTTGGAGACATTATGTAGGGCAGTGATAAATCGAACCCCTAATATCTTAAATTGAACCCAATCTCTCTCTCTAAGCACTGCCCTATATGGGGGCCGATTTATCACTCCCCTTCCTTACCGAGAAAAAAAAAATCTTGTCTGTGAGACATGTCCATAGAGAAATACAGAATCCCATTAATTGGCACCAGGCATAGGGGCCCACCAACATTACTTGAGCTGATTTCTTCGCTGGGTGAGACTTGAGAGGTGTTTTAGAGACTCAAGAGCCCTTAGCTGTACATATTTCAATGAAACGTAACTCTCGTCTTTTAATTCAAAAATATGACTAGAAAAATGAGACGGGATGGTGCCACCATATTCTAGATCTTGACCTCAAGATATGCTTATATTAATTTTACACCACGGGCATGTTTGGCTACAATGATTTTTTTTTTAACGTTAAGCTGGTGTCCCCAAGTGGTGAGTGAGAGGTTTGGGGTGAAGTGTTTAAAAATCAGGAAACTAGTGTCTCCTAGAGGAGAAGTGGCTAAAAATAAGAAACCAAAAAACTCTACTCAAAATCCAATCGACATTATCATGATTTTTAGCCGCTCCTTACCTTCATCTCAATCAACCCTCTCAAATTTCTCTCCTCCTCCCACCCCCCTATCTCAGCACGGAGACACTAGTTTATCATGGAAAAACATTTCTTGGCTGCTAGACATGTTGGAGAGGAATTTTATTTTCATGATAAATCAGTGTCTCCAATTGGTGAGAGAGGTGTAGGGCAGTGGGAGAACGAGAGAGATTTAAGAGGGCATGATTGAGATGAACCTGAGCAGTGATGAAAAATCACGATTGAGAGGGCACGTTTGGCTACCATGATATTTTTTTCAGGATAAACTCTGCTCCAGGCGGAGAGAGACGAGTTTGGTGGGTGAAGTGGCTAAAAATCAAGAAATAAAATACAGAAAACTAGTGTCTCCAAGCAGTAAGAGGTAGCTAAAAATCAGAAAAAAAAAAAAAACACTCCTAAAAATCCTATCAATTTGTTCCTGATTTTTAGCTGCATCTCTCATCTCAATCGGCCCTCTCAAACGAAAAAAAATTATTCCTAGCAGCTATGGATTTTTTTTTCTTGATAAATCGAGTTATGTTTGGTTGTGTTGGGGGGGGGGGGCTCATGGGAAAGTAAAAGGTTCGTAAAACCAAGGAGCCGTGATAACGCTATTACCAAAAAACAAAAGCACGACAAACCCTCTCTCTCTCTCTCTCACACACACACAGCTAGGCTTTTGACTTTATTCAACCAGTACACGTCACTTACTTTTGCCCTGATTATGCGTTTGACGTGTCAGTCCCGTCATAAGTTGACTTCATACACGTGGCGGAATCCTGATGGCTTCAATCTACGGCCACCTGCCTGCAACGTGATTCCAAAGGCACTATCACTCAAAAGACCAAAACACCCCTCAGTAAAAAAAAAAAAAAAAAACGAACGTTGCAACCGTCTGTTTTTCCCGCGATTAACGGATAAGAAAGTAAGAAAGAAGAGAAGCTGATGTTTTTTCCACTGTTTTTTGTCGGATACTCAACAGCAGTCAATGAAAGTCCAGGATACATTTGGTAATTTTAGAGAATAATCCGTCCTTTTCCTAGTATAGTCATTAATTGCCTGTAGAAAGAACGAAATGGGAAGGACAATGATAAATTCGCACCCATTGTAGGATGATTCGCACCCTTCTAAAGAGAGTAAGTGGCGGACTTTAACGCTTTTTTAACGTCAATTCAGGTTAAAAGGGGTGCGAATTATTCTACAGGGAGTGCGAATTCATCATTGTCCAATGTGAATCTTAGATCGTCAAAATGGCCGTCATTGTCAAGGAGGTTTCCATGAAATTTCCGAAGAAAAATAGTGCAAGCAAAAGTTTCAGAAACGCGTTAATGGTTTTGTGGAAATCAGGTTGTGTGAGGAAAAATATTTAAGAGAAAGGTGACTTTTTTTTATAAAGGTTTGTGGTTTTTTATTTGCATAAGTTTCTTCAGCTGGTATAATTATCTGTGGATTTCAAGAGAGAGATTCAATCCAAGTTTTCAATAACTCAGATTTCTCAAAACCACAAAGCTAGGGTTTCAGAAACGCTCGAATTTCTCTTCAGATTTCATACAAAAATCCGGCCTAATCGGAAAGGAGATTTCTTTCAGAGATTACAGGTGATTTTGTTTCTCTGATTATTACTATTTCTGACTTTCTCCCAACAAAGGAGTCAAGAACACTAGTTTTCTTTCAAACAGTTTCAAATTCCCCATTCAGAAGACCTAGAAACCCTAATTCCCCACAAATAAAAGGAATTTTGGTACTAAGAAACCCTAGATTTCGATTTCTATGGCTACCGCTGCTATTTTTTCCTCTTTGCGAAGGAGAAGATCGCCTTCGATCGGAGCTTTTTTCGCTCCGATCGATCTCACCGATCTTGATCTCATTCAAACCCTAGCAGTTGTCTCTAGCGATCTGCTCTTATCTTCCTCAGATCTTTCAATCCCTTTCCAGCGCAGGAATTTCCACTCTCTGATCCGAAAAATCAAGATTTTGTTCGCGCTATTCGAATCTTTGAAGGATTCTGTGTTCCCCTTACCTTCTTCTGCAACTCTCTGCTTTAAAGAGCTCTATATACTCATCTATAGATCCAAGATTCTTCTCAATTACTGTTCGCAATCCAGCCGATTGTGGCTGCTCCTTCAGAATTCTACAGTTTCAGGCTATTTTCATGATCTGAACCAGGATATCTCGACGCTTCTTGATGCTTTTCCGCTGAAAGAGCTTAACCTAATGCCAGATATTAGAGAGTTAGTGGAGCTTCTTCAGAAGCAATTGATTCGAGCTAAGCTATTCATTGAGCCTCGTGACGAGAAGCTTAGGCTCCAGCTCTTCTCATTTCTCGAAGAATTCGAGAAAGGACTGGTTCCTGATTGTATGGAACTTAGTTTGCTTTTCGTTGATGGTTTGGGGGTCCAGGATGCGGGTTCTTGCAGAGCCGAGATTGATTACCTTGAAGAGCAGATTTATAACCAGGAAGAAGACGTCGAACCTACGATTTCAGTTGTTAATGGCATGATCGCCCTCACTAGGTACTGTAGATTCTTGCTATTTGGATTTGAAGAGGAGGGAGAAGTAACAAATTCAGGAAATTGTAAGAAGAAAAAGAGTCTAATTTGCCAAGAAATCGGGGAAACGTTTGTTACGATTCCTAAGGACTTCTGCTGCCCGATCTCTCTTGATTTGATGAGAGATCCTGTGATCATTTCGACGGGGCAGACCTACGATCGAGTTTGGATTGCTCGTTGGATGGAAGAAGGACATTGCAGCTGCCCCAAGACCGGGCAGATGCTCGACCATACGCATATGATTCCCAATCGAGCTCTCCGCACCTTGATCTCCCAATGGTGTTCTGCACATGGAATCCCCTTTGATCCCCCAGAGAGTACTGATGCCTCCACAGAGATCCTTCCCCCTGCAGCTACTAAGGCTGCGATCGAAGCGAACAGAGCAACTGCAATGCTTCTTGTTGGGCAATTGGCAAATGGGTCACAGGAGAGGAAAGCGATTGCTGCTCGTGAACTCAGATTTCTAGCGAAAAGAGGGAAGGAGAACCGTGTCTGCATTGCAGAAGCCGGTGCAATCCCCCTTCTCCGACAATTACTCTCATCATCAAACCCAATTGCGCAGGAGAATTCTGTGACTGCACTCCTCAATCTATCAATTCTTGAGCAGAATAAGAGCCTAATTATGGAGGAAGAAGGGTGTTTGGAAGCAATTGTCGGAGTGTTGAGGAATGGAGTAACAGTGGAGGCAAGGGAGAATGCAGCGGCGACATTGTTCAGCCTCTCTGCAGTTCATGGATACAAGAAGAGAATTACAGATGAGGAGGGTGCAGTGACAGCACTTGCAGGGCTGTTGAGATGGGGGAGCCCGAGGGGGAAGAAGGACGCAGTGACCGCACTGTTCAATCTTTCAACACATGCAGAGAATTGTGAGAGGATGGTGGAGACGGGGGCGGTTTCGGCTCTGGTGAGTGCGTTGGGAACAGAGGGTGTGGCAGAGGACGCGGCAGGGGCGTTGGCATTGCTGGTGAGACAGGGGGTTGGTGTGGAGGCAATTGGGAAGGAGGACGATGTCGTGGTGGGATTAGTTGGGCTGATGAGGTGGGGAACACCAAGGGGGAAGGAGAATGCAGTTGCGGCATTGCTCGAGCTCTGTCGAAGCGGTGGATCGAGTGTGATTGAGCGGGTGGTGAGGGCACCAGCAATGGCTGGGTTGCTGCAAACAGTATTATTTACGGGCACCAAACGGGCGAGACGGAAGGCAGCTTCGCTGGCGCGAGTGTGCCAGCGGTGTGAGGCTGCAACCGTGCATATGGGCGGATGGGTTGAGTATGGATATTATTCAAGCAGTTCAGCAGCACAGATGAATTTTGGTGGCGATGTTTCAGTGCAGGTTTCCATATCGGTGCCAGTTCTCTAGTGTTTGCTATCTTTCGCTAAATGTTGTAATTTTCTTTGATTTTTACTTTTGTTAAAGTTATTCAGAGATTCGTTCATTGATGTGGGAGGGTGAGATAGGAAGTAAAGAAAATGAATGCAATACCTGTGTTTAAGAAAGAATACATACTGTTAACTTGAAAAGAAAGGGGGAGACCGGTTTGTTTTCCTGTTCAAAGTGCTAGAATTATAAACCAGGGTGTAGGGTGAATACGGTATTACAATTACTATATATGCATACATATTCTATGAATATAATATTCATAGTTAAACAGTGCCCTGACACGATTCATGCTGAAAATAATGTGGTTTTGTGACACTTTCTGAGGTAAAATGGAGATGGTCAAAATCGACCCATTTTTTTGAAGAGATGGTTTTTATAAAATGCTGCATTTGGATGGAACAACACCCGGATTTAACTATCTATGAGCATTGTTTTATGATCAGAAATTCGCATGTTGGAAATCAATGCCCAAGGCTGTGATTGGTAAAATCTGGATTGGCAAATCAATACGGGCTCGTGCTTGACTTTCCGTCTCTCTCTCTTAAATCCTTGCATAGAAGGCCTCCATTTCTCTTGCTCAACACCCTATGAGGCCTCCAGTAGCTTGTCGCTGGCATCTCCTCCCTCTCACACAAAGGTAACATACCTATTTCTAATGGGTTTCCAGTTTCTTGCAACTAAATAGAAGCTGAACCTATGGATCTAGTGAAGATGTATAGGTTTCTCACTAGGTCTAGTGCGTGCCTTGTTGGATTTGGTTTCTTGTGCTCTAGGACTGAATGGGACTTTTTTTTTTTTTTTTTTTTCCATGTTATTTTTGTTCTATTTCCATGTTGTTGAGATGGTTTTGAGCATTAACCCTGTGATAGGTTGCGATGGGAGTAGCATTTTTGTATCTGGGTCTTGCTCTTGAATTTGGGTATGAAATAAGGTTATAAATATAGGGGGTTTTGATTTGTGGAAGTAAAAAAATTGGTTTTACTTTGGAATTTCGTAAACTAAATTTAAAGACAAGTTGGGTTTTTTAGCCATCTATTATTGTAGATTATTTTCTTGTTTTATTCTTTCTTTGAGTCTGTTGATTTGAGAAATACTATAGAGATAAGGTAATCTAGGTTTTTGAGCTTGTTTTCTAGAGGGTTTGTGCCTATATGGGTTATGGGATGAATGATAATTTATTGATTGCTTTTTTGTTTCTAGAAGTTTTTATAAAGAAGCTTTTACTTGTCTTGAGATTCTAAGTAGATTTTCCTTAGACTTCTAATCTGAAAATTTATTTTATATTTCTTGTGCGTAATCTCTTTTCTTATTGGGATTTTGGGTGGGAAATTAATAAGCTTTCTATGAATGCATATGCTTAGGCAAGTTGTGCTTTCTATCGTTGGCTTGAACGTTGTAGAATTGCTTTTTCTTTATTGTTGTTGGTTTTTATGATATGCGGACGTAGAAGCTGATTTGCACAAGTAGAGAGATGGGCTTGAGGTTATCCTCAGCTTGTTTATAAGATAAGATTTGAGTTTATTTGGTTTTGAGATGAGGAAAGTTGTTTGATACTGGGAATTTACTTGTTGCGTATGAGTTTCTGATAATAGATGTATAAATAAACTTTAGTGTCTTAAATTTCTAAATTTTGTATGTTGATTTTTGATGTAGCTTTAGGGAAATGTTATCGGCAGTTCAGTACTACTGTATTTTGATGAGGGCAATCCTCACTTTATTAAAAGTATGGTATGGCCCGCACCATAAGATGATCCAAACCGTCCATAAGATGGGCCACAGCCTAAACAGGTTGTGCCTCAAAACTCATTTCCATAGGTTGATCCTAACCCTCCGATCTAGAGGGTTAGGATCAACCCTCTAACATTCAAATTGGAGGGTTAGGATCAACCTATGGAAATGAGTTTTGAGGCACTAGCCCATCTAATGGAAGGTTTGGATCATCCTATGGTGCGGGCCATACCGTACTTTTAATAAGGTGAGAGTGCCCTCATCAAAATTCAATAGTGCTGGCTTGAATTTCGAAGGATTTTTTAATAGATTAGTTGATTTGTGAAGTAGAGTTATGGAAGTTAGGTTCATCAGCATGCTTGTAAGATGGCTGTGTTTTTAACTAGGTTTTGGGATGAAGTTGTCTAAGTAGAGCAATCAATATATTTGTTCACGAACGCTCACGCACACACCCACATGTGCTCACACTTACAAAAACAAAAACAAACAAATAAACAAAGTCATACTCTCAAGTTTTGGTTTCATATTTCGTTCTTTCACATTATTTGTTCTTGTTTTAAAAATTGTTTTTAATTTATTGGGATTTGTGTGAGAGTTTCTCTGAATTAGAATCACAGACAAAATATTTCCTTGGAACTTTGAAATATTTTCTCATTTTTCCTTTCTTTAAAAGCGTAAATACTGTCGTCATTAATCATGTTTCTAAGATGCCATTGGGTTTATTTCAAAAACAGAAGAAGATGCCATTCGGTTCGGTTTCGGATCGGTTCCGGTTCGGTTCGGCCAATTTTGCCACCCCTAATGGTAATGCTTCTATTTGTTTGTTCCTCTAGCAGATTTCAGAGTCCTCCCAGCCAAATCCCTATTTTAGCCTGTCCTTACAACAATCTAGAAGTGGTTGAATTCAAGAAAAGCAACTTGTAGATATTGTTTTATATATTATTCTAATTAACAATTCTTTCTTGAATATATTAATTTCATGTATTTTGTTAGACAATATTTATGCGAGTAGCAGTCAAAGTGGTTGAGGGGAAGACCCTTTGATTTGAGTTGTTTATTTTTTCAAATTTAAAATTTACTCCATGAAAATGTGAGGGTCTGTTCATTGGAGGAGTTTATTTGGAGTTGTGAATTCATTGGAAAGTATGGGTCAAAATCCTAGATGGCAGACAAGGGAAGAAGGAGACAGTCCCGTTGTTTTCTGATTTCTCACCCCCCTTCCAAGAGAGTAGGAGATAGTTCTAAATTCAGGTTTTAGAAATTTCTAGATGGGGGAGAGATTTCTGAAACCTGGATTTCTTACCTAAAATCGAGGATAATGGATTGTAAAATCCAGAATTTTACACCACTTTCAAACTAAAACCTGGATTCGATTTATTCAAACAGCCCTTAAAAATTGTGGAATTGCCTTACGCAAGCTATCTTAATGCTGACAATTGTGGAATTGACTTACGCTCGGCACTTGATATTTTTTTTTTGACAGGTAGGAAGGGATTGAGACTCCAACCTCAAGGTTGAAAACCAAAGCCTCCCAAAATGCATGAACTAAAATTATTCTTACACAGGTAGGGATCCAAGACGAATTCCATAGATAGATTGGAAAGTGTTCTTTTTTCTGTGAGCTCAATTCCCACTCTCTTGTAGGATTGGCTGGAATTTTGCTAGGAGGGAATTGAACCTTTTTTGCCCTTTTTGTAATAATGCAGGTGGATTTATATGCATGAATTCCCACTGGAGAATAGCTTGGCCATCTTTGTGTATTTCCGTCTTATTTACCTCATTCTGTCAAATTATAGCAATCTATCTTTGTGCCTCTTGAAGCCAATTTTATCAATATTTTCTCTGAAAACTCTTCTGTAAGTCACTTCCATGTTATCTTTTACTTTATTAATGGGGAGATGATCTTTGCACGCATTTATTTCTGATTAATTTGAACCCATTTGTTTGATCCTGTAAAAACCTGTGTCTATTTTGATTTTCTTTTCATTGTCTGTTGTATACTTGTATTCCCTATTGGGGTTCCACGCAAAAGCAAAATAGTCCCACATCGGTAAAGTGGGATGGATGGGGATGGGTTATAAGGGAATGGGCACCCGCCCTCTAATGACTAGCTTTTAAGGGTGAGTTTTACCCGGTTAAGTTCCCAACAAATGGTATTAGAGCTCAAGGCCTGGTAACCCCTATTTGCCTCCAAGGGTGGGAATGTCCCTTGGGGAAGATCTCGGAAACCCCAGTGTAGGATATCGTGGTTCCCACGTTGCTACCGCGTGGAGGGGCAAGATTGTCCACATCGCTTCCGCATGGAGGGGGAGATTGTCGGGGTTCCCTGCAAAAGCAAAATAGCCCCACATCGGTATAGTGAGATGGATGGGGATGGGTTATAAGGGAATGGGCACCCTCCCTCTAACGCCTAGCTTTTTGGCTCATATTACCATCTACAGCATCATTCTCATCTCACCATATTATATGACCTTATCTGACTACTGTGATGCCTTGAAGATTTGAAACCAAATGGGGCATGTTAGGCCCTGTTTGTTTTGAATCCAATAATTAGTTTTGGACTTAATCTATTCACAATTTTTTTTTCAAAAAAAAGCAGTGCCTAAAACACCATTTTTGGCTTTCAAAGTCCAAAGAATTAGTGGGGCCAGTTGGGCCGGAGAGAGAGGTGGTCCATTTGTACTTTCACCTGCTACTTCTGTATGTTCTTAGAAAATACCGAATCCCCCTGGGCTTACCCGATGCGCGTGGTTTACGGGTGATTGCGCGCATCCGAAGGAATTAGTCCCACTCTACAAAGTGGGGTGGGGATATCCTACGTCATAAAAAAGAAAAAAAAAAAAAATACATGTACGCTACATTTGCCATATAGGAAGGCCCAAGGTCAAGAAGTCAATGGCCTTTTCCCCTTCCTATAAAACCCACGTTCTCAAAATTTGGCCATAATTAAGCAAACATTTTTCAAAGAAGGGGTACTTTCGCACCTAAATAATGCATCAAAGGAATTACTAAGATCACAACCTAAACTCAATAAACATGTCCAAAAGACATTTTCCCGGATCCTCTTTCAAACCACAATGACCAAAACTCCCTTAGCTGTTGAGGTGCAACTCGGGTTGGGTTTTCCAAAACCCTACCCTACCCGAGAATTATCTCGGGTCGGGTTTTCATTTTTTAGCATAAGGTAGTGACTAATTTTAAAGATTGTAGAAAAAAACAAATCTTCACACCAAAAATCTCTACTATCAAGTGTATAAATTTAAGGACACTCTATTTTCACATGACAAACATGATCGCTTTAATGAAAACAATTGTATCAATATATTGGGAAATAATTTTCTATGTTATTCAAGAGATATTTAAGAAAGCCACAGTACACCCATATGAGTCGGGTTCGGTTTCGGGTTTTTTTTCCCTTTAAACCCGGCCCTACCCAAGATTGAGTTGGGTTTTCCAATTTAAAACTCCACCCTACCCAAGACCCATGATTTCTAAACCTGACCCATGTAATTTTCGGGTAGGGTCGATGCGGGTTGGGTAAAACCCGACCCAAGTTACAACCCTAGTTAGCCGTTTTAAATGACCAAGATGCTCTCGTATCGAATAATCACGCTTAATGAAGAGAAAAGAGTTCCTACTCCCTAGAGTAGATAACTTATCTACTCCTTAGGCTTAAAATACAGTAGGGGCCACATTGTTTGGGTGATGCAAACCATTCATTTGATGGGCCCTCACATAGAAAGGGTGTGCCCAAAAATCAGCTCTGATCATCCCAACCCTTTGAATTGTGGAGGTAAAAATGGGCGGGTACAAACCATCACAAATCTGTCCATTTTTGACTCCACAGTTCGAAGTGTTAGGATGATCCCATAGAGTTGATCTTTGGGGCATTCCCTATCTATGTGAGGGCCCATCAAATGAATGGTTTGCATCACCCAAAAAATGTGGCCCCTACTGTATTTTAAGCCTAGGGAGTAGATAAGTTGTCTATTCTAGGGAATAGGAACTCTCCACACCTCATTAAATTCATTTCCAAAGACATCATTTTCGTAGTTTCATGTTCTCCCCGGTGCCCTCACTGTGTAGCTCTAAAACAGATGTTCCCTTTTGCATTTCTCGTGGAATCCAGCCAAGCCAACAGCAAGCTCACATTCTTCACTACAGAGAAATAAGAGAGAAGGAAAAGAGAAAAGCCCAACACTTTCCTTCTTTTTCTCAATTTCAAGGGAAAGGAGAAGGTTGTCATCTCTCGCCACTGTTTCTACGATGTCTGCTTACAGAGCTGAAGATGATTACGGCTACCTTTTTAAGGGGGTTTTGATCGGAGATTCGGGTGTGGGTAAGGCGAATTTGCTCTCACAAGTCACTAGAAACGAGTTCAGTCTCGAGTCCAAGTCCACCATCAAGGTCGAGTTTGCTACCAAGAGCTTGAACCTCGATGGAAAGATCATCAAAGCTCAAATTTGGGACACGGCAGGCCAATAGAGGTGATCTTTTCAAAACCCATCCGTCTTTCTGTTTTTTTATTTGGGTTTATGAAATCTCAGTGAATTGGGTTGGATGTTTTTTTTTTTTTTTGTGGTTAGATTTGTTGGGGTTCCACGTGAAAGCAAAGGATCCCAAATTGGTAAAGTGAAAGGATGTGGACATGCTTATAAGGATTCAGGCACCCTCCCCTTGATGGTTAGCTTTTACTTAAGGGCTAACTTTTAAGGGTGAGTTATGCCCGGGTCCCAACAAGTGGTTCTGGCTTGTGCTTCTTAGCAGCCATCTAGCATTGGGTGTATTGGGACCTAGAAATATTCTCTGATGAACGTACGGAAAAACCCTCTTTTGATTTGCCCAAGATCTTTGGAATTCATTTATTTCTCTCAGGGGTGGGAGCATCTAGGGATGGAAAAATCTCATGTTGCCGCCCACGTTGCACTGTGTGGATGGGCGAGATTGGGGCGAGATTGTCCATGCTGCTTCCACGTGGGGGGTAGATTGTTGGGGGTTTCACGTGAAAGCAAAGGATCCATCTCGGAAACCCCAGTGTAGTATCTCATGGTTTCCACGTTGCCGCTTCGTGGAAGGGGATTGTTGGGGTTCCACACAAAATCAAGAATCCCACATCGGAAAGTTAAAAGGGACGAGGATGGGTTACATCTTACGGTTAAAGCGGACAAGTTTAGCAGAGAACAAAAACCTAAATAAATTGACTAATTTGAGCTTCCACGAGTTAATAGGCTGGCTTTGCAACCTTTTTTTAAGGTTAGTAACAAGGCAGAGGGGCAATGAATCCTTTTTGCGAAAACAAATGGGCACCGTTCATTGGAGCCACGTCCGCTAAAATACAAAGGACAAATCAAATGGTAACTTTGTTAAAACTCTTCTAGAAAATATAAAAAGGGGCATTCCGAGAATTGAACTCGGGACCTCTCGCACCCAAAGCGAGAATCATACCACTAGACCAAATGCCCAATATATGTTTGATAAGTTGGTTGTTTTTCAAACAATGAAACAATAATTAATCTTTATTAGTATATTAAATTGACAAGTTGGAAGAGATAATCCTACTTTACCAACCCCAATGAATTGGGATTTTCCTACTGGGCAGGTCATTTCGGGGCAAGCAGATCATTTATCATAAAGAGGATGAGCTTCAAGAGAATGATTCGGAATGATTCCAATAAGGGCACCCTTGCGGCTATTTTTTGCATGGGCGCCCTTTTGCTCAACATTCCCCCATATCTAGAGTCTAAAAATGAACCTCAGGTCCAACGCATAGTCCATGTTTGGTAACCATGAATTTTTTTTTCATGGAATATTAGTTTACCAAGTGTTTAGAGAGGAATAGAGAGAGAGTAGGAGAGGGATAGAATTGAGAGGGCGTGAATGAGGGTATTCCAGCTCGATGATCAGACCATCTGCGTGCCCAGTGCATTTGGGTTGCACTCATGGTTTTAAATTTTGTCCGAAATCCAAGCTTTTGGTCGAATTTCTCATTTCGGCTGGGATTGAAACCAAAATTTCGAGAAATTCAATTTTTTTTAAAAAAATTTATTTTTCCAAAATTTCGGCAAAAATTTGGTAAATAATAATATATTACTTTTTTTTGTACCGGATTTCGTCCGAAATTTCGGTTTCGCCAGAGCCGAAATTTAAACCGAAACCGAAATTTAAATACACGGCTGCACTATAGTACGACCCGAAAATTACAATAGCATTCCTCTTATCTAAAATACCAGTTTTTATATGTCATTCAGCTGTGCGTTTTTTTAAAAATACAGTGGGGCCCACATAGTTTGATGATCCAAACCACTCATTTGTTGAGCCCGAACGTAACTAGGTTGTGGCACACCTAAACTTAGAATTTGGTCATCAAATTAAGGACATAGCAGATATCCCAATTATCCCAAACAAACAAAGAATCGCATAATAAGAGAATTGGAAATGCCACTAACAACCCAAAGCAATACCATAAACAAAACATGGAAAGTGCAGGAGAATGACAGGGCAGTTCTCCTTTGGCAAGAGGATTCATACGTGTACTGCAGTGGCCTGCATTGTTGGCACGTGCAGCCTGTTGCCGAGGAGAACTACAGTGTGATTCCCCTTCGCACACGTGCCGCCCACGGCACACCATACTTGAGAATTTTATGTGCAATATGAAGTTCTCATATAGCTTGTTTTGAATAATGGATATGCTTGTATGCCTTTGTATATGCTGAGAACATCCACAGGAGCTTCCCTCTCTGCTTTCCTGGTGGCATATCTAGTAAAATTCGGATATCTTACCCTCCATATACACCATATGTTGTACTACCCTACATGAAAGGCTACTGATATTGGCACTACTATTTTTTTTTTAATAATTTCTCAAACTCGGCTTGTGTTTTCCTTTTAATTAGCTTTTGAGAGCTTTTTGGGAACTCTAATAAACTCTGACAACTGTTCCCAAAAAGGAAAGACAATGTGAGTTTGTGCAATTATTAAAACAAGGTAATGCCAATATTATTAGTTTTTTTTTTTCCTAACTTTTCGCAAAAGCGGTACGTAGCCCTAGTAATTAAGGGGAAATGGTAAATGCACCCCTTTCTTCACGTCAGTAGAATTCAAAGGATTTGATTGCCACGTATCCCTCCCCCCCCCCCCCCCCCCCCCGCGTAAAAGGGCCCATGGGGCAATCGTGCAAATATTGTGGGTTCAGTATTACTAATCCAGATATTAGGGACTGCAAATCTAGCAGCGTCCTTTACGTGGGAGGGGCCTAGTTTGGGGTTCGGTACTACTAATCCAGATACTAGGGATTGTACATCTAGCGCCCTTTATGTGAGAGGGGCTGATTTAACATGGTTTTAAATTTACCAAAATCGCATATACCCGAGACGGTACAATATTTCGACCGAAAATTTGAAATTTCATTTATCCCGAAATTTAAGGATTTTACGCAATAATCTTGATTTTTATTCATTATTTAATACTATCCCGAAATTTCAGCTGAAATTACTAAAATTTTAGCCAAAATTTTGTACAAGATAAAATATGAGTTTATTTGATTTGGTCGGATTTCGGCCGAAATTTCGGATTCGGAGAGGTCCGAAACCGGTACCGAAACCCAAATTTAAAACCATGCTCCTTACCACTTGAACTTATATGAGAGGGGCAGCAATGGTAGGGCGTGAGAGGGCCCATCACGCTTTGAACTAAAACCAATGGTAGGTGGTTGGACATCTGACTGCTGAGGAAAAAGCTTAGTTTATGCAATTTTTCCTGGACCAGCAACCTAACACATGAAAAATTCAGTAAAAATGAAGAAAAACTTTGTTTCCATAAACCATCTATAGGAGGGAAACAACCAAACAGGGCATAAGTTTTGATGTATTTGTTTCTCTTCTTGCTCTGTGGAGTTCAGTTTAGAGGTTGCAAAAATGAAGAGAGTGAATGGAGGGAGAAAGATGACCAGTATATTTCATCCACCTTTCATACACATACTCACAAAAAGAAGGGTTCTATTGTTGTAGAATTTCATGGTGCATATCCACCATAATTCTTAACATTTTTTGTTGCATTTTTTTTTTGTATGTTCTTCTAAATTGATTGATTAGGGTTTCTCTATGGCACATTAGGTTCTTATTCACACACAAAAACTAGAGAATCATTATTCTGTATGTAGAAAGAAAATCTTTTAGGAACCAAATAGGAAAATGATAGCCGTTTTAGTGGCACTTCTCTAATTACACTTTCTAGTTGTTGAAGGTAACAATTCTCCAATAGCTATTAGTAACCAGTGGTAAAATTGTTTAATAAATTGAAAAGTGCAATTATCAAAAAGTGAGAAGGTGGCTATCATGTCCCAACAAATATCTCTAGTCCGTTAATCTAATCTGTCAAGAACCAAAAACAAACACTCCAATCATAGACACCCCAGATTTTTTTATTTTATTTTATTTTTCTTAAATATTGGTTTTACCAGTCTTTTTCTGTACACTCGTTGAATTAAATCTAACATCAATGAAAATGTGCTTTGGATGTTTTATCTAGCTACTCATTGGATGGTTTCTGATGCTTTCCAAGAAGGGTTTTTTTTTTTCATATCTTTGCCAGATGAGATGAGAAATTCTAAAGAAGGAGAATAGTATATTAGAGTATTAGAGCTGTATTGAAATAGGGAAATGTTATCCGCACTACCGTATTTTGATGAGGACACTCCTCACTTAATTAAAAGTACGGTATGGCCCCCACCATAGGATGATCCAAACCGTCCATTAGATGGGCCACAGCCTAAATAGGTTGTGTCCCAAAAAGCATTTCCAAAAACTGTCCATTAGATGGGCCATATGCCTTTTGGGACACAACCTATTTAGGCTGTGACCCATCTAATGGACGGTTTGGATCATCCTATGGTGGGGGCCATACCGTACTCTTAATTAAGTGAGGAGTGCCCTCATCAAAATGCAGTAGTGTGGATAACATTTCCTTGAAATATTAGAGTTGTAATAAAATATTTCAATACAACTCTAGTACTCTCATACAAAAAGAATAAAGAAAAGCAAAAACACCCATTTTGATATAAAATAATACGATGTATATTCCAATTTTAGTGTTTAAGACACATCATATTATCTTATGTTGGGTATCATGATGTATAGAACTGAAATGAGAGAGGCTATTTGCTTAAAGAATAGGAAGAAAGTGGAAGTCATGGAGAACAGTGGTTTTGCATACCAACAAACCAATTAAGTAATCTTGGGATAAACTTACCATGTTTTTTCATTACGTACCTCTCTTAATACATGCATCTTTTCTGTTAGGCGGAAAAATATGGCAAACCAATCTTCAATAGGTTAGAAGCAAGCTAAAAAATATGAGAAGAGAAACCAGTAAAACAATCAAAATATTAAGAGGAGGGGGTAATAAAAGTTCTCCAACACAAGCATATCTACCCCAGAGTGAGCCAAACAAATATAGCCTCATTGTTTGCAGAATGCCCCTCAACATGGTCCAATACCGGAATCGCTTCAGCAAACATCCATATGTAACTCATCCCTGCTTCAATCCACCAAATCAGATTAAGTGACTACCCTTCGTAATTGTAATTAGTAAGCCAAATGTTGGCTAGCAAACCTTGCACCTCCGCTTCATTAGCATCCTTACCAATTTTACAAGAGTATGCCTATTGAGTTCTATTATCCATACTACAAAGGAAACTCCCAATACCAGTTAGACGCAGATTAATTACTCATATTGGATGTATAGAAACTCAATTTAACAAATCCAATGGGAGTGAAGAATAACTAGGAGACCTCTTCAAAGCAGAAATCCTACTCAAAGAGACTTCTACCAAGGTGTTGGAATGAAACCAACTGATGGGAATTACAGAGATGTAAGACAAGTGCAAAAATGCAAAGATGAGAGAATGGAGAGAGAGGGCTCTTAGACTTTCTTCCAATTAAGAAAACTTATGTGCAACAATGGCAGATATGGAGGTATATACGAATGAACCAAATGGGGAAGATGAGGTTGTTCTTATAGAAGATTCATACAGCCTTTCATCATGGCCGTTTGGCCATCACGTCCTTTTAACATGGCTATTCAAATAGCCTTCATACCCCTCTAACACCGTTTCAAACAAACGGATATATGACTGTTCATTCAGTTACATCTCCCACCCTGCCATTGTCTCACCTGCCCTCATCCTTAGGTGTGATACACCTAATGACGCCCCCATGCCAAATTATAAACTAACGTGGCAGAACATCAATACCATTTCTCATTAATGCACGTGCTCATGCATGCGACAATAAGAGTTCAAAAAAATCTTATTTTTTAAATCCTTATGGATGATTGTTTGGTTACATCACGAATGGTCATAGGTGAGAAGCAATCGTGGTGGCTAGTTAGCCTTTGTTTGAAAATCTGCGACGAAATTTCGTTGTATGGCAAATCCGCAATGGAAGGGTATAACCCTTATTGTAGGTGAAATCCCTATGGAGGATCGTATTACGATCAGAAAAACACAATGAATTGTGTGGTGAAATCGTGATGTATGATCAATTGGCAAGTTAGCCTTTGATTAATAAGAAACAATGAATGGGCAAATAACCTTCGTTGGGGATCCAAAGATTAACGAATGGGCAAATAACCTTCGTTGGGGGATCCAAAGACAATGAACGGGCAAATAACCTTCATTAGAAGATAAATTCCTGATATAAGATCAGGTGATCATCTGCTCTATGTTTTATAGATGTGACGAATGGGTAAATAACCTTCGTCGAGAGATATTTTCTCATCATCATTTGCATAAACATACTTTCATGCATGGTTTTATCTATATGAACCCTAGTTATTTCAGGTTGAGGTGTACTCAAAGGAGTTTTAGTGTCCTAACTAGCAGAATCTTTTTCTTTAGTTATTTCAAATAACTCTATTAATTTGCTAGGATTTCTTATATCTAGGGACTTTTCTAGGAAATGAGCATCTCTGCTCTCAATTACTCCCATCGATCCATCGTCATGATGAATCACAAATCTACAACCCTTAGAATTCTTAGGGTATCCTATGAACGTGCACTTAATAGTTTTAATACTTAGCTTATCCCTGTTTTGACTAGGAACTAGCACATGAGCACCAGAGCCCCAAACTCTCAAGTTACTTAAATTAGGTTTAAAACCTCTCCAGAGTTCATAAGGTGTCACTTTTATAGCCTTAGTTGGAACTCTATTTAAGATATACATTGTTATTGATAAAGCTTCACCCCAAAAATTTGTGTTAAGATTTGAATGGCTTAACATAGAACTAACCATATCCATTAAGGTTCTATTTCTTCTTTCAGCTACACCATTCTGTTGCGGTGTATACGGTATTGTGGTTTGATGTATTGTTCCACATTCCCTACAGAATTCGTTGAATAGTTCTGAACAATACTCACCACCTCTATCTGTTCTACGGATTTTAATTTGTCTACCTAATTGGTTTTCCACTCCTTTTTGTTTTCTTTAAAGATATCTAATGCATCTGATTTCTTTCGTATTAGATAAACATATCCATATCTTGAGTAGTCATCTATAAATGTTATAAAGTACTCAATTCTTCTATGGGTTTTTACATTTAAGGGACCACAAATGTCTGAATGTATAATTCCTAAGAGTTCAGATGATTTTTGCCCCTTTGGAAAGGGTTTTCTAGTCATCTTTCCACTCAAACATGGTTCACATGTAGAATATTCTATTTCCATTTGAGGAATTAAACCATTCCCAGACATTCTTTTCATCTTATCTTTGTTTATGTGTCCTAATCTCATTTCCCATATAAAGGGATTAACTACATTAAAAGACACATCAAAATACTTAGAAGAAGAAACACTTTTATTGATAGTTCCAGAAGATACATTTAACTTATACAACCCATCAACTTTCTTTCCCCAGAACAAGACTTTTCCATGCTTTCCAATGGAGACCTTGTCTAACAGGAAACGAACTTCAAAACCATGTTTGTCCAATCGAGATACAGAGAGAAGGTCCCGTCTTATAGACGGAGCATACTATACATCAGAGACAAGGAGACTATTCTGTCCAGGTATCTTCAAATGGAGTGTTCCCACTCCTCTCACATCACAGTAAGTGTCATTACCCATGAAGATACGATGATCACCAGTTTTCATTTCCTTCATCTCTATGAAGTTCTCTCTGCTTCTAGCCACATGCCAAGTGCAACCTGAATCAATCCACCAAACACAGTCGTCTTCATCTGCCAGAAGGGATTCAGAAACCACGCAGGCAATGTCTTTGGACTCATTTTCACTTTTATTTGTTTTCTTGTTGCGGCAGTCAATTTTACGGTGTCCAGGTTTGCCACAATTGAAGCAGTTTCCCTTAAAGTTCTTATTTTTCTTGGATTTGTTCTTTCTAGGTTTGAGTTTTTCCTTCCCTTTTCTCTTTTTAAAGTTGTTTACTTGGGGCTTGTTATTTTCTGAAGAAGATGGGACAACTATCATTGCTTCCGACTGTTTTCTCTTAAATCTCCTTTCATATTCCACACTTAACTTTAGTGGAAGAGTCCTCATGTCAACTTCTTGACCAGAGAAGTTTATGGCAACTACAACAGAGTCCCATGAGGAAGGGAGACTATGAAGAACAGTCGAGACTTGCATTTTTTCTGGAATGAGATTTCCTACAGCAGCTAGTTCCTTAGCTATCACCAACATTTTGTTAACATGATCCACTACATACTCCCATTCTTTCATTCTTGTTGAATTAAACTTCTCGATCAATAGTTGAACATATGATTCAGACATAGTACCGTATGCATCAACTATTGATTCATACATTTCCATATTGTGTTCGTACTCTTCATAGATTATTTCTAAATCTGGTTCCATGAAAGTTAATAAAATGGTTCTAGCAGTTTTATCATCTGCCATATATTTTTCATAATTTCTTTTAACCAAATCAGCAGCCCTAAGTGCGTGTTTTGGTGGTGGATTAGTAGTCAAAATATAATCTACCTTTTCTTGGCTAAGAATATGTTTGATCCTACGTTTCCACATCGAGAAATTCGTTCCATTAAATTTTTCAGTTTTGCTAAGTTCGCTATTTAGAGCCTTAGAAGCCATGGATATCAAAATGAACTTAATAAAAACAAATGAATCAAGGTTTAGACACTGACCGGATCGGTGAAATTTAAAAGTCACTAACTTGAATTCCTTTGTCAGATTGATGATGTGCTTGTAAAATGACGCTCTATTGCCTCTTTCTTTGTTTGATCCATGTGCATGTGCTTTGTGCCTGATTGAATCTCCACGGCTTCAAAATAAGGCCAAGTTTGTCCCCTTTTTCAAATCAGAGATCCAATGACTTTTGTAAATCTCAAATAGGATATTTGGTTAGGCCCAAAAGATGATATTTGAAAATTTAAGACAATAGGTGTATCTTTATCAAACTATAGGGATGAGGATTTCAGACATATATAAATGCCGATGACAGTATGTAGGGGTGTAAACGGATCGAATTCGGAGCGGATATGGCTATATCCGAATTCGATTACAGTATACACTATTCGAATTTGGATTCGGATTCGGATTCGACGGATATTTAATATCTATTACCGAATTCGTATCCGTCGGATATTGTTCGAATTCGGATATTATCCGTATCTGTTTATCCGGTAAATTCGAACATTTTACTGCAGCACTTTATCTTTTTTCTCCTACTTACTCGAATGAATTTTCCAAACCCTAAAACTAGACCTCTACATTCTCTTCACAAAATTAACTCTCAAACCCTAAAATATATGAGATCATCTTCTTCCTTTTAAAACAAAGGCAGAGAGAGAGAGGGAGGCGATGGGGATGGATGATAGTGTTGGTAGTGGTCTTTGGGTTTTTTCTTCTTTTTTTGTATATGATGGAATGGGTTTGGGCTATTTTTGTTTTTATTTTATTTTTTCTAAAAAGAATATTCACTTTTCTTATAGAAACAAAAGATAGTGTGTCATTACTAAAAATAAATATTAATGATATTATTAATAATAAATAAAAAAGATTTACTTCTCGGATTCGGATGTTAAACGGATCGGATATACCATTTACCTTATTCGCATCCGCTAAGAGCCGGATATCTCATAAACGGATTGGGATAATATCCGCTTGAAACGGATTCGGATAATATTCGCTTTAAACGGATTCGGATGCGGACGGTAATCGAATTTCCGAATATCCATTTACACCCCTAGTATGTAAGACCTTTCTAAAGAAAATGGGATTGGGGTAGATTGGTTAATATGGAAAAATGAAGGTCTTAATGTATAAGTTGTAGGAATGATGTCTCTGTGCAGTTTGTCCCACTCGTCTTGGGAAAAGGAATAAGACTGGGGATAAGAACGAATTTCTTTCCTTGCCTTTTTCAAGATACTCTTATTTTAATTTATTCTGATTTCGTCCTCTTGTCTTCTTCACTTGCAGGGAAGAATATGGGACTGAATTAGGCAATGAGTTCGGCCTGCAATGGGTTCTCCGATTATTCTTGCCCGATTAACGAAGGAACGTTGTTGTCCGGCAATGTTTGCAGCAACACAGTGACTTTGACGAGGAATAATAAAATCTCTGTAAACCACCTTGCTCTGATACCACTGATGGGAATTACAGAGATGTAAGACAAGTGCAAAAATGCAAATGCAAATTGAAGATGAGAGAATGGAGAGAGAGGGCTCTTAGACTTTCTTCCAATAAGAAAACTTATGTGCAATAATGGTAGATATGGAGGTATATACGAATGAACCAAATGGGGAAGATGAGGCTGTTCTTATAGCAGATTCATACAGCCTTTCATCATTGCCGTTCGGCCATCACGTCCTTTTAACATGGCTATTCAAATAGCCTTCATACGCCTCTTAACACCGTTTCAAACAAACGGATATATGACCGTTCATTCAGTTACACCAACTAGATGGAGGAAGAAGATGAGATTCAAGAGATGAAACATGTTCTCTTGATGTCAAACACACAGGGACTGTTAAAATTTAAAAGAATAAATAAAGCCATCTCCAACAGCTTAAGCTGTATCAGAGCAAAGGTCCTGAGTTCAGAACTCGTTGATATTAAAAATTCATATGTAATGGCCAACCCAAAAGAGGGGCACATGTGCCATGGGTTAAAATATAAAAGATTAAATAACACCATCTCCAACAGCTTAAGCTTTTGGAGTAATTGGTTGTTTAATAAAGAATGAAGACCAAGTTGTTGTATTGTTCAAAAATCTTCAAATTTCACTAAAATGGCTTGTAGTAGAAGAAGTTACAAGGCACAAATTATATGCTACATTATAATTTTGAGATTAACACTTCGTAACTCTATTTTACTTTCCTGAGTAAATCACTAACACACCATCAAATGTAAAGCAAAAATAAATTAAGTACATGACATACACTTCCAAGACAAAAAACTAAGTCCCAATAATATCAACTCTTTCCATCATGGCAAAGTCAATGTAGCAAGCTCCCAATGTAGTAGGTTCCAATATAGCGAGATTCCATTGTAGCAACAAACAATGGAGAAGGTGCATGCCAAGCTCCATGCGTGTAGCAAGTTCCAATGCAGTGGGCGGTCAAGTGGTCAAGCTTAGAATTCCAGCACAAGGATCTACAAATAGAAGATACCAGATTGAATAACCCAAAATTTAAGGAGAACGTCTGTGCACTGCATAATGGAGGAAAATATAAGTAGTTGTTAAGTGGAGTAGATGTGCTTGGAATTGCCACTGAATATGTGATTATTCATCTCTTTCTAAAGAGCTCAAAGCGTGGTCAGAAGGGCCAAACTGTCCAAAGGAAACTGTCCAAAGGGTCCGCCTCCTTCATGTCTAAAAGTAAAGACCTAACTCTCAATCAAATCCACAATATGTAATAAGGGAGACACATCAAGTCCATCCCAAGCAAGTTAAGAACGAAATATTAAACATATCTTCCTCCGTAATTAGGCACAAGACATAATGGTTCATAATGATCTGAGTTCAACTTCGTATAAGATCAAAATATATTTGTGCCAGAGAGAGACAGAAAGAGAAAAGTGTTAGACATTTTCAAAATGGTGTTGAAAAACTTAAATGAATTTTCGCAAGTTTTATTTAAAATTAAAACAGATTTTCAGACAGGGCCTGTCGACCGGGAGTTCTCGGGCGACCGCGGATTGGAACCTGAAAATATTTGTGATTTCCAGAAAGGTATGACCGATCGACTGTGGTAGGCCCGGTCGACCACGGTTCTTTGGATCGTAAAAAATAAAAAGTCCAGAAGCATTGCGGCGACGCGAAAATCTATCCGTTGGATAACTTTTCACTTCCAAATTTGAATCTTTTAGTGTCCTTTTGCTTCCCAACAGTCATGGATGATTTCTAACTCAAGGGACACTTTATGGATGATTCAGATTAGTTATATCGCGAAGAAGTGAGATCTAAAGGCCATTATACATCCAATCTAAAGGTACTTTGAAGAGGTACTTTGAAGGGATCTTTTTCACATTGAAAAGACATCTGTGGCTTATAAAAAGAGCAGAAAATCTGTCTTTTTAGAGTTAGTTAATGCTGGACTTTTCTCTCATGAAATCCCCTACTTTCTTGTTTACCCTCTTGGTTTTTTAAAAGGATGAGTTTTATACTAAACAATCAGTAAATACTGTTTTACTGCAGAAACAGTTTTAGTGAATATCTCTATGGCTTGTAATTCTCGAAGGGCGTTTTGGGTTTGATTCCGCTTGTGCGAAGTGTCGTCAGCTATTTGTAGGACATTCCTACAAGGCTTCATTGTATCTTGGAGGCAATTCGCGGATCCCTGTTGCACACTACTGGTGGGGGCGAAATTTGTCTTAAGGAAAACGATTACGTGCCTTGAAGCATCACTTCTTTTGATCTTAAATCTCCATCAGCCACAAATCCCACCAACAAAAAGCACAAGTAATAGTTACTCTATTGCTATTGTGTCTTCGGACCTTGATTCATTTTGCACATTAAACAACAATGGAGATTATGATGCAAGAGGAGAGTATACTTAAATGACTGCAGGAGAATGGTAGGGCAATTCTCCCTTGGCAGACAGTCGCGGCATCAAATGCGGCTGGCATATCTGTCAAAAGAGAATCACCCTGCCATTTCTCAACCAAATTGTGCCCTTCTGGGCCTTTCTTCTTCTGGCTGTGTGTAAACGTAGAACTTCGACATGTTCTTATACTATGAGAATGACAACTTTTAATCAGGATATGCTGTTAAAAGTTGTATGGCATATGCTTGGAACAATTCCTATTGCACTTCCTCTTCATTTGCAGTTGCCATGGTCCCCTCTCAAACCCTTCAACATCTTCTTCACATGCTCTCCTTTTTCCTTTTGAAAAGACTCTTTGGTTTTATCCACTGTCACTGGTCAATATCAGTTAATGAAACAACTATGTTTGGTTTGGAATCTAAGACAGATATGTACACTTTACTCGTTGGTGTTCACGATCTCGTAGTTAGATATGATGTGAGGCTTCTTGTCATTTATAAATTACACTACAAAGAATTGTTACTATCTACGAAGGACTTGTTGACAAGCAAGACAATTAAATTGATTTCCTTTCAAAGTCTTCCAACGCAAAATGGGCGTAAATCAAAATTTACCCCCATTTTAGTTTAAAAAATGGGTGTAAAACAAATTTTACAGCCATTTTACATGGAAAGAAATGTTACCTTACTGACTTCCGAATGCAATCATGCTCTTGAGTCATGGATATATGGGAGACTGAACTCCTACTACTCTAAATAGTCATGACTACTGCTTTTAAAATTTATTTGTTCAAAAGAAACAAACAAACAAAACATAGGAACTCCATTTAAATAGAAGATGGTATAGTACAAAAACACGTCGAGTCAACTTTAAACTCATCTGAGTTGAATCGACTTTCCAGGAAAATGAGTTGACACACTAACAATGCGGCACTGCAAATATGTAAAAATCAAGAAACAGTCGAAGACACGACCTCATATTTCAAAGAAAAATCTCCTAAATCTTTAAAGCTGGCATTTTCCACATTTTATACTATAAGAAAAGTAAGTAATTCATGTGAAAGATAAGTACAGCAATATATAGCAAAAGTGTTTCACATGTGCCCTAAGGGTTACGCATCATTTAACTGCTGTAGAGCAAAACCCATATTCGTTTGAGTTTACTCGACTCGACCCACCTTCGAGTCGAGTTGAAATTTTTAGATTTTAAAATATGCAGGAGATTAACATGGGGTTTTCATATGTAACAAGCCACCAATGCATTAAATACATTAATTTATAATGGGGAATGATATGCCGTACCCCCCTCCCTCTCTCTCACAGATAAAATCCCCGCCATCAACGTTATTCGTTAAGTTTTAAAGGCAAAGAAAAACGTTAAAAGGGGGTGAATTTATCCTCAAGCAGTGTACCATTCTCAAAGAAACTGTTAGAGGTGGGGGGGGGGGGGGGGGATTTTATCCGTTGAAAGAAGGGGGGGAGGATATCATTTCCTTTTATAATTATCACTTATCCATGTAATTTATGCTAGCATCTCCCCTAAAATTCTTTCTCGTCCATGGTTCTTAATTGAAATTCAGAATAAGCTACTGATATTGGCACTACCATGTTTTAATAATTGCAGAAACTAAGTTTGCTTTTTCTTTTTTCTAATTGGCTGATAGATTTTTGGGAACTGTAATAACTTTTGACAGCAGTTTAAATAGACAACATGAGTTTGTGCAATTATCAAAACATAGTAGTTCCAATATCAGTAGCCTAAAAATATTGCTATCAACATATATTAAACCATGCTTAACCTAAGGATTATTTTAAAAAACAAGTTGTTCAATTGCATATTTGCCTCACAAAACTGAAATATGCAGTACATACATGCTATATACATTACATAAATAGATAGATGTATACTTATTGTCATTGTGTCTCTAATTCTATCCCTTCTATGTTCCTAGGGGTATTTTTTCATCTGAAAAACCATATGATTTACCACTTTGGAGAGAGTCTTGTACCAGGAGTACCGTAGTCGGGATCCTAACGTGATGAACCCATGTGCTAAATTGTGTTTTCTGTCTAATTTCTGTGTCATTTTGTTTCCACGATCTTCCACATAAACGAATCGTCCTTTCAACGATATGATAGAGGGACAACCATGGAAACTAAGGCCACATGTGAATGATAAGAATACACAAGATAGAATATAAGAGAACATGCCACAGGATCTTCCTTCTTTAAAGTGTTTCTTCCATTTTCAGTCTCATTTTCTGTGGATAGAGAGGTGACTTTCAGAAATATTCCCGTGTCACCATCAAACGTAAGTATAATTTCTTCCTTTCTTTGTATATGTGCTCATAGCCGACCCCAACTAGTTTGGGACAAAGGCTTAGTTGAGTTGAGTTGAGTTGAGTTGAGTTTGTATACGTGCTCATCCCTTACAGTAAGCAAATGAGATGAATGCACGAGGGAGGAGTAAATGAAGTGTAGATATTAGTGACATGTGAACTTTGATTAGCTTCAGTGAACCTCAATAACCTCAGTATAAAAAACCAGATACAAGGGCGCCCCCCTATTGGACCATCTCACCAAAGTAGATTTACTATTCCTTTGATTTTTTTATGACATTATAAATGCACATTGGCTCCAATGGCAGCATCCTTGAAGCTGTTTTTTGCAATGACACCCTTCAGTCTAGCATCCCTAGTAAAATTTATAATTCATTGGCAAGTTTATTCTCAGAACTGCTGTAATGAGGCAATACCTTGACCTCCAAAAGTAGCTCTGTAATGGAATATTTAACATTTACTGTCACTACAAAATTTAATATCAAATAGTTTTGAACTCATGACCTTTGCTCTGATACTATGTGAAAAAACCAATTACTCCAAATTACGTTGGCCTACACGTGGCACATGTGGCCCCTCTTTCGGATTGGCCAGTACATGTGGATCTTTTAATATCAAGGAGTTTTGAACTCATGGCCATTGCTTTGGTACCATATGAAACAACAATTACTCCAAAAGCTTAAGCCTATTATACTTTGACATATTCCTCCAAGATTGACAGAATTAAAGTTTGGAAAAGTTTTTCAAAATGGAATTCCGTTCTGCATATAAAAACAATGGTTCAAAAATCCTACAATAACCTCTTATTTTTGGTCATTTAAAATTGGAAGCAACAAATGTGCCCCGTTACAACAAGCTTCTTCTTGTCCTTAAGCAAACTTGTGCTTTTCAAGGCCTCTTTACATTTTTTAAGGTAACCCTCTTCCGAGGTAAGGGAAAAGGACGTGAGAATTGAAACTGGACCACGTCTACATTACACATGAGAGAAGAACAAAGCTTGATAAGGCCATATCTCTCTCTTTCCTGTAACATTATTCTTTTCTTTTTTTTTTCTAAATTAACGAAGTTTACCTCACAACACAGACACCATGAGCGTGTGCAAACGTGTGCCACTCACACGTGTGCATGAACAAGTGAAAAGAAGCATAGGGATGTTCCTAGTATATGCCCAATGGTGGGCCATATTAAGGGTTTCTCACTGCCTATAAATACCCAGGCATTAAACCTCTGCACTGTGCAACTTACACTACACATTGGGAATGTGAATTGCTGGGTGAATCCTCCTTTGGCAGTAGGCAGATTTACCTTATGAGCAATGCATTAGGAACCCATCTGCCCCCACTGTCAAAGGAGATTTGCCCCGCAATTCATCTGCCCAAAAGTTCATACTTATGGAATGCTCATATCAGGTAAGGTTACACAGTGTTGACGTTTTACTTGCAACATTAAGCTTATTAGGAAGACTAGGTTATGCAAGGCACTCCTCTGTTTGTACTTTTGTAATTAGCTCTAATTGGTTGTTTAAGATTTCCCATTTGATTATCAACAACCAACCAGATAAGTGTTCATATAATAATTACTTTCAGGAGTGCCATCATGAAAAAAAAGGGAGGGTCAATATCATTTCTATATTGTGTGATATTATTTTATATGAGGGATGCTAAACTGAAGGGAACCCCTGCAGAAACCAGCTGCAAGGCGCCTCCATTAGATCCACGCCACCAATATGCATTTATTACTTCTTTACTTTTACATTTTTCATTGCCATTGTAAACGCGTATTAGTGATGTGGATCCAATGGAAGTGTTATCCCCTTCCTTGCTTTGTTTCCTTTGGTTCACGATTGTCTCAGTCATGGCTCCTTTTATCAATAAAACTAAACCATTTAGAAAAATCCATTGGAGGTGTTATTGTAGCTAGTTTTTGCAAGGGAGCCCTTCAGTTTAGCACTTTTTGTCTTGGAGAATATGAAGCAAGGTTTGATCTTCGAGAGTTTGATGAACATTCGTCGATACTTCAAAACTCGTATGACGTGCAACAAGTCTTTTATTCTTCAACTTCTATTTTCATCATATTATTTGTAGCCTAATTTTTAGGCATCAAATCTTGTCTGTTTGGTTTGATTTTAGTATCATTAGAAAGCTTTTTCGATTACCTATCTAATGAGCCCAGGATCATGTGGTTTGGACATTATTTGATGGAGTTATTGCCGATTTATGGAGGTTGTACATGTCTATAACAAGATTTCTATTTTAGGATTATTTTAGTTATGTTTTTAACTTTTATTTAGGTTGCTTTAGATGGAAGGTTGAGATTAGTTGTTTAAATCTTATGTTAGATTTTGGGTTTCTTTTTTCATATAAATAGATGTTATCTGAGCATTGTATTGGACCTTTTTTGAATGATTGAATGAAAATTGGCCTTTAGGCCTTTTGAGTTCTTTGAAAACTTGTCTGTTTGGTTTGAGAGTATTTTCCAGTTTTGCTTTGAGAAACTCGACTTCGATGGGATTGAAGTAAGTATCATCTCCTTTCGACTGTGAACGAAATACTCTATTCCCTACAAGTCTACAACGGTGATTGAAGGGCCCATTTTCTTCTTTGTTTTATCTATTTTTGCCACCGCTGTTATAAGCAAGAGGCATATCTAGGTTTTTGGACTGCATCAGCTATGGACTTTTGTAGCCGTAGGACTCTCCATCCATATGGAGCACTACAAGAAATCTGTCAAGAAAAGTCTTAAATCTGTCACTATAAACTTCTTCAATACTTGTAGCAACATGCACACACAGGTACAACATGCATGGTGTAAATAGAGGGGAAGAGGTATATCTGTAAGAGTGATAAATGCTAAATCAATCTTTTTAGTCTTTCCTTTGAGCTTTTTTAATTGTTTCTTGAACTGTGTCAATGCCTATTTACCACTGCGCATCATGAGACTCATCTTTCTTGCTTATCTTTTAGGTTTTACTCTTAATTGTTTTTTATTTAAACTGCAAAGAAAATGAACCACTGGATATTGATTGTGCCACAAAGTTGCATAAGCGTTGTTGCTCAATCTCAATGTAATGTGCATAAGAAAAGAAGATCAAAGACATCACTTACCTATTTTCTCTACTGTCTTAACTGTTGGGACTTTCTGAGGATTTAGGTTAGAAGAAAATTCATGCATCAAGGTGTTGATGTTGATGTATAATGTACCTTGAAACTTGTAGCTCTTTTACTGGCTTAGAATCACTGCCATTCTCCCGACTGCCAATTTTTTATCTATTAGATGAAGGTAATGTACTGATCTTTGGAATTGTTTCTCCTATTTATCATAATTGTGTTTGTAATGCATATCCAAAGGCCTGACATTTATCGCAGAAAAATCAGGCCTATCTTTCTCTACTAACATATCTCTCACACATTATATATCAGCTCAGAAGTTAGATTCAAAAGGCTTTTATTCATAGATCACTATTTTCTCTCATGGTAGTACCTATATATGTTAATAAATATAGCTTAACTGAGCATAAGTAAAAGGATGAAACATGGAATTGGTTCAATGCTTGGAGGAGTCCCGTAAGTTGTCATAGAACAAGAGACTATCAACTGTTGCCAAATTGGCGACCTTACTTCTCTCTATATATAGGAAGCCTTCTAATTGATTCCAGATAAGGCTGCAAAGTTCGATCCAGGATGCAATTGGCTCAGTTTTCCATATTAAGCTTCTTGTGTTACCTTAGTTTGTTGATGCAAAATGGGATTCGTTCGTAGACTTAATTGCTAATCTAAGTTAATATGTCTATCACAAAAAAGGTGATAATCAACAAAGGAGATAAGAACATTATACAATTTTTAGTCCTTGGACTATATGAGCTCCAAATTGCAAAGAGGAATATGAATTAATTAACATGTTAAATAATGTTGTAAAGGTCATAATTTCTAAGTAGAGATTGATCACACTGTTGGTGGGGAATTTATGGATGTAGAATAAGATGCTTCAAGGCACGACAATTTCCTTAAGATAATTTTTGCCCCCACGCAGGTTTCCACAAAATTGCCCCCAACATATAATGAAGCTTAGTCACAAAGGCTGTTGCCTATTGGCAATATGCACCAACAATAATGGACCCAAATCACCCTTGAATTTGACAAGCCTGATGAGAAGGCCAGTCTATGTTTCTACCGCCAATAAAAACTAGAATAAAAAAGAGAAATAACGGAAAAATAATGAAGCAAAAAAGACCTTCGGAAACTCAAAAAATCACAATTTTAGTATTGTGCATTCATAGTCTCTTTGCAATGTTAGATTTACTATCTACCATTCCAATGGTAGATTTAATATTCTTTAAAATTATTATGGAATGAGTCACTATTAGTTGTAATTTGGGTCTTATGGAAAGAAAGAAATGCAAGGGTATTTAGAGGACTAGTTAAGACCCTTCATTTCCTTTACATAAAGGCAATCACTCTAACAATAACGTGGGTTAGAGCTTTGCCGTGCTTCCTATTTGTGTCGGCATATGATCTATGGCGAGGGTGGTCATAGATATGCTATAGCAGAGAGGCTCAAATTGTTATCATGCAGGCTTGGGATCTGCCTAACAATGGCTTGTTAGAGATGAACTTCGATGGCTCAAGCTTAGGTAGCCCAGGACCAGCTTGAGTTGGGGAGATTCTTAGAGACGAGATGGGAAACACAATATGGACTGTCTCAGGACTTATAGGGATCGTTGACTCAAATGAGGCGGAGATAAGAGCGGCACACCAAGGAATTAAGATGATGGAAAAAGAGATCTTAGATAAGGCTATAGTGAAGGGAGATTTTTTGAAAGTTATCAAGTGGTTAGAAAGAAATTAAGGCTCCTCCTCCTTGACGGTTTGCTCAATGGATAAACGGAATGTCTAATTGGGTGGCAGGAACTGCTATTTCGTATCATCATGTGAGGCGATCGGCTAATTCAGAGGCCAATAAGCTTTCTAGGGATGGATATTAAAGGGCGGCGTTGGAAGTATTCGAATTTCTCCACCCTTAAATATGTCTTTGGGTGCATCAAATTGTTCTTCCATTTATATTGTATCCGATCATCTCGATCGCCGGGGGTAGCCCCTTGTTCCTTTTTTCCTATTATTAATTCCATTCTTTGCCATTAAAAAAGAGGTTACAGATTTACTGGTAGCTTTTCACCCTTGATCATAGTTGTTGAGTACAAGATCAATCTCACCGTTAGATTGTGCCCCGTCGCCTATGTCTACCTATTTATGGCTTGCTATTCATTTAAATCCTATTCATTCGGATCCACTGATCTTACATTGTGTCTGGATCACGGTCCCATTATGATCAGAGTGTCTGTATCATGGTTCCTAGTAAATCCCTTAAAATTCTGTAAAAAGCTAGAATTTTTAGTATACTTTTCAATTCCTAAGAAAAAGAATAGTTAGTTTTTCCCTATCCGCCAATGTTTTTAATCCTTTACAAGGAAAATATATGCAAAAACTAAAGTTACCAGTTTTAATTAATCTAAATTGATCATACATACATATACTGCACATCCAAGCTATGAATAAAATAATAAACTACTATACAATGGATTAGCTAACAATTAAATAGGTTAAGGTATAATTGAGGAAGGTGTTTCTAGAGGTAAACTACTGCACAATAGTTCTAGATTTAAATAATTAGTACTAATTATTTAAATCTAGCATGTATACAACATGCACATTTCAATAAATTAAAACTTTCTTCTTCTTTTTCTCGAATGGTAAAAATTAAAACTTTCTAACGTGCAAAAGATTTTTAAACTAAGGCTCCGTTCCTTTCGACTAAAAAATGGACGTAAAAATGAACATAAAACAAATTTTATGTCCATTTTTACGTCGAGAGAAAAACACAAGAAGATTGATTAAGACAGACTTAAAATGCATTCTAGACGAAGAATATAAAGCTCCAACATACATTTGAAGAATAAACCCCAACTTGATGCTTCATGAATAGATTCAACAAGCTTTATGTTATTTGATGATTCGGACTTGGACAGATGAATTGAGAAGAAGAGGAAGAAGAATGGAGTGCCGCCCAATAACAAGGGAATATGGAGCAGGGATGGACAAATGGATTCGTTCCTTTTTTAGGGTTTTCCAGATGGAGGAGTTTTTTTTTTTTTTTTTTTTTTCATTCAATTCTTTGGTTTTAATTTTTGTGATTTCTCTTTTGTTGTTGTTATATATGACTATTATATATCAAAAATACCTTTCAAGTTTAAACTCTAAGTTTAAAAATATGAAGCGAATTTTCATTAGGGCAGTGATAAATCGACTCCCATATATCTTAAAAAGTTAAATCGACCCCTTTTAACCTAAAATGTTAGGGCATGTGAATAAAATTTTCATCTGGTGTTTATGTGTACAACTCACACGCCCTAACGTTTTCCGTTTAAAGGAGTTGATTTAACTTTTAAGATATATGGGGGTCGATTTATCACTCCCCTTTTCATAAATGGCAAAGATAAATGGATCTAGGACACTTTGATGGACAGTTTCAGTAGTATTTAGGTCCCACCCGATTAAAAAATAGTTGCATCTATGTCCCACATGGGGCCAAGGACTCACATCGTTTGTTGATGTCCCATACGGCAGGCCCAAATTGGGGTCCGGATCCGTTGATTGGCGTATTTAATTAACCTTGGTGAGATTATCAATTTGAAACACAAAGTTGGGAGTCCTAAGACCCTTAACTTGGGTGACGACTACCAAAAATGGAGGGAAAATAGCTTGTTTCTGTTAACTACATCTTTCAAGAGAAAATTCTAGAGTCGAGAGTCGAGACTTTCCCGGCCCGTGAAGGAAAAGAGATTTGTAAATTACATGTGAACGAAGGATAAAGGTCAAACACATATGTCCTATGTTCTTTGTCTTTTCGGATTTTCTACTCTTTGCATGGGACCTCGGGAGAAAATTATGGACTCCAGACTCAAGATAGTCCTCCCGTGAAGGAAAAAGAGATTTCTAGATTAATATTTTATTATGAGATTTGCTAGCATCCATCGCAGAAGGCATTTCGCGGATGGTCTGTTGCATGTGAAATGGAGAGTGTTGATCTTATAAAACATTGTGGGGCCACATGAAAAAATTAGGGAGATGAATTTTTTGTCCCCCTTAGGATAATGCGCTCCCTTTTAACGTGATTTATGGGCAGACTTTCACTCGTTTTGTTTTACCCTAAAGTATCGCCCTAAAATAAACATAAATCTAGGGAAATGATTTCAACACAACTACGTTTTGATACATGCGCTCATGTATCTTGTCTTTTAGCATTTAATTGTCAGGTAAGTGCTTTTGGGGGACAGTAAAAACCCTTCTACAGCTCTTTAGATATAGAAGAAAAGAAACTTGAGCTCTTGTATCAAAAAATGTTTGTGTTGAAATAATTTCCCTAAATCTATTATTATGGCGGTATGCTAAACTCAAGGGCGCCCTTGCAAAAATAGGACAAAAAGGGCACCCCCATTGGCTGCATTTCACTATTGTGTATTTAATATGCTTGGCCTTGGAGGTATGATCCCAGCTTACCTACTAAAAAACAAAGCGCAGATGTGTGTTTTTCGGATAACGTCCCCATCTAGCATTATCCTATGTGTCATATAAATTTCAAATTAGGAGCAAAATCAAATCCTATTTTTCTGATTATGTAATTACCTAAAAGCTATTATAACAAAAGTTTTGAGAAGCCCCTAAAATCTCTCATCTCTCCTTAAAATCTCTCAATTTTAGGATTCTGATCTCTTATAGATAAAATATAAAATACAAAATCTCTTCTCTCTCTCTCAAAATACTTGACCTGCGCCGAAAAAATTATGCTCTGCTTGGATGCCGGTAGATGTTGGGAGGATTTGGAGAAGCAGAAGTCAAAGGGAGATTGAAAGTAAATCAAGAGGGAATCAGTCAAAGAGGAGATTGAGAGCAAATCTCCCGTAAGGTGTTTGGTTGGTTTGGGAGATTTTTTTTGAAAAATGTTATTGGCACTATTGTATTTTGATGGGGGCACTCTCACTTTATTAAAAGTATAGTATGGCCCGCACCATTGGATGATCCAAACCGTCCATTAGATGGGCCACAAACTAAATAGGTTGTGCTCCAAAAATTATTTCCATAGGTTGATCCTAACCGTCCAATCCATAGAGGGTTGTGGCCCATATAATGGACGGTTTGGATCATCCTATGGTGCGGTCCATACCGTACTTTTAATAAAGTAAGAGTGCCCTCATCAAAATACAGTAGTGCTGATAACATTTCTCAAATTAATTTGCCGAGATTTTCTCCCCTTATTTCTTCGAATTGGTGAAATTTCTCAAGCGAGTTTTGAGGCTGCCACGTCACCGACAAGCGGCCGAAATCCACGGCGGTCAAACACCCCATTTTGTTTTAATTTCCAACCAAACACACTCGGGCGAATTACTAGAATTACATACGCTGCTATTTCTCTCAAAATAAGAGAACCAAACAGAGCATTAGAGATCGATCGGGAACTTTTTTCTATTTTGCAAAAAAAAATAAAAGTAAGGGATTTTTAGTTCTTACTAGTTGTAAAATAAAAATAAATGCAACATAATTCTAGAGGCAGCGGGTTAACCTTTTCACCTGGTGGCCAACTATAGTCCCATCTGCGAAACCCCTCCATCACAGCGTGTGATGCTAGCCTAAAGTATCTTTTATGTACCTCTCAATCCATCTTCCATTCAAAGAATCAGAGTTGTACGAATAAATGGCAGAAAGATTCCAAACGAGAGAGAGAGCACCTTGCGTATATTCACTTCTCCTTGCTTTGATATTCCCACTCCTATCTATTTTAAGCTCCTCTCATTGGCTGTTTTATATCTAATTTTAAGCTGCCCACGACCAATAGCAATAGTAACGGCACAAAAGTTTCAAAATAAAGGGTACGTTGTGGTGTGGATATCAAAACAAGCTGTGCAAAAATTAGCTCTCCTCTTGAGGAAATTTCAGGTCACATACAACTATACGAGACAAAACCAGAGCCCTTCACAGAGGTTGTTGTCTCTCTTTGTATTTGCCGCCATGGCTGATACTGAGAATATCATAGAAAGGTTAGACTCTCTCTGGTTTTTCTCCAATATCTTCACATCACAACCTTCTTTTTCCTCTACAAAAGCCAACATTACTCAAACCCATGACAAAGATTCCCCAAAATCAGAACCCAACCCCACAATTCCAATCCATCAAACAGAGACTATTGAGGATCCAGAAACTCTTCCTATGACTGAATCAGAACCAACTAAGATGGAGCAAAGAAGAATAGTAAAGAGCAGGTCTGATTTGGGTTCTAAGAAGAAAGAAAAATATCATTGGGCTCAGGATTTTGAGGAGGTTAAGGGGTTTATGGATTTGGGTTTTGCTTTTGAAGAGGTTGAATTGGATGATAGATTGGTGTCCATCATTCCAGGACTTCAAATGATGGGAACAACAAATGGGTTTGAGAGATTGAGAACTCGATCTCTGTATTGCAAAATGCCTCCTTTAAGTGATGGAATGGCCATGAAGGAGCATCTCAAGTCATGGGCTTATGCTGTTGCCTGCACTGTCAGATGAAGGGTGTGATGGATTTCTTCAAACTTCAACTGATTGTTACTGCTAATCATAGTTGTTAGTTACCTAAAATTTCATCTGGGTTTCTTCTAGGGTCTGAGATAGTGTTGTGTTTCTTCTAACTTTCAACTGATTGTTGTTACAAATCAGAGTTTTTAGTTACTTAAAATTTTCGTCTGGGTTTCCTGTAGGTCTGAGATATTGTTGTGACTTTTAACAGTATGTGGATTGGTTGTATATGTTAACAGGGTTAAAAGGATGGAATGTCCATTTCAAAAGGGGGTTTTGTAAATATTTCTATAAATAATCAAAAGTATTTGTCATTTGAGAAATCGGTATGTTTTGAAAATCACAGTTGATGGCTAGACTGTGATTGATTTCTTGAGTAGAACTGGAACTTCAAGGATTGATGCCTGTTTAGATTCCAGTCTTTGCCTACAATGCAGAAGAACATGCCTTCCATATAAATTATAAAATATTTTCATTCATTGGATTTTGGCTACATTGATTATTTCCCAATTACAAAACCAGATACAGAATTTATAAAAATCACAGGAAAAGAGTAATAGGGAAATGATATATTAATAGCAGTCTACAAATTATTAGCTTTACATGCTTCATGTGCAAACCAAATTATATCCTAATTATTCTACTGAATGAAATCATGTACAGTATCTTCAACCATCAAGTTATTTCTACTCCTGAGGGTAAAATAGACAGTGAAATTGTTGTCTTCCTACTTGCTCCCCTTCCCCCAGAAAAAAAGAAAAGAAAAGAAACTGAATGGGGGAGGAGCCCATTTTCCATCCACAAAAGCTGATGCTTGTTTATTTTCAGTAGATGAATGCTACTATAACCGTAGGAATCAATGTGCTTGCTAGTTTTGTATTTGATCAATTTGACGTTGCTGTGTACCATTTTAAAAAAAATCGACGTGTTGTGTTGCAGCCCAATTAAGATGAACAAGTCTCTCAAAGCAATAAGGGAAACTGATTTTCATGGTGACAAGAATCATAAGATTGTAATGGATAATTAAGAACTCCAGGTCACATAAGTCTTCATATGAGGTGTCAATTGTTTGATAGGACCAGTTGAATGGAGTTCCTTTCAACCCGGTGTACCCTTCAAAGGATGCAAGGAGTGATTCTATGCACTGCAATATGCTTTACACTGTGACAAGTGGTTTGGAACTTTAATCAGATCTCAACAATGCATGGTTGTGTGAAATGGATGAAAAGAGCGTTAACTTCACATCTGTGCAAACTATCTCCAGTGTGAAATGTTGACCCAGTGTTCTACATGACAGCCATTAAATAACATAATCAACATAACAGTTAAAATAATTGATAAACTGGATGTGAAACATGTAAAGAAATCAAAGATGGAAAAGGATGTAGAAGGGAAGAAGATAGATAGGAGAGACCAACAATTCATGTGTTTTGTTCATATTCTAGTATTGAACCTTAATCTAATGACATAAAATTACAAGAACACCCTTAATGACTAATCCTGTTTTCTCTTAACACTCCCCCTTGAAGTATTCCTCCCAACATTTTTAGCCTGTCAAGTAGATGAAAACGATGATTTGCAGTCAGCCACAGTAAATATATGAGCGACCTGATCCTTACTCGATATATGTCATGGTACCACATCTCTATTTTCTACCTTTTCACAAACAAAGTGGGCGTCTATCTTAAATCTTAATGTGTTTGATCCTGGCATGAAATACAAGTTCCCACGACATCTTGATTGCACTTTGGTTGTCAGTATAAAGAGAGTGAATCTGGAACAGTATGTAGCTCCTGTAGCGTTTGTTTCTTGCTACTCCACGAGACGACAATGCTTTCTTTTACAAACACACAGAATCTTGTCACTTATTTTCTCTTATCGGGGTCCCCTGCCCAATCAACATTTGAGTATGCTGCAATTTGTAAGTGGTTTCGTTGTTCTTAGTCGTTTCTCCATGTGGATTTCGCTGTTAGAAATCGGGCAATCCTTTTGGCCGTCTTCAAAAACCCATGAGCACACAGACCCATCCTCATAGGTGCTCAAATGATAGTAATAAGGAAAGAAAATCATCCAAACTCATTTTCCCATCCAAAAATTCTCCTTCCTTTTCATTTTAGTACAAGGATCTTACATCCGACTCCGTAATCTTTCTCCTTTTCCATTTCGGGGAAGAAGACATGGGAAACAAATAATACCGCAAGCAAAGTTCTCCCTTAGCTGTGTAAACTGATCAAGGATTAGGAAAATTAATTTTTAGTGGGGAAGGCACTAACGATTGTTCTCCCAACCCTTCTTTCTATGTTCTAAAAATCCTATTGGTGTCTTGCTTTCTATGGCACCTTTTCTGAAGGTCATAGGGCATCTCTTTTTTCTATCACATTTTCTTGTTAACCGATCTCTTTGTCAGAAGCAATCACTTGAATTTTTTTGAAGAAAGCTAGAAAAGAAGAAATAGATGCACTTCAAATGAATAATATACGGAAACTGGTTCTAATGCATACCCATGTCTTCTGGGAACTTCAGTCACATAGAGGGCTTTATTTTGTCCAAGTGTTTTGTTCTCAGCAATGACACTGATAACATGCTGAGGGAAAGAAATCAGAGCAAGGATGTGTAGTTAGTTATTCAGTCAATATGGCATATACATAACTGAAAAAGGAATTATATTTTATGAATAAAAGACCTGACCTTGCGAGTTATTTCATATAAAGTTTTAAAAAAAACATATTAAAAAGTAGGGATTTGCTAGCGTCCATTGCAGAAGGCATTTCGCAGATGGCCGGTTGCAAGTGAGAGCAGCCACCTCGTGAATGAAGACAAAATCTGCTTAAAAGTGAGCCTATGTGGCTGCTCTCACATGCAACAGGCCATCCGCGAAATGCCTTCTGCGATGGACGCCAGCAAATCCCTAGAAAGTATGGCAAGTTCAGTAAGACAAAACAAAAAAAAGACAAATTGGAATTACACTCCAAACATCTGCTTGAGGTAATACATAAATACAGAAAAAAGAAATCGGAGTGAGATCTGTGCCAGGAATGGGAGCCATATGGGCAGGGTCAGTTAAAACTAAATTTCGATGGGTCCAATGTGAGGAACCCCGGACCTGCAAGAGTAGGAGGTCTTCTTGGAGAGGATAGTGGAGCGATGAGATGCCCCAAAGACTCAAATGAGGCGGAGATCAAAGTGGTTCGGAGGAAATGAGGCTAATTGACAGTAGGCTTTTTTATTGCCCAATTGTGGAGGGAGACTCCCTCAATGTTATCCGATGGGTGAAGGGTACTCACCCGCACCCATGGTGATTTGCTCCTTGGATAGATGAGATCGATTCAGGATTGTTTAGCGTCTTCATTTATCTCCTACCATCATGTTAGAAGATCGGCTAATTCAGAAGCCGATAGGTTAGCTATGGATGGTGTAGACTGGGAAAGTCTTCATTTTTTTTTCCGTTCCCCCTTCTTTCTGCTAGCATTCTTTCTCTTTGTACTGACCACCTTTGTCTCTTTGTTTCTCTCGTCTTTCATATAATAAAATTCATTAGCATTCAAAAATAAATATAAGAAATCAGAGTTTCTACAAGACTTCCAATTGCCGTTTTTCCCACCGAGAAAATGACTCACAAATGAGAGAAACTAAAGCTGAGCAAGTAATGCAAAAAAGAAACAAGTTAATAATTCTTTTACTCTACAATATTAATAAAAAAAATAATCCCCTAATAAAAGCAGATCGACTTATAGATCTTTACATATAAAAAAAACAATAGCCATAATTTGTTTTAAGTACTGTAAAAGTGTAAATGACGCCACTGTTAAAGAGAAATGATTCAAAGAACGTCCTAAAAGATATTTTCCTGACCCTCTTAGACACAGTTCTCAAATAATGTAAGAAAAATCTCCCACTGACTCGCAAATTGCTGGTTATCTTTTTTTCCCATAAATTGACATAAACTCACATGGGCCAGATCAGTTGTAACTGACTTGTTTGCTCAGGCAGGATCAGGGAAAAAGTGGATGATTCATTCTTAAGGAAAACAAATAAAAACACCTAACAAAAATTGGGAAGCATGTCCAATATGCAATGGCTCATAGTCTTCAAATAGGGCCAGAAATCCCTGGTTTGCATCTGCCTAAGAGTTCTGAATATGGTACACAAAGAAGGAGAGCACAACAAAAAAGTGAATCACGGATAGAATTAATCTACATATATTTCATTAACTCATCCCTGGTTTGCATCTGCGTAAGCCTTCAGATATACAGAAATGGCAAGGAGCTTCTTATTAGAAAGAATCCAAAGAGATTTAATAATACAGAAATGCTAATATCATTAAGTTCATTGGTAGATTTAGCAAGTGTAATTTTAAGTATTCAATAATGACTTACATGGTGCTACAGATATTGGTGTAAAGGATTCTTGGACTTATACCCAGCTTCCATGATGCCTACAAACAAAAGCTCAAAGTACAATAACTAAAGAAATTAAACCTCCACTGTAACTTAACTACGACATAAACAATCTGATAGCGATATCTCCTGCCTTGAGCGCACAATTTCTTAAACATACAACTAGTAAGAAGATGAGCCATCAACATTTACTGATCCGATTGTGTTTTAAAACTTGCGGCCAGATTGCCATAAGGGACAAAAGTAGAGACCTAATGCATGTTTGTAGATTAAAAATATCTATATCAACATTTTACTTCACTCACATTTGTTCTTAGGTGTATTATTGATGAAGCATCCAGTATTTAAGCCTACTACATTGACCAAAATTTATATATGAGGGCCATCAGACTTAGAGATCTATAGAATAGTGGTGATAAAGCTATATGTTGAATTTTCTTAGTGTTTAACTCTTTATTCACCATTAGCAGTTTGAGTTCTTCATGCTTCTGCGTGTTTAGATTGCATCATGAATGCCTTTTTCTTTCATTCATGTTTCTTTAGATTTGCTATGTAAATTTCTTTCTTTATTACCTTTTTTTTTTTCATTTTTACTCACACTTTTAGATCAATGGATATATCTCTATTTGTCGAATTGTCATTCATAACTCTTTACTGATCCTAAAAATTGATAGTAGTCAGACCACACGCAGACTCCAAACATGGTTTCCTCTCTTGAAAATGAAGAAACATTTGAAATTGGGCTAATGACCAACACGTTATTAGCTATCATGAATTGAATTTTTCTTTAGAAGGAATCTGTAAGGTAATCATGTGTATCAACACCTTCGGCCAAAATGGCAGAATGAATACCTATGCAAATAAATTCATCAACAAATGCATGATCCTTTTTCAGTTTCTTGTTGGGACACCTTGTTCCTCCCCTGTTGTACTTATTATACACTATGGAATAAAATCGTAACCTTTCAAAAAAAAATAAAAGGCATGATCCTTTGGACTGTTGTCATCCAAGAACGGGTTAATTGCAGTCAATGCATACCCATGAATTTCATCATAAACCAGATGATCAAAGCAATGCAAAAAAAAAAGGGAAAAGGACAGGGTCACTTTAGTACCAATGTTATGCTGCCTATCATTAAAACAAGTATTAAAGAGCCCTGTTTAGACAGAATTTGTTTGAAGTTGAGGAACAAACAACGTAGACTTCAATTCATGGATGAATTCAAACATGGGACCAACTTGTTGAGATGGTGGGCCCAAGTTACGGTCTTGGGTGAACAACGTAGACTTCATGGATGAATTCAAACATGGGACCAAATTGTTGAGATGGTGGGCCCAAGTTACGGTCTTGGGTCCTGCAGCCTAGATATGAGACTAGGTGAGCCCAGCCTGGTATGGGACATGTTTAAAGGACCTAGCCTAACGCATTCCACCAGCCAACAGTGCTCGAGCACTTGGAAAGGGCTTCCTGGTAAAAATCAAGAGTAAAAGCCACTAGAGTGAAGTTGCCAAAGAGTGGGCCGTCACGGAAGGCCGACCTGGGCAAAGGGCTACTTAGAAAAAAAAAAAAAAAAAAGGTCAGAGTGAAAGCCGTCACAAAGTGGACCGGACGATGGCGGATGCGGAAGAATGGTGGAATGTTACGTCCTGAGTGGGGGCCTGCCTAGGTATGGGACTAACCACATGGGAATGGTTTAAAGGGCCTAGCCTAACGCGATTCATCAGCTCTTAAGCTCTCGGCGTGTTGGTTAGATACCTAACAGCCCAATGCTTAATTGGTCGGTTAGGTGCCTAAAAGCCCAATGCCTAATTGGTTCAGTCCGTGGGGCCCACCCTATTCGGTGCAAATATCAATCAGGAAGGGACATTTCCACCCTCTTTCCCAGCATTTACAAAACAAAAGAAATAGAGGGAAATCTGGATATCCCAGCATTTACAAAATGGCATCATAATCATCGGAGACAGTTGGTGGACTGTATTTTGCTGAACTGTGCCATCTGATTCTGGAACAAGAAGGTGAGTTGCAATTTCAAGCAATTTCAAGGTATCCGTGAAAAAGTAACTCAGTCATTTTGGAAAATGTTTGGAAGACGAGAGAGAGAGAGAGAGCCAAAGATGTATTGCACGCTTTCTCTGTATATTTTCTTCAAAAATGGGAACACCAAAATATAGAGATATATTCTCGTATATTTATTTCATGAAGAGGAAATCCTCGACGTCAATTTCTACAAATTTCGCGTTGAGATTCTATTTATTTTGCTGACATGGCATACTATCAGCCGTTTGTTGTTTTTGGAATACGGAACGGCGAGTCGAAATTCATGTGGCGCGCCCCGCCTTAACATTAGGGTGCAACTCGGGTGGGGTGCGTGGGGTTGGATCGGGTTGAGCCCAACCTTAGATAGCATTTCCCCAATCCCAACCCGAAACCTTGGGTCTAGTTCCCCAACCCAACTTGAGCCAAAATCAGGGTGAACCCGTCAAGTTCGGATTGAGTCCAACCCCAACTGCACCAGTATGCACTAGGGCTGTTGTGGTGGCAGCTCGTGCAAACATGTCAAGTAGAAAAGCCAGGACGGCCCTACTTTCAATTGTCAACAAAAGCAAGTCGTGCCACCGGACAGCTTGCAATGGAGCTGTTCTTTTGATAGCGGTGTAAGCGTAGTCCAATATCTTTTAAAAATACTACAACGTGGGATGATCGATGCCATGCATTTGATGGTGCACGACGTAAATAGTTGCACTAACTATTTACGTTGTGGCCCATCAATCATCCTATGTTGTAACGTGTAAGCCGTACAATACTTTTTGAAAAATATTGCACCATATAAAAACTCACTAGGCTGTTTGGAAATGAGGATTTTAGAATCCAGGTTTTAGTTTGAAAGCGGTGTAAAATCTAGATTTTAAGTAAGAAATCCATGTTTTAGAAATCTTCCCAATCCTGAGATTTATAAAACCCGGAAACATAGGCCGATCTCCTACTCTCTCCCTACCCAAAGAAGTGCGAGAAATCAGAAAACAGAACGACAGACGCTCTCCTAAAATCTGCAAGTAAAACAATATCAAGACACGCTGGTATCGAAGGTTGTCCCAAACATCCCTCTTATTTTGCCACGTGTGCTTAAGGAGGGACATGCTTGTTATTTTACTGAAAAGACAAGGGTCTTTTTGTAATGAAAAATTATTTCACTAAGGGCCTGCCCAGTTTTTGTGGAAAGGAAACGGATTTTAACCCCAAATCCGTGGAAAATAGCTTAAAATCACCGTTTTGTTGCACGGAGACGGAAAGCGCAAATGTGACGTGGTTTCCGACTTATCCGACGTGGGTTATCCGTTTCCGTCATTTGAAATCCGAGTGTGTTAGTCGGATTTGAGCCTCGGAAAAACAGAGGAAAAAGAGGAGGTGCGCTGTTTTAAGAAAACCCACGAAGAAAACCTCCCAACTTTGTCTTCCTCCACGGAGAAAACCTCCCAACTTCGTCTTCTTCCTACTGTACTTCTCGCAACTCCTCAAAAATCAGCAGGTAAGTCTCCTCCCTCTATCCTCTTTCCCTCTCTTTCTATTTTTTATTTATTTTTTGGTCGTATAAATGTGTCTTTTCTTCTTCTATCTTGGAAACCCTCATTTTTTTCATTTTTTTGTTGGAAACCTTAGTTTTATGTTTGATCTGTGTTGTAAACCATATATTTGACCATTTTTTTTCTTCGACAGCCTCTTTTTTGCTGGAAACCCTCTTTCTTGCCATTTGTTTTTCATATTTGTGTTGGAAACCTTCGTTTTTGGGTTCGATCTATGATCTAAACCCTTTTTTGGCATTTTCTTTGTTGGAAACCCTCTTTATTGCCATTTCTTTTCCTGATGTTGGATCTATGTTTGAAACCCTCTTTTTGAAGCCCTTATTCTGTGTTCCAATAGTGTAGGAAACCCTCTTTTTTTATTTTCTCCATTTCAGTTCATTGGCTTGGATTTAAGGGTTCGGATTTAGGCATTTGAGTTTATTGGATCTGATTTATTGTCTATGAGCAAAATGTTTGTGATCCAATAAACCGAGATTCTCATACTTGTTGATTGTTTGTCTGTGATGCCCAATACTGCTGTTTAATCTCTGGTTTGCTTTCCTTTGTTTTGCAGGTGGTCACCCTCTCATTTCTTTTCATTTCTAAGAACTATTCCATCATTTTCAAGGTAGTCAACACTCACAGTTATTTTATTTTTCCTATTTAGGTATATGTGCTTATATTGTTTGGATGTGCTTGGATGGATGGACGGTTTATGGAGGGGTTGTTTATGGATGGATGGTTTATGGAGGGGTTGTTTATGGATGAATGGGTTATTTATGGATGGTTTATGGAGTTGTTGTTTAAGGATGGATGGTTTGTGGAGGGATAGTATATGCATGGTTGGATGGTTTATGGAGGGAGTGTGTATGGGTGGATTGATGGTTGATGGATGGAAGTGTTTATTCTGATTGTGTTGTTTGTGATTATGTTGATTTCTTTTTTTTTATTTTGTTTAAGATGCTTTATTTGTGATTGTGTTGTATTTTCCATTGAGTTATTGAGTTCTTATTTAGAGTAAGATGCCTCGTCGTCCTACAAGGAGGAAGAAAGAGTTGATGCGAAGAGCTGAGTTGAAGCGTAGTAATGAGCTAGTTGGGCAAGCAATCACACTACTAATGGCTGGTGCTGTTGCTATGTTAGTACTTTGGAAAGAGTACTACGAAAAGTATCTTCTCAGAGCTTCATATGAAAGCAATTACTTCACGCGTCGTACGTTCATTTCCTTTATCATCGATTTAGATGAACATTGTCAAAACTTGCTACGAATGAACGTCACCTGCTTTCGTCAATTTGTCGAAATATTTAAAAGGGCAGGAACCCTGGAAGATACAATCCATTGTAAAGTGGAGGAATAAGTTGCAATCTTCTTGCATATATATAGCACATAATCAGAGGGTTCGGACTATTCGAGCATCTGCTAGATGTTCAGGGGCAACTGTTTCAACGTATTTCAACAAAGTACTAAAGGCAATTTTGGGTATGCAAGATTTCTTCATCAAACCACCGACAGGTGAGACATCATCGCAGATTGAGGGAAATCCAAGGTGGATGCCATATTTCATGGATTGCATCGGTGCAATAGACGGCACATACATACGTGCTAAAGTATGTATTGAAGAAAAACCAATATACTTTTGTCGTAAGCATTTTATAGCTCAAAATGTTTTGGTGGCCTGTGACTTTGACCTAAAATTCACGTATATCCTACCCGAATGGGAGGGTTCGGCTTCTGACTCGAGAGTGTTAGTGGATACATTAACAAGGGCTGACAAAATTCCACTTATTCCATGTACATTGTATATGACATAGTTACATTGTAGTAAACAAGTTCCCACTTATTACTAGTTGCTGATATAGAATCTTTTTTTTATTTGTAGGAAAGTTTTACCTCGCCGATGGCGGGTACCCTCTCTTACAACATTTCATTACCCCGCATCGTAGGACCGCATACCTCCTAAGTGAGTGGAGCGAGCGGCGTCCACGGACTAGTAATGAGTTGTTCAATCATAGACACTCGTCCTGTCGAAATGTCAGTGAGCGCACATTTAGCGTCTTGAAGAAGCATTTCAATATTCTTAATGAAGAACCAATGTACAATATCGCGAAGCAGATTGACATCTTCTTGACATGTTGTTGCATCCATAATCATATTCAGCGTTTCATGCCTAATGATTCAATACTAGAAGATGTGGACAACTTTCTAGCTAGACAACTCTTGCTACAAACTGTGAAAGATGAGGACATACCACGAGATCCTCCTCAATCAAGGGATGATGACAAAAGAGCATGAGAGGAAATTAGAAACACGCTTACCACACAGATGTGGAATGATTTCAGTAGACGTCATTGACGTTAGGGGATTATAGTTTCACTCCATATATGGTTGGAGTAATTTTATTATGTTTTGATGGTTGTATGACTCTTTTACTGTTTCGAGTAACTTTGTCATGTTCTGATGGTTGTATGTGTGTTTATTCAAGTAACTATGTTGTTATTAGTGTGATGGATTAAAATTTTGAAGGAAGATAGTAGCTAGTTATTTTGGATGATGTATGTTGTATTTTTTTATGCTTGGATGATGTATGTTGTAACTTTGTTATGTTTTGATGGTTGTATGTTGTAACTTTGTTATGTTTTTTTATTCAAGTTGTTATATGGATGTATGACTCCTAACAAATATATATGTGCATATTGAATCAGAATGACAACTGCGCTACAAACCTCCCAGAAGAGGGGGGAGAATATCATTTGGAATGACCAAATGGACAAAGTGTTGGTAGATACCCTTCTAGTTCAAATCACAGAGGGGTACAAAATCCCAAACGGTTTTAAGGATCATGCTTATATAGCTGCAGCCACTGCAATGAATGCCTTTTTCAACCTCCAACTCAATAAGGAGCACATAAAAAACCACATCAAGACTATGTAAGAAACATACAAGAGTGTTTGCATCATCCTCAGTAGAAGTGGTTTTGGTTGGGACAATGACACCAAAATAGTCACCTGCGAGAAAGAGGTCTACGGTGACTACATCGCTGTAAGAAACACTTCCTCTCAAGATACAATCTTCTTATAGTAGTATCATATCCAATATCTTCTTATTTTTTATGCTCATTGTCACAGGCTCATCCAAAACATAAGAAACACTTCACTACCCATCATGTTTTGCATGACGATATGTCCAAAATCTTTGGAGATGAGTTCGTGAAAGGCGTCGGGTCTAGGACGCATGAGAATCCAAACATAGCAAGTTCGTAGCCAGTCAGTCTTTATGACATTGGGGATGACTTTGCAGATGACCATACCCCCATGTCTCAACACCCACCATCTCGAGAAACAGATCCCATTAATGGTGGTAGTGAGACATCTCCCTTAAGACGGGCTGGCACCAGACGACAGAGGACTCGTCAGGGTGGGGCACATTTGGACAGTATGTCGCGTCTCTCAACAAGCATGGACAAGGTTGCCGATGCCCTCACAGGTGCGCGTGCCCCTGCTTACTTTGCACAGCTTCGTGAAGCTGTTAGAGGGGTTAGGGGTTTTTCACAGGATATCTTGTTGAGGACCACAGAGTACCTCACAATAAATCCATCTCAGGCTCATCTTTTCATCATGTACGAGGAGGAGGAGAGGAGGTCGTACATCCGAAGGAAGATGGCTCGTTTCATCAGGCAGCAGGTGGATGATTGAAGGTGGTTATGGTGGTAGTTACTGTTATATGAACAATACTTTTATGACACTTTTTGGGAGGTGATTATGGTGGTAGTTATTGTTATATAAACTTTACAGTCTTTGTTTTATTTTGGATGGTGGTTATTTATTTTGGATGTTGGTAGTTATGGTGGTAGCTTTTATTTTGGATGTTAGTAGTTATGGCGGTAGTTATTTTTATCTGTAATGATCTTTGACATTTGGATGGTGGTTATTTATTTTGGATGTTGGTAGTTATGGCGGTAGTTATTTTTATCTGTAATGATCTTTGACATTTGGATGGCGGTTAATGGCAGGCGGTGCATATTTTCTATTTTGACATTTGGATGATGCTTTGACATCTTTCCATCATGTGATATGTTGTCTTTTTGTTAAGTGAGTATGGGGAAGCAGAAGTACTATGATGTCTTTAATGGCAGGAGGCCTGGGATTTACTACGCTTGGCCAGAGTACCATGAACAAGTTGACAAATTTAGCGGAGCATGCTACCGCTCATTTGGGACGTTGGCGGAGGCTCAGTCACAGCTAGACACATATTTGGAGAGAGCCAGGTATCGGAGCAGCGAAAGAGTTGAGGAAGTGCAAAGAGTAGAGGAGTTGCGAAATAAAAGAGCAGAGGCGGTGCCACAGAGGGTGTTACCATGGGTTTCCCTCTTCCTTGTTGGTTCCATTATATTGCTTTTAAAATCTACTTCTTAAGTTTTTTGAGTATTTATTTGTATTAGTAGACTATTTGGTAGGGCTTAGGGGGCATAACTTGCTTTATATGTGGTAAAGGACATATTCTGTGTTGTTTCTTTTCCGTTTCCCTGGCAACTGAATGCACATTCCTGTTGTTTCTTTACTGTTTCTTTTCCGTTTTCTGGCAACTGAATGCGCACTCCTACTGCTTTCTTAGCAGTTTCTTTTCCTTTCCATTTCCTTCTGCCACGTCATTTCCTTTTCCTTTCCGTTTCCTGCGCGCAACTGAACAGGCCCTAAGGCTATGTTCATTTGTTTTCCAAAGAAAGTAAAGGAATTTGATATTGTAAAATGGAAAAGAAAAGGTAAAAAAACATATAATGGAAACCTATGAATAGTTCCTACAAAAACTAAACAAAAAACTATTAAGAACAAAATAGTATCTATGATCTACTTTCTAAAACTTATTAGGAAAGAGTCAAATTCAAACTTTTGATGCTATTATTCTATTTTATGTGTTTCTCAACTCAAATTAGTCCTATTAAATGAAAACATAATGAAACATAAAATAAGAAAGTAATTTTTAAATTTTATAAAATATATAATAAATTGGTGCAATAATACATACCTTTTTGTTTGGTTTCCTCCGATATCTCATTTTCATATAAAAAAATTCAATAATAACCTAAGATATATAAGAGTATAAATATAATTGTTAGAACATTTTAGTGCTAATAATAAATCTATATAAGAATAGATTATAAGTGTAAAATAGTGTAATAGGAAAAACCTTCATTTCAAAAAGAAAAATAGGAAAAACCTTATTTATCAAAAAAATATATAATTTGTTTCTCATAAAAAATCACACTAATAAATTTGATAATGAGTCACATCTAAAACTATTATAAATTGTCTTGAAGCAAAGTAACTCACTTAAAGGCTCTGTTCACTTGCTGTCTCGCGCCTTCCCGAGAAAGGAAAACCGTGCTTTTTTTCCCGAGAATCCAGTTTTCACGTGTTCTCTTGGTTTGTCGAGAAAGCGAATATTACAGACGTGGAAAAAGGAAAAAATGACGTGGAAAATCTCATTTTCTTGCTCTCACGGGATTTGATTTCCGACTAAATTGGTGGGATTTTGTTTCCTTTCCCACGCGAGAGTGAAAAAAGTCGGGGTCTTTTTATTTTCCTCAACCACGCGAGAGACAAACCCAATGAGAAACAAGACCATGAACCACGCGAGAGACAAACCCACTCTGGCGTCTTCTCCGGCTCCTCTCCGACGAGGTACGCCCCACTCCCTCACACCTCTCTCTCTCCTCTCTTCCTTGCTTTTTATTTTCTACGGTTTTTATTCTTTGAAGCCATCTTCTCCGGCTCCTCTCTGATGAGGTACGCCCCACTCCCTCACACCTCTCTCTCCTCTCTTCCTTGTTTTTGATTTTCTATAGTTTTATTCTTTCAAGCCATCTTCTCCGGCTCCGGCTCCTCTCCGGCAAGGTACCTCCACTCCCTCGCCTCTCTCTCTCTCTTCTAATTTTTCTAAGGAGATCTAGGGCTTCAAAGTTCTGATCTGGTTCATTTTAATTGATTTCTTCTTGGTTTTTGCCACTGATTTTGTAAAAATGTTTTCATTTTTCTATTTTTTGCCCGTGCTAATTAGGGTTTCTATTTTTTTCGTTTTGTCAGTTGCAAAAAACCGAGTTTAAGTTTATTTTAGATCAAAAATTTTCCCCCATGCTGGTTTCTTCTTGGTTTTTGCAACTCATCATGTCAGAACTGATTTCTTCAAGTTTTCTTCTTGCTTAGTTGATTTATTTTTATAAATCTATGGTTTCATTTTTTTGGGTTTTTTCCCCGATTTGGGTTCGGATTTGGGGTTTTTTTTTTCTTCATTGATATGGCAGAAAAGAAAGCGAACCCAAATCAAGTAGAAAGAAGCAAAAAAATTGGTTCTGATCTAGTTCGAAAATTTGGGGTAATTCAAATGGGTTTGCAGTTTTGAAGTTATTGCACTGTTCTTGAAGTTTTTAAGGGATTTCACTGATTTTGATCCTTTTTTGGGGTGTTTCGGTTCAGTAGGGTTTTGTTCTTTCTAATATAATGGCTTGGTTGTTGGGTGTTGATGATATGTGAGTGTCGATGATATATGGGTGGATGGGTGTTGTACATTTGGGTTTGGAGAGCTTTTACAGCATGTTTTGTAGAGCTTTTACAGTATGTTCGTAGGGTTTTGCAAGTGAACAGGCACAGGAAACCTTTTCTCTGGATTTCTCAGGTTTTCCTGGGCAAGTGAACAGCCGCAGGATTCCTTTTCCAGCACAGTTTCTTTTCCTTTCCTTTCCTTTCTCCCACGTCAGATTCCTTTCCTTTCCTTTCCTTTCTCGAGAAAACAAGTGAACGGACCCAAATTGTTTATCAAGCACCACTCTACTTCTTGTTACAACCTATGGGCAAGTAGCATATAGATAGATTAAATGACATTGAAAGAATGAATTTTTCTCCTCACCACATTTTATGTATGTTTTTTTTAAGTTTTTTAGTGGCTTATAACAAGAGTATCTTTTATGTGAGGGGAGTCATCACATTTGATGTGTTTTTTATGGTTTTTTTAGAGGCGTACAATAAAAGTAGCATTTAATTGAGAAGATTTAAAGAAATAAGTTGATTTGCTCATCACACTTGTGTTAATACTATTTTGTAGTAAAAAAGACATATAGTTGCAGAGTGATACCATTCCAAAATGAAAGTTGCAAAGTGATCAGCAACAATTCAATGAAAAAGTATTAATCAAGTCAGATTTTTACACTTGTATTGATAGAATTTTGTATACCAGACAAGACATATTGGGTTAGAGGCCATTGCTAGATAAGTGTTTAACTTTCATAAGAAGTGCAACTTACTTTATTTTTTTGAAAAATCCAAATAAGAAATTTAGGCTTCAAAATTAGATTTAGGCTGAAAAAACAAAAAACCCAAAACTAACCAGAGGGGTTTTCCTACAAACTTGCAATGCTGAAAAACTCAGCAAACGAATTTTCGAAAACCCTGTTATGAAGAAATCTTAAAACACCAAGTAGAAAGCCGATTAGTAATAAAATAAGTAGAAAACATATGATGAAGCAAATGTCACTTACCCGGAAATCAAAAATAGAAAATAAGAAAGGGCATACGCGAATAGTGCCTCTCCAAAACGAATAACCGAAAACCCTATTTTGATTGTCTAAAACTCAAAAACTAAACACCTTATTTTAATCTCCTCGAAAACAAAAACCAAAAACCCTATTTTGATCTACTCAAAAATGAAAATAGAATCCCCCATTCTTGTCACGAAAATGAAAGCAGAAAAATCGTATTTTGATCTTCTCCAAACAAAAACAGAAAATCCTATTTTAATCTTCTAGAAAATGAAAACAGAAAACGAGAAAGAGAGGGTGAGGGATTACCTGGTTTTGAGGATTGGATCAAAACTTTAGGCTTGGAAGTTTGAAAACGATAGAGGTTGACGCAGAAGCCTCTCGAAAAGTTGGAAGATTCCACAAGTAACATTTTCAGCTACTCAACAGCGGAAATAAGACATGAGAAAAGATTGGAAAATGACATTTTCACATGTTTTTTTTTTCTAATTTTCACGTATGAGATTCTCGATTATGAGGAAATCAACAGGACAACCAATTCCGTGTTTTCAAGGAAACTTTGGGCTACTTTTCCTTTCCTTTCCGCCTCCTAGAAATCAATGAATAGAGCCTAAGGGCCCGTTTGGTTTGCTGGAAAGGTCTTTCTACTTTGGAAAGGCTTTCCAGGGAAAGCCTTTTCCTTTCCTTTCCTTTCTAGGCAAATTATTTTCGTCGTTTGGTACAACAAAGCCGAAATATAAAGCTTTTTTCTGGAAATGTATTAATCTCGTTTGGATGCATGTTATTTGGAAAAGAAATAACTAGAAATAGAAAATATTTCAATCAAATCCAAAATTAAAGAAAAAATCATGACAGCAAAATTTTGGCTTACAAAAAAATCTTGTCTGCCTACCACAAGAAAGGGTCTTATTTTGATGAATAATGAAGAAACCAGATTCTAAAAGAAATAAATAAATGAGAAAAAATTGAACTAGGATACAGCTATCAGCCTATCAGTGCTAGAAATTCTTTGCTCCCAATCTTCAAAGGTCTGGGTCAGATGACAATCTAGGATTTGACAGAATCCTGATTGATGTCGATTACTCTGGCAATATGTGATTATTCATAAAATTACAAATTTAGGATGAGAAAAAAAAACACACAATGAAACATGACCATCATAACAACAAGAAATGTACACACATAGTGCAATAACCCTATCAGAACAACAAGCAACATAAACAATATAAATACCCTCAGGAAACACCCAATAAGCACTTTCGATTTTCTCGCACTGAGAGTACATATGAACCGGATAATTCTGCACAAAGAGATCTGATATCAAGTGGGGTTTTCATAACCAAACAATGTATTTGTTTGCCTTCTTCATTGGCAGACAATTGGGCACATGATCTGATGAGAAATGGGAACGCAAACTGGTTGGGAAGAGAGAGAAAAAAGGCTTCTATAAGCTGATGGATTTGGGTGTGGGATCTGATGAGGGTATTGTAGAAATGAAGAGAAATCCGCAGTTTGATGAAAGTGATCGAATATGGAATTGGCGTAATCCAAATCGTTGGATTTCGGAATGGAAGAAATATGAGACGGACAGAAAGATTGGATGATTTTGGTGGGGATGGAAGGATGATTGAAGAAGATGCCTGTTTTGATGTATTGGGCATGAATCTGTTGAATTTCACAGGTTGAATAGCATCAGCAGGTAGAGACAGGGAGAAAGACATATTTTATTATAAAAAAATTAGAACAATGACTTCAACTTAAAAAGCACAAAAATAACCGGAAGAGAGAGAGAGAGAGAGAGAGAGAGTTTATTAGGAGGTAGATGAAGTTGGAGATGATAGCTCACGATTTCTGTGATAAACTTTCGTATGAGAGCCTTCTTATTAGGCGAGGGGAGATGAAGTCGGAGAAGATATCTCACATTTCTCTCTCCCCGATATTTATTTCCTTCGTGGAAAGGAAAGGCGCATCTCATCTTTTAGTTGGAAAGAAAATCGAGTATTTGCCTATTTGGGTTGAGTATATCTAAGATATGGAAAGGTCAATCCGTGATGTATTTGCTTTCCTCCTCTAGACAAACAAGGGAAAAAAAGATAAAATCGTGGAAAAGCTTTTCCTTTCCATCTCTTTCCACGCCTTTCCACAAAACCAAACAGGCCCTTATAGGCTTATATGCCTTACCATATGGGACACCCGAGGGCTGCTGTTAGTGGAATCCTGGACACGGACGAGCCTTCTTAGCAGCTCACTATAAAAAAAACAAGACAAAGAAAAAGTAGCGTAATGTCTACTAAAGTAGAACTTACCTTCACCGCCTCTCTACAATAAAATGTCCGCTCCAAATCCCGCCGGAAATAATGGCGAAGACGGAAACGGAAACCACGCCGCGGTTGCCAAAACCGCCGGAATCATAGTATTTTCCGGCATCGCAATAAGCATCATCAAAACCCTAACTTCCAAGAACAAATCCCACAAATCTCCTTCTCTCCAAGAATCCAAGGTAAAGAAGAAAAACCCAATACTCTTACCCTCTCTTTTGCCCCATTTTTTTTTCCTCTTTTGCTAAGAGTCATCTACTTTTGTTTTTCTTTCAGAAACCCATTACCCAGAAAAAGAAATCATCACCTAAAATGCGTCAAACCATAGAGATTGTGAAGGGAGATACCCTTTGGGGTCTCTCTAGAAAATACGGGGTACGTTTTTTTTTGTTTGCATATTTGGCTATTTCTTCTTCTTTTTTAGCTTTTTGATTTGGGTTTTTTTTTTTTTTTAAATGATAGAGAGTGGGTGGTTGTAGGTTTCGATTGATGCAATCAAGGAGGCGAATGGTCTTACGGGGAACACGATCTATGCCGGGAAGAAACTCGTTATTCCCTGATATGTTTCTCTGGATTTGGCTTGTGCTAGAATCCTTTTTTTAGGGTTTATGTTGTTGTATCCACACAGAAAAAGTGTATGATATGAGTTTTTCCTCTTGAAGGAATGGAATTTCACTGTTTTTGGAGATAAAAAAGTGTTTCTTGAGTTTTTATAGGATGAAAGGCCTTTTGGTGATTTGGTCCATTATTTTTCAAAAAAATGCCGTACGGCCCACACTATAGGATGATCCAAACCGTCCATTGTGCCTGAGACATTGTTATCACAGATGCAGCCTAATAGTCCATCTGATTTACATTGTTTTATAGGAACACCATGGATTTGGTATGGAAAAAGGGTAAGTGATATATATTCGCCCCCTTTTCTTCCTTGTGCCAGCTCTGGTGTATTCATAATTCATCACTACACTACAAGGCAGTCGCGGAGCCAGGATTTATGCATGGGGGGTGGGGGGAGCTCATACTGTCTTATACATAAAGGGGGACAGCCCTTCAAATTTTAAAGGGGCTGGCCCAATTGAGTTGGGGCTATTAAGGAATTGGCCCAACTCAACAGGGGCAAGCTTATACTGTCTTATACATAAGGGGGGGGCAGCCCTTAAAATTTAAAAGGGGCTGGCCCAATTGAGTTGGGGCTATTAAGGAATTGGCCCAACTCAACAGGGGCAACTGCCCCGGTGCCCCCCTTATGCTACATGTAGCTCCGCCCCTGCTACACGGGGTGGCTTAGGAAACAAAAGAGGGACAATATATCATTTCCACCCAAGAAAAAAGAAGTAAAAGACGAAGCCAGAAAGGTGAAGAGAAGAATGATATGTGGCATCGAGTGGAGAGGAACAGTGGAAATTTTTTTAGGCGATTCTGATTACCGGAGAATGCGAAGGTGGAGCAGGTTAAGGGCACTATGGAGGATGAAAATTGTATTTTCCTTTGTATGTTTTGGGAGACCAAAGGAAAGTTATGACAAATTAGTGTTTCTGTGTCATCTTGTGTTTTGTTGTAATAGATTTGATGGAGTAGAATTTGGGCTTAATGTATGCAACATTTATGAAGGTATTTGGTCCTAATTTCATTCCCTATTTCCCTTTGTAGTTTCTTCATTTCATCGACCTGTGATGTGATGATCATTTTTCAGATTATTTCTTTCCTTGCATTGGTTTACGTAATTTATGTTTATAGTGACCACATGTTTTGTGGTGGTAGATGTGTCGACATTTTTGAGTCATCCATCTTACACCAGTTAGATCATGGTCTAGAATCACTTTTTTAAGAAGATTTTTCGGTCATGATCTACCCTCATCAATCCTTTCTTCTTTTCTTTCTCTTTCTCGAGGGGGGAAAGAGAAGTAGGGTCTTATGGAGGGAGGGGGGAGGGGAAAGCTTGGGCCTACCTATCCCGATAGGACCCCATAAAGGAACGGGAGCAGTTGAGAGGTTCCATATTGCCGAGCCGAAGGGCAGCACTTCTGTACGTGAGCCGAGGGCCGCTAAATAAATGGTTTAGATCATCAAAATAAGCGAGCCTAGAGATGTAAATGAGAGGAAGTCAAGAAATAGAGGACATGAAGAGAGGTGAGAGTAGCAGAGAGTGGCTCATGAGGTCCATGTCACTCGTGAGGGTAAGTCGTACGATTTATTGTCACTGAAACATTACTTTTTGTAGGGAGGCAATGAATGATTTGCCCCAATGTCCCACTAAGAAATGCTGAGCATAAGTAGACTTCCTTCAAAAACGAAGAGTTTTTATATGATGGCCGACCGGGTAATTTACAAGGGCTAGGTGGCCCGTGAGTCTTTTGACCAGATCCACCTAGACCTTGCTATTTTGACGGTTGGGCACCATATAAATTCTCCAAAAAGAAAGGCAGGTCTTATACATGTGTACCAACATTTAAATTGACCATCAACATAAGCCTTTCATAAAAAAAATACAAAAATAAAAGAAAAGAGAGCATGAAATAAATTGCTAAGATGAATGGTTTGGATCATCTTAAGAAGTGGGCCCCACTGTACTTTTTTGAAAAAATATTGGACTTCAATGTAGAAGTCTAATTAAAGTTCAACACTTTGGTGACTTGTGAATAACTGGAACGGTAGAAATTAGACCTGGCAAACAGCCAGGCCGGGCCGGTTTTGACCCTGCCCGTATGGTCCGGGTCAAACTGGCCTAGTCAAAATGACCCAGAAAATTCTACGGGTCACTAAGCTTGGACCCGCAGGTCACCCGGATTTTTGACATATGTTTTAAGATTTTTTTATTTGTATCGGGATTTGCTAGCCACCTTCACCAGCCATTTATGTTGACTGTTTGAGAGATTTGTCATATTGTTTATTGTCGCGTGGTGCAAACTGCAAAGATTGGGAGAAGTACGATTTGTGAAAAAGGTGGCTAGCAATAAATAATAATCATGGAGTACTAAGTTTTAAGTGAGAAATTACAGGAAAATGGAACCAAAGCAGAAAAATTACCGGAAAAAAAACCGAAAGAATGTTCTAAAATATGACAATTACGAGAAAAATACATAGAAAAACAGAAAGTTATGACAATGACGGAAAAAAATACATAGAAAAATTAAAAGTTTTGACAATTACGGAAAAAAAGTGCCAAAATAAAACCTTGCACTTCTCTACAGGCGCCCGCGGGTCCACCCGGCCCGGCCCAGTTTTGACGGGCCGGGTGGACCCGCGGGTCAATTTCAAACGGGTCACTGATTGGTGACCCGGACCAGTAATTTACGGGCGGGCCGGGCGGACCAACAGGTCCAGGTCACTTTTTGCCAGGTCTAGTAGAAACTCACTTTTGTAGCAAAACTTTCCCCCTTCCATTTAAATATTATCTAGACATACTTTGTGACTCCAAACAATGTATCAAAGGAAGATCATAATTATCAAGTGAAACTATTTGATGCACGTACTCTTAATGGGGTCAAGTCTGCACCTATTCTTCCACCGCTTTCCATTTTTTCTAGCACCAATTCTTCCATTCTTTTTTCTTCTGTCTCTTCTTTCTTCTTCCTCCTCTTCCGAGTTGTAGCAATAGTCTTCTTCTCCTTCCTTTTCATCTTCCTCCCCTTCCGAGTTGTAGCAATAGTCGACAATGCAATGAATAAGGTGGAAATGAATAACCAAAAAAAAAAAAAAAAAGCAAAGGAGAAGAAGAGGGCAAATGGTTTTTTGGATTGCACCCCTGCCTCAATGTGAAAGGGGGATAACTCTGTGCACTTAAATTTATACTTAAAATGTAATTAGGTTGTCTTTTTCCCAAAGAAAAAGTAAGGAAATGATATTCTCACAATCTCACCCCCCTTATTTTGATAATGAGACTCCACACTATGAATCAATTCCCAAAAGTACAATTAGTACAAGGTAAGTGATATGTAGCCCCACTTTTGTTTACTTGGGACAGCCACTTGTGGTGCATCAATGACTGCAGATGGGCTGATTTAATTCACTTGGGAAGGACTCAACAGGAATGATTGCCATGGACACTGGAGGTGGCTGTCCCTTGTAAAAAAAAAAAAAAGGGGCGGGGGGGGGGGGGTGCTGAGTTTATCATTTCCCTTGGTATAATCCATTACTTATTTGATCTATTTCAAGTGGGGCATTATTTTACCCCGGATATGGCATTGATGTTTTGGGTGATTTGTGGAGACAAAAGGGTCATAGGGGTGCAACTCGGGTCGGGTCGGGTCGAGGCCAATCCAACCCGAGTTGCACCCCGATGAGGATCAACCCGACCCGAGGAACCTTTTTTTCCAACCCGAATCTGACCCGACCCAAGTTCATTAAAAAAAAAAAAATTTAAGCTTACAAAAAAAAATTCATAAACACGTCGAGTTTCACTCAGGTGGGTCGGGTTGCCCAAACCCTCAACCCGAACCCGAACTGGCTTTTTTTCGGCTTGAACCCGACCTAAGTTGCACCCCGAAAAAGGGAGATTGGGATAGCTAGCCTTATCCAAGGATAAAATAAACCTTGGTTTGCCACCGCAGGGAGAATGGACCCTACTGAAAGAAAACGGGGAGTCAGACATCAAAGAGAGAAATGAAGTCACCGATCAAAGAATACAGGTTAGTTAGGATGTCTGCCCTCCAACTGAATTCCTTAAAACCCCCGCTTCCCAAAACATTCAAACGAGAGGGTGAAATAGAGAAAAAATACAGAGAGAGAGAGAGGGGGTTTGCTTCTCATCTTTCCTTGCTCCCTTTAACTCAAAGCAATGGCAACATCACCTCAACCTCCAAACGCCAACCACCCTCTCACAAACATTACAAAGACAACAATGAAGAAGAAGAATAAAATGTTCCATGGAGGAGCAGAAACTCTATCCAGTAATAGAAATTTCCCTTTGAAGAAGAAAAATCAGCTTCCAACTTCTATTTCTTTTCCCTTCTTTTCATTAGAGAGTGGGGATCGAAAATAATGGAATCTGAAGTTCCTCTCTGCTACTCATGTGGAGACCCAGTTGGGTTCTCTTCCAATGGAGAGGTCTTCGTGGCTTGCCACGACTGTAATTTGCCCGTTTGTCGGTCTTGTGTCGATTATGAGATCAAGGAAGGAGGGAAGAACTGCTTGAGATGCGCTGCTCCATACGTTCTCACCTCGGGTTAGTCCTCATCTCTTCTATCCGCAGCTCTTGAGCTTCCTATCTATTTTATGTCTAGTTTATTTAATTATTGAAGCTTTTAGTTTGTTGAGAAATTCGCCTATGAATGGTTCAGGGTTGAAGAAGAACACCACTGATAAAAATGTTGATAGTATAAATGATTAAATAACATCAACTCTAACAGCTCGGAACGATCACACATTGTTGTCTGAGAATTGGAACCCCCACCTTCCTAAAGCTCAATTTTGACGGATTTAGTCTTGGAAATCCATGGCCAGCAGGGGTGGGCGGAGTTTTGAGAGATGAGTTTGACAATCTTTTATGGGCCGGAAGTTAGAGCTTTGCTTCAGGGTGTTCAACTTGTTGAACCTTCCCAAATGGCTCACACGGTGATAGAAGGGGATTCCCTTAACGTGGTTAGATGATCGAGGGGAGTCCATGCCATAACATGGAGATTTTCAAATTGGTTTGATGAGATTCAAGATTTGGTGGAGGGGCTGAATATTTCGATAAATCATGTTACTATGTTAGAAGATCGGCCAATGGAGAGATTGGCGAGGGAGGGGGTGTCTAAGGAAAGTCTAGCCTTATTTGATCATCTGCCACCTTGAGAATTCCTTTTTGTCTTTTCTCCTTTTGTTTATTCTTTACTTCTCCTTATGGGGTCTCGTACGTTCAGGTTCCCTGTTTTATTTTGATGAATTTCTCGCCATGGGAAAAAAAACACCAACTCTAACGGCTTAAGCTTTTGTAGTAATTGGTTGTTTCACATTGTATCTGAGCCATGGTCCTGGCTCAAAAATCAACAACTCCTTGATATTAAATATCTACGCGTACGGCCAACCCAAAAAGAAGAGCCACACTTGAGGGGGAGTGTTGGAAGTATAAAATTATTAAGTTTTTGGGGTAATTGGCTGTCTCACAAAAAATTCTTGAATCCACAAGAAAATAATAGAAAAACCTTGAATCCACGAGGGACGAAGCAAACTGAAATAAATTTATTCAATGAAAGATATTGATTCATATACATGCATGCATTCCTATTTATAGTCTCCTTTTTCTCTTAACTTCTAATCCAACCAAAATTAGGATTTCTATCTTAACCATAACTCTTACTAACTAAAAAAGAAAGCAAGAATTCTAAATGTTCGAAACTTACCGACTTCTCCAAAAGCTTAAGCTGCACTCTGGGCTGACCATCGCATGTGGATTTTTGCTATCCAGGAGGTTTGAAGTCGAGATTGGCTCTGATACCATGTTAGAAACTTACCGACTTCTCCAAAAGCTTAAGCTGTTGGAGAAAGGCGTTATTTATCTTTTATACTTTAACACTAAAGAAAAGAAGAATTTGTTTCCTAAATCAAAAGGATAATCTGATACAATAATGTATAAGCATATAACAGATTTTTTCAGTTGCACAATTTGTTTCAATTAAGTTTTGTGTGTATTGGATCAGACTGTATGATATGCATTGGATTTTTTGGGGTTACTGGTGCACATTGTATTTTCAATAGTTTGAACAATTTATGGAATTAGCTCAAATTCTTGTGTTTTTTACTTGTGTATATTTCCTTCCTCAAGAATCAAGATCAGCCATGAGTAGCTCAGTTAGACGGTGATTTTATTACTCTTTCTGATAAAATATTTTGTTAGCATTCTTTGACTGTGTCTACTAATTTGTGTATCTTGTCTGAAGCCTTGAACGACCGGTCAAGATTTTCATTTGGATTAATTCTGTATTCCAACTGCTAGGATCTGTTTATTGAATGCTCTGCATCTTTTCTTCTAGAGATTTTTGTCCTGTAACCAGTGTGTATTTTGGTCACAATATCTTAAGGTTCCTCACTAAACATCTCTGGATGGAATATTCAGAAAACTCCGTACTTGATGTGGAAAAAGATGTACCGGGCAGAGGTTTAACTATGGGAGCACATCTCCATGATTATCAGGTACCTGTCCCCTTTTTTTAATGTATGTTCCAGCCTCTTTGGTTATGTTTGGGTTAATTTATCAAGTAACCAAATACATCCATGCATTAGAATGCCAGCTGATTTCATAATTTTATCATAAATTTTGTAGGATACTGCTGGTCATGGTAGGAATTTAAGTAGTCTTTCTGCAGCAGAAACTGGTAAGCCATTTTTCCCTAGACTTCCTGTGAACAGGAGGCGGTTCTATTGTATTCTGTAAGTGTTGAAATTTTCGTAACCTGAATTATCTGATGTTGTTTTGAAGATTCAATTGGTGAATCTGGGAACCCAATATGGAAGAACAGAGTAGAAAGTTGGAAGGAGAAAAAGACTAAGAAGAAGAAGGCAGCGAGTAAGGTTGGAAAAGAAGCCAAAATTCCATCCGAGCAGCAGATGGAAGAGAAGCAGTAAGAGCTTAATCCTATGCATTATGTGGACTCATTTAGAAGGTAATGAGATTAATTTTGTTACTAATATATGATTTTTTATACAGGTCTGTGGATTCTGGACAACCACTTTCGAGAATTATTCCAATTCCTCCTAATAAGCTCACACCATACAGATGTGTGATCATTATGCGACTAATAATTCTCGGACTTTTCTTCCATTACAGAATAACCAATCCTGTTGATAGTGCGTATGGTCTATGGCTCACTTCTATCATTTGTGAAATCTGGTTTGCCATTTCTTGGGTGTTGGATCAGTTTCCAAAATGGTTCCCCATTAATAGAGAGACAGACATCGACAGGTTATCCTTAAGGTATGCATCTGAAAGCTCAGAACTGTGAAAACATATGAAAGTTATGGGCAATGATATTTTCACCCCACTTTTAACGTGATTTGACGTCAAAAAGCGTTAAGTTGCCCACTGTTCATGTTATAAGGGGGGGTGAATGTGTACTGCAGATGTGTGAAAATATCATCTCCCGAAAGTTATTTGTATATGGTTATATGTTTTAGTAGCTAGAGAAAATATTAAAAGTAGTCGTGTCATGGTTGTGACTTGTTTGACTTGCTTCTTTATTCTCATGCATATAAGGATACTAGAATGCTCATGAGTTTCAACATTAAGCTCCCATCAGTATTTTCCTGATTTCTTCTGATAGAACTACTTTTTTTTTTTAAATATTCTTGACATCACCAAAAGGATTTTGTAATCATAGAATTCTAACAGCATGTCTTCATGAGAAAATATTAGTATAGTTGTGCAAGCTTAAAGAGGTCTTGTAGATTGGTTCTTCCCTATATAATAAAAGATATGTCCGGTATACTCATTCATTTGCATAAAAAATCAGTAATTAGCATAAGATATCCAATAATTCAAGAAATATTCAATAAAAATGCAAAGATTGTATGCTCACAAAGTTACCCATAGTTTTTCATGAATTTAAATTTCATGACTACTTGGAACCTATTAAAAAAAGGATGGTCCATTTTCAGAGTTTCTGCATACGGCAACCAAGATTAAACACATATGCACATTTACAGAGCTCTTAGAAAGAAAACCTTGATTTATCATTTTGTTTGTATTTTAAAACTATGTATATACTATTCATATTGATGTACTTGTTTATGTCCCATGCTTCATGAACAAAATTTATAAGTATTATTCAATATTTCAATATCATTATGTATGTGTACAGTCTCGTAAGCATGTCTGCTTTTGTAGGTGTTGTATCTTACATTGCATGTCTATGGCCTTGTCTAAGGTATATATCTTGCAAAAATGCGTAAGAAATATCGAATAATGGCATAATAAGAATTGTATTAAAAAAAACTTGTTCAACTAAAATTGATACCCCATTGTGGGTTTAAAGCTCAAGGTTTTTAACTTGAATGAGTTTCATCCTGGAATGCCTATCCCCTTCTCCCCAAATTTGAAGCTTAGCTACTATTGATGGTTGATTAGTAACAAAAGAGGAGGCATAATTCTTAAGAGTTGGATATGTCACAATGAAAACAGTTGTCTATGACTACCTTGATATTGCATATCCGATTCAAAGCTCAAGAAATCTTTTGCTCAGGTTAAATATCATCCTTGTTTAGCTCAAATGTTTATCCCTTTTATCCACTGTTTAAAAACTCCCTAGGATAATCGTCAACTGGCCCTAGTCGACCCCCTTTACCTTGGCTGGGTTTTCCTGTGAATCTGAGTTTTCCCCCATCAAGTCCATCAAAACTCCCTTTACTCATCTGAGTTAATGAAAAATTGACAGCGTCAATTATTGACTTACCCAAGTCTGACTCCCTTTTACGTCGACGAAGATCTCATTTGAATCTAGGTTTTTGAAACACTCCTTTTACCCTAAATTCATTGCTTAGATACAATTGATGGTTGACAATAAGTGAAACAAGTATTAAAAATCATTTAGTGGCCACATAGGAGAGAAAAAATGCTCAGAAAATGAGAGAAAACCAAGAGGACAAGGCAATGCAAGATACGAATCAAAGGATAACAAGAAGCAGTTAATGCAATGCATAAAGTTCTAACTAGGGCTATTCTTAGATTTCAAACACAACACAAATTGTAATAGAGATCAGGCATGTTGTTCCAGCTATACAAAGTACCCTAGTAATTTAGAAATGGCATCATCATATCAAACATTTTTTAGCAACATCTGTGTGCACTTCTCTACTCATCAAAAAAAAACATCTGTGTGCACTTCTCTATTTAAGCAAATTCACTTCCTCTATGCTAGGGTGTTTTCTTTCTACTTTTTTTCTTCTTTCTTTTTTATTATTTTATTTTGAGATCAGAATTTAAGTTATATTTTCAGTCCAAAGCTGTTGATAATAGTGAAATTTTTAGGGAACAATATAAGTCCTCTATGGTTTATCATGATCTTTGACCTCTATGGTGACTCTCACTTTGAAATGTTTCACAGGTATGAGAAAGAGGGTGAAGCATGTGAACTTGCTGCTGTGGATTTTTTTGTTAGCACAGTCGATCCATTAAAAGAACCGCCATTGGTCACTGCCAACACTGTGCTTTCAATTCTTGCTGTGGATTACCCTGTCGACAAAGTCTCCTGCTATGTCTCTGATGATGGCTCGGCTATGCTTACATTTGAATCTCTTGCAGAAACGGCTGAGTTTTCAAGAAAATGGGTTCCGTTTTGCAAAAAGTACTCGATTGAGCCAAGGGCACCTGAGTTTTATTTCTCACAGAAAATCGACTATTTGAAGGATAAGATACAGCCATCTTTTGTAAAGGAACGCAGAGCAATGAAAGTAGGCATCTAAGCTTAAACCTGACTTCTACTTGAAGTTCAGTGTTATTACTTTATCACAGTTGAAATGCTTAATAGTGGAGCAGATATTGATTGAACATATGCATTAAAGAATAAAAAACACTGAGGCCAATTTGTGATAATTCTGATTTTTTTTCTCTTTATTACAGAGAGATTATGAAGAATACAAAGTGAGAATAAACGCTTTAGTTGCAAAGGCTCAAAAAACACCAGATGAAGGCTGGACAATGCAAGATGGAACATCTTGGCCAGGAAATAATCCTCGTGATCATCCCGGCATGATTCAGGTTTGATTAGATTCTTTCTGCGTCTAAATTTTTATTACCTGAATTTCTTTATTTTACCTGAGTTAATTTTTTTTTTTTTTGCGGTGTATCTTTAAAAGTGCCACTTCTCAGTTTCTTTCAGAGCAATACTTTTGGAACATTATGTATATCTTAATGTAAACATCACCAACTCTTCTCTTGTTTGACATCTTGTGGACATACATGGCTTCTCCAAGTGCGTTTTTGGTATTTATTTCTAAAATGTAGTTATTTTTTATTTTGGAAAGGTTATTGATATTTTTCGACTCCCAAAAATGTAAGAAGTTTTCATCACATGGCTACCTGTCATTTTTAAAACTTATTTCACAGTTCATTAAGAATAACAGGAGCATGCTATAAGTTCTCCTTCAGAAAAATTATAATTGTTTCCTACAGTACCACACAGCTTCTAACTGCCTTATTAATTTTGCAGGTTTTTCTTGGACATAGTGGTGCCCATGACATGGAAGGAAATGTGCTCCCCCGACTGGTTTATGTCTCAAGAGAGAAAAGACCTGGGTACCAACACCATAAAAAGGCGGGCGCCATGAATGCACTGGTATATATCTACATCATTCAATTATATATTTAAAATTATAGGATCTTTTAACAGGTTTATCCAATTTAAGCTGAAATTATTGGTTCCTTACAGGTCAGAGTGTCTGCAATACTCACAAATGCTCCATACATTCTCAACCTTGACTGTGATCACTATGTTAATAATAGCAAGGCAATTCGTGAAGCAATGTGTTTCATGATGGATCCACAAGTTGGTAGAGATGTTTGCTATGTTCAATTTCCTCAGAGGTTTGACGGGATTGATCACAGTGACCGATATGCTAACCGAAACATAGTATTCTTTGATGTAAGCATAGAAATAGACATTTCTACCTTAGAAAAATATCAAGAAAAGATGACATAGCAGTTGTTGAGTGTTCTATACTATTTTCAGGTTAACATGAAAGGCCTCGATGGCATCCAAGGACCAGTCTATGTGGGGACTGGTTGTGTTTTCAACAGGCAAGCACACTATGGTTATGGGCCTCCATCTTTGCCCAATCTTCCCAAGGCTTCTTCATCTTGCTCATGGTGCGGCTGCTGTTGTTGTTGCTGTGGCTCTAAGAAGGATCCTAAAGATCCATTAGAGGTTTACAAAGATTCAAAACGGGATGATCTAGAAGCTGCCATTTTTAACCTCAGAGAAATTGATAGTAAGTGTGTTTTATGTGACCATATTTTGAAGGACTTGGCAATGTTTCTTACATGGTTTTAAATTTCCCTGAATTTTTCCTGGAACGACCGAAACATTTCCGTTTCCATCCCCATCGAAACGGAATCTCCATGAATTCCTCCCATGTCATTATTTCCGATGAAATTCCCGAAATTTCAATCGAAATTCGACAGAAATTCCCGAGATTCAACCGAAATGGTCGGGACGACAAAAAATGGAAAGATTTTATGATTTGCATTTCATTTCATTACGTAGAGAATGATATTTGGTAGGCAACATTATTGAAATGCAGGGCAAAGTACGGTATCTTATGCCAAGGATGTTTGATCGGCATTGGACCAACACGTGTCACTAGGTTTCTGATGTGATTAGGCCATTATGGATGTCTTTCTTGCTTATGTGTTGGTTTCTAATTATGTATTTATGCTTATTCTAGCATTTCCCGAAGTTTCATCTTAAAATTTCATCATTTGCATTTGCTTCCATAAGTTTTGGTGATTTTACAAGATTTTCACTGAAATTTCCACCAAACCCAAAATGTGTCTGTTTCCATGCCGACTGAAACTGAAACTGAAATTTAAAACCTTGGTTTCTCATGATATGTGTATACTTCATGCAGATTATGATGAATACGATAGGTCACTACTAATCTCACAGATGAGCTTTGAGAAAACTTTTGGCTTATCTTCTGTATTCATTGAGTCTACGTTGATGGAGAATGGGGGAGTACCGGAATCTGCAAACCCATCAACCCTGATCAAGGAAGCAATTCATGTCATTAGCTGTGGGTATGAGGAGAAAACTGAATGGGGAAAAGAGGTAAGCCTTTTGGTTTCATTTTCTTCCCATCTGAGAAATTCATTTTGTCTTCCTGAAACATGCAATTCTGCTGTTTTTCTCTTTCTTTTTCTCAGGTTGGTTGGATATATGGGTCTATCACAGAGGACATTTTAACTGGTTTTAAGATGCACTGCCGAGGTTGGAGATCAATTTACTGCATGCCATTGAGACCTGCATTCAAAGGATCAGCGCCTATCAACCTCTCCGATCGGCTGCACCAGGTTCTACGGTGGGCTCTTGGGTCTGTCGAGATTTTCTTTAGCAGACACAGTCCCCTCTGGTATGGTTTTGGGGGTGGCCGCCTAAAATGGCTGCAAAGACTGGCATATATAAACACCATAGTCTACCCATTTACTTCCCTCCCTCTCATTGCCTACTGCTCTCTGCCTGCTATATGTCTTCTGACTGGAAAATTTATCATTCCAACGGTAATTTCTTATCTCCAGTTCAGTAAATTAAAAAAGGAATACTACAATATGTTCTACTATCAATTTGACTCTGACACTGATACTTTGGTTGTATCAACTCATTTTAATGGAGTGTGCCTCTTCAAATTTATAATTGTTTAGAGACTATAGATATGCATTTCACAAGTTCGCAACTTCCTTTCTATTGTGCTCGATGACTAATCTTGCTGATGTCCTAACATCCTCTTACTCTTTTAAATTTTTAGCTTTCAAACCTCGCCAGTGTGTGGTTTCTCGGCCTTTTCATGTCTATTATCTTGACGAGTGTGCTTGAGCTGCGGTGGAGTGGTGTGGGCATTGAAGATTTGTGGCGTAACGAGCAGTTTTGGGTTATTGGAGGTGTTTCTGCCCATTTATTTGCTGTTTTTCAAGGATTTCTTAAGATGCTTGCTGGCATCGACACCAACTTTACTGTGACAGCAAAGGCTTCTGATGACGCAGAGTTCGGTGAGCTCTATGTTTTCAAATGGACCACACTTTTGATCCCTCCGACAACACTTCTCGTCGTCAATCTGGTGGGTGTTGTGGCCGGATTTTCTGATGCATTGAACAGTGGCTATGAAGCTTGGGGGCCTCTTTTCGGCAAGGTCTTCTTCGCATTTTGGGTGATTCTTCATTTGTATCCTTTCCTTAAGGGTCTCATGGGGAGGCAAAACCGGACCCCAACCATTGTCGTCCTCTGGTCAGTGCTGTTGGCATCTGTATTCTCGCTTATTTGGGTGAAGATTGATCCATTCTTGAGTAATACGGACAGTTCTAGCGGTACCCAGAATTGCATTTCCATCGATTGTTGAGTGTTCAGATGAGAATAGGAGTCATTGATTCCTAAGCTATGAAGTTCGAAGTATGCTTGGAGGTGGATTTCAGTTCATTGAGTCCATTGATTGTTGAGTTTTCAGATGAGAATAGGAGTCGTTGATTCCTAAGCTATGAAGTTTTAAGTATGCTTGGAGGTGGATTTCAGTTCATGAAGATTATATGACAATCCCCAGCATTTTGTACTAAAGATAGAGGTTGCAGTTACTTGCAAGTATTTGCTGAGATGGGTTTCCAGTGATTGTTAGATTTCTCTGGCAATCAGTTACTATTGTTTGCAAACCGAAATGTATTACAGCCTTTCACTATATAAAAACTCCTTATGTTACAAAGGATGGTTAATGTAAAGGAAAAGTTGAAGAGTATTAGTGTTTAATGTCTAAGACTGGTAATCTCAGGCATGGTTACAACATTCTCCGGATAATTCATTTTTTTTTATTTTTATGCCTGAATAATTAAACAAATATCGCATTTATTTGATTAAATTTGAATTTACCAAATAAAGCATGAATTTTTTGAATTAAACTAGAACACTATGAATAATTTGTCAATTTTCTTATATGTTTTTTGTATTTCTCTCGAGAAATTAAAAATTAATGAAAGGACATTATAGTGTGAACTTATGTTTTTGTATTTCTCTCGAGAAATTAAAAATTAATGAAAGGACATTATAGTGTGAACTGAACCAGATCCTAGTCTAGCAAAAACATGCAGTTAAACATCCAATAAATAAGCATGTAACAGATATACCTGTTGTAAATAGGAAAAACTTGTATTTTTTTTTTAAATATTTCCTGAACAAGACCCAAACTTTTCTGAATTTTTCAAACATTTACCAAATCTAAATTGTTACAACGATCTCAGCCTCCTATAAAACTTTTCTTTTAATTGGTGATTCATTATTTCATGCTCTCTACTAAACACAAATTTCAAAAGCTGCTATGAAGAACGCTTCGTTTAGAGAACTGCATTTAGGGAGGGAGGATTGTCCCATAGAATAGAATTTTGGTGCATGACCAATTTATAAGACCCTTTCTTTCGCGCTAAATCAATTTTTCCTTCAACTGTAGAACATGTCTAACTTCTGTCAAGGTTTTTTTTAAGGTAACTTTATTACGGAAAAACCAATGTACATTTACATGAGGGGCCCATATACCCCACTGAAAATACAGAGACATCCTCAAATAGCTGCAAGTGTTGCAGACCCGGCACATTACAGTCACTAAGGCAAAAATACATACAGTATCTGCATGTTCTACAGGTTTTAATGGTTCCATCATACATCTTTATCTCCATTGTGCCTATCCCACTTGTCTTGCATGAATTGTTGGGCCACTACGTAACGGAGGGTTACGATCATCCTATGGAAATGATTTCTGGGGAACAACCTATTTACGTTGTGGCCCAACAGATGGACGGTTTGGATCATCCTATGGAGTGGGCCGTGCAGTACTTTTCGAAAAATACTAGACTATGCAGCCACACACCATATAAAAACTCCTCTTTATGAACCTTAAAGCATTACTTTAGCTTGAACGTTCATCATTCATTTCCAGTTCAAGGGTAATCTGTGTTGCTTAAAGGGAAAAGGGAAACCCTCTAGCAAACGAAAATGTGTTTGGGTTTGTTTGGGTTGAGATACGAATCATAAAACCAGAAGGATATACAAAAGATTACTGCTTTAAATCACAGTCCTGTTTGTAACATCTTCAAATTTCTTTTTCACTTTCCTCGTTTCAAATATTTGAATATCACTCCAGATCATAATCCTGTTTTTAAATCATAATCCATTACCAGCAACCCCTTATCTACCAAAGAATCTTAACTAATTTACACTAATTTATTCATATCAGTTAATGAGAACTGACCTTTGGCTATTAGGAATGATGCAAATTCAGAAAAGTGGGTGGATAATCAGCTATATTTGATTCCATATCTTACTCATGTTTGGGTCACCAGTACCCTCTGCAAGAACATCTCCCATCCTCAAAATGGTGAAAGCGATTAGAATCTCTCATGATGATCTCCCTCCTCATCATCTTGGACATGAATTTCGCAACCTCATGACAGTCACCACATACTCGTAGATTCTTACTAACCCGAATTGGCTTTCCAGTCGGCGAATTCAAGATCCCAAAAGCAATAGCCAATTTCTCACTGTGCCCACAAAGAACCTCCTCCTTACTCGTATCATCTCCATCAAGCAAAGCATAACTCTTCTTTGGAATGTACCCTTCCTCTTTCATCGTCATTCTTACTCTTTCCAAAAGTGTCTGTATTTTTCTAGATTGTGGGTGTGATCTGTCCCCCGCAACAAATACATGAACTTTACTCTTGATCTCTATCCAACTACAACCCGGGTTCTTTCGTAGCCGACGGCGACCAATCCTCTCTCTCAAGTTCTTCACAGCCTCCCATTTGTCGGCCTCTGCATATATATTGGCCAAAAGTACATAATACCCTGTGTTCTCTGGTTCTAACTCGAAAATACGCTCCGCAACTTTCTCTGCTAAATTTACATCCCTGTGGATCCTGCATCCACAAAGCAAAGCACCCCAAACAGTGGAATCCGGCTTAATTGGCATCAATTTGATGAACTGATACGCCTTGCTTAAACGCCCCGCACGGCTAAGGAGATCCACCATACACGCATAATGCTCCAATTTCGGATTGATTTTACAGTCATTTCTCATGATATTGAAGAATCTCCATCCTTCATCTAATAAGCCTGAATGACTACATGCATATAGAACAGCAACGAAAGAAACCTCGTCTGGTTCAATGCCCATATTCCGCATCTTCTTGAAGACTTCAATGGCATCTCTTCCACGTCCATGCATTCCATATCCCGCAATCATCACAGTCCATGAGATCAGATCCTTTACAGGCATCCTATCAAAGAGAAAGCGCGCGAGTACTAGAGCACCACATTTCACATACATGTCAACAAGAGCATTAGCTACATAACCATCTAAGAAGAACCCATTTCTCAGTATGTGGCCATGGATCTCCCTGCCTCTCTCTAGAGCAGATAGACTGGCGCAGGCCGGGAGAATACATGCCATGGTTACTGAATTCGGCTTTATTTCAAGTTGCATTTCACTAAACAGACCAAGTGCTTCACTGGGTTGACAGTTCTTCGAGTTACCCCCGATAATGCTATTCCACGAAACAATATCCCTAACAACCATATTATCAAAAATCGATTTAGCTTCCATCATGCTTCCACATTTTGCATACATGTCCACAAGTGCATTAGCAACAAACAAATTCGATTCCAAGCCATTTCTCGTAACATAATTATGGATCTCCTTACCATTCTCAAGTGATCCATTGGAAGTACAAGCATGAAGGATACCTGTAACCGCAAACACATCAGGCTTAATACCTTCCGTTTCCATTTCATGAAACAATCTGATTGCCTCATCCAATTGTCCGTCCCGGGCATAACCCGATATCATTGAAGTCCAAGACACTACACTCCTCTTATTCATCTTTCCAAAAATCTGAACCCCATCGTCCAAATTGCTGCATTTTGAGTACATATCTAATAAAGAGTTACTGAAAGTCATCTCCTTGTCAAAACCAACTTTTATTGCATAGCCATGAATCACCTTCCCCAGCCTAAGATCACCCATTTCTGCACAAGCTGGTAGAATACTGACCATAGTAGCTAAATCCAGATCTATCCCTGAACTCCACATCTCACTAAAAATTTGGAGTCCCTCTTCAGCAAGACAATTTGAAACGTACCCGCTTATCATCGTATTCCAAGATATAGCATCTCTTTCAGGCATTTCATCAAACACTTTGCATGCAAACTCAATTTTCTTGCATTTAAAATATAGAGCTATAAGAGCATTTCCAACTGTAATATAAGAATCAAACCCCAATTTCAGCACATACCCATGTATCATCTCACCATCTCTAACACTCCTTAAAGCACCAAAACACTTCAAAACACAAGATAAAGTATAAGAATCAGCTGCAATCCCCAATTCTTGCATTTGTCTAAACAGAGATACACTTTCTCTAAAGTCCCTATTCTTTGTATATTCATTCATGAGAAAATTCCATAGGAAAACGTTATATTTAGTAATCCCATCAAAAACCCTTCTCCCCTCTTTTAAATCCCCACAGCTAACATACATAAATACCAGTTTCGCACCCAAAGCGCCATCGATTTTAACACCCGAAGAAGATATCATCACATGGACTTTCCTTCCATCTGAAAGGGATTTAAGATCAGCGCAGAGTTGCAATATAGAACAGTAAGTTCTCAAATCGAGCTGTGCATTTCTGGGGTTGGAATTACAAAGCAAATCCATGGCTGATCTTAGGTTACCCAATTCACAAAATTTGCAAATTTCTGAGTTGTAATCAGTTTCATTTTGAGACAGGGATTTCTCGAGCAATGCAGAGGATCTAAAAGAGGTAAATGGGTGGGAATTTGAACTAAAACGTGGGTTTTTTGACGAGGGTTTAGAGGTGAAGAAGTCATGATTCGTATGGAATGGTTTTCGCTGCTGCTTTTGGTGAAGTGAAAAAAAGCTGAAGTGAGTCGTCGAGATTGTGACTACCGCTGTTGCCATGACATCGGAGTGCTGTTGTGAGAGTTGAAGGGACGTTCAAGGAAAGAAACAAGAAAACATGATGTTCTCGCTCTTATTTTGATATTGGCACTCCCTATCTTCTATCTTATTTTAGAAAATATGGTTTCTGAGCTCGAGCTCAGAAATAGGATGGGTGCCTGTGTTGTTTTGCTTATCTTCTATCTTATTTTAGAAAATATGGTTTCTGAGCTCGAGCTCAGAAATAGGATGGGTGCCTGTGTTGTTTTGCTTATGTTAGATATTGATTGACATAGATAGGGTGTGCCTAAGAAACCATCTCCAGACGTTGCTTTGTGGAGGTTGAAAATGGACGGCTAGAAATTGGGTCCATTTTTTGCGTCTACAGATCAAATGGTTAGGATAATCTTATGAAGATGATTTGTTATGAACACCCTATCTATGTCAAGATCTATGGAATTAAGGGGTTGGATGAGTCAAACAACATGGGAGATGCCCTATTTAAAAACTTTAGCTCAAATAAGCTATTTGAGATCGAGCTCAGAAACCTCGCCCCATCTTAATTGGGTTGGTGCAAGGCCATACAGAAGCTTGTGAGAAATCGCCTCAAAAACATCTTCATCCGACTTGGATAGAGTAACAAAAATCAAAAGAGACTAACGTAAGCTGAAAAAAAAAAAGGAAACGACAACAAAATCACTCCTCTCTGGTTGAAGTTGAGCTTACCCACAAATTGGGAAGGTCTCGTGAGCCATCTTCCTGTTTTCACATATTGGAGAGGGAAAGGATATATTTGTCCCCATTGGAGTGTGAAAGGAGTAATCAGGAATGCACTAGATGGGGTTGACCCTGAGAAGAAAAGGGGGCGGATACATCACTTCCCATTTGGAAAGTCTGCCCTTTTAGTGCGTGTTTGGCGTACCGTTTAAAACACTGTTTGGCGTTTGAAACACCGTTTTGAGGCCAAACGGCCGTTTGGGAGTGTTTGGGTGCGCAGCCTCCGTTTGAAACACCGTTTTGAACCCTCAAAACGGTGTTTTGCAAACGGAGAGGGGGACGTCCGTTTGAAACACTGTTTTGAACCCTCAAAACGGTGTTTTGCAAACGGAGAGGGGGACGTCCGTTTGCAAAACGCCGTTTTGAACGGAGTTTTTGGGCTACGGGTTTTTACATGTTTGCCCTCACCAAAACCCATTTTTACGTATATGCGTGCGATTTTATGCGTTACGTCAAATATAAAAAAAGTGGGGGTGTTAATATCATTCTTGAGGACACAAGTTTGTTAAATTGTTAATATTTAATTCAAGACAAGGGGCTGCTGATATCATTATATGATCTCTTAATTTTGATTTTTTAAAGACAAAAGAATTAAAAGAAACCCTAGTTTCTTACTTTCTTCATCTACTTTGCAAAGTTGCAAACCCTCTCAGGCCTCACTGCCTCAGCGCCTCCACTCGTCCGTCAAATCCGGCAAATCCGGCCGTTGAGAAGAAGAAGGAGAAGAACCCCAAAGGTAAAGCCATTTTTATTTTATTTTTGACAATGATGTTAAATTTTAATAGTGTTTGAATGAGATCCTAATGACCTTTTAATATTGGGCCTAATGAGAAAGTAGTTGAGTTACATTGACACCAACCAAACAATGCCCTTTTTGATCATTTTACCACTAAAACTCTGTTTTGGGGCATTTGCAACCAAACACACAATACCTCCGTTTACCGTTTAAAACGCCGTTTTGATCTGGCCAACCAAGCATAAAAATGCCGTTTGGCAAAACACCTTTTTGAACCAAAACACTGTTTTGCAAAACGGAATTTTAAACGTTATTTCAAACAGTACGCCAAACACACCCTTAATCTCCTTCGCTAGAAGGTTTTCGGTTGCTTGCACGGGAAATTCGGGGAAAGGCATTCTGAAGCAGGCTTTTGAATGAAAGACAGCCACACAGGCTTATTTTCAGCAGATTTAGTCTCATTAACTGAATTCATCTGAGGTGGCTGCTCTCATGCAAAAGTCGGTCGTGAAATGCCTTTCTGCAAAATTCTATAGCAAATCCCTTCAGTAACATGGCGAACTCACCTTGGTTTACAATTTTAAGCAGCAGGTTAACTAAAAACAAATGCGTCCAATTGAAGTGAGCTAATTAAGTTGGGAAAACGGACAACAGAAGTTTTCATTTTCCATCTTCAAAATCCGTACTTAAAAAACATGTACACAAAATCAATAAGGATTGAAACAAAACAAAACAAAACAGGAAAAACACAGATTTTAAACTACAGAGCCCTAGATTACCGACGAAACAGTCAAAGGAACTAAGCAACCTTGGTGTTTTGGGTTGGGGTCGGCTGACGAGCAGGAAAACAACCCCGTCTTCTTTCCTTCAGCCATATACTCGCCCCTTCTAAACACTGAATCTTCTTATACTCGCAGCTTCCTGATAGACCCGTTCCAAATTATCTTTATGATCAGACAAATATACAAAGCCAGAAATGTTGGCAAAAACAGAAACAAGCACCAATCCCAAAAGACCAGCCGCTCGTTGGTATATAGAACTTTCTCACACTGGGTATCCCCCACTTGCTGGTCTGAACCTGCAGCATATAAGCATAGAGTGGCCGCCATTGCTTTGAATTCATAAAAGAAGCACCCTCCTCATCTTTACGTGCCGGCTAGGTGCAAGAAACTCAGACCGGATTGCCGCTTCACATGCTCAGGAATAAGCTTGTTGATAAGCTCTGGTGAAGCACCACTTAACTGTAAAGAAAGAGAGAAAAAATTGTGACAAAAGTAATCTTGATCACTTTATGTCGTATATAAAAACATAACGAGGACAAATCGGAAACAAAAAAAAAGGAAAAAGGCAGAACTTCGAAGCAAGACTACCCATGGTATTTAAGAATAAAAATTACAACATAAACTGGAAATTAGAAGTCCAAATAAAAACCAATGATACAGCATACATTGAAAGAAAAATATAATCATCATGCAGATGTGAAACATACTTCTTGTTTGAAGTTGAAGAGAGGTGGTAAAGGGCGACCATTTGGCAGGCGAGCATTGGGCTCCCTTAGTTCGTCAAAGAAAGGATGGGCACATGCTTCCAGCTGCAAAGCCAAAAAAAAAATCTGTGACAAGAGAAAAGTAATACCAATATCCACATATGAAAATAGAAAACTTTTTGCTTGTAAGTCGATGAAGTGCAATATCATACTAGGCAGGCAACAGAAAATGACAAGTAAGACAAATTGATCAACCACAGCAGAAATGCCCTACTCCATGAACTAAGGCTGAAACTTGAGATATTTTAGTAAAAAAACCACCACCATAGACAAACATACAAAAAACCATATTTTTTGGAACAAATAATTGATTTTTATTTTTTTTGAATGATAGGAACAAATAATTGATTAACGATGCAAAGGAGTAGAATTGATCAGCGGAATCACAGCCAACCTTAATTCCACATCGAAAATTAAATGAGTCAAAAACATCTTTGTTGTTCCAAATGAAAAGGCCGGGTAAAAAAAAAACTCACGGCAGTGCAGCGAAGACTCGGCGAGTACTGGAGAAGACGTGAAGCAAGATCTATTGCTTCTGGAGGCATCCGTTTGTGGAAAACCTGAACCCAAAAACTCAAATAAGAACAGACAAGCACAGCAAATATCCAAAAAAGGAAAAGATACAGGCAGCAATATTTCTGAAGTTGGTTGGCCTGATAAACTACCAACCAAGCATAAATACTTGCTTACAAATGGCATAGGACAGATCAATTTACATGAAGTGATCAATGCTCTATCTCAACACGTTTTACAAGTCTTATCAAACAAACAATGTTTAACTACCCTGATTTCCACATAAAAAATTTAAACTATCAAACTGAATGACTATTCCAGCGTGATTTCAAGGGAAGCTGACTTTCATGTAACTTGTAAAATATAGTAATATACTATAAATATATTTAATATAATCAACGAATTTCTGTTTTCTGCAAACAATATCTCCTCAGCGGGTATTCTGGTCAGTAACTCCCTAGGGAATATATCCTCATTGATGTTAAACACCAAGATATTTAAGCCCACAATGATAGTTCACTCAATTCTAAGTCTGCAATAAAGAAGAGTAGTTATAGAGTGTGACATAATAAAAGTGAAATGATATCAGCACAATCATGTTTGAAAATTTTCACTAACGCATCTTGTCTTTTAGTATTTAAAGCTGTCATAAGGTTATGAGTTATTACAGTTCTCAAAAAGCTCTCAAAAGGCAATTAAATAAGAAAAGACACGCTGGGTCTGTGCAATTATTAAAACATGGTTGTGCTGCTTGTATCATTTCCCTAAAAAAATCACAATATAAGGTCTATTTTCCACATCATTTGAATGTTTCGTAAAATAAAACAACATATAATATTAATTTATTTAGGAAAAGTTTTAATTAGTAATTGATATATCAGAAATCTTAAGGGAGTCTTTTATAATGAAGCAGTTAGACACAGTCGTACCTTGTGCCAAGGGTGAGCTTTTATCTGTGGAAACCTAAATTCGGTGTAATTAGGATTCATACACCGAATTTCCTCCCTGGTTGGAGTACCAAGAACCTACAAAAGCAGGCACCTAGTAAGTAATCCACAATTCATCATAAAACAAAAATATCCAGCACTACCTATCACAGATAGCATCTACCTTGATGATCTCAACAAGTTGATCAACTGCGCTTTCCCCAGGAAATAGCGGCTAAAGAAGTTGTAAAAATTGAGTCAGCAAGCAAGAAATAGGAGTCAAACTAGAAAAACCATTGCAAAATATAAAAGGCTGTCATTAACCAAATGCTTAGCCAGTTTCACCTGGCCAAGAAGCAGCTCGGCAAGTACACATCCTGCTGACCATATATCAATTGACGTCGTATATTCTGTTGCACCAAATATGAGTTCTGGAGCACGATAGTACCGAGAACATATGTAACATATGTTCGCTTCACCCTTGACCTGATTGGACAATTGCATCCATGGTGAAAATAACATACATTGGAAACTAACATGCAAGAAAAAGTAATCACAAATACCAAAATGAATTGAAGTATGAAATAAAAACTCAGTTTATATACATAAAAGAGTACACACGGCTAGAATCAGATTACCACTACAAACCCATGCCATTGGAAATTAAGGCAAACAGTTCAACTAATTGTTCTCCAAATAGAATAATGCACAATGATAAACCCATACATTCATTAGTTAAGACATCCCATACATTCATTAGTTAAGACATACAGGGTGATAAGAGCAAATAATCTTCTTTCCACAGCACACATGATTGGTTTATCATGTGAGGCACCTCTACTACACTTAGTCAGCAGTTTAAAACAGCCAGGTCTTTTGAGTACACATAGGCCGCTCATTTTTTCCATGACAAGGCATCATTTCAAAGTGTGACTGCCCTGCCCCTAGCATTCCTCTCTCTCTCCCTTGCCTATTTTGTAGGGAGCATGGAAAGGTGGTTGTAGTCAGACTATCCGTCACCTCTTTTCCGCTACTCTCAATCATGAAATTTCATTTCTTAAGGTTCCAAGCAATCTCTAAACCAGGATTAACTTCATATTCGAGTCACCGACGTGATTAAATCACTACCAAAAAGGTTGGAAGCTATCTCTACAGAGCAACACTCAACAAAGCTAGCCTTGGCAAAAGATAGAAAGCAGTAAATCAGGTGAAATATAACAAGCATTGTGTTTGCAAAATCAAGATCTTTATTGGTTAAAAAAGCAGTGCAAGGCATTTTGCCTGTAATCAAGAGAAATAATGTGCACACCTTTAACTGTTAATTTAAATATAAGAATATGAATATGAGAAGAAAATAAAAGAAAAAAAAAAATATATATATATATATATATATATGAAGTCTCACATGAATACCGCATACAAGATTTCACAAAAAGCTATCATAATTTACCAGGGATTATAAGGTGCCCGGCCTTTTTTCGAAGAAAAATAATGGCTAGTAAAATAGGTAGGAGCCCTTTCAATTATCCAAACCAATCACTTGTTGGCCCCTACAATAGTTAAAACCATTCATAATGTAGGATGTAAAATGGACAATTCACAAAGTTTAAAAACACTGGTACAAACATCTCCATCATCAAGGAGTTAGGCTGGTGTGATGCATGAGATTTTTCACCTATGACTCATCCATTGTATGGCCCGGTCGATGAATGCTTTGAATCATTAATCCGTTGGATCTAACTTGTACTTTTGCATGGGAAAAATATACAAAAGTATAATCACACACCTTACAGGTGCATACTAGGAACTGCATACTAGGAACTCTGATGCATGATCTTCCACAATAAGCATTGTATTTGAATTTCATATTAGGGAAAGGGTTAAAGGATGATTAGGGATGGATATAATAGGGAAAGGGTTAAAGGATGATTAGGGGTGGATATAATAGGACTTTGGGTTCGATACAGGATTTATATAGCTAATGAAAGGGATTTTATTAGGTTAATTTGAAAAGACAGGAAACGATGTGGGTTTGCAGAGAATTAAAGAAGAATGAGAAAGAAACTAAGGCAGTCACACCTAGGATTTTCCTAAGCATTCAAAAGAAGGCAATCACACCCTCAATGAAAAGCTTAAATGATGCAAATTCTGGAATTCATTCACTGCCTCAAAATGTCTATTACAACTGTTTATATAGACTCCATATAAACTTGGTGACCAAGTAAACTTAGGGCGAAGTAAATATAGTTGTCTTGGACTCTTTAAACTTACTAGACTCAATAAAAGCTGGCCCAAATCAACAAGATAGGCCCAAAAATAAAAGCCACATGACCTAGCCTACTAGTACCAATCCGAAACCAAAATGACCAAAATACCCATAATAATAAAACTCAAAATTAATAAAGAGTAGCAACAGAACTCAAAACTGCTTTGACTCATTAGGCAAGATCTGGTTGGGAATATTGCAAAATAATTGTATTGGCCTTTGAATTAGGCTTGCCCCTCGTAATATTTTTCAAATCTCCCTAGCATGGTGCTTGCATCGTCTCTCCCTTGCTTGGGAAAACTCGACTCTCGGGAGTTGAATGAGTGATATCCCTCATAAAGATCACGGCCCAATTGTTGAAATTCCTCATCAGAAATCCACGTGCCATCGACCACGACCTATTCTTCCACTTCACCAAATACTTTTGGTACCCACAGCTTCGAGTCCGACCACAGGATATTTTTTTTATTTATGAGCTTATATTGGTGATTTGGACCAGCTTTTATCAAGTCTAGTAGGTTTAAAAAGTCCAAGACTATTGTATTTACTTAGTCTCCAAGTTTACTTGGTCACTAAGTTTATGAACTCCATATAAATAGTTGTAATGGTTATTTTATGGCAGTGAATGAATTCCAAAAATTTTAGCATTAAAGCTCTTCATTGAGGGTGTGACTGCCTTCTCCACTAAGTGTGAATGCTTATGAAAATCCTAAATATGATTGCCTAGGTTTCTCTCTCATTCTTCTTTAATTCTCCGCAAATGATTGCCTAGGTTTCTCTCTCATTCTTCTTTAATTCTCCGCAAACCCACAATATTCCCCGTCTTTGTAAATTAACCAAATTAAATCCCTTCTATTAGCCATATAAATCCTCCATCAAAACCCAAAGCCCAATTTTATCTATCCGTAATCATCCTTCAACCCTTTTACTAGACAATGCCCTAATCTGAAATTCAAATGCAGTGCTGATTGTGGAAGATCCTGCATTAGTTTGGTATCGGAGCATATCAACACTATGTCTACTCGTACGGGAAGAACCTACAGAAGGAGATTGACTGATCATCAATGAGACGATTTATTGTTGAGGCTTTTAGAGCAAATGGATGGGTTAAACACTTGTATTGGGGTCCTAGAATCAAGGGTTACTCAAACCACGGGTAGCTGCAACCAACCTTGATGGAGAATCGAGTAGAGGTGACGCCAAAGGTGAGAGCTGCTTAACGAGATGGACAGAAAGAATATCAGCCACGTAATCTCACTCTAAGGCGGGGGAGTAAAGACTGATAGGCCTCAACAAGAGCCCCAAGCCTCCTTGATGGACGGGCCAAGGGAGCTGCTCGAAAGAGAATATTACGAGCCTCAAGACATGGCGGGAAATATCACAAAGAAGCTAAAGGTGGATGTGCCAGACTTCAACGGGAGACTTGATCCAACAATCGTTGCCAGTTGGTTGTCTGGGATTGGGGAATATTTTGATTGGTGATATGTCAAATGAGACGCAAGTTCGTTTTGCCAAGATGAAGCTCGTGGGTCTAGCAAAAGTGGGGTGGATGTCCTAAGTCTAATCTTCTTATGTCCCCTTACGTCAACCAAACCTTTAGTACAACACATTCCTAAAGGAAAGACTCACATGGTTGACGTAACAAAGAAGCACGATGGTACCCATCAAAAAAATAAAAAGCCCGATGGCAAAGACTTTTGCTTTAGGTGGGGAAGCAAAAGACCACATGACCTAGCCCACTACTACTAGCCCGAAACCAAAATGACCAAAATACCCCTAATAATAAAACTCAAAACTAATACAGAGTAGCCCACTACTACTAGCAACGAAATTAATAGAGTAGCAACAAAACTCAAAACTGCTTTGACTCTTTAGGCAGGATTTGATTGGGAATCATGCCAAATAACGATATTGGCCTTGGAATTCGGCTTGCCCCCTCTCTTATAATATTTTCCAAGTCTCCCTTCCAAGGTGCTTGCATCAAACTCTCAAGAATACGAACAACTACAGAACTGTAACAAAATGGCAAATGATCAATTTGGTACCATGATGCAGAAATGGACCACAGTGACCGGCAGCTCCACAGGCATTGGAAATTTACTAAAATTGCACTGATAAAACAACCAACTGGCATCAAACTCCTGATTCCAAAAGACCACTTGATAATTCATCAAAGAGAACCAAGAATAAAAATAAGTATGTATTGCACCCAAGCCCATTTATATGAACAGGATTAACTTAGAACAACAATCCATAACACACAACAGTTCCATAAAAAACACCAATTGAGTTGAAAATACTAAAATAAGGGATGATCTGTAGCATTGTTGAGCTTTATGTCCTTTGCTCCGCTCCAAATATATGCCCTCGTGCCCAGCTCGGTCTTTGGTTGTTGTTGCTCTTTCAAGCTCCTAATAAATCTTTTTATCATAAAGATAAATATACTAGAATAGAAGACAATGCAAGCACTTATTCTCCAAAGGAAGGTTGAGTCATTTCCCAAGCAATTCCTAAAGCAAAATCAAGAAACATGAAAGTGGAAAGAAATACAAAATAGCATTCCTGAATCCTGTAGGAATACCCTACAGTCATCTAAAGCTACTAAAAAGACCAGCATCACTTCATGAAGAGCAACAAAACCCATGGCAACTGTTCCATTATTATCCAGACAATTTTAGTAATACCTTCTCGGACAAAAGCTCTTAGATCAGAGGTGCAATCTTTCTCCTGCTCGTGTACCAACTTTTTCTAGATCAAGGTCTATCTCCAGAATTGACTAGCTGAGAGTTGACTCAGGGCAAGCCACACATTGCATTGGCTTTGTTGATCAAATCAAGTGGAGTCAGCATCAGGATGATGTGTAGTTAATGGTTGCAAAAGGCCAATGGATGTTTATGGTGATTACAAACAAGTGGAGACGTCAACAACATATCTTTAGGGTAGCTGGGAAATAGACCAAGGTGGAGATTGTTGGGATTTGTGTCTTGTTTCCACCTTAGAAGCAGGAATCTTCCCTCAAGGGGCCGCTCCTGACCCAGAACCGCGATTCAGCGCTCCTTAGGAAGAACCTTCCAGGGAGTGTGATCCAAGAGAGATGGAGACCGCTCCCATGGCGCTCCCAACCGGCTCCTATTACTCCATTTGTACCCCCATCGCCAACTTACTTGCGTCAAACTCCTCCAACTATTCATAGTACTTCATTGGAGCAAACACAGAGGCAAATCTTCAGAAGGCATGAAGAAAGAGGACACGAAAATGAAGATTGTTCGAAAGTACGACTTTTTGCTTGCATATTGGGTGCTCTTGGGTTTGATTTTCCGGGTTGTGGGGATAGAGCATGTAAGGATTGGGTTGAGGGATTAGCAATTATCTCCTTGTAATCTCCAGGGCTTGTTGCTCATAGTGGAAGATGGTGTATCTCCTGTGGATGTAGGCAATCTTGTTGAACCACATAAACCCATGTCCTCGATGTGCACCCTTTGGTTTGTTTACAGTTCCCATCATGTAACTCTGATGTTAGGCTCATTGTATTATCACAACGGCTGTGACTTGACAGTGAAGGTCTCTGGTTCTTTTGTGCATGCATTTCATATAAAAACTCTTTAATATGGCCTCAAGGCCTTAATGTGACCCCGAGTAAACTTTAAACAAACTAGTAACCATTTTAAAAAATTATTACAACGGAAACAATGACAAACTAGACGCTAAATAAAGTTGGTATTCACCCTAATGGTGATGGTGCCTTCAAGTCTATAGAATTGGGGTCATGGGTTCAAACTTCATAGTTATCTATCTGGACAAGTTCTACAAGGAGCAAACTTCATAGTTATCTCTAGAGAAGGCGAAAAAGAGACCGTAATGTCTACAAGGAGCATTGCCTGCACCAAATATTAGTGACACATCCAACATTCAAAAAAAGCATTAGTGAAACTTCCATAACCATTCTAGCTGGTGAGGACAAAAGATAGGCTGCATGATCATTAAACAAATATATTAGAATGCATGATCATTAAACAAATATATTAGAATCAAATACTAAAAACACATGAACATACATTTGCACGTAGATTCATGATAAATATGGATACAATCTACAATGCCCAAGCACCAAGACAAAACACATACAAATCAAGTTACTGCTCAACATCTAGGAACATAGAAATCAACTCTACAAGGAGTTACCTATTAGACATGCGGATGTTAAAGGAAATCATGAATGCGACCATGAATGCCATGCATATGTACTTCAAACATCATAATACTTAAGACACTGCATGTGATCCAGCGATGTCTTGTACTGGTAATCATATTATACCATATCCAAATAATTTTTTACATAGAACACTTAGGAATCTGAGTGACCCAGCAACAGGAGCCCTCATTCCAGTCCTTACATGTGTGTTTACAAAGGTTATCATGTACACCATTATCCAGGGGACACACCAAACATACCATAGAATGATACACACTTGAGGGGAGGTTTTCAAACATACGAGAGACAAAACGACACTAGAGGCTTAACCAGCATGCCCTTACGGCCATCTCAAGCCTCACCCAGCCAAGAGCTATGTACAATTGATGATGCAATGTATCATTATGCAAGACGCCCGTAGTAAGGATACAATGCGCATACAAAGAAAGGATGATGTCGTACATATTATTCTGCATGCAACTCCCTTTAAGTCCAATCAATTAGACACTCTTCTCTAGTAATATATAATTGAGGAAACCACAACCTTTTTTTTTTTAAGATTCACCTTAGTACTCCTTGTTGTCCAAGGCACAAGAATCAAATGAGGCACATAGTTGATGGTTACTGCATGTACTCCATAATTACCTCATCGCTTGTGGACTAGAGGTCATGCATATCCTAAAACTTGGGTATGGACACATTGTAAGAATACAAATGAAATTTATCATTATTTTCTCAAGTTTATAATAAGCACCCACTTCGGATACACTTTTTTAACCATGCAGGTAACATCGTGTTTAATAATGGAAAATGTCAATGGTTTCAGAATAAGTCCAGATACAAGAATTCTAGAGATTTTGCAACACAATTCAAGTATCCATTTTCCTTGCAACAGAGCAGATTAACCATTTTTTTCCGAGGAGTCAGCTGAATTAGAATTCAAGAGCATTATATAAAAAAACAAGGGCATATTCATACCAGAACTTTCGCGCTTCCAAAATCACAAAGCTTGACCTGGTGAGTAAGAGGATCAACCTACACAAACTTCCACTAGCAGTAAGAAAAACTGCCGCGATTCCTTGATTAATTTATATAAAAAAAAAGCTGCAGAAATCTTATGGTCAAACAGACATACCAGAAGATTTTGAGGTTTCACATCCCTATGACAAACTCCAGGCACAGTATGAATATAAGCCAGTCCCCTAAAAATCTGGCCAACAACGCCCACTGTTAAGAGGGGAAAAAAACAAATACAAAATATAACATGTTAAAAAACTAGAAAAATATTATACTTGGTATGTGTAAAGTTTCACGTAGATAAGTGGCATCCTCTGGTTCACATTGCTGTAATGCTTCAGAACCCGATACACAGTTTCAGGAACATATTCCATGACCAAGTTGAGAAAAAGCTCATTTTTGCTTGTCGTGGAAAAGAAACAATGCTTCAAAGATATCACATTGGGGTGATCCATAGAGCGCATTAGTTGGAGCTCCCGATTTTTAAACCGTCTATCCTGTAAGACCTTCTTTATAGCCACAGTCTCCCCTGTTTCCAAGCATTTTGCCTGAAAATAAATAACAAGAGCATTTTTTTTTTACCGTTAATAAATAACCAGAGCATATCTTCAAAAAAAATATGTATATCCAGAGTACGAAATCAAAGGTAGGCATATCAGAACTGCTGAAGATATTGGGAATCAGATCAACTACTATGGTTATACCTGAAAAACAATCCCAAATGACCCAGTCCCCACAACACGCTCTGCCATGTAACTGATGGTCTGCAAAATAGAGAAAGAAATACAGTTTCTTAGCTACTAAAAAAATGTGTGAATAAAATATGCTGCTTCCATCGATTCACACAAACTTAGTTTGGGCATTCATCAAAAATGTCAATGGCATACCATCTAGCATACATAGGTCACTTAAGTTACATTCTAACACACTTAGATTCACCATTTAACCTAGAATTTTCCAAGGCCAGGCCAACTTGTATACGTTTACACCAACAATATCGATTCTAACATGCCCCAATTCACCATTTACAAAAACTGTTTGAAATCAAAATTTTAAAATAATTAAAGAAACAAGAACCGGAACAGCCAATTTGTAAGATCTAGCCCTAACCCGTTTGGCTTCTCCATTTTTGCCTCCAATTGTGGTGGAAATGATGTGACCGGTGACAGGATCATTTCCCTCAGCTACAGATGCTGATATTTCCTGCAACAAAGAGTCGGCGAAGGAGTTACCATGAATGTAATTTAGGATCCATAGATTTGAAGCCTTAAAAGAAAAATAATGGAAATATATGAGATGTTGATACGTTTGAAGCCTTAGAATAATAATGGAAATATATGAGACGTTGATGGCGAAAAATCAACCAGCAGAGCAAACAACATACAAATGAAAGTAAGTATAACTAACCATTATGGTTAAAAATCATCAGATTTCTAAAGTAACCCTAGGTTAGAGGAAGGGAATAACTCAGATGTAAAAATCATAGAGAGAGAGAGAGAGGAACAGCAATAAAAGGATGCGAAGATGTAAAGGAGAAGCAGAATGGAAACGCAATGCTTTTAAAGAAAGCATGAAATTTCTGAATATGGCAGACCAAACAAGAAAAGATCAGAAAATCATGAAAAGAGAATCAAATGCGACTAACGCATCAAGTAAACCAGAAAAGATTCAAGAACAAGCAACAAGAACGTAGCTGGCAAATATGAGAATAAAAACAAAAAAATCCAAAGGGAGGAAAAAGAAGTAATAATGAAAGATCAAATATCTCAATAAATGTAGCAGGAAATCAAACGATCAAATGAAGATCGTAAAAATTGAAAGAGCAACTCCAACGACACACGGAGAAGAGGACAAAGATCAAAGATCTGATTAAAAATAAGAAATGTAACTGAAACAGCAACAGATCGGGAAAGAAAAACAAGAAAACCAAAGATCCGACAAAATCGAGGAGAAGCGTAAAGCCTTAAAAGCATCATAAGAAATAAAAAGAAAAATCAAAGATGTGACGGTCAAAAACAAAATATCACTCAGATCGTGAGGGAGGGAAAAGGCAAAAAAAAAAAAAAAAAAAAAAGAGGGAACACAGATCAAAATCGCTGTAGAAACAATAAACCAAGGCAGAAAAAAAAAAAAAAAAAAAAACCTGATCGCTCCGATCGCAGCAAAATTTAGAGATCGATGAAACGAAACCTCTCGTCACCGGCCTTGATCGAGAAGAACAGATCAAAGAAAAAAATGTCGCACCATCGCAAATGAAAAAAAAAAAACAGAAAGAAAGAAAAACAGGAGAACGAGCAAAAATACCTGTAGAATCTAAATCTCTTCCAAAAGAAATAAGAATGAGATAATATCACTAAGATCACCACCACATGATGTAAAAAAAACACGAAAATGGTGAAATCAGCAACGATTCATCAGAAGAAAACGGACAATAGAGGAATGGAAGAAAAAAAAAAAAAACGGAGGCAGTAAAAAATCTAACCCTAAAAAAAGGAAAACGAAGAAATCTGGACAAATATAACCCTAAAAAACAGGAAAACGAAGAGATCTGGCCGGAAAATACCTTATGTTCTCCCATCTCAGGAAGACGAGGCGCGATCTTCACTCCTTCGTTCTCTGGTGGATGAGGAAACGAGGCCATGTGCAAAACTCTCTCTCTCTCTCTCTCTCTCTCTCTCTCTCTTCTTTTTTCTCTGTTTGTCGACCTCTGCAAAATACTAAAAAGTAATTAATAATTAATTACGTTGAAAATAAAGCTAGATTATAAATAATTAGATAAAATCAGAAGACTGAAAGTCTGAAATACGAAGGCGGCAGAGAGGGGGGTTCCGGTTTTGATAGGACGTTGTAGTAAGTGAATTGACATAAATACCCTTTGAGTGGACAGGTGGTTCCCGACAAAAGCTGTCTCTAGTCACATGGTGGGTGGGGTTCCCTTCACGAAAGCGAGGTTAAGTCATTTTGGTGCCATCCCAAGTGTATCGGATCCCTGGGAATTCCGTATTTCTTACTATATTGAAGGGTATTTTTGGAAGCCCACCACAATTATATTATTTTCAAATGACAAGATTACTTTCCCATACGTTAAAGTAAGTCACTGGATGAATTGATAGAATGAAGGGCGCCCTCACATAAACTAGTTTCAAGGGCGCCCTCATTAGTCAGTTTCAGCAAAAGTGCATTTAAGATTGCGCCGAAAAGAGTGGATGGTGCCTGAAAATGTGGAAACAGTGTTGACTTTGGGGAATTCAACCAGTGGGGACGCCCTTGAATCTGATTTTTGCAAGGGCGCCCTTCATTCTATCATTCCACAAGAAACAAAGACTAACTGAAAATTACCGAAAAGGACAAATAAGAACCTGATAATAAATGTGGTAAATAAATAAGATAAAGTCGCGACTGTCTCTGGGACTTTTTGGTCAAATACGGAAACCGAGGCGGGCTTTCTTCGTTCAACAAGAAGGGTATTGCCGTAAATACAATACAATGACCAGGGTAAACTTTTTTATTATTTCTCCGTTACTTTCAAACTTGGCAGTCGTATACTCGTTTCCAATAGATAAGAACAGAAGATACATGTGTAATTTAAACGACGCAAATGCCCTCCTGAAGGTGCAGTGTTACGTCCTTTTCCCGTGAAGAGCCTAAGAGGCAGTTTCGTCATTCAGGAGTAGAGTCTTAGGCCCTAGGAAATCAAGTTACTTAGTGGTACTTTATTTTTACTCGTACGGATTTCCGTACTTTTCGGGGAAAAACATATGCGCTTGAGAGAAGTACGGAATGTGTGCGATAGTTTGGAGGAATTAAGGATTTCGGTATTTCTGAAAACAAGAATCAAACACGGGCGATTCTTCAAAATCGGGTGGGAAAAGAACCATGATACCCTTCTGACATGATCAGAGTCCTCGTATGTTGCCTTTCCTGATGGATGAGAACATCAATCATTATCTTTTAAAATTTTTAATGATAAGAACTTTAAATATCCTCAAAAAAGCGTTACAGTTTCTGTTAGGAGCTTAGATGTAATTGCTGAATTTAACTTAAGAACTGACGAAGATGAAGAAGAAAAAGAAGAAGACGAATCTTTAATTGCATAAAGAAAATGAAAGATTGCTGGCTTGGAGGCACCAGTACCTCCAATTACAATAAAAGAAAATTTCTACACAACTTTTTTTCATACTCTATTTTTTTTTTCTTTCCTATTTATAGTTCCTGTAATACTCTATCTGCTTCTAACTACTTAACTTCCTAACTAACTCTGTTACAATTCATTCTTGCAGTTAATCCTTCAGCCTTGCTGGCACTTCTCTCTTTATGTTGGTAACTCTTCTTGTAGCCCTTGGATCTACCTGGCTCGTTACATTTGTTTCCCCTTGGAAATGAACTTTGTCCTCAAGGTTTAAGTCAGGGTAATCATGCTTCAGAAGTTGTGGAATGGCCTCTCCCTTCCTCTGTTTCTGGACCGTGATACTCCTCCTCATTAATAAGCAAAAACAGTGCTTATGCTTACATTTATATCATGGATTGTACTTTTCATCACATGTATAACACAATCCTTTATCACGTTTAGCTTGCAATTCTGCTGATGTTAACCTCTTAATTGGACCATTCTGCGGAGGAATTTTGGTAATTGATGAAGAACCCCCAATTGAATTATCAGTCACAAGCTGAGATACAGGGGAAAAGGAAATTTCGAAACTGGGTTTGTATGTAATTTTCTTGGCATCATTAATCTTGGCTTCAACCATTGTAGCTAAACCTACAGCTTGGGATAAAGAATTAGGCAAATGAATCTAAACCTCATTTCGAATTTCTGGTTTTAGACCGTACACAAATCAATCTACCAAGAATTTAGAAGGAAGATGAACAGTACGGTTGGCTAAAGCATCGAATTCCGCTTGATAATTTCCAACGGTGGAGGTCTGCATTAATTTGGCTAATTTGCCTTGAGGATTATCATAAATGGAAGGACCAAACCTGGTTTGGAGAGCCACAACGAGTTGTGCCGAAGAATCAAATGGTTGTTCCCTTTCCCTTGCTTGAAACCAATCATATGCTTTACCATCAAGATGGAAAGAAGCGATTTCTAACTTCAATTCTTCAAAAGTGTGTTGAAAACGAAAAAATTTCTCTACCTTCGAGATCCAAGCCGTTGAATCAGTGCCTTCAAATAGAGGAAATTCTAATCTTAATTGTCTTGCAGAAACCCTCCCAAATTATTAGCATCTCGAACGGTTTCTTGAATTCCACCTCGCACGCCTGCTTGATTTTCATGGCGTCCTTCGTGATCAATTCTTCTTGACAATTGATTGACTCTACCATCAAGAGCAGTGAGTTTGTTCGAAATCTTGAGCAGAACATCTCGCTGCTGAATAACGATTTCTTGCTGAGTTTGTATGCGATTTTCCTGTGAAGAGGTAGTCTCACGAAGTTTCTTGATTGCATCATCCAAGCTCTTCAAACGAGTATTCTCAGCCATGAGTTAAGAAGACAATGAAAGCACCAATGTTAGGAGCTTAGATGTAATTGCTGAATTTAACTCAAGAACTGAAGAAGATGAAGAAGAAAAAGAAGAAGATGAATCTTTAATTGCAGAAAGAAAATGAAAGATTGCTGGCTTTGAGGCACCAGTACCTCCAATTACAATAAAAGAAAAATTCTTCACAACCTTTTTTCATACTCTATTTTTTTTTCTTTCCTATTTATAGTTCCTGTAATACTCTATCTGCTTCTAACTACTTAACTTCCTAACTAACTCTGTTACAATTCATTCTTGCAGTTAATCCTTCAGCCTTGCTGGCACTTCTCTCTTTCTGTTGCTGACTCTTCTTGTAGCCCTTGGATCTACCTGGCTCGTTACAGTTTCCCACTTCTCACGTAAAATCACGTAAGTCTCTCTTGGCTTAGAACGGCGACGTTATTGAACATTTATTATTTCCCATGTCTCTTTTGGCTTAGAACGCGGTCGGATTCTTGAGTACGTTGCCGGAATATCAAGTACGCCGCCGGATTCAAAAAACACACATCGTTCAAAGATATCAAGTATGCCGCCGGATTCTAGAGTACGACGCTGCAATATCAAGTACGCTGCCGGATTATAGAAAACGCCGCCAGAATATCAAGGGTACGCCAGTGGAAGTAGGGTCTGAACAAAAATAGAGTGTACGCCAGCGGAAATAATGGGTACGCTGGCGGAATCTCATATAAAGAGGCGGTATTATTAGAAGACGTCACCGTTCCATATTGATGTCCACGTGTCGTGGATCCGACAGTCTATGCATATTGGGAACATACAAGATTTAAACGAACCCAAGAGACTATGGGTTCAAAGAAAAATTTCAAATCCAAACCAAACTAGCTGTGTATAGAGGCGCTAGCGTTCCAAAAAAAAATTCAACACGTGTCAAGCATCCATCCATCTCTAGTTATTTCCAACGGCCAAGACAGAAACGAACAAAGGTTCTGTTAGTTGAAATACACATTCAAACGAACAAAAAGAAGCCTTGTGAAGCGCGCCATTTAATGGGCAATAATGAAAAAGGAGATTTTTGTTGATGTCATAAGGGTATCAGGGTCTTTTTCCCACCCGATTTTGAAGAATCACCCGTGTTTAGGGGTGTCAACGGATCCACTTCGGGTCGGATCCACCTATGTCACAGTCACGATCCATTCAAATTCCTTATTAGTAGGATTGGAGTCAGATTGGAGTCAGATCCTACCTTCTACGTCATGATCATGATCTATTTTAATTCGGACTGTCCATCAAAGTGTCCTATTATGTCCCACTAAGCTAAGTAAACAAGTAATTTTTTTTAAGGTGAGCAATTTAACAGCTTGAAGAGATATCAATGCAGAATGATTGATCTCGTTGATGCTTGATGGCGAGCTCCAGAGGAAAGAGAAATGAGAACCCTAGATCTAAGTTTTTTATGCTAAAAAAATTAAATGGAATAAAAACCTGAACGCTTCCTAGGGCAGTGTAAGATCTACGAACGAGGGAGTCTCTCTCGCTGGACTCCTCTTGAGTTTCTTGTCTTCTTGAGAGAGATTGGGATTTGGGATCACCGTTGTTGTTAATGGTAGCCGGGTAGCCAAAAGAACAAAACCCCAAAACCCCTCTCTCTTTCTTCGTGAAGGTATGAAATGAAACGATTGAAATGAGTGATGTCGCATTCCCATCCGATTCATTAAGTGATAAAGAGGTTTTGACCAAAATACCCTTTATAGAACGGTTAGCATTAATAAAATTTGGAGGATATTTTTGCAAAATATTTCGGATCATGACTATCCAATGGGCATATGTGGCTTGCCATACCCAATCCGAAATTTTTCGGAACCCATATTTGATGATCCAAACCCATGGATCTTATTCATATGTTTAGATCCCGTTCATTAACGTTCTGATTCGGACGATTCATCGAACCGTCTGGAACCATTGACACCCCTACCCGTGTTTGATTCTTGTTTTCAAAAGTACTCGAAATCTGTAATTCCTCGAAACTATCTCACACATTCTGTACTTTCCTCAAGCGCATTTGTTTTTGCCCGAAAACTACGGAAATTCCGTACGAGGGTGCCCAAAACACTTTCAAAATGAACCCCGTCCTTGAAATAAAACTATGATGCGAAATGACCAAAATACCCTTAACCAACAGTTAAAGCTTTAAACAAAGATCGTCACCAGCACTCACCCCTGAGTGAATGATACTTTGGTTATTTTCTAGAGGGGGTGACTGATACTTTGGTTATTTTCTAGAGAACCATAATCAGCCCAGATTACACCCAAGTAGAACTCACCCATAAAAGTTAGTCATTAAGGGGAGGGTGCCCAAATCCTTATAAGTCCTTCCAATGTGGGGTCTTTGCGTTCGGAGGATAACCAAACAGGGAGATCTCCATCCCGGAGGATTTTCACCGTCCTAAGGATAAACAAGAGTTTATCACACCCAAACTCTGGTACCACTTATTGGGACTTAGGTAGAACCCACCCTTAAAAGCTAGCTATTAAGGGGAGGGTACCCAAGTCCTTATAAGCAGTCCACATCGGGTTCTCACTTCCGATGTGGGATCTTTTCTCTCTAGTGGAACTCCAACAACACATATTGCACCATTTCAATCTTTTTTTTATTATTATTAAAAAGGGGATCCCGTCCTGTCTCTGTCTCCCTCTCTAAATTATTGAGTGTTGCTATGGAGACCGAGAGTGCAACCTAACAAATCCTCATATGCCACATGGCAAGGGAAGGGTTGTTTTGCCGTTCACATGGATAAAAAGCCAAAAGTCAAGGGAAAGATTGCTGATGTGTTAAAGAGACTATTTGTTGGGTTCCACTCTGTCCCCAACTTGGTTACCATATCATTATTATAAACTATTTGCATATGATCTGAGATGCAGTTAATCTTATTCGCAGGCCTTGGCCGCAACGAAGTACTTTGTTGTGAATAGATGAGATTAATCTCACTAAACCATTTTTTTTTTAAACCTTGGCCGATCACAAAAAGAGTGAAAGGTTGATTTCTATCCCCCTCCCCACCACCCGAAGGATAAAATTACCCCCCCCCCCCTTAACGTTATTAGCTAAGTTTTAAAGGGAAAGAAAAACGTTAAAGGGGGTGATTATATCCTCAAGCAGTGAACCATTCTCACAGAAACCGTTAGAGAGGGGGGGGGGATTTTATCCATCACAGGGAGGTGAAATCATTTCCCTATTATGTCTATCTTGATTAATGCTTCCCATGCGGCCTAAGTTTCATATTTGCAAATAAGATTAGATTAAAATAATCTTATTTGCATATATTAATAGTGCCAATATTCAAAGATAGAAAATTCTAACAGATGCAGTCCAATATAACCGCCCCCATTGGTCAATATCCACTTAAGGCTATTGACCAATGGGGGTGCCATTTCACCCCTTTTTTTCCAAGGGTGCCTCTGAGTGTAGAATCCCTCTTATGATTATCTTATGAATGAGTTGCTATTTAAAAAGAGAAATTATATGATGTATGAGGCATGTTTTGCTGCCATGTTTGACCGTTAAAAAAAAAAAAATGAGGCCATGTTTTGGCTGCCATGTTTGACCATTCAAAAACAAGATGAAATATTTTCCATGGAATTGTAGGTTATGAAATGGTGAGAGACAGCTAGGGAGGGTGAGAAAAGGAGAGCTAGAGAGAGAAGGCATGAGTGGGGAGTGGTGAAAATGCTGAATTAGATCATCCAAATACTAGTAGTTCCACATGTCTCATTGGAAAAATATTTCATGGCAGCCAAACATGTGCAGATCTCCGGCTCAAATTTGTTAGAAACACTCTTTTTTAGGTGACCTGCTCAGAAAAGTAGAGAGGCAAGATAGCTATAGCATATCCATTTCATCAAGTTTTATAGGAACCATCCATCAAATGAGTTGCAGAATTAGTTCTACAATAAAGCTTAAGCCCAGAGAATCAGTATAAGTACACATCTAAACTCCTTCCTCAATCCGATCCAAATAACAAAACTAAAATCAAAATTCAGCCCATTCTTACCCACGATGAGCTGAAAAGACTATTCTAAACTAGAGAAAATAGTCTAGTCATAACTTAGGAAAGAGTTTTACAAACTAGCTTAAGTGCATTCAGACGCCGTGGGAGACATGTTCGAATGAAAGCTAGAACAGCTGCCTACTTTGGAAGTTGGTTTGTGATGCTTCACAAGAGGGACCAATGACTGCACAACGTCCGCCATTAATGGCCTGTAATCTGCTTCAGGTTGTACACACATGGCGGCAATAGCAGCCACCTGAATAACCTCTTTCACTGAATACTGCCCTTCTAATGATGGATCCATTATCTGTACAATCTTCTGTCTGTCCGTTAGCCGAGTCAAAGCCTTCGGCATAAAGGATGAAAATTTTGAATAAGTAAAACTGTAATTATGGGTCATATATGCTAGAAAATGACAAGAAAAAACAATCTACAGCCAGAGGCCAACTTAAACAGCACCATCTGGAAAGACCTCATGGATTTACATGGTTTAAATATAGGTGTTCTAGCAAAGATCTCATCCACTTATGTAGGGGGAAGAATCTAATCGTCACTGTCTATGGGGCTTGTCTGGTTTGACGATGTTGAAGTATAAATGATTAAATAACACCAACTCTAACAGATAAAACTTTTACAGTAATTGGTTGTATTACATGGTATCAGATCTATTGCCTCACAGGAGATCCTGGTTTCAAAACCCAACAACTTGATATTAAAAATCCACGTGTACGGCCAACCCGAAAAAAAGGGGGGCCACACGTGAAGGGGAGTGTTGAAGTGTAAATGATTTAATAACACCAGCTCTAACAGCTTAAGCTATTGGAGTAATAGGTTGTTTCACAGAACATAGAGCCAAAATAGGGAATTCATCTAATCCAGGCTCCTAATTTAGCAAAAAAAATGCTCATCATAAAAAAAAAAATTAACCACAAAAAAAGAAGAAGCTGGAGTGCAATTCCCACTCAGCCCAGGTTAACATATGCCTTTTTAGGGGGTCAAGTTCGTAAGACAGAGGCATGGGATTTAAATGTGAAAACAAACAATGGATGAAGCAGGATACAGGAATCTCCAATATCCCATTCAGTCTATCTGCAAACCGGACAGCTCCATAGAGTAAAAAGATTTATTTCTGTAATTTTCTACGTAATGGGAATAACATAAATGCAGCACTTAGGATGGTAAGATGAAAGTAGATGCCCACCCAAGATACGAGAACGCCTTCACCAGGAGGTCTTTTCATGTCAACTGGAACCCTGCCTGTGAGCAGTTCCAAAAGCACAACCCCATAGCTGTATACATCTGATTTGGTTGTCAAATGTCCAGTTAAAGCATATCTGTTTACACAGTGAAAGCTCCACCTTTTAATATCGTTTGAAATGACATTATTTTAGGTGTCTAGGTTAAAGAATAGAGTTATGCCATTCACTTTAATGATAAAACTAAACAGGAAATGAAGATGCAACATTTTATTTTCAAGAAAATAAAATAAAATATGTAATTCTCACTCAGGGGCAACATATCCTTGTGTGCCCAGGACCCTGGTGGAAACATGGCCTCCGACTTTCTCAGATCCAAGCTTGGCCAAGCCGAAGTCCGAGACTTTGGCATGGAAGTTTTTGTCGAGGAGGATGTTGCTGCTCTTGAAATCTCTGTGAATTATGGGTGGGCTGACATGTTCATGGAGGTATTCCAGACCTTTGGCAGCTTCCAAGGCTATCCTCATTCGGATTTCCCAGTCCAACTTAGAAACACCACCATAGGAACCTGCAAATCTAAAACCAGACCAGTAAATTCAACAAAGACAAAGGCAAATCAATCAGAACTACCCTTACTGGACAAGTCATGTAACATGCACACAGAAATTTGAACTGTATTATATTTTTTTGAAACACATGGGAGGAAATGCCTGTTTTCACTTAAAGACATTAAAATACACAATAAGAATAAAGCCAAAATACAATACAAGAATAGATAGCATCGATTATCGAAGCAAGTTATCTTCACCTGTGCAGAAAAGCTGGTACATGAGAGATAATCAACCACAAGCTATTCTATAGCATTATGATTATTGCAGATTGCTTGTCAATAAGAGAACGTTTGGCTACCATGAAATTTTTTTCCTGGAATATTAGCTTACCCGATGGTGGGGAGAGTGGGAGAGGGACAGATATTAGAGGGACCGAGTGACAATAGGGCAAGAAAGGAAATAAAAAGCTCTACTAAAAATATGGACTTTTTCCTGATTTTTAGATACTTCACACCCTCATCTCAGTCGTGCCCTCTCAAATCTCTCTCCCCCTCCCTCTTCCACCCGCCCTATAAAAAACAAATCCTGGCTGCCAGACATAGCCTAAATTTACTATAGTAACCTACTTTACGTTCTCAGTCAGTTACTCCTATATATACGAGGAAAAAGTTTGCAATTACTCTTGGCATTTGACAATAGAAAATGTACTAAATATTGTCTGAATATTGCATTCTTTTCTTCCTTACCCTCTCCCACAGTGAACTAGAGTGCCTTTTACGCCTGAAGATCAATAGACCTACAACTAGAAATTCAAATTGGAAGACTCAATCGAGACTGGAATCATCATACCATTGTAACTGGGTTAAAGCCTTTACACCACATGGATGACATCATCAGCAAATGTACATGGAATATGGGAGCTGTAAGGAGAGGCCAACAGGACAAAAAAGATGAAATCATCAAAATTTGTCACGATCTTCCAAGTTTTTTTTTTTTTTTTTGGTATTCAATAGCATATGTTAAATGATATAAACAAAGAGTTCTTCGGATTGATAAAAGCAGTATCTTCTGAACATGAACATCTTGGAGTTGGGACTTGGGATTGTCGTGATTTGTGGTCTTCTGATGAAGAGTTGTCTAAAAAGTTTCAGGAACCGTGCAGAAAAAAAGAGCAATATAGCACTAATCTGATTTTGTTGATTTTGAATTTTAAAGTTGGATTGATTCATCTCGAACCCCCAGATAATGTGAACTAATCTGATTTTGTTGATTTCAAATTTTAAAGTTCGTGTAGATACTTAGGTTATCATTTTATCATTAGGATGAAAAATGTGAAAATATCTGATCTTAAATCCGATAGATAGATTTACTTGATTAAATTTGGACTGCGTTTAGAAAGTTCATTGAAGCCTCCAATAGACAATATTTGGGTGGATCATTGCATAACTGAAGGTTAAACCACCACCCTCAATTACTTTTACAACATATTTATTCAAAAAGAAATCAAATCCTTCACATTAGCTATACGTAAAAAAAAATGGACGAGGATGCAAAGAAAATCATGTATTTCCTAATCCCAAAGTGCAGAGATGAAAACATGAAGAATCAGCTCATGAACTCGCTGCAAGGGTGTTGGCAGGAGGGAACTCAACCCCTAGAATATCGGAGGCCTTCGGAATCAATGTCATCTCACCAACCCAAGTGTGGAGAGTATTGGTCCTAAATATGGAAGCAGGCATCGTACATCTTCCTCAAAGTGTGAAGGCTAAAGAATACGGCAAGGCCCGACTACTGGCGGAGTGGCAGATATACATCACCCTACAATCTCTCTTGAGACCACCATAAAGTTGGCAGGTTTTCAGCCAACAACCTTGGAGGCACCTCTTCTCACCCAAAATTTGATGCATACAAGTTCTTAAGCAAAAAGGAAATCTCCAAGGACGAAACAAATATAGGCTAAAAGCTAAGGGCGTGTTCAGTAACGCTTCCCATTCTTGCCTAAAGAATCGGGCAGAAGCGGATTGTGGAAGCGACAATTTGTTGTCGCTCCGTGGAATCTCCTCAATTAGCCCTAAAAAAATGGGAAATATAAGTAACGGACTCTTCGTGGGTCACGCTTCCGAACAAGATTCTCCAACTTTTTTGTGCTTTAGTCATTCCTGCGCCTAAAAAATAGGTAGAATCTATTTTTTAGAGGTTTGCCGAACACGCCCTAAGTGACTCGAGATTCAGTATGATCACCTCCTCCCCCATACTCATACTCTAAGTAACTTCCTTCCGCATCTCACTTTTGAGCATCTGTGGTGTTAACCTCGAGAAATGCCATTTGGACCAAGCAAAATGCGAGAGTCGTGCCATCTTGGTACAAAGCATGTTTATAGAAGACATGGAAGTCAACAAAGAGAATAGGAAATACACAAGATAGAGGCACAAGAAAAGGTACCTTCCCATGCTAATTTCCTACATCTCCAATCCACAAGCAAGGTGCGACACGCCGACACAACTACATGTCATTCCCCACAAACACATGAATAATGTCTGGGAATTTACCATTCAAAATAAATAAATAAATAAATAAATAAATAAAAATGTCTGGGAATTTACTTGCATTCCCTCTCAAAGAATCAAAAAGGAAATTTCTTTCACTTCCAAGGAACTCTCATATCATGACATTCATTCTCAAATTTTGTGAATCATATATGCAAAAGGCATCCCGTAAATTCTAACACAACTTTGCTAGCACACATGGCTCAATTACACGACTTTGCTAGCACATGACTTTTCTCCTTTGTGATGGCAAGCCCAATCTCATCACGTACAATTTACATTTTCTACATTTAGGATGCATTTCATAGATAGGATTATAGGAACCAGTTTGAAGAAAAACAGTACATCTAGGGTGTAAATTTTATAGATTTCAAGGACTAAACTTCACAGACATGCATCAACAAAAAAGGTAGTCTTCCCACATTCACAAAGGAGCAATTTCAAGGAAACCCCAACTGGACCTCTAGGGAAACAACAGAAATCAAGTAAATAGAACCAAAACACTAGTCTCACAAAGCGTCCCTACAATCCAAGCATGCATGCAAAATGCTTGCTAAAATTCATATTAAATCAAGCCAACCATCATATAAACAGGAACATTAACATTAGCATCTTGATTCCGTATCTAAGTGCTAATGCTTCAGCATCATTGATCCCTTTCCCCCCACCAGTCAACAGGAAACTAGTCATGCAATACCTTCCTCATCTCTATAAATGCCCCTGCAATTCTTGTTGGAGTCAGTTGTCTAAGCTCGATCAGTCAAAATTGAAATTATAACTCCTTGTGGAGGTGCCCATCTAGAGATAATTTTGTTTGGACTTTCACCAGCCGAAAAATAGTAACACCAAATGATAAGAAGTGGCTTTAAGGCAAGCGGTTTCAACTCGTGATTGTAAAAAAGAACAAAGGAGTCATTCCTACATCATACGATCATTATCGAGAATACAATAAAAAAAACTAGTGATTGTACGAAGTGGGCATAGGAGTCATGCCATTTTTTCTAGTTTCTATGAGCCCCGCCATGCTAGAAACGAGAATATAAAAAAAACTAGTGATCGTACGAAGTGGACATAGGAGTCATGCCATTTTTTCTAGTTTCTATAAGCCCCGCCATGCTAGAAACTTCATATGAGGCATAGGAACATATGTACTATAGGCGGCCCAGTGCAGAGGCTCCCGCCATTACAGGGTCTAGGGAGGGCCAGATGTACGCAACCTTACCCCTGTTTTGTAGTGAGGCTGTTTCAGTGATTGAACCTGTGACCACCAGGTCACAAGGAACATATGTATTATGTGCAAAGAAAATTAAGAATCAGCAGATCACTTGCTGGTCTACTGCAAAGTACTGAGTGCATTGTGGGCCGAGGTTTTAGAATGGTTTGGTATTTGTTGGACGCAGCCAATAATACTATAATAGTAAGGGAGGCATTGGAGAGCTGGCAGTGTAAACACTCAGGTAGTCTTGGGCGATCATATGACACGTTGAGCTGCATGGTGGGGTATTTGGAACGAGAGGAATAATCGAACCTTTAACAACAAGTACAGTTAATTGGACTTTATTTTGGAAAGAGGCTGAAGGTCATTCTAAAGACAAAGCTTAAGAAGTGGAAAGAGATATTTCTTGGAAGAGGAGGACCAAAAAAGAATGTCAAAGAGAGTTGGGAACCCTCTCCTCTGAACCTAATTATACCTTCTACTCTGGAACATATCCTCCGAGTAGGCAGAATCAGGAATGGCAGAAACCTCCACAACACCAAACTTTCCTGTCCCAGCTCAATCAATGTCAGCCTTTAACCAACATATCTTTTGGGAGCTAAGTATTACTAATCACTTTAAAAGGCTACTCAGTTCAGAAAAAAAAAAAAAAAAAACACAAGTATCACCAAATATTTATCAAGAAAATAGTTTTCTTCTAATCTGTCCAGCATGACAAAGACGACAAGAATATTTGTTTGTACTTAGATATTGACTATCGGATGGTTCAAAAAAAAAGAAAAAGGGCAGTGATATCTTCCCCCCTTCTAACAGAAAACGTTAACTTTTAAGCCTTTCGGAGTTAACGGTGGCTCCCCCACCCCTTTGCATATCCTAACGATATCTGTTAAAGGGGGGACAATATCCATCAGAGGGGGTGGGGGGGAGGATATCACTTCCCAAAAAAAAACCACACATCACAGTGAGGATATTTAAGAAATGTTAAAGAAAAAATGTGAAGAAAAAAAAAACCCAATAGAATCACCTAGTAAAAAACCAGAAAGTGTGCATACCACTGTCAGGATACAAATGTTCTTGCAGACCTCCATTTGCCATATACTCATAAACCAACAATTTATGGTGATTGTCTGTGCAGTACCCAAGTAAAGACAACAGATAAGGGGAATGAAGCCGACTCAGCAAATCCACCTGTCATCCAACAACTACCCAGATAATAAAAAGTAAAGCATTAACCTTGCAAATGAAGTAAATGAAAATTTTAATTGGGCTTTACTGGGGTATCTAAGAAAAAGAAAAACCAGAAAAAATTGTAAGGTTATAGAAACTAAGTATCAGACCTCCATTTTGAACTCCTCTTCTCCCTGTTTCCCACACCGATCCATCAACTTAACTGCGATTTTTCGCCCCTCTTGAATCACACCCTTGTAAACCGACCCAAAACTGCCATGACCGATAATATTAGCCTTACAAAATCCACTGGTTGCAGAATGAAGCTGCTTGAAAGTAAAAACCTGAACTCCTTTCTCCATAGTAATCTGAACATTTTTTGAACCATCCTTTCCACCATGGTTCCCTTCAAACCAATAAATAGAAAATAACAAGATTAGATAATCAAATGTACAAAAAGAGTGATATTGAGAAAAAACACAAACAAGCACAAAAAATGCACGAATGGGAAGGATGGGAAAGAGGAAATTTCATAAAGATCAACTAAACAGAGCAGAACAACTACATCCAAAACCAACAGAAAGCAAACGAGAGGAAAAAAAAAAACCCTAAACTCACCTTTTAGGGTTTTTAAATGCTTGGAAACCTTGTTCCGGATGTAGCAGTAGTAGCAGAAGGAGAGAAGCAAAGAGACCACAGCCAAGACAGCTAGGGCAACGATGGCCACGAGAACAATAAGTTCTTTCTTCGCATCTCGACTCACTGGTTCCATTTTTGCAGGCGCATTCAAAACCCTAACCCTAGAGAGCCAGTTAAGAAGAAGCTGGCATTAGAAAAGATAGTGTGCGTTTTTGAGCCTGTCTCGTTTTGTCTTGTTGTCAGGAGAGTGTATTTATGGAAGGAGATGGTGAGAGACAGTGGGTTTTGAAGGTTTCTTGACGGAACGGGAAGAAGAGGAGAGAGTGTGAGAAAGACAAAGAAATCCCATTTCCCAACGCTTGAGAGAGAGAAAATGGTGGAAAAAGCTGCAAACAGAGGGAGAGGGTTTTGAAAAGGCTGATACGGACAAGACTGGACGGCTTTCTGAGGCGTTTTTCTTTCATATGCGCGCGTTATTTTAGTGTCTCCCAAATTACAAAATAATGTAAGGGGCAATGATTTTTTCGCCCCCGCTGTAGGATTATGCGCCCCCTGGTTAACGTCATTTGACGTCAAAAAGCGTGGAGTCTGCCCATAATTCACTCTCCATTGTGTATTACATGCTCGCGAAGAAGCATGGTCACCGGGAGTTTGTACACCCATAAATGATTAGAAAATTTTGTTTGAAAAGGACTTTTCTTGCCTCCTTTGTATTCAATAAGATGATCTGGTCTGTTGATCAGACTGGCGCTAACAGGTCAAACCCCGAAATCTTTCATCTTTGTTTAGGGGTTTGCAAGTAAAACTAAGGGGCCGTTTAGATATGCGGATTTTAGATTCTTGAATTTCCTCAAAATCATAGTTGGGAGATGAGAGAACAAGAAAATAAGCTATCGTTTTCTGTTTTCTCGCGCTTCTTTCCATCAGCAAGAGAGAAGGACCCAAGATTCTAGAGAAAAGTGAAGGAGTGCCCTATCTATAAGGGTACTCTTGGGGGTTCCGCTTCTCCAATGTTATAATAAAGCTGCCCAGACCTTGTGTATTCCTTTGTTGGCTAGATGCAGAAAAAAAGGATCACGCTTGGGCCCTTGACAAGTAAGGAGACAAGCCATCGTTTTCTGTATTCTCCCCCTTCTTTCCATCGGCAAGAGAGAAGGATACAAGATTCTAGAGAGAAGTGAAGGAGTCGGTTTCCTTCTCTCGTCTCCAAACTATGATTCTGAGGAAATCCAATATTCTAAAATCAGCGTATCCAAACGACCCCTTAATGTTGAGTTTTGTAGATTCGTTCTGCACGGGACTACTAACAAAGCTCATGAATGTTTGCAATACCAACTATCTCGGTTACAACTTACAAAACATTTCCGTGCGGAACCCAAAGGGCCCATTTAGTTGGAAAGAAAGGTTTGGATACAAAGAGTTCTCAATACTACCATTAAGAGACCGTTTGGATACACGGATTTTAGAGTCTTTGATTTCTCCAAAATCCTAGATGGAAGATGAGAGAAGGAGACTATATGTCACTTTCTGATTACTCGCCCTTCTTTCTGTTAGGAGATCATCATGTTCCAGGTTTTAGAAATCTCAGAGGATTTCTTACTTAAAATATGGGATTCTAAAGAGAAGCGAAACGGATGGTCTCCTTCTCTTACCTCCCATCCATGATTTTGAGGAAATCCAAGATTCTAAAATCCACATATCCAAATAGCCCATAAAGGAAAACTGATATTCACACTACTTTGTTAGATTCTAACTCCTCCCCTTTATTTTAGGCTTTGGCTGGCAACAGAGGGCCGTTTGGATACAAAGATTTAAAAATTCAGAATTGCACAATTTTGGATTTTACAAGATAAAACCTGCATTTTATGATCTGAAAATGTACAATATTGGGGCATTTTTGGGTCTAGAGAAATTATTTTATTGGAAAAAAAACCTTTAAAAAGTGGAAATTCCCTGAATTAAACTCTATTCAAAAAATGGGGAAAGAGAAAAATCCTACTGCCATCGATTACTTTCTTTTCCAAGAAAATAGAGTTTCTATTTTTCGGGGCTTTACTTCTCATAACTTCTATCTTCAATGCTTATCTCTCCTCCTCTCTCTCTCTCTCCCTCTCCATATTTTTCATGAACCATTTCTTTAGGCTACTTATATTGGCACTACCATGTTTGATAATTACACGAACTGACATTGTCTTTTATTAATTAACCGGCTGGTAAAGATTTGTTACAATTAACAAAGAGCTCTCATAACTCATAAGCCAACTTAAAAAAAAGAAAATACAAGGTGAGTTAGTGCAATTATCAAAACAATATTAAGTACCCAAGAGAAATCATATCATACTTTATTAGCTGTCATAGCTTGGCCCCATAAAAGTATCCAAGTCCAATATCTGTGCATCATATGCACGCCAACCAAACATTTCTGAAAAGCAACACTATCTTAGTGGCAACCAAAGGGACGGACCTTTTTAGGTTTCCTTTGTTTTGAAGCATAAGAAAGGGAAATATTCTTTACCCTCCTTTTCCTATGGTTTGACAGGAAAGTCAAACAGTAAAAAGAGGAAGGAGGGGGCTGTCCCAGGCAAGAAAAAGGGCGAATATTTCACTTCCAAAGGGAATAATAAATCCTCTCATTAGACATTTCGATTGTAACATTTTTTTGGCCCCCCCCGAACTGACCCTTGAGTATTCTAATTTACTTATACGAGACTTTCGAGGGGAAAATTAGTGCCATTTAGAACTTAAAAGAGAATAAAGACTAATGCATTTTCAACCTTTCAAGGGGAAAATTACCGCCATTTTGCCATAAACGAAGATACAATTCGGAAATCGGAATTGAATATCATGGAATTTGCGTGTGGGGGTTCCTCCTCTCATTCCCATTTCTGGGGGCACCGGAACCAGTTCAAACTTCAAACACAAGAGGGTGACCCATTTTAAGTCTGTGGGTGGGCCCCACCAGTTGTGAGAACAAGGAGAAGGTGCCAAACTTTCCACAGAATCCACTGTTTTTCTTCACAAAAATAAGAGGAATGCTAGATTCACAGGCGCCTTTGGAAAAAAGGCAGCAAAGGGCGTCCCTTGTCAGATTCCACTAAAGACATTTATGATTTAAACTTTAAATGGGATTTGACCAATGCAGGCGCTACCACAACCAGATAAAGGCCATGTTTTGGCTAACATGAATATTTTCTCAATGGAATATTAGGTTAGAGAGGGATAGAATGAGTGGGCAAGGGAGAGAATTGAGAGAACATGACGACTCCAAGATAAGAAAAACAAACTCTATTTTTGGAGAATTTATATGATGGGTGGACGTGAAATCACCTGAGGTCTAAAAAAAAGTAGGTACGGCCCACTTTTTTTTTATGATCCAAACCATTCATCTGTTTGGGCACAACGTAAATAGGTTGTGCCCTAAAAATCAGTTTCATAGGATGATCCTAACCCTCTGATCTGTAGAAGATTCCATAAGTGATTTTTGGAAATCTCCATATTCAGATCAGGGTTAGGATCATCCTATGGAACTGATTTTTGGGGCACAACCTATTTACGTTGTGCCCAGACAGATGAACGGTTTGGATCATAAAAAAAAGTGGGCCATACTTGCTTTTTTAGACTTCACGTGTTTTCACGGCCACCCATCATATAAATTCTCCTATTTTTGAGTAGAGATGTTCTTTTCCATATTTTTCACCCCCTCCTCACTCTCACTCTCACTCTGATCAGTGAACTTTTATAAACCCCAACATCCCCCCCCCCCCCCCCACACACACACACCATTTTTGTCTGACACTACACCCCGAACTCAGAAACATGCAAAAGATGATGCTTTCAAGATTTGTTTCTTGAATCGCCAACAATTCTTTCAAGACCTTCTCTAGAAAAAAAGAATTACAAATGATAATTTATAAAAACGAAAGAAAGATTGGCACATGAACATTTTATCTCTATCAAAATTCCCACCTTCATAATTCGTCCTCCCCAGAGTCTCTTACAAAAAAGCATACCCAGCCATTACTTGAGTTGTTGCTGCTTGTTGTAGTGATCTGCTGCCATTGATAGCGACTGTATTGAAACTGGGAACCCCTGACCCATCTGCATATCCACCATTGAAACAGAAATCATCAGAAATTAAATAAGAGAATGATAGTTTGGACTTTGGAAGGTAATGACATGGAATCTTTCTTTTTTTGAAAATTACAACTATATAACTGAGAATCTTTAATCTTCCAGCCAAACACTGTAAAGATCTAAGTTCCATATTGAGCAAATCATGTGTTGATTAAAAACGGTTAAGTTCAGAAATACTACAGTAAGGCCATTAAACAAACTCTGCAATGGTTGCACCATGAGATGGCAGTGACAATGGAGTTAGAAGTGTGAAAAATTATTTCTAAAGGGTTTTTTTTTTTTTTTATAGATAATCTGGGGTTTGGTGGGGACCCCTACCGGTTTATTAGAATGAGAAAGATATTACAATCAGCATACGAAACACTAACCCTATCACAAGAATAGGGAAACAGGCCAAGAGAACAAAGACAAAGAGGAAGCACAAGGTATCTCAAGAGCAGCTAATAATCCAGAGTGTTAATCATCCTCTGACTCAACTTCCTAGATCTCTGGCTCTCCCTCAGATTCTGGTGGCTCTTTCCCTGCCACGCTTCATTTTGATTAGAGGATGATGTAAGCTTTTTTTATCGGTGTCTGGAGATTTTGAATTGCTGATTTGGTCCCTTTCAGCTTCTTCCCCATTATTGGAATTGTCTGATTCTGGTCCATTTCCTGTCTTGTCATGACCTTGAGACTTCTCTTGGTCCTCTGCCCCTCCCTCATCCTCTAAAGGGTGGGGGCAATTTAAGAATAAATTATCCAAATAAGGTGGCAAATTTGGGCAAGGGGCATTTTAATGATAAACAGCAATAACCTAAAGTTTTCTAAGTCTCATTTAGTTCTTAATATAGGGCAATCATTTCAAAAAATCTTAAAAAGCAGAATGGGATTTCAACCCACAACCTTTCCAAGGTACGAAAACAACTTAACATAATACGAATTAAGTTGTGCTGAATTAATATTATATATACCTAAATTTTATGTGCTTTATTTTGAAAAACATAGGACAGTATTAAAAATCTCATCGAAAAGTTTACAGCAGCTTGCCAAACAAGGGCTAAGAGAAAAAAAGAGAAAAATAGAGGTCTTAAAATGTATGTGAGCAGGTCTAAAGTGTTTTGAGTCAAGACCTAAGGAGGGAATGAATGACTCTGGTTTATTTTCAGACTTCTTCCCAGTCTTTTTCCGAAACATTTCGCTGAATTCTTCTGAAGCCAAACTTGGTAACAGTGGGTTCGAATAAGCTGTGCAATTTACTACAAGGGTTTTTGCCGGAGGTTAGAATCTTGGCTTCTGATTTTGGTAGAGGCCATTTGAACAGTTATTTTCCTCTTTTGGTTCTTTCTGTGTTGTCAGTTTTATTATTTACCAATTAAAATAAACTAGTACTCACTAACAAAGTGACCAATAAGAAAGTGTAAAACCTCACCGTGCTACTCAATGTGAAGGAGTTCATGTACCCAGCGTATTTTGAAGCTGCCAACAATAAAGAAATAAGTTGTCAAAGCATGAAGAAGTCTAGCAAGATATGAAATAAGTTCCTGCTAAAATCAAGAGTGTTGATGAATCTTGAGAGAACTCTGAAAAAGATTGATACGTCCATTCCAGGCATATCTACAATGTAAGTATGATTATATAATTTATTTTCCTCATAAATATATTTGATAACTTCCGAATATTCTTGACCTAACAATCTAGGCCAATACATTTTTTTTGGGAAAAAGGTATAACACATGATAAATTGATAATAAATGCAAATTCCCTTCGAGTAAAAAAACAACCTATTTGAAAACTAACTGATGGCTGACACATTGAGTTTGAAAATGTATGAAAATAGGGAGAAAACCCAATACAATTTGGGTGCCCTTTGTATATATTTATAGAGGGCTTTACAAGTAGTTACCATGGAGAACATGTGCTTAACTAACTATAACTACATGTGTTTGAATTCAAAATAGATAACTAAATAACTTCCTAACCTACCACTACCATGATCCAACGGTCAGATCTTTCTAGATCGATCCACTACATTCTAACATGCCCCCTCAAACGTATGTGGATTAAAAAACGGCATACGTTTGATTACAATAAAATATCCCACAAAATTAAAATCCACCAATTGACGCACACAGCCGCTAATGAAAGTCTTTTGATGTTAGTGATTGAAGCCTTTGTCGAATGTCCACTGAATATGATCATTGATGCCGGTTGCCGAAGAAAATGTCCCTTGCAAGATAAGTAGCAAAGAGCCTTAATGGGCTTGTTGGAACTCGAGCCTCCATGGGCAAGTCTTCATGGGTCGTTTTGGATACCGATCCTCATGGAAAGAGATCACAATGGAGCTAGCCATATTAGGCATTTGTGGGCCTTCAATGGGCCATCGGTTTTGAATGCCGATCCACATGGAATTTTGAATGAATCTCTCAGGCACGCACCTCGTGACAGAGGTACCTCAACTGAGGAGAAAAAGTACTTCGGGCACGCACCAAAATTAGGTACCTCAGCAGAAATAGGACGAAGAAAAGAGAATTAGAGAAAATAGGTGAGAAATAGAATAGAGTCTAGCAAAATGACGATTAGAGACTAGAAGAGTGATAGAAGACAAGAGAATAAAGGTGATGACACTTTTAAAGAAAAGGGTGCCATTATCAATAGATAGGGATAGGTTTATTGCAAGGAGATGATTTGGAAGGGGGTGACGACAATTTCTATCTAATCAAAGCGGTCAATCATTATGGAACATTGGACTAAGTGACATTGGATTTTGTGGTGAGAAGCAACAAGCAAAGGGAAAAATGGTTATACATCTTTGAAGGGGGGTGAATATGGAATAGCTTGAAAATGTTAAGGATCTGGAGAAAAGTGAGTTATCGGCTAAGAAGCACGGGTACTCTCCGGAGGCCCACGCACCCGTGTCGGGTGTGTATCGGGTGCGGGTGCTCTTTGGGTGCGTACCCGGTACACACCCTGCTCAGGTGCCCTTGGGGGCGCACCCGGTTCAAATTAAATCTAAAATTACATATTTACAATAGAGGGGCTGTCCGAATTAACAAAAGCGTGGTGGTGGTGGTGGGGGGGGAGTGAATATATATATATCCCATAATTAAAAACCTAACAACTTAGAAGTAATATTAGATTTTGGTGATGTTATTGTTATTTGATTGTTCTCCAATTAAATTGTTTGAATTCTTTAACAAAATATTTATTTTTATAAATATATAACAAAATATAAAAATATATTATATTCAGCGTACTCCCAACGTACCCGTATTGTGTCGTACCCGCACCCCGTACCCGTATCCGTGCTTCATTGGTTATCGAAGTGCAATCCTTTGATTTCTAGTGCAAGAAACAACAATAAGTCCATGAGTGATTCTTCGGCAAGCGGAAAAGTGAGACTGGAACCATTTGTTGTTGAAGCAACCACATAGATTTGGTGGCGCTAAAGGTTGAGGACGCCTTGAAATCTGAAGGCGAGGGTGGGCGGATTTGAAGATCATAAAAGCAAGTAGCAAAATGGAGGGAGGTAGCAACGGACAAGGATGGTGGCCCGGCGAGATCTTGATCTCCAAACGTGGACAACAGAGTGGCAAATGTTGGGGTTTTGATGCGGTGGTTTCAGCGGCCCGGCGAGATCTTGATCTCCAAACGTGGACAACAGAGCGGCAAATGTTGGGGTTTTGATGCGGTGGTTTCAGCCATGAGAAAGAACATTCTTGGAGAAGGAAGAAGGAGAGAAGACAACATCATGTGTTTATACATGGATTTGCATGATTGCACCGAAGCATAGAAGATGACACAACATGCATTTGCACGGTTGGGATTTGAGAGAAGGGTTTCAACTTCTTCTTTTTTTTTGGAAAAAAAAGAAGGATGTTTTACCATGGCCAGGCGGACGTCAAGATTTGCCATCCCCCGGAAAATGAACTCGCTTGTTGTGATCAGGGCAAGATCTTAGGCTCTGATACCATGAAAATGTATGAAAATAGGGAGAAAACCCAATACAATTTGGGTGCCCTTTGCATATATTTATAGAGGGCTTTACAAGTAGTTACCATGGAGAACATGTGCTTAACTAACTATAACTACATGTGTTTGAATTCAAAATAGATAACTAAATAACTTCCTAACCTACCACTACCATGTGCTTAACCAACGGTCATATCTTTCTACCGATTCCATTGGGCAGATGGAACTATCTTTGTTATAATCTATAAAATGCCCAAAATACAATAAGATCATACAGAAAAGATGATAATAGAAAAAAAAATCCACCAATTCATCTTGAATGATCTTGTGATTCATCGAACATTCGCATTCCAAAACAAAATTGCTCCATTTCTTGTCAATTGCCACATTTTGACAATTAGGTCACTGAAATGCTTATTGACATGGCAATAGAAAGTCTATTTGGTCACAGACATGCTTTTAGACATGGCAATCAGAAAGTTCAGTGAAACTTTCTGAAATTTGGAATATTTCAGACAAGAACTTGTTCACAAATTCTTTTCCCATATTTATATAAATGTCTGTGCATGTGTGTTTTAATTTCACAGGAATTTATTTATATTAACCATGCATCAAGATTACATATATACGTCTAACAAAAATGTTCACACATGATTTTGGCATTTTGCATATTGGCATTGCTATTGAGTGCACAAGACCGCATGTTAGCAGATACAAATATTACTTACTTTTCTTTAAACCCACAGGCTTTGCAAGCAAAAGAGCATTCACAAATGCACCAACATTTTCACGTATAGCCGCCTCAGAAAAATTCACCTGCAAATGATGATCCCATGTGAGGTAAAGTCATAAGTACCCATGTCAACATCCATAACCACAAGAAGTTAGGGAACATGCATGTTTGACAAACACTTGTTACTTTGTGAGCCTGCATGTATTTAGCTATAGATCAATCAGGAATTAACATGAACTCTGCGTGTCAATTGATCTTCAGCTACATCAATATCCATACATACTAGTTAGAACATCCAAGTAATGCACAATAAAGGGTAATTATCTATAATTTGTAGATATAATGGAACCAAGGTTTTAAATTTCGGTCAGCATAGAAACATATGCAAATGATAAAATTTTAAAAAGAAACTTCGGGAAATGTTACAATAAGACAAATACATACTTAAAAACCATCACCTAAGCAAGAAAGCCATCCATAATGGCTTAATCACATCGAACACCTAGTGACATGCGTTGTAGCACATGTCAGGAACAATAAATACAAAAGTACAAGGACCTGTCATCGCCGTCCCTCCTAGGGCTGCGACTTTATGTCAGTACCACAGATTAATGAGGTGGTATTAGTCCCATGCCGATTTGACAAGATTTTATACGGTGTAAGCCCTTATAGTCCCTTATTTTTCAAAAAGTACTGTGCGGACCACACTATAGGATGATCCAAACCGTACAACATATGATGGGCAATAATGTAAATAGGTTGTGCCCTAAAAATCATTCCCATAGGATGATCCCAACCTCTATAGATCAGAGGGTTGGGATCATCCTATGGAAATGATTTTTAGGGCACAACCTATTTACGTTATTGCCCATCATATGTACGGTTTGGATCATCCTATAGTGTGGTCCGTACAATACTTTTTGAAAAATAACGGACTACAAGGGCTTACACCGTATAAATATCCCGACCTGACATCCCATACATAATATATGATTACTCTGTTGTGCAGTCCAAGTCCAATGGTGTTGCCTACCAAATATCATTATCTACATTAATGAAATGAAATGTAAAGTAAAATGACTTCATGACTTGCAAAAAAAAAAAAAACATTTCCCCTTTCTCTGTTTAATTAGAGGCTCATCATTAGTACAATGCATTGGTTTTGAAATTTGAAATTCTTGTGACTTCACATTAAAATGAAAAGTGGGCCCACCTTCGATTCAGCTAGGATGGAACCGTAAAGCATGTCGACAAAGATAAAAATCTTATTTTTCTACCTTTGCAAATGGTATTCGCACCACTATTTGCACCATTTACATCTGAATGACAATTTATCTATAAATACGACAAATCAAAGGTTGAAAACTTTAAAAAAAAAAAAAACTCCAAACTTTTTAAGGTTTTTCAAAATAGGGTTTTCAAGGAGAAATTTCAAACATTTTAGGATTTTCCAAAACAAGGTTTACCGGAAAAAAATCCATGGAAAAGCAGGAAAAACTTATTTCATTGATTTGCAGGATTTTTCTATTCACAGCTGAATAGGCAGAATTTTTTTTTGTTAAAAAAACAGTTTTATACCGTGTAAATTAGAACATATTTCCATTTCTTTGTTGTTTCGACCATTTCGGTCAAATTTCAGTAATTTCGACTGAAATAATGAAGTTGAGCAAATTCAATGAGATTTCATTTCGGTGGAGATGGTAACAGAAACATTTTAGTCGTTTCGTGTCAGTTTGAGTGGAAATTTAAAACTATGGTAATACACAGGTTTAGCATATTATTTGCAACTCAGAAATTTGTAACTAAACATGTTATCCTTCTTCATATCATTTCTATGCAATATCATAAAAATCAGGACTTATTGAAATTTCCACTTCAAAAATAAAAATAAAAATCTGGTCATGCTGATTTTCATAAAGATGGTAACCATTGTATTTGTTTAATCTGATCAGTTCTTCAATAGAACATGACAAAGAATTTGTTGCCCACCATACCTTTCCAAGGCCTACATGCACAATAGCAGTTTTGTCAATTTTAAAATCAACACGGCCACATTTGGCATCTTTGACTGCCCCAGCAATATCACTCGTCACAGATCCCAACTATAAAGTAGAATAAACAAATGTGAGGGCTCAGCATGATTCATCCAGATGTTCATAGCATTCAATAAAAGTAAAGAGACTCACTTTGGGGTTGGGCATCAAACCACGAGGTCCAAGAATCCTTGCAATCTAAGAAGAGGATAATATCAAATTGAATGAAGAAGAAGTTCCCGTATCTAAGCATCCACACACTAAAATAGGTTTCTAAGTGTCAAACCTTTCCAAGACGGGGCATGAAGGTGGGAGTTGATATACACTTGTCAAAATTGAGCTTGCCACCTCCTATGGGGTTTTGCATTCAAGAATTTAGAACTGATTCAACATCTATTTGTGATCCATATTAAAGAAAAAGATTTCTAATTTTGGCAGTGGGACAACATTACATTACATGACAATAAGGGTCAAAATGTAGCACCGACATATATTTCTTACGAATGCAAGAATTATTGCATGACCACACCAATGACGTACCCAAATCTTCTACTGGTACACGGACAACTGTGTGGACCGATAGACTTACCAGAAGATGCACATATCCAAGTATTTACATACACTGAATAGACTCGCAGTAAGTTCGTTTCTAACCAACAATCATAAATAATTTCCATCGGAGCAGCATACCAAAACTGACACGAAACGACCAAAATGTTTATGTTTTCATCCCCACAGAAACGAAATCTCAATGGATTCGTTTCACTTCATTGTTATTGTCGAATTTTTGAAACTTAAATTCCCAAAATTTGACCAAAATGGTCAAAATGAAAAGAAAAAACTGAAAGATGCTTTGATTTACAATGTATAAAGCTATTTTTTTTTTTCAAAACGAAAAAATACAGCCCAAATCTGCTGTAAATAAATTAAAAAAAACTCAGCAAATCAAACAAACACATTTTTTCCTGCTTTTCTAAAGGATTTTTCTACAAAAACCTGTTTTAGAAAACCATAAAAAGTTCGGAATTTTTTCAGCAAAATCATGTTTTGGTGGAAATTCGGAACCATGCTTCAGAGCTAAAATATGTAAAAGAGAGTACAATACAAGGATAATAAACCAATTGACTAATTGAATGCTATTTTTTGAGAGGAGGGGACACGGCACCTCAATAAGAAAACAACCTATAAAATCCTAATTTGCAGATGCCAGTATTACAAAATCAGAGGTTATGTCTCTAAAGCGGAAAACTGAAGCTTCCTTGCATACAATATCCGTGATACTTATTACGGGAATTCAGAACATGGATTCCAGTGAAGTACCTTTCCTGATTTCCTCAATAAGTTCATCTCCACCAACTATATCAGCTCCTGCAGCTCTAGCTTCATCTGCTGCCGTCCCTTCTGCAAATACAGCTATCCTGACCATCTGAAGAAATGATAACTTATCATTAAGTAGAAAAAATTACAGCAACATCTATTGAAGCAATAATGTTATGGCCACCATATATTCAAATATATATATATATTATGACCAACCATACCCTGCTAAAGGCAAGGAATAGTAGTACCTTTCCAGTACCATGAGGCAAGGTTGCAGCACCACGTACCATCTACAATTCAATTCAGATATCAGGTAACTCTGAATACAATCGAAGTAGTAGTCCTACTAAAATATTTAAGATACTGATAAATAAAAGTTTTGAGTGGGCATGAGAAATGTGCACACCTAATGATCTTCAAAATAATAAACCCCTGAGAGACAAGGGAGCAGAAACTAAGAAGCAAAAAGAAGCAAGCTGTAAGAATGTTAAAAAAACAGCATAACATCCAAAGATTCAGCCATCCCTGGATCAAGTTCTTAAAACTTCCGATGAAATCTAGAAATTGTAATACTAGGCTCAGTCCTGAAAATCTCAGTTGAGTCTGGAAGACTCAGAATAGTCTCCCCAGGGACATTCTTGAAGAAGAAAAAACCAACATTCAAATGGTTTGACCAAGTCAACACCGGATTCAATAAAAAAGGTCATTAAATTCAAGAACCTAGTTCATGATATGGAAAATAAACACAAAAAAGAACCAGGAACCATCCATCGCTCTTCTACCTGGGAAAATGATGCAAGGACTGTAAAATGAATTTACAGCCATAAACCTGCCACTTAACATAATCAATTAGATATTTGGTTGCAGTCATTAAGCTAACACCTAATCATATGAGAAGATCGGCCAATGAAGAAGCCGACAAGCTTGCCAAAGTAGGGGCTGACATGGAGGGAGCAGTTTGGATCTTCTCCGACTAGATGGCTAAGGATCAGTCCGCAATGAAATCACTCCTATCCGTCTTGGTGTTTGATTTTAGTTCACCGCATTTGTATTTAAATTAGACCAAGTGTTGATCCTGGACTGGGAGGTACGTAGATCTGTCTATGTATTTGGGGTATGGGCTAGTGGTTTTGGACCTTTTGCTGCGTATGTATTGCATTGGGAGGGATGCCCCATCCTCTGTAATGTAATTCATGTTCAGATCTTAATAAAATTGTTACTTCTCCAAAAAATAAAGAAAAAGAAAAAAAGAAATAAGTTCACAAAAAAACTGATTTTTTTAAAGAGTTGTTGTCCGGTTCAAGGCCATGTGAACATGGGTAATTCTCACATTTAAAGAACTCGTCAGGGATACCATAACTACTGATAGTCCATTATCCGTTTCAGGTACCCTAGTTCGTTGTTGACATGTAACTTAAATGCATTTAGGGACAACCAAGTCTCTATCTTCTAATAGTATTCTGACCAACTTACTTGGGGCGAAATTATATTGTGTACGACATGCACGTGATGGGGTTATGGCGTAGTTTCCACCAGTGTTTCAAATGCGGATGCGGGTCAAAATGCGGCCAAAGCAAATCCTAGTCAACTCGGCACGATGCGGCCCAGTACTTGGCTGACGCGGTACTCGACAGAGTCAAAGGAGTTTTGATTGACTTTGTATGGAAAAACACAGACTCGGACAAGAATGCGGCCAAGGTAAAAAGGAGTCACCTCAGACGAGTCAACAATGATGCGGGGGAGTTTTGAAACTAAGGTTTCCACCCTTCGTGTTTGATCCACCAATGACAGCCCCTCTCATAAAGTCGGACGCTGTTGGAACAAATATCAAGTGTGGCACCTTGATTACGCACAGAAATGCCCGGACACCATGTAAAAATTCCTTGGGAATGTTCATATAAATTCAGTAGAAAAAAGTCAAAAACTGTGTGATGGTATCCTATTTTCCAAAAGGTTGGATACCATAACCTTACCCATTATGGATGGTGATCATTTATAAGAAGTCAAAGTCCAGACAGATAGTGAACCCCCAACTTATAAGAAGTCAAAGTCCAGACAGACAGTGAAGCCCCAACCCTTGCAAGTTGAAGACTTTGGACTAGCTATTTTTTCCATTTTTTATGGAGTTTCAATTTTTAGCAGTCTACAGGGAAGTGAACGTAAAAATATTTGTTTGCAAGGAGTATCCTCCACCTGCCGGCACAAGTTTCATGGTGAAACAGTTGCCGCATGGCTTTTGCCAATTGTGACTACTAGATTCTGATTAATATCAAAATTATATCAAAAAATATGAACCATTACTATCTAAAACAGCAATTATGCTGGGAAGAGATTTATGGGGATACCAATGCTCGAAGCCACAAACTAAAGGTCAAGTCTAGACCATGGTTTTAAATTTTGGTTTCGGTCCCAATTCGGCCTTGGCCGAAATCCGGTGCTAGAAAAAAAAAAGTAATACTTTATTATATCAATAATTTCGGCCGAATTTATGTCACAGAGTTACAACAGAAAATGGGTCACAAACACAACAGTAAATGAAGTAAAGCTTTCGTATCATAATCATGCCAAATAGGAACACTTCGAGCAAAATATGTTACAACTTTACTAAGCTGAATCACAAGGATAGGATCGTGAAAACTGTACCTGGTCTCCTCGACGAGGATTGACACCCAAGTTCACATGTGCTTCAACAGTTTCAATAAAATTCCGCTTGGCATTAGCCTGAACAATAACTAGAAGTGACAGAAGAAATTAGCAATAATTTTGAACGGCAACAAAGGAATCAGTGTAGAAAATTAATGACGAAAGGACTACTTAACAACTCCCAAAGACACCATACAAGTTTCCATGACCACGCCATCGTAAGAAGAGAAAAAATACAGTGCAAGCAAATAACCTCCGACCATCAAGTTTAAAACAAGATTGTACTTTTAACTGTTTATTCAAAGAATAGTGGATGACAAACTCAAGGCATAGTGGGGAGGCTGTGGCGCAAGTACATGCCATGCTTCAGGCTTCTAGTTGTCTTGAGCCCAACAACATAATTTCCAATTTCATTGGGCCACATCTTTTTGGATTTTGTAAGCCAAAGCACAACAAGTCCCATAATATAAAATTAACCAGAAAGTACATCATAAAGGCAAGGCCAAATAACTCTCACAGATTGATAAAAAAACGAATCGACAGGTTATGCTCTTTTATTATTCTCCATAACACAATTTGCTTTTAATAGACCAGAATATTACCCCCCCCCCCCCCCCCCCCCCCCCCCCCTTTCAATAAGAAGACATACCGAGATGTAGACATCTTATCATTCGGGCCTCCTACTAGATTGTTACCATAGTACCTTTTCACTATCATAGCCTCCCCTTGATATGTTAACTTGTAAGGTTCTGTACATTTATAATGATTCTTTTAACAGTAACCCAGTTATTTGGATCAGTTTGTTTTCCCTCCAAACAAATGCATATTTCTTTCATTTAGATTTGCAATTGTCTCAAAGGAACAACATCTTCACCTCACAGAGCATTCCAAAATATAATATGCATAAGAAATGCACTTTGCCTTCAGTTCTGCAGTAATTAGAGACCTATTACCAAAACATTCTCCATATGAGCATTACTATCAGTGCATACGCCGAATCTTTCAATGATCTAACTCTAAACCCACCCTCTTCTTTTTTGCTTCTAAATATGCAGGCCATTACATCAAGTAGGCTGCCTTAGCTAAACAGAGCTCTTTTGAATGTAATATCATTTCATTTCACAACCCCCAATTTTCCTATAATTTGGCCGACACTTCAAATTTATTGCCGACTCACGTGTCCGGCAGTGTCCGACACGACACACGTGTCCACACGTGTCGACACTTCTTTGGACACTTTTACTTGTATTGCTAGAAGTGTTAGACTTATTGTGGGTGTGTGGACATGTTTTTGTACCGTGTCAAGTGTGATATTATGCTTTTTATTGAATATTGTGTTTACCCCATTTAGACAACTCGTATCCACATCGAAACTGGACACACGAATCCATATCCACAAATCATGATTACATATACGGTCTATTTTAGAAGTGTCCCCGTTTCTAAAGTTTGGGGGTTTGCCGTGTCCGACACGGAGTGTCCATGTCCACAAATCATAGTAATTTTCTCTATTAAGTGTTTGTAGTTTTTTCTTTGTAGCCACAACGAAGTGAGTAATAAATTGATTAGAGTTTCTAACAAAAGATGAAACAGAAATAAAATTGGGAAACTAAAAAGAGACATACAGGAGAAGCACATACTGACCTTGACTTCCTTAATGGCATCCAGCAAGTCCATAACAACTTTCTCCTTCTTCTTCTCCGCCTTGATAAGCATAGGAAAGGGAACCTCTTCCTCTTCAACCCTAAGAACCCTCCTTAACCTAACATTAGTTTCAATCCTCCTCTTTTCTTGCTCCATTTGCACATTCTCCTTTCTTTCCTCTTCTTTCAACTCTTCCTTTGGCGCTTCCTCTACTGAAACCCTATCTTCAGGAAGCGGAGCTACTCGTGTCGGATAAGAAACAGGCGATATAGATGGAACATCCTTCACATATCGAATGTCTTCGCGAGTCCACGGCTGTGATCCTGGATCTGTTCCCCTCTCGGAATCAGTTTCCGGCTGCCGGAAAACAGCACTTCCGGCCACCTCTCGCGGCCTTCGCGGCGGTAAAGGTTTTTCTAGTGGAGAAGGCTGATTAGGGCTTTCATGTTCTGAAGAGGGATCTTTAGGTTTTGTAGGGTATGAAACTGGTTTGATAATTGGAGAAGGTTTTGGAGTTTTAGCTGAATCTTCAGATCCGATATCGGATGAAGAAGATGAAGAAAATGACCTTGGAAACCCTAGAAGAATGAATCTGGAAGTGAAATTTGAGGATTTGAACCCTAGAGTTGAGGACGAGGATCGTTTGTGAAACCCTAAATCTGAGATGAAAGAAGGTGAGGGAGATGAAGATGAGCGGAGGAGAATGGAGATTTGAGAAGGAGAGGGTTTTGTGCAATAGCGGCGAATGTGGGAGATGAATATCTCTAAGGCGGCCATTGTTTCTGAGCTCGAGGAAATGCAGGGTTTTTGTAGCACGTGCTCCAGTTAGAGCGCAAAGGGTTTTTGCTAATGCCTTGCTGGTTTGTAGTTACTAGAAAAATCAGGAGGGAATTTATGGTGAGACTCGTCTCATTAGAGTAGTAAACAGAGGAGACTTGATTGGACATATACTAAGTCGGGCGCAAATGGTCCCACCAAAACAAAGTAACTTATGTTATGTTTCTTTTGAGATAAGATGGGCCTGAAACAAAGTTTAAAACGGTAGATGATTTTTTCACAGCGGCTCTGTTTGGTTGCTAGGATTTTAGTGGAAGAAGTAGTCAAAGGGGGAGGTAACAAGCGTGTAAGTTGTGTAGGCTTGTCTAGGGGAGAAGAGTGGTAGTTAAAAGGAAAAAAGGAGTAGGGCATTGGGTTGCTATTGGGTTGCTAGAAGATGTTTGAAAATATTTGAGTGTCATTATCAAAATGGGTGGTTAAAGAGATAGAAAGAGAAGAGACAGAAAGAAAGGAAAAAAACAATGATTATATAAGACCAACAAATTCCACTCTTCTTCTCCAAAAAAAATCCCAAAAAAGAGGTTTTGCATTTGAATTTTAGCAGAGGGGATAACTCCGCCACATCAGCGCCACCAAGGAAAAAAGTTAATGATGATGTCTCCTCAATGTTTAGAATTCAAATGGAATTTGAGCTCAAATTTTACAACAAAATAACATTTGGCATTCCATATCCCCTAAAATGCCCAGCCATCTTCCACCTTTTTTGCAATCAAACAGGGCCATAGAATTATGCACCCCACTGCAACGGAAATTATGGGCAAACTTTAACGCTTTTTAACGTCAAATCACGTTAACAGGGGGTGAAAAATCATCAAACATGGTCGAAACATTACATAACCTTGGGATTTGCATTTTGCCAGGGACTTTGCATGAGAGATCAGCCACACAAGCTCACTTCACTTTGCAGCTGATTTTTATCAGGTGTCTGCTCTCTCATGCAACAGCCAGCCTCGAAATGCCTTTATGCAAAAGTCCCTAGCATATCCCACCTTAAAATGGGTGTACTATTTGTTTTAAGGCCATTTTAGGTCGAAAGAAACAGAGTCCTATGAATTAAGATCATAGGTCAATATGAGACTCAAAAGGTTTTGTTCCATATGGATGTTCCGCCCTCTTCTCTTCTCTGGACCACCCCATGTAGTGTTAAAAGAGTGGTAGTGGATACCCTAGAGTAGGGTAGCCCGGGGAATACATTCAACAAAGTAAATACAGAAAGTTTGTATAAGGACCAAAGATAGACATTTTAGGAAGCATTCACCGATTAATGTTTTGTAAAGACAGAAATACCTTTATTCACTTTTAACTCGATTAATAGGTTGGGTTGATTCTGATTCCAGTTCGTTTTTTTAGCAAAAGATCAACCTGACCCGACCCAAGTTGCAACCGAAATTTGTGGGTGACTACTAAAAGAGACGGGAGGAAGAAGAAGAAATTGTGTTCAGTAATATTTAATAAAACTTGGGATTTGCGAGCGTCCATCACAAAAGGCATTTAGTAGATGGTATGTTGCATCTGACAGCAGCCACCTCGTAAATGAAGACAAAATCTGCTGAAAAGGGAGCCTGTGCGGCCGCTGTCACATGCAACAAACCATCTACGAAATGTGTTTTGCAATTGGCTCTAACAAATTCCGAGCTCTGTTTGGTTGCCCGGTTTTTTTTGGTTCCTGGGATTTATGTGGGAGAAAAAAAATCTCAGGAGATTGGTGGGAAAAAAAAGTCCTAGAAGTATCCCGGTAAAATAAAAATCCCATGTTTGGTTGACCGGATTATGGTGAAAAAAAAAAAAAACTTTGTTTGGTTGCTTGTACTGTTGGGAAGAAGAAAAAATCAAAAGATGAACCTAGCCCATCGATCCATCAAACCTAATCAAGGGTTTCACCAAGAAAAGTCAAACCATTATTTCTGGAGGCCTTAATCTTGAATATGGACACCCATGCGGCATGGGACTAGAACCATGGGGTCAGCTCATGATAGACTACAAAATCAACAGTCCCAATTACACATATAAAACCCACTCATGCAAATCACCGTAGTTGACTCCTAATCATCTAATTAATAGCAATCATCAGAAGTTAATGGCATTCCTTTATAGTCTTTGTTTAATCTCAGCTGTTACAGGCTGTTTTGACTCACAAAAAGTAGAGAGAAAAGTGAACCTTTTGCCAAAACAGGAAAAAGGTAGCTCTTTTTACGTAACTAGAAGGTAACCAAAAGAATGAAAGACTAGGTAGTAGAGATATGAACATTCATGTGTAAGACAGGACACATAAGTCATTACAAGGGTGCAAAACTATGCAACATTACACACCCATTTTGCCAAATGGCCATGTACGTATTAACATTTCTAATAGTGCGGTATGTTGATGGTTAGATCAGCCTGGCTTTTTCTGGCTATCTTTTCTCTAACCTTCTCACGCTTGATCTTTTCTCTTCGGCTTCTCTTCTCTCCTGTTGTCTGAAATTGAAATGTACACAATCATTTAGAAATGTCTATATCACAAAGCCATGAAACTACAGCAAAGCAGTGATAAGAACCATGATCACGTATAACACCATGTAAAGCTGTTCATCGAAAGGAAAATAAAACTACATCCAACAGAAGTATTGGACCCTACGCGACATAATTTCAAAAAATAACTGATCAAATTAGTATACTCAAAATCCATAATGAATCCCAACCAAGGTTTTAAATTTTAGTTTCGGTGTCAGTTTCGGCCACCACCGAAATCGAAATATTCCAGTATCGGTGGAAATATTGTCCAAAATGAAGTAAAATTCGGTTAAAATTTTCAGTGGAAATTTCTACAATTTTGATAGAAATCTAGGTGAAAATCTTTAAATTTTCCTTGGAAATCTTGTAAATAAGCGTGAAAACAAAAAATCTTTAAAAATACCGATCAAAAAATAAGCGTGAAAACGAAACTGACTAGCATAGTTTGATGGGGGCCTCACAAATCACAAATCAAAAGAGCTCGGCAGAGAGAGGTTTTGTTTTGAGAGAACTGGGGTTGTTATATCTTTATGATTCATAAAAAAAGGGATCTTAACCGTCCAATTGGACTGCCTTTGATTAGCAGAGTTTGATGGCTGCGATCCAGAGGTCCTCCCTCTTGATCGCCTGAATCGTATTGCCCGTGTAGGGTTGAAAGGTGCTAAAAAAGGAAAATGGAGAAATTCTATCATGAATGGGCGTTCCTTGATATTTGGATCAAATATCAAGGTTGGGGTGATGAGTGCGTGTTCATACGCCCACTCATCATATAATTTCTCAAGAAAAAGATATCAGCAAAACTATGATTTAATAATTGCACAAACCCAGCTTGTCTTTTCTTCTGGATGGGGGATTTACCAAAAATCAGCTCCATTGGATCACCATAGGGTGTCTATTTGTGGGGCGGACAGATACTGTTTGTCCACAAATCTGTCCATTTTTTGCCCCACAAATGGACACCCTAAGGTGATCCAATGGGGCTGATTTTTTGTGGACACCCTATCCATGAAATGGCCCATCAAATGAATGCTTTGGATCCCATAAATTAGCTTAAAATGTAAAACAAATTGAGCAGTGCCATTATCAAAATATGGTAGTGCAAATATCAGCTGCCTTTATTTGAAGGTGAGAAGTGTGCTGGGCTCACTCACTCCCCATCATTCCCCAATCACGATCAAGCGGTAATAGGTTTCATCTGCAATGAAACTATGTCTCACATTAAATGGATTTTTTTTTGTTTGGAAAATCAATTTTCTAGCATTTGATTTACTCATTTCTCATTAAATCTTTTCCCCTAGAAAGAAAAACATAGGTGAGTAGTGCCCATGGTTTTAAATTTCGGTTTCAGTTTCAGACACAGCCAAAACCGAAATTTTGCCCAAAATTTGAGTATTTTGGACCTAAATTATCAAAATTCAGTAAAAATAAGCGTTTTGTCAAAATCAATTAAATTTTGATCTACCTGTTTTTTTTTTCGGATTATTTAGAACCGACTGTGAGTCCAAAAACTGATTATTGGACTCAAAATTTAAGGGTCCAAATCTGATATTCTTTCTTGTCATCTCATAATCCGAATTCCAAACAATCAAAGTAAACAACAATTGGACGCAAGTAAATGTTAAATAAACAGTTTCACGATTGAAATGTGATAAGATCTCCAAACAAAATCTCTTTAACCTATGACAAAAGCAACTGAAAGGTAGAAAGCAACCTAATGATCTACTCAGCCATCAGAGATTCCTAGAAAAATAGATTTCCTCCCTGACCAATTGAACCAAAAATATAAAGGAAAAAAAAGAAGAAAACTACGAGCCAATCTTGAAGAAGAGGGCTACGACCTGCAAGTGAAGATATGGACCGGTCTGCGATCAAGGGTTGAAAGCCGAAAAGACCACCACAGAGTTGTGTCCTCCAAACCCGAAGGAATTTGAAATGGCTGCAATAAAATACAAGAAATCAGGCCCTGGTTACCGCTCATCAAATAACTTGAACGAAAGTTCACAAGGCTTTGCATCTTACCAACATTCACTTCATGCTGTTGCTTTTTATTTGCCACAGTGTCAAAGTCCAGTGAAGGCTCTGGATTCTGCAATTCATGCAAAAACCATCCATAAAGAACAAATTAGATACAAAATTGTGTGTACGCAAGTTCAACATCCAGTGTATCAAATGCGACAAACAAAAGCATTTAAGTGTGTTATTTTCCATTTCATGGGTCATTTCTGCCAAGTTTCACAATGTAAATAAAGAAAGGACTCCCATGCTTACAAATTGGTTTATGGTAGGATGTAGCCAGCCAGTAGTTATTGCTTTCACAGTGGCAATGGCTTCTAGCCCCCCTGCTGCTCCGAGGCAGTGCCCTATCATGGACTGAATCCAGACACAAGTCAAAGAGAGGTAACAACTAACTTGTTCCATCACAACCTATGCTAGTTAGATTTGCAGATTCACCTTGGTTGCATTGATTTTGATCTCTGAAGGGTTTTTGAAGACCTTTTTTATGGCATTCACCTCAGCTAGGTCACCAGCAAGTGTGGAAGTTGCATGCGCATTTATGTAGTTAACCTGGAAATGAAACACACATTTTCTTGTGAGCTGCAACCACTTTCATTCCTTTATGCAGATAAAAATTTCATGCAAGGGAGACCATAACTGCAGCAACCTACTTTCAAAAAGTCAGAATTTATATATATTTGGTAAGAACTTGTATATTTTTCTTACAAAAATTAAAGTAGAAATTGCTGGATTCTAGATGATAAAAATTGTCAACCAAATTCACTGGCTAGAGTGCTGTGTAAGAAGGCAAAAGAACGAAATGGCATTCACACATATGCCCATGTCTTTTCAATACTATATGAACTCATGGTCCCAAGTTCTAGAGACCTCATACCAAGCATCACGGATTTCAGTCCATTCTGAAATAAAACAATGAAAGAGAAAAAATCGTTGTTCCATTCTGTAGCTTTGAGTACTAATGACCCAGCACAAGCCAGTAAACCAAGTTTGGATGTGTGCAACATGCTCAGGTATTCATAGTAATTGATGCATACATCTATGAAGTCTTAGAAATAAGCATGGAGAGATAAACGACATAAGAATTCTTTTCATAAGATTTACCTACAAGTATAAGATAAAGATTTTAACTACATAATCAAATAAGATTCATATTCTAGTATTTTAAAAAAAAGAAAGAAAAAAAGATTCATATTCTAGTGAGTTTTGTTTTAAATTTGATTTGTTGGCCTCGGTATACTTTAATCAGTAATTAGGGAAGTAGAAGATGTAAAATAAATATAGATCATTCCAGTAGCGATTGACCAGTTGACTGCCACTGATTTCATTGAAAGTCTTGCCTTTTGGATTAGCACAATAGAATATAATGTGAGAAATCGGAGTAAAGATGAGAAATATTTCGAGAAATTCAGGAATTCAGATTCCTAAATGGTAAATTTTGATAAAACCTGGCTATAATTTGAGTGAACATAGCGAGCCGTTTTTTGTTACTCCTTTTCATTGTGGAGGGTAGGGTGCATAAGCAAAAGCAACATCGCAGTTTGTGTGTATAATTGGAAAGCTTCAGTGTATAGCGTAGTACGTGACAAGCTGTTTGCATTGATACAAAGCGTTCTATATAGCAGAATAAATATTATAATGGCGATTCTAATCAACTTTCACTGTATAACCCCTGCTAAAATCAAGAGATATTATGGTGCAACTCTATACCCAACGTATCATTTCCTCCTTTTCTATTTGCTTTAATTTGTAAACTTTGTAACTGCTCCTGTGCCCTTTTCTCAGGTAACAGCCACTATTTAAAATTTTAAATGGTGACAACCGGTGAAAAGGCATGTGTTGTTACTTTGCCCCTCTCTCTTCTCTCTCCCTCTGTGCATTGACCGAGTGACCAATAGGGATGGACCAGCGTGTATTTTTCGAGGTTTAAAGCATGGTGATGGCAGCACATTTTTGTGGCGCTCATCCAATAAGTATAATAGGAAAGGACGCATGTGAACAAGAAATAGAACTTGACACTAAGAATGACTAGAAATACATTCGGATCTTTATCTGCTATTGCAAAGATGAAGAGGGCTGGTAGACAAAGCACGAACAAAGCGACTTCACCCTGCCGAAAGAGTTGTTTTTCTTTTGGCAGACAATTACAAACACCTTCTTTCCACACTCTCTCTCATGTGCATGCATCGCCGCACGCCTTTTCGCTAGTTTATTATAAAAGAAAAGATGAAAAGGAAACAAACCACTAGGCATTCAACTAATACAGAAAAAATGATACACAATTCAGGGGAACGAACATAATAAACAGCCTATGGATAAAAATTAAAAGACATCAATGCAAAAATTGTACTCGGATGATATTGTTTAGGAAATCATACTCGAAAAAGAACTTGCTCAAGATTAAACTGAGTAGACTTGGGAAAGTCGACACAAGTGAGTTTTTCATTCACTTGAGCAAGTAAAACGAATTTTTTTTTAGCCGACCCCCAACTAGTTTGGGACAAAGGCTTAGTGAAGTTCAGTTGAGTTGAGTTGAGGGATAAAACCAAGTCGACTTAGCCAAGTCAATGATTTACAGGGAGGAAACAATGCTGATGAAACTAATTAGACACAAGATGAGCAGATTGACTAAAACACGTCAAATTAAATACCTCTTCTGGTGCCACTCCAGCATCTTCAAGACTTCTTTCAATGCATGTTGAAACTCCAAGCCCATCAGCTCTAGGATCCGTCATATGATGAGCATCACAGTTAACTGCACCTCCCAAATACTCAGCAATAATTGGTGCATTGCGTTTCATTGCATGTTCCAAGCTCTCCATCACCTATCACGAATGTCGCCAAGACAATATAAAGAACAATAACTAGTGTGTTAGGTTTCATTACAACTGTATGTAGTTGCATTCATGTATCATTCTTGTTGTCAAAATCCAAAGGTTGTGAAAGGCATATTTTTGGAGCAACAAAATGAGGATAAAAACAGACAAAAAAAAAAGATGAAAATATGCATACTAAGGAATTACAAAACTCTTGTAACATCCAAACCAGCCAGAGTAGTTCCGACTTGATCATGTTTTATAAAGTTTGGTACCATTGATCATCAAGTATTTTTTTCATTTTAGAAACGATATCAGGGATTTTATTGACAAGAAAGAAAATAGACACAATATTTACATATGGTGCAGAGATTGACCAGCAAAAAAAGTATCACTATGGAATGTGTCGGTGTTCTGTTTTGAAAAAGACATTATAAAAAACGGATTTAAAAAATAAAAACTTAAATAGAAAATATTTAGAAATTATAAGAACCCGCCATATCTACAAAATTTATCAACTAGACACATTTTACTACTTAAAACATCTACCGAATGTACGCTACCATGAAATTTGCTCCTGATGAGTCTAATTAAAATTATAACTCAATTTCAGAAAGGGAGATGATACATTCGCCCCTTTTTCTTCATTGGGCCACCCGCTTGTGTAAAAGGGTAGTCATAAATACACCTGAGGGGGCTAGCCTAGGGGAAAAAAAAGGGGAAATATATCACTTCTCTTTCAGAAAATACAGTAAAAAGAACAAAAAAATCAGGTACCACAATTGAATCACGACTTTGATGGAGGCAAATATGTTACCAGTAGCTGTCGAATAACATGGATATAATGTTTATATCTCAAATTCTATCCCATTTACATTCATATGGTCTTCCATGATTTCAATATGGGCCAGACGGACCCACATCTATAATGCCTCTTGGGGGTTGCTGACACTAATTCACACACCCCCACAAATCCCATTTTCGGGAATAGGAGGCAATGCCGCCAAAATACAGAACATGTGTATTTTCATAGTATGGAAATTGCAAAGTTTTTGGAACTTAGAGAAACTCAAATATAAACAAAAGAGGCGTTTTTGATGTGTTTCAACCCTCTCATTCTCCCATTAAATATGAAAGGGTAGATTACATGAGGAGACCCTCAACAGATATAACAGAATCACATCTGAGAGGCAAAATTTTTTTTAAATGTAATTGTTTTTTCCCTGTGTTTTTGGTCAATTTAGGCTGAACAAGGCACCAAAATCCAAAAAGAACAGATCGGGATTTCCAAAACATTAGCTAAAAAGTTCTGTTCTCAGTTCTATTCTACAATCCATTCCGGAATAAAAATGACAACTATATGATTAGTTTGATTAGGCAATCATTTCGAAGATTTTGGCAACAAAGTTCATCCACATAACCAACCATTAAAATAATATGATGAGCATAACTCAACAAGTAAAATTAGGCCATCTTAATTTCACTCCTACAACATATGAAGACCCAAACTCATTTTACACATACCAATATTCCAGCACCTTCACCCATAACAAAGCCATCTCGATCTCTATCCCATGGCCTTGAAGCAGTCTGGGGATCATCATTTCTCTGTGACAAAGCTCTACATGCAACAAAACCCCCTATGCCAATGGGAATGATTGCGGCTTCAGTTCCACCGGCAAGCATTAGATCAGCCTCACCTCGGCGGATATGGTTAGCAGCAGCATAAAAGCAATAATTAGAGGTAGCACATGCAGTTGATATTGAATAGTTTGGGCCCATGAAACCAAGTTCAATTGCAAGCAAGGCAGATCCCATGTTAGTTATGGCATAAGGAATGAAAAACGGAGTTATTTTCCTGTGTCCTCTCTCTATAAGAGCTTGAACCCCATCAGAAAACACTGTAAGACCACCCATGCCTGTTCCAACAAGCACACCGGCTCGCACACTGTCAATCTGCAAACATCACACAGTAGCTAACATAAGACAAGAAATCCAATCTAGAACATAATCAATAGAACATGAAGGGCATCTTGACTCAAGCAACTATGAACTATAGAAACTGCAAAGATAAGATATGAGATAGGTATAAATTCAAAGTTCACAAATGTAGACAACAGAAAGCACAAAATGGTCATTCCCAGGGCACCCCAGTCAAAACAGTCCACCACGACTCTTGATTCTAGGAGTTAAATGCCTAAATAGATTGCCTTAGATCATGTTTTAAGTGAAATGGATAATTTGGGTATTTTGAAAGTATCACTTAAAGTCACTTTAGTGATTTAAGTTAAAAGAGAGGGTCCACTCAATGATCTTAACAAAGGAGAGTAGGGGGGGTTGGGATTTTATTTTCGTAGTCTTAGTAAAGGGTATTTTAGTCCAAACTGTAAGGTTTTGTTTAGGACTCTTTTAGAACCTTCTAGCTTTCTTTCTTTTCTTATATACGTAGCCCAAGGGCACTAGTGATTAAGCTTTTTCTTTGAAGAGAATTTATTCTCCTTTGATTGTGGTGTGATGCACAACCAACCTAAAGTGTGATGCAGTAGGATCAAGAGGTGTGAGTCCTTGGCTTGTCTATCTTCTTCACTTATCTTCTCCAAGTTATTATCTCACTCTATTCTTCTTGTCAAATTCCTAGATCTCAATCAATCAAAGGCTTCAAGAAGTTATCGTTAGTTTCATTAAAGAGTTTTTGTAAGTGAATTTAATAAGTGAATGATTGGATCTCCTATCCAAAGGTCTCAGATTGATTGAGACCGTCAAATTTCTAATCTGACTTAGATCTTAAGATCCAACGGTCAGATCTAAGGTAAACCCTACTTAAGGATTTTGAGTCTTTTAGAGAGTTAGATTGAAATCTTTTTTTTTTTTAAGAAAGTGCAAGAAAATTTAGTACTTACGGATTTTCATCAATTTTCTTGATTGCTTTATTTGAGAATTGAAGATATTTGAGATTCCTTCATTATCCTACATCTATATGTTTCAACAATGCCTGAGCTAGTGAATTGAAAAGTTACAAGTTACTATGAAACAAATAAAAAAAAACAAAAAAACCCTTCATGAGAAACCGATATATGCATCTGAAAAAAGCCTTTCTACATATGCATGTTACCAACAGATAAAACACGCATAATCACCGTTAAAAAAAAACAGATAAAACATGGATAAATGACTTTACATATTAACCATCCAGAGGAAAAAATTGAAAGAACGTGAATAACACAACAAAACAGTAATGCTATTGCTAACAATAATTGCATCAAGACTATAACTTATTAGATGCATATTTTGGAATCACGTGGACATGAATACATACATTCCAACACTGAGATCAAAACCATGTGTAATCATATTCAAGGATAGCCTTTTATGTACAAATTACTGTTATCATTCAAAAGGAAAAAAAACATATATTCGAGGAATAGCCACATATGAGGATAAATTTGTATACGGCCTTAGAAACCAACGCATGAAATGACCTTTTTTCGATTATCTCACTGAACGGTAAGACACAAATCCTTAAAAGGGTAAATAACAGTGACATGCAAAAGCAATCTCATCAAAATGGGTACAAATCCTTAAAAGGGTAAATAACAGTGATATGCAAAAGCAATCTCATCAAAATGGGTACCCAAGCGGATTTCAACAAAATAAAAAGAACTCTTTGTTTACCATTATTTTTACGGCCACATCCAACTAAATAGTCAAGATTTTCTAAAAATTGTATCCAATCCTTTGCAACTAGAATACTAAGATTACCAAGACCTTCAGGGCTGCTTGGATATGTGGATTTTAGAATCTTGGATTTCCTCAAGGTTCGGGATGAGAGATTAGAGAAGAAGGAGACCGTCTGTCTTTTTCTGATTTCTTGCCCTTCTTTCCAACCAGCAAGAGAGTAGGAGATCGCCCCGTGTGTCTAGGTTTTAGAAATCTCAGGCTGGGGGAGAGATTTCTAAAACCTGGATTTCTTACTTAAAATCCAGGATAATGGATTGTAATATCCAGAGTTTTACACTGCTTTCAAACTAAAACCTGGATTCTAAAATTCATGTATCCAAACAGCCCCTAAGTAACAAAGAAACTCCAAAATTCCTAAAGTTTCTATTTTGATGTCACCCACTTGCATAATTTTCCTCCATTATATAGAGGTCAAAAACACAATCATGTAAACAACAGGGCAGAGAGGCCTCTAACTGTTTCTATTGTCTGCTAAGTTATTAAAGGGCGTGATCTGCAGTAACAGGACAAGGGTACAATTCAGATGCCTACAGGGCCTTAAAATGATTCACTTGTTTTTTTTTGTTTTAATTTTTTTTTTTGGATGGCTAAAATGATTCACTTGTATCCCCTGCAATTCCGCTTCTCCAACTTCTACCAACCAGTGTTACCGTATTTCTATTCTGATGCTAACTAACAGTTAGAACTTAAAAGCATTGCTAGGAAAGAGAGCCAAATAGAGAGTAATATACTAACAAAACCAAAAATAAATTAAGACAGCAATTCCCGAATTTCCCAAACAATGAAAGAAAATACCATGGATCAGGATCTCCATCACTGCATGTTGAGAAGAAGAAAAAAACATGAAAAGCCTAGGGCAGAATAAATTCAAGATACATGCACACCAATTCATGAATCAGATTTCTTTCCGATCAAAAACATGCATAAGCCCAGTCAATGATCTACAACCAACACGTCGATAGGGATGGATCTGGAGTCACCCCCATTTCAAGTATAATCTGCATTGGATCCAGAAGAACAAAGAGACTCTACATAGCATATCATAAGAGGATCTTTCTACAATGAAAAGCAGTTAGGGGCCATTTGGACACAAGGTTTTTATAATCTAGGACAGTTAAATCGTTGATTTTACGAGCTAAAACCTGGATTTTATAAGCAAAAAACCTGGATTTCACATTTTCAGGATTATAAAATCTAGGTTTTAGCATATAAAATCCAGCATTTAGTTTATAAAATCCAAGATTTTACAATCATAGATTATAAAATTCATGTATCCAAATGGCTCCTTAAATCCCAAAAATCAACACTCAGATCTTAACCAAACGCAAGTAAACCAAGTCCCCACAAGGACTAAAATAGCACGTTGAGACGCCCCACTCTCCACCCCCACACAATCATTTTGTCAAAGAGATAGTGTGCACAAAAATCAAATAAAAAAAACACACACACAGAGACAAAAAAGAAAAACAGAATTATCAAATCAGCCCTAAAAAACAAATCCATATTCAATGCATGCATGCCAATTCCAATGCCAATTAGGATTACTTTATACCTTATCAAGATTTCCCTAAAAAACAAATCCATGTCCAATGAATGCATGCCAAATCCAAATTCCAATGCCAATTAGGGTTATACCTTATCAAGATTCCCCCCACCAAGACCAGCATTCTCCAACGCCTTCTTCCCACCAACAATACAATACCTTAGACAATCATCAAGACGACGATCATTCTTTCCATCAATATAACCATCAGAGGTGAAACCACGAATCTGGCCACCAAATCGCGTTGGGAATTTGGATGCATCAAAGCGATCTATAAAACTAATGCCACTCTCGCCAGAGAGTAGTCGATCATAATAAGTATCCACATCATTTCCAAAAACGGAAACCAGTCCCATGCCAGTGATAACGACTCTTTTCTTCGGATCGGTTTCCCTTTTTGGGGGTGAAATAGTAGAAGCAGAGATAGATAAGGGCTTCTTTTTGTTGGCATTGGGGATTTGGTTTCCGATCGGAGATTTTCTGAGGGGTTCGGTTTGTAAGGGAGAGATTCGGAGGGAAGGGGCTTGAAGGACCTGCATGGTTTTGGTTTGGTGTTTTTTCTTCTTGTTTTTTTACGGTGGATCTGAATGTTATGAGTTCTTATATAGAACAAAAGAGCGGATCTGTCACTCGCTCCCGTCCTCCATGTGACAACCCAGTGAGGCCCACGTATTTAACGTGGTGTGATAGGAACATTTATTAGAGCATAAAATTAGAGGCGAAAGAGATTTGGAAGAAGAGGCTTTTATAGTTGGAAGTTGGACATTGTTACGTGGACATCTTGGTAGGGTTGGTAAAACAGACCGGACATGAGAAAGTAAGTACCTTGGTTGGGTTAAAAAATCATGAGAGGGTCAATTTTTAGAGAAATTATATGGTGCCCGCCCTACGACAAAAGTACCACCCTTGATGTTTGATCTAACAACATGCTCTTAAAAAGTGGGCTCCTGTTGGATCAAATATCAGAGGCAGTACCGCCCACACCGGACCTGACTCCTAGGCACCATATAAAAACCCATAAACTTGACCCAGATCTGATCAGGATCACGTCTGGTTTAAAGAAAAAAATCTGAGACGTTTTAGCTTATCTGAGCTAACCACTACAGCCAGCACATCACCCATGTTCTTTGACTCATCAAAACCATTCATTCCATAAAACCTAATACATATAGGGTGTTCCTAAGAAATCATCTCCATAGAATCATCATAACCATTTGATCTATGCAGATACAGAATGGACCCATTTTATAACCGTCTATTTTAAACCTCCACAAATCAAGGGTTAGATAACCTTATCTTTGTTAACTCAGATAGAATCAATACCTAACATAAACCAAACAACATAGGTACCTACGCTATTTATACTATATCTATTATAATATTAAAAAAAATCTCTGTTACATTATTAAAACTTAAAAGATAAATCGTTAACACTCCTCTCTTAACTGATGCATGCATTTGATGGTTGACACCTACTTTTCCTTTAAAGATGTCTTTATAGAAGTGTTTCCCAACTCGAAACTGTTAATTGAATCCTGAAACTGTTAATTGAATCCTCGCTTGCACTATCGCTTAATGGCACATCATTCGTGTCACACATTTTCAAGGTGAAATAAGTGCAGGCGGAAAAATCCAACCTAACCCGAGATAATTTCCCAAGATAAGGGTAGGGTTATGGAAAACCTAACTCGAATTGCAACCTTTATGGGTTGGAATATGTCCAAACCTAACATGATCTATGCGAATCATATTTGATGGAAATAGGAAAGGAAACACAAATCAAAGATGACGACATGAATCTTATCACCGCATGGGTCCTATCTCCGTCCTCGAAAAGCATTTTTGGAAAAAAAAGGGAACGGAATGTGGCAAGGAGGTTCGAACGATTCTACAAGTCAGTCATAACTAAAACGATTTCACCCTGAAAAACCTAAACTGAAAGGTTTGAAATGATAATAAAATAGAGACAAAGTAGGATAGCAACTATAAAAAAGAAGAACACTTCTAACAATCAAGCAATATGAAATAGGGGTGCAACTAGGGTCGGGTTGGGTTGGGTTGAGGCCAACCCGAACCCAACCCAACCCGAGGAGCCATTTTCTCATCCCGAACCCAATCCGACCCCAACCCGAGGGGGCTCAACCCGACCCGACCCGAGGAACTAAAATCCTATGCTAATCCTACTTAGGAAATAAAATCCTAGTATCCTGGTGAAATAAGAAACCTACTACTAATGTCCTACATCACCCTCCAATCTATAGAGGAACTGCATTTTATGGAAACCTCTATATATCGGAGAGCTAGGATCATCCTTTGGAAATGATTTTTGGGGTACAACCTATTTACGTTGTGTTCGATCATATGGATGGTTTGGATCATCCTTTGAAATGGTCCGTACAGTACTTTTTGGAAAATAAGGTACTATAAGGGCTTACACCATATAAACTGGAGAAATTATGTGATGAAAGGCCCGATAGTTCATTATTTTTCAAAAAGAACAGTACTTCAACTCCATAGGATGATCCAAACCGTCCATTTGTTGGGCCACAACTCAAATAGGTTGTGTCCCAAAAATCATTTCGATAACTCAAATAGACCGTGCCCCAAAAATCATTTCGATATCGAGTTTGTTGGGGCACAACCTATTTGAGTTGTGGCCCAACAAATGGACGGTTTGGATCATCCTATGGAGTTGAATTACTTTTTTTTGAAAAATATAGGACATGTCCTACAATTGAGTGGTTAGAATAAAAACAGGTGACTGTCAATATTGAACTTTAGAAGGCATAATGGGTTGACATGATTAGTGATTTTTGTGGCCATGGTCATCTAAGCGGGTCTCACTTAGGACCGTGTAGAGGGAAATGATAATTGGTACCTTGTTCTTAATTTGGACAGCCCCTCCATGTGTAAAAGTGTAGTCATAAACAAGGTTTAAAATTTCGACCAAAATCCGAAATTTCGGATTTCGGTGGAGACCGACACCGAAATGACGAAAACCCAAAATGGTATTTTATTTCGGCCGAAATTTCAGAAATTCAGGGGTCCGAAACCGGTACCGAAACCGAAATTTTAAACCATGGTCATAAATACATCAGATAAGGCTGTCCTAAGTAAGAAACAGGGGCGAACGGATCACTTTCCCAGTGTATATTGCTCGTTTATTTGTGTTGGGGACGGGCGATGTACGCATTTTCAATCTACCACGATGACAATAGAAAACGACAAGATATTGTATCCCTCGTATATACTTTATGGGATTTGCTAGGGATCATCGCAGAAGGGATTTCGCAGAACATTTTTGCAAGAGTGCTGAGTGCAGCCACCTCGGATGAATTAAATGAATAAGACAAAATATAAACACATGTGGCTGCACTCTCGTCCAACAGCCATTCCGCGAAATGCCTTTTGTGCCTGCCCCTAACAAATCCCCTACTTTATACCAATTTTCTATTTTTTGGGATTCATATCAGCACTACAAACTTTGTTTTACACGTTTTTGATCGGTCGATAGTTTCTTCGTCACTGTGACAGCCTTGTAAAACAAAGTAAGAAGTGCCACTATCATGGTAGTGCGGATATCTGTGCAATGTCCTCGTGAAGTGCTTCCTCGTGCATCTCATGACATGGCCCACCATATTCTCACCTTCTAATCTTTTGTCTTGTGGGATAATTCCCACCTATTAATTGCACTTGGACAAAGATGAGCTACTCACGTCAAGTGAAAGCCATTGAAAACGTAATTAAAGAATTATAAATTGTTTAATTACGTAATTAAAGAATTATAAATTGTTTAATTACTTATTTAAATCGAATTTACTCACACAACAGCATCTTGGGTATATCTCAAAGTCCATTTTGCAGCCTCACTTTTTTCACGAGAAAAATGCCGCGGCCGCCGCCGCCTTCACAATGATTTATGAGTGTTTTATGGAGTAGAATTGGAATGCTCGTATCAATTGTTATTTTATCTGATATGATACATTATAGTCGGTAACATAGTTTGGATATACGCGGGTTTTAGAATCTTGGATTGACTCAAAATCATGGATGGAAGACGAGAAAAGAAGGAGGCTAAGCCCCTTAAATTCACTGTAGGGATTCAATTTATCCTGAAAAGGTGGGGCTGCGAAATTGGCTTTGCAAAATTGCTTGGACTCTTTTAAAGACTTAAAACTCTAAACATGAAAGTTTTGAGTTATATTGTTTAGAAAATGATATTTCCACCTACTCTTCAGCATTTGCACTCTCTTTTGTGCGTCCTTCACTCAAGATGACTGCATTTCTACGGTTCCACCCCTATTTATCTGTCTTTATCTTCTAAAAACAATAGTTTTTTTCACAAAATAACAAAGAAAGGGTGCTTTCAAAGTTTGTCTTTGTCTTTCTGGCCACCAAAGGCTCATAGATGTAACGTCATTTTTTTTAAAAATTAACCCCAAAACAAGGGCAATTTTGTCTTTTGCTAATTAGTTTTATTATGAGACGTAAGGCCACGTTTGGATACCCATAAAATTTAGACTTGGAATTTCAATTCTTTTCTGCGAGACATTATTTGGAAATCCATATTTATGGCAATTACCTTCACCCTTGCTGCTCCTCGACCTTGCTGCAGCAACATCAAGATGCACCCTCCCTCTCTCTCTCTCCGCCTCTCGTACAACATGAGCATGGGATGATTGATGTATTTTGTATCCAAAACTCAATTCCAAAACCAAATACAAAAACATGAGGTATCCAAACGTGGCCTAATTGCTTTTCATACCATTTTATTATTTACTGGGAACTTTATTTTTATTTTATTTTTCCATGCGGATAATGTTGGTTTTCAAGACATAGCCTTATAACTAATCAAAGAGTGGCGTACATCGACTCGTATCTCAGAGGAAAACACTTCGTTTGGAAAGTTAAAACAAAAGTGGAATCAGTGTGTATTGCATTTCGTGGGCATTCTTAGATTTCTTTCAACTGCGTTGATTTAGAAAGAACTAAATTAAGGAGGGGTACTTGTGTCGCAAAATCATAACTGGCAAAAGAGTGGCCAAAATTAGCTTTTAATAACACGCAAACGCCATTAATTGCATGGTTAGGATAGCTTGATTAGGGAGTTTTTGTGGCACAAATGAGTGCAATTTGGTTTAATAGAATTTCCGTTAGAAAATGAATTGGTGTCAACACTGTTCCATTTCAGAGTTGTTAATGTGCACGCCTCATTTAACAGCTCGGACCCTCTCATATGTGGTAGGGGTGCAACTGGGTCGGGTTGGCTGGGGTTGAGGCTAGGGGCGATGCTAGAAATTTTGCAGAAGGGGGCAAAAATTATAGTAAATTTTATTTTCAATCTTAGGGGTGATTGGAAAGGGGGGCATATTTTTTTAAAAAGAGGGTAAGTATAAAAAATATTGAAAAATAAAGGCCTATTTTTTCCCAAAAAATTGAGGGGGCAATTGTCCCCCTTCCCTTTCAAGTGCCATAGCCCTTGGTTGAGGCCAACCCAAACCAAACCGACCAGATTCCAACCCGATGAGGGTTAACTTGACCCTAAGAACCCTCTTTTCTTTGTTTTTTTCCAACCCGAATCCGAACCGACCCGAGTTCAACCCGACCCAACACAAGTTTTTAAGCTTACAAAAAAATGTTTGATAAAAAAGGTTGGGTTTCACTCAGGTCAGGTTGCCTAAACCCTCAACCCGAACCTGGCCGAGGTTGGGAGAACTCAACCCGAACCCGACCTGAACTCGACCCGACCCGAGTTGCACCCCTAGCACTGGCCACTAAATAAATGGTAAGAAAATAAAAAAGCATATCGTTTCCTGGAATACAAACAGGTCTACTAATAAAAGTTGTTTAGGGACTAACAGTGACCATGGTCGTGGCCTCATGATATTCTACCAGATCAACCAACGGTCTCGATCTTACATTGCTCTTCGAGGACTCAAAAGTGTGCCTTTTACTACTGATTGTAAAAGTGAATTTCCGCGTAGCAAGATAAAACTTGTCGCTCGGCTGGCTTGGCTTGTTGGGAAGCGAAGGGTTCGGCCGATTACCTTGCCAATGAAAATGCTGCCATTGTTTCCAAAAGCCGCCCAAAAATACATCTGCCAAGTAGCTAAAATGCCGGCCAACCAGCTGGCTTAGAATCATACACATCAGCAAATAATATTATGCCACATTTCTTTTTGGAATGATATCCACTCACCCATGTTTTAATAAATGCACAAACCCAGCTTGTCTTTTAGCATTTAAGGAGCTTTCAAATGTTATTACAGTTTTCCAAAAAGCTCCCACATACCAATTAAAAGAAACGACTAGTAGGGTTTGTGCAATTATTAAAACATGGTTGTGCTGATATCATTTCATCATTTCCCATCGCCACACCAGTTCTTAATAATTGCACAAATTAAGCTTGTCTTTTCCTTTTTAATTGGCTTCTGAGTTCTGATAGCTTTTGAACAGCAAGTCTGCAACAACTTTTGCTGTTTTGCAGCTGTTTAAATAATAAAAGACAAGATAAGTCGGCGCAACTATCAAAACGTGATAATGCCTAGATTTTTACTTTTTTAGCCCTTCATTCCAAAGTAAGCGAGACCAAGATCCGTTCGAACGCTGAGCTGGCAAACGGCAATCCTCCGCGTGTACTTCTTCAGTCACGTTCTTTATTTCGCCGTTAAGTCACCGTCATTAATCGCCGTTAAGTCCTTCACCGACCTCTTTAAAGTCAACATAAAGCTCTCGCTCTCGCTCTCTCTCTCTCTGTCTCTCGCTGCGTAGGCGCGGGGAAAAGACGAAGAAACAAGAGGGGAGCGAAAAAGAATAAATGGGGCTGAATCGGAATTCTTAACTCAGTTACCGGAGATTATGAAGAAGAAGGAGGCTCAAGCCCTTCTTCTCGGCCGGTACGAACTCGGAAAACTACTCGGCCATGGAACCTTCGCGAAGGTATACCATGCTCGGAACGTGAAAACAAACGAGAGCGTTGCGATCAAGGTTTTAGACAAAGAGAAAATCCTCAAAGGAGGATTAATCGCTCATATCAAACGCGAGATCTCGATTCTCCGCCGTGTTCGGCACCCGAACATCGTTCAGCTCTTCGAGATCATGGCTACAAAGGCCAAGATCTACTTCGTAATGGAGTACGTTAGAGGAGGAGAGCTTTTTAATCGAGTAGCCAAAGGAAGATTAAAAGAAGAATCTGCGAGAAAGTATTTCCAACAGCTGATCTCAGCCGTTGGATTTTGCCACGCGAGAGGTGTTTATCATCGAGATCTGAAGCCGGAAAACCTGTTATTGGACGAGAATGGAGATCTGAAAGTATCGGATTTCGGATTGAGTGCCGTATCGGATCAGATCCGACAAGACGGACTTTTCCACACGTTTTGCGGTACTCCTGCTTACGTGGCACCGGAGGTTCTCGCCAGGAAGGGTTATGATGGATCAAAGGTTGATATCTGGTCTTGTGGTGTGATTTTGTTTGTTCTTATGGCTGGATATCTTCCTTTTCATGATCAGAATGTTATGGCTATGTATAGGAAGATTTACAAAGGGGAATTTCGTTGTCCGAGATGGTTTTCGCGCGATCTAACTCGTCTTCTTTCTCGTCTTCTTGATACGAATCCTGAAACTCGAATTACTATACCGGAGATCATGGAGAATTGCTGGTTCAAGAAAGGATTTAAACAAGTTCGTTTTTATATCGAGAATGATCAGTTCTGTAATGTTGATGATGATGTATATGAGCCGGAAAATCTCGATCGGATGAAATTTGAATCTGAATCTGAACCTTCTTCACCTGTAAAACGTCCTCTAGGGTTACCAAGGCCAGCAAGCCTAAATGCTTTTGATATCATTTCGTTTTCGCCAGGGTTTGATCTTTCTGGATTGTTTGAGGAGAGAGGTGAGGAGTCTAGATTTGTATCTGGTGCGTCGGTATCGAAAATTATATCTAAGTTGGAGGAAATTGCAAAAGTTGTGAGTTTTACTGTGAGGAAGAAGGATTGCCAGGTGAGTTTGGAGGGTTCGAGAGAAGGGGAGAAGGGGCCTTTGAAGGTTGCTGCGGAGATATTCGAACTAACACCGTCTTTGGTTGTGGTGGAGGTTAGGAAGAAAGGAGGGGATAGAGGAGAGTATGAGGAATTCTGTAATAGAGAGCTCAAGCCAGGATTGCAGAACCTCGTTTATGATGAATCTAATTCCGCCCATCTAGTATCTGATATAGAAAAGTATGAGGAATTCTGTAATCGAGAACTGAAGCCAGTATTGCAGAGATCTGCTTCCGCACATCTAGCCTCTGATACGGAATAGGGAGAAAGAAGTATGCTCTTCTCTTCTTCCTATTGTTTATTTCTTTTCATTGTTTCTTGGAGTTCTGTAATCTGTATCATACATACGTTTCTCATTTTACTTCTTCTCCCTTTTGTTTTGTTTATCTACTGGCCTACTTCTTGTAGCAGTAGTTAGAACCCACCCACAGTCTATGTATGCTATTCTGTAGGTGAATATCTGTATTTTCCAAGTTTATAGTTAGAAAAGAAGGAATAAAGCTTTACTGGCACGAGATAGATAGAACTGATATTTGTTTTCTCTCCTTCCTCAACTGGTAAACAGTTACAATGAAGTATCTATAAATATGCAGCTTTTCAATAATATTTGTGTGTAGAAGTGGGCAGCAATACTTAGTATGCGCCATAGCAAAGAGAAGACAATGGGATGCTTTTTGCATCTTAGAGACAAGGGGAGGAATGTAGGGCAGTCAAACAGTGCAATTTGCAGAATAATTTGTGCATTCTTTTCAAGCCAGTATTGTGAATGAAGTTTACTGTAGTTGCCACCATGTCATTACAATTGTTGATCGGTAGTATCCTACTCATAAAAATGATTAGGTTTTCGCATAATATTTCGGTTCTAAAATGGAATGACCCAGGCTTTTGTTTGATTTTACTCATAACAGAGGAAAAACAAGTTCATGGCTGTTCTTCTAGTTGATTTCTAACTGTGTGAAGTTCAAGTACTCACGTGGGCTGCAACTGCCATACCGAATCAATCGGTATCATTCTTTTTGAATGAGAGACCTTAAGTGATATGAATATTCAGCCCTTTTTGCAGCATTGTTCTTGTACCTGAAAGTGTCTGATTGAAACTGATTGGGTGGGATTACTGCATTTTCAAACTTTGAACTAGCATATATGCCAACAATCAATCAATCTCTCTCTCTCTCTCTGATATATGTGCGATCAATCTCGTGTAAAGAATAAATGCAGATTAACTCAAATAAGTAGGTTCATTTAACCTATCCAAATTTGAGGATGAAATGAGATAGCATCTTGAATTCTTGATAACTCCCTTATATATTGTTGTAGAGAATTTGATTGGTTTCTGATGTGATTAAGTATTTCAGTCATCTTGGCTGTTGGATTTAGTTTTTTTTTTATTGGACTATGGGGCATGTGTTATTTTCTTTTATTAGCATTTTATTTGATTCATTAGTATTTTATTTAGTCTAGATGTGGGACGTATCCCAGCATATGCCCCACCATATCCTCCTACCATAACCAACCTAATTTTTTTTTTTGAATGATGAAATAATATATTAAAGGAAAAAGGAATCGACCCCACAACCTAGGAGGTCAGGAGAGGGAGGAGACAAGAAGAAAGAAAACAAAAGTACAACCTTTCAAGGGGGAAGCAAGTCAAACAACTGAAGACCCTTCCTTGCAACATCATCCCTTGCTAGTCTTTCAGCTTTTTTAATGACCTATCACCCTCTTTTAAAACCTTTTCTAGCCCTGGCCCACTTAAGATCCCTTTTTAACCATTACCACCTTTTAAAACCATTGTAGCCCACTTACCTTACCCCCACTTAAACATAATCCCTCCACCATACAAGTACTCCTCTTTAGCCTCACCTCGAATCATGCTATGTACTAGGGGATGTAGCTATTAGTTATTATCTAGGAGAAGAGCCTATTATGTATATGGCTAAAAATCCGGATAGAAAATCTTTTGAGTTGATAATTCGCAAATTTTTACCCTAAATTTGAAATCGTGAAGGAAATCCCCCTCCCTTTTGGTGGTTGATCTCTCTCTCTCTCTCTCTCTCTCTCTCTCTCTCTCTCTCTCCCCCCCCCCTTCTTGGCTCATATCTTCCCTTCTCCTCCACTCTCACCTCCATTCAATCTTTCCCTTCCTTCTCTTTTTGCTCCCCTCCTCTATCATACTTCCTCCTTTTCTCCATTCTCCTCTTACCTTCCACTGTCCATTTCACCATCCTCCTTCCATCTTACGTTCATCCCTTCCTCTCCCTCTTGCTTCTTTGTATTCACATTTCTTTTTCCTCTCTTCTCCCTCTCTTTTCCCCATTCCCTCTTCTTGGTTGGGTTGATAAACTGCTCTCCCCTTTCTCCCCTTTTCCCTATCTTTTTCCCTTGATCTTGATTCCACCTTTTTTTATCTTGATCTTTTCTTGATCTCAATCCTTCTTGATCCCAATTCTTTCTTCATTTAGTTCTCCTTATATTGGCTAAGATTAACCACCTTTTATCTCTACTGTAGCTTTCTCTCTTTCTCCTCTTAGAGACCCCTGCAGCATGACGACGTCCGATGTCTGATTATGACATCACAAGCACATATCCATCATATTTTTTTTTCATTAGTCTACCCATATTCCCCTGATTCTTTCTTCTCAACCTTATCCTCAATCTTTCACCCCATTATTCCTTGCAACACATCATGAACCTATCGCCCCATCATTTCTGTATCTTGCTAGATACCTTTTGTACCGTAGTTATGTATTTTCTTTGAGTGATTAGCTGACTTTTCCTTTGATTAAAATTTATTGTTGGCACTTTACTTGGATGAGCTGATCTCTACCGATGATTATTTTAAAAGCTCTGGATCTTTATGAAAATCTTGTTACCAATTGATTATTATGTGCTGTTTATTTCATTATGGTCATGTATTTTACTATGAAACTGAATTAAATTTTTTTTATTGCTCCTTAGTTCTGAGGAAATGATTCGCAAACCCTAAGTTTGTATCAAATTGGTATCAAAGCATGGTTTGTAGAGAGCCCTTGAGAATTTAGATCACCAACTAATCACTTTCTACTGTGCTTGAGATTTAATTTTTCTTGTTATTTCTTTTAGCTAAAAGTGGTGGTGAATAACAATTTTGGTTGGAGAAATATATGTAGTTATATTGGAATTCTCCTTCATACAGGACAGAGGAGCAAGAGAATGTAAAACATCTCCAATCAACCACAGCTATACAAAGAACTGAAAGAAGATCTTGATGGGAACGATTGATGGATTTGGGTGAGCTGGAAGATGATCGCTGCATCTGAACAACACCTTTATAAAGTGGCACAAACACAATAATATGTAAGTTGTTCCAAATTGATCCTTTTGACGTCGTGATTCCTGAATAGCTTTTATTTGGCAATTTTCATAATCATCCTTCTCAGAGTATTGCCTTCCAAATCAGACTTGTAATCTTTGGGCCTGGACATGGTAATCGTTAACTGCAGAGAGAGAGAGATAACCAGTAACTTCTCCTTAATGCTGTTGCTTGTTGCATTAGAGAGTTCCCACAAATCAATCACATCTTTAACCTATCCTTCGGATTTCTTAATTGAAGACTGGTGCATTGGTTCAAAAGATTGAATATGCAGTGACCAGAACTTCTGAAAAGCCACAGATTCCCATTATCGGCTACCTAAGTTAAGAAATCTACTGAACCTAGAATATGTCAAGAAGACGATCCTCAAATGTTGGACTGTTCTTGCGATCTATGCTGAGACCACATATATCACAACTGTGGTAGCATGCTTGCAAGGAGGTGTTTGGATGCCCCATGATGTTCTTATATTGTATCATGGTGCCCACCAAATTTCATATTGACATCCCTGGTGTTATTCCACAGCTCAACCAAAGTTGATTGCTTCGACATGGTGAAAAAACTACTGATTGGAACTCACAAAAACAACTCTGGAATAGCTTTCTTGTATGAAGTGGTGCAGCTCAAATCTGATGTGTTTTGATAGTTAATCAGTTGCCTAACTCTGGAATAGCCTTTAGGGTTGGCGGCGTGGAGCTTTGAGGAGAGATTAAAAACCAACAGAATGTTATGCACATAGGAGAGAAAAGGCAAAGATTATGATGGTAGTAGTTATGGGGCTATCTTGCGAACCATGTTCAACTATTAAAGCACATGCTAAAAGGGGGGGGGGGGGGGGGTGGGGGCGCATGCCTACTGCAGAGGGGGTGAAAATATCATTATCTTTATATTAGGCAGGTAAATTAGATTGACGGTGACCGCAGATTTGGTAACCTTACTAACCTGCCGATGAAGGTTCAACCAAAGCAAGTCAAAGTCTCAACCCTCGCGACAATTCAGTAGACCCACAGTCAAAACTAGCGGCTGTTGGCGTTTAACCTCTTTTCATTTGTGTGTTCCACAATTAATACGCCATGGGAAGACAAAATCCTTCCCCTTACAATCTATTAATTGGTTAATTAGGATCATCTTGTGGATTTACTACCTATCAAGTAATACTTAGAATTTTTCTCTCTGCTCGTGTAGTGGAAGGCGTTGATTTTGTTTCTCGCTATTATAATGAACGCTTTCAGTAGGGCACTCCATCATTTCAAATATATTGTGCCATGAACATTGCTGCACAGTGGGTCCCACATTTGATCGATCCGAACCGTCCATTTGATAGGTTTTGGTTTCCGTCTCCTGTTTTTTGTTAATCTGAACCGTCCATTTGATTGGAGTATTTTTTTGAGCGATAGGAGATCCAAAGCAAGGACTATCAAGTGAACGATTCAGATCAATGAAAGGCAAGACCCGCTGCTGAAGCTTAGCATTCCTCTAATCTCACACTGAACTTAAGACCCCATCCGGTTGCTCAAACCCACCCATGGTTAGGATTCTCTTATCAAAATAAGAAAGGTTTAGTTCTTTTTTAGCCTTTCACTTTTATGCCACTTATTAAACGGTTAGGATTCTCTGATCACGAAAACTTTGGACCATTGCCAGTCCCTAATGGGGCCCCTGGTGCGATCAGTCTGCAGCACAACCAACCCAGGTGCTACTATTAACACTTTAACAGGAATGGTGCATGTATCATTCTTCTTTTAGAATTTAATGTTGGGAAGGTCTATCTGTACTCTTGTTTAATAATGGCACTCCTCATTTGTAGGAAAAGATGAGTTCAGACTTCAGATAGTGACCCTAGAAGCTAGAACTAGCTGTAAAATCCAATGGAGCAGCTTAGATCCGAATGGAGGGATGCTCATGTATGAAAATATCCTCCCTATTTTTATTCATTTATGTCTATATATGAAGGGTATTTTTGTAACATTGAAAATCTACACAAGACGACAAAATATTTTATGGGAAATGATATCAGCACAACCAAGTTTTGATAAATTATTTTAGTGGGTAAAAGTTTTACTAATTTCACAAACTCAGCTTGTCTTTCTTTTTTATTGACTTATGAGACCTAGCTCTTTCAATTATAAAGGACAAGATGAGTTAGTGCAAATATCAAAACATGGTTGTGCTGATATAATTTCCCTATTTTGTTTCCTACTACTAATAACCGACAATGTTTTGAAAACAAGGTAAGTTCTCCCGATTATCAAAACATGATCTTGCGGATATCAATAGCCCTTATTTCCCGGCTTTTTGTGTTTGATTGATGATTAGTCTTTACTCATTGCCTTGCTAATTTGTCCACCCAATAAGCGTAGAGCCTCTAACAGCTGTAGTAAAAAGTGCAAAAGGTGTACAGTGTGTCATTAGTAAAACAAAGCAATGCAGATCTGATTCCCTCTCTTTTCTTTTGCAAAAGTACTCTCTCTGATGCTCCCATTTTGGTAATAAATTATGAGATTTTATATGGTGTAATAGTCCCTTATTTTTCAAAAAGGGAGATGATATTTTCACCCCCCCTACATTACGCATGCGCTCCCCTCATAAGGCGTCAGATCACCTTATCAGGGGAGGCATGCTTAATGCCCGAGGGGTGAAAAATCATCACCCTTTTCGAAAAGTACTGTATGGACGATGATCCAAACCGTTCATGTCATGGGCCATAACATAAATAGGTTTTGCCTAAAAAATCATTTCCATAGGATGATCCGAGCCCTCCGATCTATAGAGGTTTCTATTTATGTTATGGCTCATCACATGGACGGTTTGGATTATCCTATAGTGTGGTCCGTACCGGACTATAAGGGCTCACACCGTATAAAATCTCGTTATTCTTACAAGAAACAGCTGCGGTGGAACATTGTGTTTTCTTTCCCTTTTTCAGTTTAATCTATTGAAAGCAAGAATCTTTCCAGTTTAATCCTCCAGTTTTAAGCCCTTTTCACGGCAGAACCCGGGGCAAATCCGTAATCTACCGTGGATTTATCATTTTTGCACCGCATTAAGTCGATTAACAGCAGGGTTCCTTTTTCGCATCCCCATGTAGGGTAATGCGCCCCACTGTTTAGTGTTTTTGTTGACGCCGAAAAGCGTTTAACAGCAGGGTTCCTTTTGTCGCATCCCCACTGTAGGATAATGCGCCCCACTGTCAACGTGTTTTTATTGACGTTACCACTTACCAGTGGGGCGCGTTATTCTACAGGGGGTTGAAAAAATATCTCCCAATTAAAATCACATTTCTTTTTCGTCCCACATGTAGATAATGCGCCCCACTGTTAACGTGTTTTTTTGTTGAGGTCGAAAAGCATTAAATCTGCGCACAATTCACGTTACCAGGGAGGGGGCGCGTTATCCTAGAGAGGGGTGAAAAAATCATCTCCCATTCGAAAAATCCAGACCAGGTCAGAAAGACCCAAACGTAAATAATAAGCCCTAGCAAACAAAAAAGGATAGGAACGAAGTCCCATCGCGTCTTCGTCTCCCTTCGTTTCAGCCTCCCTCAAAAATCAATCAAACTCTCTCTCTCTCTCTCTCTCAATGTCTCTCAGAAAGGCATTTCTCTCTCGTAAGGGTTCCAATTCTAGATCTCGCTCTTTATACAGAATCACGTCAAAAAGCGCGTCACCTAATAATGCCTTGAGAGAGCTGAGAGATTTGCAGAGAGAAGAAGAGGAGGAAGAAAATAAGGGTTTGGTTGAGAAAGAAGATGCTGACGTGGCTTCCGATCCGATCCAGGAAAATCGATGGTCCAAAATGCTCCCGGAACTCCTCGGCGTGATCATCCGGAACGTTGATTCGACCGAAGATCGGTGGCCGATCCGAAAGAACGTTGTGGCCTGTGCTTGTGTTTGTCAGAGATGGAGAGAAATTACTAGAGGGATCGTGAAGCCTCCGCAGGAGAACGGTCAGATCACCTTCCCTTCTAACCTCAAACAGGTTCGTTAGGGTTTCTCTCTCTCTCTCTCTCTCTCTCTCTCTCTCTCTATGTTGTGATTTCTTAGCAATTTCTGGTTCGGTAGGGTTTGTTTCTCTCTCTCTCTCTCTTTCTATGTTGTGATTTCTTAGCAATTTCTGGTTCGTTAGGGTTTCTCTCTCTCTCTCTCTCTCTCTATATATATATATATATATATATGTTGTGTTTTCTTAGCAATTTCTGGTTCGTTAGGGGTTCTCTCTCTCTCTCTATATGTTGTGATTTCTTAGCAATTTCTGGTTTTTGCCTTATAATTTGGGATCTATTGTGGCTAGATCTGGTAGAATTTGGTTGCTAATCGATGTTTTGGACATATTATTTCATAAATTGGTTGTTAATCGATGCTTTGGATCGATTCTCACTAGTCGATCCTAATCGATTCGTGTTTTTCCTTTTTTGTTTGTTCGCATTTTAAAAGCCGGAGGGCTTATCCTTCTATGAAAATATCTATAGATAAGACGTTTTAGGGTTTCTAGAAGCTAGTATAGAATGATCTCAAAACGGAAATCATTGCCCTAATCTGATGCCTATTATCAGTTTTGCGCGAAAGACGAAAATGATTGCCCTAATCTGATGCCTATTATCAGTTTTGCTTGAAACACGAACTGTAATGCAAACCTTTTATAGAATACAAGCGTGAACTGTAATTCAAACCTTTTTGTGGTCTGTAATGGAATTCCATTATGCTATTTGTAGAGAGTTTCAATGTTAGTGAAGTATGCATAATGTAAGTGATGAAAACGTTTTCTCCTATTTTGGTTGCTGGTTCTGAGATCTAATTCTTGGATTTGTTTGTTGAGTGCAGCCGGGGCCTCGGGATCTTCCTATTCAGTGTTTTATAAAGAGGAACAGGAGGAATTCAATGTTTTACCTGTATCTTGGATTGACTCAGAGTAAGTAAATTTCAAGATGCAATTGATTTACTTGCCCCATTAGTTTTTTATCTGATTTTTCTGCACTGTTCTTGGTCTCCTACTAGCATGCTGGTGTGTATGTGTTGAATATATTAAGTTAGTTGCAACTTGCAAGACCGGAATGCAGGAGGAAAAAAGAACTGATTTTTGTGCCTAGAATTTCATCCTATATATTATATTATATTATATATTTCTTTTGTATATTATAAGCGCACACATAGACTTTCACACACCCCAACAAAAACTGGTTTGACATTTTCAATCTTCTCAATTGACTCTGACTTGCACTGTTTGTAATTGGGCATTTTTAAGTTTTTACTCTTTCAAGAACCTTGAAAAAACATGGCGACTTATTTTTTTAGGGATGTAGTTCCAATGACTTACCATACAATCATATTTGTGTATCTATTCTGAATTTATTCATATATGTATGATGATCACTGTCTGATCAGAAAAAGGCGATGATGTTTGGCTCTTACAATTTAATATGATATGTGTGATTCATCCAAGTCCAGCCACTGTTGTGGGTTTGCATTAATAGATAGTATTTATTTATAATGTTGGATATAAAATGTTATATAATTTTATACTGATGGATATGGCAAATGAAATGCAATTCATCTTGTCAGGCCGTGTAACTCTTTTCAGCAAATTGTTCATGGAATTTTTCATTGAATGAGCCTCCTATAGAAACAAGTCAGCTTCTTCACCCCAATGATTAGGCAGCAGGCCAACATCTAAGCCACATCCGTACAAGTTTTGAGAAATGTAATATACATAAATATCAGATTGAATGCTAAGAGCTAAGAAAAAATATGCTTAACGGGTTGACACAAAGAGAATGACGACTTTGATCTAATAATACTTAGTACATTGACCTGTAGATTGGTATCCGTAATTGAAATCACTCTAGGTCACCTTAAACAAAAGCTTTCAGTCCATGCAAAAACTGTTGCAAGCTGAGTCTTGAGACGACCATTGCTTTACCAAACCATACTTAGCACTTCTCATACAGCTGCATAATTTTTTTTTAAGTTTCAAAGGGCCTTTTTTATAATCAAGATCAGCTATCCAAGTGGGACCATGCCCTCACAGTTTACTGGCTATATATGCCTAAAGCAAAGGTATTTCTCGCCTGCAATTTGCAATACAGGCATGTAGGCAGGTCTTAAATTACATTCAGACATTCAGGTGGGTTTATTTACTTGGCTCCTCAAATTCCCCCCCAGCTTGGATCAGATTCTTTAACCACACTCTAATCCCAATTTGTCCTGATTCAGTCAGCTTCCATCAATTGTTATTTTATTCTTCACGACTTCTTCTCTATATTAGTCAGAACCAGTTAAATACATCAATCATTGGTGTCTTCAATTGGCTCATGCACATCTTCGTACTACTTTCTGCATGTGTGTCTATACATATGCTACCAAAAAGGCATGCGGCAATGCACACACAGTTGGGAGAGAGCGGGAGGGATGGCTTATACTTATATATGCTAGTAAAAGGTACTCGGTAATGCACACACACAGTGGGGGGCGATGCACGCACAGTTGGGATGGGCCTTTTGTGTAAGGATTAAACCGGATATTCAAAGTTGCCTCATCTGTGTTTAGTCATTAAAAGAGGATCTTTCTTGCTAAAATGCCTTTGAAAGTGATGATTTCCTATTTTGCTGTATGTGAAATTCTAAATGCATGAGTAGTAATGCATGGAATAAATCAAATTTATCTTTGTATTTGGTAATCCGTGCTGGAAAAATCAATTTCTATAATTCTATTCTAGAATTTGCAGAAACCAAGTACATCCATTTAATAGGTACAGTTGTATGTGAATGAATAACTGAACTAGAAACAACTACGATTTCATATTTCTTGGAGTCTAAGCTGAAAAGGCCCGCATATGATTGAGAGGTGGGAAAATGAGTCGGATTTTCTGCATAGGAATGTTCCGGACGGGTTTCAGACTAACCAATTTCTATGTTTCTGTAATGTTTGTGGCAGACTGGCAGTTTTTAACTCTGGAGAGAAAATTTTCCAATTGTTAAATTGCGCCTTCATTTTTCAATAATTTCCACAACCTCTTTATTATGTTTCATATTATTTTGTTCTTGACTATTGTTCTAGAGTGTGCAAAGTTTCAGCTCATATGAATTGTTCTTGCAGCAGTTGCAGATAAAGGGAAATTCCTCTTAGCTGCTCGAAAGTTTAGGCATGGTTCTCACACTGAGTATATCATATCTCTGGATGCCGATGACTTGTCTCAAGGAAGTAATGCATATGTGGGAAAGTTGAGGTAAGCCTTCAAAAATTTTCTGCCTTTGCATACTCTACCTGCTTGATTTTTAGACGTCCTGTTCTAGTGAATGACTAGTTTGTGTCATGTTCTTTACCAGTACTATTAATGTTCATTATGGTAGTATGTTCTACTTTTAGAAATGATTTTCATTTATTATGCATAGATCCAATTTTGCATAAACAAGCCATGCTGATACAGAATCTCTAGTGATTCTATACATAGGACTCTTGCTAGCTGATGTATTAAATTCGGTGAATCTGCAGAGATCCACATAGAAGGCTGTAACCGAAAAAAGTGAATAAAAATACTCCAAATGTTGGGGAATCTGGGTAAATGGCATTAAAGCCTTTGGAAAAAGGCTACCCCGTCCGCTTCACTATTGATGGCCCTTCTTACATGTCAAAAGATACTGGAAAGGCTCCCACTCGATCCTGAATCTCGATCTTGTATCCCACTTGATCCTTAATGTCACAAGGCTTGTTAATGTCCACATGATGACATTTTCGAAAGGCAACCGATTTTAATGATGTTCCAGTGATGCCCTCGTAGTGGATAAGTTAAGTTGTGTTATGCGAGTAGGAAAGAGTTTCATAGGCAAATAGGCTCAATTAACATATGAAACAGTTAGAACCGATGTAATAAGATCAGTCATTGGCGTGCACTCGAGTAGTAAGAAACTGTGACTATATAATAAGATCTTCTATTGCATGGCTTTCGTAATAGAATACCTCACTAGGAAGCTATCCACAGTTGCATATTTTTGCATATTGCTCCTCTGATATTGACGAAAAACAGAAGGTAATTTTGGTGATACATGCATCAATTTATTTTTTTAACGTATTGGTAAGTAAAGATTAAAAAGAATCTATTTCTCAATGCCCTAAAACTACTTGATAGATTATATTAGGGAAATGTTATCAGCACAACCATATTTTGATATTTTCACAAACCCAGCTGTCTTTTTTTCTTTAATTGGCTCCTGAGATTGTTTTGGGACATTTCCCATATATTATTATAATACAATATATGAATTTTATTAGAGTTCAAAAATATATCAAGTTTTTTTTTCCGAGAAAAGGTAACGAAATTTTATTCATAAAAATGACTGATTACAGTAATGGGACAAGACGTCCCCTTCCATTGAATACAGTTCTCCTTGTGCCAGTTAACAGCCTTTTATGTCTGGCAATTCTACACAGTTGGATTCACATGTACAGATAGTATCTGCAAAATATTTCTATATTGTATGTAATCATGCTGAGAGAACATTTCAATTTTTTTCTTTCCAATGCGTCTACTCTCTTTGCAGATCCGATTTCCTGGGCACTAAATTCACAATCTATGACAACCAGCCACCTTATGATGGTGCAAAGCCCTCGAGCAATCGAGCAAGCCGCCGTTTTGCCAGTAAGCAAATCTCCCCCCAAGTTCCTGCAGGTAGCTTTGAGATCGGACATGTCTCTTACAAATTCAACCTCTTGAAGTCAAGAGGACCCAGAAGGATGCTTTGCACACTCCAATGCCTTCCGAGAAGAGAAACTGTTGATAAACCTCAGAAAGACTGCAATACACAGAAGCCGGAGTTAAGTGTTGGATGTGCAATTCTGAAGAACAAAGCTCCGAGGTGGCACGAGCACTTACAGTGCTGGTGCTTGAATTTCCATGGGAGAGTGACGGTAGCGTCGGTGAAGAATTTTCAGCTGGTTGCGACGGTTGATCCAAGCCAACCGGAGGAAAGAGGAGATGAAGATACTGTGCTGCTTCAGTTTGGGAAAGTAGGGGATGATATTTTCACCATGGATTATAGGCAGCCATTGTCCGCCTTTCAGGCATTCGCGATTTGCCTTACAAGCTTTGGTACGAAACTGGCCTGTGAGTGAATCCCTCTTATTTAATCTCTGAATGTTGTATGTTGTGATGTTGTTGCTTAGCAACAGCTTCTTTGATTAACAGTTTTATGGTACAAGATGGAGCATGTTGTAAATGTGTTTCTGTATGAATATGGAGCTCTGTCAGGAACACACTCTCTCTCTATCTCTCTATCTCTCCAGGCATTTGAATGCTTTGAGGTCCATGTTATGAGTAGAGTAATAGCTCTTGGTCGTGCCATGATTGAGCCAAGTACCATGAAAACCAGGTTCTGGACTTTTTCAGTGCAAGGCTGTAGAAATTATGTAATCAAAGTTGTGTTTAGGCACTTCTTATGAGATTCTATAGACAGGTGAGTGTGTTTTCGTAGATAGTACGGCAGAGCCCACTTATTTGGATGAACTACCCCATTCGTTTTTTAGTCTCCCACTCCCCCCTCCCCCCTCCCCCCTCCGTGGTGAGGCTGTGTCCCCAAAAATGCCCGTGTAAGCAGTGAACCATTCTCACAGAAACTGTTAGAGGGGGGGAATTTAAGTAGAGCCACTTTTTTTTCTATTTTTCAGCAGATGGGCAGAGCCATTAAAAGGGAACAAAACAGAGGAAGTGGTCATAAGCGCCAACTGAAGTACACCTATCATTAGATGCACAACAGTATATCATTTTAACAACATTCTAGTGGTACTAGTATTGACCACAAAATTTACTCAGCTCTAAATAAAATCCGAGAAATGAGATGTAAAAAGGTAGTTGATCCGGTGATTTGGCGATCTGAATTGTTCAATCACTCGGCTGCAACGGGTGATTTGGCTATCCGAATTGTTCAATCACGGCGCTGCAACGGATGGATGACGCCCAAAAATCTCTCCAGAGCATAGGGCATTAACACTGATTGGCTATACTTTAATGTTAACAAACCATCCATTTGCAGGCCAATACTCAAGATCATAGGCGTCATCCAATGAGAGGGCGCCTAATGTGGGGGGCCACCAGGTAAATGGTCCAAATAATCAAATTGCAGAGCCCACCTCCACTGCTCTGTTTCTTCCAGGCTGATTCAAATGGAAACCATTAAATCATCATAATTCAGGACAAAACAATCCTCATTCACAACAAATGACATGGAATTCACAAGTTCTAAAGAGTATTAACACAGTCAGTTCATGCACACACCTATCTAGCATTACCCAACCTCAAGAATATAGTCATGGAATTCACAAGTTTTAAAGACACACTGTAGTAGTTTCTCACAAGTATTAACACAGTCAGTTCATGCACACACCTATCTAAGATTAGCCAACCTCAAGTATAGTCACCCCTGCTACATATGCAAGTAACTTGGCTTCCCTGTACAGACTTGCTGTTAGAGACTCAACTGCCATTACTTCTTCCCTCGCAGCTTTACGCCAAGAACCCTCTCCAATTTGCCGATAATCTGTTGATTAGGAATGGCTTTCCCAGACTCGTATTCTTGTATGACTTGGGGCTTCTCATTGATCATCTGCCAGGGATGGGCGTTCCAATGTATGTAAAAACCCTAAGACTCAAATAAACAAACAAGGGTATAAGGAAGCAAGAAAGTACCTGTGCAAGTTGAGCCTGAGTGAATTTCTTATTCATTCGAGCTTGCATGATGCTCTTCTTCAGTTCAGTTGGTACTCGTTCATCTGGCGTGAAATAAGTATCAGAAGAGTTAAAATTGAAATATGGATACTCATTATTGAAACATTAACAAGAAACCCATGGCAGCTTATTCTACCAAACAAATAACAGTTGTAAACAATATGCCATCACCATGCAGTTGTTTAAGAAAATGCTTAAATAATACTGCATGAATATAACAGGTAATCAAGACAATTGAATCTACAGAGAACAAATGAAACCTAGAGTTCAGACTGTGCAAAGAAGGCAAGGTGAGAACTTTCAAAGGTAAAACGTACCTTCTTCCCATCATCAATGTCAAAATGGACACATCAAAGTAACTTTTTTCTCCATATTTTCTTACACATCAACAAAGTAACTTTTTCCTTCCCCTCAGAGATGGAAACCCCAGAGCTTCCAGAATTTCAAAAGAACAAAAAAAAAAAAAAAAAACTCCATCAAATCCTTCACTTGTTGGGCCAATCCACTTATAACAGGCTAATGCATATCCTGTTTATGATTTGGCAACCAAAGGCATCCATATATAACAAGACGAGCTGTGGAACATTCAGTCAACATTGGCTCCCCAAACTACAACTATTCCCCATCTCCTATGCATGCCTACTCTACAATTTGGCATCCACAAACATTAAGTCAGATAGGCCACGGAGATTGTCACGAACTGCATAATATTCAGTCAACATTGCAATGCTGAATAATAAATGGGTAGCTTCAGGACGTTAAACCTAATGAGGGAGAACGGTTGCCAATGAGGAACTGCTTCAAAGTTCTGCTTGAAGGAGTTGGCCGAACAGGGGCTGGCTGATGATGTGTCCAATTATTTAACTGGGACCTCATTTGCTTAGAACTGCTAAATGGAAGAAGATTGAGAAGCTGAGGAGGCATTTACAGAAAAGGGAGAAAACGAAGAAATGGAGGGAGGAAATAATTCGAGAGGCAAGGCAAAGGGATCTAAGCACCCAAATGTCCATATGAAACCCTTTCGGTGCATTCCAATGGATGAGAAAGGGAGATGGAGGATGTGGCTTGAAGCAGAGGAAATGGGTGAAAAAGTAGTGTCGTCCCTGAGCTCCATTTTCCTATTCTAGTGACTCTCTGGATAGCAAAATGGAGGTGGAGAGCTTCCTAAACTGCTGAATATGAGGAGATTGGTGGGGGTCTCATTTACCGAGAAGAAGTTAATAAGAGAATTGCCAGGGAGAATAAAAATCTTAAACTTTGAAGTCAGTTATAGCAGAAGTAGCTAGGGAGGTCAGGGTGGCAAATACCAAGGGGGCGTGCAAGAAAAATGGTTCTAAATGAAGCTTTATCATGGAATATAAGGGTTTAATAATTGGTTCATGTACCCCGGCAACAGAAAAAAGCAATATTTTTTTGTCCGAAAAAAATAAGGGTCTAAGAACAGACGATAGGAAGGGTGCGAACAAGGAAGTGACCAGGAGGAGGATTAGCTATCTCCTTATTGAGGAATCTAGACTGGATATGATTTGTTAGCCATATGCGGGATAGTTGAAACAACAGTTGAGCGGCCATTAATACAGGAGGGGCATCCGGAGGTCAGCTAAAGGTATGGGATCCTGATGAGGCGATGATGGCCTATCTTCATAGGGGCCAGATTTGATATCTGTGTTGCTCTCCTCTAGAGCGGGTGGTTTTTAACTGGGTCCCGACCAATGTCTATGGTCCCGGGAACCAGAGACAGGGATTACTGTGGACTGAATAGGATGAGGAGAAGGGCAGGCAGCCTCGCTCATGGTGTGTGGGAGGGGATTTTAACACTAAATTGTATTCACATGAGAGACGGACTGCCGGTAGAATAACTGATAACTACAAGCATAAAAGAGTTCACAAAATTCATTTACAGAAGTGTCATACAGATTTATCCCCCCTATGGGCTGCGCTTCACGTGGACCAGCAAGAGGATTAAAGTATTAAACCAGTGCTTACTATGATCGACAGGTTTCTGGTTAACCTTGATTGAAGAGCTACATTGCAAAATTCACAATTGTTGTTGTATTTGTGGTTTAGAGAGGTCAGTTGAGTTTGGCTAGGAAGTTACATCAGTTGAAGCTCAACATTAAGGAATGGAGAAAGAATGCTTTTGGTAGAGTAGCAGGAACGAAGAGCCAAGTCTTTGGGGAGATGGGGGTTACCGATGGTATCGAAGAAGAGAGATTCATCAGAAGCCAGTAGGATACAATGAATATGATATCAGAGGAAAAGCTTGTTTAGGGTTTTAGATTTTCTTTCTTTTTTATGTGGGGGAGGGGCGGGAGAAAATAATAAATATTAATTAAAGAATAGTTAAAACAAGAGTTAATAATAAAATAATAAAATAATAAAAAAGACAGGTAAGCACGACATTCTATAATAAAATAATATGTCATACTTGATAGTACAAAAAACATGTTGACACATCCCACATTAAGTCCGAAACCTCCAACAGTATGCTTACAACTGTCGAAAGGAGTGTCGATACGTGTCACCCCCGTGCACAACGGTAAATTCAAAGTGTCAGCTAACACATCGGTGTGAATGGATTCTTTTTGATGGTTTTTTCTTTCTTTTGAATCGCACACTTTTGCGTTCTTTCGAGACTATTGGGACCTCATTAAGGAGGAAGTTATGAGGATGCTATGTGATTTCTTTGTGTGAATGACCACATTGACAAGGATGCTCACCCTAAAGAAAGAAATGCGCAGTGGAAATCAAGGACTACAGAAATATTACTTTGGAGGGCATTTTGTATAAAATCATTGCTAAATCTTAGTGTCTAAAGTGTGTGAAGTGTTAGGGAAGGTGATTTTCCCTCACCAAGGTGCTTTTGTAGACGGCCGTAAAATACATTAGGGGTGCTAATTGCAAATGAATGCGTTGAGCCTAGGAAGAAGGGAAGCTAGGGATCAATTGTAAGGTTGACATAGAGAAGGCATATGATATGATTCATTGGGGATTTGTTGATTACTTATTGGGGAGGATGGGCGCTGTAGATAAGTAGATGAAATGGATTATGGGGTCTGCTTTGTCTCCTCAATTTTATATTCTTGCAAATGAAAAAGTTGTTTTTTCTCCCAGCAAAGTTTTTTGGGATATGAAGTCTGTTTTGTTTGTGGGCTTCCAGAAAAAATAGAATTCAATGGCTACTCTATTCAAGATTTGTACAATAAGTTGATGTGATTTAGCCTTAGGATTAGTTATCCTAACTATATTTGTTTTATTTCACTTATAAACTTTTATTTAGCTATTTGTTGTGTTTGATTGGACTTAGATGCAGGAGATGTCCACATCATGACCCGTGACCACTTACGCACTCCCCATGGCCCACAACTTATGGCCCTAAACCCATTATGTAAACATTCACATGGCCCATAACGGGGATGTCCACATCATGACCCGTGACCACTTACCCACTTGCCCACCACTTGTGGCCCTAAACCCATTTAAAACCTAGTGGCTCACATGGCCCATAACTTAAAACACCCCCCCCCCCCCCAAAAAAAAAAAAAAATCTTCTCTCTTCTCTCTCCACTTCTCTCCCATTTCTCTCCTCTCACTGGCTTGGAGTCGCCACACCCCTCCCCTTCTCCTCTTTCGTTTCCTCACTCTTTCCCCTCTTGTTTCTCTCCTCTTTGGTGGACGACCCAAGCCCAGAGGCACCAGTGCCACCACTTCCCTAGGTACGCCCTACGCCCTTCTCTCTTTTCTTCCCCCTTCCTCCTCCACGCTTTCCCCATGTCCCAAGACTTTGTTTCTTTCTCTCCTCTACTTATCCCCTTCTTTCTTCACCTTTTTCTTCTCTCTACTCCTCTTTTGTTTCTTTCTCTACCCTTTCCCCTTCCCTTCTTCTCATTCTCTCTTCCCCGTAACATTCCCCTCACCTCCTTACAACCCAACACTCGCATCCCAAATTAGCAACCTTTCTTTTCTCCATTTGGCTGATATTTAGAGATTGACAGGAACCATTTTCACATTTATTACAGATCTGTTACACTTTTGAGTTACAAATGTTCTAGTTGTGAAGCCATTAAAAAAATTGTTCTAGTTGTGAATGACTATCATATTGTGTTTAATATTTTAAATCATTGTTTCCAAAGTAGGAAGCGAGTGCAAGAAGCAATGTGGGGAGTGAAAGCGAGAACCAAGGTATCTAGTAAAGAGACAAATGCAGTGAAAAGCTTTGAGAAAAATAACAAGGAAAAATGCACGGAGAGTCATCCAAAGTTAAGATGAAGCATATAATATGCCTCATTGGAAGCAAACAAGAAGCGTTAGAAAGAGATAGGGTTATAATAGGTTAGGGAGGAAGGGTTAATGTAGGTTATGGATTACAAAATACAAATAGTAAAGAGGAATTCACGATTAATTAAAACTACAAGTTTTAGGGATTTATGGTTTTACATTTTTGATTATGTAGATTTAATGTTAAGTTATTGGAGCACTCCAGCGATGCCGAGAGTCTATGCGTTCGGATGGACAAAGTTCCAGCATAAAATCCTAATAGTCGATCACCTGCGAAACTGTAAGGTTTTAATAATGGAATATTGTGCTCTATACATGGAGGCGAGGGAGACATAGATCATTTGTCCCTTCATTGCAGGATTGTCAGACATATTTGGGGCTGGATCCTTAGGAGATTCAGTATAGCTTGGGTCATTACTCTTCGATTATTAGAGGTTACTTGACAGCTGAAATTCATGGTTTTGCCTTCATCTCTTTTTTGGTTCTTTTTTTTTTGCATGAAATTCTTATTTTTGGGAAGAATATGTACGGCGCTAATTACTTTATATTGCATTATTTTCTTGCCTTTTGCAGTACAACTTTTGTTAGTATTATACCATTTTATTGTTTCGTTTGATCATTCCTTTTGTGAAAAGAATTGTTTCTATGCTTTTAGTTCGGTAGTAGGAAAAGAACTTGACAAACAGGCATGCATAAAAAGGCACTGACAAGCTCACTCACACTGGACGCCTAATAAATCAAGCTAAAATTATCAAATCAAAGTTTTCAGTTGAAAAAAATGTGCCAAAAATCATTAGAAATAAAAGTAAACATAAAAATGTGGTAAAAAATCTAGTGTATCCCTCTGTATGGGACCTTGAGCAAGTGTATCAGCCTATTCATGGGCAGTCATTTCTAGCCTCCAGCAAGTACATTAAGCGCTACTATTATTTTGAACTGTGGTTTCACCTTTCCCTCCCTTCTCTCTAAGCAACCTATCATGGTGCACTATTTTCTTGTCAAGCTAGAACCACAGACAAAATGTTTGGTCAGTGTATATGGTGATCTTAAAATAGAACCATTTATATCTTGCAATGTATTTATTTCCAATAAAAAAACCATTATCTCCATACTTTATGGCATCAACCTGTTATGCGATGTCTTAGTTTGCAAGCTAGCTATCAGCCAGCAAGTCATCTCTCCCAACAAGTAGAACTATGAGTGCAAGTTTCCCCACACATCCTAGCAAAACACTTGTAGAAGCTCATTCTACATACCACTATAATTTATCCAAAAAAGGTGTGATAAATCAAACATCAATTTTGAGTCTGAACAGATTATGCCAAAAAGATGCATGCCTGTTATGTGGTGAAGGAAGATTTTCTTATAATGGTGATTCTTGACATGGAAGCATACACAGCTAAAGAAAGCAAATAGAAATGCAAGGAACATATAATCATCAAATACCAGTGGCAGAAGTCATCATTCCATCATCTTTCCAAAAAAAAAATCATCATTCCATCACAACAAAATAAATGTTTGGTTCAAACATGATGAAATGTCCTTCAGCACAATATTAAAGGTGATGCCCATGATGATGTTCCAAATATAGGGTGGATCAACAATAAACCCACAAATTAAAATTCACAACAATAAGAGATAGGAAAATGTAAATTTTATCCTGCACGAAAAATACAAAATTAGTAGCAAGCCATAAGTATTTACGGGCAAGATTCTCTGTTTCCTCATCAAGCTTTCTTGTATTCAAAGTGGTGCTGCTTGAGGCCGCTTTGTTTGTACCAGCAGCACCTGCAAAAGATAAATAATGGTAAGCACCAACACTCTACTGAGAGAGAGAGAGAGAGACTGCATCTATCAAATGCATCTTATTATGTAATAGAGCAAAATTCTACGATTAAGTTTTGTAGACAAAGTCATTTAAATAGATTAGGAAACTACTGTATAACTCCTATAAGAGCATCCACAGGGCGGATTGAAAAATCAGAGAAAATTTTCTCGAATAACGCCTCATCACAAGGGATCAGAGATAATCACACACGAGGAACAGGCCTTTGGGAAACAGATGTTTCAATCAATGCTCATCGATGAATAATGCTGCCCTCATTGCTCACCTTCCAACCGATTGCTTTCTTTCGTATAAATCTTTCTTTTCTAAATTTACTTCTCTCCTGGGACGGGGATACGAGTATCAACAGCCAAACATAAATTGACTTTCTAAAAAACAACTCATATTCAACCACTAAAGTGCTATCCATACATCAACAACGGAAGCCTAGAGTTCCAAATAGGGTTTGGATAATCTTTCTATTACCGTGAAATCCTTATTACCAGTCCACACGATATCACCAACTCAATAACATATTTGATTTACAGTCTCCATATTTATGCGAGAGAATCGATTAAGAAGGCCAGATCCATACATTTTTCCAGAGCAACAGATTCACAGAATCATAATCTAACTACTAACTGAAAAAAGAAATAAAAGAATCATCATCATCATCATCATCATCAGAGAGAGAGAGTAATATTTTCCCTGAGCGACAGATTCACAGAATCATAACCTAACTATCAAGTGAAAAAAAAAAAAAAAAAAGAAAAAAGATCATCATCAGAGAGAGAGAGAGTATCATAAGCCTTCGAACAAAAAACCTTTATAACTAGAGAAAATAGAGATCCATAGATAAAGCTTGATTTACAGTCTCCATATTTATGTGAGACAATCGATTAACAAGGCCAGATCATAATCAGAGAGAGAGAGAGAGAGAATCATAAACCTTGGAACAATAAGCTTTATAACTGGAGAAAATCGAGATGTATAGATAGAGCAAATAAGAATCCATAAAATTACAATCGTAACCTTTTCTGATGGTTTCTATCTCGGCACCGCTACGGCGAGCGGCGTTAACGACTTTCTCGTCTTTTTTGGCGGCAGATGTCGGAGCCTTCTTTCGGATCACAACGGGCTCCCAGTCCTGGGTCAAGGGTCCGATTCCGGCCATTTCTCTCTTTTTCTTCCTTCTGATATCAAAGATTCTGCTGAGAAAATCGAGCGTTTGCCTTTCTTCCTTTGCTAGGGTTGCACAAAACACAGGAGACGGGGTAGGCTCCGAATAGGCTCCGTTAACGGACTACAGAGTCTGTTGACACTTATTTAAGTAGACACTATCGAAAAGTTCATTGGAATGTGACGGGAAATGATAAACTGGCACTGTTTCTAGGATAATTCGCGCCCCTTAAAGGAGGTTATGACTTATGAGGCAGAATTGTAACGCTTTTTAACGTCAATTCACGTTAAAGGGGTGCGAATTATCATACAGGGTGTGAATTTATCCTTGCCCAATATATCTTGCCACAGCAACTGATATTAAGTAATTAAACCTCCTTGTTTTATTTGATTTAACGGTTTATAACCCTGCCGCCAAAGGCTATTGACTATTGAGTCTATTGACAGCTGATTGAAACTTATAAAATAGGGATATTTGTCTCATTATCAAAACATGGTCTCAACCATGGTTTAAAATTTCGGTTTCGGTAACCGTTTCAGAAATACGGAAAACCGAAATTTCGACCGAAATTCTGAAATTTGGTACTCCCGTTCGAAATTCCGGACAGAAATTTCGGACCGAAACTACCGAAATTTGGTAAATGGCGAAATATTTAATTTTGCCAAATACCGGTTTCGGTCCCCACCGAAATCCGAAATTTAAAACCATGGTCGCAACAATATGATGAGATTCCCTTTGTTGTAATACGAGAATATCCTTTGTAATTTTACAAATTACAAGTTAAACATGAGGGGTATTATATAATATCCATCTAATATAATAATACTAAAAATATTTCATTCCTATCAAATTAAAATAGTCTCCATCCTCTCTGTTTCTCCTATAATTATAAGGCATGGCAAGATAAATTCAAGGTCAAACTATGAAAAATGTCTTTTAATTGATGAAATTAACCATCTTATCTTTGGGTGAGGAAAAGTAAACATGGCACACATGTATAATAGACCTGGCAAACGGGTAACCTGTGCGCAGGGGCGGAACCAGGAATTTACACCTGGGGGGGCCAGACTAGTTGTAAAAAAAATGCATGATACAGACACACACACACTTTCATAGAATTAAAAAAGTTAAACCATAAATTTAAACTAATGAATTAAAACTATGATAGGACTTTCAATACACGAAGAGTATGCTATAACTCCATGAATATGCGAACGTGTTAGCCAACTTTGATTGAAGCCGACAAAAGAAAACAAAAAAAGTAAACCTAAATCTTTCTATTTAAGTTGTGCCCGTCGACTTTTCATATCATAAAATTCATCTACGATCATATCTGTACTGAAACTCTCAGCGATTTCTTTTTCGATGTAGACCACCAAGCAATCTGCAAGAAATTCATCTTCCATCTTGTTACGAAGTCTTGTTTTAACAAGCTTCATAGCTGAAAATGCACGTTCTGTAGTTGCAGTTGAAACCGGAAGAGTCAACACAAGACGTATCAATCTATCAATCAGATAATAGATCGCTGACTTTCCCGTTGCACTTAATCTTTGGCAAAGTTCAGAAATTGTGGAAATATTTTGAAAATCTGGATGCTGAAGTATATCAAGCTCATAATGCTGTAGTTGAAATCTCAAATGAATTTTTTCGTGCTCTGAGAAATCTTGAGGATAAAATTTCTCCACAAGATTACGAATATCTTCAATTTTAAAAGATTTATAAGCCTCCTTAGGATTAAGAGCAGAACTAAGAATAAGGACCTCTGTTGCTTGCTCATTGAATCTGCTATTTAGCTCTTGCAATTGAGAGTCTATTGCAGCATTAAATATGTCAACCCGATAATGGTGCTCCATCGTAATGGGATCCTGTGATTCACGTGACCGACCACGACCTGCTGTGTAAGGGGCACTCATATCAGGAATCTCAATCCCACGTCTTTCGCAAAATAATTTCGCATTCTCGAGTAAACTATTCCAGCCGTCTTCCCTCAACTTTTGAATGAGTAATTTTGTAGTTGAGACTAAGTGCAGAGCATTCAAAATGTCTTGCAAACGATTTTGCAAAGCATGGCAGAGAACATCAGTGATTCCCATGATTTCTTTCATCAAATGTAATATAAAAACAAATTCAAAAGATGTCATCACATCATAAGCGGTATCTGCATCACCACGTTGAGAAGAAGTGGCTCCTCCTCCATTAATGATATTTATAAGCACTGTGCAAGTAGCAGAAAACATCTTTAGTAAGCTGCAAATAGATCTATAATGGGAGCCCCATCGAGTATCCCCAGCTCGTTGCAAAGTGCCGATTTGATTAGCCCCTCTACCAGACTCAATCTCATCGATAGAAATCAAATATGCAATATCATCCGCTTGGTTAGACTGCAATTCATCATGACTTTTGCAAGAGGCACCGATAATATTAACAATGGAAGACAACTTTGAGAAAAAATGATGAATAGACATTACTTCTCTGGATGCTCCAACCAATGTTAATTGTAATTGGTGAGCTAGGCAATGCACATAATATGCATACGGGCAATCTTTAAGAAATAAGGCTTTTAAACCATTCCACTCACCACGCATATTACTAGCCCCATCATATCCTTGACCTCGAATGTTTTGAATGTTGAGACTGTGACGAGAGAGAACATCACATATCTCCTTTTTAAGAGTCAATGCAGTAGTATCTCTAACATGCACTAGATCAAAAAATCGTTCTCTAATAAAACCATCCTTATCAACAAATCTCAAAATAAGAGCCATTTGCTCTCTCATAGACTCATCTCTAGCTTCATCAACAATAATGCAAAATTTTTCATCCCCAATTTCTTCACGAATTGCACTACGCACTTTACTTGAGAAAATATGCAATATTTCCTTTTGAATTTTAGGCGATGTGTATTTGGCATTCTTTGGAGCATTTTCTAAGACAACCCCGAAAACTTTTTCATTATAATCTGCCAAAATCTTTATCATTTCAATAAAATTACCTCGATTTTTTGAACTTATGCTCTCATCATGACCTCTAAAAGCACATGCTTGAAATGTTAACCAACGAACGGTGTCTATGGAAGTCTTGAGTCGCAACCGGTTATTCTCAATCTCTTGTGATGTTTGTTTTTCTATCAGCTTTTCAATATGCTGTGATTGATTCAATAGATCATGACAAGCCTTCTCAGCAATTTTATGTGGTGAATTATGGTCTTTTCCAACATGACCTAAAAATGCACAATTCAATCCATCATTCACTTTTTTCCAATTTCGAAACCCTTCACTTGTAAACGCGCCTAATCCTGGGCGTCCTGTTGGTTCCTTACAAAAAAGATAGCATGAAAGACAAAATGCAGCATCCTTTGAAGGGGAGTATTCTAACCAACAAAATTTTTTGAACCAAGAAGATTGAAATCAGCGAAGATGATTCTCTACTCCAGAAAGAGGATACTCTGAAAGTTGATATTGATATGTTCCAGCAATAAGATATGCACGACGAATTTCATCTCTTTGATTAACAGGATATTCCCACATTTGATGACGCAATCCTGGATCACGTTCTAAGGAACTGGTATCAACCTCTTCAAGATGAGTTCGTGGTAACTTAGAAGGACGTTGCTCAACATTTGACATGTCAGAATTTAATGGAGAAGGTGTGCTGACTTCTGAATCATTAACATTCTTTTTTTTGAAGAATGCATCGATAGTTTTTGGTTTGCCCATGATTCAACGTATAATTTTGAGGAGTGAATCTGGATTAATAAACAACCTGAAAATTTTATCTATCAATTAGTATAATATTTTTCAAGGATTTTATAAACCACTAATCTTATAAATAAGAAGATTGATAATAAGACATCTGGGCATGCATAAATATATAACGAAGTAATGATAACATAGAGGAGGCACACCTAAAGAGTCAAGATTGTGAGAAGTAGAGATAGAAATATAGATAGTGGAATCAATGTAAATGATGAGCTAACTTTGCACAATTATTAAATCATGGTAGTGCAAATATAAAACTTCTAAACGATCTAGGCATCTAGAGGATTCCTTTTATAACTCATAACTCAACGTATCAACCCTTACACAAACTAAGTTTTCTTATTTAAACATCTCAGTTTTCTTCATCTTCTTCTTTCTAGGTTTTCTTATTCTGAAAAAGGGGTATTTCTTGTTCTAATGGCGAATGTTTATGGCCCAGGGCATTTAAGATCCAGGTAATTGAATTCTCTAGAGAGGGAATTCTCTATGCCATTGCTTGAATTATACTTGATTCTCTATGGCTTAGGCCTAACTGCCAAAGGGCATTTTTCTTATTTGTTGCTTAGGGTTTTTCTTAATCAAAGTTCACTGTTTAATGCTGCGCAATGGTGTCATGGTGATTGGTGACCCATCAAATTTGGTAGAACATCTCCATTATCCCTCAATCACCACAGCCCTCTCAATTTTGAAAATGTTCTCCTTCTCGCTCTAAAAATACAGAAATCAGAAGAGGAAAGAACTCTAAAAAAAACTAATCTCAATCGGCCCTCTGCCCCTCTCAAGTCTCAAATCTCTCCCCTTCTCCCTCTTAAAACAAAAATCAGAAGAGAAGAGCTGAAGAGGAAAGAACCCTAGCAGGCTAGCAAAACAACTTAGGACATTAATACTGGGTTTAGAGTTCCAACAACTATAATGGTTACATAGAGCTGAAAGCCCTAGCATCAAGGCCATGGCATAAATGAGTTCCATTTCTCTCTTCTCCATCTCTCAACAGCCCCACCCCCTCTCCATCCCTCAACAGCCCCACCAGATAGTCTAGGAAGGTGAGAAGAATAGATGAGACATAGACGCCCAAAACCAAATCAAGAATCTGCTCATTTCATTGGATATTCACCCAACCAGGATCAAATTAAGAGAATTAGAAACCAAACAAAAGAAATCAAAAGGAAATTGATGACTACCATGCTGTGAAAGTTCTTGAATGACCGTGAACCATGTAACCTGTATATGCTATGGCTATAATGCCAGTTTGTAGTATTAAAAAAATAAAAAAAATACGGAGAAAAATGCTCCATTTTACAATACCAAGCAGCTTAATTAATGGCCTTGTTTTGGAGATAAATCAAAAGGTGAGACCATTCATGTGGATTACTCATTACAGGGCACTTACAGGGTCTCCTAATTCGTTTATAAAAAAATGATTTAATTCATGAGCTAATGTATAAAAATGAGACCACATTCACATTGAGAATCCAATTTCTTTCTTCTCAAGTAGCTTATGCTAAAGAAATTATCCATTTAGAATAAAAGAACAAACAAGACATAAACTTCAATGCAACAACTAAACAAGATAAACATGGAAGAATAGAAATTAATGGTTGTATATGAGTATATCTTATGTGCAGAGAGTTTTCAAACAACAGACAAAACAATTAGAAAGTTTTTGAACCTAACCCCTTACAAGTTACAAGTTACAACCCTAAGATCCAGGCTCTTAGCTCTACATCCCAAAATGGCAAAATACAACTAGTAAAAAATCCTAGGGAGAAAATCAAATGAATCTTAAGTTTTGAACCCTACCAGAGTACCAGTCAAACAAGAGCATAAACATATATTAATATATACCCTAAAAAGAATGAAATAAAAAGAACAAAAATAATCAAAACTTTTAGAAATACAGAGGGAAAAAGAAAAGAATAATACATTAATACTAACCTTTTCTCCTTCTTCTTCTTCTTCTTCTTCTTCTTCCGCCCAACTGAACCAATTTTTTCGCACGGCACAAACCCTAACGTAAAAGGAAAAGCCGAATAGGGAATTTTCCAAAAATATATATGGAGTGGAGGTCTCTAAGAACTTGTTTAGAAATAGAGAGTATATGGATGGAGGTCCTCTTAAATGGGGTGAATATTCACTTCCCTTTCAGTTTCCAAGTTTCCAATTCCAGAGGCAGAGAACTCTCCTAAAAGGCTAAAATGGAAGCTTTATACGGTAATACGGGAGTTTTTGACTTTTTGTAACATAAGGATAAGGAGATGGCTCAGATGGGGAATTGATATTTTCACCCCTTGGGATTGAAGTTGCACACCCAAATCGTGGGTTTTTAAATCCCATGGGAAACTATAATAAAATAATAGGTATTTTAATAATTTTGCAAATCTTTGGGGGGGCCACGGCCCCCCCAACGGTATACGTAGTTCCGCCACTGCCTGTGCGGGTACGGGTACAACCCGTGCGGGCCGGGTGTACCCGCGGGTACGGGTCTCATTTTGCCAGGTCTAAAGTATAATGGTGAGATATCGGACCTTTTTTTGGTAGATAAGCTGGGATTGAACCTCCAACCTCCAGCTTGAAGAGTAAAAGCCTTTACCATTGAGCTAGAGCCTGAATCCCCATTGGACCTTTTCATCAAGATAAACATGCGTTCTCGAGATTAATTTATTTTGCTTGGAAAAGTTTTTGAGAGAAAATCTTGAAATTTCTTTTTGTACTTTCATTGTTTTTATTAGAAATGTTTTTTTTCACATGGTCACCCTTTCAGAGCATCAAAATATCAATGCACTTAAGGGTGAAAGTTGGGCTGGGCTGAGCCGGCATAAAAATCCAAGTAACCCAACTTGAGTTAGAATTTTGGCTAATTTTAAACTTAGTTGGGTTTGGTTTCGACCTTTTCCTCAAAGTCCATGTTAAAAATTAGGTTATGCATAGGTACATCTTGTTATCAACTGAGAAACTCGGACTGCTTCACACACACACATATATATATATCTACTACAATAAGCCGGGAAGAAAAGAGGAGAGTTTTTTCGATTTTTTTGAAAATTACGTGAGAATTACACGTCACATTTCTTGACTTTTTTGAACAAATGCACCCATTCAACTCATATAATTTCAATCCTACCCTCCCCTTTATGCTTTTAACAAAGGCACCCATTAAATCATATAATTTCAATCCTACCCCCTCCTTTATGCTTTTAACAAAGGCACCCATAAAGACATATAATTTCAACCTTAGCCCCCCTCCTTTATGGTTTTTTAATAAAAAATCTATAGGGTGATCTTAACCGATTTAAGAGGAATTATGGAAACCTCTATAGATTGGAGGGCTAGCATCAGCCTGTGGAAATGATTTTTGGGGCACAACCTATTTATGTTGTGTTCCATCACATGGGCGGTTTGGATCAACCTATGACGTGGTCCGTACAGTTCTTTGTCGGCCCGTGCATCGCACGGGGCTTTTTACTAGTATATATATATATATATATATATATATATAGAGAGAGAGAGAGAGAGAGAGAGAGAGAGAGAGAGAGAGAGAGAGAGAATTTGTATGGTGTAAGGCCTTACAACAATACGGCCCTTGATATTTGATCCAACAGCAGCTCACTTTTTGAGGAGCTGCTGTTGGATCAAATGTCAAGGGTGGTACTTCCACCTTACAAAGGACTTATTGTTGTAAGGCCTTACACCATATAGTCTCTCTCTCTCTCTCTCTCTCTCTCTCTCTCTCTCACACACACACACACACACACACACACACACACATTAGGAAAAGGGTTTCTGAGCTCGAGCTCACCTGAGCTAGAGCTTAGAAACCATATCTCCCATAGTTGTTTGATTCATCCAACCCATTCATTCTATAGGTTATGATTAGGATTATGATTTATGGTTATGATTATGGTTAGGCTTATGATTTGTGGACGTTTAAAATAGATGGCTAGAAGATGTTCTTCTATAGATTGAATGGTTAGAATTATGGTATGGAGATGGTTTGTTAGGAACACCCTATCTATATGAGATCCTATAGAATGAATGGGTTGGATGAGTCAAACAACTATGGGAGATGGTGCATTATGAGCTCGAGCTCTGAAACCTCTCTCTCTCTCTCTCTCTCTATATATATATATATATATATATATATATATATATATATATATATATATATATATATATATGAGAAAATGGTTTCTACACACAAGTGTAGATAAGTTATTTACACACTAGTTTAAAATACAGTGGAGGCCCACATTGTTTGGGTGATCCAAACCATTCATTTGATTGGCTCTCACATAGATAGGGTGTCCACAAAAAAATCAGCTCCATAGGATCATCCTAACCCTTCGAACCGTGGAGGCAAAAAATTGACAAATTTGTGAAGGTTTATACACGTCCATTTTACCTCCACAAATCGTAGGGTTGGAATGGATCCTACGGAGCTGATTTTTTGTAGACACCCTACCTATGTGAGGGTCAATCAAATGAATGGTTTGGATCGCCCAAACAATATGCCCTCCACTGTATTTTAAGCTAGTGTGTAGATAACTTATCTATACTTGTGTGTACAAACCTTTCTCTCTCTCTCTCTCTCTCTCTCTCTATATATATATATATATATATATATATATATATATATATATATATATATATATTAAATTTTTTATTTTTTATTTAGAAGTACATAAAAATCAGAGGAATGATAGAATGAAGGGCCCCTTGCAAAAATCAGCTCCAAGGTCACGCCTATTGGTTGCTTTATGCAAACTGATTTCTAATTTTTGACTTGGGTTGACTTTAGGCAGAGGCCAATTGGATACAACGATTTTATAATCCAGGATTGTATGGATTATAAAATCCATGTGTTTGAGATGGATTTACGTTTAAAATTTTAGACATAAGCTTTACTCTAGCACAATCCTTTCATACCTAAATTCTAATATTAAAAGCAATATTTCTAGGCTACTGATTTTGGCACCACCATGTATTAATAATTCCACTAAGTCAACTTGTCTTTAATTATTGAGGGCTGCTAGCAAAACAGGATTTCGTTTGGAAAATAAAGGCGAATCCCATGCTGTGACACATGCTCAAGAAGACAAGGAAGTGGGCCTGAAACCCCACGAAATGGAAAATAAAACAGTGGTCATATTCACTTTTTGTCTATATTTTTCCAAACGTTTTGGAAATGTTTTCCTTAAGCTCGATTCATTTAAGATTATGAAAACCGATGGTGAGTCCAAAACCAATTATTGGTCTCAAATTTACGTTCATTTTCAGTCCAATAATTGGATTTGGACTCACAATCCGTTGTCATAATCTTCAACGAACAGGGCCTTAATTATTTTAAGCTGTCAAAGGATATTACAGTTCCTAGAAAACCTCTCAAAGCCGATTAAAAAAGAAAAGACAAGCTGAGTTTGTGCAATTATAAAAAAAAGATCCACTTTTGATTATAATTAAAGCCCTGTTCATTGTCATAATTGTAAAAGAACAGGGCCTTATCAAAGGTTATTATAGTTCCCAAAAAGCTCTCAAAGGCGATTAAAATAGAAAAGACAAGCTGAGTTTATGCAATTATAAAAACATGGTAGTGCCAATATGAGTAGCCTATTTCTAAAATACATGGAACTTGTAGAATTCAGTCTCACTCAAGTTATGGCCCCTCCAACTCTTTCCCTCTCTCCACCACCAGAAGGAACTGTTACCCCCCTCTCTGTCTCTCATCGGCAAAGACAAAGATCCCGATCAATTCATCATCAGGTTCCAAGGAACTGTTGCATGGCTGATTTTTCTAATCTAGAGGCTCTTAGAACAATCGGTCTGTCATAAAATAAACACTTCTTTATGTTAGCATACAACCTTTTGTCAATGCTACATACTAGCATATCGTTAAAATATACAGCTGAAAACCTTGTAATGAATGGCCTTGATTCATCTAACATATACATGTACTTGGTGCCTAGAAGACATAACCATCCATTTCATAAAGCTCCACTTTTGATTAGAATGTAGTTCTCCATTCATCTCCTCCACTCCAGTTATCTAATTTAATAGTAAACCACTATTCAAATCGATGTTTATGTCTAACATATTGTTCACTCTTTGATATAATCCTATTCAAAGCTATTTTATCGACACTCATTTAATTCTTTCCAAAAGTCATTGACTGCAAGGAAGTTTTCTTGATGCTCAGAGAACTTTTCATTGCGAATGGAGGCAAGACCATCATTTCTGCTATTTTGTAGAAAGTGCAGGTGTCCATGGATAGTTTTTCAGTCATACTGGCAGGTTCAACCCAACAACAAATGGTAAACATTTATATCCCACTACGTTGCACAAAACTTCATCTCTAAATAATTCTCCATTGAAAATAAAACCAACCACTAGTGTTGGGAATACGTTTCATAGATACAATTTCTTGTAAGACGAGATTCTTACAACTTTCACCATCATTATTCACCTTATAAAGCTTCCCAATTTTAGTGCACTTTTTTCAAAGATATAGTTTTGTAGCCAATCTCCCCCTGATTAATTTGGGAGTGAGAATGATAGGTCGGATGACTAGAGCATCAACCCGATGCTCCGTTTGGTTGCCGGATTTTTTTTGGATTATTGTGACTTTTGTGGAATTTCCGCAGGAAACCCACGTTTGGTTGGTGGGCCCAAAATAATCTTAGGAATCAAAATAACCCCGCATGAAACCCTAGGAAGGGAAAAAAAAAAAACTCCAAGGAACCAAAATAATCCCAGGAACCAAAAATAAGCTTGCAGAAGATTTTTTTTCTCTTCCCAACAGTTCAAGCAACCAAACAAAGCAACCCACCCTAGTCCGGTTAACCAAACATGGGATTTTTATTATACCGGGATACTTCTACGGAGTTTTTTTTTCCCACCAATCTCCCAGGAAGTTTTTTGTTCCAAAAAAATCCCAAGAACCAAAAAAATTCTTGCAACCAGAGGTGCTCGCTTTTTCTTTAGGTTCTTGCACAGTTGCCCTTTAGCTTTTCCAACACACAACAGATTTACATCTTGGTTTTTCACAGCTGAAAAAAATAAATTGCTATGAAGTTTACCTGCATCAACTTATCAATGAAATCATAGTACAGGCCATTATTTTTGAGTAAAAAAGAACATGGCTTGGTCAACTATACAACTCATCCTTGAAGTATGTGGTAAATACAGGACGTTGCAATTATTTCCGAATAAACCAGACCATGGTTTGTTCAACTATACATGTCATCCTTGAATTAAGGTGTAAGTGGTTCTTCTTAAACAGTCGTGGGCCCTCCTTATTATTCATGACTGATTGAGGCTAACCTCATAATTTACAACTTTTAGATTCCAAATTGTTTGATCTAGAGTGTTGATTTTTTTTTTCTTTTTTTGTCTTATTTATGCCAACCCTTCTTTTGGACAATCCGCTTCCTCTTATCTACCTTGGTTTCTTGACTTCAGAATTCTGATAATTAACAGCTGACTATTGCAGAGTCGAGCTCGATCACCTCAAATGAAACTGATGGATTAGCCTTTAACAACCTTGCTAATCGCACACCTTTTTGAATCTATTAATTAAAACATGGGAACTCCCCATCCTTTTCTACATTGATACAACAAGATAAAAGCTTGCCAATATACTGATACAGTTATTGTCACTTCTGGAGCAACCCCAAAAGGTCTAAATTTCAAGAGTTCAATTCCTCTAATTTTGCTTTAAGATTAGCTTAATGGCTGATAAATTAATGATCCTGGTGGAGGTTTTAACATCATTGATCATCAGAAAGAAGTAATTTGTGAAGGAGAATTGAGTACTAGCTTGCATTCTCCATTTCAAAGTCGTTATCAGATGAAGCTCCATTCTATGTCACTCTTTGAATACGAATTCTGGTTCACTATCCCGAAAATCTAGAGACAGAGACACTTCAGTTTCCTCTGTTTGGCTGCTTAAGATAAGCATGTCACAGAATAACTGCATCATTCAAGATTTGCTTTGAGGAAGTTCAATGGAATAAAGAAACTAATCCGAGTGGTTTATAGATAGAAGCACGTTAAGGGGTTCAAAAAGGTAAAATACACAAATCTGCAAGAGCATCTCCCTTCGCTAATAAAGCCAACATAACATCCCACTCTGCAATCTTTTATTGTAATCTTCTTTGGGAAGATGGTGGGATTCTTGCAATCATCACTCATTAATCTGCAATGGGGAACCACCCCCTTGCCCCCTCCAAAAAAGAAAAAAAAGAAAAAAAAGAACAATCCCCCTAAAAACCAATGACTTTCAGGATGATATGATGTATCTCATCCAGTCTCAACATCATTCATAATGGCATTGTTATCCTATGCACTCTCCAAGCTTATGAGCCACTGAAGGATATTACAAGCTAACGACATAAAAAAAGGGTGATTTTCATAGAGAACAGAGGAACAAACACAAGAAAATTTTGAGGGTGGGGAAGGAGGGGACTGTTGAAAAGGGAATCCAATCAAAGGGGAGCAAAGCAGCACAAACCAGGGTCAGATATAAAAGTATGCTTCATCCCATCAATTCATTTGTTTCCAACCAAACAAGTAGCAGTGCATTCATCTTTCAAAATTTACATTTGAAATTCATTAGTGGTAGATGTGCAAGACAACTAACAGATGCAAGAAAAAACACAGTTAGCATCATATTTTCAGACTTCAATTCTACTTTAAGCCAAAAAGCTAAGTCAGATTTACTATAGCAAATGCATGAAACAGTAAGATACATCATCCTTTCAAACACTACAGTCAAGCAACCAATCAATTGTTGTAATGGCACTACCAACCTTCAATTTTTTTATCGAGTGAGGTTTTTTTTTTTTTTTTGTTGAGAATAGAAAATATTATTAAGGAATAAATGGCCCCGAGCCTAAAAAAACAAGAGGACTCATTTCACCATGGGGTAAGAGTCAGAAACAAATAAATCCTCAATCTGTCTCAGATTTGGCCAACTCAACAGTCATATCATTCACCAAAAGAGGGATGAGACTGAACTCAATATCCATAGAGTTGGTAAGGCCAAAGACTCAAGAAAACATGTTGGCAAATCTCTATGGACCCGTGGTCATTTTCAAGGCCAGGTAAATAGCATTAGCCAGATAATCATATTTATGAAAACCATCCTCACTTATGGTCTATATGTGACAAGCAAATAGATGATAACACATAAAGAAATCCTAATGAAATATAAACAAGACATAGAAATCCTAATGAAATACCCGCATCCTGGACCCCGGTCTGCAATCCATCAGATCCATGTTTTGGTCCACACAAAGTATACAATTTCTTTCTGAAGATCTTTCTCCTCACAGCTGTTCACACAAGGTAAACAAATCTTCATCCAGATCAAGAACTGTATCCATTAGGTGGACAGTTTCCTTTTGAACATCTTCCTCCACAGATTCTACAATTTCCTTCTGAATATTCTCCTCTTGAATTACAGCTATCTCCACAGATTCTACAACTTCCATCTGAACATTCTCCTCCTGAATTACAACTGCCTCCACGGATTCTACAATTTCCTTCTGAACATTCTCCTTCAGAACTACAACTGCCTCCACGGATTCTACAATTTCCTTCTGAACATTCTCCTCCTGAATTACAACTGCCTCCACGGATTCTACAATTTCCTTCTGAATATTCTCCTCCTGAATTACAACTGCCTCCGCGGATTCTACAATTTCCTTCTGAACATCCTCTTCCTGACCAACTAGACCGTCTTCCTTTACCCCCACCTGCATTGTATACTCAGTAAGGACGAAGTAATCAAAAATTTTCACAGATGTATTAGAGACAAAAATAACTATGATCACTTGTAAGAGAAGAAGCCCACACTGAAATAAGTGCATCAATTAAAAGCTGTGAATCAAACAGAACAAAAGAAACAAATTAAAAATTGTCTTTGTTGTGCATATGTCTTGTATTCTGACACTATACAGGACACCGACGGGCTAATGTGCACAACGCAACGCACACGCGATCGAGCTGCGCGGTCAGCTCACTGGGGGTCAAGAAGAAGAGTTTGTAACCCTAAGACCAAAGTAGTGAAAACTGTTCTCTGTGGACCTAGGTACCCTATCAAACCACTTAAATCTCGTGTTCTCTTGTGTGATTGTGTTTATTTGCATTGTTTCTTGACATTTGCTGCAAATCGTGTTTGACCCTTGCTCGAGAAGGTATTTCTCGATTTTCTACAGTCTTCAATAACAATAACAGTGTGTTCATTCCAAAACCCAATAAAAGCATTTGAATATCACTAACCTGGGTCTGATCTTTAGCCAAAGATTGACCAAGAGGCTGGCTCAAGTCAAGAACAATACTCGGCAACCGATTCATATCCCAACCAAGAACTCTGCAAACAACACGCCCAAATGCTCTATGAGCCCCTCTCCTCTTCGTCTTTGAAATCCCATTCGCATGCTGAACTAGCCCAACACAATTCCCAAACCTCCTCCCAACCTTCACCTTGATCCCTCCACAAACCAAACAAAAAAATTCCCCCCTCTCCCAGTTCTTCTCATAGTAACCCCTCAGATCTCCATCAGACGAAAAAAGCCGTAGAAAAAATTTAAAATCAGGATCTCCTTCATCTTCATCCTCATCCATCAGATCATCTTCTTCTGAGTCTTCTTCCTCGCCATCAGATGAAACATTCTTGGAGAAGAAATGTCGTGATAAATTCAAACCATTCTGCTGCAATTGGATTGCGGCCAGTTTAGCCTTCTCCTCAGCGGTCGGGCCGGATCCATGCGGCTTCGGAGCGGGCCACGTCGGGCCGGATCCATGCGGCTTCAGAGCGGGCCATCCGGATTCCGGCTGTGGGTACGGTTGAGGCTCGCATGGCCATTCCACGTCCGAAACTGGTGGATCGGACTCTTCATTCTTCTTCTTATTCCTCGTCCTTCTCGGCTTCTTCTTGGTTTCCTTTTTGAATGCGGTGGAATTACTAGGACGGAGATTAGGTTTAGGGTTAGTGCTGCGATTCTTCTTCTCCTCCTCCTCCCTTCTAGGATTAGTGTTGGGATTAGGGTTAGTGCTGTGATTCTTCTTCTTCTTCTCCTCCCTTCTAGGGTTTGTGGAGGGGCTAGGGTTAGGGTTAGGGTTTCGAGGGGGGCCTTGTTTCCAGAGATCGTGGAGGTAAACGACTTCTCTGGCCAAAGACCACTCTGAAGCGGGGGCAGAGTGATTTAGCTGGTGGTGCAAAGCCATCGATATGTGCTGAGTAGAAGAAAAGCGTTTTGGAAGAAGGGTTTTTGTTAGAGAGAGGGGGGAGGGGGCAGTTTTACACTTTTACTTTTACCATCGATATGTAATTGGATGAAATGAGATCGGTTGATAGTTTGGATTTCCTAGTACTGTTTTTTGCTTTAGATTTTAAGAACCGAATCCATTATTGGCAAAATAGTAAAATATCTGAGAATACACTCTCAGAAAGAATGAATTTTGCATAATTCGAAAAAGGGAGCTGATAAATTCGCACCGCTGTAGGATTATTCGCACCACTGTAACGTGATTTGGCCCAAGGTTTAAAATTTCGGTTTCGGTACCGGTTTTGGATCTTGAAATTTTGGTCGAAATCTGGTACCAAACCCGATACTAAAATTTCTAAAATTTCGATAATTTCGGCCGAAATTTCGGTGAAATATTAAATTAATATTAAAAAAAAAGATTTTTTGGGTCAAATTTTGGAAAAACCGAAATTTCGGTCAAAATAAATGACCGTTTCGGTTTTTACCCATTCGGTGTTGGTCAATTTCGGATTTCGGTCGAAATTTAAAACCATGACTTGGCCTCAAAAAGTGTGAAAAAGGAGGGTAACGTGAATAGACTTTTGACGTCAAATCACGTTACAGGGTGCGAATAATCTTACAGGGGGTGCGAATTTATCATCTTCCTTTGAAAAAAAAGACATGCCACGTAATCGGAAAAATAAAAAAAATGATATGGTAACTGAGAGGGTAACCGAACAAAAAGCCTTTTCACACGTTAGCAATCTTTTCCTTGATTTTCGGCTTTTTATTTTCTTAAAATGGCAAAACTACCCCTCATATGCCATGTGGTGTGGAGGGTTCTTACTCTCGGTTTTCATAGCAGCATTCTTGGCAAAAATAGACATGCCCCATTTGATTCTGGAGTCTTGGAATGGATCCTGTGCAATGCTTCTCATTCTCTCTGAATTAAACGGGCAAGAACGGATTAACGATAATCTTCGGAAACGACTCTGTGTTGTTCCCAAAAAAATCTCGTATTTTAGTATGAAAAGAAGGTGAAAATTGTTAGGCATATAATATAACCCTATTATGTTCTAATATAGGCCCAATAAGATAATGGACCGGTGTAGTTGGCCTACTTGGGCTAGAGCCCATTAACCTATTAAAACCCTAGTGTATCTCTATATATAGGGGCTGGAGGCAACAAACTTGGTATTCCAAACTAGATACCTTGGGTGTAAATGCTTCAAGCACTCTTTGCTTGACCTAATTACCTGTAACAAACTTGAAGCATTAGGTTTTCTCTTTTGGGAACGTCCTCAACTCCAGAACAGAAGAAGACGTCTGTTAATCGCTTGCTCGTGGTTTTAATTTCACTCGTTGGAATTAAGATTTAGCCGTGGGTTTGAATCCCTCAAAATTGTTTTTTGGGCGTAGTTATCTTCTCCAGAAAATGGTTTGGCCGTGGGTTTCACTGTTGTGACATCGTTCTTGGGACGATCTCTCTTTTCTCGTTTTATTTGTAGGGAGAATTACACGGTTGAGTTATTCGTGAAACCCTAGTGGGTTTCTTCTTCCACATAAGCAGAAAGGGGCGTGGTGGGAATTAATAAACCCTAGTTGGGTAAAGCCATCTGGTGCCGTCGGATTTATTCCCTCCCCCACCATACACGGCTCTTACTCTCACGATTTTGGGGGTTTCACTTGGCAGCCATGATCTCTCTGCAACTAGTGTTATAACTTGTGTTTGGTTGGGGCAGAGTTGAACAATTGGGCGTGGATTGCACTCCCACAAAGCTCGTTTGGGAGTGGGTTTCACCATCATCACCGGATCTGCAATTTTAACCCACCGGAGTTTGCCGAGCAGTCGAGGGAGCACCCTCCTCTGCAATGTTTGGTTGAACCCATTGGCCAAAACCCCTCTTTCTATTTATTCTTGCTTACTTGCAAATCAAAGAAGAAACCACCCACCAAATAAGGGATTTCGTTTCTTGGAACCGACCCACCTGTACTGAAGGGATTCAAGGGAAGGCAAAAGATTTCCATCTTCTTGACTTTCTCTATTTCCTACCTTGGTCGTTTGGGGCCAAGATCAAATTGGGGAAATTTTTGGTGGACGAAACCCTTTGCTATGAACCTTTTTTTGGGTCATCTTGGTGGCCAAGTTAATTTTTGGTGGTTGAAATTTGGTTAAAAGAACAGTAACCAGTTCTTGTGGCTGGTACATCTTGCCGTCGGGTCCTTTTCTAGTCGGTTTTGCTGGTTTTTCGCAGGCGGTTCGCACCAGTTAACGCAACCGGTTCAGGCGGTTCATTGCAGTTTTCGTGATTTGGTACGCGTTTCGGGTCTCGGATTTGGTTCTTGGAGCTTGGCCTAGACTTTGTTTCTTGCGCGGGTTCTTGTAGCCGGTTCTTAGAGTTAGTGTTTGGCTTCGGTTATTTGTTCATGGTTCACCCCCTGTAAATCCTAATTATCATTGGGTTTGGGTATTCGCCTTGGCTGGTTTGTCCTCGCCTCGGGTATTACCTCGGTGGTTATCTCTTGCTATTGATTTACATCTTTGGATATCTCAGATTCGGGTTTTGGATTTGGTCCACGATTCTGTTCATTCCTTTGGCTTTCGCAATTCGCAAATCAAGTGCACTCTTTTCAATTTGTGTTTTAATCTGAAAATAAAATGGAAAAGACTACAATTCTCTTTGAGATTGTCAAACTTCAATCATTTGGAGGTTTGGAATTTTATTCCTGGAAGCGAAAGACTCAATTTGGTCTGAAATACTTGAATGTTTTCTACACCATTTTGAGTACCTTTGTTGATTCGATTGAAGGTGTTGAGGAATCTCATTAGATTCGAGATAAGGATTTCTGCAAAGACTACTTGTTGAATTGTCTTTTAGATCGTCTAGCAGAAACCTATAGCAAGTTTAACACTGCTAAAGAAATTTGAGATAATTTAGCCGCTCAATTCAGAAAGGAGGAATTGTCCAAGACCTACCTTGTGGACAAATTCATGGATTTCAAGTTCAAGGAAAACATGGAAATCACTCCTCAAGTAACTGATCTAGAGAATTTGAGATCTAAATTAGCTAATGAGAAAATAGTAGTGTGTGATCCGTTTCTTGTGGGTGCAATCATATATAAGTTACCATCTGCATGTCACTCTTTCACAATAGAGATGTATAGAAAGAAGGTGCAAGTGAGACTGGATGATCTTAAACGATTCATTCAAATCGAAAATGAGAATAGAGCTAGGAATAACTTGGAGATGGTTAGACAGTAACAGTCAGCTGCTAACACGGTGATATATCCCAAGAACTTTCCTAAGAAATCCAAGTCACCTAAGAGTGATATTCCCAAGTTGGAAGCCAAAAAGACTGTCTTTAAGAAAAGAAGGGAAAGTGCTAGCTGCAGATTATAAGCAACCTCAGATGATTAAATCTGACATACCTTATAAAGAAGCTACAATGCTGGTAGATAAGGCTGAGCCTAAAAAATTTCACTGCCATGTTGGGAAAAGACAAGGCCAGTACTTCTTCAGTTTGGTAGTTAGATAAATGTGCCATTTGTCGTGCTTGTAACTCAAAAAAAAAAATAAAAAAATAAAATCCACTGGTGTTACCGAAGTAAAGGAGACTGGTACAATGGCTAGTGGAGCAGACATGAAGGTCACTCACACTAGTACTGCGAACTTGGCCATTTCTTCAGGTAAATAACTAACTTTATAAGATGTTAAAGTAGTTACTACTATTTTGGTATATGCACTTTATTTATGTGTGGTAAAGTAATTTTGATTGTTAACTCATACTATTTTGGCTATGCATATTTGATAGATGGTATGTATGGTTTGAGTTTAGACAATGAGACTGTTAGTAATGTTAGTTCAATGCTAATTGATCCTATGTTGTTACACAACCGATTAGGGCATGTGAACTATTAGAAAATGGTCCAACTTACTAACACTCATAATATACCATTAACTATGTTAATTAAGTATTGACAAGTGTAAGTTTAGGAGTGATAAAAGAGGAGGAGATGATATGGTTTAAGGAATTCTGTGCCTCTTAGGGCGTAATCCTTGAAACCACTGCTCCTCACTTGCCTCAATCATGTGGCATAGCTGAGTGTAAGAACATGATGTTAACTTAAGTGTTAAACTCTATGTTTGGTCAGCTAGCATGCCTGGTTGCATTTGGGGAGAAATTGCTTTGGTTGCAAGTCACATCCTGAATAGAATGCCAAACTCAATTGCTCCTCCATTCTTTATGAGTTATGGCTTATGTGATAGAGTACCCAAGGGTTATGGTGAGGACTATGTGACCTACCATATGGAAAATGATCCATCATCCTGTTAGGAAGTGATGAGATCTGGGGACTATGTTATGGGCAGAAGCCATTCATGATGGAATGAGCTCTCTGTTGGTTATCTAACTTGGTAGCTAGTCGATTTACCAATGAGGCTAAGACTATGGGTTGTAAGTAAATATTTGTTTGTATGTGATTATACAAAGCTCGTATGGATGTTAAGATCTAACAATCTTTGTATTGGTCTTAATCAAGCACTTAAATTGTGACCTCAAAAATTTGACAAAGTAGTAAAGAGCTTTGAGTTTTCTGGCCCATTATTCGGATGAAAGCCTTTACTATCGTTCTCTATAAAATAGGGTCATGATTATTTTCATATATGTAGATGTTGATCCTTGTTTCCAAACTCTCTTTATGGTGAGTGACGTGAAACTAACCTTGGGTAAATAATTCAACATAATATACCTGGGTGTTAACACACCATCCTTGGTAAGAAAGTAAGTTTTGAAAGGCAATGAATCACCCTTAGCCTAGCACATTTTATTGAAAAATACTTTTCATTTGGGGATGCAATGAGTGCAAACCGATTGAGAAACAAACTTAGCAGGTCAGATAGCTGAATGAGATATTTGAGTTCTTTTTTGCGTTTGTCATTCTCTACACCTATACAAGGGGAAGAATCCGGTAAAATAAGTGTCACCGAACACACCCTAAATGCTGAGAGAGGGCTAGAGAGGGATTCAGGGTGTGTTTGGTTGCTTAAAAGGTAGGACGGAAGTACCACACTCTTGATATTTGATCCAACAGCAGCCTGCGTTGTTCAAGGGTGGTACCACTCGCACGCTACTTGACGCTCAGGCACCACATAAAATCTCTTTTAAATAATAAAAACGTGAGAGCAGCCACAGAGGCTCACTGTTTAGCAGATTTTGTCCTCATTCATGAGGTGGCCGCTCTCACGTGCAACAGCCCATCTGTGAAATGTCTATGGGATGGACGCTAGCAAATCCCATTACAAACATATCATTCATTCATGAATATACATAAATAAAGAAAATTATAAAGGATTTTTTCTTTCAATGGCTCCCTTCTATTCAAATCCAAGCAGTTCCATTGGATTTTGTGGCTATGTTTAGTTCTTGATCGTAAATAATTTCGAAACCTAGGATATGTATATCCAATGGACAAGTTCGGATCCAGCTGTTGCCCAAATCCTGTATATTAACATTTGGATTCTTTGGATCATCAGACCATCGGGGTCCATTGACAACCCTATATAAATGCTTAGAAAGGAGTGGAGATATGATTTCCTCAATAAAACTTTCTATCTCCTCTTAAATATCAATAGTAACAAACTAACAATGTTGTGGAACCCTATTTAGCCTGGCGGTTTAGACCCAAGTGATGCAATTAATGATGATTAATGAAGAAGTCACTAGTTCATGGTTAGCATTAGAGATGAAAACAAAAAGAAAAGTAAATGGGTCCAGCGGTAGCTTTGGACCATGGAATTTGTGGTCCACTTTCTTCAACTCGGGGACACAGTGGGACCCGTGCGATTTCATGGGGTCTTTCCATTGGAAGGCATGGACAAAAAAAATGTAAAAAGAAAAAAGAAAACTATAACCATAAGATTTTGAAAATATGAACAGGTTTGGATCAGAACAGGTTGAGTTGTCCAGTGCCTCAGCCGTAACTTGAAATTAAATCAGGGGCGTTCACTTGCATGGCACACACTCGAAGAGTAGTTGAAGAAGTTGTCAACGGGGAGGAGACAAGCATTAGATTTGCATGGAACTTACCTCAGAGAATAGTGGTTGGTTGTCAAGCTCGTAGAGGAGTAGTAGGGGGTGTCTTTGCCAATATAGAAAGAGAAGAGCGAGAGAGAAGAGTGATAGAGAGAAAAACCATCATTCCCAAGAAATCAAAGCACGATTCTTCCCTTTTTGTGATTTTGGGCTTGGATATTATAGGCAAGGGACAAGGGTGATCAAACAAACAAGAGCCGAAATAGGGTTGAAACTGTGAGGGTTCAGGTTGAGCAGTTGGTCGAAATTGCACGGTACCCCTATCTAGTGATAATAATCTAAATTCAGTAAGTAAAAATTAATTCACTGGAAGGTCAGGATCATCTGGTTTATGAATTATTAGTAATGAGGCTCCATTATTAATTGGAAAAATTGCCAATGGGGGACATCAAAATACGAGAATTGCCAACGGGGGACACAATTTTGAAAAATTGTTAAAGAGGGACGAAACAGGATTATCAAGTCTCTAAAAGGGGGTTATCAACCCTCTTTAACAATTTTTAAAAGGTGAGTCCCCAGTTGGTAATTCTCGTATTTTGATGTCCCACATTGGCAATTTTTCCTTATTAATCCAATAACGAACTTCCTAAATTTCAACATTCACGGTAGAAAAATAGGGGACTATAAGGGCTTACACCATATAAAATCTTGAAGAGAGATTTTATAGTGTGGTCCGTATACTTTTTTTTAAAATAAGGGACTATAAGGGCCATATAAAATCTCGTAGAAATTGATTTGGCCCTCGGACTAGGAACATGAAAGAAGGTGGCGAGAAGGCCCGGTTTAGAAAGTACGACGGCGTGCATGCGAACCTAGATTACCGGAGATATTATCCACCTCAAAAACTGCAAAAATAGATTATTTCACAACTATTTGTTCTCATTTCGAAGAATAGGAATCTCAATATCGATACTGAAAGATGGAAGATAGAACAGAAGGTGAGAACGGAGGGGAGAAGAAGAGGACATACTTCGACCTGAACAAAGATGTGGCAAGCGAAGATGACGATAGCGTGGCTGATGTGGCTTATGGTGATGTGGCGACCAGAGGGAGCTCCAGCAACAGCAGCATGACGGAGCCAGAGCCGGAGCAGGAGCTGGAGCTTGGCCGGGTACCTTCGGCCAGAAAATATAGACGGTCCATAATGCCCCGCCTCAATTGGACCCCAGATCTCCATTTTTCTTTTGTTCATGCTGTTGAAATGCTCGGTGGACGAGAAAGTAAATATCCTTTCTATTGGTAGATTTGTATTGCCATACTTTTGAATGTACCGCCCTTGATATTTGATCCGACCGTAGCCTCTTAAAAAGTGGGCTTCTCTTGTTGGATCAAATATCGGAGATTTTATATGGCGCAAGTCCTTATAGTCCCGTATTTTTCAAAAAGTACTGTAGGTCTCCACAAAGTCGTAAGACCATGTATGGGGCTAACGCTTGCCCAATGTTGGAAGGTCAAGGAAGTTGGTGACCTGATGACAAGGGAGCCGGAGACCGAAGCTCCCAGAACCGTACATGAGATTTTCACCTCATACGGTTCCTCGTTCAATTCTTTCAAAGTAATTGGATCCACATCATAGGATGATCCAAACTGTCCATGTGATGGAACACAACGTAAATAGGTTATGCCCTGAAATTCATTTCCATAGGATGATCCTAGCCCTCCGATCTATAGAGGTTTCCATAATATGTAGTTCCTCTATAGATCGGAGGGTTGGGATCATCCTATAGAAATAAATTTTTGGGCACAACCTATTTACGTTGTGGCCCATCACATGGACGGTTTGGATCATCCTATAGTGTGGTCCGTACAGTACTTTTTGAAAAATACGATTCTACAAGAGCTTACACCACATGAAAACTCCAAATATCAAGGGCATAACCACCTGCAGTACTTCACGATATAAAAACTATGTTAGAAAAATTATATGGATCCTGCCCTTGAAGTCCTGTGTAGGGTATATGGTTGACGTACAGCCCTTGATATTTGGTCTAACAACAGCGTCTTAAAAGGTGGGATTCCGTTGGATCAAATATCAAAGGCGGAACCGCCTGCATGTACTTCAGGCTTGGACACCATATAAAAAACTCTCTATTAGAAAAATTATATGGAGCCTGCCCGTAAAGTCATATGCAGGCGATATGTTTGAAGTAGCTCTTGATATTTGATCCAACAACAGCCTCTTAAAAAGTGGGCTTCTGGTGCCCGCATGGTACTTGAGGCTTGGACAACATATAAAAACTTCTATTATTAATAGGAGGTTTTTGCTTTTCGCAACCATGTTTTGATATTTGCGCTAACCTATGTTGTCTTTTAGTATTTAAAGCCCTGTCAAAAGCTAGAACCGTACAAATAACAAAATGTGGTTCTGCTGATATCATTTCCCATTCCTTTTTTTGTGAGTTTTATTGATTTTTTCTGGTTTTAATTTCAATTTTTTGGGTGGTGCAGGAGCTACTCCCAAGTTAGTACTTCAGAGGATGAATGTGAGAGGCCTAAGTACTGCTCATGTGAAAAGTCACTTGCAGGTAGGAATAAAAAAATAAACGAAGCAGCAACTATTTTTTTAATTGAAGCGTGAGTGTATTGTTTGAATTCCTTTTCTTCTTGGTTTTTTAAAAATATATATATTTCCCTTTCCTGATCTTATCTTGCTTGTGTCGAACCAGATGTACAGGAGCAGGAAGTTGCACAAAGCTGGACAAGGTATGGCTGTGATTTCATACCTTTGCTGACTCTATATATAGTTGTTATTTATCCGGTATCAGCCAAGCTTTTCAGTTAAAAAAATGACAAGAAAACGTAAAAGGGAGGGTATAAAAACCAAAAAAAAAGAAAAAAGAAGTCAGTTTTCTACACTGAGAAATGTTCTTGAAGTTACATATCACCTTGCATTGTGCATGGGGAGAGAGAGAGAGAGTCTCTTTGATGCATAGATCCGAGGGTTAGAATCATCTTATGGAGATGATCCACGGGGTTCAACCTGTTTAATTTATGAGCCAACAAATGAACGGTTTGGATCATCCTATGAAGTGGGCCCATGATACTTCTCTGAAAAATACTGGACTTCACTCACACATCATATAAAAAGCTCCTATTCTTAAGTTGTTTTCATTTTCCTTTTTTGGAAAAAGGGAATTGCTAGGGTCCATCACAAAAGGCATTACGAGGCTGGTCTGTCGCATCTCAGACCAGCCACTTCGTGAATGAAGACAACAGCTCTTGTCTCTACTCACGAGGTGGCTGGTCTAATATGCGACAGACCAGCCGCGAAATGCCTATTGAGATAGACCCTAGCAAATCCCTTGGAAAAAAAAACTCTCACAAAATCGTATACTGCTGTTACAGTTACGCATCCAAGAGACGGGCCAATGCAAGGTGGAGCAGATACGTATTATCAAAGGCCAAGCTCTCATCAACCCTTGAGAGTGGACAATGGGGGACTTTTTGCAGCCAGGAATGTTCGTGAGCATGACCGTCTTTTCAGCCTTTTACAAAGCCTGAATTCCCAACAACCATTCCACCCCAAAGCCGGCAATTTAAGGTATCCATCCAATCTCATTATGAAAAAAGGGCGGCCCAATGCACAAGGTTCCTTCCATTGCGAGGTCTGGGAAGGCTTAGATATACGTTGCCTTACCCCTGCTTTTTGAAGAGGCTGTTTCCTCGACTCGAACCTGTGACCACCAGGTCAAAATGGAGCAACCTTACCGTTGCGCCAAGCTCGCCCTCTCATCATGAGAAACCCAAAATAGCTTGTTAGAGTTGGTGTTATTTAATCATTTATTCTTCAACATAATCCAATCTAATTCTCCTCGTTTATTTCTTTTCTTTTCTCCTCTTTATAGACAGGAGTGGGCTTCCAATCAGCGAGGTGTACCCAGACTAAATGCTCAAACATCCAATTATCAAGTACCATCTAAGGGTATGATTCATGAAAGGGTTGGAAATCAGGGAAAGAATCTGAAACTTCCTACGAATTTCGAGTGGATTGGTAGTAGCTTTCAGCCATTAGCTCATTCAATTCATATTGTACCCAACTCTGTTAAACCAAACTATGCAATACACCCATTTGGTGTGAACAACAGGAAGCAATTTCAGTCCAATTTGAATAATCCCTCAATCGTCACTAAGAATTCAAGCCTGAAACTTCAGTTTGAGCCCCTACTTCAGCTTGAGGTAACCCTTTAACTCCCCCCCAAAAAAATCACAAAGAATTCAAGCCTAATTAACACTTCATTTAGGGAGATGATAAATTCGCACCCCCTATAGGCTAATTCGCACCCCTCTAGAATGAATTGACTCAAAAAGCGTTAAAGTCTGCCACATACCCTCCTTTTTTACGTCAATTCACGGTTAGGGGTGCGAATTATCCTACAGTGGTGCAAATTTATCATCTCCCTTCATTTATCTTATCTTTCAAATGTTCTGATTTAAACTCGTTAGATTGTAACCCCATTTTTGCAAATTCTCTGACAGGGGCAGCTTGGGAATGAGCCCATATCCATATTAAAAGGGATTGATACAATTGCGAAGAAGAAAAATATGATGAAAGAGATGGAATGGTTGCCCAACTTGCAGCTGAGTCTGGGCCACAACATGGAAGAAGAGGACGAGGATGAGAAGAAACAAGCACAGCCTAATGAAAACCAAACTGAAATTCAGTTTTTTTAAACAGATGGCAGGAAATAAGGTTATTCTGAGGCTGAGTACTTTAGAACTGACCATGTGAATTGGAGCATTGATTGGAGTGAGATCTTTCAAGTACTTGGCTTAAGGGTCTTAGGAAGAAACATAGTCCTTCTGGTCACAATAAGGTATAGCCCAATGATTCCTTTTAGTCTGCAACTGGCACATTATAGTATTCAAGTTTTGGATGATCCTACTCTGGCTACTGCTGTCTTCTTAAATCTATTTTTTCCCAAATGAGTAGTTGGGAAACCAGTTTTGTTTTTTACAAAGAACTTTGGAATTAGTTTCAATCTTGCATGAATATGCAGCTATTCTAGATTGCTTATGAAATGCTACAAGATTTTTGCCGAAAAAATCTAGTAATATAATACTATGGCCTCTTAAAAGCAAAGCATTTTTACCGAAAATTAATTGAAACAAGAAAGAAAAGGAGGGATGTTTGATAACATCTGCATTAATCCTTTTATTCTTTTATGGACATGAAATGACTCTCGTAGCATCAATGGTAGGGGTGGACATGGTTCAGTTCGGTTCTTGGTTCGGTTCCGTAGTATACCCAGAACCGAACCAATTGCTATTGGTCCCTAGAATTTGGAATCAGAACCGAACCACTTATCATTGGAACTGAACTGAATCAAAACCGAACTTTATCGATTTGGTTTACCCACACTTACTTGAGAAGGTTCCAGCTAATATGCTCTCAACTATCTATAATAAGTTAATAACTTCATTGTCTATGAATTTTTTAGAGCAGACCAGGGTTCATGTTGAAGAATAGAATCTCTGGACATATCTAGTCCGGACTCCAAAGAATTTATGGACATATCGAATTATCAATAGTCTGGACATATTTCTGATCTTCATAGGCAACGAAAAACGTTAAGAACTTAAGATTAAAAGGCAAAGAAAAACTTTAAAAGAGAAAAGGGGGGAGGGTTGGTTATTTTATCTGTTGGGGTGATACGATCCCGCACGGTTCTCGGATCCCAAACCCGGAACCGAACCAGCCATGTGATTATTATGAAGGGATTTTGGCTATAAATTCCCATTTTGCAAGTTATACGTAGGGGTGCAACTGGGGTCGGGGGATATGATCCCGCTCGGTTCTCGGTTCTAGGATCCCAAACCCATAACCGAACCAAATTCCCACGGTTCCTGGATCCTAAACCTGGAACCAAACCATTTAAATCTGGAACCGAACCGAACCAAAGTGGCCACCCCTAATCAACTGTTAGGATAGAAGGCAATAAAACTATTTACTAATGCAATAAAAGCAAAAAGGTGGCCATGTGATTATTATGAAGGGATTTTGGCTATAAATTCCCATTTTGCAAGTTATACATAGGGGTGCAACTCGGGTTGGGTCGGGTCGGGTTGAATTCGGGTCAGGGTCGGGTTGAGTTTTCCCAACCTAGGTTGAGTTCGGGTTGAGGGTTTGGACAATCCGACCTGAGTGAAACCTGACATTCTTTTATGAAAATTTTATTTTGTAAACTTAAAAGCTCAGGGGGGCTGGCCAGCCAGCCCCGAGTTGCACCCCTAGTTATGGGCCATGTTTCTCAATTATGAAATCTTTTTCCATAGAATATAGTTAATCAAGTGATGATAGGTGGGTAGGGAGCATGGGGGAATGAGAACCTCGAGAGGGTATGAGTGGGGGGAGGGTGAGAAGTGGCTAAAAGACGGAAACAATGAATTGAATGTTAACTAGAGTTTTTTTTTGGAACCTTTTCTCACCTCCTCCTCACTTAGACCCTCTTACGCCTCCCCTTCTAGTGCCCTTCCTCAACATAATTAAATAACACCAACCCTAACAGCTAAAGCTTATGTAGTAATTGGTTGTGTCACATAGGATCAAAGCAATTGCCTAAACAACTCCTTGATATTAAAAAACCACATGTACGGTCCGCTTAAAAAACAACTCCTTTTTTTTTTTTGGGGGAAAAATACACTTAGACCCCTGTGGTTTCAATTTGTGTACGGTAGACCCCCTTAGTTGACGGTCCGTCCACAGATTGAAGGGTCAGGATGATCCTATGGAGCTGATTTTTTGGGCACACCTTATCTACCAGGGCCCATCAAATGAACGCTTTGGATCATCCAAACAATGTGGGCCCTAAAAACACAGAGGGCCCACAGTGTTTGGATGATCCAAAGCGTTCATTTGCCCACATTGTTTGGATGATCCAAAGCGTTCATTTGATGGGCCCTAGCATAGATAGGGTGTGCCCAAAAAATCAGCTCCATAGGATCATCATAACCCTTCAATTTGTGGACGAACCGTCAACTGACGGGGTCTACCTCACACAAATTGAAACCACAGGAGGTCTACTGGTAACTTTTTAAACATTAGGGGTGTGGGGGTCTACTGGTAACTTTTAAACATTAGGGGTTAAGTTGAATGTGTCAGAAACCACTAGGGTCCTAAATGTATTTTTCCCTCTCTTTTTTTGGCAGCCTTCTCTCACCTACTCCTCACTTTAGACCCTCTTACGCCTCCCCTTCTAGTGCCCTTCCTCAACATAATTCAACATAAGTAAATGACACCAACCCTAACAGCAAAAGCGTATGGAGTAATTGGTTGTGTCACATAGGATCAGAGCAATTGCCTAAACAGCTCCTCGATATTAAAAAAATTCCCATGTACGGCCCACTCAAAGGAGAGGCCACACGTGAGGGGGAGTGTTGATGTATATAAATAAATGCTTAAATAACACCAACTCTAACAGCTTGGCCCTGTTCGTTTCATAATCTTAAACGAGCACGGCCTAAGCTTTTCGAATAATTGGTTGTTTCACATTGGGTTGCTCTGCTGAACAAGTTCTCACACAGAACCCAATCCCCTCCCTCTTCTCTCTTCTCAAGAGACTAAGCCCAAAGTAAAAAGAAGTTGTATCTACTCACACTAGCTCATGAGGAAGGGATTTAGTCTAGTTCAGAGCCCATTCCTGGGAAAAAGAAGTTGTATCTACTCACACTAGCAACCTGTTATTTTGATTAATAATGGAGGAAGCAAATGTACAGAACTAGTACAGAAGAATACTCCGTTATTGCAGAAAATTGATGTCATCTCATTTTACAATACGACCATTGATGATGGAGTAACAGAAGTGAGAAGTAATAATTTGAATAATTTTTACATGAATTCAATCTTGGATAAGTGTGACTATTTGATCAAGTCACAGATGTATAAGAGGAGAAAGAAACAGTAACTGACCTGTGAACTTTACAGCAAGAATTGGCGCAGAATCCTGAATTCCTATAACTATTTTCAGATAAGTAAATGAGTAATATAGGCAAATTCAGGTTAAAAAACAGATATAAAATAGATGGGCAAATGCAATTACCTTTACACATATTGGCATTCCAGTTTGCAACGGCGAAACCTGTTAATTAGTGGGAGGACTTGAAGGAACTTCAAACATGTTAGGTTTTAGATTGCTGGGATACATTCAGTTCCTGGAGACATTGACAAGTGTTGGATTGGTTCACAAGGAAATCTGTTATAAATATTAAGTGAAGCAAGATGCGATTACCACTGAAAACCGTACATGGCCCTTGTGAACATAAGAAGTTTTCACAATGGTTTCCAACTTAGGATCATCAGTAGTGGATGTCTTGAGAGCCTGTTTCCTCGGACGGAACTGAATACCAAGATATGACCGAGAAGATGGGTTCGTTGGTGAAACAGAAGGCAAGGTTCGCCAGAGCCATGATTCAGAAGGTGATTTTGGCAATGGAGGGGGAAGTGGAGACTGCAGATCACTGGAATAAGAGTTTTCCTGATCTTCTAATTTTGAAGGCGGCGAGTCATCGAAATCTGGGCTACCATTGTTGGGGAGTTTTGAACATGAAAAGAACTTAGCCTTTTGATGTAAACCATCCTTGTGTTGGAAACCATCTGTGATGTCTGTTTGTCCTCCAAAAATTGAAGATGGTTGTTCTGAGACAACAACCCCAGAGTATTTGGGCTGCAATCTGTCCGTTTCGTTCAACATATCTACCTGGTCGACCCCTCCTAGACGAGCCTCCAGGACGGGAGTTCTGTCTAACCCCTCATTTTGGACCAGAATCTCAGTGTCGTCATCTACGGGATTCATCAGCACCAAGGTATTGGAAGAGCTTGACCCTGAATTTGGAGTATCCAGCATATGAACAGAATCTACATAAAGGGTCTTCTCAATTGTAGGACTCAATGAGCCCGATGCTTGCTGACTGCTACTACTGGATAATTTTCCATGGAATTTGTCATGGCCTTTGCCATGTGTGTCAATGGAACCATCCCTGCAATTTTTTCCTTGTTTTGGAGTGCCTAGAAAACCCATTCCTTCGTGAAATGGTGAACGAGGCGCTTCGTTCCGGTAAGGTGATATTACATCACCTGGAGAACGCCTATAGGGAGATGAGCCATCAGGTGTTTGAGAATCACTCCATAAGGTTAGCTGGTTGGATTCACTTGTTGGCTTACTCCAACTCTCATGGGCTCCATAAGGTTGAAGTTCACTTGCTAACTTGTACTTAAAGACCGGGTCCCAAGAGTGCTGTAGAGCAAAACAGAGCAGATAGTCAACAATGATCTGTATCGAATTAAAACAATAACTAGGGAAGTTTTCAGTTTACCTCATCATCAATTTCACTGAGAGACGATCCATGACTTGCAGCCTTTATCTGAACATTAGCCTTACGAGCAATTGGCGATAAGGGCAGCCGGCTCCTAATCCTCATCCCCGACACTGGATTTAAAAGACAAAAAGAATTCTTTAAGCAGAATCGAGGCAAAATCCCACAAGCTTTTGCCGATAAATTCCCAGTATCATCATAATCCTCATCTTCATCCTCACTATCTTCTTCCTCCTCATCTTGGGGATGTTGTGGTACGATACAAGGCCTATACTGCTGAGACATAAGTTGTCTATTCCTATCAAGCCTGTTCACCTGTCCTGTTGGTTCACGAACCAAAGCTTGCTTTCTTGGAGCATACTGAGGTGTCTCCGAAGCCATCGCCTTGGCGGCAGGCAAGAAACGGTCAATCATAAAATTCCGAGCCTGTGGGTCCCTTGCATTCATTTTCAAGTCTGAACCGTCCAAAGCGCTCAGGCCACTTAAGCTACAGTTCATGAAGAAAGATTCAGAACGGGACAATGTATCAACCGCATCCGATAAAGTGTCCTCGCAGTCCTCAAAATCGGAATTCCTCTCTTCCTCCACAACCCCTTTAGATCCCTCCAATGAACCCACATTCCCATTGGAAGATGAGACATCAGGACGTAAAACAAAATTATCATTTCGGGGTCGAATTACACTCGAAGCTTCAGATTCTTTGTTGTTTATGCCCTTCGCAGAAGAAGACTGTTGTTTAACATCTAAAATCCTACCAGGTGGAAGCTTTGGCCGTGTCAATGGAGGTAGCGTGGGAGGTTTGAATTGGGAAACACCATCGTCTTTGGGTCTTCCGGGGATCTGTTCCCACAGGAAAGGAACAGCGCCCGGGTTTCTTAGAGGGCCTGATGTCAATTCTGGTTTGTAAGGAGGAAGATAAGATCTCTTTGGTAAGGAGTTCTCAACCCTCTTACCCTCTTCTTTATCAGAAGCTGACACGCCTGAAGAAGCAAACCTTCTAACAGACATAAGGGGTGCATTGAAATCCAACTGTTTTTCCTCCATCAAATTCCTCGGCATGGCAAACGAAGCAGATTCTGTAAAACTAAGATTGTGTGATCAAAACCATAAGCATGTTATTTATAATAACTCAAAAGAAAACCCTAGACTCCACCCATTACACACTCTTGTTCCTCAAATAAAATCGCTAACCTTATTTATTAATTTTTTTTTAATGATCAAGTCCACTAACCTTATTGGGCTTACAACACACACATATTATTAACCCGTTAACATAGGTTCAAAATCTTATTGATCACTAACCGTCTATGAGCCGATTTGGATTACTCTTTACTATAACAAACATCATTAACAATCCAGTTTTTGCAAAAGCCAAAACATGTACTATACAAGTCCATAAAAGCCTTAAAGATTCTACAAAGTACCCCTTCAATTCAAAATCCAAATCCAATTAAGGATGATTCAAAACCCTAACCCTAGAAAGAGCCCTAATTCCAGTTAAAAAGTCTCCTTATTTTCTACTGAAATTAAAGTCAGGAAAGAACAAATTTCTCTGCCCTGACATCCTAACGTCAAAAATCAAACAGAACAAAATATCTAATCTCCATGAAAAATTACAGAGAGGGTGTAAGAGGACTACCTGGTTGGAGAAATACCGATCTGGAGAAGCGATTATTTTTTTGCTCTAGAGAGATAGAATTTATAGATTATGGGAGTGATTTTAGCATTAAGGTTTTCTTGGAAAAGAGAAAGGCATAAACTCTTTTGCACTCTTTCTCTCTCTTTCCCCTCTTCCCTGTTAAATTACCCGCCGTTAATGGAAAATTCGTAAATTCTCTCATTTTCTTTTCCGTTTTCGCCATTTCCTTTGTAATCTTTTACTCTTTTTTTTCCAAAAAAGACAGAGACCAGTATCTTGTTTTGGATCACGTGGTAGCGTTTACAAATTAGGAGATGATTTTTTCACCCCCTCTAGGATTATGCGCCCCTTTTAACGTGATTTGACCATCAAAAAGCGTTAAAGACTTTAAGTCTAAGTCTGTCACAATTCACCTTAGCGCATAATCCTACAAGGGTGTGAAAAAATCATCCCCTCAAAAAAAAGAAAGAGACCAGCATCTTGCTTTGGTTCACGGGGTCGCGTTTAAAAATTGGAAGATGATTTTTTCACCCCCCTCTAGGATTATGCGCTCCCTTGTAACGTGATTTGACCATAAAAAAGCGATAGAGTCTTTTAAGTCTGTCACAACTCACAAGTCACCTTAATAGTGGGCCCAGGGGTGTCTTTGCCGCCGTTCCTTGGAGGAATGGGGGTCTGCCTAACCCCAGTTTACCTACGCAAAAAACAAAGAAAAAAAGTCACCATAACAGTGGGCGCATAATCCTACAAGGGGTGTGAAAAAATCATCTCCCTTACAAATTTTATAAATTTCTGAAGGAATTCACTAGGAAATTTCGCTGAAGACCGTTTCGCGGATGACTTTTGCATGGTAGGACAGCCACATCAGATGAATTGAATTAGTAAGACAAAATCTGCTGAGAAGTGAGCCCGTTTGGCTGTTCTCCTATGCAAAAGTCAGCCGCGAAAATTGCCTAGCAAATTCCATGTATGAAACTCGGGTAGGGGTGTAAACGAGCAGAGCCGAGCCGGGCTTGGCCAGGCTCGGCTCGGCTCGGCTCGGCTCGTTAAGCTGAAAAGCTCGGCTCGGGCTCGCAAGCCTTATTGAGCTCGGGTTATATTATGTTCACACCCCTCATCTTTCCTTGGACAGCCCTACTAGTGTAATTTGACTACTTTTTTTTACACTATTGGGGGTGGTCCTAATAATAAATGGGGTTCCAAAAATGAAGTGACATATTTTGCGCCCCTCCCTTTCACTCCCTGGACAACCCTTTTAATGTATAAATTAATATATAATATATATATATATATATATTTAAATATATTAAATTCTTAACGAGCCTTAATGAGCCGAGCTGAGCCTGGCCTAAATTGGGCTCAGCTCGTTAAGCTTAACGAGCATGGCGAGCCGGCTCGGCTCGGCTCGGCTCGTTAAGGAATCCAGCTGAGCTCGAGCGAGCCTTCGAGCCCGAGCCAAAATTGACACCTTTAAACTCGGGTTTGTTTTTGGTTTCCTCCACCGTGGAATTGACCGTGAAAGTCGTTTATTTTGTCTAACAACGACGGTACCGACATCCCTTTCCCGATGGTACTAGGTATGGAACACGTTCCTTAGATCGTGACCGTTCACTTTAAAGCATTTGAGCATTAAATGTGGACGGTGGCTCGTGACCGTTCATTTGCATGCTAGCCACTTATATTTAGATCTAATGAGAGGAGGGCCCACAAACAGAATCGTCCAAATTTTTTGATTTTAGATTGAACAGAGTCATCCTTACCAAATGTCTCTTTGTGGAAGATGGGCTCCATGTGTGGAACAAAATATTTATACAATATAAAACTAGAAAATCTTACAAAAAATATCTAATACTATATAACTAGAAAATAGATGGGGCTGCCCACAAGCCCTAGGTTATTTAAAAATCTATTCAATAATAAATCTGGGGATTTGCTAGGGACCATTGCATAAGGCTTTTCGCAGATGGTCTGTTCCATGTCAGACCAGCAGGTCCAGCCTATTTAGCAGATTTTGTCAACATTCACGAGGTGGCCGGTCTGACATGCGACATACGATGGTCCTAGCAAATCCCATATATCTATCTCTATTATGCCTCGCAAAACTCATTTCTTAGTTCCTCTTTTTTACTAGAGAATACCAAATATCCAACCATGTAAGCATATTAAATAAATTTAAAGACAACGCATACATGGACTTTCGGGCTACGAAATGAGTTTGGCAAAACTGCCTAGACACTCCCATATAATATACAACTAAAATAATGGTTTTATCAGGGTCGGTACTGAACTTCTTTAAAAGTATCCACTATGGCAAATGTGAGAAATCATTTGGTGCCCTAGTAGGCATGCTCTTATAGGCAGTGCAATGAGCACGCTGATATGTGCATGTGTTACTATGGTGTATATGTGATTAACTAAAATGTAGTTAATCACATATACACCATAGGGTAGTGGGAGTTAGTTGTTGACGATGTATCATGTTAGTGGGTGTTGGTTACTTGTTATGTATTATGTAAGTGGGTTAATTGGATAGTTATGTGACACAACTTTATGCTTGTATTTAAGAAGTTTATGTTAATGAAAATGAAGGAGAATAGAAATCTATAGCACAGAGGAAACTTTGTTCTAGGAGAGTCGTAATTCCTCTCAAATTGAACCATCAGGAGGTCCGGTTCTCTCGAATCAACCATCCCTTCTCTTTTCCCTCTTTTGTTTTTTTGTTTATTTGTGTTACGGCCAATTAGGCAAGTAACACATGCTTGATATTTGATCCAACAACATCATATTAAAATTGTGTTGTTGATGGATCAAACATCAAATAACCTCCTCGGGCACCATATAATTTCTTAATATGAGAAATATTAAATTTGAAATGTAAAGGCTTATATGGTGGGGCCTATTAATCTGAATTATCTAAAGGGAAAATGATCAATTCGCCTCACTTTCGTCCTCAGGCCACTCGCTTGAAGTGTAGAAAGAGTAGTCGTAAATGCACTACAGGGGGTGGCCACGGAAAGAAAGGGGAAGAAGATATCACTTCCCATAACTAAAACTTATTTGTTCAACCTTGCGTAGATAGGTAGTGCCTCAAATACCTTTTCTATAGAAACCCTTACAATTTGTGAAGGTTTCTATACTGGGATTTGCTAGCGTCCATCGCAAAAGGCTTTTCGCGGCTGCTCTGTTGCATGTCAGGCCAGCCACCCTTCCAATTTGTCTTCATTCATGTGGTGGCTGGTCTGACATGCAATAGACTAGCTGTGAAAAGTCTTTTGCGATGGGCGCTAGCAATTCCCTTCTATACCATTATTCTTTCAAATTTCTTTATACCAAACATTTCGGAGGGTTAGGATCATACTAATGCACCACTTTTGAAGCATACATGTCCAAATTTCTTCAACATACCAAAGCACTACAATTTTGTTGAAATATGTTAAAGGCCCATTTGGATATCTCTCATTTTGTATTTGGATTTGGAATTGAGTTTTAAATACAAAATGAGTAGATCCGGCAGCTCATGTAGAGGGAAACAGAGAGGGAAGGGGGTACTTCCTAGTGGAGGAGATAGGTTGAGGAGCAAAGAGGGTGAAGGAAACTGCGAGATCTGTGGATTTCCAATTTCTTATTTCCACAACATATTTAGAAATCTGATTTTTTTCACTGTCAGCTGCTGAATTAGAAATCCAAGAATTTGATCTGATCCAAATTACAATGCAAAAAGGGCTGCAAATGTGAGAAATCCAAATCCAAATCTTCTCGGCATCCAAACGGGCCCCAAGGGAAATTATAAATTCGCACCCATTTTACCCTGAATTGATGTCAAAAAGCGTAAAAAAGGAGGGTAAGCGGCAGACTTTAACGCTTTTTTACGTCAATTCACTAACCAGGGGTGCGAATTATCCTATAGTTGGTGTGAATTATCATCTCCCTATATTAAATCTGGTAAGATCTGACCTTCATATCATCAAGTGATAGATTAGTTAACTAAACAAAATTAGGCAACTGGTTAGATTAGAAAAGGTTGGAAATAGAGGTACCTTTTCCATCAAAACTACTTTCACGGTGGGTTCAGTTGCCATCTTCGTGCCACCACTCTCTTACGCTCAGGTTTTGGACTCAGCAGCAGGTCATTTTTTGAGGTAAGGAGGGTCTCTCTAGCCTCTGATTTGTATATGTAAAAGAATGGGGATTAGATAGATTTATGACCTGATGCTTCCATTATTTGATATATATGACTGTATGAAGATTTTCTGTATGCGTTTCATCATAATCCCAAGAGCTGTTCTGTGGAATTGAGCCTTGTGATTTCGCGAAATAAGCATATGGGTGCAAGTCATAATCTTGATGGAGGAATCTGTTTTTACGCACCCGAATTCATTTTCACAGATACATTAGGTGCTTTTTGTTATTTCTTTAACAAGTTGCTTTGTGTGCTTCAATCAAGTATGTAATTATATTCTTCAAACAGTTGCATATTTGGAGCCCAAAATCATTGGGCTCTGGAGTAGTCATATTCTGAACTAAGTACCCATAATTTTAGTGCTTTATATTTGAATGAGTTTAACAGATTGTTTTGTTGAATTACACCACCAAAAGGGATACTTAATTGCTATGGAAACATAGTAGGTTTTACCATTCAATATGACAAATAAAGTGAACCCCTCTTCCAAATACATGTATCAGGTCATTTTCAAGAATTCTTTGAAGTCTTATTGACATCAGCTTGGTATGCATCAATGCTGCTTTGCCAATGTTGGTCTGTCATGTTGTTCCCAGAACCCACAGGAAATTTCTTCTCTTACCTATGGAATGTAAAGAAGAAATCCACATCTATAACAAGAGGGGTGGTCAATCACCACTAAGATAGTCTCACAGATTCCATGTGCTGGTGGTCTAGGTGAGTAGAAACTAAGTGTAGGTAAAAAAAAGTGAAGTTTCAAATTTGTGAGAAGGTTGAGGAGAGATAGGGATGCTAAATTACATTGCTAGTAAGTATGAACATTCAATGAATTTTGTATTTTAAGTGCAATCCTATGAAAGTAGCATGAGATTCTGAGAATCCATCATATATTCTATTCAATCTCTGGTCTCTTGTGCTATTTTGTTAGAGAGGGAGAGGAAGTGTGGGCCTTAATCATTAGGACTGGTTGTAGGGAAAGAATGCTACCTAGGCAACTGGTGTGGTGCTCCTAGAATTGAAACAATTAGACTGTTGAGGGCACGAAACAGCCACAGTAGACTTGCTGAACTTGAGGAACTTAGGCATAAAGAAAAAAAACAAGGTTAGCGTAAAGTCTCAAATCATCTATCTACAGATATTCAATGAGTAGGCTGGTAAGTGAATATAAGTTGTGGCTATGGTGTCGGGACACATGGGATGAAAAAAGTCAACCAACATAATTAATATATCACTTCTTTTATCCAAGGACACACTATAAATGAATACTGAATTCCTAGTTGTAACAACAAATGTGGTTGATTACAATCCATGGACGATGCCAGGGTAGTTAGCTTCCTGAGCATTGGCATCTTTGACTGATATTACAACCAGCACTGTTTGGTATTGGTCAATTCCAAATAGTTTACCTGGAAGCCTGAAACCTCATAACAACTGTAGTTATATGGTAGCCGGACTTGTGGCTATCTATGCAGTGGAAACCAACAAACATACTCCAAGACAGTAGATTATGAAAACTGTGGAACTACCTAACTAGGTGACATTTCAAAGGTTCCCCTATATAATTTCTCTTAAATCCCAAGCATTAACCCAATTGGGGCTGTTCACAACGAGGATGGAAATCCTTGGGTAAGCTGTCTCTCGGATTGACCATCCTGCTTGGATAGTTTATCTTGAAATAACCTTGTCATCCGTTCCCCAAATTTTTTATTGGAAAATTTTATCCAAGAACAAAGATAGACGGGAACAGAGGATAGAAATTCTATCCAAGGATAAACGAAACCCCAGGTTGCTATCACCCTGGCGAACATCCCCATTAAGTTACAATAGCTTGCAACAGTTTAGTATGGTGTAAATACCAGACATCTCTCCTCTTTGCTACTCAGTTCTCTTATTACCATAGCATTGTCATTTTTCTTTATGAGAGAGGGGGTATTATACAATGCTCCACCAAGCAAATTGCCATTTTTTCTGGGTCTGGCAGCTGTTCAGGTGGGGCTATTGGTCGGTGATTTAGTCTGTTCATCCGGTGGGCCCTAGAGGGGATGGGCCATGACCAACTCCTCCCCCATAGGAGTATAGAAGGATGCTGACCATTTTATAGGGTAGCATCAAGAGCTTAGCATGATTCCATTTTTTTTTTTAATAAAATGGGGCTTCATGCTTTAACTGGACAAATGGGGTGGTGCGTAACAGTTGACGATAGATTTTGATAACAAACGAAGAGAAGATTTATTTGCAATTATGCGAAAACACGCATGAAGTTGTGTCAAATAAATTACATAATACTTAAGAAAAATGACATAACTGGCTTCTGTTCCTTTTTCATCCAAAAATCTTCAACATAATATATCAAGCTCAAGACAACAATATATAATAACAGTAGTAGTACTAAGATAGAAAAATGAGTGCATTCTCTTGTGACTATGGCCTTCCAAATGCAAAGAAAACCCATCCACCTTGTTTAGCTAAATGCAGTAAATCCATCCCTCTTCCACTTGAGATGAGGTAGCTGGTGGGGGTTGGATTTCTCTAGGGGCTTGGTCCATGGGAACTTGTGTTTGGCAATCTTTCGTTTCTTTGCTTCTACACCCATGCTATCTCCATAATTCTACAAAAATGAAAACAAAGAAAAACTTAAATGAGGAAATCTTACAATAACAAGCCTACAGAAATGACCAACATATCACAATGAGAACCTCATTAACGAAAAGTTCAAATAATGTACGAAAATAGTCAAATGAAATTTCCATGCTCAAAATAAGATCCATGTGACATGTGCAGTGTCTGGACCAACAAAACTAAACAGGGATTAAGTGTTGGAACCTTATTTCATGAAACTTGTAGGTATGTCACCCATTTTCACACTTTATTTAACTGGGTGACCAAATGTGTTTAGAAAAACAAAGGGAGACAAATATAACAAGATGTACTATATAGAAAAGAGTATAGGCAGGGAGGAGGGAGATTGAAATCAGTCCCCTCTTTCATAATAGACATGTAACTTGCAGGCAAGAATTTGACATTGTTCCTTTTCATACTTGACATGAAATCAGCGAAACATTGTTTCTTGATAGGGCACGTTGTATTATATTTTTGGGAAAAGATGGGATCATCATCTCTATCATTAAAAAGGAGAAAACTATCATCTGTAAATAAAATACTGAAGCTATGTGTATAAGCCTCTATCATCCAATTGGTACTCTTATGATCTTATCCATCAATCCTACCCATCCAATTGGCGGGATGGGCTTTTGTCCAAAAGATACACCATGATATTAATTAAACCCTTCAATCAGTGGACTATTTCTGTATTACTTCCCATAACTTCTCGACTGCCCAGAGCAGGCAGTTGATCAGACAGCTAGTGTTGAGAAAAACCCCTCTAAAATAGCGATCTGCGATTTCAATGGCAAAGCAAAACGAAAGAACAAACACAAACAATCGCACAAAGACACAAAAGATTTACGTGGTTCGGTAAAGCCTACGTCCACGGCAGAGACAATGAGAAAATCCACTATAAGATCAATAGATTACAAGAGAAGATCAATATCTCTCACCAAACCCACATGAAAACCTAGCACACCCTTTTCCCTGATTTTGAGTAAAGCCCTAAAACCAGGGCACAACCCTCTTCAAAGACAAGACACGAAAATAAGCCCTAAAACCTCTTTATATAAGGCGGGACAAAACTTACTTTTATTGGGCCAAAATCACTTAAAAACGGGCCGGGCCAAATGGTGGGTAAAGCCCACACATTACCTAATAAACGGGCTTCATCCGGGTTGCACACAATATTTCGGACCCCAACCGGGTTGAATTCAAGACACTCAACTGTTTGGAAATCAATTTCCACTTAACAAGAACAGAATTTTTGTTTCTATGATGAAATCCACTATAAGATCAATAGATTACAAGAGAAGATCAATATCTCTCACCAAACCCACATGACACACTAGCACACCCTTTTCCCTGATTTTGAGCTCTCAACCCTCTTCAAAGACAAGACACGAAAATAAGCCCTGAAACCCCTTTATATAAGGCAGGACAAAACTTATTTTTATTGGGCTAAAATCACTTAAAAAGGGCTGGGCCAAATGGTGGGTAAAGCCCACACATTACCTAATAAACGGGCCGCATCCGGGTTACAATATTTCGGACCCCAACCGGGTTGAATTCAAGACACCCAACTCAGCTGTTAGGAAATCAATTTCCACTTAACAAGAACAGAATTTTTGTTTCTATGATGAAAAAAACTTCATGTTTTGGAAATGATACTGATGACCTTGACTTGATAATGATATTGTATGCATCACACAAAAGATTGCTTTCAACTTCTTTCCTGAAACTGGTCAACACAGTAAAAGACAGGTACAGGCCAGGGAAGACTTTAGTTGTTTGAACTTTGAACCAGTTACATTTTGTTATTATTTGTAACTCAGGGGAAGGATATAATCAGATGCCACATGTGGTTCATATATGGGGCCGACTAAAATGTATAAATCACAACACATGCATCACATCTTATTTTATTGACCTCTGTCTTGTTGTTTGCAATTCCCTTGGTTTTTTTTTAACACTTGAAGCCTCAGGTTGGGTGAAAAAATAGTTACGGCCCTGTTTGTTTAAGATTATGACAACCGATTGTGAGTGCTAAACCAATCATTGGCCTCAAATTTAAACATAATTTTGGTCCAATAATAGGTTTGGTACTCACAATCTGTTGTCATAATCTTAAACGAACGGGGCCTATGTTTTTAAAATACTGAAACTAATCTTAAAATTTCAAACCTGGAGACAAAGCCCATCTTCTACGTCACAAATGGGGTAGTCTTGAGGGCAGCAATAGATTGACCCAGTGCAGCACACAGCATTCTCATACTCGCAGCAACCATAGATGAAGCAGTAACCAACAAACTCAAAAAGGCAACAGCAAGTCTCATCAGCTGGACAATAGGAGAAGTCTCCACATTGAGATGGCGAAGGACTGGGAGGTGGAGGTGGAGGTGGAGGTGGCGATGGAGGCGGAGGCGGAGGTGGTGGAACTACAGGTGAAGGGAAAGGTGAAGGAGCAATGGATTCTTTGGTGGGATATGAGGCCATTGCATTGATAGCACAAACACCATATTCCAAGTCAGTGTTCCTCTCTATGTATATGTACCCCTCAATCCCCCAATCTGTTCCCCAAGAGTTCTTCACTATCCAGTAATCTGTGTCGCCTTGGGAAGAATAACCCACGATCAGAACTGCATGGTCGATGTCATCTGGATTGCTTGAGCAAAGTCCATCGTAGATTCCCTAATACATTGTGTAATTCAGATTAGTTCAGGTGATCTAAATTTTATCAGTATGAAAGTCTTCAAGGGTGTGGTACATGTAGAGTTACATACTCCTGTGTATAGCTGAAAATCGATTGCAGAGCCGTCAATTCCGACACTGATAGGTTGGTTAACAACAGCACAGAGAAGAGCACTTTCTTCTTGATCAACATCTTCATAGCCATCAATAGTCACAACTTTGTCTTCCTCCTGATCAACAAAACGATACAACTCTATGTTAAAAAAAAAACAAAACAAATCAGAATGTCGATAACCTGGCTTGACGGGTCAGTGACTTCTGAAAACATTTAAACTAAAGGAAGGTCCAAGGCCGGTTCCTTCGTAGGTTCTCCAGTTCTATTTGGGAGTTATTTTGAGGAAATTTTTTTCAATAATGAAGTGAATTCTGAAGATAAAAAAAAATGGTAATGTTATCTTGGGCATGCCATTAAGATTGTTTATTACGACGTGGCTATAAATGGATATTTCTTTGGCTGGCCAATCTGTTTTCAAGCTTAAATCAAGATCCAGGAACATTATCAAATAAAAATCAGAAAAGTTTTGATGAGGCTAATCTTGTTTTCGGTACTCAACTTAATTTCCATTTTAGGCCTTTGGTCTCACCCCCGAATTTGTCTATGCTAAGATCTGGCATTCTCTTTCTTATTTTTTAGCTGAATCAGAGAGTCATTGACAAGGCAATAGAAACTCAAACTACAAGAACAGTGCAATCAACCAAAGAGCAGCCCAAAAGAGGAGAAGAGAAAAACAGTGAAGAGGAGAGAAGAGCCCAAATCCAGACCAAAAACCAACTAAATTATATAAATCTAGATTGGGAAGGTCTGCTGTTCTCAATCCCCCCAACTGATTGAAACTAGCATGTATATAGCGATTGAAGAAGGGACCTAAAAAGTAGGAAGCACACACTACTTTCCGCCGATCCATTGATGCCAACCAAAACAGATGAAATGATGGGAAGCTTAATAACTAGAAACTGATATCAATGAGAAGCAGAATTCCAAAAAAAGTGATAGAAATGAGGAAACTCTTATCTGAGTAATGAAGTTTGATACTCTTACACATACTTGCCCTACATGCAGCCAGTTATATCCGTCTTAATATCTAATTATACTCTCTGAACAATTCAACACACTTAAAACTAAGAAAAAATTACTGTAGCATTTACCCAAACCCTTCTTTCTTATACTGGAGATTCACTATCTACATGTTTGGGTGGCCAGAACTTCATCTTTGCCTAATCAATTCTAAAAATTAGTAATATAACTCTACTGCAGTGTCATTGGGTATATGGCTATATTCCAATATAATGCAGAAAGAGAACTTCATCGTTGTCTAATGAATTCTATTAGCTGTACTGCAGTTTTATTGGGTATATGAGTGTATTCCAATGTAATGCAGAAAGCGAACATATTTGTCTAATCAATTCTAAAAATTAGTACTGTAACTTTACTGCAGTTTTATTGGGTATATATTAAAATAAAATGCACAAAGAGAATGTTGTTGCTGTTAGCTTTAGTTCTTCAAAGACTGGTACAAATTCCTAGGAAAGCTGACCTTGGTGGTGTTACAGGTTCCATCCACTCCTTTGTAAGGATAATCAGACTCTGTATCGATCCCTCCGTTTTGTATGACCCACTCGAATGCGTAATCCATGTAGCCTCCTTCACAACCATCATTAGTTGAATCACAATCCACAAGTTCTTGCTCAGAAAGGCTTATAAGGTCTCCTGTAGTTATGGCGTTTATTCCTTCTATAGCACCAGTTGAAGAGAATGACCAACAGCTCCCTGTGAAAATTACACTGAATCTGATTAGGAGGCCATGAAACTAAGACACAACTTTTTATTTTTTATTTTTTATCTTAGTTTGTTCTATTATTTACAACTCTTTCATTGGCTCATACAGTTCATTGGGCTCTTTCATTGTCTCATACAGTTATTTAGGATTTGTTAAACAACCAATAACAAAATTTTGAATAAAGAAAGGAAGTGTGTGGTATCAAATCAGGGAGTATTAGTATGAGTTTCCTTTGTATATATCTTGAAAGCTCTGTTTCTTTCGACGTCATTTTACATCGAAAGAAACAGAGCCAAAAAAAAAAACAAAAAAAAAAACCTCACCGCAGTCGCCTTGATCTTTGACTCCTGTGACAACTCCCTTCTTCCTCCAATCGAGAGAAGAAGGAGCTTCACATGTTGCCACTTCTCTGGTTGATCTGGCCAATATCTTTTTTGCTGCGGGTTTTTTTACCTTTGACAAATAAATCTTCTTAAATTCCTCATTACTCAGATCTGCAAACTTGTTTAGGCCGACAACATGACCCGTCAATCCTCTATTCGCATTCCTCTCAATTACGTAAGCCAAATTCTTCCGAAAATTCTCAAACCTCCTCTCCTTCACTTCAGAGTGTGTATAAACCTTTCCATACTTCTCCCTCCATAGCTCGAAAATTTCCGCCATTCTAGAGTTTGGAGCAATGTCATCTGGATCGTAACCAATGATAGAAAATTCACTATGGATACATAGAACATGGCCTGTAATTGAGGCCCAAAGAATGAAAAAGAGCAGAGTCTCAATTTTCCGGCCTACCATTTTCCGACCGGTGACTGATGAATGTAAGTTGTGATTGTATATAAACTAGATAAAAGAAGGTTGCCTACCATTCAAGCCCCATGAAGAGTTGGCTTTGCTTGTAATGGTACCCTTTTGTTTCTTAATATGAGATATTTTTGAATATTTGAATTGATTCACTGAAATGCCTTCAATCCCACTTAAGAAAAGTTCATTTCCCTCAAATGAATGGAGGATGATATGGTAATTCAGAGGGGTATCTATCAATTTAAGGGGGGTTTTGACAATTATTTGAAACACGAGGGAGGTGTTTTTGTTGATAAATTGTACGTGGTGCAGCAAATGACCAATGAGAAGCTCGTGGTCGGTGCTGGTTTACCTTACAGTCGTCTGAAGACTCTTAGACTTCCAGTCCTAACTAACAGTCAGATGAAGTAAACTGGAAAGGGTAGCCAAGAGAAAAAGCAATATTCAAATAGGGGCCCATTTTTTTTAATAGAGACTAGTCACCTCTTAGCTGAATTTGTCTATAGACATTTAAGCCCGTTTGGATTGCATGAAAAACATTTCCTAAATTTAGGCCATAGGTTTTTGTTTTTGTTTTTGTTTTTGTTTTTTTTTTTGGATTTTGATAGCGGATTGTGAGTCAAACACTCAAACACTGATTATCGGACTACAAATTTGTGAGTGCCAAACGATTATTGGACTCAAAATTACATAGGTCCTGTCTGTCTTAGATTATGACAACTAATGGTGAGTGCCAAACCGATTATTGATCTCAAAATTTTGTTTAAATTTGAGTCCAATAATCAGTTTGGCCCTTGCAATTGGCTGTCATAATCTTAAACAAACAGGGCCTGAATTTCAGTCCAATAATCGGTTTGGCACTCCCAATCATTTGCCATAATCTTGAACGAATAGGGCCTTAATATTGAGACCGGTAATCAGTTTTGGACTCACAATCGTTTATCAAAATCCAAAACAAACATGGGCTTAGTGGGAAGTAATATGATCATGATTAATTTAGAAGGATCTCTCTAAATTAAAATTGTATAGAGTTGGTTCAAGTTAAGTTTTTAAGCATGTAAAGAAAGTGGGAAATTTTAGAAATATTTTTCCTTTTTAAAACTTTTCTAGAAATTTCTGTCATCCAAAATGGCAAAATGGGTGGAATGAAATCGCTTGGAGTGACTCTGCCCAATAGCAGCTAAGGTGTAGTAATAAGGGACAAATGAACAAAAACAGGCCAAATTTGTCTTTATTCATGATGTGGCTGCTCTCTCATACAACAAACCATCTGAGAAACACCTTCTGCGTTGGTCCCTAGCAAATCCCTATTTTTTTTTTCTTTTTATGATAAAATCCTAGTGCCACCTTTTACACATAATCTCTTAGTTTCACATGATAAAATCTTGATTCTTTATATTTGAATGCCTTGATTGAGTGGCTAGATTACGACTAGAAGAGTGACGCTAGCATTTATTTCTTCACGACCACCCTCCCATTCCCATTTGTATAATCCCAATCCACTATTGAGTATTTTGGTGGGTGTGGCTGATGACTATTAGGTGGAAACGGTTGATGGGAATTCTTAACTGAGTGGGGACGCATTTCGATTACAAGAACATTGACATCAAATTTCATTCCTATTCCAATTCCACCGCAAAAGGAATTTTAATACCGATTCTACTAGTGTTTGGGTAAGCATTAGAATCAAGAATTAGTATCTAATACAAAAAGTAAATAGAAAAAAGATTAATATAAAATATTAGAAGTAAATTAATAGAAAAAAGTAAATAGATGTAAAACCTCTTAGATTTAGCTTCAAAAACATGTAAAAACATAAAAAAAATGAATACAAAAAACCAAGCATTCATTGAAAGATGGAATCTTGAGAAAAAAACAATAATAATAAAAAGTCAAAAAACAGAAAAGAAGAAGAAGAAGAAGAAGAGAGAATAATAACCAACGTCACAATGGTTGAAAAAGTTGAAAAGGGGGTTTGAGTCTCGTTTTTAAGCAACACTAGACCCCCTAAAATAATCACCTGACCCAGGGATTGATACAGGGTCATGTTCAATGTCAGTTGCTACACCCCCTTAAGATGCCTGAAAATTTTTGAAGGTGCCAAAATAGAATGTCTAAATCATAAATATCCGATATGTATATGTGAATATGGGTCTGTACTCTGTAGCACATAGATCTATACACGTTCAGTGGAAAACTCTAAGAGGTTAATCGTGGCATAGTAGTGGGGGCAAAATAGATAAAATAAACAAGAAAAAAGGTCATTCGATCACAGTTGTAGGGGATACAATACTTTGATCACTGTCGAAGGGGAAGAGATTTACTTCGATCCCGTCAAAGTCGAGTTTCTCACAGGGAAACTAGAAAATACTCCACAGGGACTAATCGTAGCAACCCAAAAGTTCTTAAAGAACTCCCTTGATGGTTAATTTTCAATCAATCATTTAAAAAAGTTCATTATAATGCTTTAATGTTATCTATTTATAAGAAAAAGAAATCCTAAAAGCTAACTTAAGACCTAAAGAATTACTCCCAATTGTCCATCTAAAGCAACATAAGTAAAAGTAAAAAACATGACTAAAATAAGGGAAATGATATTTACGCCCCTTTCATCACCAGGGACACCCATTTGCCAGTGTACTTTGCAATCAAAGCCACTGGATTTTTTTGACATAAAGTACATCATCTCCCTTTTTGCCATTGATACACTGACGTTGGGTGTCCCTGGTGATCAAAAGGGGCGTAAATATCACTTCCCTAAAATAGAAATCTCGTAAAAGTCATCATGAATCACGTCTGTAACTTGCCTATAACTTCTTCAAATCACCTACAAATCGCGTGATCATGGGCTCGTTAGATAGGTAATAAAAAAACCTTTTTAATGGTACCAAAAGCAAGCAAAATGAACAAGATTTGATGCCTAAAAAGTAGCGTAAATATATAATTACAAAAAATACAACTTGAAGAAAAAGGGCCTTTTTCCACATTTAGTGGTCATTGACAAACCACACATTCTTGATGGTTCTGTCTGTGAGGCAGCCTCTCGGTAAGATTGAGGCTCATGGAGGGACAAAATAGTAGATAAAAAATAATGATAATCCTTAAGTTTGGTTGGAGGATGGTGTTCACGTTGCGGCTAGTGTTGCGTATGAACAACATGTGAGGGATCACTTGTAGAGGCAGCATCGTTGGTATTCGGCATAAACTGGTCAATAGCAGAATCAAAAGCTGTAGGATGATTCGGAAGAATAAGAGAACTGTTAGGAGACTCACAAGAGGTGTCGGAAGGAAAATCAGGAAAGGGGTCTACAGGTTGAGGAGATTCAGATGATGGATTTGAGGAGAGGGAATAAAATTGTATTTTTTCCCAAAAGACAACATGCCGAGAAATTCTTAATTTTTTTGCTTCAAGATCATAACAACGATATCATTTTTGTTGAATGCCGTAGCCTAAAAACACACAAATGGCACTCCTTTTACTCAACTTATGTCGCTCTCGTGTAGGAAGAAGTACAAAACATGTGGATCCGAACACTCGAAGTTCAGAGCAGTCGGAAAGAGAGTAATAAAGATGTTCAAAAGAGGACACACCAGCAGTGATGGATGAGGGAATCCGATTAATGACATAGACCGAAGTTTGAACGGCTTCACCTCAGAACTTACGAGGGACAGAAGATGAGAGAAGTAGTGTTCTGGCCGTCTCAATAATATGACGATGTTTCCGTTCCGCTATACCATTTTGTTCGGGTGTATCAGTACAAGACAACTGGAGAAGAGTACCTTCATTTTTTAGAAATGCATGAAATGCAGTTGACATGTATTCTCCACCGGAGTCGGAACGAAAAATTTTAATGGATTTGGAAAACTGAGTTTTTATCATAGTAGCAAATTCAATATAAACACGTAAAAATTCAGAACGGGACTGCAACAGATAAACCCAAGTATAACGTGAGTAATCATCAATAAAAATAATATAGTACTGACTACCCCCCATAGAGGAGACATTAGTAGGCCCCCAAACATCAGAGTGTACTAAGTCAAATGGAAATAAGGAAACAGAGGTACTTCTAGAAAATGGTAATGCTGGTTGTTTAACTAGTTTGCAATTAACGCAACATAATTCTTTTTGTACTTGTACTGGTCCTAACAACTTTTTATTGATTATGTAACGGAGACGCGGTGCGGAAACATGACCCAATCGAGAGTGCCGTGACATGAAAGAAGAGGATCCTGGAGTGGAGGCAGCTATAAGCGAGGGACGAAGAGGAGGAGAAAGAAGAAGTGCATCTAGGCGAAATAATCGACCAGCTTTACTGCCTGTCCCAACTTGCTTCCCCGTCAAGTGATCCTATACAATACAACCAGAAGAGGAAAAGATGACATCAAAACCATGATCACATAGCTGGCCTACGGAAATTAAATTCATTGAGAGTTGAGGAACAACAAGAACATCAGGCAAAGAAAGCATGGAAGATGAATTAATTGTCCCAATATGACTAGCAGTAATAGTGGATCCATTTGCAGTATAAATGACAGGAGAAGTAATCGGTCGAGGATTTTGGAAACAGTGCATATCATAGGACATGTGATGGGAAGCACCAGAGTCAAAAAACCAATTATCTGAATAAATACCTGAAGGTACCGAGAGAGCAGAGACAGTAGGAGTGATATTACCAATCTGTGAGATAGCTTGTTGAATCATTTCCTGTACAATATTTGTTGTAAGTTGTCCATGAGTGGAAGGAGGAGTAGATGGAGCCTTCTCAGATGAAGCCGCTGCGGCTAGACGAGTATCAGAAGCATTCTCAAAGCAAGTAATCCCCTTCTTTTTGTTGCGCATATTGTTAGAGGTAGGTGAAGGACAATTTTTAACCATATGTCCATATTCTTTGCAGTAGATGCATTGAATTTTGGACATATCTTGATATCCCTGAGTTGATTTTCCCTTTGAGTAATTTCCTTTTGGATGAGATACGATAGCAAAGACTGAAGCCGGATTAGGAAGAAGACCTTTATGGGTCTCCTCAGCAAGTAATTCTGATAAAGCACTTTCAACAGTTGAGAGGGGCGAGCGATGAAGAATAGTGGCACGGATTGTCTCAAAGTCATCTTGAAGAGCCATTAGAAATTGTACTAATCACATTTCTTCTCGATTGTTGTACCACAATTCTGCATCAGTTGTCCATTTAGGTTCCATAAGGGCCAGTTCATCCCATATTACAGTCATTTGGGAATGAATTTCTGAAACAGATTGGCTGTTCTGATGCCTTAGTGAACGAAGATCTTGTTCCAACTTATACTTCCGAGCAAAATCAGATTGCACATACCTGCGAGACAAAAAATCCCATACATCTTTGGCAGTTTCAAATCTACCAAATTGCATGCTGATAGATGGGGTAACAGTATTAGCGATCCACGTAAGGATTTTATTATTATTTATTTCCCAATCATCAAATTTTGGATCATCTTTTGCAGGGAGTTTAGTGTCGCCAGTGACATATTTCCAAAGACCTTTCCCTTTCAAAAAACTTCGCATAAGAAAAGACCAGTGACTGTAATTTGTTCCATCCAACTTAACAGTAATGGGTTGACTAATTTCAGAATTCATACCGTCAAAATAAATTCTTCTAAAAAAAAATGAGTGGTGTTTGTTCAGATAGATCACCTTACGTGTCCTGGAGTGTAAGGAAGATGTTTCAAATGCCCCACTGTACGGTCCCGCGATAGTGGAATTCGACCCAATATGCACTTGCAAGGTGTTGCAAACAAGCCAGATGGGTAACTAATATCCAAGAGAGATGTTGGTGTTGTCACCAAACTAACCAGATTGCAAAAGCTTCTTTGTAGCCACGAGACACTTGTAAAGGAAATACAAAGACTGATTGTAGTGGCCGGCTACCAAGAGGATCTCATGGAGGAAGGCAGATATCTCGAAGAAAAAGAAAGATGACAGAAAAGGCTGGGATGAGTCTTTGATCAGATCAAGATCAAATGGCAACCAAGAAACAGACGTTAGCAGAAAGGAAGATGATAGAAAAACACAGATCTTAGTAGTGGTTGAGAGCTTTCACTCCAGCAGAAAACAGGGCATAAGCAGAGCACGATGGATTGAGCCTTGAAGCTCTGATACCATGTGAATAACCGAACAAGGTAATGAAAGAAAAGCTTTATTCACTGTATGTTTTGTGTGTACATGGCATATACATTTATAGATATTGCAGAGATCTCTAATCCCTTGATCAGGGGATACCATACAAGGAGAATGGAAACCCATACATGTAATCTTCTATACAAGGTATGTGTGAAGAGGCAATAACTTATACAAGGCATATGTGGAATGGAAATAAGCTATACAAGGTATGTGAGAAAGCAACATGCTATACAATACATGTGTGAGCTGTACTTGCCGTTAACACTGTCATGGTTTTATCTACATTAATCACTATTTACCTGCACAGATTTTTTGTTCTGCACCTGTGATTCTCCTTCTGCCTAGTCGAGATTTACATCCTTGTTGAAAAGAACATGCTTACACTCAAACTCTATTTTTATTGAGGCTACTACTGGTTTTCTTCATCATTCTATTCCCTTCATGCAGTGTGACTTGTTGCGAGATAGGATCAGTTATTTGTTGCACCGAAAATCCTTTGAGAATAGTTTTGTTGATGGCTAGAGTGGGTCTTTGCCTGCCTATATATCGAAATTATATAAGCATGGTGTTGGGTCATCTTTAGATTATTTCATCTTTCCCTCTGCACCTTATCAGTGTTTTCACTTTTCACTGCAGTTGGACACATTCTCTTGAGTATTCTGCGCAGTGTAGCAGTGCTGGCTCATCTGCAGCTTAATCTTTATGTTATTTTAACTGGTGTAAATCATATGCACCTTATTAGTTTCCTTTTCCTCTGCTGCTGTTGCACATATTCTCTTCACTTTTATGTGGCTTAGTGGTGGGTTTTCTCTTTACATTTCCCCCCAATTTTCTCATATCTCTGTCAAACATAGGTCTCGTTTGCTCTTTATCTAGTTTTTCCTTTTGAGGGGTGGACTTCTTTGACAATGACAGTGCATGAAATTGGTCGGTTTATCTTAATGACTTCTAGGGCCAAATGTAAGGTTGAAGTGAGATAATGTATAGAGTACTGTTGCATGCTCTTCATGAAGGTTGTTTCATCTCAGTTTCCTGAGAATAAAGTTTATTAATGTGCCGCTTCAGTTTCCCTAAAATAGTGATGGAGCTTGGCAACATGATTTTGTCCTCATCTGCATTTCCTAAGTTGGGCCTAGTATAAGTTTCTGGATATCTTGGCCGTTGGACATGATGAACACTTTTCGGTTGTTAATCATAGATTTGATTCATATCATGATAATGTGACAAACAAAAAATACCTTAGAAGGGATATCAGTGACCTGACTTTTCTCCTCTGCTGGCAAATTAGGGGTTTGATATTCATAGTTCATACACCGGATGAAAATAATCCATCAAGATCTGAAAGTGCAAATTGCCTTGTGAATAAAGCATTGGATGGTCAAGATATGTAACTTAAAAAATACACGACCAAGCTGTGAAGGGAGAGGGAGGGGGTTGAAGTATAAATGATTAAATAACACCAACTCTAATACCTTAAGCTAGGTGAGGGGGGGGGGGGGGGGGGGGGTGTTGAAGTATAAATGATTAAATAACACCAACTCTAATAGCTTAATCTTTTGGAGTAATTGGTTGTGTCAAATGGCATTATTGCTATTGCCTCACTGCGTATTGGAAACTCAACAGCTCCTTAACATTAAAAATCCATGTGTACGACTAATGATGGTCACGAAAAGGAGAGTGTAGAAGTAAAATTTATTAAATAACACGACTCTAAAAGCTTAAGCTTTTTGAGTAATTGATTGTTTCACATTACCTTCCACCTATCCGAATCTCCGCCAGTCTGGGGCAGCTCTTCAGACCGGCCATGGCGCTATCCAAAGGGATAGGTAACGAAGCTGTTTCCATGTCCTCCACCAAAACCCATTACCATTGCTACAGTTATATGAAACTCCTCAGCCGCGGAGAACCTACATTTCTTCTTCTTCATACTATAGCCATCTCTACTTTGGTTTTGACCAAGGAAGTTGAACTCAATCTCCTCCTCTTCGAATTCATTGAGGTCAAAATCATGAACTACTTCCCTCGAGCCATCGACGCCATCCCAAACACAATCTATGTCAAGTATTTGGATCCGATCTCGAACCGGTTCGAGAGCTCGGATAGAACTAAAGCATCAAGATACTTGCAGCACGAGATCCTCACATCGATCAATGTCGGCCGGAGAATGCCGGCCAATTTCGTCTACAGCCCTGGATCTTGAACTTGGCTAACCTCCGGCAGCCACTGTGACTGCCACTAGGCCAGAATCGTTCAGATCACCATAATTCTTAATCGACAGAGATTAAAAAACTACACAGAGCACAATGCCATCTATAACTGGGAAATGTTAGAGCACTTCCAATGCCTGTCATGAGTGTCGGACATTATGCAGGAGGGTTCTTCGAGAGTGGCGGGCGAGGTAACGAGAGTGGCGGGCGAGGTAACGCAGGGGCGTATAGCGAAAGCGAAAACTAGAGTACTAAATTATGAAGGATAGTTAAAAATATCAAGAATGGGTTTTTCAATCAAGGAAGATAGTTGGTTTAATAAAGGTATGAGCTGTGTAAAACAAAAACCAATTATATAAGGATTTGGGGTGATAGAACTACTGTAGTAGAAATCAATTTGGGTTATGGGCTGATGGGGACTTGTGGGTTTGGTTAATGATTTAACCAATGGAAGGGTCTCTTGTGGTTGAATTTCTCAAGGGGGAAGAAGAGGAGGGGAGGTAGTCTCGGATAACTATAAGAAGTCAGGTTGATTTTTAGGTGGGTAAAAAATTGTAGGCAGTTAGGCTAAAGATCTGAATCGTGTAACTATTGAAACCTCTTACAATCTAGGGAATTTCGGGCTGAGATGGAGATGGGCGTGCGGCTAAGAAAGATATGTGACAGAGGGGGATAACTAACCTTCGATATGTGGCAACTTTAAACAAGGCTGAGTGCCAATATATAGGCTTTTAGAAAGGACTAATCCTAAACAAACGTGAATTAATTTCCTACTCTAAAGAAACTTCCTAAAACAACAATACTCCTAAAGTTAATCAAATTCCTAAAAATCCTCTAACTAAATCTATGTAAAAGTGAAACTCTAAGCTAATCCTTCTAGTGGACGTGCCCTCTAAAGAAAATTGCTAAAAATACTTAAAAACAAAATCTAATTAAAAAACTCTTTTAAATGTAGCAATCCACGCGAACCGTTGATTTGGGCGCCGTCCGATTGGATCATCTTGGTAGTCCGATTAAGTATCCGACGATCCTAGCCGTTGATCTTCGCAATCCGAGGGATGCTGATGTGGAAAGGTAAGAGGGAGATTAAATGAGGACCAGGGTGACAGGGGGAAGAGAGGGGTGAGGCTTTGGAGGATGGAGGGAGTGTGTGAGTAGACGGTGACGGTGAGGGAAGTGAGGGAAGGGAGTATATACTCGGGGAAATTTACGGGTCACGAATCTCGGACCCGTACCCGGCCCAAGAACTGTACGGACCACATCACAGGTTGATCCAAACCGTCCATGTGATGGAACACAACATCAACAGGTTGTGCCCCAGAAATTATTTCCATACGCTGATCCTAGCCGTCCAATCGATAGAGGTTTCCATAATATGCTGTTCCTCTTACATCGGATGATTTTTTATTACAAAAGCATAAAGGACGGGGGTAAGATTGAAATTATGTGGCTTTCATGGGTGCCTTTGTTAAAAAGCATAAAGGAGGGGGTATGATTGAAATTATGTGGCTTTAATGAGTGCCTTTGTTAGAAAGCATAAAGAAGGGCGTAGGATTGAGAATATGTGGGTTGAATGGGTGCCTTTGTTAAAAAAAGTAAAAAAAAGTGATGTGTAACTCTCACAGAATTTTGGGAGAAATTCAAATAATTCTCTTAGTTTCCCTTCCTCTATATAGTGGGACACCCCGTGTGATGCACGGAGAGTGGGAAAACATTATATTTAGCTTTTCATGATAGACAATAGAGAAACTGCATATTACGGAAAAACCTTATAGATCAGAGGGTTGCGATCATCCCATCGAAATGATTTTGGGGGCACAACCTATTTGCGTCGTGGCCCATCAAATGGACGGCTTGGATCATCCTATGGCGTTGACCACAAACTTCATTTGCAAAATCTGGGTGGGGCCTACAATTTGGCCTTAATGTTAATGCACAACCCACACCATAGGATGATCGAAACCATTCATTTGATGGGCCAGAATGTAAATAGGTCATGCCCCAAAAATCATTTCCATTGGATGATCACAACTCTCCAATCTATAGAGGTTTCCGTAATATGCAGTTTTTCTTTAGATCGGAGGGCTATGATTATCAAATGGAGGGTTTGGATCATGGGGCGGTGTGTACAATGCACTTTGAAAAATACAGGTGGGGCCTACCTCGTTCAAAGATTTGAAGAAATTATTTTTTGACCCCACCAACTGTGGGGTATAGACCAATGCAAAGATTTGAAGAAATTAATTTCTGGGCCCATCAAAAAGATTTTGAAAAATATGGGAGGGTTTCCGACCGGTAAGGGTCCGGGTGACACGGGCCAGGTCAAAATGACCCGAGGAAATTTACGGGTCACGAATCTTGGACCCGTACCCGGCCCAAGAACTGTACGGACCACATCACAGGTTGATCCAAACCGTCCATGTGATGGAACACAACATCAACAGGTTGTGCCCCAGAAATCATTTCCATAAGCTGATCCTAGCCGTCCAATCGATAGAGGTTTCCATAATATGTTGTTCCTCTTACATCGGATGGTTAAGATCACCCTATAGATTTTTTATTACAAAAACATAAAGGAGGGGGGTAAGATTGAAATTATGTGGCTTTCTTGGGTGCCTTTGTTAAAAAGCATAAAGGAGGGGGTAGGATTGAAATTAAGTAGCTTTAATGGGTGCCTTTGTTAGAAAGCATAAAGGAGGGGGTAGGATTGTAAATATGTGGGTTGAATGGGTGCCTTTGTTAAAAAAAGTAAAAAAAAGTGATGTGTAATTCCCACAGATTTTTGGGAGAAATTGAAATAATTCCCTTAGTTTCCATTCCTCTCTATATATATATATATATATGAGGAAAAGGATTGTACACTCGACCGTACCTAAAGTTAGGTACGGTAGAGTGCCAAATCACATGGGTCCCACATTTTGGGTGGGCATCTAAACCATTCATTTGCAAGGCCCCATCATAGATAGGGTGCATACCAAAAATCAGCACCATTGAATCATCCTAACCCCTCCAAAACTGGAGGCCAAAATGGGCAGATTTGTGGACAAACACTGTCTGTCCATTTTGGCCTCCACAAATGGATGGGTTAGGATGATCCTATGGAGCTGATTTTTGGTATGCACCCTATCTATGATGGGGCCTTGCAAATGAATGGTTTAGATGCTCACCCAAAATGTGGGACCCATGTGATTTGGCACTCTACCGTACCTAACTTTAGGTACGGTCGAGCGTACAATCTTATTCCTCTATATATATATATATATATATATATATATATACTAGCAAAAAACCCCGTGCGATGCACGGGTCGAGAAAGAATTGTACAGACCACATCATAGGTTGATCTAAACCGTCCATGTGACGGAACACAATATAAATAGGTTGTGCCCGTAAAATAATTTCCACAGGCTGATCCTAGCCCTCCAATCTATAGAGGTCTCGATAGTTGTTGTTCCTCTTAAAGTGCCAAGAATTCGTCAATATTATAGGTGTCCGCATTCGTAATATCAAACTTTCCGTAATTTGACCCGCACATAGTGAATAAGGAAAAATAGTTCCCGATTTCCAACCCTACTGGGTTCAACCCGACCCAACCCGATTTGTAATTCCCTCAACCCGACCCAACCTGATTTCCAATTCGGGTTGGGTTGGGTCGGGTTGACCCGATTTGATATGGTACCAATTGTTGACCACCTCAACTCAAGCCGGGTTGTTTTGGATTTTGAGAACCAATAGTGAGTCACCAATAATCAGTTTTTAACTCACAATCGGTTCTCAAAATCCAAACCAAACAGGGACTAACAATTAACAAAGGGAAATGTTATCCGCACTACTATATTTTGATGATCACACTCCTCACTTTATTAAAGTACGGTATGGCCCGCACCATAGGATTATCCAAACCGTCCATTGTGGACTGTGGAGACTTTCAATGTTGAAAAAGAAAAACACATATACATAACTTCTTCAGATGGAACCCAAATTCGGGTTTCAGGTCGAGTCGGGTTGCCCAGCCCAACCCGATTTCCAATTCGGGTTGATTTTTCCCAACCCAACCCAACCCGATTTGCGAAAAAGCTTAACCTGACCCAACCCAAATTCAGGTTGAACCCGACCCGCGTGGGAACATCAAAGTAACATCGATGGTTTCAAATTATATATAGTGCTAATGTCCTCACTACCATATTTTATAATGGCACTACTCACCGTATTTTGATGATCGTACTCCTAACTTTACTAAAATGTACAGTATGGCCCGTACCATAGGATGATCCAAACCATCCATTAGATGGGCCACTACCTACATAGGTTGTGCCCCAAAAATAATTTTCATAGGTTGATCCGAACTCTCCGATCTAGAGCGGGTTATGGGTTGATCCAAACCGTCCGTGTGATGGAACACAACATCAATCGGTTGTGCCTGTAAAATCATTTCCATAGGTTGATCAAAGCCCTCCAATCGATATAGGTTGATCCTAGCGCTCCAATCGATAGAGGTTTCCATAAATGTTGTTCCTCTTCAGGTGCCCGGAATCCGTCAATATTTTGCAAGTGTCCTGCATGAGTAATATCTAGTAGTTCTTTTGTCATTGTCATATGTCTTTACCTCTTATTGGTAGTTTTTTTTCGTAATTGTCATAGACAGGTACCCTGGGTCGGTACTTTTTGTATATATATTACGATTTTACCCTCAAATAATTTCTCATAGAGATAGATGTTAGATATCAGCAAAGGGGTTAATGGTAAAAGAGTAATGCTGACGTGTAAATCTCACCGAAAAAGAAAAGAAATTCCTTTCATTTGAGGGTAATTTTGTAATATATATATATATATATATATATATATATATATATATATATATATATATATATATATATATATATATATAGCTAGAGAGAAAAGGAATTTCTTTTATTTTTCGGTGAGATTTACACGTCAGCATTACTCTTTTACCATTAACCCCTTTGTTGATATCTAACATCTATCTCTATGAGAAATTATTTGAGGGTAAAATCGTAATCTACATACAAAAAGTACCGACCCAAGGTACCTGTCTATGGCAATTACGAAAAAAAACTACCAAGAAGAGGTGAAGACATATGACAATGACGAAAGAACTACTTATATTACTCATGCAGGACACTTGCAAAATAGTGACGGATTCCAGGGACCTGAAGAGGAACAACAATTATGGAAACCTCTATCGATTGGAGGGCTAGGATCAGCCTATATTGATTGGAGGGCTAGGATCAACCTATGGAAATAATTTTATGGGCACAACCGATTGATGTTGTGTTCCATCACATGGACGGTTTAGATCAACCTATAACCCGCTATAGATCGGAGGGTTCAGATCAACCTATGAAAATTATTTTTGGGGCACAACCTTGTAGACACCCCCACTTTGCTACACTTTAAAAAGTAAAAGATTCGGTAGTGTCATCGAGTCTTGAGTCGGTCTTCTACATTTTTGCATTTTTAGGATAAGTTTCGTCTCATTATAGGAGTTTTGAAGTTGATCCGCGATCCTGAAAGTCTCTAGGGAATTCCATTAGTCTCCGGAAGATTAGAATTCAAGTTTCCAATCAAGTAAGAAAACCTGCTATTTTGAAATTTCTCAGGATTTTTCCTAATTTCATCAATTTTTGCACCACAGGGGTAATTTGGTAATTTTCAATGTGTTTCATTTGACCCCTGGGTTGTGTCTGAAAAATCTTGAGTGATTCCATGAATTTTGAAAAGCCTGCTAAATTTAGACCTCTTAGGGGTTTCGCTCGATTTGAAAATTTTGAGTGTTGAGGGCATTTTGGGCATTTTGAGAGAATGCTAAATGATCCTGTTTGATATTACCCACCAAAAGAAGCAAACTTAAAAACTTTATATTTTTGAGGTTTGACTACGAAAACTTTCCATTTTTAACTTTTTCCTTTAAAAAATGAACCAATTTGAGGGTATTTTGGTCGCATTTTGGTGGGTAATGGTCAAATAGGGGTGTTTTGGTCCAAAAAATTTATTTCTTTAAAATGGATGGTTCAACCATATGTTAGGGGTGCACTATAAAGGTCACATGGGTTAGGTCCATCCATAAAATATTGAATTTAAAAGAGTTTTATTAAATTTTTATGAAAAAAAATCTAAAACTCATGTGAGAAGGCCCATTGGGCTAAAAGTCCACAAGGTCGGGGTCCATGTGGACCCGCCCATGTGGGTCGGCCACATAAGTGGGTGCCCCACATGAGGAGAACACATGCAAAAAAGTCCAACATGGGATAAGGTGGTTGGTGACATCATATTTGTTTTAAAAAAATAATAAAGAAATGAAGAGTTATAATTAGAAATGGCTTGTAAGGTCAGGTTAGTAAAATAGTCATAACGTTTTACCTTCTTGTCCAAAAAATTCTTAATTATACTTGTTTCGAACCTTTTGAAAAGATCTACAACTTTCTAGTTTATGACTTTTCCTGAATCAGCCTGTAAATAGGTAAAAAATGAGGTCAAACGTCGGACAACTCTTTTTGGACAAAAATCATTCATAAAAGCTAGTTTCCTATGTGAGAAGGGCTTGAGGACTCCAATAGATTGATCTTGAAGGATCTCCATTGTGTAATTTAGCATTGCTTGGCTTGCAAGAAATCAATATTAGAAGTAAATCCAATTTAGAAGGTAAGGAAAAAGCAAGCCATATGTGAGAATTGGAAACTAACTAAAGGTAGGAGTCCTCACAATGGAAACTTCTAAATCCAATCTAACCCTAACTTTTTCTATAAAAATAAAGCAAGCACAACCTTTGGTTTCTCTCTAGAAAATTCGTCTCTTTCTCTCTTCCTCCTTGAAATTCATTCATCTCTTTTGTTGTTTTAGTGTTTATCTCTCTCAAGTGTTCTTCACAAAAGGGATTCTTAAATTCCTTCTTCTTCTCCAAGGCATCACACAATCAAGGATTATTGGAGTGTTCTTTGGATCTTTTTGAGCGTATAAAGGATTTGACAAAGTGTATATCTAGGATGACCAACCCTAGAGACAAGGATCGCGATCAACGGTAAGAATTCTCTTCTTTGCGAATTAGAAAAACATGCTAGGGTTTTATTTTTTTGGAGAATCAAATCTATGAATTTTCTTTTAAAATTCCAGTATGATATAACATAGAATATAATTTTTTTAAATAAAAAATTTCGCCCAAAAATTAGTTTTCCTCCATTCAATGATCAATTTTCTTTCTTTTCTTTTCGGTATGGTTTTAAACAAGAATTACAAAGCAAGTGTTTGAAAATAGGATCCTTTTTAAAAACCAATATTTTTCTAGGGTTTTTAAAATTCCAAAACTACTGAAAATCGTGATCTTGGACCATGGTTTGACCGTCTCGGTTTCTGTTCATTTTTTCAAAAGGTAACCCAGCAAAGGGTTATGTTTTGAAGAATAAAATGGAAAACAGATCAAATCAAGTCCAAACTTGATGAAAGTTTGACCCAAAATTGATTTTTGAATTTCCAGTTCACCCAAAAATGTTCGAAATTTTTTGAATCTTTTTAGTCAGATTTCTATTTATTTTAAATTTCGGCCATTTTTAATAAATATCAAAAGGTTTTAAAAATTGATGAGACTCTCCAGAATTAATGTTCAATAATAAATTGAATTTCTCATGAAAAAATATTTCTAAAAAATTATTTTTTTATTTGTTTTGTAATCTCTTCTTCCTTTTACGTGTCGTAATTCTTTTTTATATTAAATTAATAAAATTTCAAATCTTTTTCCTACAAACCAGTAGTTTAGGCCATTAGAAGGTTAGAAAAAAAAATTCAAAATATTTTACAAAGGTTTAATATGATTTCACAATTTTCTTTTAAAAAAATGGTTTTAATTCCTAGGAAACGAATTCCCCTTTTTATTCAAAAATCGATTTTATGTAGGATCATTGATTTTAGGTCTTAAAATTTTGACAGTAAATCGTATAACCTATTTTATATCTACTGGAATTTTTACATGATTTCCTATGGAAATGATTTTAGGGGCACAACCTATTTATGTTGTGTTCCATCACATGGACGGTTTGGATCAACCTATGACGTGGTCCCTACAGTTCTTTGTCGGCCCGTGCATCGTACGGGGTTTTTTTACTAGTATATATATATATATATATATATATATATATATATATAGAGAGAGAGAGAGAGAGAGAGAGAGAGAGAGAGAGAGAGAGAGAGGAAAAGAGACAGTGATGGTGGAGGTGGAGGAGGAGGAGGGGGATCTGAGAGAGATGGCAAGCCTCTTCTTCTCTTTCTTCTTAACCAAATAGAGAGAGAGAGAGAGAGAGAGAGAGAGAGAGAGAGAGAGAGAGAGAGAGAGAGAGAGCATGAGAAACCCCCTTCTAGTTCTCTTTTCCCTATTTTTATAATCTTCAAACCCTAAAGAGCTCCTCCTCAAAACCCCATATGGATTTAATACTTGTGCTATCTCTTCCATATCTTTCGGATTGCCAAACACTGCATCAAGAAGATGGAATAAAAATACTTGTGCTATTTCTGCCATATCTTCTCCTCCTGTAAAGAAGAAAATCCCAAGAACGAACCAGATGTTTGTGTATAGTGCAAATAGTGAAAATAAACTTTAATCAAAGCTCTTGCAACAAAAGTTTGGGTATTCTCAAAGGAAGTGATATTTCCACTCCCTTTTAGGTATTTTCACGCTTTTTTGCAAACAAAAGGGGGGTGGAGATATCATTTTTCCATAAATTGAAAAGTAATGGACAGTCATTAATGTGATGTAATTCCTTGTAGTCACTTTTGACTATCACAGGCTTGTAGTAATTGATTTTTCAACTATGCATTAAAAAGCTGGTAATTATACGTTCGACCCTTTTTCTACTTGGTACAAGCCCTTTAGTGTAAAGAGATAGTAATATTAAATACATTAGAGGGGCTGTTCGAGTTAAAAATGAAGGTGGTATATCACTTCCACCTAGCCTTCAAGATGTCAACCCACAATCTTTTTTTTTTATTAGTTGGACCCACAATCTAATTAGTGGTCAAAGAAAGGAAGTGCTATAGTTGCGCCACGTGTTTTACCTAGCACAGCCTCCTTTATAATATGACTACTCTTCTTAGGAGTGTAGAGCTTCGGTTTTCGGTAAAACCGAAATAATTTTTGGGAAAACCGGATTTTGTATAATTTGAACACCGAAACCGAACCGATTAACCTGATAACCGAACCAAAATGACCGAACTATTTCGGTTCGGTCGGTTAAATCGTTTTAACCGAATAATGCACACCCCTAGTAAAAATGACTCAACTATAAAAGGGGCGAATATATCACTTCCCTTTCGAAAAATGCTAAAAAAATTCTACATGATCAAGATCAACGGTCCTGATTTCACATACATTTCCTCCTATGCCTCACAATAGGACCTAGAAAGTGCCTTTTGTCATTGATGGTAAAAGTGATTTCCTGCCTAATCGTTCTCTTTTAATTGTGGGGAATGATTATGGTCCATCTCACGTTGGCCCTCCTATTATGGAGGAAGGAGATGCATTTGACACCTAGACTGTTCATCTAGTGAACCCAACTTGTTTGTGATCACACTGAAATTAATGCTTATGCATACTTAAAAGAGCTTTTCAAGTAACCTTAAAAAAAGTTACCCTCCTCTAAACATTGGTTGTTGTTTTGAAGCTTTCTTTTTTCTTCTGTTGAACCATAGCACTGTGATAGGTATCATGGCAAGGGTGAGGATGGGACCACTGGGACAGATGAGCTGGCAAGAGAATCTCCTGGCATAACAACCATACGAAAGAGCATGAGGCCAAGGAAACGACCCATCGCATTAGAGGATTACATGTGAGCCCAAAAAGCAAAACAGAATTAGTTAGGGTTGCTCTTAAAAGGTGGAATGGACAGGAGGAAGGCAGAACTTTATACTCTGTTTGTCTTTCTTCTTCTTCTTCTAGGAGGCCACTACCCTCGAAGTAGTTTATCTTTTCTTTCTTTTATGAAAATCTTCTTTGTATGGGATTACCAGAAACTTATCAGTTGTGTAGAAGGGTATAATTCCAGTGAAATTGAGTTTACTTGTTGTTTTGGGTTGTGATTTGTGATCTCTCAGTGCGTGATCCCACATCATTGGTGCTTTCATTGACCTTCCGCCATGGCAGAAGGCACTCGATTCAGACTACTCGATGAGTCCGTCAAGCTCCTAAGTGAAACCTCGGTGGGTTACGGGCAACGTCTGGACTCCCTTCAATCCATCGTCGTCGACCAACAGAAATCCATGTCCGAGTTGGTTCTCCGGCTAACGGCAATGGATGGCAGATTGGAACAAGCCCTCCGTCTCACCTCCCCTCCTTCACCGGAATTTCACGTGAGTGCCCCCGTAAGCTCCCAGATTTCCGGATCTTACAATAATCCCCCAAATCATCAAATCCAGACTCGCACAATGCGGCTGGATTTCCCTCGTTTTGATGGCTTTGATCCCTTAGGTTGGATCTTCAAGGCGGAAAGATTTTTTGAATACCACAATACAGCGGATGATCAACGACTCATGATTTCGTCATTTCACATGGATGGTAAGGCTCTACAATGGTTTCAATGGATGCATCGCAATGATCAGTTTACCAATTGGCCAGTATTCACAAAGGCACTCGAAATCCGTTTTGGCCCCTCCGAGTTCGAAGATCATCAGGGGACCCTTGCCAAATTACTTCAGAAATCTTCTGTTTCCGATTATCAATCTGATTTCGAAGCTTTGGCGAACCGTACCACCAATCTCCCACCCTCTTTCCTCGTTAGCTGCTTCATCTCGGGTCTACGACCGGATATTCGCAGCGAGGTAAGGGCTTTCCAGCCAAAAACTCTGGCTCATGCCTTTGGATTGGCTAGACTACAGGAAGCTAAATTCCTCGATTCACGACGCTCTTTCCAGAAAACCTATACACCTACAGATCCCCTCCTTCCTAACCCCAAACCCCCTCCCAGTCCATTGTTACGACCTCCTAACACCTCAATCCCAGTCAAACGTCTCACTCCCATGGAGATGCAACTTCGTCGGGACAAAGGCCTCTGTTATAATTGCGACGAGAAGTTCGCACCAGGCCACCGATGCAAATCTCGTCAACTATTTTTGTTGGACTCTGAAGAAGAGCTGCTCCATGATACAACCGAAGAGATATCTCCAACGGATACAACATTGGTTCCCATGGCAGATCCAATTGTTCAATCGGAACTTTCTTATCATGCCCTAGCTGGACAAATTTCACCCACAACACTGCGGTTACCAGGCTACATTGCAGGCTCTCCAGTTCAAATTTTGGTGGACGGTGGAAGTACCCACAATTTTATTCAGAGCAGGGTCGCCCGACACTTGGGGTTAGCAGTCGAGGCCAGTCCACACATCTCGGTCTTAGTGGGTAATGGTGATCGACTTTCCAGCGATGGCGCTATCAAGCAACAGAAAGTTAAGCTCTCATCTCATGACATTACTGTTGATTTATTTGTTCTCCCTCTTTTTGGGGCTGATGTGGTTTTAGGAGTTCAATGGCTAGCTCAATTAGGTCCTGTTTTATTTGATTATAGCAAATTGACACTCGAATTTGTGGATGGCGAGACGAGAGTTCAACTGGTTGGGGAACCTCAACAACCCTCCTCTCTATTACAATACCATCATATTCGTCGTCTTGCTCAGACACACTCCATGGCTGCATTGTTTCACATTGAATACCAACCTGTTTCGCACCCTTCCCCTATTTGTGATAATGCTGAACTCAATGACATCCTACAATCATTTGCTTCTGTGTTTGATACTCCTCAGGGATTACCTCCTTCCCGAGACCAAGACCACTTCATTCACCTCTTACCAGGCTCCCAACCAGTGAATGTGAAGCCGTACCGCTATCCCCATTTTCAAAAATCTGAAATCGAAAAGCTAGTTACTGAAATGTTGCGTGAAGGCCTTATTCGACCGAGCAATAGCCCCTTCTCTTCACCAGTGCTCCTCGTCAAGAAAAAGGATGGGACATGGCGGTTTTGCATAGATTACCGAGCTCTTAATGCCATTACTATCAAGGACCACTTCCCTATCCCTACCGTCGATGAACTTTTGGACGAACTCAATGGTGCCCAATTCTTCTCCAAACTTGATTTACGCTCCGGCTATCATCAAATACGAATTAGGCCAGAGGATGTTCATAAAACAGCTTTTCGCACCCACGACGGCCACTTCGAATTCTTTGTCATGCCCTTCGGTCTCACCAATGCGCCATCAACCTTTCAGTCCACCATGAATACAGTATTCCGACCCTTCTTACGCCGGTTCTTGCTGGTTTTCTTTGATGATCTTCTTGTTTACAGTAAAACCTGGGCTGATCACCTCTGGCACCTACAAGAGGTTTTGCAAACCTTGCAAAACCATACATTCTATGCTAAGCAATCAAAGTGCTCTTTTGGACAGCATTCCATCGAATATCTGGGACACATTGTGTCTGCTAAAGGGGTGGAAATGGACAAAAGTAAAGTGTCCGCAATGTTAGATTGGCCACTCCCTCGCTCGATCAAATCCTTGCGAGGATTCCTCGGCCTCACGGGTTACTACCGGCGATTTATCCGGAATTACGCCCACATCGCAGCACCTCTCACTGATTTACTTAAAAAGGATGCCTTCAGCTGGTCACCTATAGCCCAGACATCATTTGAAACACTCCAACACGCCATGACTACGGCCCCTGTGTTAGCCTTACCTAATTTTGAGATTCCCTTCACTGTAGAAACGGATGCATCCGGAGTTGGTATCGGCGCAGTGTTAACCCAAGAAGGGCATCCGATCGCCTTCTTCAGCAAGAAACTTTCCCCCAAAATGCAGTCAACCTCAACTTATGTAAGGGAAATCTATGCTATCACAGAAGCTATTGCGAAGTGGAGACAATATTTGCTTGGCAGGAAATTTTTTGTTAAAACTGATCAGCAAAGTTTGAAAGGCTTAACTGAGCAGACAATCCAAACTCCTGAGCAACAAAAGTGGTTGTCCAAACTCTTGGGGTTCATTTTCGAAATCTCTTACCGACCCGGGAAGGAGAATACGGTTGCTGATGCCCTTTCCCGCGCAACTTTTGAATTTCCGGGATTCTTGGCACTCTCGACTACTACACCAGATTTTGTCGCACAGTTGCGCAGAGAAATTGCGACAAGTCCTGAACTTCAAGCTATCTGCAATGGGTTAATCACAGACCCTACGAAGTATCAAGAATACTCCTTCAAGGATGGGCTCTTATATTTTCATCAGCGTCTGATGATCGCTTCCGATTCTTCCCTCCGTGAAGCATTCTTACATGAATTCCACGCATCTCCGGTGGGTGGACATGCCGGATTTTTACGAACCTATAAGAGACTCTCTGCCAATTTCAACTGGACAAGAATGCGATCCCAAGTCCAAGACTTTGTGGCCCAATGCCAGATTTGCCAACAAATCAAACCAGTCAATACTTCCCCTGCTGGATTACTCCAGCCTCTTCCAATTCCTGACCAAGTTTGGGAGGATGTCGCAATGGATTTCATCACAGGCCTTCCGAACTCCTTTGGAAAAGCTGCAATTTTTGTTGTCATTGATAGGTTAACTACGTACGCCCACTTCTCCGCTTTACCTAACAGCTTCACAAGTCATAAGGTTGCTGAAATTTTTGCCTCTGAAATCGCAAAGCTTCATGGAATTCCCCGTACCATTGTGAGTGACAGGGATCCGCTCTTTGTTAGCAAATTTTGGAAGGAATTGTTTAAACTTCAGGGCACCACACTGGCCATGAGCAGTGCATATCATCCTCAAACTGACGGTCAATCTGAAGTGCTAAACCATTGTCTTGAAATGTACTTGCGAAGTTTTGTCCTTGATGAGCCCAAACAGTGGGTCAAGTATTTGCACTGGGCTGAATATTGGTACAACACATCTTTCCATACCGCAGCTGGTATGACCCCATTCCAGGCACTCTATGGTAGGCCACCTCCTATTCTCTCCAGGTACATTCCTGGCTCATCTCTTATTGAAGCCGCAGACCAAACTCTCATCACTAGAGATGACATTCTCCAAAAACTCAAAGTAAACCTTGCTCAAGCACAAATAAGAATGAAAAATCAAGCAGACAAAAGTCGAACTGAAAAAATATTTGAACCAGGTGATTGGGTCTTTGTTAAACTTCAACCCTACCGCCAGCAATCCGTCGCGTTGCGGCTCAATCAAAAGCTAGGACGACGATTCTTCGGCCCCTTCAAGGTATTAGAGAAAGTGGGTACTGTAGCTTATAAACTGGAATTACCTCCAGCAGCCCACATTCATCCGGTCTTTCATGTTTCAAATCTTAAAAAATGTGTGGGGAACCCGGGTACCCAAACAATTCCATTACCCCTCATGACCACCGACGGTGCGGCAATTCTTCAACCAACTGCTATTCTGAACTATCGTCACTTGAAAAAGGCAAAATCAGTGGGTAGCTCAAGCATTGGTTCAGTGGGAAGGACTACCGTTGGAAGAAGCTTCTTGGGAAGACATCGCTCATCTACGGAACTTGTACCCTCATCTGAACCTTGAGGACAAGGTTCGTTGGGAAGAGGATGGTAATGATAGGTATCACGGCAAGGGTGAGGATGGGACCACTGGGACAGATGAGCTGGCAAGAGAATCTCCTGGCATAACAACCATACGAAAGAGCATGAGGCCAAGGAAACGACCCATCGCATTAGAGGATTACATGTGAGCCCAAAAAGCAAAACAGAATTAGTTAGGGCTGCTCTTAAAAGGTGGAATGGACAGGAGGAAGGCAGAACTTTATACTCTGTTTGTCTTTCTTCTTTTTCTTCTAGGAGGCCACTACCCTCGAAGTAGTTTATCTTTTCTTTCTTTTATGAAAATCTTCTTTGTATGGGATTACCAGAAACTTATCAGTTGTGTAGAAGGGTATAATTCCAGTGAAATTGAGTTTACTTGTTGTTTTGGGTTGTGATTTGTGATCTCTCAGTGCGTGATCCCACATCACACTGCTAAGTCTTTCTATCGTTTAACCTTTGTTTGGTGTCATTAATGTTGCTCTGGAAAGACTAATAGATAAAGAAGACTATCAAAGCCATTTCCTGCAAATAGCCAATGGTTTTGATAATTAACAGAATATAAACTTTATTCAAGGCCTCACATGGAGCTCGGCAACAGATGATCAAGACCAACACCCAAACAAAAAGAGAAAAATACAAGAAATCCCTGAAGGGGGAGGAGAGATTGAGAGTGGAGTAAAAACTCTACACTTCCATAGAGAGGACAGATTTTCTTTGAGCACATAAAAGAAGAGAAACGGATCATATACCATTCAAAGAAAGAGGACCAGCATTCAAAGAAATGCCCGTCCTTCGAGCAGGGGTAATCCTGCGGAGAGTTCTTGGAGAGTGGCGTGGCTAATTCTAGCGTCTTCGCGCGTGGCATGTTGGCTAGGTGGAGAAGGGGAAGGCGGGGCATTGGCAGCGAGGGCAATCCATCCGGGTAGACATGTTTGAGGAAGTTGAGAGAAGAGACGTGTTTGAGGATGTTGAGAGAAGTGAGAGATGCTGATGTGGAAAGGTGAGCTTAGAGAGCAGTTGGAATGATAGGGATAGGGAAGGGCAGAATTTGAAGAGGGAGATTAAATGAGGACGAAGGTGAAGTGGCGGAGGGCGGGGAAGAGAGGGGCGAGGATGTAGAGGGTGGAGGGAGTGCGTGCGTAGACGGTGAGGGAGGTGAGGGAAGTGAAGGCTTGGGAAAGGCGATGGGGGATTAGGTAGGGGTTGGACAGCCCCATGTTATCATAAAATTTTCCTCTACCATGTTTTGAAAATAACACAAAATCACATTCTCTATTATTATTTAACCAGTTGTCAAAAGCTATTACAATTCCCAAAACGTGTTTATGTCACTATCAAAACATAGGAGTGCTAGAAAGTGGTTGAATTCTTATACAGTCCGAAAAATCGGTTTATCTGAGTATCGGCCCTATGAGCTGCTTTGAGAAATGAGGTTTAATGACACAAAAATTGGGCAAAAGATCGCACGGCCCATAAAAATTCGAACTTTCAAAGTGGTCACTAGTTATATTATATCTGACAAAGGGTGGTTTTTTATCTATATGTCATATTTATCGGAGAAAAAACCTTCTGACCCGATAAATTACTGGTATGGACCGAAATGACCGAAAAACGGTCCTCCAAAAATCCTTGGTCGAATGAAATTTGGTTTTCTCTGTTCTTGTTTTTTGCTTTCCAGGTATTGCCATGGGTTTTGACGTAATATGCACATGATAACAGGTGTGGTGCGTACACCTTTTTTCCTTTTTTTTTGGTCGTGACAAGATACTGCATTTCGTTTTCCACCTTCTTATAGCCAATTTTGGGACCCTCCTCTAATCGTGCTTTCTTTTTTTCTGTTCTTCGTTTGGAGTTTGAAACTGATAGGAAGGTGCGAAAAAAAACGTAACGGGGAGAGATTTCCTTTTGGCCGAAACTTCTTTCCAGCTTTCAGCAGTAAAATTGACTCAACTATAAAAGGGCGAATATATCACTTCCCTTTGAAAAATGCTATAAAATTTCTACAAGATCAAGATAAACGGTCCTGATTTCACATACATTTCCTCCTATGTAGGGGTGCAACTCGGGTCGGGTTGAGGCCAACCCAACCCAATTACCAACCCGACCCGACCCGAGGAACCCATTTTTCCAACCCGACCCGACCTTACCGACTTCAACCCGTCCCAGTCCGAGTTTTTAAGCTTAAAAAAATAAAAAATGTCGGGTTTCACTCAGGTCTGGCTGCCAAACCTTCAACCAAACCGAACCCAACCCGGGTTGGGAAAAGTCAACCCTACCTTTTTTTCGGGTTGAACCCATCGGGCTCAGGTTAAACCCGACCCAAGTTGCACCAGTAGGACCCAGAAAGTGCCTTTTGTCATTGATGCTAAAAGTGATTTCCTGCCTAGGCCCTGTTCGTTAAAGATTATTAAAACCGATTGTGAGTGCTGCACCGATTGTTGGACTCAAATTTAAACGTAATTTTGAGTCCAATAATCAGTTTGGCAATTTCAATCAGTTGACATAATCTTAAACAAACAGGTCCCTAGTCTTTCTCTTTTAATGCCCTGTTCATTTCAGATTATTACAACCGATTGCCAGCCCTAAACCTATTATTGGACTCAAAACTAATGTAATTTTGAGCCCAATAATAGGTTTGGGGCTCATAATCGGTTGTCATAATCTCAAATAAACAGGGCCTAATTGTGGGGAATGATTATGGTCCATCTCACGTTGGCCCTCCTATTATGGAGGAAGGAGATGCATTTGACACCTAGACTGTTCATCTAGTGGGCCCAACTTGTTTGTGATCACACTGAAATTAATGGTTATGCATACTTAAAAGAGCTTTTCAAGTAACCTGAAAAAAGTTACCCTCCTCTAACCATCGGTTGTTGTTTTGAAGCTTTTTTTTTTTTTTTTTTTCTGTTGATCTTTGGTGTCATTAATGTTGGTCTAAAAAGATTAATAGATAAAGAAGACTATCAAAGCCATTTCCTGCAAATGGCCAATGGTTTTGTAAATTAACAGACACGTAAACTTTACTCAAGGGCTCACATGGAGTTCTGGCACAGACGATCAAGACCAACACCCAAACAAAGAAAGAAAAATAGAAGAAATCCCTGAAGGGGAGGAGAGATTGAGAGTGATTCCAGAGTAAAAAAACTCTCAACTTCCATAGAGAGGAGAGATTTTCTTTGAACCCATAAAAGAAGAGAAACGGATCATATACCATTCAAAGAAAGAGGAACGGATCATATACAGCTCTTGTAAATAAGAATATGATTCAACACCCTTCGATTCCATTGGACATGTTTCTGCTTGAATTGTAGGTCTAGAATCCACTTTGGATTTTCCATGGCCTAAAATTGAGTGATTAGACAATCCTAACTTACTGATCCATTGCGAGTGTTCCCGTTGAGTACCATTCTAGGTTGGGATTTTCTCCATCCAAAGGATTGTTCTCAGTGAGAGAGTAACCCGAATCAAGTTGAAATGAATCATCCATGTCTTCATCTTCTCCAATTGAAGAATTCTGAATGGCAAAGCTATTTTTCAAGTTGATGTTCTTTGTTTTGCTTTTGCTCAATTTTTCTTCCTCAAATTTTCTGGTAAGCTTGGCTTAGCATTCGAGGGGTCTTTTGTTTATCAGAATACATTCCTTTTTTGGGACTTTGCATGTGATTTTTTCTTGAACATTTGTAGTGGCAGAGCCTCGATCCAAAGAGTGACTAATAATTCTTTTGCAGTGCTTACATGGGGAAGGCTTCCAGTCATGCGCAGCGACGTCTTGGTTATGAGAAATATGTGGTTTTAAGTTTTAACAGATGAGAAGAAGGGATTTGCTAGGCAATTTGGCAAGAAGTCATTTGTGGCTCACTTTTGCAGGATAGAACAACCACCTCAGATGAATTAAATGAATAAGACAAAACCTGCTAAAAAGTGAGCCTGTATGGCTATTCTCTCTTGCAAATGTGAGATGCAAAATGGCTTTTCCTCAAAATTACAGACCAATGGCCCATAATAGTTGCACTCAGGCCTAACTCTAGCCCACGTAATTATTGGGCTTTGAAGCTGGGCCCACTCTATGAACGGGCTCGGTCATGTCCAATGTCATCCCAACATAAGATGGGCATTACAAGACCCATTCGGGATGTTTAGTAGAACTCCTTGGATAAGTTGTTCTTCTGATTGAATATCTTGGATAAGTTTATCCTGAAATTATCTCTATCGATTGTTCACCAATTTTGTTAACATAGTATTGTATCCGTGAACAAAAGTTGTACATGGAGAGAGGATGCCAAAGTCTATCCATGGATAAAATAAACACTGGCTTGTTATCTCCACGGTGAGTACTGAGTAGCCTCAGTAGTTCTTCTTTTTGGAGAAGTTGAGGGGCAAGAGAAGGTTATGATAATTGTTTAAGCATTTTGCGTTGACACTTATTGGGACCACCAAGGATGGGCCATTGACATTTAGTGGGCCCTCCACCTCCCAAGGACTTATCTTTCCAAAAGAAGGGAAAAATTAGTGGCCCCGGGGAAAAAAATTAGGTGCTGTTTGGATTTAGGGTGAGTTTTACAGCGTTTGGTAAACTCATTTTCCTTTGATTTTTTTTTCTGAAATAGAAATTTTTCCATGTTTTTCTAGGAAAATTGCACTTCAAGTAAGACCTTGGAATTTTATTTTTCATGGAATGTTTTTTCAATTTTCTATAATTTTCTCTTCCATAGATCCAAACACCCATCTTATCCCATTATAGATTTTTTTCATGAAAAATACTGCCCCATAGAAAAACATTCCAGGTTCTAGTACGTTTAATAATCCTTGAAAAGAGGGAAAGAGGGAAAATTTTCGATTTGGAAAAAAATTACAAAAAATGAGCTTCCAAAATGGTGGAAATTATACTTTTCTGGAAAAAAAATTCCATGCATCCAAACAGCTAACAAAAGGATAAAAATAAATAAAAATTAGCCGGAGTTTCCTCATGTGATGATCTCCCTTTTGAAAATTTGAACGAATGTCGAGCATCATTTTTCTTAAGTATGAATAAGGATGTCAATGGATCCAGACAGTCCGATGGAATATTCAAATCAGAAGTTTAATGGATAGGACCTAGACATATTACTAGGCCATCCATGGACTTATTTCGGATCCTGATCAAAGGATCCGAAAAAATTACCGATCGGATCTAGACAACTAATAAAAGCCCGTTGGACCGTCCAAAATCCGATATTATTATTTTATTTTACGAAAATACCCTTCAATTTTTCTAACATTAAGTATTATTTCAAGGGTATTTTAGTAAAAATAAGCAATATCTATTTTCAGTATTTTGTCATTCATTTGTCTCAAGTCTTGAGTCAGCCTCTTGTTTTCCTTCTCTAACAATTGACTTTAAGCCTTTAATCCCACGTTGCAACTCATCCTCGTCCTATTTTTTAGAATTTTAACTCTATGCAACAAGTACGACCTACTAAGACACTCTGATGGCTGTCCGATTTGAAATGGATTGTGATCTAGAGACATGGGAAGTAGGATCCCAGAGCAATCTAAATCCGATCAGACCAATAAGGGATTTGAATGGATCGTGACTGAGACATAGGTGGATCAGTTGACACCTAAGTATAAATCCACAAACTTCCTCTCAAGTCAAACCACTTCACTACATAAAATCAGAAAAAAGTAAAAGTCGTTACACAGAACACATTTTTCAAAGAAACCTAACACCCCCTCAGGATGTGGTCCCTCTTTTGGGTTGGCACACATGGATTTTTAATATTAAAGAGCTACTGGGTCTTGAAGTCAGGACCTGCCATGAGGCAATAGTTTTGATAGCATGTGAAACAACCCATTACTCTAAAAGCTTAAGCTTTTAGATTTGGTGTTATTTAATCATTTATACTTCAACAAATGGAAGAACAGAAGAGGACGAAGGCTATTGCCCAACCTCCTTTTTTTGAAATGGCAATAATTATATATAGCAAATTTAGGAGGCCGAGATGGACCACCCATATCTACAATAGGAAGCAAGAAAGAAACAGGAACGAAGAAAAAACAAAATACAGCGAAAACCCCTTTTCGGGGAGGAAGGTGGTCGAACCATATAATAGAACCACTGGAGACACCACGCTTAGCTAGCGCATCCGCCTTATCATTTGCCGATATTCTAACATGTTGAAAGCCGATAGCAGACCCCGCAGTTAAGTCCTCAATCTCATCAAAAATGGAAAGAAATCTCCACGGTGGAGCCACCCCACCTTTCAGCCAACGAATCACATTTAACGAATCACCCTCAACAATTGTCTGATCCATCAACCTTCTATCAATATTCAAAATGCCAAAATGTGCCGCCCTCACTTCCGCATATGAGGAATCAGACACACCAATAGAGCCGTAGTATGGCCACATAACATCCCCCTTATCATTGTGACAAACCCCTCCCACTCCCTGCCGGACCCGGATTGCCGGAACTCGCACCATCGAAATTAACCTTATACATGTTTTGAGCAGGGGGCTTCCACCTATGCAAAATAAGATCTCTGCACTCAACACTAAAGCACACCTCCCGCCAACCTTCCCAAAGATCAAAAGCCGATACAAACCGGAAGGATGTGAGGCATCTCACCCAAGATATAACCAAGGTGATGATCTTCAAGTAAACCAATGAGGATTCATGGCTTTCCCCTCAAAGACTCTAGAGTTCCTCTCCTTCCATATAGACCACCACGTAGCAAGTAAACAAAAATTCCACAAGGTTTTCCCTTTTTCCTTCCAAGGAACCCCTCCCCATTGGTGCAATAGCGACGGAATAGATTTTGGAAAAACCCAACAAATCCCAAATCTCATGAAGATGAATTGCCATATGATCCTAGTGAACGAACAATGCATAAACAAGTGATCCACAGATTCCCCATCATGCAGACATAGTGGGCAATGATCAATAAGCCACATACCACGGTTTCTCAGAAAATTAATAGTTTGTATTCTATCACGACAAACCGCTGTAGACACCCCATTTTGACCGTGCCCTAATCCTTCCGAGTTTGAGCAAAGCTCAACCAAATCAATCAGCTAGGGTCCCAAAATTCACCCTAAGCTAGGTTAAGGCTCTAGCTAGGTCCCTGGGAAATTTCGTCAAAATCCGAACGCGTTTGCCTAGCGAACGAGTCGAGCAAAGTCGTAGTACAAGTTCGCAGAAGGGGGTGAATTATCCTGGAGCGGTATCAAGTTTGGGCCATATGGGACATACGAAACCACACGTTCATCAATTTGTCGCGCGTTCATCAAAAAGCCGCGCGTCCATCATTTTTGAGTGCCAATATCCGCACCTTGTTTTGATATAAATATCTGCTTAATTTCATTTTTTTTAAAAAAGAAGAAAAAAGATTTTCACAGAGAGAGAGAGAGAACGAGAGATTTTCTTGCTTCCGATCATCTTCTCCGGTCCAGTTCCGGCCAAACCCCGGCCAGCTACGATTTTATTTTTCCTTCTTCATTAGCTTCTTCTCCTCTCTGTTGCAAGCCCTAGAAATTTTTAAATCCAAGCTTTTCCCCCATTTTTTCTGATCGATATCATCTTCTCCGACAAGCTACGGTGAGCCTCGGCCAAATCTTCTTTTTTCTACTTCATCTTCTTCTTCTTCTCCTTCTTCTCCATCGGTTTCTCTACATCTCTAAACCTTAGATCCCTCTCTTGAAACCTCAGATCTAGAAAAAAATTAGAGCATCAGAGAGAGAGGGATTAGATCTGAGCATTGAAACCCCAAACCTTCATGTTTTTCCTTTTCCCGATCATCTTCTCCGGCAGATACGGCAAGGTTCCGGTTATATTCCGATCCGATTCCGCCTTCTTCTCTGAGCAGATCTGGTCGGATTCCGGTCATCTTCTACTTCTAGTTCTCAGATCTGCAAAAGGAAAAGCCCTAAGTAACGATAATTTTTCATTGAGGTATTTTTTTCCATTTATTTATTTTTTTTCATTATTTCTTTTTGAAGAAAAATCTAATTATCCTTAAATTTGCTACATATGTAAATAGCTTGATGTTCGTGTGAGTTATTCTATTATGTGATTTTGTAATTTTGAAGCTAATCTCTTATTCTTATTCTTATTTTTAATCTGCATTATATACTCAGATTTATCAATTCATGCTTAATATACTTTAGATCGAGAAATAAGATATATATATATATATATATATATATATATATATATATATATATTATATATCCAGGTAATGTGATTTTTTTTAGAAAAAGCAGTCTGAATGGAATAAGGTAATCCTTTTCCCCTTACTGTATCCATCTGAAGTTCTTCTATCTTTTTCTCTCGCTTCACAATGATGAATTTTTCAACATTTAATTATCCTATTTTCCGATCTTTGCCATGATTTAAGTAATTTTCCTAGATTTCTCAATCTATGTTGGAAATATCGGTCAGATGTTTAGTTGTTTATCTTAGTTCTCGATCGAGTTCATTTTGTATCAAATCTAGGATTTGCAATCTTTTCTTTGTCCGATCTTTTGAATATGATCATTTTCTTGTGACGATCAGCTGAAATTTAGTAATTTTTAGGATCCGATAGGAGTTTCCTGTGTTTTTTCGCTAGAAGCTAGTCGATGATCAATTTAAATCTTCAGATCTATGATTCTTTTGGTACTAATTGAGATTTTGTCGAGTGAGATTGCCAAAGATTTTATTCCATTTCTTTCTGCATAGATAGACTTTTGCATGTGTTGAGTATCGATTTAATTTTGTTCTTAACATATGGTCAGATATGCTACAGTTATTCCTCATCTTAAATTTATTCTTCTAATCCTGCTTTGTAGTTATTTCTGAGGATCATTATAAATTTGATTAGTCGTTGCAATACAGAGAGACAAACTGGGTTCGTGTAGTTGTGTGAATATGGTTGTGGTGGTATCATTACCTTGGAGTAATTGAAATAGATTGATAAAGGTTCTACAACATTTAGGTAATGACATTACTTCACTGTTCATGTCCTGAAGTTAATTCCTGATGGCCATCTTAAGTGTGTAATATATAATCGATATAATCAGTTCTTACATAAATAAGAAACAAAGCTAGTAGTGATGGTATCAAAATTTTATAGAGCTGATATCAATTACCTTTGGGCATTAGCACCTCATTTTAATGTTTGCACATAGGCCAGTTCTTTTTCTCTATTTTGAGTACTATATTTTTGTAATCTGAGAAGCTATTGTAGTTCATGACAGAGATTCTATTTCTCTTTGGGTCCCTTTTGTTGGTTCTAAACAGTTTAATTCCATACATGCTTGAAATAGATAAAATCTGTCCTCACATGTGAATTGACATATGTTCATTTGAATAGCTATGTGTTAGGTGTTTTCATGATATTTTCTTTCTTATTCATTAATAAAGATAACCTTAGAGTTTTCTTTACTAATATGGGAATGATGATAATAACGCAATTATGTTTAGTTAAGATCCAATTTTAAATGGCTTCTCATGTTCCAAATAGTTTCAGTACATTGATTTGGTTTGATACTTCTAAAATTGATCTTATCGTGATTCCCAAAATGTGACCATTGATTGTTGATTCCCTCTTTGTGCTATTTATATATATGTGGGAATTTGGAAAAGGGGAGTATTGAGTTTTATATCAAAAATTGAGGTTTCTTGTACAAATTATAAACTTACCTGATTTAATTTGGCTATGGTCTTATGGGAAGTAAGAATATAGTCATGAAAATATCATCTGTTTGTTGATCCCTTTATTCTTTTTAGGATATTGTGAAGGAATAAGTTGATCATGGCGTATCTAGTAAATCAATGTGAGGGTTTATCTTGTGATAAAATTCCCTTCAGCATTGGAGTGTCACATTTTGCTTGTTAGTTCAAGGCGGGACTTTCTTATTTGATTGTTCATAGGCACAATCATAAAGTAAAGAGGGTTTCATATGCAGGCCTTCTTGCTACTCTACTTTGCGGGTTTAGGGCGATGAAGGCATTAGCCCAAGCCTATCCTTAGGGGACTTGCACAGTCTGAATAGCACTCCCCTCCCTTTGTTTTAAAGCTTGCTTAATCTTTTGGATACTCTTAAGCATAGGAGCCCATTCATTGCAAGGGCAATAAAAGAGTTATCTAAAGCCCTCACTAGGAGACACACTATGTCTCGTAAGGCACTCTTCCCTTGGAGACAAGCCTTGTCTAGAACTTTCCCCTTAGGAAATTTATCCAAGTCTCACAACTCGTACCTCTTAGGGGACAAGCTGTGTCTCAGAAAAAATCAAACCCTTTTAGGAAACAAGCTATGTCTCGTGTAGAAGCGCCACACCCCTTTTTAGGAGACAGGCTATGTCTCATGTGATAAAATTCAAACTCTTTGGAGACAGGCTTTGTCTCATTGGTCATAGTTGTCCTCCATCTCTTTTAAGAGACATGCCTTGTCTCATTAGCACATCCTTCTTAGAATTCCTAATTTCAGTGTCAGTCTTTAGCATATGAGTCTGTCCTTAGTTAGAGAGTCAGTCCTTCAGTTTCAGGAGTCAGTCCTACATCATATGGGTTAGGATTCTATCCAACCTCTCATCAAATGATGTGATTTTTATCCACTCTTGCAAGGTATAGGATGTTGTCCAACCCTTGCAGAGTCGTGATTCTGTTCATTTCCTCGCAAAGCATAGGATGCTGTCCAACCTTTGCGGGATATCAGGAGTCTGTCCTGCCCTTGTGATGATATGATTCTGTCCCCTTGTGTCAAAAATAACAAAAACATCTGAAAAACCAAAAATCTTGAGTCATAGGAGAGTAGCTAGGAAAATCTAATCCGAACTACGTTGGCTTGATCCCTTTCCACAGGGTACGTAGTGCAGCTTGAGATCTTTATCCCAAGTTCAGCCAAACCTTTAAAAAAAAATAATAAACATTTCAAAATTTCCAAAAATACAAAAATTCTTCAAAACCTTTTCAAAAAAGATCTTCCCCTAGAGTTAGGAGTCTGTCCTAGATATTTGGGGTGTTTTAGAGTTAGGAGTCTGTCTTGTTTGTATTGATATGGTGTGTCCTGTCGTGTGAGTGTCCCTAGAGTTAGGAGGCCTCGAGTCGATCGGTTAGACATTTAGTCGAACCGATGGCTAGAATAGGAAACATATAGTCAACCCGTGGTTTTCTTTAGGTTGCACAGCCTAGCTACACATTTGATGTAGGGCCCACCTGCATTAGCTTAAGGCTAACCAACTTGCATTAGTTAGGGCATATAGAGAGTCCTAAAAATTACAATTCACCCGAACTTAAGAAATCGTACAAAAAGCTTTAAAAATCAGTCGAGTCTAGTGGATCGAGTCTAGGATAGCGGTTCTAGATGGTTAGGCATCATAGTTTAGAATAGGTCATCGATCTACGTTGACTCCGATTCTTCTTGAGGCCGGGATACGTAGAGCAGCTGGGATGGACGGCCATCTTGGTCCGAGTCAAGTCGCATTAGAGTTTTAGGATTCATTTTGTCCAGTCATGTATAGAATTGAATTGTGTTGTGTGTTTTGCTGTGTTTTCTTACTTTCATGTACAGATCCTATACTTTTAGCTGTAGCATGCATGTGTTCGCACACTAGAACTCAGACACCAATTAGGTATGACACTCATAACCTAGTTATTTTAGGTGACACTTATTTCATTTCTTTTGTGTGTGCTTATTACATCTCCGAGACATGCATGATTAGATAGACATCTTCTCGGAGATATTCGTTCCCATTTCATATGACTTTCGCCCAAAACTCTTCAAAATTAATAAATAAATGGCATAAGAGACCAGGTGTTTGCACTTGGGCGGATGAGGTGCTGTTTAGACCTTCCGAATTCGTAACCAGGCATGAACCTTCTTTTATATCTCTGGTTATTCGTTGCAACAGAACATAGTATGGGATCCTTGGCCCACTTCCTTGGATGACGACTCTTCTTTGTTTAAGGTACGCCTCGAATCTGGGCTAGTCCCCGAATCGAGAGGTATCTCACCTTTGTATCGCCACTCATGCTGTGAGGGGCATTTTTTCTTTCGAGAGTTCCTTAGTAGAGCTCTCCATTCACGTGGATGATCCATAGAGACTTCGCGCATAGGGGCCCGTCTCCCTCCGCCTCTCTCTCGGATCGGGGTCCACAACCGCCCAACCTAAGATACAAACTCTAGGTGGGCAATGAAATTTCCATACCTTTGCCGAACATGAAGGGTTAGAAATGGGCATAATACTTTTATAGAAAGATTTAACCGAGAAAGTCCCAGAAGGTTTCTCAATCCAAAGCCTTTTATCCTCCTCATTCCTTTTAATGTAACAACCCTCAAGAAGGGCCCGCAGGCTAGAGACCAATTCCACCTCCCACTCAAAAAATGATCTTCTAAACCCAGGGTTCCACACAAGAACACCCTCATTCCACTCAAAGCAATCGCCAACAAAGGCCTCCCTATTTGAAGCCATATTGAATAATCTCGGAAATCGACACTTAAAGGACACATCCCCACACCACACATCCTGCCAGAAAGATATTCTATCACCCCTATACACTCTAAATCTAACCTTTAACTTGAAAAGAGAAGACATTTTTAGAATGTCTCTCCAAACCGAAAACCCTTTTTTTGCAAACAAGTCCAAGAATTCCCATCTCCCCATATCACATCCATACTTACTTCTAATGACCTTGAACCACCAACGATCATGCTCATCCCCAAATCTCTATAACCATTTACCCAAGAGCGCATGATTAAAATCTCTAATTCTCCTGATACCCAAACCACCCAACTTGATGGGGACACAAACCTCCTCCCATTTGACCAAAGCAATTCCTCTCTTATCCTCATTCCCACCCCACAAAAATCTCCTCTGGATCTGTTCAATCCTAAGGGAGACACTAATAGGGCATTTAAATAAAGACATAAAGTATATAGGTATATTGGACAATATCGCCTTAACCAGCACAAGCCTACCACCACAAGAAACAAGATTCATTTTCCATGTACCTAATCTTCTCTCGATCCTCTCAACTATAGGAACCCACAGATCTTTATTCGGTCTACCAACCCCTAACGGAAGGCCCAAATATGAGGAAGGCAATGCGTCCAGTTGACATCCCAGAATCACAGCAATTTTCAGAGCCCTCTCCTCAGGAATATTCAAAGCAAAAATTTTAGACTTGTGGAAATTAGATTTTTGGCCTGAAATGAGCTCATAGCATCTCAAAATGGCTTTTAAGTTTCTCACTTGCTGTAGACACCCCATTTTGACCAGACCCAAGCTCGCTGTGCTTGGGCGAAACCCCATCCAATCACCAAGCTAGGATCCCAAATTGCATTGCGAGTTAGGGTAGGGTTTTATCTAGGCCCCCGCCAAATTTCATCAAAATCTGACTTGATTTGTCAAATAAGACGAGCCGGGAATGAAGTGGGGTTTGAATGTATGAAGGGGGGGGGGTGATTTATCCTGCAGTGGGCCAACCCAAACAATAATAAGACAAATTGACGGGCGCGCCAATCAATTTTTGTGCGCCCATCAATTTTCGGAGTGCCATTATCAGCAGTTACTTTGATATATAAAAAATCAAGAAAAAAAAAGAAGAAAGGAGAAGGCTGTTCATTCTCGTCTAAGCAGAGAAAGAGGGTTTTTTCATTTTTCTCGACAGCGAGAGCAGAGAGGCCGAGATTTTCCCTTCTCCGATCCATCTCCGGCAGGTCTCCGGCCAGGTTCCGATTTCTTTTCTTTCTTCTTCTTCTTCTTCTCCTTCTTCTTCCAGTTTCCTTCATCTTCATTAAACCTGAATCCCCCATCGGAAACCTTCAACTCCGGCCGATCATTGCTAGATCTCAGATCTATTAGAAGAGAGGGATTTTTCGTTCAGAAGAGAGAACGAGAGGAGGGAAAAACCTGGATCTCAAAACCTAACCCATGTTCCCTTTTCCCGATCGTCATCTCCGGTGAGGTTCTTGTCGGAATCCGGCAAATCCGTCAAGCATCTGACCTGTACCTACCTCCAATCATCCCTTTCATCCTCTTCCCAGCGATCATCTTCTCCGATTACTCGTCGGAAACCTTGCCTCCGATTGTCTTCTCCGATCGGATCTGCCGGATTTCGGTCGATTTCCGCCTTCTTCTTTTCCGATCATCCTCATCAAAGCTCCGAGCGAGCTCCGGCCACCTCCCGATCCAAGGCCCTAGATCTCATTTCCTCGTAGAGAAGTCTCAGATCTGAGATAGAGAGAGAGAGAGAGAGAGAGAGAGAGAGAGGGATTCTTTATCTCTATCACCGGTCATCCTCTCCGGTGAGTTCATCGGAGCTCCGTCCGGCAAGCTTCTCAGGTTGGATCTTTTATTCCGCGCACTATGAAGAATTCAATCGGAGCTGGTTTCTATAAAGGAATAGAGCAAGGATAAATTCGGTTTTGGTTAAAGAAAAAGGAGAAGATTCAGCCCCCAAGCAAAATACGAATTCATCCACTTGATTAGATTTTGCCAAAAGCAGATTCAGGTACTCTTTTCTACATTTACTCAAGTTATAATTCGAATCAAAATCTTGACTGCTTTTAATAGTGAAATCTCTCTTCAATGATTTTAGTTTAGTTTTGTCTCTTGAAAATGGATTTCTGTAAACTCCAATTGATGAATCCTACCTGAAATAAGCTAGGATGGAATCTGAACAAAACAATTACCAAGTAATTTGAAGTGGGCTAATAAGTGACATGAAAGGGTTAATATGGAAAACAAAATCAGCACCATGTGTTATGCAAGTTCAATGTATCATAAAATCTATGGGTTTGTTATATACTTTAGATGAGATTTTGAAAGCACCTGCATTGAGTCGTTTTGGATTTCTCACTTATTTCTTGCTTTGTTATGACTGGTTGTATCTAATTTGAAAGAAGTTACAGAACTTGTGTGCTTTGTTGGTCTATATAATATATTATTTGTAGTGGCACAGAGTTCACAAGTTTCATTTGGTAAAAAGTAATTATGGTTTTGATAAACATGATGAACTAAAGAAGTAGCATAAATATGTTGATATTCAGGGTTGATGTTTGTACCCTTGTATGTGCGTAATGAATTTTTGAGTGCTCTGTCCTCTTTACTAGAGCCGGTTGTGTGGTCAAAATTCAGAAATTCCATTGAACTAGTTTATGAGTTGTTAGCTTTGCATTTCATGTTTTTATTGTTCATAAGATTTGGTCATTGCATTCAGGTATTTGGAAATGAAAAGCCCATCAGCCTTAGGGGACTTGCTCAGTCCAAGTAGCGTTCACCTCATTTGTATAGTAGACTTGCTTAGTCTTTCAGATGCCTCTTAGATATTAGTAGCCCCATTCAATGATAGGGCGATGAAGGCGATAGCCCAAGCCCATCTTTAGGGGACTCGCTCAATCTAAGTAGCGCTCCCCTCTTTTGTTTAGTAGGCCTACTCAACCTTTCAGATATGCCCCCTGTTATGCATCAAAATTTATAAAAATAAGAAATATCATTTGCATGCATTTGTATAATCTGTTAAAAATTTTAATATTCTTCTCTTGTACTAAGCTTTGAGTTAGGTTCTGAAGATGAATGGACTGCTCAGGTGAGACTATCTTGAAAGCTTATTGTTTTTATTTCATTAGGCTACCCAGCGGCTGGTCTGGGCTAATTAATTTTATTTTAAATAAATTGTTTAATTGAAGAAGGAAATCAGATGACTACTCTATTCGATATTATCGACATGAGTACTGTCTGATTTCAAGGCGGTTTGTAGGAATATTATCATGTGTATTATGATATCAGATGATTACTTTAGCATCATCTGATTTCATCCCCATATTGGGGTGGTGTTTGTGGTTGGGCATAGAAGTGTTTAATGTTGTTTCTTGCTTTATTAGGCTATCCAGCGGCTGGTCTGGACTAATTAATGTTGTTTATCATTGTATGATTGCTATTATTATAGATTGTGCACTCTTTAGTTGTAGATCATATTTAGCTAATATTTGATTTGTTTTTATAATAATGGATTGGAATTTGCAATTATCTGGTAGCATTTTCCTCTCTTTGATTAGACTAGCACAGTCTTTTAGATTTCTGTTAGATTTCTTTAGATACTATAACCTGTACTAGGAGACATACTCTGTCTCGTTAGGCAATCCTCCTTTGGAGGCAAGCCTCATTTGTAGAATCCTCTCTGAGATTACACCTCAGTTTGTTCATTTGTTAATTAGAGACCAATTTGGTCAATTAGTTGTCTTAGCCTTGCTTCCCCCTTGCTAGGGCAATGATAAGGTTACTTGGAGCCCATCTTTGTGTGTTTGGGAGACCCGCCTGGTCTCATTCTCTCGTTAGTCCTCTTTGTGCGCTGTTTAGTTTTGGAAGAACACCCTACTCGGCTTGGCTTCATACCCCAACCCTTATGGGGTACTGGGCGCACATTTGTTGCACCCTAGGGCTAGGTAGCTGTCCGGCCCGGCTGGGTGTTTTACCTCTGCTAAATGTGCACAAATTCTTATTCCTTTTTTGCTTGTGAGCAAGCCTTATTCGATAGTTCATTCGTATAGGAGTTAGCCCTTGATTAGAGAGTCTTTGACTCATTCATCCTTTAGATGGTGTTATTAGAGAGTCTTTGACTCATTTGCCTTTTAGGTGGTGTTATAGGAGAGTCTTTGACTCATTTGTCTTTAATGTAGTGTTATTAGAGAGTCTTTGACTCATTTATCCTTTAATTAGCATTAGTGGAGTCTTTGACTCATGTTTCCATCTCTTAGAGAGTCTTTGACTCGTGTATCCTTTAGTTGTTGTCAGTGGAGTCTTTGACTCGTGTTTCCATCTCTTAGAGAGTCTTTGACTCGTATATCCTTTAGTTGTTGTCAGTGGAGTCTCTGACTCATGTTTCCATCTCTTAGAGAGTCTTTGACTCCTTTATCTTTTAGTTGGTAATAGTGGAGTCTTTGACTCATGTTCCTTCTCTTTTAGAGAGTCTTTGACTCATCTATCCTTTAGTTGGTATTAGTGGAGTCTTTGACTCGTGTTTCTTTCTCTTTTAGAGAGTCTTTGACTCATCTATCTTTTAGATGGTGTTAGTGAAGTCTTTGACTCGTATTTCCTTCTCTTTTAGAGAGTCTTTGACTCATTCGTCTTTGTGGACCCCGATCTGAGGACGAGTGCGGCGAGGGACGCGAGGTCCCCACAGCAATCCTCAAAGATCTCCACAACGGAAGAGAGCTCTGCCAAGGAACTCTCGAAACGGATGCCACCCTCACAACATAGCATGAGTGGCGATATAAAAAGAAAGAGATACATCCTGATTCGGAGCCAGGGCTCGAAACCGAGATATATCTGAAAATAACTCAGAGTCGCCATCCATGGACACGCCATGGAACCAAAAACAAATGCTCTGTTTGCAATGGATAACCAGAGATACAAAAGGTCCGTGCCTGATGACGAATGGAGAAGGTCCGAAGAGCGCCCCCAATTCGCCCGAGTGCGAACACTTGGTCTCTTATGCCATTTTTCATTAACTTCGAAGAAGTTTGGGTAAAAATCATGTGAAATGGGAACAAATATCCCCGAGTGAACGTCTACCTAATCATGCATGACTCGGGGATGAAATAATAAATACACATAAAGTAAGATAAAAGATGTGTCGCCTAATCACAACTAGGTTATGAGTGACATACCTAACTGGTGTCTAAGTTCTGGTGGACAAACACATGCATGCTACAGCTACAGGTATAGGTCTGCACAAGAAAGTAAGAAAACACAACAAAACACACAACATAACAAAACAACAAATCCTAAGACTCTAAACGATCTAGCCCGAGTCCTCGGATGGTCTGATATTCATCCAAAGAAGCATACGTATCCCCGCCTCCACGAGAATCAAGGCAACGTAGTTCTTCGCGCCTATTCTAAGCTATGATGCCTAAGACACCTAGCCCTCTATCCTTAACTCGATCTAAAAGACCAGACCAATTATTAAAGTTTATTGTACGATTATTTAAATTCCAGTAAATTGTGAATTTTAGGACACCCTATATGCCCTAGCTAAATGCAGGTGGTTCCTACAACCTATGTGTAACTAGGCTGTGCCCTAAGGAAAACAATAGGATTGCTAACGTATCCAAGACCTAGTCATCAGTCGGCGATGTGAATCGCCAACTGACCGGACGGAGGCGTAACAAACCCCTAACTCTAACACAAACACAAACAAGCACACAACAAATCAAAGACAAACTCCTAACTCTAAAACTCTCTATCTAGGACAAACTCCTAATTCTAGAGGAAGATCTTGTTAAAAACAAGGTTTTAAAGGTTTTTGAAGAAGGTTTAAAATATTATTTACAAAAGTTTGGCTGGACTTGGGATGAAGATCCCAAGCTGCACTACGTACCTCGTGAGAGAGGATCAAGCCAACGTAGTTCGAAACGAACTCTCAAACTACGCTTCTAAAAGAAACACTCAACACTTTATATTTTTTTTAAGGTTTTTTATATTTTTAAATGTTTTTGATATTTTTAAAGTTTTCAAATGTTTTTGAGTTTTAAATTTCTAATGTTTTTTAGATTTTAAAGCTTTTCCAATGCTCTGGACCTTAAAATATTTTCTATCTTAAAGGGAACACGCAAGTAATACCACAAACTAGGGCAAAGCCCTAACGCAAAAGGGGAAACCCCGAATAAGCAACTAGCGTCTCAAAGAGACAAACCACAACAAGAAAGATAGAGCCCCAAGAATAGAGAAAACAATCTAAGATCCCAAGCAGGGAAAGCTCTATATGACTGAGTTAGTCTCTAATGGAAAAACTCCTAACTAATAACACTAGGGAGGGAGAACAAATGAGTCAGAGACTCTCTAATAACACTACCGAGTCAAAGACTTTCTCTAAAAGAGGAGGCCACTCTAACATGAGGCTAGGTAAGCCTCCTAAAGGGGAAACTCTCTACATGAGACAAGGCTTGTCTCCGAGACACAAATGACGTAAAAAGGAATAAGAGACCCTGTGCATATTTGGCAAAGGTAAAACACCCAGCCAGGCCGGACAGCTACCTAGCCCTAGGGTGCAACAAATGTGCAACCCAATACCCATAAGGGTAGGGGTATGCTGCCAAGCCGAGTAGGGTGTTCTCCCAAAACCAAACGACGCACAAAGAGGATGTTTAGCAAGAGAATGAGACTGGGCAAGTCTCCTATATACAAAGAGGGGTATGCTACTTGGACTGAGCAAGTCTCCTAAGGATGGGCTTGGGCTAGCGCCTTCATCGCCCTTGCAAGGGGTAAGCAAGGCTAAGACAACTAACTGACCAAATTGGACGCTAATTAACAGAGGTACAAATTGAGGTGCAACCTCAGAGAGGATTCTACAAATGAGGCCAAGCAGGCCTTCTAAAGGCTAATTACTTATAAGGCCAAGACCGATGACTCCCTAATAACATCAATAAAGATCAAATGAATCAAAAACTCCCTGATAACATCATCACACAAACAAATGAGTCACAGACTCACTTAAATGAGGCAAGGTATGCTTCCTATAGGTACGCCTTTTATCAGAATCAAAGCAACCTTCCTGGGGTTAATGGTTAGGGTCAAGTGCGGGTTGACTTGGCTTAGACTCGGGGTGACTCGGGTTGAATCCGGTTCGGTCCGAACTCACGTTGGGTCCATGTTGGACTGGGTTGGTTGAGTCAAGTTAGGATGGTGTGGTTTGGATTGAGCTTCGGGTAGATGGTTCTCGGCCATGCGATTTTGCCACAGTGCATTTGATATTTTGGTCCCCACTCTAGATTCTGACGAAATGCATGGGGGTATGACTCATGGCCATCAAAGGATATAATGGCTTTCAACAAGGTACATGACCATATGGGTTTAATTTTCTAACAGAATAAATGAGGATATGGTTCATGGCCAATTGGATGATATGGCTATACTAATGAGAGTTTTCGGTTGGGTATGGTCATACGTGACTTGGGTGATACAATTAAATACACAGTGCATGGATATGATGAGTTCAAGTATATCCTTCACATGCACAATGTATGAATCCAATTACAGTGCATACATAGTCCACAACTTAATTATTCAAGTGCATACACAAATGTACAGTGTGTACACAATGCATGAATTCTTACTCCTTCACAGACCTAGCATATGCAATGCATGGAACTATTGGGAAGATTGTGTTCGGTTGAATTGGACTTGCGGGTTTGCGGCTCGGGCAGAGGTTACAGGTGCGGCTTGGGATCCGGGTTAGGGGTGCGGCTTAGGGTTGGACTCGAGTGGAACTCAGGCTCAGGTTAGGTTGAGTGGGGTTCAAGCTTAAGATTCGGGTTCCGGTTTGGGGTGCGGGTTTGGGTTGGACTCGAGTGGAACTCAGGCTCAGGTTAGGTTGAGTGGGGTTCAAGCTTAAGATTCGGGTTCCGGTTTGGGGTGCGGGTTTGGGTTGGACTCGAGTGGAACTCAGGCCCAGGTTAGGTTGAGTGGGGCGTGGAATTGGATATGGCGTGGGGTCAGATTAGTCTGGGGTGAGGGTAAGTTTTGGTTGGATTTTTATATTCTAGTAGTTGTTTGGGGATGAATCTTAAAATGCAATAGGCTGTTTGGGAGATGGATTCTAAAATCCGGTGGGCTGTTTGGGAGATGGATTCTAAAATCCAGTGGGCTGTTTGGGAGAGGGATTCCAAAATCCAGTGGGCTGTTTGGGAGATGGATTCTAAAATCCAGTAGGCTGTTTGGGGATGGATTCCAAAATCCAGTGGGCTGTTTGGGAGATGGATTCCAAAATCCAGTGAGCTGTTTGGGCTGATAAAACAGGGGACAAGAGAGGCTGTTTTGGTCGGTAAAACAGGGGAAGGGCTGTTTTGGGTTGGTTTGTGGCTGAGTGAATTAAGGACAGGCAGGATGTGCCAGGTTGCACCAAGGATTGGGTATCTAAAGGAAACTAAATTGGTTTTGAGGATGAGGTTAGGATTGAGAAGGAAAAATAGTTCTACTATGCAAACTAATACTCATTAATATGCAAGTTAAAACTAACATGGGATCTTAATATGCAAACTAGTATGACTTGGGTTTTCACAACAGTATGAACATGCATCCTACTGCGCAATTTATGATCTATAAGCACAAATTTAAAGGATGCCTTTTGTTAACATGAAGAACCAAATGACAAAGGCCTACCTCTGCGAAGATTGGGGTCGATCCATGTAACGCTCCTCGAAGCCCTTCCTCGATCCTCCCGTTTGCCGATGGTTGATGGACGCCACCAATAAGTTATTGATGTGTAAGGTTTGAATGGTTGAGGATGATGGTGAAGATGGAGAATTTTTATGTGGGTTTCTAAGTGGGTTTTGGCGATGATGATGGCTGATGGTAGACGGAGGTGGTAGGTGATGGCTGCAATGGAGGCGAATGGTGGTGGAAAAGTGGCTGGAAAATCCTTCTCTCCCTCTCTTCCTTCTTTGTCTTGTGGCTGCCGATGAGGTCCCCTGTTGGGGAGAACAAAATAAAAAAGAAGCCCCCTCAAAACCCTAGTCGATTATCCTTTTAAAGAGAGTGTGAGGGCTGATACTTGCACCCCCAAGTTTTGGTAATAGCACCCGCCCAACTTGTCTTTTCTCTTTTGGTTATATACTTGCAGGAATTGGTGTTGGCACACCCATGATTTGATAAACTAACCTCCTGTTACATGGGGAATGATATACTTTACCCCCCATATTCCACGGACAGACCCTATGGTGCATTTATGACTACTCTTTTAACCTACAAAGGGGGTGACCCACATAAAACATTAGCACACCCAACCTTGATAAATCACACCCCCTTATTGCACTACACTACACTTCCAACTCAGCTTGTCTAATTAAACAATTTTTATCGGATTTTCCTGAAATTTTAATGGGACTTACCTGGGACACTGACCTACCCTAGGAAGAAATTTGGAACTATAAAACACTAATTTACTAGGGTTTTTATTTAAAACAAGATATTGGGGTTCGGTCAAAATGGGGTGTCTACAGATGCCCCTCTTTGGCAGAGCGTGTGCAACACGCGAATGGCAAAGCCGAACAGAGAACACATTTTGATCGACCCGAAAACAAAGCAAAGCAAATTTTTGGGTTTTGATTTTGAAACACAAGGGTAAACTGGCAAAAGGAATTTTCAAAAGACTCAAGACCTACATGCATTGGTGAGATAGCCTCTCTCCGACCCTTAACTTGACAATCATTACATCTCAATGAGATGGCCTCTCTTGAAACTATTAACTCGACAAAACGTATCGTATTGGTGAAACTACTTTTCACCTCAAGCAAACAAAACAATGGGGAAACTGCTTTCAAACAAGCATTCTAAATATATATAAAAAAAAGCTACTTTTCCCACACACAATCAAAACCAAAAGGAAACTACTTTTCCGACAAACACATAAACACGAGAAACTACTTTTCTCCAAAATTTTTATTCATGAGAAACTACTTTTCTCTCACAATCTTCAAAATCACGGGGAAACTACTTCTCGCCCGATCTTTCAATTAAAAGGGGAAACTACTTTTCACCCAAAACTTTCAAACAATGGGGAAACTACTTCTCGCCCAATCTTAAAATCACCGGGGAAACTACTTTTCACCCAAAACTTCCAATTAAAAGGGGAAACTACTTTTCGCCCGACATTTCAATTCAAAGGGGAAACTACTTTTCGCCCAAACTTTTAAATCATGGGGAAACTACTTCTCGCCCAATCTTCCAAACAACGGGGAAACTACTTCTCGCCCGATTATCAAATCCACGGGGAAACTACTTCTCGCCCGATCTTCCAAACAACGGGGAAACTACTTCTCGCCCGATCTTCAAATCCACGGGGAAACTACTTCTCGCCCGATCTTCCAAACAACGGGGAAACTACTTCTCCCCCGATTTTCAAATCCACGGGGAAACTACTTCTCGCCCGATCTTCCAAACAACGGGGAAACTACTTCTCGCCCGATTTTCAAATCCACGGCGAAACTACTTCTCGCCCGATCTTCCAAATCATGGGGAAACTACTTTTCGCCCAATCATTCAAATCAAAGGGGAAACTACTTCTCTCCCAAACTTCCAATACCAAGGCGAAACTACTTTTCACCAAGCAACAAAAAAACAGGCCACTACTTGGCACTTCACTGATTAATAATCAAAAGAATTTTTTTTTTCTTCTTAAAAAAAAAAATGCCCCTTGTTTGGGTTTAACAAAGAAAAAGATTTTTTTTGCGCCCAAAGGGCTTGCAAACATGATTGATGGGTTTATCGATCTTATATCGAGTTCAAAGATAGCATAGCTATCTCCTGCCGAGAATAAATGGGAGTGCATAATCATTGCTGAAGACCAGACTCGAAAAACTTGATGGGATTTTTGGATATTGACTCTCTTAAAGAGAGGAAAAGCATTCTGCTAAGATTTGAAAACTGCAAAAGCAGGAATTCTAGACTCCGTTGGGTACTAGATTTTCTGAAACATTGACTCTTTCAAAGAATGAGTTCAATTGACAAATTTGATTCAAGAGAGCGTTCAAGCTTCTTTTGCTTCTATCTGCTGAGAAAGTTTATCTCAATTATCTTGTATTTGATATCTTTTATGACGCAAGTCATAAAAGATGCCCCTAGTATGATTACTTCCATGACAGGATTCATTGGAGAGCAAAACCAGGATAGGTAAGAAAAGTTTAAGCTTGCATGGGTTCTTTCTTCGGTATATGGGTAAAAGGATATCCACAATGGATGAGTCTGAGAATTTTTTTCTTTCATTGCTCACTACTTGAGGCTTTGATGTATCCGGCAAGTTTGAACAAAATGTCTCTTGCCCTTTCCTTAATTTCTAAACCAGGATCTACTCTGAATTTTCTCCACATTTAAAAAGGTATACTCTCGCTCTTCCAGTGCCAAACACTTCGGACATTGAGAGAAAAAATAATAAAAATAAGAAAAAGACTTCCAATGACTCAATCAAAGAAGACTCAAATTACTCAAGGGACTTGACTCACTTTTGATTCACCCTTAGATAAAATGTGTTATTTTATTATGGTAAGGCTAGCCACTCTTAGAGTACTCTCGAAAACCATGTCAAGAGGCTCTAGTTTCCTCCATCGGGACATCCGTCATGGTTATTACCTCCTTTGGGTTGCTCGGTTTTAATGCCCCTAGTTTAGAAAGGTATCAAAGTAAATCTTATCGACACTACTCGGATTCCGGGATCCTGCCCTATGTAGTGGTTGCTTCTCCGTCTCCTCGATTTCTCCCTTCAAAAGAAGTCAAAACCAATGCCTTCCAATTTTCGGTCTAAAAGACCACTTGTCTCAAACTTTTGCTTGTTTCACCAGAAAGACTTTCTAGGTGGCTTGGGATCAAAAGGGTGGGATATTTAAAGTTCAAACGATTTGGACCGAATCTGGTCTAGCCAGACTACCTACGTACCCCAAAAATGGAGGATCAGATCCGCGTAGTTCGCTTTGGGATTTTTCAAAGAATGGTTTAGCATTTAGCTTCAAAATTTTGAAAGGGATTTTATTCCAAGGTTTGACCGAACCTGAATTAATCAAGTTGCCTACGTACCCCTGAAGAGTTGGGGATCAGGTCCGACGTAGTTCGGGCGCATAAATGCCCCGGGTTTATAATGTGTTTGAAAAGAAATGGTTTCATTTTACTTTAGGCCCAAAGGGTTTACAAAAAGATTTTTAAAACATTAGGATTTTGGCTATAAAAGCTCAGACTATCAAGGATGGCCTCCTGGTATACTTGGCGTACAAGCTCTTTTGCTTAAGATTCAAAGACTTAAAAAAAATTTTCTAGGAGTCTGAAGACATGTCAGGCAAAACTTCAACCACTGCGCTCCACTCTCATCTCGAAGATCTTGAATTTATGCTCAAGATTCCACAACTCCTTGTCTCTTTCTTCTTTTTTTTTTCCTTTTTTTTCTTTTTTTTTCTTTTTCTTAGGGCTCAAATTTATCATACAACTTCCTTGCCCGAAAATCTTCTCTCAATATTTCATCAGCTCCATAGGATGTCTGATGTTTCACTCTTTAAAAAAAATTCTCTTCAACTGGATGTCTAAAGACAATGAAGTCTTGCTTTGCTCAACGACAGGGCATTCCCCTGGTTTATCCTTATAGGATCAAGCAAGACTACCTCAAACCCCTCTAAACAGGTTTATCAATTCTTTGCGCTTCTCGGAAGATAAAGTTTTGCCACTCCATCTTTTCCGAGTTTCGGATTTCGATACCACTATCAATGACTTCGATTTCTTCTTTAAGTGGCTATGCTCGACGCTCTTCCTCTCGTTTGACCTTTTTTCAGATCTCGAGGAGAATTTCGTCCGCATTCTCCTCCGAGAAGGGTGTCTTTAGTTGTTTTAAACATTAAATCCAAGAGTGAATCATAAAAATTTGAAGATACGAAACCAAATGCTTAATTGGATTGAAAACTTTGAAGTACCAGATGACTCACAGACACGCCTCTATGGGCTTTACATTTGATTTGACAGAAGATAAAACACTGACTCTGCATACCAAAGACTTAACAAACACGACACACATTCTTTCTTTTCTTTTTTTCTTTTTTTTTTTACATTGACACTACATGACTTACCAACTTTCAAGCTAGGAGTTGATATAAACTTGACAAAGGACGAATCTTGAAACAAGATACTTGACATATGACTCTTGAAACATAATAGGTGAATAGAGGCAAGGAATTGGCACTGAAGTTCACAAGTAGTACGCCTTCCTCCATGATAATGCTGGCTAAGGAGTTCGACCCTGGTTCAGAAACCTTGGAAAGGGTGGTCCTCTGAAGTCCTGTTGACTTGGCCCAAATTGTCTTTGAAAACTGGCTGGTGACATCACCTTCTCTGCCTGAACATTCTCAAGATATTCAAACTCTGACATTTTTTCTTTTCCCTTCAACTTATTCTCTGGCTCTGGAGTGACATAAGTGACGGGATCTTTGCGAGGTTGAATGGTTCGTTCAAGTGCCTGGTTCACAAAAGCATAGATTTGAGCGAGAGCAGAAGAGTCTTTCTCTATCCGGCTCTGGATTGCATGTTTCAAAGCTAAACAATTCTCCGTAAGGTGACCCGGGCCTCTATGATACTCACAATATTGATCCATCCTCCAATTGTTGGGGAATGGTACAGGCACATGTTTAATATCTGGAAGCCTCAAACAACCTTCACTGACCCATTTCTTCATGATGACTATAAGAGAACAAGGCATTTGAGTGAATTCTCTTTCTCGTTTCTGACCCATCTTTTCTTCCTCTATCACTGGCTTCTTTAAAGGTTGGTGAGAAGGTCCAACATTCTTAACCTCCCTCGGAGCAATGAAAGCCTGTTTAAGAGGTTGACGAGAAGGTCTAACACTTCTAACTTCCTTCGGAGCAATGTAAGGCTTTTTCCCATTATGCAAATCAACATATCTATCAAGGATTAAACTCTGAACAGAGGCCTCTTCTGTCATAGTACCCATATCAACAAGTTGCTTTGGAGCAGAGTCACATTTAATGGACAAGTGCTGCATCTGAATTCTCATCTCTCTTACTTCTTCAGTTAGCATAGCCATCTGACCAAAGAGTTTGACCATCCAATTTTCCATTCTGACAAGTGTAGTCTTCTCAACAGATTCTTCTACAGATTGGGTGCTTGATGGGACAAATTGCGTCTCAGAAATAGGGTGAATGAGAGATGTAGGATCCAAGATGGGTCCTTCAGTAGAAATGACATTTATCGAAGCTGGTAGCGAGACAGCATGAGCATCGAAAGGCTCTTCAATAGTGAGCTTGTCTCCATCGATCATATCTTGCACTTTATGCTTCAGAGTATAACATTTATCAGTCGTATGGCCCGAACCACGATGATATGCACAAAATAAATCCTTTCTCCAATTCTTAGGCAGAGGATTAGGTAGGACTCTTTGTTCAGGCAATTCAATCTTGTTGTCCTTGATCAATCTCCTGAGAATGTAGGATAACGAGCAAGGAAGCGGAGTAAATTTTCTTGTTTTCTTTTCTGCTGATTCTTCCCCTTCCAATACTGTTTTGACTGGAGTCCTAACAGAATTGACATTATGTACCTCCTTTGGCTCGACCATAGGTCTTTTCCCTTCTGTGATATCAGATAAAGTCTTGGACCTCAGGCCTTTTACCAAAGCATCTTCAGTTTGAGTTCCCGTCTTTATCAGATGATCAAAACTTGTGTAGTGCTGAGGTGCCATGAAATGAAAATATTCGGAGGATAGGCTCTTTACTACTAGCTTGATTTGATCTGCCTCTGAGAGTGTCTGACTCAATTGCGCTAACATTCTTTTCCATTGCCGGATAAAAGAGGTAAAGGTCTCCTGCGACCCTTGTTTCAACTGCTTCAAATCCCTCTTCGTAACCTCTATTCCGTCCTCCATCGAAAATTGTTCGACTAGTTTGTTTGCAATAGCCTCCATAGTCCTGACTTCTTCTGGTTTCAGGCGCAAGAACCACTGTTTTGCGATTCCCACAAGGGACACAGGGAATAGTTGTGCCATCTGCTCAGGGTTGAGTCCATGTTGTTGGGAAAGCTTTATGAACCATCCTACATGACCCCGAGGACACCCAGTCCCATCATATTTATCATAGTCAGGGGTTTTGAATTTGGGTGGCAGAATAGCCTCAGGAGGTATCATAAACTCAGAAATATCGAACTTCTTTGGTCCCTGAAATTTCATATTCTCTACATCTTGAGCCAACTTTTTGAACTTGTCGTACATCTCCTTCTCTAACTTGTCATACATCTCTTTTTCTTTATTGACCATAGGTACACAATATTCCTCAGCATACTGCCCATCCTCTAAATTGATTTCAAATGGTGAAAAGGTTGGTCTGTTCGAATCTGGAGACGCAACTTGAGGAAATTGGGGTATTGGCTCCCTAGAACTGGGGGCCTTGTCAGTACTTTGAACTTTCATATGGGTAATCTCCTCCTTCATGCTCGCCATGTCACGAGTGAGATTTTTCAGCATCTCCTGAATGGCTATCATAGGATCAACTGGGTCAGCCATTGAATGAACCTCTGGTAACTCAGACAACTCAGACAAAGAGAGTAAAGGTATTCTCGAGGTAAGGGAAGGATCAACTGAGTCTAGATATCGAAGATGATCTAGACCAAGCAGGTTTGGCTAAGATTGTCTTTTTAGGAACAGTGATTTGCACTCTTTAGAATCCTGAAATGGAGGTTAAAACACTAGATTAAATGGATGATAACGGAGATAAAAATATCTTGTACAAATAGAGACAAAAACAGTCCTGAACATGTTTGAATTACAAAACAGGGAGGTCAATCTATGAAGGTCAAAGAAAGGTAGGCATTGATAATATGACCTACACCAACAGGATCTTAAGGAATCTTCAATTTATCCCTTTAAGTCTTTTGAGATATGGCTGGTCTCTTTTGGGGTATGAAAAAGTTAAGAATGATAAACACCCCTAATTCTAAATGAGTTTAGACCTCAGCAATAATCATGCACTTGCGACAGATAGGCAAGATTTAGCTAATCCATCAACGATCATGGTATAAGAAGGGTAAATCCATGACGGAAAATATACATATATGTACAACCTAACCAGGGGCACCAGCCCTAAATATAGTCTAGCGGAGTCAAGGAGATCTCGACTCAAGACTGACTGATGAGTGTACTAGGACCGTGCTGTAGCCATGCAAGGTGAGCTACCCTAATCTACAAATGTGACAAGGCTCCTAACTCTAGGCTTCACATGTGTGAGCAACACATGTTCAACCCCATATGAGTACATATATATAGTGTCCTAGCAAGGGTTTCCTAATTTTGGTTCTAAAGGGAGCAACTAATATATATATACATAATATAATAAAATAAAAGTATGGCCCAGGCATTTCTGCAGGGTACTATGCTTATGACCATACCCTTGATGTATAACGCCAGCACACCCAGCATTATACAGAGTATGTTCACCGCTCATCGGCTGCTGTAGAACACCAGCACACCCAGTGTCTACGGCCGCAGCTCCGGCGCATAGCTCGGAAATAGATACAACGGTTCCCTCAAGGTCATAATTACCCATCTGGTACGCGTCATATCTATTCCCTGAGGCCAATAATAAAAATAATGAAAGAAATAAAGAATATGACAATGTATGATGTGTAGTGTGTGAATCCCTTGTTTTAATTACGCACCTGTCTGGTGCCCCTGGATTCTAACGATAGAGTTCCCATTTAAAATGATTTTAGCTCAAATTTCTCCAAAGTTAGTAAAAATGGCATTTTTATAGAGTTAGGCAATGTTTCAAGAACTCCCCAGCAGAGTCGCCAGCCTGTGGACCCCGATCTGAGGACGAGTGCGGCGAGGGACGCGAGGTCCCCACAGCAATCCTCAAAGATCTCCACAACGGAAGAGAGCTCTGCCAAGGAACTCTCGAAACGGATGCCACCCTCACAACATAGCATGAGTGGCGATATAAAAAGAAAGAGATACATCCTGATTCGGAGCCAGGGCTCGAAACCGAGATATATCTGAAAATAACTCAGAGTCGCCATCCATGGACACGCCATGGAACCAAAAACAAATGCTCTGTTTGCAATGGATAACCAGAGATACAAAAGGTCCGTGCCTGATGACGAATGGAGAAGGTCCGAAGAGCGCCCCCAATTCGCCCGAGTGCGAACACTTGGTCTCTTATGCCATTTTTCATTAACTTCGAAGAAGTTTGGGTAAAAATCATGTGAAATGGGAACAAATATCCCCGAGTGAACGTCTACCTAATCATGCATGACTCGGGGATGAAATAATAAATACACATAAAGTAAGATAAAAGATGTGTCGCCTAATCACAACTAGGTTATGAGTGACATACCTAACTGGTGTCTAAGTTCTGGTGGACAAACACATGCATGCTACAGCTACAGGTATAGGTCTGCACAAGAAAGTAAGAAAACACAACAAAACACACAACATAACAAAACAACAAATCCTAAGACTCTAAACGATCTAGCCCGAGTCCTCGGATGGTCTGATATTCATCCAAAGAAGCATACGTATCCCCGCCTCCACGAGAATCAAGGCAACGTAGTTCTTCGCGCCTATTCTAAGCTATGATGCCTAAGACACCTAGCCCTCTATCCTTAACTCGATCTAAAAGACCAGACCAATTATTAAAGTTTATTGTACGATTATTTAAATTCCAGTGAATTGTGAATTTTAGGACACCCTATATGCCCTAGCTAAATGCAGGTTAGCCCTAAGCTAATGCAGGTGGTTCCTACAACCTATGTGTAACTAGGCTGTGCCCTAAGGAAAACAATAGGATTGCTAACGTATCCAAGACCTAGTCATCAGTCGGCGATGTGAATCGCCAACTGACCGGACGGAGGCGTAACAAACCCCTAACTCTAACACAAACACAAACAAGCACACAACAAATCAAAGACAAACTCCTAACTCTAAAACTCTCTATCTAGGACAAACTCCTAATTCTAGAGGAAGATCTTGTTAAAAACAAGGTTTTAAAGGTTTTTGAAGAAGGTTTAAAATATTATTTACAAAAGTTTGGCTGGACTTGGGATGAAGATCCCAAGCTGCACTACGTACCTCGTGAGAGAGGATCAAGCCAACGTAGTTCGAAACGAACTCTCAAACTACGCTTCTAAAAGAAACACTCAACACTTTATATTTTTTTTAAGGTTTTTTATATTTTTAAATGTTTTTGATATTTTTAAAGTTTTCAAATGTTTTTGAGTTTTAAATTTCTAATGTTTTTTAGATTTTAAAGCTTTTCCAATGCTCTGGACCTTAAAATATTTTCTATCTTAAAGGGAACACGCAAGTAATACCACAAACTAGGGCAAAGCCCTAACGCAAAAGGGGAAACCCCGAATAAGCAACTAGCGTCTCAAAGAGACAAACCACAACAAGAAAGATAGAGCCCCAAGAATAGAGAAAACAATCTAAGATCCCAAGCAGGGAAAGCTCTATATGACTGAGTTAGTCTCTAATGGAAAAACTCCTAACTAATAACACTAGGGAGGGAGAACAAATGAGTCAGAGACTCTCTAATAACACTACCGAGTCAAAGACTTTCTCTAAAAGAGGAGGCCACTCTAACATGAGGCTAGGTAAGCCTCCTAAAGGGGAAACTCTCTACATGAGACAAGGCTTGTCTCCGAGACACAAATGACGTAAAAAGGAATAAGAGACCCTGTGCATATTTGGCAAAGGTAAAACACCCAGCCAGGCCGGACAGCTACCTAGCCCTAGGGTGCAACAAATGTGCAACCCAATACCCATAAGGGTAGGGGTATGCTGCCAAGCCGAGTAGGGTGTTCTCCCAAAACCAAACGACGCACAAAGAGGATGTTTAGCAAGAGAATGAGACTGGGCAAGTCTCCTATATACAAAGAGGGGTATGCTACTTGGACTGAGCAAGTCTCCTAAGGATGGGCTTGGGCTAGCGCCTTCATCGCCCTTGCAAGGGGTAAGCAAGGCTAAGACAACTAACTGACCAAATTGGACGCTAATTAACAGAGGTACAAATTGAGGTGCAACCTCAGAGAGGATTCTACAAATGAGGCCAAGCAGGCCTTCTAAAGGCTAATTACTTATAAGGCCAAGACCGATGACTCCCTAATAACATCAATAAAGATCAAATGAATCAAAAACTCCCTGATAACATCATCACACAAACAAATGAGTCACAGACTCACTTAAATGAGGCAAGGTATGCTTCCTATAGGTACGCCTTTTATCAGAATCAAAGCAACCTTCCTGGGGTTAATGGTTAGGGTCAAGTGCGGGTTGACTTGGCTTAGACTCGGGGTGACTCGGGTTGAATCCGGTTCGGTCCGAACTCACGTTGGGTCCATGTTGGACTGGGTTGGTTGAGTCAAGTTAGGATGGTGTGGTTTGGATTGAGCTTCGGGTAGATGGTTCTCGGCCATGCGATTTTGCCACAGTGCATTTGATATTTTGGTCCCCACTCTAGATTCTGACGAAATGCATGGGGGTATGACTCATGGCCATCAAAGGATATAATGGCTTTCAACAAGGTACATGACCATATGGGTTTAATTTTCTAACAGAATAAATGAGGATATGGTTCATGGCCAATTGGATGATATGGCTATACTAATGAGAGTTTTCGGTTGGGTATGGTCATACGTGACTTGGGTGATACAATTAAATACACAGTGCATGGATATGATGAGTTCAAGTATATCCTTCACATGCACAATGTATGAATCCAATTACAGTGCATACATAGTCCACAACTTAATTATTCAAGTGCATACACAAATGTACAGTGTGTACACAATGCATGAATTCTTACTCCTTCACAGACCTAGCATATGCAATGCATGGAACTATTGGGAAGATTGTGTTCGGTTGAATTGGACTTGCGGGTTTGCGGCTCGGGCAGAGGTTACAGGTGCGGCTTGGGATCCGGGTTAGGGGTGCGGCTTAGGGTTGGACTCGAGTGGAACTCAGGCTCAGGTTAGGTTGAGTGGGGTTCAAGCTTAAGATTCGGGTTCCGGTTTGGGGTGCGGGTTTGGGTTGGACTCGAGTGGAACTCAGGCTCAGGTTAGGTTGAGTGGGGTTCAAGCTTAAGATTCGGGTTCCGGTTTGGGGTGCGGGTTTGGGTTGGACTCGAGTGGAACTCAGGCCCAGGTTAGGTTGAGTGGGGCGTGGAATTGGATATGGCGTGGGGTCAGATTAGTCTGGGGTGAGGGTAAGTTTTGGTTGGATTTTTATATTCTAGTAGTTGTTTGGGGATGAATCTTAAAATGCAATAGGCTGTTTGGGAGATGGATTCTAAAATCCGGTGGGCTGTTTGGGAGATGGATTCTAAAATCCAGTGGGCTGTTTGGGAGAGGGATTCCAAAATCCAGTGGGCTGTTTGGGAGATGGATTCTAAAATCCAGTAGGCTGTTTGGGGATGGATTCCAAAATCCAGTGGGCTGTTTGGGAGATGGATTCCAAAATCCAGTGAGCTGTTTGGGCTGATAAAACAGGGGACAAGAGAGGCTGTTTTGGTCGGTAAAACAGGGGAAGGGCTGTTTTGGGTTGGTTTGTGGCTGAGTGAATTAAGGACAGGCAGGATGTGCCAGGTTGCACCAAGGATTGGGTATCTAAAGGAAACTAAATTGGTTTTGAGGATGAGGTTAGGATTGAGAAGGAAAAATAGTTCTACTATGCAAACTAATACTCATTAATATGCAAGTTAAAACTAACATGGGATCTTAATATGCAAACTAGTATGACTTGGGTTTTCACAACAGTATGAACATGCATCCTACTGCGCAATTTATGATCTATAAGCACAAATTTAAAGGATGCCTTTTGTTAACATGAAGAACCAAATGACAAAGGCCTACCTCTGCGAAGATTGGGGTCGATCCATGTAACGCTCCTCGAAGCCCTTCCTCGATCCTCCCGTTTGCCGATGGTTGATGGACGCCACCAATAAGTTATTGATGTGTAAGGTTTGAATGGTTGAGGATGATGGTGAAGATGGAGAATTTTTATGTGGGTTTCTAAGTGGGTTTTGGCGATGATGATGGCTGATGGTAGACGGAGGTGGTAGGTGATGGCTGCAATGGAGGCGAATGGTGGTGGAAAAGTGGCTGGAAAATCCTTCTCTCCCTCTCTTCCTTCTTTGTCTTGTGGCTGCCGATGAGGTCCCCTGTTGGGGAGAACAAAATAAAAAAGAAGCCCCCTCAAAACCCTAGTCGATTATCCTTTTAAAGAGAGTGTGAGGGCTGATACTTGCACCCCCAAGTTTTGGTAATAGCACCCGCCCAACTTGTCTTTTCTCTTTTGGTTATATACTTGCAGGAATTGGTGTTGGCACACCCATGATTTGATAAACTAACCTCCTGTTACATGGGGAATGATATACTTTACCCCCCATATTCCACGGACAGACCCTATGGTGCATTTATGACTACTCTTTTAACCTACAAAGGGGGTGACCCACATAAATCATTAGCACACCCAACCTTGATAAATCACACCCCCTTATTGCACTACACTACACTTCCAACTCAGCTTGTCTAATTAAACAATTTTTATCGGATTTTCCTGAAATTTTAATGGGACCTACCTGGGACACTGACCTACCCTAGGAAGAAATTTGGAACTATAAAACACTAATTTACTAGGGTTTTTATTTAAAACAAGATATTGGGGTTCGGTCAAAATGGGGTGTCTACAGTCTTTGACTCATTCGTCTTTGACGCTTTCATCTCTTAGTTGGTGTTATTAGAGAGTCTTTGACTTGTTTGTTCTTGTTAAGGAGTCTCTGACTCGTTTGTTCTTGTTAAGGAGTCTTTGACTCATTTGTCTTCTTCGGAGAGTTGTGGTCGCTTGTGATCTTAGATCATTCCTTCGCCTTTGGCGTTAGTTTACTTAGTTTAGGGGTTTCCCTAGTTGGCTCTAGGGTTTGGCCCTAGGGTTTTGCTTTATATTTTCCCTTAGGTCTTTGACCAAAAGGGTGAAAACTCTTTAAAACTTCAAAAAACATTGGAAAAAGTTTTAAAATCCAAAAACATTAAATATTTTAAAACTCAAAAACATTAGAAATTAAATAAAAAACATTTGAAAAACCTTAAAAAGCCTAGAGTGTTGAGTGTTTTAGAAATAGTCATTAGAAAAGTTCGTTTCGAACTACGTTGGCTTGATCCTCTTCCACGAGGTACGTAGTGCAGCTTGGGATTTACATCCCAAGTCCAGCCAAACTTTTTTTTTGTAAATAAATGTTTTAAACCTTCTTCAAAAACCTTTAAAATCTTGTTTTCAAAAGATCTTCCTCTAGAGTTAGGAGTTTCTCCTAGATAGAGAGTTTTAGAGTTAGGGTTTTTCTTTTGATAGGTTGGTTGTTTGTTTGTTTGCTGTGTGCTTGTTTTAGAGTTAGGAGTCTGTCCTAGAGTTATAGGAGCGCCTCCGTCCGGTCAGTCGGCGATCCACATCGCCGATTGATGACTAGAGTAGGATACGCTAGTCTACCTTTGGTTTTCCTTAGGAAATACAGCCTAGTTACACATAGGTTGTCCGAGTGCAAGCACTTGGTCTCTTATGCCATTTATTATTAACTCCAAAGAAGTTTGGGTAAAAATCATCTGAAATGGGAACAATCCTCAGGAATCGTCTACCTAAGCATGCATTTCCTGAGGATAAAGATAATAAACACATATAAAATAAAATGAAAGATGTGCCACCTAAGCATAGCTAGGTTATGAGTGACAAACCTAATGGGTGTCTAAGTTCTGATGTGCAAACACATGCAAGCTACAGCAAAAGGTATAGGATCAGTACGAGAAAGTAAGAAAATACATCAAACATATAATAACAACATAATGAATCCTAAGACTCTAAATTATTAGCCCGAGTCCTCGGATGGTCTGGTATTCATCCAAAGAAGCCTACGTATCCCCGCCTCCACGAGAATCAAGGCAACGTAGTTCTTCGCGCCTATTCTAAGCTATGATGCCTAAGACACCTAGCCCTCTATCCTAAACTCGATCTAAAAGACCGGACCAATTATTAAAGTTTATTGTACGATTATTTAAATTCCAGTGAATTGTGGATTTTTAGGACACCCTATATGCCCTAACTAAATGCAGATTAGCCCTAGGCTAAAGCAGGTGGTTCCTACAACCTATGTGTAACTAGGCTGTATTTCCTAAGGAAAACCAAGGGTGGACTAGCGAATCCTATTCTAGTCATCACTCGGCGATGTGGATCGCCGACTGACCGGACGGAGGCGTTCCTATAACTCTAGGACAAACCCCTAACTCTAAAAAAAATCACAAACAAGCACACAACAAAACAAAGGTCAAACCCTAACTCTAAACTCTCTATCTAGGACAAAGTCCTAACTCTAAAGGAAGAGCTTTTTGAAATCAAATGCTTATTCAAAAAGATTTAAAACCCTATTTACAAAAGTTTGGCTGGACTTGGGATGTAAATCCCAAGCTGCACTACGTACCTCGGAAGAGGATCAAGCCAACGTAGTTCGAAACGAACTCTTCTAATGACTATTTCTAAAACACTTAACACTCTAGGCTTTTTAAGGTTTTTCAAGTGTTTTTTATTTAATTTCTAATGTTTTTGAGTTTTAAAATATTTAATGTTTTTGGATTTTAAAACTTTTTTCCAATACTTTTGAAGTTTTAAAGTGTTTTTTCACCCTTTTGGTCAAAGACCTAAGGGAAAATACAAAGAAAAACCCTAGGGCCAAACCCTAGAGCCAACAGGGGAAACCCCTAAACCAAGTAAACTAACGCCAAAGGCGAAGGAATGATCTAAGATCACAAGCGAGCACAGCTCTCCGAAGAAGACAAATGAGTTAAAGACTCCCTAACAAGAACAAATGAGTCAAAGACTCCTTAACAAGAACAAACGAGTCAAAGACTCTCTAATAACACCAACTAAGAGATGAAAGCGTCAAAGACGAATGAGTCAAAGACTAGCCTGAAAGAGAATGAAACACGAGTCAAAGACTCCACTAATAACAACACAAAGGAAGCAACCGAGTTGAAGACTCTCTAATAAAAGCAACTAGAGGATAAAAGAGTCAAAAACTCTCTAAAGATACTGCAAAAGGAAAGGCGAGTCAAAGACTCTCTAATAAATTCAACTGAAAGAACAAATGAGTCGAAGACTCTCTAGAAAAACTGCGAAAGAGATAAATGAGTCAAAGACTCTCTAATAACATCATCTAAAGGATGAATGAATCAAAGATTCTCTAATCGAGGCTGACTCCTATACGAATGGACTATCGACTAAGGAGAAGCTCACAAACAAAAGGAATAAGAGACCTTGTGCATATTTGGCAAAGGTAAAACATCCAACCGGGCCAGACAGCTACCTAGCCCTCAGGGTGCAACAAATGTGCAACCCAATACCCATAAGGGTAGGGGTATGAAGCCAAGCCGAGTAGGGTGTTCTTCCAAAACCAAACGGCGCACAAAGAGGAGGTTTAGCAAGAGAAATGAGACCGGGCGGGTCTAAAAGGAAATAAGAGACTTCATGCATATTTGGCAGAGGTAAAAACATCCAGCCGGGCCGGACAGCTACCTAGCCCTCAGGGTGCAACAAATGTGCAACCCAATACCCATAAGGGTAGGGGTATGAAGCCAAGCCGAGTAGGGTGTTCTTCCAAAACCAAACGGAGCACAAAGAGGATTAACGAGAGAATGAGACCGGACGGGTCTCCCAAACACACAAAGATGGGCTCTAAGCAACCTTATCAATGCCCTTGCAAAGGGAGAAGCAAGGCTAAGACAACTAATTGACCAAATTGGTCTCTAATTAACAAAGGAACAAACTGAAGTACAACCTCAGAGAGGATTCTACAAATGAGGCTTGCCTCCAAAGGAGGACTGCCTAACGAGACAAAGTATGTCTCCTAGCACAGGCTCTATTATCTAAAGAAGTCTAGAAGACTACGCTAGTCTATCTAAAGAGAAGAAAAAGGTTACTAAGTAAACTCAAATTTCATTCAATTATTATAAAAACAAATCAAACATCCGCAAAGTAAGGTCTACAACTAAAGAGTGCACAATCTGTAATAATAACAATCATACAATGATAAACAACGTTAATTAGTCCAGACCAGCCGCTGGATGGCCTAATAAAGCAAGAAACAACATTAAACACTTCTATGCCCAACCACAAGTGCCACTGCCCCGATATGGGGGTGAAATCAGATGATGCTAAAGTAATCATCTGATATCACAAATACACAGGATAATATTCCTACAAACCGCCTTGAAATCAGACAGTACTCATGTCGATAATATCGAATAGAGTAGTCATCTGATTTCCTCCTTCAATTAAACAATTTATTGAAATAAAATTAATTAGCCCAGACCAGCCGCTGGGTAGCCTAAGTAAAATAAGCTTTCAAAATAGTCTCACCTGGGCAGTCAATTCATCTTCAGAACCTAACTCAAAGTTTAGTACAAGAGAAGAATATTAAAAAATTTAATAGATTATACAAATGCATGCAATGATATTTCTGATTTTTATAAATTTTGATGCATAACAAGGGGGCATAAACTTGTGCAGATTCAAGTGCAAAAATGGTGAGCCACAAAACACAAAAACGGGCTCCAATATGAGGCTAAGTAAGCCTCCTAAAGGGGGAACTCTTTAAATAAGACCAGGCTTGTCTCCAGACAGGGACTCGGTAAATGAGGCAGAGCCTGCCTCCTATGGACAAGCTCTCTACCAAACTAAAAAGGACTCTTAGAAGGGAGGCTCTAAGAAACAAGGCTTGTCTCCGAAAGAGAAACACCTTAATGAGACAAGGTATGTCTCCTAGTGCAACTCATTATCGAGACCACAGTGATCTCCTAAACAAAAGGTTCCTCTATCTAACTGTGGTACCCTGATCTCGCGAGAGGGGCGTGGGGCGAGCCGCTGCGCTCTCTTCTCTTGGTCTCTCGTATCCACGCGATTGGCGTGTGTTTTTTAATTGTTGATTTTAATTCGTCTTTCCTGTGAACTTGGGATCACTAAGGCAATCCGAATTCCACACGAAAGAGACTGACAGAGTCGCCACCTAGATGTGGGATCTAGGACCCGAAATTAACCAGAAATCTAGACTCGCTACCTGGTTACGAGAATGGAAGGTATGGGGAGTTATCCGCCACATGCACCATTCCTGCCCGATAATCGGTCTTCGATTCCAAAAGCTAACTCTTTTAAATTTATTTTAAATGGCTCATTCAACTCTATGTTAATGTGCGAACTAAGTGATATGCATCCTATGATCTAATTTCAATGTGAATCCTAGATGTGTATCTTGATTTATTAATTTGTCTGGATTCATTCTAAGTGAAAGTTCTCCTAGAATTCTAATTTCATGGAAAGCCCTAAATGATTTGATTAAGCATTTACAAGAAAATTAATATCCAAAACACCACAATTTGTTGTGGTGCCGACTCGCGGGTGGTATGCCGTCAGACATCCAAGCTGCCTACGTACCCAAGCCTCACTGGGATCAGAGTCGACGTAGTTCGGTGCATTTAAGCTAAGCTACATATGCCTAACTCAACTAGGACACCGATCTAGACGGGATTGACTGTTTCAACAGTTTTAAGAGAAGTTATTTAATTCAAGTTGAGGATTTTATTATCTTAGGATTTCATCGAAGATGCTATATGATCCTATCTAAATGCAAGTTGTCCCTTAGACTAATGCAGGTTAGCCTACATCCTAGTTTACTAGGCTTGTCCTAGGGAAAAACTGGATGACTAGTGTAACTTGACCTATGGCACGGTTGCTATACATAGCAAGCGTCCGTGATGAGGCTGGACTCCTAACTCTAGGACTCCCTAAAACTTAGGACACAACACGACACGACACCATTGTTCCTAAATTGGGCTCTAAGGGTTCTTACGACGGAAACCATAATCCAATGGTTCCGAGAGACACGAGATGAATCGAGATGATGAATAGTGTGAGGGAATGGGAAAGATAGAGAAAGGTGCGACTGAACTTGGGAGTGCCAAATTGCCTACGTACCCCGTGATGGGGATCAAGCCACACGTAGTTCCACTAGCGAGGTTGCTTGGATTTTGGAAGACAGAATTGGTATTTGTATCTGGAATCGGGTTTGCATTTGAGCATTGGACTTGAGATTCAGAAACATTGATCTAGCAATGGGATTTTGGAATTGGGAATTTGCATCAAAGAATTGAGCATATAGGAATCATCAAGGGTTTGAATTTTCGGAATTCAAAGTGGGCGGGCTTATGAGATTCGGCCAAATGGATTCAGACATGCGACTCGGATTGTGTTGGGATATTACTTGGTTGGATTGGGTTAATGGTTAGGGTCAAGTGAGTCGGGTCTAAGTTAGGAGCAAACCCGAGACTAGCCATGGTCTAACTAGGAGGAAGCAGGGTACAAACCAGGGTGCGGACCAGGGTGCACCAGGGTGCGAACCAGCAGGGAACCAGCGTGCGAACCAGCAGGGGAACCAGGGTGCAACCAGCAGGGAACCTGGGTGCAACCAGCAGCGAACCTGGGTGCGAACCAGCAGGGAACCAGGGTGCGAACCAGCAGGGGAACCAGGGTGCAACCAGGAGGGAACCTGGGTGCAACCAGCAGCGAACCTGGGTGCAACCAGGGTCTAACCAGAGTGCGAACCAGCAGGGAACCAGGGTGCGAACCAATATCGAACCAGGGTGCGAACCAGTAGGGAACCAGGGTGCAACCAGCAGGGAACCAGGGTGCAACCAGTAGGGAACCAGGGTGTAACCAGCAGGGGAACCAGGGTGCGAATCAGTAGGGAACCAGGGTGCGAATCAGTAGGGAACCAGGGTGCAACCAGCATCGAACCTGGGTGCAACCAGCAGCGAACCTGGGTGCAACCAGGGTCTAACCAGAGGCTAACCAGGGGGAAAACGGACCCTACATGCTTCCTAACATGGTTTTTCTTTTAAAGTAAAAGATATGCATGAAAACAGACCCTACATAGAATTGAAATAAATGCCTACCTCTTTGGAAACCCACTTTGTGTTTGATTTTTCTTTGATGTTAATTCCTTGAAGATGATTCCTTGCTTGATAATGACTGCTTTTGATATATATCACCCAACGTATAAAATCACCCGATCCGGCAAGGATGGCCGAACCCTTGAAGAGATGAGGGAGAGGGATGAATTTTCTAAGAGAGGGGTTCTTTTTTCTTTTCTTGGATGGTGGGATGAGAGGGTATTTATAGGAGAATGGGATAGGAGGTTAGGTGAGGTTAGGTGGTTTTGGATGGTTAGGATGAGAGGATGAGGTTAGGTAAGGTTAGGTGGGGTTAGGTAAGGTTAGGTGAGGTTAGGTGAGGTTAGGTGAGGTTTGGATGGTTAGGATGAGAGGAGAGGTTATGTGAGGTTAGGTGAGGTTTGGATGGTTAGGATGAGAGGAGAGGTTAGGTGGTTTTGGATGGTTAGACCCAGGTCAAGATCTGCCATTGATCTAACGATTTACGGAAATCGGGTCTCGGAATGGAATCAGGGTCCGGGCTATGAAGTGACCCTAGCTTATTTTGTCCTGATTGATGATTCGTAAAGTCAGATCAAGATATTAATGACCTAAAACATATAAATCAATGATAGAGGGGGTTCTCACATGGATTTAACACACTAATTTCTTTGTTGATTAAAACAAAACAAAATGGGGTGTCTACAGATGCCCCTCTTTGGTAGAGATGGCGTAGTCATTGAATACCATAGCAAAAAATGACAAAACCATTTTGCGTAGCTTTAATCGACAAAGAACTCTCTAGACACAATGTACCTTAACATAATGCAACCTTCACATAATGCAATACCCTAGATGAAATCCTGGAATTTGGAATGCAAAAAAAAATCCCGCTGCGGTGCCGCTCACAAACGGGCAATAAGAGAAGATGAGACCATTCACAAATGGATTCAGAAAATGAGATACCGTTCAGAAACGGGCTCAAAGAGGATAGGAGGCCATTCACAAATGGATTCGGACAATGAGGTATCGTTCACAAACGGTCTCAAGGAGGATAAGAGACCATTCACAAATGGACTAGAGAAATGAGGCACCGTTCACAAACGGGCTCAAGGAGGACATGAGACCATTCCCAAATGGACTCAGAAAACGAGACACCGTTCACAAACGGGTTCAAGGAGAAGACGAAACCATTCACAAATGAACTCGAGAAATGAGGCGCCGTTCACAAACGGGCTCAAGGAGAACACGAGACCATTCACAAATGAACTCGAGAAATGAGGCGCCGTTCACAAACGGGCTCAAGGAGAACACGAGACCATTCACAAATGGACTCAGAAAATGGGACACCGTTTACAAACGGGTTCAAGGAGAAGACGAGACCATTCACAAATGAACTCGAGAAATGAGGCGCCGTTCACAAACGGGCTCAAGGAGAACACGAGACCATTCACAAATGGACTCGAGAAATGAGGCACCGTTCACAAACGGGCTCAAGGAGAACACGAGACCATTCACAAATGGACTCAGAAAATGGGACACCGTTTACAAACGGGTTCAAGGAGAAGACGAGACCATTCACAAATGAACTCGAGAAATGAGGCGCCGTTCACAAACGGGCTCAAGGAGAACATGAGACCATTCACAAATGGACTCGGAAAAAGGAGACACCGTTCACAAACGGGTTCAAGGAGAAGACGAGACCATTTACAAATGGACTCGAGAAAAGAGGCACCGTTCACAAACGGGCTCAAAGAAACAAGAGAATTTTTATGAACTTGAATTTGTCGTAGGATTGGATTTTTTTGAATTAAGGATTTGGATTTGATAAATTTTTTATTTTTGGGAAATGAGGTACCGTCCGTAAACGGGCTCAAGGAGAAGACGAGACCATTCACAAATGGACTCGAGAAATGGGGCACCTTTCACAAAAGGGCTCAAAGAGGACATGAGATTTTTTGTAGGATTGGATTTTTTTTTTTTGAAGTAAGGATTTGGATTTGCTAAATTTTTTATTTTTGGGAAATGAGGTACCGTCCGTAAACGAGCTCAAGGAGAAGACGAGACCATTCACAAATGGCCTCGAGAAAAGAGGCACCGTTCACAAACGGGCTCAAAGAGGACATGAGATTTTTCGTAGGATTGGATTTTTTTTTTTAAGTAAGGATTTGGATTTGCTAAATTTTTTATTTTTGGGAAATGAGGTACCGTCCGTAAACAGGCTCAATGAGAAGACGAGACCATTCACAAATGGCCTCGAGAAAAGAGGCACCGTTCACAAACAGGCTCAAAGAGGACATGAGATTTTTCGTAGGATTGGATTTTTTTTTTTGAATTAAGGATTTGGATTTGATAAATTTTTTATTTTTGGGAAATGAGGTACCGTCCGCAAACGGGCTCAAGGAGAAGACGAGACCATTCACAAATGGCCTCGAGAAAAGAGGCACCGTTCACAAACGGACTCAAAGAGGACATGAGATTTTTCGTAGGATTGGATTTTTTTTTTTTTTTGAAGTAAGGATTTGGATTTGCTAAATTTTTTATTTTTGGGAAATGAGGTACCGTCCGTAAACGAGCTCAAGGAGAAGACGAGACCATTCACAAATGGCCTCGAGAAAAGAGGCACCGTTCACAAACGGGCTCAAAGAGGACATGAGATTTTTCGTAGGATTGGATTTTATTTTTTTAAGTAAGGATTTGGATTTGCTAAATTTTTTATTTTTGGGAAATGAGGTACCGTCCGTAAACAGGCTCAATGAGAAGACGAGACCATTCACAAATGACCTCGAGAAAAGAGGCACCGTTCACAAACAGGCTCAAAGAGGACATGAGATTTTTCGTAGGATTGGATTTTTTTTTTTTGAATTAAGGATTTGGATTTGATAAATTTTTTATTTTTGGGAAATGAGGTACCGTCCGCAAACGGGCTCAAGGAGAAGACGAGACCATTCACAAATGGCCTCGAGAAAAGAGGCACCGTTCACAAACGGACTCAAAGAGGACATGAGATTTTTCGTAGGATTGGATTTTTTTTTTTTGAATTAAGGATTTGGATTTGATAAATTTTTTATTTTTGGGAAATGAGGTACCGTCCGCAAACGGGCTCAAGGAGAAGACGAGACCATTCACAAATGGCCTCGAGAAAAGAGGCACCGTTCACAAACGGACTCAAAGAGGACATGAGATTTTTCGTAGGATTGGATTTTTTTTTTAGTTAAGGATTTGGATTTGATAAATTTTTTATTTTTGGGAGATGAGGTACCGTCCGCAAACGGGCTCACGGAGAAGACGAGACCATTCACAAATGGCCTCGAGAAAAGAGGCGCCGTTCACAAACGGGCTCAAAGAGGACATGAGATTTTTCGTAGGATTTGAATTTGACGTAAGATTGGATTTGTTTTTTTTTTTTTTGAATTGGGATTTGATTTGATGAATTTTTATTATTTTTATTTATTTTTTTTGTATTTTTGGGAAATGTGGCACCGTCCGCAAACGGGCTCATGGAGAAGATGAGACCATTCACAAATGGCCTCGAGAAAAGAGGCACCGTTCACAAATGGGCTCGAAGAATTTAGAGGTTTTCATGAATTTGAATTTGACGTAGAATTGGATTTGATGAATTTTAGATTTTTTTTTTTTTGAACTCAATGAAATCGGGGACATTATAGATCGTGCCCAGTAAAGATATTGGAAACCAAGACTTTGACGAATGATGAGACGACCAACCTTATGAACGAAGAACCATTAGTAACAAGAATGGATTAGGAACACTTTTATGAAACTTCAACAAGATTTTTCTCAATGAGACTGTTGGTCTTGTCTTCTGGGGATTTTGATAACTGAAACCTTGAACAAGACAGTTGAGATTGGTAATTTAGAACAATGGCTCTCTTGGATATAATCATGGAAAAGTGGGATTTGCCTCTTGACCGGTGTTTAGATAAACATTTCTTGACCAGGATAGTATTTAACAACTGGAAGGAGATTCCGAATTTTAATGGTTCATCTTTCTGAGAAATTGGCTCAACCACCATTGCATCTGGGGCTCTTCCAAGCTTAAGGTGCCTTCCTGGGGTATGATCTTTTTACGAAAGTTGGGCTTTCTGATGTTTCTACTTCTGAACTCTTCTGAGTTGATCTTCTTTGAAATGTAGCTGTTTGACTAGATTCTCGAACTCCTTCATACGATTGCAGGGAGCTGACGAGGCTGGGCCTTCTTCACCGAGACAGTTGCATCATTTGGACACCAGGACGACGATTGACTCTTTCTAAAGAGAAAACTTAGATAAAATGCACTACTCAAAAGATTGAGCAGCTCTGAAGGAGTGAACATAGAATGACAAAGATTGACTGACTACACTGACAGACACAGTAATACTTCTGACTTAGTTAATATTTTATTTGGTAAGTCTATCCTTTCAAGGAATGTTTTTTTTTTTTTTGAAATAATAAACACTGGACTTCTTCCTTGAAACAGTAATGCCTCAAGAATTTAATTACGACCCCTAAGATTGCTTAGCTTCAATGCCCCCAGTTTTGAGGATATCACTTGAATTTGCTTGAACTTCAGTTGATCTTCAGTCTTGATACCGGCTGTAGCCTTCTTGTAATGATTCTCTTACCGTGACCAAGTCACCTCTTCGGGGTTTTTAACTTGGCGGACCGCGCTAACCTTAACTTTTGCCTGAACCACCTTTCTAGGTTTTCGATCCAGCAGGCTATCCCCTTAGCTTTTGCCTAAGCCTCCCTTTTGGGTTTTCAACTTAGCAGGGGAATGATCTTAAATTTTGCCTAGACCGCCCTTTCAGGTTTTCAGTCTAGCAGATCTTCAAACTCCGTTCTTTTTCTTATTCATCATTTTTTTTTATTGTGTCTCGGGATCTAGCTCATTAGTTCTGAACACCGGAAGGACTTTATAGGTAGGATAGGGTTTTTCAAAGAATGGCTTAAGGCTCAACAAAGATTTCGACCGAACCTGTGAACAGGTTGCCTACATATCCCAAGGTAGGAATCAGGTCGTGTGTAGGTCAAGGCGAATGCCCCTAGTTTGAAGATAAATTGTTTGAAGGTTAATTGATTTTTCTTTTTTCTTTTCTTTCTGGAATAATTAACTTCTCTTCTTTTGGAACTTGTCCCTCTTTTTTTTTTTTTGGAACGATTGATTTTTCTTTTTCTTTTCTTTTTTTTGAATCGACCGAATTCGGTTTAACCGAGCTGCCTACGTACCCCAGTGTAGGGATCAGGTCTCGCGTAGTTCGGGGGCGAATGCCCCGAGTTTGATGGGTTTTCAAGAAAATTTTACTCAGGCTCGAAGGGTTTGCAATCGGTATTCTTTTGACGTTGGGTTCTGATTTTGGGATTTATTCGGCCAAAGGAGGCCTTCTGATGTTCAAATTGGGAATCGATCCAGGTTACTAGAGTCCCTCTGGTACTGATTATTTATTTATTATTATTTTTCTCTTTTGTTTTTTTTTTTCGCGGAGTTTGACGGCATTTCCAGGTAAGAGATAATGGATCTTCTTCTTTCAAGATTCTAATACGTGCTTTTGACTTTCATAGAGCGAAACTTGTTCTTTGACATCCTCCATCTATGGATTCGTACTCTCGATATCTGATGATCACTTTTCATTGTTTGCTCTTGAACTTTTCATCTTGAATTTGTTGGCTTTATGTTATGAATTTGAGAACCAAGGTCATTGATTAGAAATATGAAAGTTGTTTCCACTCTATGCCCCTTGTATAGCATATATCTTCTCACTTTCTTCATTTTCTTTGAGCTTTCCATCTATGTCTTGCCCCTGGTATCGGTTGTAGCTTTTCTAGACAATCTTCTTATTCTTGAAATAATTTTATCAATTCTTCACACTCTTTAGAGGGTAATGTATTTTCAATCGGCATTCACTGAATCAAAGTTTCAGTGCCAGTGTTTATCATTTCAATTTCATCTTTGAAAGGTTGGGATTGGCGCTCCTCCTCTCGTTCAAGTAATTGCTGTGACTCAAATGGAGTTTCGTCAATTTTGTCCTCATTTGAGGAGGGAGTCTTATTTTAAGATCAGAAGCATACTTAAGAAACAGACACAAGTGAACTATTGAAACTTGAAATTTTATTTAAAGGAAAGGCTGTTACATCTGACGACCTATCCTGAACATGCTCAGGATTCACAACTCTGAATAAAGAGAAAAGCAAACGATAACTTGCCTGGACTAGGCATTAACCTTGAACTGTAAAACCGGACTCAACAATTGCACTGACCATGATGACTGACTCAACATAAAATAGTAAACGACTAAAACTTTAACTGCCGCAACTGTCTAGCTCCGGAGGCTCGGCGAAAGCTGGCTCATAAGTGGTACTTTCAACTTCTGATTCTTTTCATGGCAACCGGGCATGTGCTTCTTTGAACCCTCAGTTATCTAAGCATTGCGATCGGCTGGCGGCAGTACTGCATGATTCGGGTAGGCTAATTTTTTTTTTTCATCAATCAACTTTTGGATCCTGAATTTTAAGGCAATGCAATTATCAGTAAGGTGGCCAGGGCCTCTATGGTATTCACAATACTGGTCCATTCTCCAATTTGCTGGTAAAGGATTAGGAGGAGCCCTAATGCCGGGTAGGGTAATGTGACCTGAAGCTAACCCTTGCTGCAAAATGACTGATGGTGGAAATGGGAGAGGGGTAAACTCCTTCTTGAGCGCTTGCTTAGGTGTTGCCGTTAACTGATTGTATTTGAATACCATAGGGTTTTGTAACTCCTTGATTTTTTTCGAAGTAAAATTGCCTCTGTTATAAACCCCATGTATTGTGGCCACTTTGATTTCCTGACCTATGGAGACCGGGCTCATCACTATACATTGCTGGTCGTGATTATCGTGAGACTTTCTCTTCATTTGCTCAAACCACGGTTTGTGGTCATCAGGAAAGGATGAAGCTTCGCCGCTTGACAAAAGATTTTGAGGGTCGAGGAGCCCCATGTCTATAAGGTCTTGAATATCATATTTCAAGCTGAGGCATTTATCAGTTGCATGACCATGACGTAAATGATAATCACAAAATTCTTTCATTTGGAAGGTCCCAGGACTGGGAAGAGGATTAGGAACAGGCTCTGATTCCAATAGTGTTATCATTCTTTCCTTGAGCAACCATTTCAAAGCATCAGGTCGCGAGATCGGCAAGTCAGTGAATTCTCTTTTAGTAGTCTCAGATGGTGGCTCTTGGTCATATTCAAGAATTAAGGGCCCAATAAAATCCTGCTGGTGCTGAGAGATAGAGTTTCTGGTAACAATACCTTGGACTTTGGTATTTTTGTCAGCGAAATGCTTCGAACTTTGGGACTGACAATACCAGGTTTGCATTTGTTGCTTCATCTGATGAACTTCTTCTGTTAGCGCAGCCATTTGTCTAGAGAGATTCACAATTAGTTCTTCCAAACCCATAACCATGGAGAGGCTCGGATTTTTGCCCTTAGAGACAACAGTGGTTGGACCAAATTTCTCAGTAAGTTGAGCTTTGATGAATTGATTTTCTTCCTTCAATTCCTTCATCAGTTGGACGAGCTGGGCCAGGGTTTCTGTGACATGAAAGAGCTGAAAATTTTCCATAGAATCGGCCATCGGTAGGAAAAAGTGGATAGAGAGACTTCCAAAGAAAATGGGGAATTAGCTTCTTCACTGGCCACGAATAGATTCAAACCCAAGAAGCTTTCCTGGATTTTCAGCAGTGAGCAATCCTGACATAGGAACAATAAACACGAGATGCGAGCTTGAAATTCAGGGAATTTCTCCTTTCTATGATTGACATGATAATTATGATACGACTAGATAAGGAACGAGAGGTAAAATGATGGTTCCTCAAAACAAATACACACAGCAATGATGACATGACAGCACGCGGGGAATGCCCCTCGTTCAAGGATTATGAGAGTAAACTCTGAAGGATTCAGCAGAAATATTCTTGAAAAAGGTATCCCCTAGAGGAGGAAGAGACCAAGGGTACAGGCAAGATTGGATCATCAAGATTGCATGATCAAATGATTGAGACACAATTTCCGCCAATGAAGACACAATCGAATCCCACAAGAGACGAATGATAGACACATGATCAAAATGTGAGATTGCATAGGATTACTTTCAACGGGTAGATCAAGAATAACTAATCCTATGAGATCTTTGGAAATGATGGGATTTATATCCTAACCCCAAAGGAAAAGTTTTTAGTCTTCGCACATTTTAACAGTGTTACCTGAAGGCATCAACCCTAATCCTAATCTAGCGGAGTGGAGAGAGGATCTCGACTCATGACTTTGTTTGTGTACCTAGGACCGATCGTAGCCATTGGAAGATGGACTACGGCCTAATCTAGACACAAATGGGTAAGATATCCTAAACTAGGCTCACACATGTGGTGCACATGTGTTCGTATACTGCATGCATGTGTGGGTTAATCTAGGGGTAAGGCCAAGAGTCCCCTTAGCGCGAATCCATGTTCGATATACTGTACCAGTGTCCGGCGTATCAGTACGTGAACAAGAGATCCGTTTACGCACCATAAAGGTACTAGGCTAAGGGTGGAATGCTTCTCTAGCACATAGGCACCAGGTGATGAAATCCCAGTCAACCTGTAGACACCCCATTTTGACCAGACCCAAATTCGTATTGATTGTGCAAAACCCTGTCCAATGAGTGAGTACGTGCCCCAAATTTAACCCCAGCGTAGATTAGGGTCCCGTCCAGATCCTCACAAAATTTCGTCGAGATTTGAACCCATTCACCTAGCCAACGAGCCGAGAGAATGTGCGTAGTACAGATGTAGAAAGGGAGGGTGAATCATCTTAAAGGGGGTTGTCCACGGGTAGAACAGAGGGGTCAAATTTATCATTTCGTTTTTGATAAAAAAAAAAAAAAAAAAAAAGTGGGGAGGAATTGATTTTCGTTGAAATTGGGAGAGAGGAGAGAAGAAGGATTTTGAAAATGAAAAATATCTCAGATCTGGATCTGAGATTTTGGGAGAAAATCTCAGATCTAGATCTGAGATTTTCAGAAATTAAGAAGGGGATTTTTCGTTTTTTTTTTTTTTAAAAAAAAAAGGAGGAAGAGGCTGGAGAGAGCAAAGGGAGAAAGGGAGGGATTTTGGCCGTTCTTCTTCTCCGGCATCAACTCCGGCCAACCTCCATTAAACCCGGCCACACCTTGAACCGCCATCCGCCATCTCCATCCCATCGACCATCCACCATTAAACCCGACCCAAACCCTTTCAAACCCTTGAAACCCTCTTCATCCTCCCACCACCTGCATCTCCATCTCCCATCTAAACCTTTCTTTTTCTTCATTTTCTACCTCTAAAACCCATCTCTGTAAACCCCATCACCTCCTCCACTAACCACCATCCCCACCTCTTTCATCCACCAAACCCTCTTCCATTTTTCTGCAAACCCGATCGGCCCGAGCTTCACCACCATCTCCACCATTTCTGCTGCCCCATCACCTATCTCAACCACCACCACCGCACCCAAAACCCCTCTTCAAATCCACCGGATTCCGGCCGATATCCATCTTCTCCGGCAAGCTTGCCGGAATCCGGCAAGCCTATCAATCCTCCACTTTCTTCTTCTTTCCCTCTTCCATTGCCAGCCACCACAACCTATTCATCTCCATCAAACCCTCTTCAATTTTTTGCCCAAACCCCACCTCTGCAAATCCAGCCGCCATCCACAACCCCCATTTCTTCTCCTCTACCTTCATCTTCACCTCTCCACCGCCACCAACCACCCTCTACCATTTTCCCCAAAACCCACTTCGAAAATCCAACTCCCAAACCCATTTTTTATTTTCCATTTCCACCTCCTCCGGCAACCTTGCCGGATTCCGGCCGAATCTCCACCATTTCCTCCTCCACCAAGCCACCACTTCCATTAAACCCCCTTCACAGCCATCAAACCCATTTCATAGCCGCCCACCTCCATCGGCCGCAACCTCCGCCACATCAAACCCATTTCGTAGCCATCAAACCCACTTCACAGCCACCATTCGTCCAACCACCCTCACCCACAAAACCCATTTTCTAAAAACCAAACTTTCCCAAGATCCACCACCATCAGCCACCTTCTCTTCACCAACAGCAGCCAAGTTCCTAGACAGGTAAGTTGCATAATTTCATTTCATTTCAGTTCTGTTTAAGTCAGTCCTCATTTCTGCCTTTGTTTGAGCGCGAATTTGTCCCTGTTTTAAGTATAAATCTGTCCCAGTTTTTAGCCCCACTTCAGCCCCTGTTTGGGCATAAATTCTGCTCATAAATTCTGCTCATAAATCTGCCATCTTTTGGCGCGGGTTTGGCTAATTTTCTGTACAGATTTCTGCCCATAAATCTGCCTTGTTTCGGCACAAATCTGTCCACAGATTCAGCTCTTGTTTCAGCGAATCTGTCCATAATCAACCTCTGTTTTGGCCTAGTTTTGTCCATGCATTCCACCCTTATTTTGGTGCACATTATGTCCACATTTCAGCACAATTGATGCATAAAATCTGTCCACCAAATCTGTCCTCTGTTAACGCAAATTCTGTCCACCAAATCTGTCTTCTGTTTGGCACAATTTTGTCCACCAATTCAGCCCTCATTTTGTTGGCTGAGCATGATGATATCCATAGCAGCCACTTCTTCATTTTGGTAATGACAGCACTTACACTCTTGGTGCTAACAGCCCATGGTCCTTTACGATGGCAGCCCCACCTTGTTTGTGCATGAGTTCAGCCCTCTAATCAGCCCCTATTTTGCATAATTGCTGTCCTACATGCATAACTGCTGTCCTACATGCATAACTGCTGTCCTACACTATATGTCTGCTGTCCAGCAATCCATAACTGCTGTCCCAGTTTCGCAAAAGTTCAGTTCAAGATTCGGCTCCCTGTTTTGCACATTCAGCCCATGATTCCGTCATAGATTTTTACACATTTCAGCTCATGGTTTAGTCCTAGTTTCGGCAATTCAGTTTGATGTAATGCAATGACGGTTCAATCTCTTGTTGTTTAGTCCATGTTCTCTGCTATGGAATCAGCCCGGTTACTTGTAATTCAGCCTATGAAATCAGTCTCTGTCTAGCACAAAAATTTACTCCATAGAGATTGTATGAGTACATCATGGATGAGTAATAGCATCACTAAGATGTATGTGGATGTGTACTTGTTTGCATGCATGTAAACGTGAGCTTGTGACTATGTGTTTGAATGAGAATGTATGTGAGAAGATATATATGCGCATGTCTATAAATAGATGTATGTGTTTGAATGTGTATGTGTGTTCTCATAGGTATAGTGATCTTTAGTTTTGAATTTTCATTTTTCGATCTCAAATGCTCAAAACTTTTAAAAGCAAACATCATCAATCTTGTAGATCTCGTCAAGCCGGTCAGTTCGACATATGGCGGCCCAAATTTGGCCAAAAGACGTGAGTTATGCTCGTTTAAAGTTTAGTCCATAATGATATTTTTGTTCCAAGTGTTTTAGAAATTATCGTGTCGAGTAATTTTTGGGGGCTGCTTCTGATCGGAATTGTTCAAAACTGTCAACTGGAAAAGTGTTTGTTATAATGTTTCCTAAAACTGTCTTATTGAGTAAATGTTTCCATAAATGCTTTTTAATATGTCAAAAACGACTTGCAAGCTTCAGTTTTTCTGAAAACAATGTCATTTCTGCAACAGCAGCTTGCTGGCCATTTTTAGGCTATTCCAGATCTGTTTCGTCCGAAGCCATACAAAGAAAAAATGTTCTTCACAAGATTTTCTAATACTTTATCCTTGAGTGAATTTTTCCAGAAGCGATCTTTTAAGTGTCAAAACTGAGCCCGAACTTTCAGTTAAAACACTAATATGTCTTTTAATGGCGATGGATCGGAAGAGGCCATTTTCCGGCCACTTCTGGCCAGATCCGAACGAACTGATCAACTGAGAGAATGTCATTCATGCTGAGATCTACAATTTTGATTGGTAGAGTTTTTGATGGTTCTGATGTTTGAGGGGTCCAAAAATCGGTGCAAAGTTGCATTTTTCACACTATATGTCATAATTGTGCTATTTCTTGAAAATCATGGACAACATGAGCTCTATTTAATTTTAATGAGTGTTCGGGATGTTTTGAGTTTGCTAGCAAGTCACAAATCGTATATTGAATCATTCCCATGATTTGTTTGGCATTTTTGACCATTTTTGGTGAAAATTACATGTTAGGTGGAAATTTTACCTTTTCTATTTTTTTTTAGATTGTTTTGAGCCTATATTGATTCTAATGCTTGTATCAGGGCGATGAAGGCGCTAGCCCAAGCCCATCCTTAGGGGACTTGCTCAGTCCAAGTAGCATACCCCTCCTTTGTATATAGGAGACTTGCCCAGTCTCATTCTCTTGCTTAACCTCCTCTTTGTGCGCCGGTTGGTTTTGGGAGAACATCCTACTCGGCTTGGCTTCATACCCCTACCCTTATGGGTATTGGGTCGCACATTTGTTGCACCCTAGGGCTAGGTAGCTGTCCGGCCCGGTTGGGTGTTTTACCTTTGCCAAATATGCACAGGGTCTCTTATTCCTTTTTACGTCATTTGTGTCTCGGAGACAAGCCTTGTCTCCTGTAGAGAGTTTCTCCTTTAGGAGGCTTACCTAGCCTCATGTTAGAATAACCCTTCCTCCTGGCGAGTCTTTGACTCATTTTACCCCTTTCTTGGTAGTGTTTTTAGTGAGTCTCTGACTCATTTGTGCTCTTCTTTTTTAGTGTGTTAGTTGGTAGTTCGCCTTTAGATTTGTTGTCATTCATCCTTGTTTGAGACTAACTCAGTCATATAGAGCCTTCCCTGCTTGGGATCTTAGATTGTTTTCTCTGTTCTTGGGACACTTCTTTACGTGTTGTGGTTTGTCTCTTTGAGACGCTAGTTGCTTATCCGGGGTTTCCCCTTTTGCTTTAGGGCTTTGCCCTAGTTTGTGGTATTACTTGCGTGTTCCCTTTAAGATTGAAAACATTTAAAGGTTTAGAGCATTGGAAAAGCTTTAAAATCCAAAAACATCAGAAATTTGAAACTCAAAAACATTTAAAAACTTTAAAAATATCAAAAATATTTGAAAAACATAAAAAACCTTAAAAATCTAAAGTGTTGAGTGTTTCTTTTCGAAGCGTAGTTTGAGAGTTCGTTTCGAACTACGTTGGCTTGATCCTCTTCCACGAGGTACGTAGTGCAGCTTGGGATTTACATCCCAAGTCCAGCCAAACTTTTTTGTAAATAAATGTTTTAAACCTTCTTCAAAAACTTTTAAAATCTTGTTTTCAAAAGATCTTCCTCTAGAGTTAGGAGTTTCTCCTAGATAGAGAGTTTTAGAGTTAGGGTTTTTCTTTTGATAGGTTGTTTGATTGTTTGTTTGCTGTGTGCTTGTTTTAGAGTTAGGGGTCTGTCCTAGAGTTATAGGAGTGCCTCCGTCCGGTTAGTTGGCGATTCACATCGCCGACTGATGACTAGGTCTTGGATACGTTAGCGATCCCTTGGTTTTCCTTAGGACACACAGCCTAGCTACACATAGGTTGTAGGAACCACCTGCATTAGCTTAGGGCTAACCTGCATTTAGCTAGGACATATAGGGTGTCCTAAAATCTACAATTCACTGGAATTTAAATAATCGTTCAAGAAGCTTTAATAATTAGTCCGGTCTTTTAGATCGAGTCTAGGATAGAGGTCTAGGTGTCTTAGGCATCCTAGCTTAGAATAGGTACGAAGAACTACGTTGCCTTGATTCTCGTGGAGGCGGGGATACGTAGGCTTCTTTGGATGAATACCAGACCATCCGAGGACTCGGGCTAATAATTTAGAGTCTTAGGATTTGTTGTATGGTTATTATATGTTTTGATGTGTTTTCTTACTTTCTTGTACTGATCCTGTACCTTTAGCTATAGCTTGCATGTGTTTGCACATCAGAATTTAGACACCCATTAGGCATGTCACTCATAACCTAGCTATGCTTAGGTGACACATCTTTCATTTCATTTTATGCGCTTATTATATTATCATCAGGAAATGCATGCTTAGGTAGACGATTCCTGATGATTGTTCCCATTTCATATGATTTTTACCCAAACTTCTTTGGAGTTAATAATAAATGGCATAAGAGACCAAGTGTTCGCACTCGGGCGAATTGGGGGCGCCTAACCCCTTCCCCATTCGTAACCAGGCACGGACCTTTTGTATCTCTGGTTATCCATTGCAAACAGAGCATTTGTTTTGGTTCCATGGCTTGTCCATGGATGGCGACTCTGAGTTCTTTTTAGGTACATCTCGGTTTCGAGCCCTGGCTCCTGATCAGGATGTATCTCATTCGTTTTGTATCGCCACTCGTGCTATGCTGTGAGGGTGGCATCAGTTTCGAGAGTTCCTTGGCAGAGCTCTCCTTCACTTTGTGGAGATCTTAGAGGATTGCAGGAGGGATCTCGCGTCCCTCGGCACCGTCCTCGGATCGGGGTCCACAGGCTGGCGACTCTGCTGGGGAGTTCTTGAAATATTGCCTAACTCTATATAAATGCCATTTTTGCTAACTTCGGAGAAATTTGAGCTAAAATCATTTTAAATGGGAATTCTATCGTTAGAATCCAGGGGCACCAGATAGGTGCGTAATTAAAACAAGGGATTCACACACTGCACATCATATGTTATCATATTGTTTATTCTTTACTTATTTCATTGTTTTTCATTATTATTGGCTCCACGGGATAGATTGAATGCGTGCCCGACTGGGATGTCATTACACCCTGATGGTACTGTTGAATCTATTTCCAAGCTATGCGCCGGTGCTGCAGCCGTAAACACTGGGCGTACTTGTGTTTACAGCAGCCGATGAGCAATGAAGCATACTATGTATAACATTGGGCGTACTTTTGTTATACATATTAAGTATGTTTCATACGCATAGTACCCATTAGATTGAGTCCGGAGCCCTATTTTGTTTTATATATTATGTATATACGTACTGACTTAGTGAAACCCAACTAGGAAGTACCTGTGTTTATATAAGTATATTGCATTCATATAAGGGTCGAACATGTGTTGCTCACGCATGTGAAGCCTAGAGTTAGGAGCCTTGTCCCATTTGTAGACTAGGGTAGCTCACTTTATGTGGCTACAGCAGTCCTAGTACACTCACGAGTCTGTCGTGAGTCGAGACTTTCTCGACTCCGCTAGATCAGGTTAGGGCTGGTGCCCCTGGTTAGGGTGTATATATATGTATATATATGTATGTATATTGTATTATTCTTAGGTTAGGGCTTATCCTTTCGAATAAGGTTTCTTTATCTATTTCAGTCATACCATTCTTTCAGACCCGGTCAATGACTCTTGCTCTTGCTTGGTCATCATCCAGATCGCGGTCTACCCTGTCATCTTTATCATATGATTATTCCTGTATCTCGGATTTATATCCGTTTTGTCGGCTGTCTGATCAGGGCCTACTTTCCACTGAGGTTTTCTGGTCTATTATCACCGATTAGAGTTTGTTCACTATTTCTTTCTTGGATCAGGCTGATGATTCTTGTTCACCACCTTTTATAGCCTGTGTTCATTTCTTGATTCTTTGTTATCCATTCTTCTTGCTAGCTGTTAGACCAGGGCCTGTCTATCAATGAAGTTTTCTGGTTTATCCATTAGCCACATTGTTTCATTCCCCAGCCTTCGGACCTAGTTAGTAATTTTCCTCTATCATTATTCTGACCATGGTCTGCCTTTTGTCTCTCGAGTGTATAGTTGTGTCGTTCCTTTGTACATAACTTATTTGCTGAGTCGATTTCTAGTTACCTTCTTGTACCTACACCATTTGTTGAGTTGATTGTCTAGATTAGGACCCATTTTCGGTGGGTATTCCTGGTCTAATTCATCATATCTATATTCTCTTGATTTGGTTGGTGTCATTTCCCTTGCCATTGTTGAAACCATAATCTGTCATCTCGTCCTCAGATTGTACATATCTCTTGTGTATATATGATTCTGTCGGTTGATTAGATTAGGACCCATTTCTAGTGGGGATTCCTGGTTTAATCAATTATATGTGCATTCTTTCGGATTCACCTGACGGGTGGCCCGTACTTGTCACTCTTATGGCCAGTCTACTTGCTGCCCTTTTGATTGTATATCCATTCTTTGTTGTGTCTTAGATCTGGTCGATGGCTTGTTCGGTGTCTCTATAGCCATGATATATCTTTTGGTCGCAAATCCAACCCATGACCAAGCGTCGTCGTTCATGGTCAATCCTTCATGTGATTATATCTCCGTGGTGACCATATTCTGCTTGCTGATTGTGTGCTTATCTTGCCATCATTATTTGAGTGCAAGTATCCTTGCTGAGAGTCCTACATTACTGAGTTTCTATTCATTTACCCTTATGTTGAGTTGTGGGGATCACCCTATATAGCCGTCATGCTGCCGAATTTTGTATAAACACCTTGAGCGTGATCGCTATCTTTTCAGAGTTATCGATAAGCCATGAGTTTACTCTACCACATCCTTTTAGGGCCGTCATGCTGCCGGATTTTGCTCAACTCATTTCCAGTATGATTGTTATCCTTTGGGATTATTGATAAGTCATGTGCTTACCCTACCATGATCCTTCTTACAGTTCTGCTGTTGGTTTTATCCAAGGGAGAGATGTGTTTGTATTATCTCTTGTTTCAACTTGTGTATATCATTTTCATGTGGTTGCCTCATACTAAAATCAGTTTTTGTCAATTCCATGACATGAGTCTGACCTAATTGATCTCACCCATTGGTTAAACCAGTTTCCTTTCATTTCACCTAATCAAGTCAACAGGACTTATATCAGGGTTGAACCCCAAGTCATTGACATCATGGAAGAAGGTGTACTACTCATATTTTCAGTGCCAGTTCATCTGTATCGAAAAAAAAAAAAATGTCATGTGTTGTTAAGGTTTGTCTTTCATTAAGTTTGTACCAACTTTCTTCTCTTAGAGTTGGTAAGTCTTACTATGTTAATGTCAAAAAAAAAAAAAAAGTGTGTCATGTTTGTCAGTCGTGTTCATTCATAGTCTGTTGTTTCCATCCTTTGTCAAGTTCAATGTAAAGCCCATTGAGGCGTGTCGAAAAAAAAAAGAGTTACTGATGTACTTAAGAGTCTTCAAGTCAATAAAGTTGTTGGTTTCGAATCTTTGATGTTTTATGATTGACTCTTTAGATCTAATGTTTAAATAACTAAAGACACCCTCTTGGATGAGATTGCAGATGAAATTCCCCTCGAGATCTGAAAAGGTCAAACGAGAGGAAGAGCGTCTAGCATAACCACTTGAAGAAGAAATCGAAGCTATCGATAGTGGTATCGAAATCCGAAACTCGAGAAAGATGGAGTGACAAAACTTTATCTCCCGAGGAGAGCAAAGAATTGATAAACCTGTTTAGGGGGGTTTAAGGTAGTCTTGCTTGATCCTATAAGGATAAACCAGGGGAATGCCCTGTCGTTGCTCAAAGCAAGATTTCATTGGCTTTAGACATCCAGTTGAAAAGTGAAGATTTTAAAGAGCGAAACATCAGACATCTTTTGGAGCTGATGAAATATTGAGAGAAGGGTTTCTGGCAAAGAAGTATGATAAATTTGAGTCCTAAAAAAAAAAGAAACAGAAAAAAAAGAAAAGAAAGAAAGACAAGGGGTTGTGAAACCTTAAGCATAAATTCAAGATCTTCGAGATGGGAATGGAGCACAGCGGTTGAAGTTTTGCCTGAAAAACCGTCAGACTCTTCGAAAAAATTTTCATAGTCTTTGACCCTTAAGCAAAAGAGCTTGTACATCAAATACGCCAGGAGGCCATCCTTGAACGTCTGAACTTTTATAGCCAAAATCCTAATGTTTTAAAATCCATTTGTAAACCCTTTGGGCCTAAAGTAAAATGAAACCATTTCTTTTCAAACACATTATAAACCCGGGGCATTTATGCACCCGAACTACGTCGGACCTGATCCCCATCTCTTCAGGGGTACGTAGGCAACTTGATTAATTCAAGTTCGGTCAAACCTTGGGATAAAATTCCTTTCAAAAATTTTGAAGCTAAATGCTAAACCATTCTTTGAAAAACCCCAAAGCGAACTACGCGGATCTGATCCTCCATTTTTGGGGTACGTAGGTAGTCTGGCAAGACCAGATTCGGTCCAAATCGTTTGAACTTTAAATATCCCACCCCTTTTGAACCCAAGCCCACCTAGAAAGTCCTTCTGGTGAAACAAGCAAAGGTTCAAGGCAAATGAAAGCAAAAACAGAAAAAAGAACGAGAGTCTGAAGACCCACTAGGTTGAAAACCCGAAAGGGCGGCCTAAATGAAATCATGTGCTTGCTAAGTCATTAACCAAAGGGATTGGCTTATGCAAAGTAAGGGTAGCGGTCTGCTGGATTGAAATTTTGAAGAGGCAATCTAGTCAGAGGCGAAGAATTCCCATGAAGAGAAAATTGATGAGATACCGAAGGAGTTCTTCAGTTGTGCAGAATTTTCAAAGTTTGAGTAGTGACTTCTTTTGAAGAGAGAAATCAAGGAGACGGAGAAGCATTCTCAAACAAGGCAGGATCCCAGAATCCGAGTAGTGTCGGCAAGACTTGCTTTGATACTTTTCTAAACTAGGGGCATTAAGACTGAGCAATCCGAAGGGGTTAATAACCATGACGAAAATCCCGATGACGGAAGGAAGTGCCTCTTGACATAGTTTTCGAGATTACTGTAGGAGTGGCTAGCCTTACCATAAAAAAATAACATATTTGATCTAAGGGTGAATCAGAATGTAGTCGAGTCTCTTGAATAATCTACACCTTCTTTGATAGAGTCCTTGGGAGTCTATTCCTCATTCATATTTGTTTTCTTTCAAGGTCAAAAAGTTGTCCGGCACTGAAAGGAAGGGGTGTATACCTTCCAAAATGAAAGATCCTGGTTTATGTATCCTGTTCAGACAGGTTGAATATGTCAAGTTTCAAGCAGTTGGTGGCGGAAAGAATGAACCTCAAATAGTGGTCAATGAAAGGAGAAATCTTTGAGCTTAGCCATTTTCCCATCTTTATTCCAAAGAAAGAACCCATGCAAATCCCAAATTTCTTTATCTATCTTTGTTCTACTCTCCTTGGGACTCTTGTCATGGAAGTACAATACACTAGGGGCATCTTTTATGACTTGCGTCATAAAAGATATCAAGCATCAAAGGCAATCAGTGCCAATGTTTACAACAAGTTGAAGTAAGAGAGATGCGAGCACGTCTTGAGCCAAATCTTTGAACTCTTCAGATGAGCCCTCTTTCTTGAAAGAGTCAAGTTCTAAAGAAAATCAATTTCCCCAGCGGAATATAGAATTTGCTCCCACAATCGTCAAACCTCAGCAGAATGCTTTTCACTTGTTAAAGAAGGGTAAACACCTGAAAGCCCCGTCAAGTACTTAAGTCTGATCCTCAGCAAGGAACTCATACTCCCAATTTTCTTGGCAAGAGAAAGCTAATTCCAGAAAAATCTAAAAAATCCAAAAATCAATTCTCCATTCAATAAATTAGTCCTCTATATTCATTCAAGGCTCTTCGCGGTCTACCATTTAGGAATACCATGGACCCTTGCTTCCCGAGTGGCTCTTCGTGATCTGACTTTCGAGTTATATCCCGGACCCATTATCCATACTCATTCTATTCATCTCCATTACTTGTCATTATCCTTGTTCATCCTTGGCTCTTCATGGTCTACCAGTCAGGTACACCATGAACCCTTGCTCCCTGAGTGGCTCTTCGTGATGTGTCCTCTCAGATATATTATGGACCCACTATTCATAGTCATTCCATTCATATCTTTTACATGTCATTGATCATTTCCTTAATCATTGCTTCCTTGGCTCTTCATGGCTTATTACCATGGACCCTTGATTCCTTCTTTCTTGGCTCTTCACGGCTTATCACCGTGGACCCTTGATCCTTGCTTCCTTGGCTCTTCATGGCTTAATACCATGGACCCTTGATTCCTTCTTTCTTGGCTCTTCACGGCTTATCACCGTGGACCCTTGATCCTTGCTTCCTTGGCTCTTCATGGCTTATTACCATGGACCCTTGATTCCTTCTTTCTTGGCTCTTCACGGCTTATCACCGTGGACCCTTGATCCTTGCTTCCTTGGCTCTTCATGGCTTATTACCATGGACCCTTGATTCCTTCTTTCTTGGCTCTTCACGGCTTATCACCGTGGACCCTTGATCCTTGCTTCCTTGGCTCTTCATGGCTTATTACCATGGACCCTTGATTCTTTCTTTCTGGGCTCTTTCTTTCTTGGCTCTTCACGGCTCATCACCGTCGACCCTTGATTCCTTCTTTCTTGGCTCTTCACGGCTTATTACCGTGGACCCTTGATTCCTTCTTTCTTGGCTCTTCACGGTTTATCACCGTGGACCCTTGATTCCCGCTTTCAAGGCTCTTCGTGGCTTATCACCATGGACCCTTAATCAAAATTTTCATTCAACTGTTGTTCTTTCTTGTCTAGTTTGGTAAAAAGTTGGACCGCAACTCTATCTTGTTATTTTTGTTGTTCGTAATGAAAGCCTGGGTCATGTTTTACATGATTTGTTGTTCTGCAGTATACCGCCGCCACCCACGTGTGGATTTAGGTATGCCTACGTTTGTTTCTTTGATATGTTACTATGTTATGTCTGGTGAGAGTTTCTCTTATGTTTTGATTGCCGAGTTATGTGTCCCGCCTTTTACCAAATTACTCATAAGTCATGTTGAGTGTTGAATTTCAAAACCAAAATCCATTTTATCCTTGTAAGTATCGTTCTTAGAACCGAAAAATCCAAAAAAAAAAAAAATTTCTTTTGTTTTCGGGTCGATCAAAATGCGTTGTCTGTTCAGCTTTGCCATTCGCGTGTTACACACGCTCTGCCAAAGAGGGGCATCTGTAGACACCCCATTTTGACCAGACCCAAATTCGTATTGATTGTGCAAAACCCTGTCCAATGAGTGAGTACGTGCCCCAAATTTAACCCCAGCGTAGATTAGGGTCCCGTCCAGATCCTCACAAAATTTCGTCGAGATTTGAACCCATTCACCTAGCCAACGAGCCGAGAGAATGTGCGTAGTACAGATGTAGAAAGGGAGGGTGAATCATCTTAAAGGGGGTTGTCCACGGGTAGAACAGAGGGGTCAAATTTATCATTTCGTTTTTGATAAAAAAAAAAAAAAAAAAAAAAGTGGGGAGGAATTGATTTTCGTTGAAATTGGGAGAGAGGAGAGAAGAAGGATTTTGAAAATGAAAAATATCTCAGATCTGGATCTGAGATTTTGGGAGAAAATCTCAGATCTAGATCTGAGATTTTCAGAAATTAAGAAGGGGATTTTTCGTTTTTTTTTTTTTAAAAAAAAAAAGGAGGAAGAGGCTGGAGAGAGCAAAGGGAGAAAGGGAGGGATTTTGGCCGTTCTTCTTCTCCGGCATCAACTCCGGCCAACCTCCATTAAACCCGGCCACACCTTGAACCGCCATCCGCCATCTCCATCCCATCGACCATCCACCATTAAACCCGACCCAAACCCTTTCAAACCCTTGAAACCCTCTTCATCCTCCCACCACCTGCATCTCCATCTCCCATCTAAACCTTTCTTTTTCTTCATTTTCTACCTCTAAAACCCATCTCTGTAAACCCCATCACCTCCTCCACTAACCACCATCCCCACCTCTTTCATCCACCAAACCCTCTTCCATTTTTCTGCAAACCCGATCGGCCCGAGCTTCACCACCATCTCCACCATTTCTGCTGCCCCATCACCTATCTCAACCACCACCACCGCACCCAAAACCCCTCTTCAAATCCACCGGATTCCGGCCGATATCCATCTTCTCCGGCAAGCTTGCCGGAATCCGGCAAGCCTATCAATCCTCCACTTTCTTCTTCTTTCCCTCTTCCATTGCCAGCCACCACAACCTATTCATCTCCATCAAACCCTCTTCAATTTTTTGCCCAAACCCCACCTCTGCAAATCCAGCCGCCATCCACAACCCCCATTTCTTCTCCTCTACCTTCATCTTCACCTCTCCACCGCCACCAACCACCCTCTACCATTTTCCCCAAAACCCACTTCGAAAATCCAACTCCCAAACCCATTTTTTATTTTCCATTTCCACCTCCTCCGGCAACCTTGCCGGATTCCGGCCGAATCTCCACCATTTCCTCCTCCACCAAGCCACCACTTCCATTAAACCCCCTTCACAGCCATCAAACCCATTTCATAGCCGCCCACCTCCATCGGCCGCAACCTCCGCCACATCAAACCCATTTCGTAGCCATCAAACCCACTTCACAGCCACCATTCGTCCAACCACCCTCACCCACAAAACCCATTTTCTAAAAACCAAACTTTCCCAAGATCCACCACCATCAGCCACCTTCTCTTCACCAACAGCAGCCAAGTTCCTAGACAGGTAAGTTGCATAATTTCATTTCATTTCAGTTCTGTTTAAGTCAGTCCTCATTTCTGCCTTTGTTTGAGCGCGAATTTGTCCCTGTTTTAAGTATAAATCTGTCCCAGTTTTTAGCCCCACTTCAGCCCCTGTTTGGGCATAAATTCTGCTCATAAATTCTGCTCATAAATCTGCCATCTTTTGGCGCGGGTTTGGCTAATTTTCTGTACAGATTTCTGCCCATAAATCTGCCTTGTTTCGGCACAAATCTGTCCACAGATTCAGCTCTTGTTTCAGCGAATCTGTCCATAATCAACCTCTGTTTTGGCCTAGTTTTGTCCATGCATTCCACCCTTATTTTGGTGCACATTATGTCCACATTTCAGCACAATTGATGCATAAAATCTGTCCACCAAATCTGTCCTCTGTTAACGCAAATTCTGTCCACCAAATCTGTCTTCTGTTTGGCACAATTTTGTCCACCAATTCAGCCCTCATTTTGTTGGCTGAGCATGATGATATCCATAGCAGCCACTTCTTCATTTTGGTAATGACAGCACTTACACTCTTGGTGCTAACAGCCCATGGTCCTTTACGATGGCAGCCCCACCTTGTTTGTGCATGAGTTCAGCCCTCTAATCAGCCCCTATTTTGCATAATTGCTGTCCTACATGCATAACTGCTGTCCTACATGCATAACTGCTGTCCTACACTATATGTCTGCTGTCCAGCAATCCATAACTGCTGTCCCAGTTTCGCAAAAGTTCAGTTCAAGATTCGGCTCCCTGTTTTGCACATTCAGCCCATGATTCCGTCATAGATTTTTACACATTTCAGCTCATGGTTTAGTCCTAGTTTCGGCAATTCAGTTTGATGTAATGCAATGACGGTTCAATCTCTTGTTGTTTAGTCCATGTTCTCTGCTATGGAATCAGCCCGGTTACTTGTAATTCAGCCTATGAAATCAGTCTCTGTCTAGCACAAAAATTTACTCCATAGAGATTGTATGAGTACATCATGGATGAGTAATAGCATCACTAAGATGTATGTGGATGTGTACTTGTTTGCATGCATGTAAACGTGAGCTTGTGACTATGTGTTTGAATGAGAATGTATGTGAGAAGATATATATGCGCATGTCTATAAATAGATGTATGTGTTTGAATGTGTATGTGTGTTCTCATAGGTATAGTGATCTTTAGTTTTGAATTTTCATTTTTCGATCTCAAATGCTCAAAACTTTTAAAAGCAAACATCATCAATCTTGTAGATCTCGTCAAGCCGGTCAGTTCGACATATGGCGGCCCAAATTTGGCCAAAAGACGTGAGTTATGCTCGTTTAAAGTTTAGTCCATAATGATATTTTTGTTCCAAGTGTTTTAGAAATTATCGTGTCGAGTAATTTTTGGGGGCTGCTTCTGATCGGAATTGTTCAAAACTGTCAACTGGAAAAGTGTTTGTTATAATGTTTCCTAAAACTGTCTTATTGAGTAAATGTTTCCATAAATGCTTTTTAATATGTCAAAAACGACTTGCAAGCTTCAGTTTTTCTGAAAACAATGTCATTTCTGCAACAGCAGCTTGCTGGCCATTTTTAGGCTATTCCAGATCTGTTTCGTCCGAAGCCATACAAAGAAAAAATGTTCTTCACAAGATTTTCTAATACTTTATCCTTGAGTGAATTTTTCCAGAAGCGATCTTTTAAGTGTCAAAACTGAGCCCGAACTTTCAGTTAAAACACTAATATGTCTTTTAATGGCGATGGATCGGAAGAGGCCATTTTCCGGCCACTTCTGGCCAGATCCGAACGAACTGATCAACTGAGAGAATGTCATTCATGCTGAGATCTACAATTTTGATTGGTAGAGTTTTTGATGGTTCTGATGTTTGAGGGGTCCAAAAATCGGTGCAAAGTTGCATTTTTCACACTATATGTCATAATTGTGCTATTTCTTGAAAATCATGGACAACATGAGCTCTATTTAATTTTAATGAGTGTTCGGGATGTTTTGAGTTTGCTAGCAAGTCACAAATCGTATATTGAATCATTCCCATGATTTGTTTGGCATTTTTGACCATTTTTGGTGAAAATTACATGTTAGGTGGAAATTTTACCTTTTCTATTTTTTTTTAGATTGTTTTGAGCCTATATTGATTCTAATGCTTGTATCAGGGCGATGAAGGCGCTAGCCCAAGCCCATCCTTAGGGGACTTGCTCAGTCCAAGTAGCATACCCCTCCTTTGTATATAGGAGACTTGCCCAGTCTCATTCTCTTGCTTAACCTCCTCTTTGTGCGCCGGTTGGTTTTGGGAGAACATCCTACTCGGCTTGGCTTCATACCCCTACCCTTATGGGTATTGGGTCGCACATTTGTTGCACCCTAGGGCTAGGTAGCTGTCCGGCCCGGTTGGGTGTTTTACCTTTGCCAAATATGCACAGGGTCTCTTATTCCTTTTTACGTCATTTGTGTCTCGGAGACAAGCCTTGTCTCCTGTAGAGAGTTTCTCCTTTAGGAGGCTTACCTAGCCTCATGTTAGAATAACCCTTCCTCCTGGCGAGTCTTTGACTCATTTTACCCCTTTCTTGGTAGTGTTTTTAGTGAGTCTCTGACTCATTTGTGCTCTTCTTTTTTAGTGTGTTAGTTGGTAGTTCGCCTTTAGATTTGTTGTCATTCATCCTTGTTTGAGACTAACTCAGTCATATAGAGCCTTCCCTGCTTGGGATCTTAGATTGTTTTCTCTGTTCTTGGGACACTTCTTTACGTGTTGTGGTTTGTCTCTTTGAGACGCTAGTTGCTTATCCGGGGTTTCCCCTTTTGCTTTAGGGCTTTGCCCTAGTTTGTGGTATTACTTGCGTGTTCCCTTTAAGATTGAAAACATTTAAAGGTTTAGAGCATTGGAAAAGCTTTAAAATCCAAAAACATCAGAAATTTGAAACTCAAAAACATTTAAAAACTTTAAAAATATCAAAAATATTTGAAAAACATAAAAAACCTTAAAAATCTAAAGTGTTGAGTGTTTCTTTTCGAAGCGTAGTTTGAGAGTTCGTTTCGAACTACGTTGGCTTGATCCTCTTCCACGAGGTACGTAGTGCAGCTTGGGATTTACATCCCAAGTCCAGCCAAACTTTTTTGTAAATAAATGTTTTAAACCTTCTTCAAAAACTTTTAAAATCTTGTTTTCAAAAGATCTTCCTCTAGAGTTAGGAGTTTCTCCTAGATAGAGAGTTTTAGAGTTAGGGTTTTTCTTTTGATAGGTTGTTTGATTGTTTGTTTGCTGTGTGCTTGTTTTAGAGTTAGGGGTCTGTCCTAGAGTTATAGGAGTGCCTCCGTCCGGTTAGTTGGCGATTCACATCGCCGACTGATGACTAGGTCTTGGATACGTTAGCGATCCCTTGGTTTTCCTTAGGACACACAGCCTAGCTACACATAGGTTGTAGGAACCACCTGCATTAGCTTAGGGCTAACCTGCATTTAGCTAGGACATATAGGGTGTCCTAAAATCTACAATTCACTGGAATTTAAATAATCGTTCAAGAAGCTTTAATAATTAGTCCGGTCTTTTAGATCGAGTCTAGGATAGAGGTCTAGGTGTCTTAGGCATCCTAGCTTAGAATAGGTACGAAGAACTACGTTGCCTTGATTCTCGTGGAGGCGGGGATACGTAGGCTTCTTTGGATGAATACCAGACCATCCGAGGACTCGGGCTAATAATTTAGAGTCTTAGGATTTGTTGTATGGTTATTATATGTTTTGATGTGTTTTCTTACTTTCTTGTACTGATCCTGTACCTTTAGCTATAGCTTGCATGTGTTTGCACATCAGAATTTAAACACCCATTAGGCATGTCACTCATAACCTAGCTATGCTTAGGTGACACATCTTTCATTTCATTTTATGCGCTTATTATATTATCATCAGGAAATGCATGCTTAGGTAGACGATTCCTGATGATTGTTCCCATTTCATATGATTTTTACCCAAACTTCTTTGGAGTTAATAATAAATGGCATAAGAGACCAAGTGTTCGCACTCGGGCGAATTGGGGGCGCCTAACCCCTTCCCCATTCGTAACCAGGCACGGACCTTTTGTATCTCTGGTTATCCATTGCAAACAGAGCATTTGTTTTGGTTCCATGGCTTGTCCATGGATGGCGACTCTGAGTTCTTTTTAGGTACATCTCGGTTTCGAGCCCTGGCTCCTGATCAGGATGTATCTCATTCGTTTTGTATCGCCACTCGTGCTATGCTGTGAGGGTGGCATCAGTTTCGAGAGTTCCTTGGCAGAGCTCTCCTTCACTTTGTGGAGATCTTAGAGGATTGCAGGAGGGATCTCGCGTCCCTCGGCACCGTCCTCGGATCGGGGTCCACACAACCATGCTAGATAACACTCCGGGTTCCTAAAATAGGACGTGTGTGCATGTGAAATGCAAGGGTTTAGATGCAAGTGATGTAAGTGTGTGCAATAAGTTCGCGCAATCTATGATGCCTTCAGGTTTTGTTAAATTAAGTTCGAGTAAAATATGATGAGAAAATAAAACGAGACAAACTAATCTAACAAGTATAGAGTTTTTATGAGCCAGTTAAATTAAATTCAAATGAATTATCTTTTGAAATTTTAATGAAGTTAGGTGATCCCCAGCAGAGTCGCCAGACTGTGGTACCCTGATCCCGCGAGAGGGGCGTGGGGCGAGCCGCCGCGCTCTCTTCTCTTGGTCTCTCGTATCCACGCGATTGGCGTGTGTTTTTTAATTGTTGATTTTAATTCGTCTTTCCTGTGAACTTGGGATCACTAAGGCAATCCGAATTCCACACGAAAGAGACTGACAGAGTCGCCACCTAGATGTGGGATCTAGGACCCGAAATTAACCAGAAATCTAGACTCGCTACCTGGTTACGAGAATGGAAGGTATGGGGAGTTATCCGCCACATGCACCATTCCTGCCCGATAATCGGTCTTCGATTCCAAAAGCTAACTCTTTTAAATTTATTTTAAATGGCTCATTCAACTCTATGTTAATGTGCGAACTAAGTGATATGCATCCTATGATCTAATTTCAATGTGAATCCTAGATGTGTATCTTGATTTATTAATTTGTCTGGATTCATTCTAAGTGAAAGTTCTCCTAGAATTCTAATTTCATGGAAAGCCCTAAATGATTTGATTAAGCATTTACAAGAAAATTAATATCCAAAACACCACAATTTGTTGTGGTGCCGACTCGCGGGTGGTATGCCGTCAGACATCCAAGCTGCCTACGTACCCAAGCCTCACTGGGATCAGAGTCGACGTAGTTCGGTGCATTTAAGCTAAGCTACATATGCCTAACTCAACTAGGACACCGATCTAGACGGGATTGACTGTTTCAACAGTTTTAAGAGAAGTTATTTAATTCAAGTTGAGGATTTTATTATCTTAGGATTTCATCGAAGATGCTATATGATCCTATCTAAATGCAAGTTGTCCCTTAGACTAATGCAGGTTAGCCTACATCCTAGTTTACTAGGCTTGTCCTAGGGAAAAACTGGATGACTAGTGTAACTTGACCTATGGCACGGTTGCTATACATAGCAAGCGTCCGTGATGAGGCTGGACTCCTAACTCTAGGACTCCCTAAAACTTAGGACACAACACGACACGACACCATTGTTCCTAAATTGGGCTCTAAGGGTTCTTACGACGGAAACCATAATCCAATGGTTCCGAGAGACACGAGATGAATCGAGATGATGAATAGTGTGAGGGAATGGGAAAGATAGAGAAAGGTGCGACTGAACTTGGGAGTGCCAAATTGCCTACGTACCCCGTGATGGGGATCAAGCCACACGTAGTTCCACTAGCGAGGTTGCTTGGATTTTGGAAGACAGAATTGGTATTTGTATCTGGAATCGGGTTTGCATTTGAGCATTGGACTTGAGATTCAGAAACATTGATCTAGCAATGGGATTTTGGAATTGGGAATTTGCATCAAAGAATTGAGCATATAGGAATCATCAAGGGTTTGAATTTTCGGAATTCAAAGTGGGCGGGCTTATGAGATTCGGCCAAATGGATTCAGACATGCGACTCGGATTGTGTTGGGATATTACTTGGTTGGATTGGGTTAATGGTTAGGGTCAAGTGAGTCGGGTCTAAGTTAGGAGCAAACCCGAGACTAGCCATGGTCTAACTAGGAGGAAGCAGGGTACAAACCAGGGTGCGGACCAGGGTGCACCAGGGTGCGAACCAGCAGGGAACCAGCGTGCGAACCAGCAGGGGAACCAGGGTGCAACCAGCAGGGAACCTGGGTGCAACCAGCAGCGAACCTGGGTGCGAACCAGCAGGGAACCAGGGTGCGAACCAGCAGGGGAACCAGGGTGCAACCAGGAGGGAACCTGGGTGCAACCAGCAGCGAACCTGGGTGCAACCAGGGTCTAACCAGAGTGCGAACCAGCAGGGAACCAGGGTGCGAACCAATATCGAACCAGGGTGCGAACCAGTAGGGAACCAGGGTGCAACCAGCAGGGAACCAGGGTGCAACCAGTAGGGAACCAGGGTGTAACCAGCAGGGGAACCAGGGTGCGAATCAGTAGGGAACCAGGGTGCGAATCAGTAGGGAACCAGGGTGCAACCAGCATCGAACCTGGGTGCAACCAGCAGCGAACCTGGGTGCAACCAGGGTCTAACCAGAGGCTAACCAGGGGGAAAACGGACCCTACATGCTTCCTAACATGGTTTTTCTTTTAAAGTAAAAGATATGCATGAAAACAGACCCTACATAGAATTGAAATAAATGCCTACCTCTTTGGAAACCCACTTTGTGTTTGATTTTTCTTTGATGTTAATTCCTTGAAGATGATTCCTTGCTTGATAATGACTGCTTTTGATATATATCACCCAACGTATAAAATCACCCGATCCGGCAAGGATGGCCGAACCCTTGAAGAGATGAGGGAGAGGGATGAATTTTCTAAGAGAGGGGTTCTTTTTTCTTTTCTTGGATGGTGGGATGAGAGGGTATTTATAGGAGAATGGGATAGGAGGTTAGGTGAGGTTAGGTGGTTTTGGATGGTTAGGATGAGAGGATGAGGTTAGGTAAGGTTAGGTGGGGTTAGGTAAGGTTAGGTGAGGTTAGGTGAGGTTAGGTGAGGTTTGGATGGTTAGGATGAGAGGAGAGGTTATGTGAGGTTAGGTGAGGTTTGGATGGTTAGGATGAGAGGAGAGGTTAGGTGGTTTTGGATGGTTAGACCCAGGTCAAGATCTGCCATTGATCTAACGATTTACGGAAATCGGGTCTCGGAATGGAATCAGGGTCCGGGCTATGAAGTGACCCTAGCTTATTTTGTCCTGATTGATGATTCGTAAAGTCAGATCAAGATATTAATGACCTAAAACATATAAATCAATGATAGAGGGGGTTCTCACATGGATTTAACACACTAATTTCTTTGTTGATTAAAACAAAACAAAATGGGGTGTCTACACTAACAGATATCTAGTTGCTTGCTCTAACATAACACCTTACATGCACTTGTTTGCCCCTCCATGGTTTGATCTTCAACTGACTTTCTCAAGTACTTTAATCCAATACTTTTTACTTAAGATTCGCTTTTGAAATCTTAATTTCCAATGGTTGCAATGGTCATAAATTGAAATTACACAGGGTCTGCACATTATCAAGTGATTTAAGCTTGACTCAAGGCTATTCTAATTCATACAAATCCAAGGGAGCTGCGTTATATAACTAAAATGAGATAGCTATAAAATTCCATCCAGTAATCAATATGTACATCAGAGGGTGATCACAACATCAAGCCAGCAACCTCAAAATTTCTATAAAATCTTTATGCTACTTCAATCGTACCAATTTTGCACTTCCTCAAACTTTTCTCAACTTTAATAGTATTAACTCCAACCCAAATGACAATTTAGAAACTCTAGTATCACATGAATTCTTATTTTTATTTTTATTTATTATTATTTTTTTTTTTTTTACTTACAAATGAAGATAAGAAAACAATATCCAAAGCAAACATGCCATCCACAACCTGCTATTACGATCTAACTATTTTGCAACTAAAATTGAAATACTGATATGATACAACTACCATCATAAAAAACAAATACTGTATGCCAAAATTTGTATGCCAAAATCTGCCATATAAACCTGATCTTTAGATAAAGCATTTCTCTAGTCTTTGGATCTCACGCCTACACGCTATATATATTTTTTTTTATTAACTTCGTTTCGGTTTGTTAATATTCCAACACATTTTTCTTATCCACAGAACATGACTATCAGTAACAATGCACCAAAACCTCATCAACTAATGAACTGTGAATAACATGCAATGCCTGTAAGCCGAAAGTTAGAGTAAGATGTAAATTCCATCTTGCATATATCTCATATTCCAGACATTTAAGGTTGAAAGAAATAAAGCCAATGTTCAAGTTGAAAATTTAACATAGCTATCTAGATACTACCCTTGTTGAAAACATACACTCTATTAAACATAATTACTTCAATAAAAAATCACAGATGAATATGCGGTTAACAATTAATCAACTAAAGAAAGCGCCTTATAACCGAAACATGGCAATGCCAAAGTTAGTGAAAATACAATGATTTCTTCACAATTATCAAAACAGGGCAGAATTAATGCTAAAAACCTGAACAGGGTTTCTAGTATGAATGAATTACTACCAATGATTTATACATGTGACTCTTCTCTTCTTTGTTTTTTTTAACATCTACAAAATATAGATCACCCCAAATTCTCATTACTTCGCGATCTGTTTAACATATTCATGCAATAATCAAAACATTGATCATCATATTCTTTTGAAGAAACTTTGTAACTATATACCTCATGCACTGGAAGTCACACTTAAAAGGGAAAAATCAATCAAGAACCAAACCTTATTATATAATCTTAATGAAACAAATGTAAAAGATCAAAGCAGGCTTCAGTAACATTCAAACTTCTAAGCTCAAAGGCCAAAACTACTTATCAACAACAAATTAGCCTAAATTCTAATCATACATTAGACAGATATTCATTTAAACCTGAAATTGCAGAAAAAATAAATAAATAAAAAAATACCTGGAGTAGATCAGATCGTTTCCTTTCTTCTTTCTTAGACTAAAACTTTACCTCTTCCCAATTCAAGCTATGATATTCTTCGCAATTGATTAATAACCTTTGGATCTAAATCTCCATGGCACAATTGAAAGAGAAGCCAACAGATCTTGAAGAAAATTACTTGAACCTTACCGCTCTCAACTAAATCTTAGATCTGCTTCCTTATCTTGTTTTCTGAGATAATATTCTTCAATAAGCAGATCTGAAATCTCAAATTGATGAAACAATGGAGATCTAAGCCTATGAAATTCAGATCTAAAAACCAAAAGGCATAGATCTAGGGTTTCTAAAAGTAAATGATAGATCAGATGAATTGCAGAACAAGGATCCAGATCTTCCACTCTCTCTCTCTGTTTTTCTCTCGCTCGATCTCAGATCTAAGATCTCAGATCTGAGATTTCAGATCTTAGATCTCGGATCTGGCAATGATTGACCGGCTCGGAGACAAGAGAGGTGGCGGTGGAGGAAATAGAAGAAGGAGAAGAAGTGTAGGTGGCGGAAATAGAAAGTTGCAGAGAGGAGGTGCCGGAGAGGAGGTTACCGGTGGGATTTACAGAGGTTGCCGGAGGTGTAAGAAGAAGGAGAAGAAAAAAAAAGGATGAAATCGGAGCTTGACCGGAGTTTTGCCGGAGGCTTGCCGGAGGTATGTTGGAGAAGACGATCGGCGGAAAGCAAAACCCCCAAATCTCTCTTTCTCTCTCGCTCAGCTGCTTCGGATCGGAGATTGGATCTCCGACCAATGATCGGAGGAACGATCGGCGGCGAAGGAAGAAAATGAAAAAGAAATGAAAAGAAAATAAAACCTAAATCCTTCTCCTCTCTCGCTCTCTCTATTTCTGTTTTTCACGAGGATGAACAGTCCTCTATTTTTCTGATTTTTTTTTATATATAAAAAGAAAAATGTTGATAATGGCACTACTATTTTTGATAAGGCGCGCGAATTAATGATCGCACCCTTCCCGCTTTGTCTTATTAGCCCAAAAGACAATATTCAGCTATTTTACAAAAGGACACCCCCCTGTGCGGATAATTTGCCCCCCCTTTTGCATTTATACTACGACACTGACTCGGTCCGTTCGCAGGGCAAACCAACTCGGATTTCGACAAAATTTTACAGGGACCTATGGGGGACCCTAACCTAGCTTAGGGTGTAATTTGAGACCCTAACTCACTGGTTTGGCGAGGTTTCGCACCAGCAACACGAACTTGGGTCCGGTCAAAATGGGGTGTCTACAGATGCCCCTCTTTGGCAGAGCGTGTGTAGCACGCGAATGGCAAAGCTGAACAGACGACACATTTTGACTGACCCGAAAGCAAAGCAAATTTTTGGGTTTTCAGTTTTAAAACAATATTCACAAAGGTAAAATTCTAACAAAAATAGGGAGATATCCTCTCACCGACTCTTAACTCGGCAACCATGACACCTCAAAGAGATAGCCTCTCACTAATACTCACGACTCAACTAGCTAAACTAATTAGCAAAGATGAACGAACAATTGTAAAACATAAACATACTATTTTTTTATTATTTTTTTTATCAGGTGAAACCAAAGTAAACATAACAATTGCTCAAAGAGCATCAATCCAAACTAACAAACCAATCACTTCAAACACTCAAAGAGTTTTTATTTTTTCAATTTTTAGAAACCAACTTTGCGATTTGTCTAAGACAAATACAACTCCAAACATTCAAAGAGTTTCCATCTCTCGTTTTTTTTTATCAGGCTAAGCCAAAGTAAACATAACAATTGCTCAAAGAGCACCAATCAAACAAACAAATGAATTATTTCAATCACTCAAAGAGTTTTCATCTTTTTTTAATTTTTTAGAAACCACGATGCAACTTGTCTAAGACAAGCATAAATCCAAACACTCAAAGAGTTTTTCCTTTTTAGAAACCTGCCAAAAATAGGCCAAAGACCATTGTAATGAAATTCGTTCAAAACAAATTCAAAACCAAACACCCAAAGAGTTTTTTTATTTTTTTTTCAGATTTTTTTTTTCTTTTTTTTTTCTTTTTTTTATGCAGATCAGTCTAAAACTTGATCAATTATTAGGGTATTCGAATATTTGAGCTAAACTCAAACATCTAATACCGAGGCGAGACTAAGTCTCAAGCCTGGCGGTAGATATACAGATCATTGCTGAAAATAAATCTGTTTAACTACCCGAGTAACTCTGACTCCTCTCTTTCAAGGTAGCGAATCACTCCGGATCACGCGGTTCTGTTAAACAGTTCCACATAAATCCAAATTCGTATGTCCTGCTAAACAGTCCCATACAAACCTCTTCGCAGATACACATGACTCCTAACACGTTAGGAAGCTGCACATTGCGGAACGATGATCAGGCAAGTCACTACGTGACATTACAATACTAATCACCGGGGTACTAAATACCCGGGAGAAGGAAGAAAAGACCAATCCGTGTAGCACAGGATCGGAAATATTTTCCTATTAAATTTTTTCAAAAAGACCAAACCGTGTAACACAGGTTCGGTAATTTCCAATTCTATTAAATTCTTTCAAAACGACCAAACCGTGTAACACAGGTTCAGTGATTTCAAACTCTGTTAAAATCTTTCAAAAAGACCAAACCGCGTAACGCAAGTTCGGTAATTTCCATTTTTGTTAAAAATCTCTTTCAAAAAGACCAAACCGTGTAACACAGGTTCGGTAAATTCCATTTCTATTAAAAATCTCTTTCAAAAAGACCAAACCGTGTAACACAGGTTCGGTAAATTCCATTTCTATTAAAAATCTCTTTCAAAAAGACCAAACCGTGTAACACAAGTTCGGTAATTTCTCTTTGTAAAAGTTTTTCAAAAACAGATTTAAGGAACAATCAGATAGTGCAACACTAAATCCGATAATTTCTCATTCTATTAAAACACTCTTCAAAACACTTGAAGAAAAGACCAGATCGTGTAACACATATTCTGGTAATTTCTATCTTTATTAAGAAAAAACTTCAAGACAGCAGGAAGTTGAGAAACTCACAATGACTGAAAGAAAAGATCAACTCTTAATGATTTCATTGATAAACCAGTCATCTCTTCGCAAAGAGTAACTAAGATGCATGATTTTTATCAAAGACCGGACTCAAGTAACTTGAAACAATTTTTGGAGGTCAAACCTTTTTCAAAGACGCAAAGCATTCTATTGAAGTTTAAAAATCGCTGGAGTAAATTCTAAACTCCTCTGAGACCAAGATTTTTCCAGGAATTTTAACTCCAAAGGAGGATAACTTGACTAAAAAGCTCAATACAAAGAGTGTTCGAACTTCTCTAGTCTCTATTTTATAAAGATATTTATCTCAAGTATCAATGATTACTTGACATCTTTTATGACATAAGTCATAAAAGATGCCCCTAGTATGATTACTTCCATGACAAAATTCATTAGAGAGCAACAAAAAGGGAATGGGCCAAAGGCTTTTATTATTGAATATTTGAGATTACAACAAATTTTCTGATAAACACTTGGGTTTACAAGGCCTTTCACCGGTATAAGAAACTTGTTCTATTCGAAATTTTCTCATTTCTGCCATTTGCTGATACCGGAACTGAGCTAAAAGCTTGTCGACATCTGAACACTGCTCAGCTCTACATTATCCACAGGAACCACAAATTCTCTGCCTCTCTGAGCCTCTGAATCTTTATCACCCCGGCTTTGGGAAGAATACTGACTAAACAGGACTCTGGAAATTGACTTTGACTTGACAACAGACTGACTTTGACAGATAATGACCAAAGACTTTGACGAGTTTTAAACAAGACTCCAAAAGAGACTGAATCTGCTTCTTAAACTGATAAACATTTTAAAAGGGTCAAAGGTCCATCACTCTTAGAGTCTTTTAAATACCATGTTTTAAGATGTTTCAACCTCTTTTCAAGATCTCTGTCATGGTTATTATCCCTTCAGATTGTTTAGTTTCAATTTCCTAACTCAAAGAGTAGCAAAAGAAGCTCTGATGGTACTTACTCAGACATTAAAGAAGATCCAAAAAGAAAAATAGAAGTTCAACCAGCTTTCAGAAAGCTCTGTCCTTCGTGAAGTCTTACCATGACCAAATCGCCCTTTTGGGTTTTCGATTTAGCGGACCGCGTGCCTTAATTTTTGCCTGGACTGTCTGCCCTTGCAGATTTTCCATCCAGCAGGCCCAATGCCCTGATTTTCGCCTAAACTGCCCTTTCGGGTTTTCAGCTTAGCGGGTCTAAGACTCTATCATTTTTTTCTTTTTCTGTTTCTCTACAAACCTGGGCCTAAATACACCAGAAGGACTTTCAGGTAGGCTTAGGTTCAAAAAGGCTAAACCCTAATGTATTTACATGTTACTGGACCGAATCTGGACCCTCCAGACTTCCTACGTATCCCTGAAGAAATGGGAATCAGATCCGCGTAGTTCGCCCCATTTGGCTTTGCAAAAGACGTGACCGAACCCGAGTTAATCAGTCTACCTACGTACCCTTAAAAAGGGATCAGGTCATAACGTAGTTCAAACTACTTTCTTTTCTTTTCTTTTTTTTATATATATAAAAAAATGCCCCTAGTTTGGGTTCATCAAAGAAACAAATTGTTTTATAGGCCCAAGCCCAAAGGGTTTGCAAAACGGTTTAAAACATTTAGGCTGTTGACTTAAAGCTCAGGTCGATCAAAGACGGCCTCCTGGTGTACTTAAGCATAATACTTTTTTAACTGATCCAGGTTTGTAGGTTCATTTAATTTTTCTCCATTTTCATTGAGGAGTCTTACGGCTTTTCCAGGCAAGACTTCATCAACGATGTAAGGACCAGACCAGTTTGGCCTGAATTTACCTCGAGGATCAAATATCGGTGCCCTGTAGGACTTCAAAACTAGATCTCCGGGCTTCAAATCTCGAACACGAACTTTCTTATTAAAAGCTCTCTCGATTCGCCTCTGATATCCCTGAATATGGTACAAGGCTCTCAACCTCTTCTCGTCTATCATATGCAGCTCATCATGCCTGGCTCTAGCCCAATCAGACTCTGGCAAGTCAGCTTCCATCATCACTCTTAAAGAGGGAATCCTTACTTCAACGGGGAGGACTGCCTCCATTCCGTACACCAAAGAATATGGGGTTACACCGGTTGAAGATCTGATCGATGTCCGATAAGCCCACAAGGCATATGGAAGCTTATTCGACCAGTCTTTATAAGTCTCAGTCATCTTGCTAATAATGACTTTAACATTCTTATTTGCCGCCTCTACAGCTCCGTTTGTTTGAGGTCTGTAAGGAGATGACTTGTGATGTCTTATTTTAAATTCTTCACACAGGTGTAACACCTCTTTCTTGAAATGCGACCCATTATCTAAAATCAGCTCATTAGGCACTCCATATCTGCAAATAATATTGGCACGAATGAACTTCGCAACTGTATTCGACGTAATGGAAGCATACGAAGCGGCTTCAATCCATTTCGTAAAATAATCAATGGCGACCAGAATGTACTCATGTCCGCTCGAAGACTTTGGATAAACCTTCCCAATTATATCAATTCCCCAGACTGAAAACGGCCATGGAGAAGTCATAGAGTGCAACTCCGAAGGAGGAACATGAATAAGATTTGCATAGACTTGACACTTATGGCATTTCTTCACAAATGCGAAGCAATCTGCTTCCATTGTGGGCCAATAGAATCCAAGCCTCAAAATCTTTCTAGACAACATCTTGCCATTCATATGAGGTCCACAAACTCCCTCATGGGTCTGCTCAATAAGCTCTACGGCTTTGTCTTCATCAACACAGAGAAGCTGTATGCCATCAAATGACCTTCTGTACAGCTCTTCACCACAAATAACGAAGTTGGCAGCCAACTTCTGAAGAGTCTTCCTCTCTTTACTTGAAGCTTCTGAAGGATGCCCTTTACCAGCAATAAAATTCTTGATATCTATATACCATGGCTTCCCATCTGGACACCTGGCTAAAATCTCTATTGCATTCACATGCGACGGGGCCCACTGAAGTCTGACAACTAGCGGTTGAACCTCCATTGATATAGAAATGTCTAACATCGAGGCCAAAGTAGCCAAAGCGTCAGCAAAATGATTTCTGGTCCTTGACAAGTGAGTGAACGTAATGTTCTTGAACTTTCTGACCAAAGATTCCAAATAAGTGTTATAAGGGATCAATTTATCTTCTCGAGTTTTCCATTGCCCATTAATCTGGCAAATGATCAAGATAGAATCCCCAAACACATCAATATCTTGAATTTCCAAAGCTAAGGCTGCCTCTAACCCAGCGATGCAAGCTTCATACTCGGCCATATTGTTCGTACATTCAAACTGTAGCTTGATAGAAACAGGAATATACTCTTTCTGAGGGGATATAAGCACAGCTCCTACTCCTTGTCCTCGACTGTTTACAGCTCCATCAAAATACATAAGCCACTTAGTACCCGAAGCTTCTTCTTCAATATCCATGATCTCTTCGTCCGGAAATTCTGCCTTCAGAAAAGCATTCTCTTCAACGGGTGCATCGGCCAACTGTTCAGCAACGACACGTCCTTTAATTGATTTCTGAGTGACATAGGTGATGTCAAACTCAGACAGTAACAACAACCATCTTGCGGTTCTTCCTGTAAGGGCCGGCTTTTCAAACAAATATTTTAACGGATCCATCCGCGAAAGCAAAAAGATCTTGCTCGAAAGCAAATAATGTCTAAGCCTCTGGGTAGCCCAAACTAATGCTAGACATGTCTTTTCTAACACCGTGTACTTTAACTCGTACTCCAGCATCTTCTTACTGATATAGTAAATGGGCTTCTCCCTTTTAGACTCTGAATCTTGCTGAGCAAGCATGCAACCCATTGCTGTATCTGTGATAGACAAGTACAACAACAACGGCTGACCCGGAATGACAGGTGATAGAACAGGGGGCAAGGATAGACACTGCTTAACTTTTTCAAAAGCCTCCTGACACTCTTCATTCCATTTCTTCGAGGAATTCTTCTTCAGAAGCTTGAAAATGGGTTCACACGTCATCGTCAGATGTGATATGAACCGTCTCAGATATTGAACTTTGCCAAGGAAACCTCGGATCTGCCTCTCTGTCTTCGGCGGCTGCATTTCTTGAATCGCCTTAATCTTTTGCGGGTCTACTTCGATCCCTCTTTCACTGACCATAAACCCTAAGAGCTTTCCTGATGTAACACCAAAGACGCACTTATTCGGATTTAGGCGAAGCTGATATTTCCTGATTCGCTCAAAGAACTTTCTCAGGGCAACAGTGTGCTCAGGTCGAGTCTTCCCTTTTACAATCATGTCATCGACATATACCTCGACCTCTTTATGGATCATATCATGTAAAAGAGTTGTAGCAGCCCTCTGATATGTAGCACCAGCATTTTTCAGACCAAACGGCATCACCCTGTAGCAGTAAGTACCCCACTGAGTAATGAACGCTGTCTTCATCATGTCCTCTGGCGCCATCTTAATCTGATTGTAGCCTGAGAATCCATCCATAAAAGATAGAAGAGCATGACCAGCTGTATTATCAACCAGGAGATCAATATTGGGAAGAGGAAAGTCATCTTTAGGACTTGCCTTGTTCAAGTCTCGAAAATCGACACACATTCGAACTTTTCCGTCCTTTTTGGGCACCGGTACGATGTTCGCAAGCCATTCTGGGTATTCAACCACTTGAATGAACTTTACTTCTAACAGCTTTTTAACTTCTTCGTAAACTTTCAACTCCCATTCAGTTTTGAGTTTTCGGAGTTTTTGCTTTTTTGGCTTAATACCAGGGATTAAGGGTAAGCGATGCTGAACAATTTCCTCACTTAATCCTGGCATGTCATCATATGACCAAGCAAAAACTTCCTTGAACTCTTTAAGTAAGGCGATTAATTCCTCGCGTTCTTCAGGAGATAAAGTTTTGCCAATTCGAATTTCCCGAATCAAGGTTTCGTCACCTATATTCACGGTTTCAATTTCCTCTTCGAGTGGTTTTGCTCGGCGACTCTCATCCTGTTGAATCATGTATTTGATTTCAGGAGGAGTGTCGTCGGCATCCTCATCAGAGGGGGAGTCTTGATTGTTATTATTAAGTTTATCAGATTCTGAAGCAGAAACATTAGAAGTAAAAGTAGAGGCAGGAATGTACACAGAAGAAGAATGCTGTATTTCATTAAATGTTGAATCAAGTACATCGAATGAAGAATTACCCACATCGGGCTTTTCAATGGACTCTTGAAACAAATTTACAGACTCAACGTATAGATTGACATTTGTGTCAATTAACTCTGAACTATGCACTAAAAGAATATCTGACTCAGCATCTGATTCAACCTCATTAGAAGAAGGAGAATCAACATCGACCTCGGAAGACTCGACCTTTATAGTACCTGCATCAAAAGAATCGTTAGAATAAACAGACTCTGAATCAGACTTAAAGACTGACATGGACTTACGGACAACCGACTTTTTTGAAGGGACACGACTGTTTAAGTAAGTAACCTGAGGTATGACCTGAAAGGTTCAGTTAGCCAACGGTTCCTCTGCCGGGGTGATTAAATGAGTAGGGTTCAGAATTGAGGTCTTCTGATCAATCACAGCAATAGTCTGTGAATCCTCAAGAAACAATAAACTCAGAAGGCTCGACTCTACATGCTCTGCCCAATCAGCTTCTGACTCAACTTCTGAAATCTGCAGACCAATCTGCTCGTCTTCTAACTGCAAATCGAAGAAAATTTCAAAGCCTGGCAACCTTTGCCCTGAACTCTCATCCAGCCAAGTCTCGGCAAAACCACAAAAAGGGACATCAGCACCTTCTTTTCTAAACCGGCCATTCATCGTCAAACTAATCGGCGCCATTGGTAATTCTAACCCTCTGCGGCGACACTCAGCCCATTTCATCATCAGCAACCTCATTTCTTTAATTTCCTTCTTTGAGGGCTTGTACCCTAGCCCAAACAGACCATTGAAGGATTCGAACTCAGGGAATTCGGTCAAACCCTGATGGTATTTCCCCAGCCCTGCACCTGGCATGTATCCCTGTCGACGAACCATCCGAACGACATTCGAGTTTGTACTGGTCAGGAAACAAATTTCCTCATTCATAGCTTCTTTAAAGGTGATGGTAGCCACCTCTAGTGAAAATCCAGTTAAACTAACATCCTCAGACTTCTCCATTGTCAGGTCCTGAGTAATCAGTCCTACTTCCAGGTCCGGGTCTCCCTTTACAGTTACTACTCCGTTTTTACGAAGAAATTTCAGCTTTTGGTGAAGAGAGGAGGGAACAACCCCGAACTTGTGCAACCAAGGGCGTCCAAGTAACAGCAAAAATGAGGCTTTAATGTCCAAAACCTGAAATTCTATTTCAAAGTCTTCTCCTCCGATTTGAATTTCAGTTACCAGGGTTCCGATAACATCTCGGCGAGTACCATCGTACGCCAGAATACCCTGTTCAGATGGGATGAAGTCTGCGGGACCAAACCCAAGAGTTGTAGCTGTACTCAGCGGGCAAACATTCAAAGCAGAGCCATTATCAACCAACACCTCTGGTACTCTTTTCTTATTGCAAACAACAGTGATTTTCAAAGATTTTGTGTGGTCTCGGCCCTCAGAAGGCAAATCATCATCAGTGAAAGACAAAGTCTTAGACACTCTTGTCATGGCAACCAAGCTTACCAGCTCATCAGGAGTAGTGTCTACAGAGACTTGTGCCGAGTTAAGCTCTTGAAGAACTAACTTTCGATGCTTAGATGAGGCCATGAGTAAACCCCATACGGAAATATTGGCCTGAGTCTTTTTCAGCTGTTTCAACAAGCTCTCTTCTTCTTCATCGGCGCTGACCTTACTGACCTTATTCTGGTTCTCAGCGTTTCGCGCATATTCTGCAGGATTTTCAACACATAATTCTTGAGGCTTGAATATACGCCCACCACGGGTCATGTGACGCATCTCGTCACAATGGTTATCTAACAACAATAGCTCATCTTCTTCAAAGTCCTCGGCCCTTAAGACATAAGGAGTTTTCTTTACTCTTCCTGCATTATCAGTCTGAAATACACTAGACTGAGACGAAGACGATTCAGCCAATTCATCGTCGTCAAATGAAATTACATATGGTTCCCTCCTTTCCACTGCTTCCAGCTCCCCATCATCAAACATCATGACATAGGTTTTTTCTGGGGTAATGGTACAAATGAGAGTTGAAGGATCAAGCGAAGGCTCATCAGTAAAGATGGCATTGGTAGTAGAAGGAGGCATGGCATGATGGTTGGGAAGTGGGTTTTGAGTGACGTTTGGTCTCTCCACTGCCAATTCATTTTTGTCAATCATATTTTGAATGGCATGCTTCAAGGCCAAACAATTCTCAGTCAAATGCCCTGGACCTCTATGATATTCACAATATTGGTCCATCTTCCAGAATGTGGGTAAGGGATTGGGTGGAGGTTTGATATCCGGGAGCCTGATCTTCCTGTCTTTCATAAGCCTTTTGAATATCATTATTATAGGATATGGAAGAGGATCAAACTTTCTGTCAAAGGTACCTCTCCTTGGCGCTCTGGCAGCTTCTGCAGCAACTCTGGCCACAGGCCTGGTGTAACTGACAGCGTGAACTTCCTTGGGCGGGACCATAGGTCTTTTCCCTTCTCGGATCTCTGTAGAAACTTTTGCTCTCAGACCCTTTGCTATAGCATCTTCAGTCTGAGTACCAGTCTTGATTAGATGATCAAAACTCGGATAATGCTGAGGTGCCAGAAAATGGAAATACTGAGGAGACAAACTCTTCAGAACTAGCTTTATCTGTTCTGATTCAGTCATTCTCTGGCTTAACTGGGCAGATTTGTGTCTCCAACGCCTGATAAAGAAAGTAAAGGTCTCTTGAGGACCTTGCTTCAACTGCTTTAGGTCCCTCTTTGTGACCTCAATACCTTCTTCCATCGAGAACTGCTCTATCAATTTCTCAGAAATGTCCTCTAGGGTTCTCACTTCTTCAGGTTTCAGCCTTAGGAACCATTTCTTCGCAATCCCAGTTAAAGAGATCGGAAACAACTGCGCCATCTGTTCACGGCTCAGACCGTACTGTTGGGACAAAATGATAAACCACCTCATGTGGTTACGCGGACACCCGGTTCCATCATATTTGTCATAATCAGGAGCTTTGAAGTTGGGAGGCAAAGAAACTGTCGAAGACAGTATCAGTTCAGAGACATCAAACTTCTTAGGCCCCTGGACTTTCATCTGCTCCATATCATGAGCCATCTTGCTAAATTTTTCGGACATTTCTTTTTCAAAATTTTCAAACTTTTCTTTTTCTCCATCAACTTTTGGAGCGCAATACTCTGCAGCGTATTGGGCGTCATCTATATCAACCTCAAATGGCGAGATATCAGGTCTACGCGCTTCCGGAGATGCAGCACGAGTATGCTGAAGTACCGGTCTAGAGGTGGAAGTCTTATCACTTATCTGGGTCTTCATACATGCCATTTCTTCTTTCATCCCGGCCATGTCCCGAGTGAGATTCTTCATCATCTCTTGCATACTGAGCAGAAGGTCAGTCGAGTCAGTCATTTGGTTCACTTCAAAAGAACCGGAAGACTCTGGTGAAGGAGGTAAATGTACTGCGGATGACACAGGATAATCAAAGTGACGAACAAGTCTAGACACTGAAGTAGGTCTAGACCAGGCAGGTTTAGCTTGGGAGCCCTTTTTGGGAGCGATGGTTGCTATCTTTCAGAATCCTGATTGGAAGTTAACAAACTAGATTAAATGATTGACAAATGAAATAAGATAGTTTGCACCAATAAAGAGAAAAGAAAAACAAACATCCTTTGTATTGATTATATTGACAAGTTACAACACCAGCGATTGGTTACATGAAAAATGATAAACCCTGAATTATGGACTATCTATAACATGTATCAAGTAAAATTTCTTTCTTTAAATTTTCATCTATAATGAAATCAGATTTACAATTTTTGACTCTGATTATATTCAAGTGAAACAAATGAAAACAATAAAAGAAATGACAATCTCGAGCTGAAGATCTTCAAGATTCGGCGATCCGAGCTTTTTTGGCTGCAAGCTTTTCCGGTAATTCCCCACATCGGACCTTAGATGATAAACCAAATCTTTTCTCTACAACCTTATTTCTCCAAGCAGCTATAATGTTTCTGATCAGATCAAGAGATAATTTTTCACAAGGAGGAGGTGTTACAGCCCCAGGAGAACATGGATGTCCTGTGATCTGATGAAGTAAACGGATTGGCGCATAAAAGGTTGACTTTTCTAAACCCATGAGATATACAAATGGATATGGGTAAGTACTGGTGATAACATGTAAACACGGATGAATCACACAACAAAACTGACTTTTCTCCACGTGCTGTAACCAATTACACCACTCATCAATGGATTGCGGTTGGTTGGCCATCGGTTGCCAGGACGGGAAATTTTTCAGGTAGTATTTGCCGCGACTTTTTGGCTGAAGAATAGTGAGTTTTTCACAAAGCCAAACGTATAACAATTTGGCACACCCATAGAAACTATTCTGAACCTTTTGATGGTCAATACGATCTAGTCCAAAAAAAGTTTCTGCCAGCATAACAGGGACCGGATTCCTTCCTTTGTTAATTTGGTCTACTACCCCGAGCAAAGCCAACGGGACGACACGGGAGTCTCCACGAATGACATGACGCGCAAAAACTCCAAAGATTAAGGCGCTACGCCGACAACTCTGAAAATGGGAGTTAGCGGGGTCAATGTTCTTAGAAAAAAGTTTAATGAGATCATAAACTTCCACGTATGTGCCCTTGAAACAAGGTAGAGCATCAACAATATCATTTTGAAATAGCTCATTGAAGAGGGAAGGAGAGTCCATGCTTAAAGGTCGAATCCAGAGTCCTTCAGGTGGAATTTCTAACAAGGCGCACCAATCTTCAAAGATTGGACAGAATTCAAACGGACCGAATCGAAAAACATGAAGGGTAGGATCCCAGAATTTTGCAGCTGCTTGGAGAAATTTCCAATTCACATCAGATACACTCAGATGATTGAATGTGCTTATAAATCGATCAACCGTACTTCTCTCATGTTCCCGCGGGAGAGCTTTGATAGCCTCACTAATCCAATCTTTCAATACATTATTTGACATGATCAAACCTAAAACCAGACAAAAACAAGATCATGAGAAAAAGGAAATATCCATAAGCAAATGATAAGGATAAACTTGATGATCAATTTAAAGGGGAGGATACAATTGGGGACATTGAATTTTTCATCGAAGATGAGAGATAACCAAGAGATCAGACAATAGACCACGGCCACAAAATGACAAAAGTAGGTCGCAAACCGGATCTAAATCTGATGATGAATATCATCAACTGTACGATCTAGAAGATCAAAATGATAGATCATGGTCATAGGGACAACGGACAAGCCATCAACCAGATCTAAGACATAACAGGTTGAAAAATAAGGATCTAATCCTAACTGAATGATGTATACATAGGAATCCAAGATAAGGTAGACCGACTCCAAAGGATAGCAATCATGCTTAACATGTTTTTGGGTAAAATCCAGCAGCATAACGGCTATACGAGGAGGTCAAGGTCCAAACTAAGTAAACTGACTCTAAAGAGTAGCAATCATGCTCAAAATGTTCTGCGAAAAATTCGACAGCATAACGGCTAAACAAGAAAGTCAAGAAAAGGCAAACTCACGGTTTTCTTAACTCTAAGAAATAGCGGTTATGCTCAAAATATTCTGCGAAAAATTCGGCAGCATAACGACGCTAGACAAGGGATCCTCGTAACTCAATCAAAGATATATGAACAATGATTACCAGAGAAAGGTGATCAGCTAAAAGACTGACCAAAGGTGAGAATATACAACAACAGGTCAAACCCTATAATCAAGAGATCAAGGACCAAACCTGGCCAAGGTAATGGCGGTAAAAAGCCACTGACTAGATCTAGATCTGAATAACGAATGGATACAACTGATTGAAATGAATAAGGAACTCTAACTAAGAGGAGAACCCTAATATACATAATCAGTATATATAGGTATATACACATACACACAAATCCTAACCAGGGGTACCAGCCCTAATTCTAATTTAACTAAGTCAAGAAAATCTTGACTCAAGACAGACTGATAAGTATACTAGGACCGCGTCGTAGCCATGTAAAATGAGCTACCCTAGTCTACAAATGGGGCAAAGCTCCTAACTCTAGGCTCCACATGTGTGAGCAATACATGTTCGACCCTATATGAATGCAATACAGATGTATATAAACACAGGTACTTCCTAGTTGGGTTTCACTAGGTCAGTAAGTATATACATAATATATAAAACAAAGTAGGGCTCCGGACTCAATCTACAGGGTACTATGCGTATGAAACATACTTAATATGTATAACTCAAGTGCACCGAGTGTTATACATAGTATGCTTCATTGCTCATCGGCTACTGTAAACACAAGTGCACCGAGTGTTTACGGCTGCAGCGCTGGCGCATAGCTTGGAAATAAATTCAACAGTACCATCAGGGTGAAGACATCCCAGTCGGGTACGCATCGAATCTATCCCGTGGAGCCAAGAAGGAAAAACAAAAAATAATAAAAGAAATAACAAATATGATAATGCATGAAGTGTAGTGTGTGAATCCCTTGTTTTAATTATGCACCTATCTGGTGCCCCTGGATTCTAACGATAGAGTTCCCATTTAAAATGATTTTAACTCAAATTTCTCCAAAGTTAGTAAAAATGGCATTTCTATAGAGTTAGGCAATGTTTCAAAAACTCCCCAGCAGAGTCGCCAGCCTGTGGACCCCGATCCGAGATAGGCGGCGAGGGAACGGGTCCCTACCACCCTCTGGATCATCCACGTGTGTGGAGAGCTCTACCAAGGAACTCTCAAAACGGATGCCACCCTCATAGCATAGCACGAGTGGCGATATATAAAAAGAAAGAGATATGTCTCGATCCGGAACCGAGGTTCGAAACCGAGACATACCTGAAATAAACTCAGAGTCGCCATCCATGGATATGCCATGGAACCCTAAAATCAAATCCTCTGTGCAATAGATAACCAGAAATATATATATAGGTTCGTGCCTGGTTACGAATGGGGAAGGTCTGAGAGCACCCCCGATTCGTCCGAGTGCAAGCACTTGGTCTCTTATGCCATTTATTATTAACTCCAAAGAAGTTTGGGTAAAAATCATCTGAAATGGGAACAATCCTCAGGAATCGTCTACCTAAGCATGCATTTCCTGAGGATAAAGATAATAAACACATATAAAATAAAATGAAAGATGTGCCACCTAAGCATAGCTAGGTTATGAGTGACAAACCTAATGGGTGTCTAAGTTCTGATGTGCAAACACATGCAAGCTACAGCAAAAGGTATAGGATCAGTACGAGAAAGTAAGAAAATACATCAAACATATAATAACAACATAATGAATCCTAAGACTCTAAATTATTAGCCCGAGTCCTCGGATGGTCTGGTATTCATCCAAAGAAGCCTACGTATCCCCGCCTCCACGAGAATCAAGGCAACGTAGTTCTTCGCGCCTATTCTAAGCTATGATGCCTAAGACACCTAGCCCTCTATCCTAAACTCGATCTAAAAGACCGGACCAATTATTAAAGTTTATTGTACGATTATTTAAATTCCAGTGAATTGTGGATTTTTAGGACACCCTATATGCCCTAACTAAATGCAGATTAGCCCTAGGCTAAAGCAGGTGGTTCCTACAACCTATGTGTAACTAGGCTGTATTTCCTAAGGAAAACCAAGGGTGGACTAGCGAATCCTATTCTAGTCATCACTCGGCGATGTGGATCGCCGACTGACCGGACGGAGGCGTTCCTATAACTCTAGGACAAACCCCTAACTCTAAAAAAAATCACAAACAAGCACACAACAAAACAAAGGTCAAACCCTAACTCTAAACTCTCTATCTAGGACAAAGTCCTAACTCTAAAGGAAGAGCTTTTTGAAATCAAATGCTTATTCAAAAAGATTTAAAACCCTATTTACAAAAGTTTGGCTGGACTTGGGATGTAAATCCCAAGCTGCACTACGTACCTCGGAAGATGATCAAGCCAACGTAGTTCGAAACGAACTCTTCTAATGACTATTTCTAAAACACTTAACACTCTAGGCTTTTTAAGGTTTTTCAAGTGTTTTTGATTTAATTTCTAATGTTTTTGAGTTTTAAAATATTTAATGTTTTTGGATTTTAAAACTTTTTTCCAATACTTTTGAAGTTTTAAAGTGTTTTTTCACCCTTTTGGTCAAAGACCTAAGGGAAAATACAAAGAAAAACCCTAGGGCCAAACCCTAGAGCCAACAGGGGAAACCCCTAAACCAAGTAAACTAACGCCAAAGGCGAAGGAATGATCTAAGATCACAAGCGAGCACAGCTCTCCGAAGAAGACAAATGAGTTAAAGACTCCCTAACAAGAACAAATGAGTCAAAGACTCCTTAACAAGAACAAACGAGTCAAAGACTCTCTAATAACACCAACTAAGAGATGAAAGCGTCAAAGACGAATGAGTCAAAGACTAGCCTGAAAGAGAATGAAACACGAGTCAAAGACTCCACTAATAACAACACAAAGGAAGCAACCGAGTTGAAGACTCTCTAATAAAAGCAACTAGAGGATAAAAGAGTCAAAAACTCTCTAAAGATACTGCAAAAGGAAAGGCGAGTCAAAGACTCTCTAATAAATCCAACTGAAAGAACAAATGAGTCGAAGACTCTCTAGAAAAACTGCGAAAGAGATAAATGAGTCAAAGACTCTCTAATAACATCATCTAAAGGATGAATGAATCAAAGATTCTCTAATCGAGGCTGACTCCTATACGAATGGACTATCGACTAAGGAGAAGCTCACAAACAAAAGGAATAAGAGACCTTGTGCATATTTGGCAAAGGTAAAACATCCAACCGGGCCAGACAGCTACCTAGCCCTCAGGGTGCAACAAATGTGCAACCCAATACCCATAAGGGTAGGGGTATGAAGCCAAGCCGAGTAGGGTGTTCTTCCAAAACCAAACGGCGCACAAAGAGGAGGTTTAGCAAGAGAAATGAGACCGGGCGGGTCTAAAAGGAAATAAGAGACTTCATGCATATTTGGCAGAGGTAAAAACATCCAGCCGGGCCGGACAGCTACCTAGCCCTCAGGGTGCAACAAATGTGCAACCCAATACCCATAAGGGTAGGGGTATGAAGCCAAGCCGAGTAGGGTGTTCTTCCAAAACCAAACGGAGCACAAAGAGGATTAACGAGAGAATGAGACCGGACGGGTCTCCCAAACACACAAAGATGGGCTCTAAGCAACCTTATCAATGCCCTTGCAAAGGGAGAAGCAAGGCTAAGACAACTAATTGACCAAATTGGTCTCTAATTAACAAAGGAACAAACTGAAGTACAACCTCAGAGAGGATTCTACAAATGAGGCTTGCCTCCAAAGGAGGACTGCCTAACGAGACAAAGTATGTCTCCTAGCACAGGCTCTATTATCTAAAGAAGTCTAGAAGACTACGCTAGTCTATCTAAAGAGAAGAAAAAGGTTACTAAGTAAACTCAAATTTCATTCAATTATTATAAAAACAAATCAAACATCCGCAAAGTAAGGTCTACAACTAAAGAGTGCACAATCTGTAATAATAACAATCATACAATGATAAACAACGTTAATTAGTCCAGACCAGCCGCTGGATGGCCTAATAAAGCAAGAAACAACATTAAACACTTCTATGCCCAACCACAAGTGCCACTGCCCCGATATGGGGGTGAAATCAGATGATGCTAAAGTAATCATCTGATATCACAAATACACAGGATAATATTCCTACAAACCGCCTTGAAATCAGACAGTACTCATGTCGATAATATCGAATAGAGTAGTCATCTGATTTCCTCCTTCAATTAAACAATTTATTGAAATAAAATTAATTAGCCCAGACCAGCCGCTGGGTAGCCTAAGTAAAATAAGCTTTCAAAATAGTCTCACCTGGGCAGTCAATTCATCTTCAGAACCTAACTCAAAGTTTAGTACAAGAGAAGAATATTAAAAAATTTAATAGATTATACAAATGCATGCAATGATATTTCTGATTTTTATAAATTTTGATGCATAACAAGGGGGCATAAACTTGTGCAGATTCAAGTGCAAAAATGGTGAGCCACAAAACACAAAAACGGGCTCCAATATGAGGCTAAGTAAGCCTCCTAAAGGGGGAACTCTTTAAATAAGACCAGGCTTGTCTCCAGACAGGGACTCGGTAAATGAGGCAGAGCCTGCCTCCTATGGACAAGCTCTCTACCAAACTAAAAAGGACTCTTAGAAGGGAGGCTCTAAGAAACAAGGCTTGTCTCCGAAAGAGAAACACCTTAATGAGACAAGGTATGTCTCCTAGTGCAACTCATTATCGAGACCACAGTGATCTCCTAAACAAAAGGTTCCTCTATCTAACAGATATCTAGTTGCTTGCTCTAACATAACACCTTACATGCACTTGTTTGCCCCTCCATGGTTTGATCTTCAACTGACTTTCTCAAGTACTTTAATCCAATACTTTTTACTTAAGATTCGCTTTTGAAATCTTAATTTCCAATGGTTGCAATGGTCATAAATTGAAATTACACAGGGTCTGCACATTATCAAGTGATTTAAGCTTGACTCAAGGCTATTCTAATTCATACAAATCCAAGGGAGCTGCGTTATATAACTAAAATGAGATAGCTATAAAATTCCATCCAGTAATCAATATGTACATCAGAGGGTGATCACAACATCAAGCCAGCAACCTCAAAATTTCTATAAAATCTTTATGCTACTTCAATCGTACCAATTTTGCACTTCCTCAAACTTTTCTCAACTTTAATAGTATTAACTCCAACCCAAATGACAATTTAGAAACTCTAGTATCACATGAATTCTTATTTTTATTTTTATTTATTATTATTATTATTTTTTTTTACTTACAAATGAAGATAAGAAAACAATATCCAAAGCAAACATGCCATCCACAACCTGCTATTACGATCTAACTATTTTGCAACTAAAATTGAAATACTGATATGATACAACTACCATCATAAAAAACAAATACTGTATGCCAAAATTTGTATGCCAAAATCTGCCATATAAACCTGATCTTTAGATAAAGCATTTCTCTAGTCTTTGGATCTCACGCCTACACGCTATATATATTTTTTTTTATTAACTTCGTTTCGGTTTGTTAATATTCCAACACATTTTTCTTATCCACAGAACATGACTATCAGTAACAATGCACCAAAACCTCATCAACTAATGAACTGTGAATAACATGCAATGCCTGTAAGCCGAAAGTTAGAGTAAGATGTAAATTCCATCTTGCATATATCTCATATTCCAGACATTTAAGGTTGAAAGAAATAAATCCAATGTTCAAGTTGAAAATTTAACATAGCTATCTAGATACTACCCTTGTTGAAAACATACACTCTATTAAACATAATTACTTCAATAAAAAATCACAGATGAATATGCGGTTAACAATTAATCAACTAAAGAAAGCGCCTTATAACCGAAACATGGCAATGCCAAAGTTAGTGAAAATACAATGATTTCTTCACAATTATCAAAACAGGGCAGAATTAATGCTAAAAACCTGAACAGGGTTTCTAGTATGAATGAATTACTACCAATGATTTATACATGTGACTCTTCTCTTCTTTGTTTTTTTTAACATCTACAAAATATAGATCACCCCAAATTCTCATTACTTCGCGATCTGTTTAACATATTCATGCAATAATCAAAACATTGATCATCATATTCTTTTGAAGAAACTTTGTAACTATATACCTCATGCACTGGAAGTCACACTTAAAAGGGAAAAATCAATCAAGAACCAAACCTTATTATATAATCTTAATGAAACAAATGTAAAAGATCAAAGCAGGCTTCAGTAACATTCAAACTTCTAAGCTCAAAGGCCAAAACTACTTATCAACAACAAATTAGCCTAAATTCTAATCATACATTAGACAGATATTCATTTAAACCTGAAATTGCAGAAAAAATAAATAAATAAAAAAATACCTGGAGTAGATCAGATCGTTTCCTTTCTTCTTTCTTAGACTAAAACTTTACCTCTTCCCAATTCAAGCTATGATATTCTTCGCAATTGATTAATAACCTTTGGATCTAAATCTCCATGGCACAATTGAAAGAGAAGCCAACAGATCTTGAAGAAAATTACTTGAACCTTACCGCTCTCAACTAAATCTTAGATCTGCTTCCTTATCTTGTTTTCTGAGATAATATTCTTCAATAAGCAGATCTGAAATCTCAAATTGATGAAACAATGGAGATCTAAGCCTATGAAATTCAGATCTAAAAACCAAAAGGCATAGATCTAGGGTTTCTAAAAGTAAATGATAGATCAGATGAATTGCAGAACAAGGATCCAGATCTTCCACTCTCTCTCTCTGTTTTTCTCTCGCTCGATCTCAGATCTAAGATCTCAGATCTGAGATTTCAGATCTTAGATCTCGGATCTGGCAATGATTGACCGGCTCGGAGACAAGAGAGGTGGCGGTGGAGGAAATAGAAGAAGGAGAAGAAGTGTAGGTGGCGGAAATAGAAAGTTGCAGAGAGGAGGTGCCGGAGAGGAGGTTACCGGTGGGATTTACAGAGGTTGCCGGAGGTGTAAGAAGAAGGAGAAGAAAAAAAAAGGATGAAATCGGAGCTTGACCGGAGTTTTGCCGGAGGCTTGCCGGAGGCTTGCCGGAGGTATGTTGGAGAAGACGATCGGCGGAAAGCAAAACCCCCAAATCTCTCTTTCTCTCTCGCTCAGCTGCTTCGGATCGGAGATTGGATCTCCGACCAATGATCGGAGGAACGATCGGCGGCGAAGGAAGAAAATGAAAAAGAAATGAAAAGAAAATAAAACCTAAATCCTTCTCCTCTCTCGCTCTCTCTATTTCTGTTTTTCACGAGGATGAACAGTCCTCTATTTTTCTGATTTTTTTTTATATATAAAAAGAAAAATGTTGATAATGGCACTACTATTTTTGATAAGGCGCGCGAATTAATGATCGCACCCTTCCCGCTTTGTCTTATTAGCCCAAAAGACAATATTCAGCTATTTTACAAAAGGACACCCCCCTGTGCGGATAATTTGCCCCCCCTTTTGCATTTATACTACGACACTGACTCGGTCCGTTCGCAGGGCAAACCAACTCGGATTTCGACAAAATTTTACAGGGACCTATGGGGGACCCTAACCTAGCTTAGGGTGTAATTTGAGACCCTAACTCACTGGTTTGGCGAGGTTTCGCACCAGCAACACGAACTTGGGTCCGGTCAAAATGGGGTGTCTACAAATAGGCGCGAAGAACTACGTTGCATTGATTCTCGTGGAGGCGGGGATACGTAGGCTTCTTTGGATGAATACCAGACCATCCGAGGACTCGGGCTAATAATTTAGAGTCTTAGGATTTATTATGTTGTTATTATATGTTTTGATGTGTTTTCTTACTTTCTCGTACTGATCCTATATCTTTTGCTGTAGCTTGCATGTGTTTGCACATCAGAACTTAGACACCCATTAGGCTTGTCACTCATAACCTAGCTATGCTTAGGTGGCACATCTTTCATTTTATTTTATATGTGTTTATTATTTTTATCCTCAGGAAATGCATGCTTAGGTAGACGATTCTTGAGGATTGTTCCCATTTCAGATGATTTTTTACCCAAACTTCTTTGGAGTTAATAATAAATGGCATAAGAGACCAAGTGCTTGCACTCGGACGAATCGGGGGTGCTCTCAGACCTTCCCCATTCGTAACCAGGCACGAACCCATATATATTTCTGGTTATCCATTGCACAGAGGATTTGATTTTAGGGTTCCATGGCATATCCATGGATGGCGACTCTGAGTTTATTTCAGGTATGTCTCGGTTTCGAACCTCGGTTCCGGATCGAGACATATCTCTTTCTTTTTAGATCGCCACTCGTGCTATGCTATGAGGGTGGCATCCGTTTTGAGAGTTCCTTGGTAGAGCTCTCCTTCACACGTGGATGATCCGGATGGTGTTAGGGACTCGTTCCCTCGCCGCCTATCTCAGATCGAGGTCCACACTTGCCCAATCTCCGGCTCACAAAATAATAATGTATCATCAGCAAATTGCAAGTGGGAGACCTCCACCTCTTCCAAGCCGATCCTGAATCCTCTAAAAAGATCAAGGCCGCTTCCCATCGCCAGTAACCTACTAAGGATTTCCGCCACAATGATAAACAAGAAAGGGGATAAAGGATCCCCTTGTCTAAGCCCTCTAGACGACTTGAAGAAACCCTTTGGAGATCCATTAATGAGAATAGAAAACTGTAGACACCCCATTTTGACCGATCCCCATGTACATCTAACCCAAGGGGGTGCAATTACCAAATCATGGGTGTGCTAACATTAGCACACCTCATGTTATAAAAGGCCAAGACCGAATTAGGGCAAGGGGAGGGAGGCGCCTCATTTTCTGAAAAAAAAGGAGGGAGAGAGAGAGAGCCGCAACAGAGGAGAAACGAGATTTGCAGCCGCCGGCCATCACCTCCGACCAGCCACCTTCCTCTTTTTCTTCTTCTTCTTCTTCTTCTTCTTTGTTTCATCTGCACCACCACCTCCATCTCTGGCAAACCCCACCGGAATCCGAGAACCCACTCCCAAACCCATCTCCCCATTTTTCCCACCAAACCCCCTTATCCTCCGGTCGGATTCTCGCCGGAATCCGCTCACCTCCTCCATCTTCATCATTAACCACCACCAAACCCACCTCATTTTTTTACCCAAACCCATCCTCTCTCCTCCGACCACCATCCCCACCTTCTCCGGTGTCTCGCCGGAAATCCAACCTCCCAAGCTACTGGCCGTACCCATCTCCTCCATCAGCCACCTCCATTAAACCCAAACCCCCTTCATCCTCCGACCACCAAAACCTCTAACCACCATCGGTCCCCATTCCCATTTCTCTCCAATCTCCACCTCTAAAAACCCATAAACCCACCCAGATCTAAACCCTATTCGGCCGGCACTACCATCTCCATCTCCTTTAACTCCGGTCGGCTGCGCCTTCAAAACCCATTTCCGAATCCCATTATCCCTAACTCATATTCCATCTTCACCGGAGCTCCGACCAAAACCCACCCTCAACCCTCGTCTTCTTCAAAACCCCCATAGAAACCCACTTCAAAACCCAAAATCAATTCAAAACCCAGCAACCCCATTAATTCCATTATCCACTGCCCAAACCCCTTTTCCTTCGACCACTCTTTCTTCTCCGTCGGTCTCGCCGGAGATCCGACCCTTTACCCCTTTCCTCCATTCTCCGGCAAGTTTGTTTTCTTCGGTTGATCTCAGGTGGGGGTCCGGCTAGTTATCACGTTCCGCTCATTGCTGTGGGCATAAATTGCTTGCAAAAGAGAAGAAGAAGCTAAGAGGATTTTTGAAGGGCCGAACCCTCGATCCGTGCCAGCCATCTTCAATCTTAGGTAATAATCTTCTTACAATTTCCATCATTTTATTTTCATGGTTTATGAAATTGGGTGATGTTTTGATCATTGGTAGCCTGTTTGATGGTGGTAGAAAAAGTCCACTATTTGGATCTAGCAGAGTAGCACTGTACAAGTGTGGCCCAAAATACAGTAGGGTTTGTATTATTGGAATGACCAGGTAATTCATTTGTTGACCCCTGAATCAAATAGGGTATATTCTGCAAAACCTCTCCACAAAATTGATTCTGATCCTATGGCTTCTTAGGGTGTAGATCAAAAGGATGCAACTCAGTGTAATAGCTTGTTTCTTTGGGTCTTTGTTTGTGAACTGGTAAGATTGCATGGCTAAGTCTAGGTATTTTAACCTTGTCTTCATTTGGTCCATTAGGGTTCCCATGTCAGGAATTTGTTATGAGCTACATGTATTTCCTCGAGTAAGCAATATTTGGTAGTCATTGTTGTGGTAGGGTTCAGTTGTTTGGCTCGTGAAAATCTTGGGATTGTCATACACTTTGAATAGATATGTTCTTTTACAGTCTTGATTGTTGGGGATTTGGGTTCGAATGCTATACTGTTGCTATCATCATAAGTTCCCATATTCTCTAGTGCTCATATCTAATTGTCCATGGAACACCTGTTTAAGTTCTCAAAAATCTTATTTGATGTAGACAAGACTTAATTATAGTTGATGCATATAGAGTCCCCATTTTGGAGTTATGTACAATTTGATGCCGTGTGTACTTGCACTACAATTCATCCCTGCAAATATCAGGTGGCTGTGCTTCTTGTGCATGCTTGAAATCATATTTGCTCATGATATCCGAGCTGCCATGTGTCGAAAATTGCGATGCTTCTTCTATGGAAATTTTAGACACCATTTTTCTTGTCCATTGAAGTGTATTGAGTACTTTCTCTTTCTTCTGTTCCATGAGCAACTGCAATTTGTTTTAGTACAGTGGCTTGGTAATTTCTAATTTGTTTGTTCTTGAGAATACAAAGTCCCATGTAGACCTTGGGTATTCAGCAGCAACATGGTCAATAGCCATGCCCCATCTAATACCCTTAATTAAATAGTGCTGTCTTGTTGGATAGAATTGGTTACCCGGTTGTTTATCCCAAGTCAGTTGGGCGATGAAGGCGATAGCCCAAGCCCATCTTTAGGGGACTCGCTCAATCCAAGAAGCGCTCCCCTCTTTTGTTTAGTAGGCCTACCCAACCTTTTGGATTTCTTTTAACCATTTTTTTTTTTAAAGAACCTTTCTCTGGGCAATGATAAGGTTACTTGGAGCCCATCTTTGTGTTTTTGTGGCTCACCATTTTCGCACTAAAAATCTGTCCACTTTTCAGCTATGTTTTGCACTAAATTTTTTATAAATTGGGAATATCATTGAATATATTTGTATAATCTGTTGATATTTTTAATACTCTGCTTATCTTAAGCCTTGAATTAGGTTCTGTGGACCCCGATCCGGGACGGGCGTGAGGGGACGTGCCCCCGCGCGAGTCTCAGGAGTTCGTCCACGTGAAGGAGAGCCCCACCAAGGAACTCTCGAAAGAGTGCCCCTCACAGCATGAGCGGCGATGTAAAGTGAGATACCTCTCGATTCGGGGACTAGCCCAGATTCGAGGCGTACCTTAAACAAAGAAGAGTCGCCATCCAAGGAAGTGGGCCCTGGATCCCATGCTGTGCTCTGTTGCAACGGATAACCAGAGATATAAAATAGGGTTCGTGCCTGATGACGAATGGGGAAGGGATTAGGCGCCCCCAATTCGCCCAAGTGCTAGCACCTGGTCTCTTATGCCATTTATTATTAATTTTGAAGAGTTTTGGGAGAAAATCATGTGAAATGGGAACGAATATCTCCGAGATAACGTCTAGCTAATCATGCATGTCTCGGAGATGAATAAGAAGCACACACAAAAGAAATGAAAGATATGTCGCCTAAGAATAGTTAGATTATATGTGACATGCCTAATTGGTGTCTAAGTTCTGGTGGACAAGCACATGCATGCTACAGCTAAAGGTATAGGATCTGTACATGAAAATAAGAAAACACAGCAAAATACGCAACACACGACTCAACAAGACAAATCCTAAAATTCTAATGTAGGACTTGACTCGGACCAGGATGGCCATCCATCCTAGCTGCACTACGTATCCCGGCCTCGGGAAGAATCAGAGCCAACGTAGTTCGGTGTCCTATGCTAAACTACAATGCCTAAACCTCTAGGACCGCTATCCTAGACTCGATCAACTAGACTCGACTAGTTTTTAAAGCTTTTTGTGCGATTGCTTAAATTCAAGTGGATTGTAATTTTTAGGACTCTATATGCCCTAACTAATGCAAGTTGATTAGCCTTAGGCTAATGCAGGTGGGCCCTACATCCTATGTGTACCTAGGCTGTGCATTCTAAGGAAAACCATGGGTTGACTATATGCTTCCTAGTCTAGCCATCGATTCGACTAAATGTCTAACCGATCGACTTGAGGCCTCCTAACTCTAGGGACACTCACACGACAGGACACACCATATCAATACAAATCAGGACCGACTCCTAACTCTAAAACACCCTAAATATCTAGGACAGACTCCTAACTCTAGGGGAAGATCTTTTTTGAAAAGGTTTTGAAGTTTTTTTGTATTTTTTTGGAATATTTGAAATGTTTATTTTTAAAGGTTTGGCTGGACCTGGGATGTGGATCCCAAGCTGCACTACGTACCCTGTTGAAAGGGATCAAGCCAACGTAGTTCGGACTGAATTCCTAACTACTCTGCACATGACTCAAGATTTTTTGAGATTTTTGATTTTTCAGATGTTTTTGAATTTTTAAGTGTTTTTGGAATGTTTTTGTTGTTTTTAAGTGTTTTTGGAATGTTTTTGTTGTTTTCCAGTGTTTTTGGAATGTTTTTGTTGTTTTCAAGTATTTTTGAAATATTTTTGTTGTTTTTTTTTTTTGACACCAGAGAATAAAATCCTATCATCATAAGGGTAGGGAGACTTCTGGAATCCCGCAAAGGTTGGACAGCATCCTATGCTTTGCGGGGGAACGAACAGGAAAATAACTCGGCAAGGGTTGGACAGCATCCTATACCTTGCAGGAGCGGGTAAAGATCACGACTTGATGAGAGGATGGACAGAATCCTAACCCCTATGATGATAGGAAAAACTCCTGGACTGACTGAAGGACTGACTCCTGTGCTGAAGACTGTTATAATTACTATTTATAATTACTATACAAGATTACTATTCAAAAATACTATTCATAATTACTATTTATAGGTACTATTCAAAACTACTATTCATAATTACTATTTATAAGTACTATTCAAAACTACTATTCATAATTACTATTTATAAGTACTATTCAAAACTACTATTCATAGTAGGACCCGCTGATGTGGGACCCGCTGTTGTGGGACCCGCTGTTGTGGGACCCGCTGTGGGACCCGCTGATGTGGGACCCGCTGTGGGACCTACTGATGTGGGACCCGCTGTGGGACCCGCTGGGACTGCTGTTGTGGGATCCGCTGTGGGACCCGCTGTTGTGGGACCCGCTGCGGGACCCGCGGTTGTGGGACCCGCTGATGTGGGACCCGCTGATGTGGGACCCGCTGATGTGGGACCCACTGTTGTGGGACCCATTGATGTGGGACCACTGCTGTGGGACCCGCTGTGGGACCCCATAGTAGGACCCGCTGATGTGGGACCCGCTGTTGTGGGACCCGCTGTTGTGGGACCCGCTGTGGGACCCGCTGATGTGGGACCCGCTGTGGGACCTACTGATGTGGGACCCGCTGTGGGACCCGCTGGGACTGCTGTTGTGGGATCCGCTGTGGGACCCGCTGTTGTGGGACCCGCTGCGGGACCCGCGGTTGTGGGACCCGCTGATGTGGGACCCGCTGATGTGGGACCCGCTGATGTGGGACCCACTGCTGTGGGACCCATTGATGTGGGACCACTGCTGTGGGACCCGCTGCGGGACCCGCTGATGTGGGACCCGCTGATGTGGGACCCACTGTGGGACCCACTGTTGTGGGACCCGTTGTGGGACCCGCTGATGTGGGACCCGCTGTGGGACCCCGCTGCGGGACCCGCTGATGTGGGGCCCGCTAATGTGGGACCCGCTGGGCCCTGCTGTTATGGGACCCGCTGCGGACCCGCTGTTGTGGGACCCGCTGTGGGACCCGTGTAGTGCAAAGAATGAATAATTCTAAAATAAAAACTGAACTTACGCCAGCTATAGGAGGAACAAGAGATCCAGGAAGGTGTTGACAGAGTCGGTGTGCTTGTGTGGGACCCGCTGGTGTGGGACCCGCTGATGTAGGACCCGCTGGAGGTGGGGTGGAGGAGATGGGATGCAGGTGGAGAAAATAGGGGAGAATGATGGTGGAGGAAATGGTTTTGGGAGATGATCTCAAAGATCTGTAAAAAAAAAGATGGATCTAATGGTGAAGATGTGAAGGTAGGTGCAGGGTGACGGTTAGATCTCTGGCAAGATCGCCGGTGAAGGAGATTAAGAACCCCTCTCTCTCTCTCTGCCTCTCTCTCTCTCTCTCCAGATCTCCCCTTTTCTTTTCTTTTTTTTCTTTTTTTCTGCTCAAGAGGGTGAGAGAGAGTGGGAGCTGAAAACAAAGAGAGGATGAGGCCGAGAGAGGTCTGGAGCAGAGTCCCCCCAAACTTCTAATATTTGCCCAAAAGTCATCATTCCACCTTGGATCCCAAAATAATGATGATGTCTTCTCTTTGAAGATAGAATAATTCGGTGGGAAACTTTGACCACCGAATAATTCGGTGGGAAACATCAATTGCATAGGAGTGGGCCCCACTAACCACTTAATTAGAAAAAACACAATTATATTTAATGGGCACACCCTCACCTGGTAATTGCACACCCATAAACAAAGGGGTTGATATTGACACACTCATTTTGCTCTTTTCTCATTCTCTCACGACGCAAATAAAATGGAAGTTGATATCCACACACCCATATTTGACAAAAGCACAAACTCTGCTTGTCCTTTCCTCAAATTTTTGTCCGAATTAATTATAATTTTGCAAAGGCGCTCTTGGGAATAGGAACAACTTCCCGGGAATTTCGCACCCAAGAATGGGCACTGGGTAAGTAATCATTCGGGTTTTCTTCGTATTTGGTTCTTGAACTTTTCGGGATCGGTTTTAGACACTTCGGGAACTTGATACTGACACTGATTCTTAGGGACTTCGAATTTGGCTCCGAGACTCAGATTTTAGGATTTATTCAATTTTGGGGATTTTAGGGCCTTGTCAAAATGGGGTGTCTACAGGTTCTAAAGGTGGTTATGAATGGACTGTTCAGGTGAGATTATTTTGAAGCTTATCATATTTGTTTAAATTTTATTTAAATAAATTGTTTTAGGAAAGAAGGAGATCAGATGACTACTCTATTCGATATTATCGGCATGAGTACTGTCTGATTTCAAGGCGGGATTAGAAATAATATCATGTGTATTATGATATCAGATGATTACTTTAGCATCATCTGATTTCATCCCCATATTGGGGTGGTGTTTGTGGTTGGGCATAAAAGTGTTTGATATTGTTTCTGCTTTATTAGGCTATCCAGCGGCTGGTCTGGACTAATTTATGTTGTTTATCATTTTATGATTGCTATAGGTTGTGTATTTTTTAATTGAAAATTCTTCTTTGCTTAACACTTGATTTATTTTTATAATAATTGAATGGAAATCTGAGTTTATTTGATAACCTTTTTCTTCACTTTGATTAGAGACTAACTCAGTCTTGTTAGAGCTTTGCTTGCTTGGGATCTTGGATCGTTTTCTCTGTTCTTGGGGTACTTCTTTACGTGTTGTGGTTCGTCTCTTTGAGACGCTAGTTGCTTGTTTGGGGTTTCCCCTTTAGATTTAGGGCTTTGCCCTAGTTTGTAGTATTACTTGCGTGTTCCCTTTAAGATTGAAAACATTCAAAGGTCCAGAGCATTGAAAAAGCTTTAAAAATCCAAAAAACATTAGAAATTTGAAACTCAAAAACATTTGAAAACTTTAAAAATATCAAAAACATTTGAAAAACATAAAAACCTTTAAAAATCTAAAGTGTTGAGTGTTTCTTTTAGAAGCGTATTAGGCGAGTTCGATTTTCGAACTACGTTGGCTTGATCCTCTTCTAAGAGGTACGTAGTGCAGCTTGGGATCTTCATCCCAAGTCCAGCCAAACTTTGTAAATAAATGCTTTAACCCTTTTTTCTTCAAAACCTTGTTTTCAACAAGATCTTCCTCTAGAGTTAGGAGTTTGTCCTAGATAGAGAGTTTTAGAGTTAGGAGTTTGTCTTTTGTTGTGTGCTTGTTGTGTGTTTGTGTTAGAGTTAGGAGTTTGTCTTTTGTTGTCTGTTTGTTGTGTGCTTGTTTTAGAGTTAGGGTTTGTCCTAGAGTTATAGGAGCGCCTCCGTCCGGTCAGTTGGCGATTCACATTGCCGACTGATGACTAGGTCTAAGATGCGTTAGTGATCCCATTGTTTTCCTTAGGACGCACAGCCTAGTTACACATAGGTTGTAGGAACCACCTGCATTAGCTTAGGGCTAACCTGCATTTAGTTAGGGCATATAGGGTGTCCTAAAATCTACAATTCACTGGAATTTAAATAATTGCTCAAGAAGCTTTAATAACTAGTCCGGTCTTTTAGATCGAGTCTAAGATAGAGGTCTAGGTGTCTTAGGTATCCTAGCTTAGAATAGGCGCGAAGAACTACGTTGCCTTGATTCTCGTGGAGGCGGGGATACGTAGGCTTCTTTGGATGAATATCAGACCATCCGAGGACTCGGGCTAAATCATTTAGAGTCTTAGGATTTGTTGTGTTGTTATATTGTATATTTTGTTGTGTTTTCTTACTTTCTTATGCAGACCTATACATTTAGCTGTAGCATGCATGTGTTCGTCCACCAGAACTTAGACACCTGTTAGGCATGTCACTCACAATCTAGTTGTCATTAGGCGACACATCTTTTATCTTACTATTGTGTGCTTATTATTTCATCCCCTGGTCATGCATGATTAGGTAGACGTTTTCCGGGGGATATTTGTTCCCATTTCACATGATTTTACCCGAAATTCTTTGGAGTTAATAATAAATGGCATAAGAGACCAAGTGTTCGCACTCGGGCGAATTGGGGGCGCTCTTCGGACCTTCTCCATTCGTCATCAGGCACGGACCTTTTGTATCTCTGGTTATCCATTGCAAGCAGAGCATTTGTTTTGGTTCCATGGCGTGTCCATGGATGGCGACTCTGAGTTATTTTTCAGATATATCTTGGTCTCGAGCCCTGGCTCTGGATCAGGATGTATCTCTTTCTTTTTATATCGCCACTCATGCTATGCTGTGAGGGTGGCATCCGTTTCGAGAGTTCCTTGGCAGAGCTCTCCTTCACGTTGTGGAGATCTTAGAGGATTGCAGGAGGGATCTCGCGTCCCTCGACACCGTCCTCGGATCGGGGTCCACAAAAACCAAGCAGATGACACACAACTCTTCATCCACAAACGCCATAGACATCCGAATCTCATACGCTCAAGAGAGTAATCCAGACATCCCCAATCCACTCTATCATAAGCTTTCTCCATGTCCAACTTACACAAGATGCCTTGCTTACGAAGTTTGCGATATAAGTCAATAGCCTCATTTGCAATCAAGGAGCAATCTAAAATTTGTCTTTTTTCTACGAAAGCACATTGATAATCCGATATGATTGATGGAAGTACCTTTTTTAAGCAATCCGCTAAAACTTTAGCCAAAACCCTATAAAGGCATCCCACAAGACTGATAGGCCTAAACTCTGATATCCTACTAGCACCTTCCACCTTAGGAATTAGAGCAATGAAAGTAGCCCCCGAACCTCTATCCAACTCCATACCTTGATGGAACTCATGAAAAAACACCACTAGGTCACCCTTGACATATTCCCAACAAGATTGGAAAAATGCCAAACAAAAGCCATCCGGCCCGAGAGCCTTATCTCTACTCAAAGAGAAAACAGCCCTCTCAATCTCGTCGACCTCAAACGGATCCTCCAATTTCCTACTCTGATCACATTCTAAATGATTAAAATCCCCCCCCCCCCTCCGAAATAGGCTTCAATATACCATCTGATGTATATAAGGCATTATAAAAGCTCAATATAGCACTCGAGATATCTTCCTTTCCGAAAACCACCGCCCCGTCCACCATCAATGAGACAATCCTATTACCCCTTCTTCTAGCACTTGCCATAGCATGAAAGTAAGCTATATTTTTATCACCTTCCTTCAGCCACTTGACCCTCGACTTTTGCCTCCATAATATCTCTTCATGTAGAAGAATACTTTTATGTTCTTCCCGAAAACGCCCCAATTCCTCCCTAGAAATAATGTTCCTCAATCCCTCTTCCTCTAAATCTCCTAGATCTACAATCCTACTTTTCAACCAATTCTTTCTGCAAGAGTCAGACCCTCTTTTCTCCTTAATCCATTCCTTCAACATCTTCTTAACAAATCTCAATTTTCTCCCTATTCTTACGTCTGCATGCCCCTCAAAATTTTCAAAGGCCCACCATTTTCCCATCCTTTCTTCCATATTCGGATCCTGGAGCCATGCAATCTCAAATCGAAAAGGTGGGGGGCCCCAAGATTCTACCCTCGGATCCAGAAGAATAGGACAGTGATATTAAACCGAATGTACCAGGGATTTTTGTATCACCTCAGGAGTCAAGCTCATCCACAGCGGACATACAAGGAAGCGGTCAATCCTACTATGACTCTCTCCTCTATTTCAAGTGAACCGAGCCCCAGATAATGGAAGATCGATTAACTTATGCTTAAAAATGAAATCAGCGAACAAGACCATATCCTACTATGACTCTCCCCTCTATTGCCCAACCTCCTCTGTCCTTCTCTCTCTTCTCTTCTCTAATTCAGTAATTCTTTCCTTTTCTATTTTCCTGTCAAAAGAACACCACTTTTTCTTGGTTTTTTTTCTTTTCTTTTCTTTTACCACTTCATTTCTATGAACTTTTCAACCAAGGGAATGCAACCGAATGGAGCCTAAGGGCATCGTGCATCCCAATTTAACTCATAAATGAAGGATCCCACCTTAATACACTCCTCACCAACTCTTACCTGGCATCCCCAACCATTGACTGACATGTGTCACATCGCATATGATCCACGTTGATGAATATATCCTCCGCTCAGTCTCTCTGCTTATTCTGAAGTCCCAATAATTAAACGACAAGTGTCATATAGCATCTTCTAACACACCTCTCCACCCTCTTATAAGGCCTTGTTTGCGCCTACTTGGCGGTCCCAATCATCCACAAACATGCCTCGTGAATAGGGTTGCCCACATTATTGAATATAAAAGAAGGGGGCCCCTAAATGATGGAAGCCAAAAGCTAAGTACATAACTAGGTGCAATTATTCTTGCCATGGAATTCATCTTAACAAAGATAATCTTCCCCATAAAGGAAAAGTATAATAATATCATCTCTTTGCCAAATTAAGTTTTAGGTTACTGATTCCCAATAAAAAAGAGAGTGAGTATTCATTCTCTTGATATTTATCTTTAGGTCTCTCTCTCTCTCTCTCTCTCTCTCTCTCTATGAGAGTGATCTAATCAGTAGAGAGAGGGAGAGAGAGGGCAACCATGAAGAACAGCATCAGATGCTGCATCTCTTGCATTCTCCCTTGTGGATCGCTCGACGTTATTCGGATAGTACACTCGAACGGGCATGTGGAGGAATTTACTAAGACAATTCGAGCTTGCGAAGTCATGAAGGCCAATCCTAAACATGTACTCAGAAAGACATATTTTTCATCAGAAGAAGGCGTCGGCGTTGTTTCGAGAATTGTGGTAGTGCCACCCGATGCCGAGCTGCAAAGGGGGAAGATCTATTTTCTCATGCCTGTATCAACACAACCCGACAAGACCCGATCGGGATCTGTGACAAGGAGGAAGAAGAAGAAGAGAGAAACTCAGAGCAAAAACACAAGTCCAATTGAGGAAACAAAGCTTCTTATTTCTGATCAGTACTTATCAGAGATTCTATCTGAGAAGGCATCTACACAAAGGGATCGACGGCGAGGCCGTGTCGGTATCTGGCGTCCACATTTGGAGAGCATCTCCGAAATCTCGACCGATCTTTAAAACCCGGTTTATGATTCATGAAAACTTTAATTTGTTTAGATGATGATCTCTTTGCGTATAATATATAAACAAAACAGTATTGTTTATCTGTTTCTTGTTTATGAATTTTGGGGTGATCTTATCAACAGTTCTGTAATTCTGTATCCTGATGTCGAATTCGTGTTTCTGAGAGCCTTGTTTACTTTTTGAAATTGAAGAAATTCATGGAAGGACTGCTTTAGAGGAAGGGAAGTGTTCAAGAAAGAGAGAAGTGATTGCAGCTCCGAGTAGGGGGAGGTGTCTATTGGAGGAGACTGTTACTTAGCAGTTATCAGAAATAAATGAATAAATAAATACAATTACAGCAATTCCCTCCAATCTTAGCATAAATGATCATTTTTATTTTTTTTGAAATGGCAAATATTATAAAAGGAGCAGTAGAGACACCCGAAAGGGAATACCTGAAGTTATAGGAAACAAATAAAAAACTAATTACAAAATAGATAGGACATCAAAGAGGGCATTGATCAGACCAATTCATCGAGTTGCATACCACCCCTCTTCTACCCAACTCATCCGACTTCTCGTTAGCTGACCCCTAACATGAATCAACTCAATATCTAACCATTGCAACCTTGATATCTTCATATCGTTGTGTGGATTTTATTCAACAAATGGAACATGTTGGAGCAATCAATTAAGGTCATACATTGTAAATTCATGGGGTATTTGTGTGCAAAACAAAAAACACCTATTAATGTCTGTATCTATGGGTTTTACTTGAAAAAAAAAATGAATTTAAATTATGTATACCACTTCTTTAGAACCATGACAAAACCATGTTTTTAATTTAATAAGAAACTTTATAGAAAGACATTGTTTTTAATTAATATTAAAATCATAAGGACAATCCACATTATAAACTGATTAAAAAAATGCACAGGAAACATTCCAACGTCAGTTAGTTGTTTACTAATTCTCCCAAATGAAGATTTAATCACTGTAAAATAAGTTAAGTACTAAGAAAAAGGTTAAACTTCCATTTTCTTTGTCCTTTTTCACTTTTTATATGCTGAAACCAAGAACTTTTCACATTGTGCCAGTCATGGAATTTTTGTGGGTTTGTAAAATATGTAATCCTCGGATTACTAAACTTTGTTGTCTAATGACGGCACCGACTACAGTGGATGGAACTGGTCATCAAGTGGGCTCCATATTGTGGGCCCTTGATCGGATGGATAGGATCATTTGACTAAAGAGGCACCCTCATTTTTTAGTTATTTATATACGGAAACTCAATGTATATACTATCTCTACCGTCTAATTGGTGTGCATGTCCATCCATTTAAACATTCAATCTGGAGCCCGCATGGCCCACATAATTGATGGGTCATACACAAAAATCCAACCAACCGCAGGCCATCTATTATGATTTCTGTTGATTAGGATCAATGTGATTTTATCTAGGTGGTAGCTCAAGGATTTGATGATTCGGATGGATGTGCGCCTTGCAGAGTAGACGCTAGAGATGGTTTGTATACAATACTCTTTACTTTAAATTTACAGTAGGATCATTCATTATTATACAATGCTTTCATTTATCTTATTTATGCCTATAAATCCTCGATATGCAAAGCATTTCTCAACAGGTCATTCAAAACTAGTTTAACTTTGTTGAAAAATATTTCTAGAAAGGTCCTGAGTCCTGCACCAAGTTTTTTGTTTATGAAAATACCCTTCAATCACTTCTAAAATCATGATTTTTGGGCCTTTTTAGTAGGATTGCGACTAGGGTCAGGCAGGTCGGGTATTCCATATCCCTACCGTACCTGAGATATTATCTTGGGTCAGTTTAGTTTGAGCTTTTTATAGGAAAACCCGAGATTCTTAAACCCGATGCTATCTGCAGGTTGGGTTGGGTTTTTAGTGTTTAGCTTAAGACAGTGACTAATTTCAAAGGTTATAGACAACATCAAATATTCACACCAAATATCCCGAGAGCTGAAGATAGAGATTTTATATATTTTGTGGACGTAAAGTTAAGTATTTTTCAGAAAGGTACAATATGCCTCACTTCATAAGATGATCCAAACCATTCATTTGATGGGTCACAACATAAATAGGTTGTGCCCAGAAAATCATTTCCATCATGATCATAACCCTCCCATCTAAAGAGGTTTCCATGATGTGCCGTCCCTCTATAGATCGGAGGGTTAGGACCATCGTATGGAAATGATTTTAGGAGCACAGTCTACTTATATTGTGGCGCAACAAATGAACGGTTTAGATCAAGCTATGAAGTGGGCTTTATGAAGTGGGCAGTACTGGACTTTTTGAAAAAAGACTTTACAGCCACAAGTACACCATAAAAAATCTCCTGAAAATAATGCTTTAAAAGGCATTAAACTTCATAGCAACACCCAAGGTCAACCAACACCTGCGGGCCAAAAACGCCACAATGATGAAGCCACTGTTTCTCAGTGATTTGGCAAAGAAATATTGTATTAAATTAATATAATATACACATTCGCAAGGATGTATGCGCTTTCATTAGCATCTAAGCAAATAGAAAACCATAAAAGCAAAACAAGGAGAGATCTCTGGTGTGTATTGACCAATTTTTTTGCTTGGTTGTGTATTTGTGGACATTGGTCTCCAAATGCAAGCAAGTGATTTTGATAATGGTTGGACCAAAGTTGGTAGTCCACCCCAATCTTCATTGTACATCCAGGACTCCAACTTGATGGCCCACAATCTGCCCTAGCCGTCCAATCAGCATCTCAATTAACTGTGGTAGCCCTGACCAATGAAATGTAGGGTTGAGATTGGGGTAGACTCACAAATTTTGTAGCCAGAGGGTTACTGACTTGGGCATCTTTATTTAATTTCTTGTGATTGAGTAAAGTTGGAATGATGGAACCCATGTCTTCAACAATCCAACAGACCCACATGTAGTGCAAGTGGGAGATCACATGTTCTTAGGAGTATGTTCTCACGAGTGAATGCAGGATCGAGCTCCCCCATATGGTGGTGTTCCCAAGGTTGTAAATTGATTTCATTTCTCCACAAAAGAGTTCTTTTCAAGAAATTTGGAAAAAGATGTGTTTTACAAAGAAAAATACTAAAAATAAAGTTACTGTTATTCTATGGGAAATGATATCTGCCCCGAGGAGTTTCGATAAACAAGCACTCCACTTGTTTGTCGTCTAGTATTTAAAGGGATTTCAGAGGATATTACTGTTCTCTAAAAGCTCTTTAAACCCTTTAAATACTACACGACAAACAAGTGGAGCGCATGGTTATCGAAACACTTGACGCCTTGAACAGCACCTTGTCCTGGATTGTCTGTTGTCATGAATAGCTTGTCCTGAATTAATTTCATCTCTACCGGGATAATCTAAACCATCCGGATCCGGATCCGAATTCATCTTGATGTGAGGCTTCTTTAGTGTTTTAACTTGAAGAAACTTTGAGAAATTATATGATGAAAGGGGGTACAAACAACGTAAAGGTGACACGTTGGAAGTAACACCCCTGATATTTGATCCAACAGCAGTTTCTATCCTAATCTTAGGAGTGGTACTTTCATCGTATCACCTTTACGTTGTTTGTACCCCCTTTCAATCATATAATTAAAACACTCTCGTCAACTAAAATGAACAGGGCCTTATTATATGTGCAAATGTTTTTTGAAATTAAAGTACTATAATTTACAAATAATGATTATAATAGTTCATAAATAATACAGCTAATGGTTTCTAAAGTGATCTTAATATTCCATTTGCAAAGTAGGTCAACTTAAGTAATTTTATTTGCAAATAAAGATCGATTTCGATAGCTTCCAACCAAACCTTGATCATTACTTCCAAACAAACTTTGATCATTACTTGAGGCCTCTTTGGACACCCGTTAGGCATTAATCTTGCAAATGGGATGTTCTTTTGGCAGAGGACAGAGACCGCGCGTACTGTCTAGCAGTCGCCCTCTACATCGGTGGTCCCTGTAGAACACACATTTGCCATTTGAGACCAAAGGTTCATCATTAGAATCAAGGATGGTATAATTTAGGATTGTACAATCCTTTATTTTACAACCTAAAACCTATTTTTTATAAGCTAAAACCTGTACACATTTTCAGTACTGTAAAATGCATGCTTTAGCTTATAAAATCCAGGTTTTAGGTTGTAAAATCCAAGATTATAAAATCTATGTACGCCCCTCCCGCCCTCCCTCTTGAGAAATGAAAAGTAGCATTTGTTAGAAACCACTTTATAAGAAGGGTCTAGAATCTTGTACGTGCATGTAGTGCTCTAGAAAACTCCATTATAATGAAGAGTACATGATCTATAATGCTTAGAAATCTTCTTAAGATCTAATAAACTTATGGGTCCTCCATAATACAATAGAGAAATTGATTTATAACAGATGACCTTAAAATTTATGGAACATTAATTATTATAGCGGCAACGCTCGACGGTAAAGAGGGTAGTGCCATTGCTAAAACAAGATAGTGCGGGTATCATTTTCCTAGGCAATTCCCAAATTTCAAGAAATCTTTCGTAGAGAAGTTCAAAACACTATGGTATTCACTCTTTCTATATTAAAGTTCAAAAATTTTGGATTAGGTTGGCTTTGGTGTATTTAGTTTTCCATTGGTGGGAACAGAAAGGAAAATGACATAGCAAAAAGGAAAGGAAAAGAAAAGAAAAGAAAATGAAAATGATCGTTTGTTGTAAAAAAAAAAAGGAGAAGAATTTAAGCCAAAAAGTTGTTGAAAATAGAAACTAAATAAAAAATGGTCGTTTGTTGTGAAGAAAAGAAAAAGAATCAAAGCCCAAAAAGTTGTTTTCCTTTTCCCATGTCCAAAATCCTCTCCTTACAGTCGAATTTAAAAGCAAGAAAGTTCGCCCAACTTTCCTTCCACGTCAGCCAACTTTCCCTTCACGTCATTTTCTCACTCCACCAAAGTAACTGAACAAAATACCATAATTTTTGTCTTTTATGGAAAAAAAAAGAGGTGCTTCTCCTACAAAAGTTGGACGATTGAATGCACTCTTGGTAAATTCGGGTCATTGGCAGCTCTAAGGTCGCATTTGGATTGCTAGAATCAAGAATTGGAATCAACATCATATTATGATTCTTATTCTGTTTCCCTATATCTTAGGTTTAGAGATATAGGGAAATTGGAAGAACATTAGGAAATGAGAAAGAACTAGATGGAGTATAGAGAGAAGAAGATGGTTAGTCATGGTTTTCTTTGGTGATTGTTAGAGGATCACACAAGTAACACAAGGAGCTGGGTTAGAAAGCAAGGTTGACTTCAGGGGACGCAATGTGAGGGTAATGCAAAGCTTGCATCTGCATCCTTCATGTCTATAGAGAATGTCATAAAGATCATCAAAAGATAGAGATTCAAAGTTGATGAGAGTGTCAAACTCCTAATCGTGTCCAACTAAGACGTTGATAACAAGATCTGGTTTGACAACAGGATGAACCCCGAAGGCAATACTCAGTAAGGGTCTTGGCACCTTGTAGATAATTGGCCGGTGAAGATGATTGTGAAACAAGGTGGAGATTACTAGGATTTATCTTATTTCTCGTTTGACAATACTCATTATTTTCTAGTTAGACTAGAATAAATTCAAAAAAAGTTTCTATTCTAGTTTGACAAGGAGTGTTGTTTGTTTAGAGTTTTAGTAGGGAATCTAACATATACGTCTCTTGTAAAACTTAACGGATGCAAATAAAAAACTCACATGGATTTACTAAGTGAGTGAGAGAGGAGAAAGGTGTGAGAAAAAGTGGCTTTCCCTTTGAGGATAGGTTTGGATTACGACTGTGGAGGGGATACTTTGATTTGGATATCTTGTAATTCCTTATTTTAGAAAAATCAATCCCAGTCGTGTACATAGGCGTCATAACTGAACCACCTATATCTCTATGTTAATAACAACAATAAGACAATAAGTCAAGAAGAACATTGAACAACCATTCACAGCTCTTATACAATACAAATTTCCAGTTTCCACTTCATTGTAATACACATGAAAACATCATCAAACCCATGAGGACCACAATATCTTTCGAGATCCTGGACAAACAAAAAATCTAATGAAAAGTAAACACGGAAGATATGAAATATTAAATTAGGAAGCTATTACATATTCATTGAGTATATTAATGCCGTAATATGTGGTCTTTAATAATTTAAAAGCTTTAAGCAATGATTTCGGATCTAACAATGTGACATAAGAAAGAAAAGCAAAAGCAAAGGCATTTGCCCACCTTTCTTCACCCAATGTGTAGCAGACCATTTCTTCTTTTAGTGATAATTTTTTTTTTTTTTTTTGAAATGGCGAATAATAATGAATAAAAGGGGGGGGACCCGAGAAGGGAAAACCCATGAAAACAGAAAGAAATTTGTGTTAGTTCTTTTAGTGATAATATTTGGTTGTTTTGTCTTCTTAATGAACTAGGACTTCACACTTGAACTCTTAGGGTTAGTTTGGTGTGCAATGAATGCGTATATGGGCCGCAATTTGTGTTTGAACTGTTTCCTAGATAGAGTTAGAAAACAAATTGCACCCAAAAATGCAAGGGATAAGAAAAATATCTCTTTAGAAATGGTTTTTTATTTTTGGAAGTTTTTCATTCTCCCCACACTCCCACCCTCTCAATTCTCTCCAGGTCACGCCCATCAATAACAAATGACTCCACAAAAATTCCATTGAATATTCATTCTTGGTGGCTAAACATGGCCGTAAGAGGAAGTTCTATGAGAGGAATTTCTCATCTTGTTGGATGAATTAATTAAGAACTAAAAAGAAGCTAAAAGTGTGAGAATGGCTAAAAATGATTACACAATAGGAATCCACACAACTCGATCCCCAAGTCAGGAGAAAATATTGAGTAGAACGTACTACTGATTTTGGAAACCCTAGAAACAAAGATCCTCCGTACGTGAGATTTATAGCGCACCTAATGTTATTCTCAAACAGCACAAAAATATAGAGTAGCCACTAAGATTTTGTAATGAGATGGATGTAACATAGCATGCAAAAGGATTACCACATAATCACAAAGCATCATCCATAGGGAGCAAAATCTATTGCGTAATCCCAATAAAAGAGACAAACCGAATAAAATGTTACGTAAAAGTGAGAGTATATACTTAGGAAAAGTACTACGCTTGGGTTTGGGGAGATAGAGAGAGATTTCTCCCTATAATCAGTAACTAACCCTGCAAAAGCATTGTACGTATTTTGTTTTTCTTTCTTTCGCCAAGGAAAAAGCTCACACCAGTTCACATCTCAACATAATGATTTTGATGGGTGCAAGCACCGACACTCAAATTTCTATTTTAGGAATTCAAGGTGTCAAACGGGCCCGCTGGTACCGCCCACAAATTCTTGTGGGTGGGCAAGACACGGCCCATGGCCCAGGGTCCACTTCTTGCCGTACTGGTCAGTTCCGGCTGGCCCACTTTTTTAGGTATAATGAAATTTTTTGATAAATCATAATTCATAAATGGTCTTAAGCTCCACAGTTTGTGAAGACACATTATGAAATTGTGCTTGGTTTAAATGCTTTTACACCATCTTTTAGGTTTTAGTTGGGTACATTCAAAATTTTTATTACTACAGCTTCATATTAGGCGTAGCTTCATCTTGTCGGCCAAATCATTGTTACAATAGTCTCTTAATAATGAAATCAAGTTGAATGACATGGGTTACTTGGAAGACATTTCAGGGTTTGAGATTGGTTATTCTTATGGGAGATACAACACCAACTGAATTTATTCACTGTACTTGAGCTTCTTGCATTTGCTCAAGATTGACTAATAAGACTATGTTGCACCTAAAAAAGAGACTATGTTGCACCTTTAGTGTTGTATGACAAAACTCCATTATTATTTGTTGTCATCTTCGTTGAGGCACTTACATGTATGACAGTACATACAACAAGTAGCAAGGCATATGAAAGCACCTAAAGGAGGAAAAAAAACATAACTAATTAGAGGAGAGAGAGAGAGAGAGAGAGAGAGAGAGAGAGAGAGAGGGTATTATGTTTATGTCCCAAATTCTATTCCATAATTGATAAAAAAAATTAAGGGTGCTTGTCATGTCGAAAATGTAGAGTTCCAGTTGTTGTACTAGAATTAGGGTTTGAAATTATAAAAAGTAGTTTTGGTTGTAGACTTTTTGGGTATCTTGTACTATATCATATTCCCCTACAGTGGAAGCTCTTGGATTGCCTTCACTGGTGGTTGCAATCAACAAACATTATGAACCACATAAATCTCTTGTGTTTTTTATTTCCATCTAATATCTTTGATGTATGTAGCTGAGACATTCTAACTAACTGAGAGATTTAAAACTTATTCTTCATGACTCGATCAATTCGATCGGGCAGTTTTCATCTATCTTCATTGGTCAACTGTTAGACAACATGAAAAACCAAAAGCCCCTCCACTGTAAGCCTCCCTCTCATCTATCCAAGGGATAGAAGGACAGAAGCCTTTGGTCTTCTTGGACGTCAAGAATTGGGGCCTCACAATCACTATCTAATTTTTCTCTCGTGTTTTTCTGTGTTCATGGTTCGATATTCTGGTATCCTAGGCATAGAGGAACCGTACCAATTCATCCAACACAATGGCCATGGATAAGATGCATCTAACCGTAAGCCCCTCCACTGTAAGCCTCCCTCTCAACATGAAAAACCAAAAGCCCCTCCACTATAACCCTCCCTCTCATCTATCCAAAGGATGGAAGGACAGAAGCCTTTGGTCTTCTTGGACGTCAAGAATTGGGGCCTCACAATCACTATCTAATTTTTCTCTCGTGTTTTTCTTTGTTCATGGTTCGATATTCTGGTATCCTAGGCGTAGAGGAACCGTACCAATTCATCCAACACAATGGCCATGGATAAGATGCATCTAACCGTAAGCCCCTCCACTGTAAGCCTCCCTCTCAACATGAAAAACCAAAAGCCCCTCCACTATAAGCCTCCCTCTCATCTATCCAAGGGATGGAAGGACAGAAGCCTTTGGTCTTCTTGGACGTCAAGAATGGGGCCTCACAATCACTATCTAATTTTTCTCTCGTGTTTTTCTTTGTTCATGGTTCGATATTATGGTATCCTAGGCGTAGAGGAACCGTACCAATTCATCCAACACAATGGCCATGGATAAGATGCATCTAACCGTAGTCTTCTATTAAAGTCATTTTGTTTTATTAAAGGGCAAGGCTCTCCTCAAATTCAGCTCCATACTCTTTAACCGGGTCAACAAAGTGAAAGGCTTTGGAGGACGGGCAAGAAATCCCTAACAAATTGTATCGATTCTCTTGGGACTTCAATGAGCTAAATCGAAGTGCATAATCATTCCAATTAGATAAGAAATGGACCTCAAGCAACACCTATCTCCTTATAAAGATCGAGCATTAGTGAATGAACCCAACGGCACATTCCGCCTTCTTAAGCATAGCAGATACCTGGCTTGAACCAATATTTCCTGCCTCTTCAACCTTTGATTGCATGGTGGAAGACTTGAGAGAGAGAGAGAGAGAGAGAGAGAGAGAGAGAGAGAGAGAGAGAGAGAGAGAGAGAGATGAAAAGTGTCATTGCCAGTTAGAAAAACAAATATTGAAACCTTACTTATAAATTGGGAGATGGAAAGTGTTGTTGCCAATTAGAAAAAAAAAAAATTGACCTTACTTATAAATTGGGTTTACAAAATCTTTAGGATTTAAAGGTTTGATGATTCATATTTTGAAATTCTTAAAATATTAAAGTTTTGAAATGATAGGATCCAAAGATAACAGTATCTTTGCTCCTATTGTTTTTCAAAGAGATGCCATATATTCCAAATAGAGAGAAAAGAGAGAGAACATAAGATGAGATTGGTACCTCTCTTTTTCGTCATTCTTATTCGATCATTTGTTTTACTTTTCTCCTTCGCTATCTTCTTTTCCTCTCCTCTTATTTTTCTCTTCTTCTTCTCATGATATCACACATTTAGTAGTTTTTAGTTGAATGGCTTCTATAAAATAATGACGAGCTTTACTAATCTTGGTTAAAAATAATCAACACTAAATAATTCCTATATAGAGAACTTAAGTGATAAACAAGCCATGTCTTGTTCTGTTGTTTTTCTTTTCTGTTTCTGCTTTCTTATCTTGTAATCTGTTCTATTGGGCTGTTCCACCTCGGGCTTCCCTTTCCATTCTAATATGATTCACCATTTCAAAAGGAAAAGAACTTAAGTGATAAACAAGGATAGAGATAAACATAGACGATATCATACCAATCCAACTTAGTTGTGTAATCTATCCAAACCATCTAATCCACGCAATAATCAGATCTTAGAAGATATGATATATTATAACGTGCCCCTCAAATTATGTAGATTGAAAATGGGCATATGTTTGATTATAATAGAATTCCTCAATGAAGCTATATAATTAGATTCCGCCAATTGATGTACACTATCTGAAATTGATGACAAATGTCCTTTGAAGGTGCTGATTTCTGCATGTTGCTGATGATGTTAAAGATAGTGACTGATGCCTGTTGCTTGCAGGATAAAAAGTGAAAAGGGCTATCACAAGTCAAATAACCATTATAGACCATCACCTCAATGGGCTTGATGGGATGAATAATAATGAGCTGGGTTTAGATTCTAATCCTCATGAAAATAGGCCTTGATGGGCAAGTCATCATAAGTTAGTTTTTGCTACTGATCCTCATGGAAGCCAGGATACTCTTTCAGGCATGCACATCAAGACAATCAAACAAGACAATCAAAGGACCTCAATTCAAAAGATATCCCATTTTAGGCATGTAACTCAACTGAGGCATCTCAACTGAGAAAATGAGAATTTTAAAAATAAGAAAGAAACTGGGAGAAAAGGAAATTAGCAACAACTAAGGATTGGGATGACAACGTAAAATATCAGCAACTTTGAAAAAATACAATGACTAATAAAATGATAGTGAACGGAATCTTTTTGTAAAATAATGAAGATCTTCACTAATCTTGGTTAATTAAATAATCAACCCTAAACCATGCTTATATAGAGAATTTAGGGCATAATTAAACAAGGAAGGATAGAGATAAATATTGAAGATATCATCCTAATCCAGTTAATTTCCTTAATCTATCCAAATTACATAATCTACCAACGAAACAATCCTACAGTAGCATGTTAGAAGATTTGATATAATCCAGCATTTTCTCTCTTCATAGGAGGTTAAGCTCTTGTCAAATGTCTATCAATGATGAATAGATAGAAGAGGTCATCAACAATGCTGATCGAGTTAACAATGCTCTGATGTGCCCGACGGATTCAATGGAGCTTTTTATAAATCCTTTTGGTACATCATCAGAGCTATGTTGTCTTTTATAAATCCTTTTGGTACCTCATCAGAGTTATGTTGTCGATGTTGTTCAAAACTTCTTCTCCAAAGGAAAGCTATTAGGTGAAGTGAATGTCACCTTTATAGCATTGATTCAAAAGGCCTCCAATTTGAATTCCCCTGACAAGTTCAGACATTTATCTATTTTGCAATTTTTTGTACAATATCATTGCTAAGATATTGGAAAACCATCTTCAAGTGGTCATTGGCAAGGTTATCAACTCCACCCAATCTGCCATCATCAAAGGGCAATCAATCACTGATGACATTCTGATATCCAGTAATTTCGTGCACAACACCTATATGGTAAATGGCTCCCCTTCGATGTGCATAATAGTGGATCTAATGAAAGCTTTTGAAAGAATTAACAGGTCCTCTCTCATTGCCTTTATGGAGAAGCATAGTTTTAGCTCTAGTTCCCAGCAATGCCTCAATAGCTCTTCAATCTTCATTCTCCATCATGGTCAATGGCTCTCCCATGAGTTCAAAAGCCATGGAGATGGTTCCTATTTTGATGAAGCCATCAACTTAGTGAACATTTCCACATCATTTTGCCAAAGTAATGTGCCTAGCTAATTCTCATATTCTTCTCTAACAATTTTAAGACCAGAAAAATGAATCCTTGTATTGATAAAATGCAACTTCTATTACAAAATTAAACCCATACGAAAGAACAAGGGTGATACATGAACAATAAACCTGTGTAGAGCTCTACTGAATACAAAGATAGACACTAGAATAAAACTCTAAATGCCAAAATTGAAGGACTCACAGATTTTTTTATTTCTCACATGTTTTAATGTGACTTTTGTTCTCTTTGTTCTACTTCTTTCTTTTTTTTCTTGTTCCTCTCTTTTTCTTTTGCCTGTAGGTAGATGTATATATAGACAAACAAGACTCTCTTAAACTCTTCAACCACACATGAAACAACTTATTTCTCATAAGACTCTTGGGTGATACTACCTTATATCCTAGATAGCATACATGTGAAACAACAAATTACTCCAAAAGTTTAATGGCGCTGCCCAAAATACCAATATCAAACAAAAAACAAGAAAGAACAAGTCAGAAGAAGAACTCATACGAAATCTCACGTATGCCGTGAAGATAAAAATTTATTCAATCTAAAAAACTCCCACAACTCCAATCATCCATCTCTTTTAATACATTTCTAAAAGATTTCCAAAATCTAAAAAGTAGCTAAAAATGATATTGGCATATCTATCTAAAATATTAAAGTCTCCTTAGCTAAAAACTAAGAAATGCAACTAGAGCCTATCAAATCTAGTAAATAGCTAAATTAGAAAATGATAACATTTTTAGGAAACAAAATACTTAAGAGAATATGAAATCAAATTTTCCAAATCTTGAAACTTGCTAAATCTCAAAACTTGTAATCTTGCATGCTTTCCAAGAATGTAAGTTTCCCATATCTCAAAACCATGTAACCTTAGCAAGTTTCCATTCCGCCAAAACACCTCCTTGTTCATGAAAACTTTCCGTATTTTCCACTTATGAATCTTCCTAAAATAGCCATCCTCAAAATTTATTGCTAATTTTTTGATTGCATCACTTAAGCTATTAGAGTTGGTGCTAATTAATTATTTGTGCTTCAACACTCCTTGTGGCCCGTCTTTGGGTTGACCATACACATGGATTTTAATATTAAGGAGTTGTTGGATTTTGAACCCGGAACCTCCCGTGAACCAATAGCTCTGATAGCATGTGAAACAACCAATTACTCTAAAAGCTTAAGCTGCTAGATCGAGTTTGGTGTTTTTTAATCAATTATACTTCAACAATACAATGCCTTTCTCTCGTTCCAATACAACATAAATATTTTAGAAAAGCTCTTAATTTTTATTTCTTTCCAAGGCACCATGAATTTTGATTTACAAATTCAAACAGGTGGCATAGTTAATCAGAGATTCGAATGTTATATCCTCCCTACATCAAGTAATGCTAATCTTCATTGTAGGAATCCAGATTTTCATTGAAAAAAAGTCACTCAACTCTGGATCAAGTTAGACTCAAAAGTGGCCGTGGATATTCCATGGGGCTCAAACCAATATTGCCCTGGCGCCCCATCCCCAGTCACGTCTACATCTCTTTGCTAATGACATATTCATGTATTGGAAGCTCTCTCACTTTTTGAAAGTGAATTAACATTAGGGTTTTGTTAATGTTTAGCTTATATTTGTTAGCGCTTTGTTGTCTCATCATGCGAAAGACAAATTTGGTGATTGGGTAACACTACGAGTATATATATTGTGAGATTTTATATGGAGTAAGGCCTTACAACAATACGGTAGGGGCACCGCCCTTGATTTTTTTATTTTTTATTTGATGACGTAGGGTGTCCCCACCCCACTTTGTAGAGTGAGACTAATTCCCTCCGGATGCATGCAATCACCCGTAAACCACGCGCATCGGGTAAGCCCAGGGGATTCAAACTCTCGACCGCCCTTGATATTTGATCCAAAAGCAGCTCACTTTTGAGCTTTTTGAGGAGCTGCTGTTGGATCAAATGTCAGGGCGGTACTTCCACCGTACAAAGGCCTTATTGTTGTAAGGCCTTACACCATATAATTTCTCATATATTGTAATCCTAATTACTTTCTTCTATTTGTAAAGCAATATCTAACTGGAGAGACATAAAAGATAGCTAACAGAATGTATCTCTGGCATTGAATAATCTTCTTCAACAAGTATAAGCAATAATGAATCATAATAAGTATAAACAGGAAAAAGAAAGAAAAGCTATAAGTGAGTGCCGCTGCACAATCTGCTAAACCCTGAAATGAGAGAACAAATTTAACTCCCCAAGTCACAGAAACGCTGATCAGGACTATTAATCTTAAACCCAGGAAACAAATTCCTCATATTTAGTTTTGAATATGATTATTAGCTTCCCAAGGTAGATAAATTCTAATCAACGGTAACTAGCAGAAAACATCAATTTCAACTTCGATCTGGCCCATGAGGGGCACAACTCCGTGCAGAATTCAGAAAGATCCAAAACCAAATCCAAGTAACCATGAAGTATAAGAAATAAAAACATAGGAAACGCACATGATGAGATATATAAAAGTAGGAAACTAAGACACACCATTTCAAAAAAAAAGGAAACTAAGAGACATGAATTTTGCATGAGAAAGAGGGAGAGAGAATCTCCTCTTCTACCTTCTTTCTCAAAGTATCCGATGGGATTGAATGCTAGGTTTAAGCAAGAAACACGAAAATCAAACCACACATATCGCAGTTCTTCATGCTAAAGTACTTTCCTTTCATTTATTATGTTTTAAATTGATATCACTTAGTGTTATGTCTTCAATATCCATCTTAAAAACAAAAACTACCCAGCTATACTAAAATTATTCTACAAGGAAATTACCATCTTCCAACAAGACCAAGTTGAAATCAAGAGGACTGTGCTGTGGTGGGCTTGGCTTCATCATCCTTCTCACTTCTCTCTCTTTTCTTCTTCTTCTTTTTCTTGTAAGGGATCCCTCTTGCCTTAGCTTGACAATCCTTCACCTCACGTAGATAAACACGTATGGGCCCTCCTGCAAACGGGTTCTTCTCCGATGACCCTCCGTTCTCTTCGTAGGCAGCTCGGAGGCGTCCGATGAGAGCATCAAGGCTTCCCCAAGCTTGCCGGAGCGGGCACACACACGGCGCCACCGGTGGCTCCGGCTGGCCAAAGAAGGTGCACCCATGTAAGTGAACCTTGGTCTTTCCAAATTGATCTAGATACTGAAGGTATTCAAGTACATGGGTACAGTTGCACTGGGATAATGAAACTGGGGGCCTTTGATTCCTCAAGTACTGCCCAAAGGTATTCCAATCTCTTCTCTTTTGTGACTCGTATCGGCTCAATTGTGCTGTAGGCCGATCGGTGGATGATCTTGATGACCCTTCTGCTGATTCTTTTGCTTTGTTGGTGGCCATTGTTGGGATGAATTTGGGTATGAAATGAGAAGGGAAGGGGAATTGAGGTAAAGGAAGGTGTGGGTGCAATGGTGAAAGATGAAGATCAAATTGTGAATCTACTTTTGCGCCTTTTTTTTCCTTACTATACTATATTTTAATTTCTCTTTTAGTATGCACAATTATTACATTGTCTTATGTAATGCACAATTATTGTACGTTCTCATCAACGTCATCGTTGCTTTGAGAGGAATAGTGTTGGTGACTTGGTGACCCTAGAATTACTTGGGCTTGACGTAGGGAAAAGAAAAAGACTGCTCTTTTTAGAATAAGAAACAGGAATCAAATAAAGCAAGATGTTGCTAACGTGGGAAGAAGCTATTTGTTCGGTTCCATTCTCGGTTCCCAACTTAGTTACCATATCATTATTCAAAATAAAATTGTGGAAAATAATAGTTTTTTACTAAAAGATTGGGATTTGCCAGTTCGAGAAAGGCATTTTGGGGACCCGCTGTTGCATGAGAGAGCAGCCACATAGGTCACTTTTCAACAGAGATTGTCTTATTCCTTTAATTCATCCGAGGTGGATGCTCCGATGCAATAACTGGTCCGCGAAATGCCTTCTGCGATGGTCCCTAGCACATCTCTAAAAGAATATTTGAAAAAAAAAAAAAAAAAAAATTCAAGTAGATTTGCATTTTCTTGAAAATAAGGAAAATCTTCAATTTTGGAAAAGAACATATATCCATGAAAATGAATTTAACAAATGCTGGAAAATAAGTTTTCTATTGAAAAAAATTCCAAAAATCCTTTCCCTACATCCAAAGAGCCTCCTCGAGTAATGATTTCATGCGATGATTATTTAAATGAAAAATGGTAAAAGGATGGTGGATTCGTTATGTTCCTTCCCACCACACTTTTTGGACCCACTTATGCTACATCATCAGATCTTTTCATCCTTGATTCATCAAAGCCTCGTCTATGGTTATGCGAAAAAAGCTAAATCATTTATTTTCGCACTCCTTTAGGCCACATTTGGATACCAACAAGATTTAGATCTGGATTTCTCACATTTGCAGTTGAGATTTGGAACCAGGTCAGATCCTTAGATTTCCAAATCAGCGACAACAGTGAAAAAAATCCAATTTTCAAATCAGTTCTGCAAGACATTATTTGGAAATCAATATTTGTGGCAATTACCTTCAGCCTCGCTACTCCTAAACCTTGCTACAGCAGCCAGACGTCCCTCTCTCCCTCCTCTCTCCCTCTCATACAACAAGAGGATGAGGATGATTGATGTATCTTGTATCCAAAACTCAAATCCAAATTGAAATACAAATACATGAGGTTTCCAAATGTGGCCTTAGGGCACGTTTCCCTACCATGAATGTTTTTCACCATAAATCGGTATATCCAAGAGGATATGAGGGTGAAGTGGCTAAAAATCGGGAAAAAAAAAACCAGAAAACTATTGTCTCCAACACATGAGAAGTGGCAAAAAATCAGAAAACAAAAAACTCTACTCAAATTAGGATCGAATTTTTCCAAAAATTTTAGCCACTTATAAGGCTCATCTCAATCGTGCCCTCTCAAATCTCTCCTTCTCTGACTGCCTACCCCTCTCTCACCACTTGTAGACACCAATTTGTCATGAAAGAAATTCCTAGCAACCAGCATGGCCTATCCTATACAAGGGATTCCCGATCGGGCATGTGACCAATTCATAAGGGTTTCCTCATGATGTGCCAGATCAACAGTCTAGATTGCGCGTACATGTCCTTCCCTGTGTAAGGCACAAAAATTGATCGTTAGCATTAGAGTTCAAATTCGAAGAAGAGTAGTTCATGCATTGTAAGAACTATTATCGAAAGATTGTCACGCACTTGTTTGTTTGGTATTTCCACCTATTTCTTTCTAGTGGAATCTTTGCTTTCGTTAAAAATTACTAAACAAAGAGATGGGACCAAGAAGTGGATGGCAATACTATTTCCCATTGAAAGCATCCATAATCAATTCGAGTTGACTCGGATCCAAACTACTTATTTGACGACTATTTAACTCGTTCTATTTATGGAGCTTCTGTTCTTTCTTTTTCATGGGAGAAAAATAGTGGACGAGTGAAGGGGGTCGGATCTGACTCGGACTCTATGATTTATATTCAAAAGATTGTCCCTATCACCACTAATTTAATAATATTCAACTTACTACATTATCTCCACCACTGTTGTTAGGGTTTTCAGTGCATGGATGTATGCATTCATGTTGTCGTCCATGCATGCATCTATGGATGCCTGGCATTTTGTTGTTCTCAGGTTTCACATTTTCAGGTCATTTCCTCATCTAGAAGGCACCTTTTTTGCGGGGTGAAACAAGATCTTCCTAGTAGAACTCAAAAAAATTTAGTCATAGTGTGGGGACAGTTTCTTTATTTTTGTAAATCCAGTAACACCCTTCATAATGACTTTGCTTTCTACAGTCTAGATTTTTTTTGGGGCAGTGATAATTTTTTTTGGGCAGTGATAAATCGACCCCCCTAATATCTTAAATCTATCCACAGCACTGCCCTTTGTTTTTTTTTTTTTTTTTTTCAGATGAAAGATTTCCTCTCTTGAGATTTGCTAGCGTCCATCGCAGAAGGCATTTCACAGATGGTCTGTTGCATCTGTTGCATCTGACACCAGCCATCTCGTGAATGAAGACAAACTCTGCTGAAATCAACCACAATAGACCATCCACGAAATGCCTTCTGCGATGGACGCTAGCAGATCCGCTCTTTCTTTGATGTAGGAATTTTTGAAATTATGTAAAGGTAGGGACTTAATTATAATTTTTTATTATTAGAATATAAAAAAATTGATTGGACTTCTTAAGAATGCTTTTAGTAGGACACGACCTCACTATATATAAAACAGAGATACATGCCCACTTGGTCATTGTGGGTCCTACCTTTGATTGATTGGAATTGTCCACTTGATAAGCCTTTCTCTGTCTCTCTCATGTCCTCTCGATCTTAACCTATGTTATCTATTTTGCTCAATGCCATGCATTGCCAAACCACTACACATGAACCTGTTCGAATTACGGTTTATAATAATACATCAAATTTAGCAAATTATGAACCTACATGAAAAATATGTAGCATGATGCCTAATTAAATTTGACTCCCCTCTCTCTCTCTCTCTCTCTCTCTCTCTCTCTCTCATATACATGGGATTTGCTAGGCAATTTAGCATAAACCTGTTTCATGGCTGAATTTTGCAAGAGTGAATAGCCACCTCAGATTAATTAAATAAATAAGACAATCTGCTACAAGGTGGCTGTTCTCTCCTGCAAAAGTGACCTGCAAAATGGCTTTGCTAAAAAAAACCATCAATGTGTCTTCCTAAGATTAGTCTCAAATAAATAAATTTCATTTTGAAAAGGATCTGAGTAATACTAATCATCTAATTGCTTACTATGGCCACTTGGACAAGTGACGTATAACCACAATGCATTGGTATAGACATACTTTGTCTTCTTAGATAGTATGATTCTTACAACATGAACTTCTTTGCAGGTGAGAATTTATTAATTACAAGACATAAATACTTTTGTGGGGATGAGAGTAGTACTAAGATATAGGACCACCTCAAAAGTCCTCATGTAGCACCCACTCTTTTTTTAAGGTGAGATTGTACACGTACAAATGCTTTTGATCTCAATAGAGCACCAAAGTTAAGTGTGTTCTAGCAAGACTATTACTGATATGACTTCGTGGGGGATCTTGGTATTGCACCCTTTACTCTTTTGGGAATTGGGCCTTGCTCAATTCGTTGGAAGCTTTGTAACTCTACCATTAGGTAGCAAGTTAAATCCCAACTTGCCTACCAAAAATAAGAATTCTGAGGAGGATTTGTTAGTGAAGTACCAAAAGGCGAGTTGATTTGTGCTAGGGGTGCAATTCGGGCGGGGTTGGATCAGGTTGAGGCCAGCTCTAGCCCAGGTCAAGGAACCAAAACCTCAAAGCAATCTCAGCCCAAACCGAGCCTCGGGTCAAGGAAGGTCAACCCTAACCCAACCCGCCTTTTGAGTCTCTCAACCCTAATCCGATAAAAAAATAACACGTAGATTTTGAAATTGCAATAAAACCAAGACGAAAAATAGGGGAATGGGTTATGTTGGGTTGCCCAAGGCCTCAAGCCTAACCCAACCCAAAATTAAATTGGGTTGGCTTTTCCGAAGCCTAATTAATTAACCTAATCCATCCTGGGAAATGCCAACCCAACCCTTCATGTTTGGGTTGAGCGTGGCCCAAGTAGCAGCCGTAATTTGTGCGAACTTGTAGCCACACTGTATAGGGCCACAGCAACAAGATCCATTAAAACCCTCCATTTAGATATGGGTCATGACGATTGTGAGAATGTGGATCCGGAGCCAAAATTCATGGTGGACTTTCATATCACATGTAGACATGGGTCGTGTCAGTAGTGTGAATGTGGAACCAGGGCCAAAATTCAGGTGGGACTTCAAAATCCTTAAGATCATAGGACTAGTGTGCGATCCCACATCGGAAATGGAGGAAAAGTTTCTGGGCTATATATGTGAGTAGATGCATTTTCAGACTCTCAAAGGGGTGGGCCTCGTGGAGCAGGTCAGGTACGATTAGGGCTGCTGGAAAACATAACTGGGAGTGTGAGAAACCCAGAACCGAACAATGTTTACACAGTGGGGTTGAGGCGTCACAAAATGGTATCAGAGCGGGACCTCTCTCTAGTACGGTCTGTGTAGATGCGTTTTTAGCATCTCCAAGTGGCGGGCCCCGCGGAGTGGGTTGGGCACGGTTGGTGCTGCTGGAAAACAAAACCGAGGAGGGTGGAAAAACCCAGAACCGAACAATATTTACACAGTGGGGCTGGGGCGTGACAAAATGGTATCAGAGTACGACCTCCCTCTAGTATAGTGTACCAGTGAGGATGCTGGCCCCAATGGGGGGTGGATTGTGAGATCCCATCAGAAGGAAAGGAAAAGTTTCTGGGCTGTATATGTGGATTCCCCCTCTCCCTATGTAGATGCGTTTTCAGCATCTCCAAGGGGCGGGCGGGCCCCGCGAAGTGGTCTCGGTTAGTGCGCATCTCCAAGGGGTGGGCCCTACAGAATGGTGGAGCATGGTTAGTGTTGCTGGAAAACAAAATCAGGGAGCGTGAGAAAACCAGAACCGGACATTATTTACTCAGTGGGGTCGGGGGCGTCACAACTGGCCAATATGATTCTTTGTTTGGAGTGCACTATAAAGGAAGATTTTGACACCCATCACTTCGTTTAGCTTTCTTTATTCACAATGAATCATGAAAATGCCATCGCATGAAGTAAATGACAACCTATACACCCTCCAATAAAAAAAGTTCATGTGGGACTCAAAAAGTTTGGGGCCCCATTGGATGCCAAAAAAAAATGACCCTTTTTTTAGTAAATAACATTATTTGAATTGAATATTAATTGTTTACAATTAAGACATTAATTCCACTTTGGATGCCATTACCAATGTCATTTCTAATAATACGAAAACCATTATTTCCAAATTGCAAGTAATCATATTTAACTTCAAAACATTTCAGATAAAATTATATGAAAATAATTTTTATAGGTATCCAATGAGGCCTTAGTTTTTGAGTACCTATTTGGCTTTCTCTAAAATCAATTTCCTAACATGTGTGAAGGAGTAAATCTCTCTCTCTCTCTCTCTCTCTCTCTCTCTCTCTCTCTCTCCTATGAGAGAGAAACTATTCTATTTTTGCTGTTTTATTTAATTTTCCCTCTCTTCCATGCTCTTTCACTTATATATTTACACTTCTTTCCATCCATGAAAATCTTCATGTACCATATATAGCATGCAGCAACTTTGCACGTACGTTTACATTCTTATTTTAATCTTAGTGCATCTATGAAAATCTAAGGTGAAAACAGTTTGGTGCATAACCCATTCCAAACAGTAAACGAATCCTGAAACATATGTCTGATTCTCTACAAGATCATTATCAGAGGTAAATCATCCTTGGATCTACTGAGAGAGAGAGAGAGAGAGAGAGAGAGAGAGATATGGCACATTACATAGAAACCATTAGGTCGAAATAAATGGTTTGGATGACCCAGCCATGTGGGCCCCACCGCACTTTCTTAAAAAGAAATACGTCCGGGTACGTGTACGTGGATAACCCATGATAGCCCATAATCTATCTAGGGACTGGCTAGGGACTGTTGCAGAAGGCATTTTATGGACCGGCTTTTGCATGAGAGAGCACCCACATAGGCTCACTTTTTTACTTATTGATCATTTAATTCATCCTGCATGGCTGCTCTCTCATGCAACAGCCTGTCAATGAAATGCCTTCTGGATGGTCCCTCGCAAATCCCATCTATATAACTACTATTTTGTACCATACATCTAGGTAACTGATATTCGCACTACCTTGTTTTGATAATGAGATGAACTTACCTTGCCTTTTTATTTAGCATGCAATCAACAGCTATTACAGTTTCCAAAAGGCTACTAATATTCCCACTTCCATGTTTTGATAATAGGACAGATTCTCCTTCTCTTTTATTATTTATCCTGCTGTCAAGCGCTATTACAATTCCCAAATAGCTTTCGCAGCCAATTAAAAGGGAAAGGAAAACACTTCCATCAGATGGCTTGATAGGTGATTTTTAGAGTTTATAGACGAGATCTTTGGCTCTGTGGTGGGTCAATTAATCCATTTCCAGCTCGTTAGGAGATCCACGAATGGCAAGGCGGATCGACTTGTAACACCCAGCCCCAATGCTTGAACATGTTTTAACTACTTAAAATGGGTGTTAATATCAAATGAACTTAAGATTAATTTCATTGGAATGAGTGCCATTACCAAAATCGAGTTTAGGAATAATTGCTTGGAAGTGGGTGTCTTTTTCAAATTGAAGCATGATGTTTAGGCAGGAGACATTGAAAATGGTAAAGGTTGCTATTATCATCAATGGAGTAAAGTCCATTTAAACACATTTTTAAAAGGCTGCTCATTTTGGAAAGCACAATTAGATTGACCGAATATGACACCTTCACTAAGTTAAATTTGGCTTTGAATAGAATCTTCCACTAGTGGGTAGGATATATTAGGAAGATCTATCATTTCAAGATTCAATCTTGGTAGGTTTCCTCCTATGGATTTTCAGCTAATAGAGAATAAGGTAGCATCTATATATTCAAAAAGGAAAATGGGAAGGTCAATAAATATTGCTTGCACATCGAAAAAGGCATGTGAGCCACATCGTTTTGGACAGTTCCTATGGGGGAAATATTAGGTTCTCGTATCTTTAGAAAGGAGCTGCTTCATAGGCTAATTGGAGGTCTTTGCTTCCATAGTTAGATGAGATTCCATTCTTATTAGAGGAAGAGAAGAAATCTATTGGTAGTGGCTGACTCATTTTGATTTACCTTCTAGAAATAAGAGTGCCTTTATAGATGGAATGCAACCATTGAAAACCTCTACAATGGAAATAAGTGGTCGTGAGTTTTGGAAGGGCCAGAAACCTTATAATTTTCCCTTCCAACCCAACCTTTGCAATGGAATTCTTTGCCACTTGTTGATTTCTTCTAAGATTCATAAGCTGCTGAAATTCACCCGGTAGTTCTTTATTCCAAGAAGACATTCCTCTGATCCATTTGAAGCCCTTGTTGTCCTTCATCATTCGGATTTCGGCAACCTGCAAACAAATTATAAAAGTCATATTCTTGATAGTGGATGTTCACAAATTGACTGAAGTTTTCTGTTACCATGGTTCTCGCCCAAAATAACTCCATCCGTTGGCGAATCGCCGCTAATATAGCAGCCACAAGTTCCAAACTGGGTGCTTCGCTAAAGGAAATTCCTGGAGTAGCGCTTAAGGTAGGTGATCCTACCCTATGTCAGTGTATTACGTATATTCTATATACTTAGAATTGTTGCAAGCTTTATTTGCAGTCCATTATTGGAACTTCTTTTGGAAAGGTTTCTCACTGATATCCTTTAGCATGTCATACTAAATGGTTGAATTGTCATTATCCATGAAATGCTTTAGTCTTAACATGCTTCCTTATTTATACAAAAAAGAGTTTTGTGACTAACATGATTTTTGAAAACTCAAGTTCATGAAACACTATTGAAAAGCATTTTATATATGATATGGTTTCAATGGTTTGGAACGGGGGAGCCCCAATGGTTTGAAACGTCTACAAAATTTATGGCACGGTATTGCAAACATTAAATTGCTTCTCTCTATATTTGTATACAGTCTTGGTATGGAATGGATTCCGCCAGTAAGGTTGATCTCTTGTGGGGATCAAGTGCCCAACCTGCCAGTGGGTGAGTACATTGGACGTGATCACGTTGACCGGTCAAATTTTATCTGCTCGTAAGGTTGATCTCGGGTGGCCAGTAGGGAGTCCTCTGGCTATTGATAATATTACATTGCGCGCTTTTGGACCTGTGAGTCCTGCGAACGAGTGTTCGCCTTGGGTTACGCTACTTGCCAATAAGGTTGGAAATTGGCCACAGAGAAGACTGTTAAGTATTTGATTTCCAAGTGGAAAAATGCAAAACCAAGTGTTTGAAAATATATATTATTTGTCATTGTTTTCAAAGTGGAAAACTACATAACCGAGTGGTTGGAACCGTTTTTGTAAAAACATGTATTTTTCTTATGTAGCTTACGTAGAAATGATTTTCTTGCTTCTTATCGATTTCTGCATAGACTAAAATTTTATGGCATGTTACTTCTTTTCCGCACCAGCATTATTTTCGTTTTCTTATTGGCTGGCTTGGATTTGGAAAACAGGCTGGGCTGTTAGCTCATTATGTGGTTTAACAATTTTCAGATACAGAGGAGCAGCAGTAGACTTGTTGAGATCAGGCACTTGGATTGGATTTTAGGAGATTTCTTACTTTCTTTCATTATTCCAGTTAGAGACTTTTGTTACTTTATTAAGGTGATTGTCGTCGAATAAGAATTGTTTGGATTTAGACTTATGGACCTATATATGTATTTCATTTGAGCTTTAATTGAGACTAAAATTTCCACATTATTAGTTGCTCTGAATGTTGAGAATAGTTGATTGTAAAGGAGCCTTGAATGCTTGTGGGGGGGACCCTATGGGCGTGCGGCGGCTGTCACGTGTGCCATACCTAAAATTCTGGGTTCGGGGCGTGACAGTTAAAGTGGTATCAGAACTTAGGCTTTAGGTCAGTTGGGCCAGTAATATAAAAGTGATAGTTGTGTGGAATCTAGGATGTTAGGACCATGCACGGTTCATTATAGGTCCTTTAGAGCATGGTTTATGACCTTGTCGATCTTTGGAACATAATTGGTGAACTTGGAAACTAAGGAAATCTTAGGCATGATCATGTACACTGTGAGAACCATTTTTATGATCTCATGATTTCGTGCACTATGAGAGCGTAGGCTTATGATCTTGTAGCCCATTAGAAGTTTATCTATGCTTTTGAAGATTATTGAAGAACCTATCTTATAACTTTGAGGATTGGTAGGTAGTAGTTTTTATTTCTTTTCACAAATGTCAATCTCACTTGTGATCAGCCAGTAAGCATGGTAGATCAGGAAGAATCCAGTTTCAGGAGGTGCATCGTTTCAAGTGTTATGTTTCGATTTAGAAATCGTTGAGAGAGAGAGAAAAAAAAAACTATTCTTGTATGTGAATTTCGAGGACGAAATTCTTTAAAGGGGGTAATAATGTAACACCCAGCCCCAATGCTTGAACATGTTTTAACTACTTGAAATGGGTGTTAATATCAAATGAACTTAAGATTAATTTCATTGGAATGAGTGCCATTGCCAAAATCGAGTTTAAGAATAATTGCTTGGAAGTGGATGTCTTTTTCAAATTGAAGCATGATGTTTAGGCTGGAGACATTGAAAATGATAAAGGGTGCTATTATCATCAATGGAGTAAAGTCCATTTAAACACATTTTTAAAAGGCTGCTCATTTTGGAAAGCACAATTAGATTGACCGAATATGACACCTTCACTAAGTTAAATTTGGCTTTGAATAGAATCTTCCACTAGTGGGTAGGATATATTAGGAAGCTCTATCATTTCAAGATTCAATCTTGGTAGGTTTCCTCCTATGGATTTTCAGCTAATAGAGAATAAGGTAGCATCTATATATTCAAAAAGGAAAATGGGAAGGTCAATAATTCCTTGTTTCGAAATATTGCTTGCATATCGAAAAAGGCATGTATGTGAGCCACATCGTTTTGGACAGTTCCTATGGGGAAATATTGGGTTATCGTATCTTTAGAAAGGAGCTGCTTCATAGGCTAATTGGAGGTCTTTGCTTCCATAGTTAGATGGGATTCCATTCTTATTAGAGGAAGAGAAGAACTCTATTGGTAGTGGCTGACTCATTTTGATTTACCTTCTAGAAATAAGAGTGCCTTTATAGATGGAATGCAACCATTGAAAACCTCTACATTGGAAATAAGTGGTCGTGAGTTTTGGAAGGGCCAGAAACCTTATAATTTTCCCTTCTAACCCAACCTTTGCAATGGAATTCTTTGCCACTTGTTGATTTCTTCTAAGATTCATAAGCTGCTGAAATTCACCTGGTAGTTCTTTATTCCAAGAAGACATTCCTCTGATCCATTTGAAGCCCTTGTTGTCCTTCATCATTCGGATTTCGGCAACCTGCAAACAAATTATAAAAGTCATATTCTTGATAGTGGATGTTCACAAATTGACTGAAGTTTTCTTTTACCATGGTTCTCGCCCAAAATAACTCCATCCGTTGGCGAATCGCCGCTAATATAGCAGCCACAAGTTCCAAACTGGGTGCTTCGCTAAAGGAAATTCCTGGAGTAGCGCTTAAGGTAGGTGATCCTACCCTATGTCAGTGTATTACGTATATTCTATTTACTTAGATTTGTTGCAAGCTTTATTTGCAGTCCATTATATGGAACTTCTTTTGGAAAGGTTTCTCACTGATATCCTTTAGCATGTATAATAAATGGTTGAATTGTCATTATCCATGAAATGCTTTAGTCTTAACATGCTTCCTTATTTATACAAAAAAGAGTTTTGTGACTAACATGATTTTTGGAAACTCAAGTTCATGAAATACTATTGAAAAGCATTTTATATATGATATGGTTTCAATGGCTTGGAACGGGGGAGCCCCCAATGGTTTGAAACGTCTACAAAATTTATGGCACGGTATTGCAAACATTAAATTGCTTCTCTCTATATTTGTATACAGTCTTGGTATGGAATGGATTCCGCCAGTAAGGTTGATCTCTGGTGGGGATCAAGTCCCCAACCTGCCAGTTTGTGAGTACACTAGACGTGATCACATTGACCCGTCAAATTTTATCTGCCCGTAAGGTTGATCTCGGGTGGCCAGTAGGGAGTCTTCTGGCTATTGATAATATTACATTGCGCAATTTTGGACCTGTGAGTCCTGCGAACGAGTGTTCGCCTTGGGTTACGCTACTTGCCAATAAGGTTGGAAATTGGCCAAAGAGAAGACTGTTAAGTATTTGATTTCCAAGTGGAAAAATGCAAAACCAAGTGTTTGAAAATATATATTCTTTGTCATTGTTTTTAAAGTGGAAAACTACATAACCGAGTGGTAGGAACTGTTTTTGTAAAAACATGTATTTTTCTTATGTAGCTTACGTAGAAATGATTTTCTTGCTTCCTATCAATTTCTGCATAGACTAAAATTTTATGGCATGTTACTTCTTTTCCGCACCAGCATTATTTTCGTTTTCTTATTAGCTGGCTTGGATTTGGAAAACCGGCTGGGCTGTTAGCTCATTATGTGGTTTAACAATTTTCAGATACAGAGGAGCAGCAGTAGACTTGTTGAGATCAGGCACTTGGATTGGATTTTAGGAGATTTCTTGCTTTCTTTCATTATTCCAGTTAGAGACTTTTGTTACTTTATTTAGGTGATTGTCGTCGAATAAGAATTGTTTGGATTTAGACTTATAGACCTATATATGTATTTCATTTGAGCTTTAATTGAGATTAAAATTTCCGCATTATTAGTCGCTCTGAATGTTGAGAATAGTTGATTGTAAAGGAGCGTTGCATGCTTGTGGGGGGGACCCTATGGGTGTGCGGCGGCTGTCACGTGTGCCATACCTAAAATTTTGGGTTTGGGGCGTGACAAGCTCTTGCGGGAGTGTCCAGATTTTCATGTTTTACTCCTTGAACTGTATTTAATAAAATTTCACCATTTCATAAAGAGGGAGGAGGGATCCATTATGAAAACAAAGACGGAAGTGAAATTGGCGAACAATTTGGTCATTTCCACATTCTTTTTTTGCATTGTGGGTTTTAGTGCCCACTTCTTTTTGTTCATGAGCATGTGTAAGAATATAGAGTTTCGTTTTTATTTTCCAAACAGATTCCTTTTTTGCAAGCCTCAAAATATGGTGGTGCAAATATCAGTAGCCTTCCCAAAGAGCTTTCAGTGAAAAAGTCATATCTGCACTATATCTTTAGGAATTGTAATATCTATAGTGGAAAATCAGTTCGCCTTGTCTTTTACTTTTGAGGCTAGGTCTTTTCCTTTTGAGGCTAGGTTTTAACAGTGCATCACCTCAGATGAATTAAATGAATAAGACAAAATTTGTCAAAAAGTCAACCTATGTGGCTGTTCTCACATGGAAAAGCCAGCTGCGAAATGGCTTTCTGCAAAATTGCCTAGCAAGGGATTTGCTAGCATCCATGGCAAAAGACATTTCGCACGATGGTATGTTGCATCTGACAGCAGCCACCTTGCGAATGAAGACAAAATCAGCTGAAAAGTTACCTCTGTGGCTATTGTCAGATGCAACAGACCATCTAGGGGTGTAAATAGATATTTGAAAATTCGATTACCGTCCGCATCCGAATCCGTTTAAAGCGAATATTATCCGGATCTGTTTCAAGCGGATATTATTCGAATCCGTTTATGAGATATCTGGCTCTTAGCGGATGCGAATCTGGTAAACGGTATATCCGATCCGTTTAACATCCGAATCCGAGAAGTAAATCCTTTTATTTATTAATAATAATATCATTAATATTTATTTTTAGTAATGACAAACTATCTTTTGTTTCTAAAAGAAAAGTGAATTTTCTATTTAGAAAAAAAAGAGCAAAAAGTGTTTGGGTAGGAAATGAAGAAATCTCTCATTTTAAGGGCATTCTTGGAGTTTGACATGGCTTCTTTATGAAGCAACAAATGTGGGTTGTAGGATGAAAGAGATAAATGGATGATGGTGATTGAAAGAAGATGTCATAGTTTCTAGAGAATTCTAGAGCAAAAAGGTCATAGTCATTGATGGTAAATGGACGGCTCAGATCAATTTTTCAACTTAGGGTTATATAAAAACCCAAAATGCATTTAAAAGAGGGGACTTCTAAGCTTTGCAAGGAGAAGCAAGAGAGAAGAGAAAGGAGAAGGCTGAGACACCATCTTCGGCATTCCTTGGTGCCTCCAACCCTACCAAAATCCACTGCCGCGCCTCTCCACCTTCTCATAACCACCACCATCACTGCCAGTCACCTTCATCTCTAACCCAATCTCTGTCTCCATCCCCATTTCTCTTCATCTTCCACAATCAACACTCCCACTTCCCCTGTTCAAAATAGCCCAAACCCATTCCATCATATACATAAAAAAAAAAAAAAAAAAAAAAAAACCCAAAGACCACTACCAACACCATCATCCATCCCCACCGCCTCTCTCTCTCTGCCTTTGTTTTAAAAGGAAAAAAAAGGATCTCATATATTTTAGGGTTTGAGAGTTAATTTTGTGAAGAGAAGGTAGAGGTCTGGTTTTAGGGTTTGGAAAATTTATTCGAGGAGTAAGAAGGAGAAGAAAGATAAAGTGCTGCAGTAAAATGTTCGAATTTACCGGATAAACGGATACGGATAATATCCGAATTCGAACAATATCCGACGGATACGAATTCGGTAATAGATATTAAATATCCGTCAAATTCAAATCCGAATCCGAATTCGGATAGTGTATACTGTAATCGAATTCTAATATAGCCATATCCGATTCGAATTCGATCCGTTTACACCCCTAAGACCATCCATGAAATGCCTTTTGCAATGGACACTAGCAAATCCCAATTACAAATGTAGAAACTCTTCCAACTTTCTTCTACAAGGAAGTAATATTCTCCATCGTGGTTTTGTAATATCGAATTACAATGAATAAGGCCACGTTTGGATACCAATAAGATTTAGATTTGGATTTGGTTGATATTTTGAACCGGATCAGATCCTTAGATTTTCAAATCAGCCACAACAGTGCAAAAATTCTGATTTTCAAATCTGTTCTACGAGACATTATTGGAAATCAATATTTGTGGCAACTTCCTACACCATCGCTGCTCCTCGACGTTGCTCCGGCAGGAGCAAGAGAGACATCTCTCTCTCTCTCTCTCTCTCTCTCTCTCTCTCTCTCTCTCTCTCTCAAAACATGATCATGAAGATGATTTATGTGTCTTGTTTCCAAAACTCAAATCCAAATCAAAATACAAATGCATGAAGTATCCAAACGGGCCCTAACTTTATTGAGGTGATAATTTAATTATTTCAGTCCCTCAATGTTCTAGGGCAAACATTGAGAAGTTTAGAAAGAGAACCCAACTCCATGGTAGAAAGAAAGACGTAAGGGTCTACTTAGAGACCTTGATGAAAGCCAGGTGAGAGGAATCAGAGACTTTGATGAGAGTGCTAAGGACAGGAACAAGCAAGCACTTGGATGAAGTCTCCCTGTAAAAGAAACCAACACACTCACAATCCTTGCTACATTTCTCCCTGCATTGGACCAGTTTCATCGGTCCTTGTCCCTCTTCATCCGGGTTCATAAAGTGGTCGGCTCCCGCCACTTTGTAGTAATCTACATTGGCCATGCCTTTACAAGGCGGGAGGTTCGGCGGAGAGCAACGAGTGCTCCACTCCAACAAGCCTTGAGGTCTAGGGCAGGCCACACATTGGTTTTCTTCACACAGCCCAAATGATCCACACCTTGAAGGCAATCTGCATTCAGTCACAGTCCCATCTCTAGAGAAGAGGGTGAAGGTTACCTGTCAAAGTATAAATGATTAAATAACACAAACTCTAATAGTTTAAGCTTCTGGAGTAATTGGTTGTTTCACATTTTATAGAGCAATTGCCTCAGGGCAGATCCTGGGTTCAAAACTCCTTGATATTAAAAATCCCAAGAGCATGGTCAACCCAAGAAACCCAAGAAAAGAGGTACGAAACGTGAGGGGGGAGTGTTGAAGTATAAATGATTAAATAACACAACTCTAATAGCTTATAAGCTTTTGGAGTAATTGGTTGTTTCACATTACCTCCCATGCGCCCCAATCGACATTGTTGTTGTAAGTGTAGATCTTCACATTACCGTCCATTTCCAATCGAAGAAACGATAACGTAGTGTTGTATTTGGGTCTACTTAAAATTGAAGTCCCGGACATGGAAGAATTAGCTACTGTGTATCCCAGCCTCAACTCGTAAGCATAGCCTTCCAGTGTCTCTGGAGCACTTGAAAAGATTACGTTGGCCAAGGGACCCTCTGAAACCTCTAACAAGTCTGAATTATAGAGCAATGGTTTCGATGATTTCGAGTTCTTTAGATACAGAGCAAGTCTGTTAGGCTCCAAAACCAAGCTGTAGGGACCCTCGGAGCCATATGAATCGGAGGCACGGCTCACGAGTTTACTGGGTCCACCCTGACGAAGAACCTGGCCTACTAAGAGGGTATCTGTTGGATGGTCGAAGCTTTGCCAAACCAATCTATGGCGGCGATCATGGAGGACCATGTTGCCATTGGGGAGTAGTTCAAAGCCAACAACACCCTGGTTAGCCGTTCCAGTCTGCCAAACCACCTGGCCATCTGGGTCCGCGAGGACTAGATTGCCATCACGGCCGAATGTGAGAGTGGCGTTTTCGTGCACTGGGTTGGCACGGTTGGCTTCCCAAACCCAATGCTGGACTGACTCAGAACGCTGTGTACCTGTTGGGACAAATGGTATGGTGAATGATCAAAATGGCAGACACAAATAATCGAAGTAAGAACCAAACAGAGGCTTAGAAATGAGATAGAAAAATGAGGGGTAGGCAAGGCAAGCAAAAGCTTTCTCTTTTATACGTACTTTAGGGTGTGTTCGGCAAGGCTTCTTATTCTTAGCTGAATAACCATGCTAGAAACGGATTGATGATATCTGGGAAGCGACTCTGAGTCACTCCACACTATCCCATCCTTTTAGGGTGTAAAACGCTCAAAAATGAAAAAAAAAAAATTAGAAATAGGTTTGTGATGGGTTGGATGAGCCGAACAAGATTTTGGGATTTCCCTATTTTCTCTCATTCTTTTTTTTTTTTGAAATGGCAATAATTATATATCAAAGCAAATTAAGCAGGCCGAGATGGACCACCCATATTTTCTCTCATTCTTGCACCTACAAAATAGGCGGAAACAAATTTTATAATGGTTGCCGAACGCACCCTTAATTTCCCCGCTTATGCAGGTGACTACATAAAAATAAGATACAATGACTAGGCTAAGAACAAGGGTTGCATCTCGAGTTCAAGACCCTTCCACATGTAGAAAGTCTTATCAAAATGAGAGACTAAGCCTTCTTTTATAGAAGATATGAAAATACCATTTCACAAAAAGAAGTGTCACTTCGAAAAAAAAAAGAAGAAAGAACTCATTTTTGTATTTTAGAAAAGAAAATATCCAACAGTACCCATTCGTAAGGCGAGGGTGAAGGCATTGGGTGTGCTGTTGTAGAAGCAGAGTTGAAAGGGGGCTGTATAGACATCCAAGACGCGGTAGTTGGCGCCGTGTTCCACGATGTACTCTCCGAATTCGCCCTGGTTTATGTATTTGAATGTCTTGGATGGAGGAACAATTGCCTCTCTAATGGCAAAGATAGTGAAGAGAAGGAAGGAGATGGCATTGTGGTGTGAGATTGAAGAAGGAGAAAGAGATGTAGACATGGTGGTGGCTTGTTGTTGAGCTAGAAATGAGATGTGTAGATAGAAGAGGATGTCATTCTTCTATATTTAAAGGGCTGGAAGTTTTAGCTTCTTTCAGTGAAAAAAAGTTGGTCAAGGAAAGATATCACTTTGACTATCTTATCCAAGTAGGGGAACCTGAATCCAATGAATTATGATACAGTTAACTCTAGCAGACTAGCACCCACTGGTTTAAGAAGAGTCAGGATTTGGAATTGGGAAAAAATTAAAATAAAAATTTTGTTCAAAAAACTAACTTACGTATTTGCTAGGGACAATCCCAGAAGGCGTTTTGCGGACTGGCTGTTGCATGAGGAGCAGCCACAGAGGCTCTGATTTTGTCTCATTCATTTAATTCATCCAATGTGGTTGCTCATTCATGCAACAGCCGGTTTGCGAAACACCTACTGCGATGGTCCCAGCAAATCCCTAAGGACTTGCCTCATCATTATTTTTGCAGTGTTCGTCTTGTTTTCATCATTTTTATTATTGTGTTGCCTGTTTTAGATCTTTATGTTGGCAACAGGCCTGGTTAAGGAGTCAACTTACTACCAATTCTAGAAGTCAGCAGCAATATATACCCATCGGATATATGACACAGAGTATGAGTTACAGGTGCAACCCAAAACTCTAAACCATCAACCCGAACCGGCTCTCAACCCAATGAAGGCTATCCCAATCCAATCCGAAAAATTAATATCTCAACCCGAACCAGACCCGATTTCCCAATTTGGGTCGAGTTGAGTCGGGTTGGGTTGGGGCGACTCGGTTATGGTGATATGTTCTAAAAAAAAAAGTAAAATAGTAATTTTTTTTTTAAATATCGGGTTTTGATGTGGGTCAGGTCAACCTAACACCTCAACCTGACCCCGACTCAAAACACAACCCAGCCTGTGATGTTTTTTAGTAAAAACCGATCCGAGTTGCACCTCTAGAATAAGTGGCTAAAGGCGAATATAGATGAGGTTGCCAAGTGTATACATGTGCATCACAACTCTTAGGACAAGATTTTTGAAAAAATATTATTATTTCTAGTATGTATGTATGCGTGCGAGAGCACGTGTGCCTATCGACGGGAAAATGCTAAAACAAGGGTGGCAGTTAGGCTTTTTTTTTCGGTAGGTAAACTGAGATTGAACCTACGACCTCAAGGTTGAAATACAGATTAAGCCTCAATCAATTGGGCCAGAGGCCCAACCCAGGCAGTTAGGCTCATTACTAATATATACACATTGAGCCTCACTTGTTCTGCTTCTATGTGATAGGATCCGTTGGTCTGGAGTGGCAATATATAACTATTACCGCTTTTGCATTAGACAACCTCTTTCATTGAAAAGGTTAAGAAAGCTTTTTGATAATTCCATGCCAATGAAATGCAATTTAAAGCTATATGCTATCAAACTCCTACCTGAAGACTGTTAAGAGCTTTTCATCACTGTCTCATCTGCATTGACGCCAAACAATCTGCATTTGCTTTTTCTCCTTGAGATCATTGGAATGCTGGATAGTTTATCTTGGATAAGACTTTATCCTGGATTGTCTTGTATTCCAGGATTTGAGGCCCACCTATTGCCAGGGTCCTACAGAGGCTACACATGGAATATTGGATAGAAAATTAATTCAGTCGAAGTAGGTTCAACAATAATCCGACTAGCGAAGGACAGTCATTGGCTCTAGTGATGTTGTCATCATGTTTTAGTCCCTCTAAATCCGAAAAAAGGTCGTTATATGATGGATGCCCATATAAAAATTTGAGCGTGCAAAAATACAAATAGGGACCACTTGCTATGTAAGGGTGTAATTGGGTCTGGTCGTGTTGAGCTTCTGCTGAAGGGATTTGCTAGCGCCCATCGCAAAAGGCATTTTGCAGAGGATTACTTTTCAGCAGATTTTCCCATCATTCACAAGGTGGCTCGTTTGACATGCTACAGACCATTTGTGAAACGCCTTTTGTGAATCCCTCTGCGAGTCTACCCATGTGAACAATTCTAACCCCTCCAAGTTGTATAGGCTTTCTTGATGAATACATATCATTGCTTTTTTATTCAATGGTTATCTAGTGACCCCAAATTAATGCAGTCCGAAAACCAAGAGGTTCTTTGGCATCACATCACACTATTGAGCATCTTGATATTGTTTAGCAATAGAAAAAGTGTTGATTAACAAGTACCTTGTTTCCTTTTCTTGAACCATCCAAGCTTATAAGTTGTAGGCCTCTTTCAAGTCTTGAGGTTGAGCTTGTCGACCATGTTGTGTTACCACGTTCTCGCAACTCCTACTGTCAGTGATGAGATTGCACATCTTGCCCTTCGATGCATATCTTATATGAAAAATATCATGTCACAACAAAGCTGCCTTTTCTTCAACTTTGGGTGTATTAATAGCACCTTGAATAACTAACATCCCACCATCAACACTCCAAGTGATCTCATCAGCCTCATGGTCATTATAGTGCTCAAAGTGTTCATCTAGAATATTCGTTGCAGTCAACTCCTCAACTTCTAATGAGTCTAATGGTAACTTCCTTAAATTGGAGGGTTAGAATCATTAAAGAAGGGTTGAATTGGCTCCATGAAGTACCACTCGTATAGTAAGGAAATACTTTTGCTTGATCTCATACCACTTACTTCTAAACAATCAAGAATAAAAGAGAAAGTAGATCCATCTAGGGGTGTCAATGGGCCTAGATAGTTCCCATGGATCCAAAAGATCCGAATGTTAATGGACAGGATTTGGGCACAATGACTGAGTTCAAACCAAGTCTATTGGATCCGTATGCTAAGATCCAAATTATCTGTGATCTGATTGTAATCCAGAAGTAGCCACAAAATCCGATGGAGAATTTTAACTCCAAATCAAGGGATTCCAACGTACAAAAATATCATTTATATTTTTGTTCATTTTGTCCGTAGCTACGAACATTTGCAATAACATGATTTTGAAATGGGGCGAACTCGTCTTGCGTTCTCTATTTTAAGTGGCTTCTTAGAGCTTTTTGGGATTCGTAATAACCTTTGGCCGCTGGTTAAATATGAGTTCATCCCATTATCAAAACAGAGTTTCTATATGGTGCCCTACCAACTAGTCCCGTGCCAGCAGTACCGCCCTTAATATTTGATCGAACAACAGCTCACTTTTTTAAGAGGCTGCTGCTGGATCAAACACGTACCACCATATAATTTCTCAACAAAACATGGTAGTAGCCATTGTTATTTGTGAAAGGTACTTTCTACATATTAAAAATGACAACATTTTAGTTTTCAAATTACAAATAACATTTTAGTTTGGGAAATGATATCAACGCTCCAATGTTTTGATAATTCCGCTCCACTTTCTTGTCTTTTAGTACTTAAAAGGCTGTCAAAAGGTTACTATAGTTCCCAAAAAGCTCTCACAACCCCTTTACATAATAAAAGACGGGGAAGTGGAGTGGAATTATCAAAACATTATTGGAGCGCTGATATAATTTCCCTCTAGTTTTCTACATTTTGTTTCAATGACATTCTCCACTTCTCTCTCTCTCTCTCTTGAGTTTCTTCCCTCTTTTTTCTTTTAACCCTAACCCTTATCTCCTTAAAACATAAGTAGGACCTATGACATCTACTGGACGGTCCAAATCAAAATGGATCATGCCTCAAACAAAAGTATGATCTAAGGAACATGTCCAAAAAGAACAAACTCATAACGGATCATGACTAGGGTGGCAATCCAACCGAAACCGAACCGAAAATTTGGTTTCGGTTTGGTTTTACCAAACCGATTCAAATTTCAGTTTGGTTCTACCAAACCGATTCAAATTTCAAACTGAACCGAAACCGAACCGTTGCCCCCGATTTCCAATGATTATGAGCAAGGGGAGGCGAAATTGGCCGAACCGAACCGAAAATTCAAATCTCAGTTTGGTTTCGGTTCGGTAGAACCAAACCGATTCAAATTTCGGTTTGGTTCAGTTTGGGGGTCAAACCGAACTGTTGCCACCCTAATCATGACTGTATCAGATATAGGTCCACAGACTGACATAATTGGATCCGATCAAAAGTGGATCAATTAGTACCCCAAGATCCATCCTCACCTGAACCTGAACCTGATCCTCATCCTGATCCAATAGTGCCCGTTCACCAATAATGCTATTTTTCTATTGTTGTTCCAACACCGAATCATTTATCCTATTTAAAAAACATACCTCTGAACGGACCTAGTATCGAGTGAAGCAAGGTCAGAAACTCTATTTTACTTTGTTTTTTTTATTTTAAATCAAGACCAACTCAAGCTATTCTAATTCAACGAACCCAAATCACCATTAGTCAACTATACTTCCCAAAAAAACAAGCCGGGAAGACACTATTATTTCATTTTTCTATAACAAAAGCAGTGTAAAAAAGGTGATGCCAGTATGCCACTCACGTCTCCCTTTTTAGGTAAAGACTTAGGTCTCCCCTTCCACCAATTCTAATGAAAACGGTTGAAGTACCCATGAAAGATCCTAACCCTATGATTCAGTGCAATTTAAATGGTGATTATAGGGTTTATTTGGTAAAAGCTAATTGATTTTTGTGGTCATTTACCTTAGTCAAGGGATGTCCGTTTTGGATGATACCAAGATCATGTGGGTCCCCTCCGTATCAATGGTCTTGATTTCACATAGGATCTAAAAACGAGTTTTTATACTGCGTAAGCCCTCATAGTCCCCTATTTTTCAAAGAGTACTGTACTGACCGCTCTATAGGATGATCCAAACCATCCATGTGATGACCCACAACGTAATTAGGTTGTGCTCACAAAATCATTCCTATAAAATGATCCCAACCCTCCAATCTATAGAAGAACTGCAAATTTTGGAAACCTCTATAGATCAAAGTGTTAAGATCATCCTATGGAAATAATTTTTGGGGAACTACCTATTTACATAGTGGCCCATCATCACATGGACGGTTTGGATCATCCTATGATGTTGTCCGTACACTACATTTTAAGAAATACGGGACCACAAGGTCTTACACCATATAAAACTGTCAGAGGCAAAACCTTCATTTGTCTTTCAGTCATTTCCGCTAGAAAATTTTCTATTCTCCGGCCAGTCTCTGCAGGGGTGCAACTCGGGTCGGGTTGGGTTGAGGGAAGCCCGAACCCAACCCAACCCGAGATCTTAAGCTTAAAAAATATAAAAATTATTTAAAATGCAGGGTTGAACTCGGGTCGGGTTGCCCAAGCCCTCAACCCAACCCGACTTTTTCCCCGGGTTGAACCAGACGGGTTCTGGTTGAGCCCGCCCAAGTGGCCAAGTTGCACCCTAGTGACTCTTAGTTAGGACATGAAAGTAATTCTTCTAAAATATAGGGGAATTTAAGTAATTTAGATCTTTCCGGCAATGATATTGCAGGAGTGCCTTGCGGGGTGGGCAACGTCTTCGATCCGGGTGCTGTTCGGCAGTTAAGCCGCTTACATCATTTCACCTAATCTCTCCATAAAATAATACTATTTTTCTCGCCATGAATACTTTGTTCCGAGCTCTCTTCCTCTTCAGATTTTTCTTTTCCAAAGCTCTCTTCTTTCTATAGTTTCGGATTAAAATCCATCATGCCTCTGATCCGATTCCAAGTCCGAAACGAGTTCGGATTGGGCGATCCGGACCTCTATCGGGCAGCAAACAAGGACGATCCGAATGCTATTCTGGACGGAATCGCTGTTGCCGGACTCGTCGGAATTTTGCGCCAGTTAGGAGATCTAGCCGAGTGAGTTTTTCTTCTCTTGTAGTTTTGTTTATGCCCTAGGGTTTTTTTTTTTGATATTAGTTGATGTTTAAATGCATTGGATATTGCAAGAATTTCTTCTGGTAATTGAATTTGAGCTTGAATTCCTGAATTTTAGCTTTTGTTAGGGATTTTGGGATCAATTACTGGAGAATAAATTAGTTCGCAATATTGTAGGTTGTGTTTGTGTTAGAATATGTGAGATCTCACCGTTGGATTGGGTTGAGATCTCACCGTCGGATCGTCTTGGTGGTAGATTAGGCAAGTAGATTGGAAGAGGTAAGCTAGAGTGATTAGGAAAGTTGGTATTAGTGAAATTCCTAATTTATTAGTCTTTATGTAGTTGTTGTATTATTCAATTTTCTTGTTTTTCAATTGTTCATTGATGGTGTGAAGGTGAGATTGGATTGGCAATGTGGATTAAGGTTCATGTTGATGCAGGATTCCGTAAGTTCAGATTTGGAGCACAATATCTGAAATGGAAATGATATCCACACTCCCTTGTTTTGATAATGGTACCCCATAGTTCATTCATGCCATTTTCTGATTGGCTGTTGATAGATTTTTGAGAGACGTAACAGCCTTTAATAGCTGACTAGAGAAGTGTAATAATGAAAATGGGTGCCACCGTTAAAACAAGGGAGTGCAGGTATCATTGCCCAACCGGCAAATGTGTTAAGAGGTGTCGATGTGATATCCGCTTATGAATATGGAAACAGAAATCTAAGAAGCTTCAGTGTTGACTGGGTTTTAACTAATTCCTGGTCCAGTCCTCTCAACAGCTGGAAAATCAGAAAAATGTGCAAGAAAGAATTTGACACCTTTCACTATTGCTTGGAGACTGTGGGATGAACATAATTGTTGCATTTTTTAGTCAGGAAACGAAGGTCGGCAAGTTTATATTAAATATCAAACTAGATAATCAATTGGGCGAGAGCCAATCTTCAGAATTGGTCCATTTCCATGACTGATATTATTTGAAGTTTGATCTGGGTAATTTGAATTCACTAGATATATCAGTCTTCGAACTCAGATACTTTGAATGCTGAAAATGTTCATTGATTCTCACTACCAAATTCATCGCCAACCAATATCTCTTTTAACATTATTGAAAAGTTTCAAAACTCATAGTAGCATATTCCACAGAAAAATATGAAACCATTTGTAGTAGACCTTTTCCCCGGTTTTACTGACTGATAGTTTTTATTTGTTGCAAAAAATCCTTCCTAAGAAATTACCAGGTGTTTAGTGTTAACGATGAATTTTTTTTCCCATTTGTTTCTTGCTAATTTTCTAGTCATTTCCAACTTCTATGTTTTTTGTGACTATATACTATCATTACTGAGGCATCTTCTTGGTGATATCATAGGTTTGCAGCAGAGGTTTTTCATGACTTACATGAACAAGTGACCGCTACTGCTTCCAGAGGCCGTAAAATGACAATCCGTATACAACACATAGAATCAGCACTTCGCCCTCTTGAGAAGGCTGTTCTGGCCCAAACAAGTCACATACATTTTGCTTACACTGCAGGTATTTCCTATATTTGGAATCTGTAGTTTAACATTTTGCGTACACTGCAGGTATTTCCTATATTTGGAATGTGGTTTACTTAATAATTCTTCTACTTCAAAATTCACTGCAAGGTATTTAGAGGAAGATGACAAATGAAGCCCCTTGTCTTAGATGGAATGCCCCTGTTGTGGTTTCTGGCATTTTAAACAAAAAGTCAGAAAACACTAAAACGGAGCATTCTTGGTAAATTAGGGATGCATGTTTATCATCACCCAATTTAAAATGTTAACTTAGGTTGCATTCGGCAACCATTCTCTTGATTCTTATTATAGAATCGAGAATCTAAAAGCATTTTCTTATAGTACTCCTAGCAACAGAATCTCGTTCGGGCGTTTTTCTGAGCAGAATGATGTTTGGCGGTGACAAAAAAAAAATGAATTCTGAATTTTTAAGTTTTGGGATATATGATCAACCCAATCAAATGTTGGCCTCTCTAAATGCATCCAAATGTAACCAGAATGCTTTAAACAGTATCTGATATAATTCAATTGCATTTAAAAGAAAATGACCAGTCTATGTGCCTTTTACCTATATATATATATATATATATATATAAGATTCATAATTGATCCATAATGATGATCCTTGTAGCTTTAGTGGTTTGAGTCAGTGTGGTTGATATCCCCTCGCTTCATATCACTTCCAAAAGAAAGTGAAAGGTCTAGATCTGTGCTTCTGTAATGCAGCTCAATTGCATATCACGTGAAAGAAAGTGAGAGTTCTAGATCTGTGCTTTTGTAATGCAACTCAATTGCACATCATGTGCTAATGCGGTTTTACGAAGAATTTTTTTTTTTTTGGGTGGGTGGGTGGGGGGTTCTACAAGACTCCAATGATGAATTTTTATTTTCGAATCATTTAGTTGTTGTGGTTGTTTACATTACATCAGTATACGAGGCAACAAACAAAGCCTTCTTTGGATCCCTTACAACCCATGAACCCAATGAAAAGAAATACTTCTTTGGTGAGTGACTTGTTACTATCCCATTTTTCACTTATTTTAGGTACAATCCAACACTTTGCTAAAGAGATGAATGTGAAATATTAAGAAAAACATATGTATAGATTTATAGTTTGGAGATGAGTTTCTACTTCCAATGTTTGGAACTGATATGCTTTAATCACTTAGGTATAGAGCTTCCTTGGACTGATCCAACAAAGACAACTGTTACAACGGAACACTGCGATTGCAAGGTTCCGCTGCTTGCATCTTGTGTACCTAGAAATCATAGTAATCCAAGTCTCCAAATCTCTCTTCTCCATTAGCATTTGCTGGAAGATTTTCTCAGCATAAATGAGACATGTGGACTCCAAATACATGTATCAAAGTATTTTCCATGAAAGGTCTCGTTGTCATCGTCACCTTTGCCTGAAACTCTCATCTGATAACTTGAGTGTGTACTTCCTTGCCACTTCAAAGACGATCTTTCAGACAGGCATTGGTGTGGAGGATTGTGGACATCGTCACTGAGTTGGGTCTGCTCCAGAGGAAAGCAACATCATATGTGAGAAATAGGACACGGACATGAGTGCAAGAACATTGTGCACGCAACAACAATGATGAAAACCCATGTAAGGGTATTTTTGAGGGGAATTTCATCGAACATCTGGACAGCTACTTCGAGATTACCACATCCACAGTAGAAAGATATGAAAGCGTTTGGGGAATAAACGTCCCATTCGAAGCCAAGTGCGAGGAGAAGGTCATGCATATGTTGGCCCTACGAGGGGACGGCAGAAGAAGAGAGGCCCGTGTAGACCTTTGGAGCGGGAGTGGAGGTGAAGCGGGTACTTGGAGGGCCTCTCTGTGACCCACGACCCGATGAGTTTTGGTTAAGCGATTCAAATGAAAAGCATCGTCAATCTCTCAATGGTTGTTTCGATCAATGAAGATGTTGCAGGTTACAAAGTAGGAGGATAACCGTGAGCCTGATGTGGAAAAATAGATGTTGTACAACATGGTAGACAAGGATATGCAGTTTTGATTTGTTATCTGTCTCACTACTTCGTAGACAATACCAACCAAAATGAAAACTTGGTAGACAATGATTTACCTAAACAGATGACGGACAGAGAGCCTTCCCTAGTGGAGGAAATCCTGATGGGGCAGCCATGGCCTTGAGCCACTTGAGGAGGAGTTTGATGGTGCGAGGTGGGACGGACTGCGAGGTGCTGGGTGCACGAGCAAGACATTTAGAGAAAGGGACTTTGAAGAGGGAGGATGCTTGACGGGAGGAGATGGATGAGGAGATGGTCGCTCGGGAGAGAGGATGAAGATACCATTTGTTTTAGGTTAGAGCCCGATAAACTCATTTTATGTTTTCTACGAAGCGACAAATAGTTGCTCCAGGTAAACTGAGTTAAGGAACTATAAAACCAATTAAATGAATTTTTAATCAATAACGAACAGCATATTTTTAACGAACATTATTTTTTCACCTTTTTCTATCTTTTAAGTAAAAAAAAATCTAAAGAAGCTCGTCTAATAATGGTTGCCAAGTAATTGCCAATAATCAACCTTATTTTCGTCATGAAAAGCAAGCGCATCAGTGCTATTCGAAAGTCAAAATGGCATGTTTTGAATTTGAGGACGCCCTGAGTCTATTTATAGCAATTTAGGTGTGTGGCGGTTGCCGGAATCATCCAATCGAATAATTTCCTGGAGGTTTCAGCTGTTATAAGCAGTTGACGAGCCATTTCACTGGAGGAATGGTTGCGCTCAGCTGGATGGGCGCCTTGCGCTCATCTGGAGGAGCGCTGTTGTGGTTTCCTATTGTGGTCTTCATTGCAATAAGCTGGCTGCGCGCCATTGTGCTTGTTAAAGTATAAAAGATTAAATAACACCATCTCCAACAGCTTAAGCTTTTGGTGTAATTGGTTGTTTCACATGGTATCATAGCAATTGCCCTGGGTTCAAAACTCCTCGTTATTAAAAATCCACATGTAATGGCCAACCCTAAAGAAGTGCCCCATGTGTCCCGTGTAGGCCAACCCTAGAAAGAGGGGCCACTCCCCCCTTGAGGGGGAGTGTTAAAGTATAAAAGATTAAATAACACCATCTCCAACAGCTTAAACTTTTGGAGTAATTGGTTGTTTCACAGTGCTCAACTGGCTCGGCGCCGTTGTGGAGGACTCTTGTGGTCTCCTTTGCGCTGGGTGCCGATAGTTTCCCATGTATTTACAATTGCCAATGACTGATTTAAGAATCTACTAAAGACTGACATAATTTGTAATGAAAACTAATTAGAGAGCAGGCCATCACTATCTTGTGGTGTAAGATTTCAATAGTTGTAATTGCTAACACGTGAAACTATTTGATGTTGAATTGAAGGAAATTTTATCTCTCTTTATCAATTTTGCCTTATGTATAATTCCATCTAGATTGTCCTTGATAGAAAAAAGTTGTTTTTCAGGTTCTGATTGGCATCCTGAGATTCAAACCGAACAAAATCACCTCGGCCGCAGTGACTTGCCACAATTCATTATGGAGTCCTATGAAGAATGCCGTGATCCACCACATTTATTCTTGCTTGACAAGTATGATTCCTATTGGAGTTATGGTTTTCATCCTAAATGACGTGTGCATATTGAAAACTGACGGTGTTTTACTTTCAGGTTTGATGCTGCTGGTGCCGGTGCCTGTTTAAAACGATACACGGATCCATCCTTTTTTAAAATGGCATGGGCTAGCTCAGAATTAACGAAAGAAGAGATAGTTCAAAGAGAACCAAAGGCTAAAAAAATCAAGGTACTGGCTCACTTATGCAAGAAAGATACAAGTCTATGATTAGCTATTATCTTATCGTGTATGTTTCAGCAAACTACTTTGGAACTTGTGCTGTTTAAATTTTTAATGCGTCATAAAATTTCAAGAAAATAGCAAATTGGTAGCTACTTAGTTCAACTCTATTGCTATAAGTTCAAGTCATTAACCTCATTCGTGAAGCATCTGTGTGTTTTTAGAAGATTTGGACTGGACTAGATATAGATAATAGTTCTCAATGAGATGATGATTGGGTTCTTAGCCTTCGAAGATATTTTAAGTTTTTAACGCAACTTGAATTCTTATTTTTCCTCCTATTTTCTTATTTTATGCAAATGCAAGAACTAATACTTGGAATATTTAGTTTATCGTTGCAATACAATTACAAAAATTAAGTTACTGGAAGTAAAGATATTTGGTTCATGTTTTGAATTCTTATTTTAACACTAAAACAACAGTAATTATTACTTTGAGAATTTGTAAGAATTAAATGGATTTGGACAGTACTAATCAGAAAAAAAAGGTTTGTGACTGTAAAGTACATAAAACTAATGACTAATACGACGGATTACACTAAAAAAGAGGACTCACATGGAAATAGTCTCTGTTAAGAATATTACATTTGAGCTCAGTAGTCAGTACAATAACTTCCTTGCTTGTCCTTTTGCTTACTTCCTGTCGTCCTTTTCCTAAATCAGTTTTTCATGTCCCATAAAGCCCAAGTAGGATCATAGCAGATGTGTTTGTAATGTTACAATTTGTGAATGTGTTTTCTTGATTTGAGATATGTAATTAACGATCTTTAAAGCGGAAAGTGTACATCCCCACCAATTAAATAAAACCTCTTCTTGTAAGAGAGAAATTTAAGCTCAATGTGTTTTGTGTGTGATTTTCTTTTCTTGCATGAAAAATTTGTTGCAAACAACTTTGAACCCCATTCTTATCATAAGACATCTCCATTCCACTCTATCGTAAGTTTTTTCCATATACACTTTGCAAAGGACCCCCGATCTGCCCGCTCAGTGGTAGAAATCAATCCACGTGGGCGAGGTTAAGGCCCTTTAACTGTGCTTTGTATTTTTTTAGGGTAACTTAGGTTAAGGCCCTTTGGGTTGAAGGGCACTCGTGGGCAAAGAGAAGTAGAGAAGGGGCCTAGAGTAGAAATTTGCCCGCATTGTTTACGAGATCTTTGATTTAAGTAAGCTCCCAGATAGATGTTACATTAAATGAGATGGTTCTGATGTTAGGGTCTAGACGTGGGATCCTTCTGGGGAGTTTTTTGCCAAGCCGTACTATCGTTTTCATCTTTTCTGTCCTACATCACCTGCCATGGCCAGAATCTGTTCCATTCCTGCCCCTCCTAGGATTGGAGTTTTTGGTTGGGCCGCTAGTCAAAATCTCATTCAGACGATGGATTTCTTGAGAGAGAAAGATGTTGATCATTAATCACTGTGCACTATGCATTGAAGATGGGGAATCGGTTAATCACCTTTTTCTTCATTGTCAGGTGGCTAGAGAAGTTTGGAGCAGCATCCTAAAAAGGTTTGACTTTTCTTTGGTATTTCCCGAGTATTTTTCACAGGCGTTGGAGTGTTGGTTTTTTCCTCTGTGGACGAGGAAAGGGAAAATATTACATCTCCTTCTTAGCAATTGTTTGGGTTTGTGGAAGGAAAGGAATGCCAAAATTTTCAAAGGTGTGGTTAAAAGCGCCCCATATCTTGCTTCTAAGGTGATGGCGCTTTTGGTGTTTGGGGCACAATCTCTCCCTAGCTTTTCCTTTGTATCTGCTTTTGACTTGTGGAATAGCTGGAGATTGGTGTGTGCAAGTGCTGATAAGCCCACCAACATCATTCAAGCTTGGGAGCTCCCGGTTGAGGATTTTCTCAAACTAAACTTTGATGGCTCAAGTCTTGCGAATCCGGGCCCAGCTGGAATTGGGGGCGGGGGGTTATTGAGGGATGAAGGGGTGGTCAGGTGGGCTTTTGCGAGACCTATTGGTAGCCGATTCAAGGGAGGCAGAAGTGCGGGCTGCCTACCATGGAATTAAATTATTTTGTGTGTGTGTGTGTTGTGTTGGGGGGGTGGGGGGGGGTGGGGGGGGTGGCGCTAATAATATCTCTTTCGATCGTGTTAGAAGATCAGCCAATGGGATGGCGGATAAGTTGGCTAAGAGCGGTGTTCATCTGGAGTCCCTAGAGCTTTTTGATTATCTTCCTCCTTGATCTTCCTTAGTTATCCCTTCCTAGTATATTTCTTTGTATATAGCTCCGCTGCCTTGTGCATGTCTTGACCTTCTTGGTTTTTTTAATGAAATTTTCACCATTCAAAAAAAAAGAAAAGAAATGGGCATTTCTTTCTCATAGTAAGATAGGCAAACAAAGTGGCTGATTCATTGGCCAAGATGGAGCTAGAAGGTTGTCTTTGGTTACCGTGCAGTCCTGCCTTAGGAATGTAGAGTCTATTCTGCTTGCTTTTGTTTCTAATTTTGTTTTCTTTTTCATTTAACCGAGTGATCATTTAAAAAAAAAAAAAAAAAACTTTCTACTAAAGTCAACAATTTTCCTGATCAATCATTTTAAGTGTGAATTGAAAACGGATAAAGAAACACAAAACATCCAACTGGCTAAAAGACAAACAATTAGACATCTTTTCTAGATCAATAGAAGAGACATCTTAACAGATAGTGATGCAGGACAATACCTAGAATAGGGAAGATCCTACACTCCTAATGGGATAAAGGTTTAGGAAATATTTAGGGCTAACATGGAATAGTAGAAAACACTTAAAAGAGTAACCTAGGGCTGAATTAACACGTGATTATTTTACGGGCAGTAGCAAAACGGGGTCAAATTGGCTCAATTTATGCCAAAAGGCGTTTAAAGTTATAGTTCTTGGGTGTTTAGGCTAAGGTTTAATCATAAAAATAATCTGTCAAAGTCTCAAAACGAGATCTTGAAGAATGAGAGAGATCTATGGATTTTGGGTTTTTGTATTTTAGGGTTCAAGAACAAAGAAAAAAATAGAAAATTTGCTTTACTAACCTTCTTTGTGCTGATTTGATTGAAGAAATAGATGTTTCCAAACCAAGAGGAGAGGAGATGAGAGAAGATGGTTCCAAACCACCAAGAGGAGAAGAGAAGAAGAAGTCCAAGCCACAATAGCTCTCACAAAAGAAAATCTCAATTCTATTCAATATTCAAAGTCCCTTACATTGTTTTCATAAGATGTATTTATAAGAAAAAGAAACCCTAAAAGATAACCTAAAGTTAAGAATTAATCTCAACCATTCATCGAATCTAAAGCAAAGCTAAATAAAGATAAAAACTTACCAAAAATAGTAATCCCGTAATTGACCTATACCCCTTCCTAAAAATATTCATAACTTGCTCAAATCACATCCAAATCATGTGATCTTGGGCCCATTAAATAGGTAATTGAAAAACCTTTCTCATAATACCAAAAACACACCAAAAGAGTGAGATTTGATGCCTAAAAAGTAGGCTACAAATAAAATGACGAAAATAATAGTTAAAATATAAAAACTTGTTCAACGCCAACGACTGGAACAATCTTTATGATTTTCATCCGCATCACATAGCAGTTGTGTTGGCTTACTTTTGGATATGGGAGATCTGTATAACCTTGGGTCAAACTATAACACTTAACAAGTAATATATCTTACCAAAAATTATGCGCACCCATTGTGGTGTGAAAGATTGATAACCCTGCAAAAGGCGTTGAAAGAGACACCATCAATCCAAATGTTGAAGCAGATGGATCTGAGCCCATAATAGCACAATGTTCAGCTTCATCACCGTGGCATCAACTTCACCTTGATGTCTGCCATTGCAAATCATAACAAAAACATTAATTGTCCCAGAATGTGCCCTGAAACCCAAGAGGAGCTTGGTCATGTAGCTAATATCATCAAAATCCGGATTTAGAGTATTCAGCTGTATGCTGCATCAGTATTGGTACGAGTGTCAGAATCGGACATGGATATCAAGTGTCGGATTCAACAAACCTCAAAAACAAAGATTCATGAATTTAACAAAATACTTTTATCAATTCTCAAAATTTAACTTTTTTATATTTATCTATAATATGTTTATATGTTATAACAACAAATATTTAGAAATTTTAAATAGATTAAGTAAATATAATGTTTGTTCTATATAGAAATTTATTATCAGGATGAAATTGTAAAGTTGTATAGTAAAAAACAGATTAAAAAATGTAGAAGTTTCACAAAGAATCCTAAATTATTGGAATCCGACATGGATAATTTTCCATTCAAAAGAATCCGTGTAACATGGATTCAGAGATGGTTATGATTTTGTACAAGTTAATATCAAACATCTTATGTCCAAGTACTCAAGCACCCCAGAATAGCTTGGTTCCAAAATATCATTGTCATTTCAACTTCAACATCCACATGTCATTTTCTTAAGATACATATTTGTCTTTATACCAAAATAGATATAATTTAGTAACTAGACATTGTTTATAAGATTGGTTGAACCTTTGATATTCTTGCTCCCATTTCTTCTTTGCTTTTCATTGATTTTCCGCATACGCCTCCAGTGAAATACAAATATTTGACACAAATTGATGGACCCATCATTTTTATTTAGGAGCGATTTGATCTAACTAGCTTAAGCATTTCCAACCTAGCCTGGCCTTTTTTATGTACACTTAAGTAGATACCATTTAAAACTTGAAGAAGCAGAGTACTACGTAATTTGACTTGATCACTTGGTCACATGGATTTTAGTCTGGCCTCCACTGGACTCTTTCACTCTCATTTGTATATTAGTCTGTGGACAGCCATAAGATTTTACAAGTGGTGTTCAGTACCTTGGTGCAAGGGTTCCAAAAAATGAAATCTATTTTGAATTTTAACAGTTCCATCAGTACAGCATAGTCTGTAATCTGTATTTATCTTCCTAAATGCATTTGGGGGGCCACTTTCAAATATTATCTTTTAAATATGTGTCTATGATCCGGATAAACCCTTAAATTTATGAACCTTGTTCTTGGAGGTGCATATGACACTGATTTCCCTAAGCAGCAGAAAAATGAGGCTTTAAGAACTTTTGTGCATATCTCTAAATGGACAGAAAAAACGATCACGGCAGCGGAATGGAGAAGTCTCACATGCTGCATCTATATCACGTCCTCATAGCAGGTATAAGCTTCTTTTATTTAGCCCTGCAATTTGAAGGAAAAAAGAAAGAAAATGGCAATAAAATATTTGTGTGATTGTTGAAGAGTCATGCATTTCATTTTGAATTATTTGACTTGGAAAAATGTTGCCATATTATGATCCTGGAAGTTAACAATTTGGTGTTATCCTATTCAGCAAACAGCAGTTCGCCTTTCCAGATACCGATGCTCAAAGCTTTGCGAGAGAGACTATCTCCACATCTGACCCAAGATCCAGATCTGAATTGGCAAGCCGATCCACATCTTTTGATTTAGGAACCAGATCAGGCTACATTGAATGTGTTTTTGATGTAAATTCTTCCTTTGGACCTGAAGAAGTAGAACACAATGAATTCTCCACTCCTAATTTAAAGATGCTGTATAGTGTTGCTCGTGGTTCTGGTCTTCTTGATGAGCAAAATGGAGAAGGCGTGGATGATAATACGCCTGATGGATCACTGCAAGGGCTAAGTGCCCCTAGATCATCTCCTGTTACTTGGGATGAGAAAACAGAAATAGTGAAGCCTACAAGCCAACTTTGTGACGGTACTCTTGAGGACTGTGGCCAGACCTCAGAGTCTCTTCCGCTGAACTTTAACCCCTCTAACTTGGAGCAGGAGGCTCCTATCCTTGGAAATGTAGATCAAGAGGATATCTTGTTTGATGTTGAAAATATACCAGAATCATTTTCTGGTGTTAACCAGTTTGACGAGGTCACTAGTGAGACTGACAATTACATGGATGCACTCAACACAATGGAATCGGAAACTGAGACAGATTCTGAGTGCCAAACCAAACGGGAAGTGGAATTGCGCTCCAATTTTAAGCATCAAGATGTAGAATCTGCAACTAGTGCGATCCATGAGATTGCGGCTCACAATTCAGATTCTTCTATTGTGGAACCTCCCATTGCGTCTTACAGTTTATTGAAGACAGAAATAACCCCAAACCTTTCCAACTCTGTCTTTTCAGAAAGTTTGGCAGATGCACAACCACCTCGGGTCATTCCAATGGATTATAAAGCAAACGGTTCGGTAAACACTGGTTTGTGTGAAAGTCACAATCCCCTTGACATGTCAAGGATGACTGGTTCCGAGTCAGTTGGGGTTGATCCATTATCTGACTCTAGTGTTCTCAATTCGAATGGGAATAAGATTAAAATCAACTCGTGCAAATCTCAAGAATCTCCTGAAATTGTTGATGTCCCTTCCATTAGATTCTGGACAAATGGCACCCTGTTAGGACTTGAGCCATCAAAACCTCCAGATTTTAGCGTGTCAAACATTGTATCTCAGAATCCTACACCTGCTACTATTACAAACAATTGTGATCTTTCAAGTAATACTGTTAATGCCAAGTTGCATCATGATGGATCTGTTGGAAATTCAGGTGCACTGGCTAGGCCTGTTGAAGACGGAGAACACAACTCAAGCCCTGTGGAAGATAGAAATGGATCACCTGTTGCCAACTCCTCTGATCTCAGTCAAGTGCCTCCTGACCAATCAATTGGTAGAACTGGTAACTTGGTTCAGCCAATTGATCATAATATTGATGTCCAATCCAGTGAACCTGGCCGAAATAACATTGAGTCCCCATTGAGTATCTCTGATCTTGGCCATAGATTTCTTGGAAATGGTCTCCGGAGGAAAGCAGCCCATGTCCACAGTAACACATCTGAACCATCTAGCATCGAGAGTACTGACTCTATGAAGTTGCAGGAGTGGCCTCACCGAGCTGAACTGAAAGGGAAAATTGGAGAAGGATTTCAGACTTCTCGTGAGCCAACCCCCAATGAACAACTTGGACTTGGACCACCCAAAAATTTTCTATCTTCCAGGGCTTATTATACTGGTCATTCTTCTCCACCTTTGCAACATATGAAAATCTCTTTCCACCCAATAGATGGTTTTGAGACTTCCCTGCTGAAACTACAATTTCCTGATAGACATCATTTTCATGAAAGTATTCAAGATGTCATATTTCCTTCTTTCCAGTTGCTTCCCGAGCCTGCAATTCCAGTGCAGGATATCGGTTCTGAATCTGACGATGACACATTCTGTAAATCATCTCCATATATGTCAGAGGATCCTCTTAGTCCTCATTCAGAGTCGAACTCTGAGCAGTGGGAATCCAGCGAAACCACTGGAAGCAAGGACCAAGAGATATATGATGCCCTACGTAGAGTGTCATCAAGTGCCTCTATCTCTAGCCCTTTGGAGCTTGAGGGAATAAGTCATCTCAACATCCATCCAGCCTGCGAATTAGGAAGTTCAAATGCTGAAAATGGAATAAAATCCTTTGACATTGTCCCTTCACTAGATCTTCCAAGTTTGGATGCTATGAATTCTACAGTGAATCGACAAGAAGCAAAAGGTAATCCCAAGGCAAAAGATCTCCTGGATCCTGCATTGCAATGTTCTCATGAACTAGCACTGCCACCTCCACTCCCTCCACTTCAATGGAGGATAATGAAAGGCCCCTTTGCCACAGAGGAAGATAAACAATATACTCTCTCTGAAAGTAGCAACCAGTCTAATAAGTTCCAAGTTCTAGAATCCACTACTCCACAGCAACCCAAGCCAGCTACACCAAAGCAGCCCAATTTTACGGAGACCATTGCACATTCTAAGGAGATCACGGTAATCCAGATAATTCTGTTTGCTTCTATTGTTTACTGATGTCTTCTACTATGATAACTAATCTATTTATGTGGTGCAATCAGCAGAAACTAAATGGACGCAGAGATCTAGATCAGCCTGCAAATGGTAAGGAGTTGGATGAAAGGGAAGACTTTCTGCATCAAATCAGAACCAAGGTGAGTTTCCATCTTTGTTGCAAAGATCATTTTCCAGTTTTATCTCAATAGCTTCTTCACTTAGGAGTGAACTTGGATAATCTAGTTGTGGACCCCTCTTCTTGAACATGATAAAGACAATTTTGTTTTTTTTTTTTGTGGGGGGGGGGGGGGGGGGGGGGATGACACTTTATTGAGAAAAACAAAAATAGACCAGGAAACAGCAATGAGAACAAAAACAAAAATATGATGCCATCGCAGAGGCAACAATAGAGTCCCTTCCCTCCCCCATCGTTAGCCAAAGATTCAACAACATCGTTCACTCCCCTCAAGCAAGCTTTTAAATTCTGGTTTAGGTTTTGATTGAAAATTTCATTGGAATTCATGTAAAATCACACAAACATATTCAAATGATCGGATTTTAAGATTCTTTCAGAAAAATGATTGGATTTTAAGATGATACTTAAGGAAATGCTAGAGCAAGCACAAATATACACTTAACAATCATCATATAAGCAAGACAGCCATACCAGTCAATCTTCTTCGACCCATAGTTAACCTCCCAGATCCCTCTGATTGCAGCTGAAAATACAAATAACCGTCAGCAGCACAGAAGCCTCAGTCCTAGGAGAATCGTCAATCCTGGGAGGCCCAGAGAATGCCCCTTTCATCTCAAAAGACCACCAATGCCAGTCAGACCTAGGTTTCCGATAGAATGCCCGTCAAAATTCAGTTTTTTTACTTCAGCATCAAGATGTCCTTCCACTTTTTCTCATCTGATCGACTGAAACTCCCTCAAATTTCTTTTCTGATCAGCGACCAAGAGAGCAACCTTCTTTTATCCCGAAAATAATTTTACCAAGTGTAACTCTATACCTTAACAAGTGGGCAGGTTCCTTGCTAGACCACCAAACTAAGGAAAGGGACAGCTTCCAAAGGATTAAACCTTTTATATCTTGGGCGATGGATGCTCCATTCCTTGATCAGACCCCCAAGCTGTTGATGAACACCCAGCAGATTCTGAACCAGTGCTCTACCATGCCCCAAATGTGCCATGCAACCTTGCAGTGAATAAACAAGTGATTGCCCAACTCTTCTACTTCCTTGCACATTACACATTTGTTAGCAAGCCGAATCTTCCTTTGCTTCAACCTATCCAATTGAACAAGGGAAAAATAAAAGAGGACGCACAATATCAAATGTCAATAGTAATATCTGAAAGGAGAAAGAGGAAAAGACTCAAAATTGAATTGATAGGGGCATGCAAACACTTATCTTGCTTATGGTTTACCATACCTTTCATTTGTTTTTCCTCATCCTCTCTGACTTGGTGATTCTTCTATCACAAAAATCACTTTGATGGTGAGTTTCTGAAAAACTAATGAAATTTCGACCCCAACGTGAATGGTTGGGCGTCTTTGAAAAATCACTATTACCATTAATGATTTGTGATGGTTACTCTGGAGAAAAACACCATTCAGTGTGAATGATGATCCTTCTGAAGAAATAAAACAAAGCCAGCATTCATAGCAAAAGGTGGTTTTCTGAAAATAAACCCACAACATGAATCGTGGGTGTCTTTGGAAAACTACCATTACCTTTGATGATTTATGATGGTTACTCGGAAGAAAAACACCATTCATTGTGAATAATGATCCTTCTGAAGAAATTAAGTGAAACCATCATTCACAGCAAAAGGTGGATTTCAAAAATAAAACCCATAATCCATTCATGGCGTCCCTAAATTGAGTTTTCGGATGAGAGATATTGTGGGACTTAATGGGTCACATTTTCCATGAACCACTGAGGGAATCTATACTACTGGAGCTTTAAAATAACCATCCAGGCAGCCATGTGGTTCTGAGATTAATCCACTTTTTGTTAGTATTTAGAGGAGTGCGTTAAAATGTTTGCACTGTAATGGTAAAATTTTATTTCTGTGAAAATGTTTGCACTGTAATGGTAAAATTTTATTTCTGTGATGTTCTATTCTTACTCTTCTGCTTGAACTTCCAGTCCTTTAGTCTGAAACGCACGGTAACAGCAAGGCCAGGCCTCATGCCTGGGCCAACAACTACAAACATAAAGGTTGCTGCAATCTTGGAGAAGGCGAATGCAATCCGCCAGGTTTTGTGCATCCTATATCTTTTCCTTATTGCCTTTGTATTATCCCGTTGCCCTGAATCTCATTTAAGTTACTTTCAGGCTTTTGTGGGTAGCGACGAGGAAGGCGATGATGAGAACTGGAGTGATGGTTGATTCCCATGAAGCCATAATCACAAGGACTCCATCCACGCATCAGACCTCTGCCTCCCTATTGAATCTTCATCTGGTAAGAATGGTCATAATCTGAAATTGCTTTGTTATATATGTGCATAATCTCAGTTCCTTCCATGTAATTATATTTGTAGGGACCTTTTCAAAAAAAATTATATTTGTAGGGATATTCTTGTGTTTTTTAGTGTTCCATTATTATTTTTATTCAAAGTAGGCTGTATAAAAACCTTTGAAGTGCAGGCGATTTTTTACATATAACGCCCGAGAAAATGAGCAATGTTATGAACAACTGTGTGCTTCGTTCAACTGTTAATTTAAACCGTGTTTGCTCGTGAGAAAGTTTCTGGACGTAAATCATTTTCTCACCTCGTTGAAACAATTTGAAAGCCGTGGTTTTTCAACTTTGGAGTTTTTACCCCTTAATTTACCCTCTAGTTTACCATGCGCAGACATAGGTGAAAATAGTGCCGGCGTAAAGTATTCCCTGGTTCTCCTCTTAACCTTCTCAATTTTTACGCCCCTTATCGTTTTACATTGAAAATTGTAGCCTAAGCGAAATGGTGGGGGTAAATGTACAAGTGCAATTATTTTGACCCAAATCATTCATATGTTGAGCCATGATTTTACACAGTATGAAATGAATGGTTAGGATCTTCATATGAAAAAAAATATTCGTGGATAGAAGGCCTCTCTACGGTGAGGGGAAACAAATGAACGGTTCTCATCACTGAAAGTCACTTTTCCTATCAACAGTGAAAGGCAATTTCCGGGTTTCTACAAGGAGCATATGGAAGGCACGCGTGTGAAATTGAGACTTTAAGGGCCGTTTGGATACGCGGATTTAAGAATTCAGGATTTCTTCAAAATTGTAGATGAGAGACGAGAAGAAGCAGACCAGCCGTCGTTTTCTGATTTCTTGCCCTTCTTTCCAACAACGAGAGAGCAGCAGATCATCCTATTTTTTCAGGTTTTAGAAATCGCAGGACGCGGGAGAGATTTCCAAAACCTGGATTTGTTACTTAAAATCCAAGAAACGCTGTTAGGACAGCGCACAGCAGCTTGACCATGAACCCTCTTCTACACTGTTTTTAAGCTGAAACCTGGATTCTAAAATCTGCATATTCAGTCGGGCCCTAAATCTTGTAGAACTTCATGAGTCATCCCACATGGTATTGGCTCCATCCCGAACAAACATCCCATGTGTAAAATAGAGAATTACAAAAGTCAACGATTTAGCTTTTCTTGGCCGAACTCTAAACAAGGCTTGATGGATCAAGAGCCTAACATCATCCATTTGCCCACACTTGAATGTGGCCCAATAAATGTCTTTTATGCTCTGTTTGGTTGCTTATTTTGGGGGGATTGTAGGAGCTTCAAATGCTTGAGATCTTCCAAAGATCTCCCCAAAGCATGTTTGGTTGCCATTAAGCCCTTTGACCACCAGAGATCTTCTAGACATCATTATTGCATTTTTGCTTATGTGGCGCCTACGTGGCGGAGATGTTTCCCCCACTAATCTTCTCCCCAAATTTCACCATTTTGGTGAAATTTGAGGAAATTTGATGAGAAGTTCTCAAGTAGATTGTTGTCTTATTATCTTTATCTCTTTCTCTCTCTTCCCTTTCTCTCTCTTCCCTCCTCTATTTTGGTAAAGACACCCTATATCTTCAGCTAATCTTTTCGCCCAACCAAACAACATTCCCATATCCACCACTAATCCACCGGTTGACTGATCTTCTTTTGATCTCCCCTTTAACTTCTTCTTCTCCTAATCTCCCACCCATCTCCCAACCATCTACAAACAACCAAACAGAGCATTAGGGGGGGGCCATAGAAGTGACTTTTGTTTTAGCCCTTTCGTCAGAGTTCATAGTTGAGTTAGGTTCAGTCACGGTTTTAAATTTCGGTTTCGGGGTAATTTCGGTCCTCACCGAAACCACCGAAATTACCTAGATTTCGGCTGAAAATTGTAAAGTATTAAATAATTAATATTTTATAAAAAATTTTGTTGAAATTGTTGAAATTTGGGCAATTTCGGTTTCGGTCCTGACTAAAATCCAATTTCGGATTTCGGCCGAAATTTAAAACCTTGGTTTCAGTTTATAACCCAAATACCATGTCTCCTTCGGCATTATTGCTTGCGCATGGGGCTCGACCCCAATTGCCCCCTTTGATTCAAGATCATCAGTTAAAGGTGGGGTCACATCAATGGTCCAGATTCATGGTCTACAGTTTAATTAACTGACCAATCACTTCCAAGTAGTACACGTGGGCCAACAGAGCAGGCTTCTTTAGCATTTTGAAATATTTCTTCTCCTTTCCCGGAGGAGCACGAGCCGAGATACGTATCATCTCATCAGGATCTTGCTTAGGCAAGAAAGCACGCCTTTCTTCCATCCCCAACGTCAGAATCAGACATGCGGCATGTTGTTAGCTCTTTCTTTACCAATCAATAGCTTTCTTCGCATGCATTTTTGAATTGAATTATTGGGTTGGTAGAAAACCTAGCAACTCATGCCCGGTTCGTTTTGTATTTTGAGAATTGATTTTTAGTCCAAAACTGATTATTTGAGAATTGATTTTTAGTCCAAAATCACTTATCAAAATCCAAAAACAGAACAGGGCCGACAAGGAGTTGGGTTCCTATAAACAAAGCTTTTCTAATAGAGAATAAGTGGTGTCTACATAAAAGAAATAAAAGTAAACTACGATTCCAGCAAAAGACAAAGGCATGGCGTACTCAGTAGTGTTGAAGCACTATTCAAAGGATTAGAAACATGTGGACAAAAATACCAAAGCATGATAGTTGAGACTTTGATTAGTCTACTACCTCTACACTTTCACTTTTCAGAATCTTTCTTTCTTTTTCTTTTTTCTAAACCCTCTGTCGTTTTCATGAATTAGCAGGGACCCTTTTAATCTGACTACTTTGAAAATTCAGCTAAGGTTTTGGTGTTTTTCATGTCCATGACCTTGTGTGGAGAACCGACATAGCCATTCAAACATTCCAAAAAAGTGTATTGGAAAAGAGAATTAGAAACTAAAGATTCAAATCTTTCACTTCCTCCGTAGAAAAAGAAATGTAGCCAAGAAGAAGAAAAGTCAGAGAAAGATAGTGGGCTGAGTCGGCCTAGTTGACACACTGTGTCATCCTAACTTTCCACTCTTCAAACTTCAAACTTCAAAACCATCTTCTTCTGCTCCTTGGAACTATCTGTGCATATCAGATAAGTTATCTGATAAATTTAGTAAGCCTAGGATCCAATAATGCAGACGACTTATCAACTTCTCCTATTAAAAAAAACCCAATTCAAAGATTCGTAGCATATAAAAAAACAAAAAATAAATTAAAAAATAATGGTGACTTCACATGAATACTGCATATGCCACCTAACACTACGCATAAGTCCATTGACTTATGCAGAGAAACCGAGAAAGGTATCTTAAGCAGGCCCACGTGCCAAGAATAGTCAAAAAAGTGAATGAACTGATTTAAGGCTAAACACTTAGGCCCTGTTCGTTGTGACAGCTCGTCCGCTTCTTCTTGTCTCTTAGCTACAATTTTGAAGAAATCTCGGATTCTAAAATCTGAGTATCAATGCCCCTGAAAGTCTGCGATTTTTTGTTTGTTTTAGAAAATGATAAATGCACCCATTTTCATCACTTGGGACACCCATCTATGACTGTAAAGGAGCTGATGTAGTTCACGTTTGAAGGAAATAAGTGAACTGATTGCCACGTACAATGCAGCAGGGTGTCCCACAGTGATGAAAAGGAGTGCATTTATCATTTCCGAGGTAGATTTTTTTCAATAAAATCGTAGTAAGGTAAAGAGCATCTTAGATGGGAGATTCCGAGGATTGTTTGACCAAACAGAAAAGGAAATGAAGAAAGAAATTGGTTTTGTTAGAAAGTGATTTTGAAAAGAAAAGAGAGGAGTGTAGCCAAAGCTCTCCTATAAATACTAAACCGAATCAGCTCTTACGAATCGTCTTGTGATCTGCTCTTCTTTTTCTCTTTCTTAAGGTAATAGATCTCTCTCTCTCTCTCTCTCTCTCTCTCTCTCTCTCTCTCTCAACCGCCATTCACGAGCATCTCTATGTCTTAATGAAATTCATGTTTCTGTTTTTCATTTTTAGATATTTATGACCTACATTGCCCTCGAATCTGACTTTATTTACGGCCGATCTCTGATTTGGCCTTGTTTCTAATTTTAAAACCCGTGATTGTGGTTGTATTTAGCAGGTTTATTGGATCTTTTTCTTTTCTCAGGGTTAGATCTCGTGACTCAGAGCTTTTCTGCAGAAAGGAGGAACGCATTGTTCAATAGATATATAGAGGAAGAGAGAGAGAGAGAGAGAGAGAGAGAGAGAGAGAGAGAGAGAGAGAGAGAGAGATCCAATGGCTAGGAATAATTTGGAAAAAATGGCTTCGATCGATGCTCAGCTTAGGCTTTTAGTTCCAGGGAAGGTTTCAGATGATGATAAGTTAGTGGAATATGATGCGCTTCTCTTAGATCGATTCCTTGACATTCTTCAAGATTTACATGGGGATGCTATTAAGGAAACGGTATGGAATTTTATGAATTTTTTTGTGATTTTTTTAAGATATTATTTGTGTTTTTTTCGGAGTTCAGGTTAATTTTAGGTTTAGAATAAAACCCGTTTCTTAGAATGAAAGAAAGAATAAATCGATTGGAACCATTTTTCTGAATTTTGGGATTTTTTTTTGCCTTTACGCCCTGTTTGGATTGCATGAAAAACATTTTTTAAGGAATTTTTTTTTCCTGTGCACGATTTGGAGGTAAATTATATGATTATGGTTAATTTAGATGGATATTATCATGAATTGAAAGTAACTTTTAAGTAAAATTGAATAGGGTTGGTTCAAGTTATCTTTTTCATGTTTAAAAATCGAAGGAAATTTTAGAAAATTTTTCCTTTCCAAAATTTTCCAGAAAATTCCTGCAATCCAAACTGGGCCTTAAGTTGTTGTGATGAGGAAAAAACATAATCAGACCTATAATTTTTTGCTATTTCTGACTGAAGTATTGGTGTTTTTGGTTTATCAGTGTTGGCTGGAAGAAATGCCCATTTTGTTAGATTTTTTTTAGAGATTTCCTACAAATTTCAGTTTTTAAGGTCTAGAGAACTGGTTTTATGTATAATTAAATGTGTTAGATTGATTTATGATTTTAGCTTCATGAACAACTGATTTTGCGTATAATTTAAGGCATTTGGGTATTTCTGCTTCATGAATACTGTTGTATATGCGCTTCATGAAACGAACCAAGACATAAGGTATTAAAAGAATTCCTGCATTTGGTGTTGTCGTTTAAACTGGTCGATACGATATTAAAAGAAAAAACAATGAAAGCACATTTCAGTATGCCAAGCTTGAGAAGAATGCTTGCATTTGGTTCTGCCATTCATACTGATACATAAAGTATCGTTTAAGTGAACCGATATGAGTAGACATTGTTCTGACATTTCCTCTAATTTGACAAGATTCATGCAGAGAACTTCCTAACTAATGGTTAATTATGCTTGTTGCTATTAGGTTATGGAGTGTTATGAACTTTCTGCTGAGTACGAGGGTAAGCGTGACCCTCGAAAGCTGGAGGAACTTGGAAACGTGCTAACGAGTTTGGATCCCGGGGATTCTATTGTCGTTGCTAGCTCATTTTCCCACATGCTTAACTTGGCCAACTTGGCTGAGGAGGTTCAGATTGCTTATCGACGAAGGATCAAGCTAAAAAAGGGAGATTTTGCCGATGAGAATTCCGCAACAACTGAATCAGACATTGAAGAGACTCTCAAGAGACTTGTAGTGCAACTTAAAAAGTCTCCTGAGGAGGTTTTCGATGCTCTAAAGAATCAAACAGTTGATCTGGTCTTTACTGCACATCCCACTCAATCAATCCGAAGATCATTGCTTCAGAAGCATGGAAGGTTCGATGATCAATTATTGAATACTTTTTTATGGAACTTATTCATATAATAACCCTTTTCGTGCTTCTTATGTTGCTGTGGAAACTCATACGGATTCTTGTTCCTATGTTTATTTTCAGCCTCATAAAGGAACACGACCTTTCTTCAATTTGATATCTTTTTCCTATGTTCTTTCTTCAGATTTTAAGGAGTCTGTTTTTCGTTCTTTCTTTTTTCTCCTTTTCATTTTCATTGTTTTTTTTTTTTTTCATTTAAAAACTCTTGGGTAGCATAGGCGATGGGATAGGTGAAACCTTACTCAGATTCTTGGTGTGTTTCTTGCTTTTTTGTTCTTTGTCTTTGTGCAGGATACGTAATTGTTTGGCTCAGTTGTATGCTAAGGACATTACTCCTGATGATAAGCAAGAGCTTGATGAGGCATTACAGAGAGAGGTAAGCTTTTGTTCCCGTACCACTACAAGATTTAGGAAACTATCCAGGGCAGTAATATATATTTTTTGAAATGGCCACATATGTTGGGCGTTTGATGCATGATTTTTCTTACTCATGTGTTTCTTATGTTTTTGTAAATTTATGATTTTCATCCTCAAGAACCCACTTTGTGTTTATAAATTTTGTACATTTAGAGACTCCGATTGACTTTTGAGGAATCAGCTGACAACCAGGGCAGTAATATATCATTGCCACAGATGTTGGGCTTTTTGTAAATTTATGTTTTTCATCCTCAAGAACCCACTTTGTGTCTACAATTTATAAATTTTGTTCATTTAGAAACTCCAATTGACTTTTGAGGAATCAGCTGGCAACAGTTTATTTGAAATGGCTATATGCATGTGTTCTAAAACTCAGACTTGAAAAACAAATCAAGTATTTTGATTTCCAGGTTTGACATGACAAAAGCAGTGAAAAGCATGGTTCTTTGAGAAATTCAGTCAATGTAATCTTTAAAAATTTCCATATACATTCCATAGTAAAGGTTCTCTTAATTATCTTTCTAAGTAAATCTCAGCTTCTAGTCTCCATCTGTACTACAAGTAAATGTCGAATAATGGAATCTCCCCTATTAGTGCCAGTTTAAACATATAAAACACATTAAGTTGATTATTGGGAAAGGGCAATTTATGTTCCACGAATGATGAAATGAGTCATTGTTATTGGAGATGTTTTAGAACTTATGTATGCAGAGAGATGTATCATATGTGCTTCAAACTTCAAAGGTTCTTTTAGTTGCTTACTTAAATCTTAAGAGGGACTTAAAACTGTCTCGGTTATCCATATTATTTTATCAGATGGCTATTATACATATCATGTCAAAATTCAAAGTTTGGTAAGAGCGAATTGCCAAAGCTAGTGTGCTGGTCAATTATGATATAAGAAAAACAAGGCTAATTTATCTTAAATGGCATTTATTATGCAGTGCCTGTCTAGATTTAAAATTTGGCAAGAGGGAGCTAGCAATGTTAGTAAGCTTCACTACTTATGAGAAAACCTGAAGGTTAATTTATCTAAGATGGCTTTTATGTTGTAACTAACCATGTAGTTGCTTGTGGGTTGCGCACTGACCGGCCTATGATCATTTAGGGGGAATTATTCTATATAGCTGGTGCGCTTGTTTGCGTCCAATCCGGAGGTGATGACCGCCGTATTATATACTAGAAAGTATAAACACCGTATTATATATTAGATAGTATATAGGGGTTTTTATATACTGTCTCTAAACACCGTATTATATACTAGAAAGTATAAACACCGTATTATATACTGTCTCTAAAAACTTTTATTTAATATGTACACACACACACACACACACACATCCCTGCTTCGTATTCCATCTCCATGTACAAGCTAGGGGCATTTTCCAAATTATCGCCGTGTTTGTGAACTTGTGGATCTATAAATTTGTTGAAAATGAAGAAACAAAACCTTCATCCAAATTGAAATGTTACTAAAAATGAAGAAACAAAACCTTTGTCCAAAATGAAATGTTACTCTACAGAAAACAAGAAATGTGCCTAGCTTGTTCCTGTATCAACCATCCTATAGAAAACAAGAAATCTACCATTACCTATGAATTTTTTTACTGGCACCAGCACCATACTTTTGAAGAAAGGTAATTGTGTTCTTTCTGTGAATTTTTTGGGGCTTAGAACATAGTAGAGGCATTCGCATACTCATCGAACATAGTAGAGGCATCTACATAGTAATCATATCGTGACACTTATATCCAGAGCCATCCTACTTTATGTGAATCCTTTCATGCCCTTTTTATATTTGATTGCAAATGGTTAGTTGTATTTTCATTGTTCGACCCTGCCTTCATCATCTACCATTATCTATCAACTAAAGATGTAACCAAACATTGGCACAACCGTGGATATTTAGTGGATTTTAACCAATTTGCATACGATTATTTGGTTAGATTTACATAAACAAAACAAAATAGCTCCTAGGACATTGTTTTCGTAGCTTATGATCCAGTATGCAGTGGCTGTAAATCGACTATTGTCTTCTTTGAAAGAAGGTGAAACCATGAAAAATTGAATTGGATGGTTAGGAAAACTTAGTATGTGCACCAGAGTCATGCTATTTTAACTATCTCTTCTGTTGTTGCCCTTCTTTTTTCTCTGAGCAGATTCAAGCTGCTTTTCGTACTGATGAAATCCGAAGAACTCCTCCGACTCCACAAGATGAAATGCGTGCAGGAATGAGTTACTTTCATGAAACAATCTGGAAGGGTGTTCCGAAATTCTTACGTCGGGTTGACACAGCTTTGAAGAACATTGGAATAAATGAGCGTGTTCCTTACAATGCCCCTCTTATTCAATTCTCTTCTTGGATGGGTGGGGACCGCGATGGTATGTACCTTTTATGTGGGGTTTTAGTTTATTTCTTACATTTAGTTTATAGTAGAATGTATGGACCACCATTTAAAGGATTCATTCAATAATAGAAATTCCGTGAAGAAAATATTATTTCAAATTGGGTGGGAGGGATTTAGGGTATAATGAGATCGGAAATGATGTTGTATGTTTATCATTATAAAAATGACATACGATGTTCAAATGGGATTACCAAGTGAAGCAAATTGTGATGCTTCAATTAATTTGTGTTATTTCTTGAGCTTCCTTTTTGGAAACCAAATAATTCCACAACTTTGGTACTCAATATGGGGAGCATGCAGTTTGGAATGTCATTTCCCTCTTAAGTGTGTATATCTTAGATACCATTAATTGAGGAAAAAAGGAGTTCTTGGTGTTATCTATACATAATCTAGAATGAATTCTTTTATTTTATTTTGTTCTGATTAGTATTATGGAAGGAAATAGCCGGAAACTCCTTGGGCAGGTGGGAAACCCATTTCCCCTAAAACACATTTCTCGCGAGTGGGAAACTCATTTCCCCTAAAAACATGTTTCCCGAGTTTCGGAAACATTTCCGAAACATGATAAAAAAAAAGTGGAGAAATGTCTCCAAAATGCATGGGAAACATATGAGAAACTTAAGTAAATCAAACATATGCAACACTCGTAGAAAATGCATGTGAAACGTGTAGGAAATATGTGTGGAACTTACAAAAATCATTTTGGAAAAACACATCAAAAACTGTGGAATAGATATTAAAAAAGAAAACAATAGCATATATTTTAATAAAGATAAAACTAAGAAAAATTCAAATAGAAATTTGAAATTAACAAAATTTAAATCTACAAAACCACATATTTAGCTTTTTCCTTATGTCCCATGCGTGTTTTTTCTATCGTTCCTGAAACGCTTCTCATGCGATTTTCAATCATTTTCTCGTTTCTCGTTTCTCGTTTCCCCTATATTTTTTTCATGCGTTTTCCGTTTCTATTTCACGTTTCGTTTCTCGAACTCGTTTCCCACCCTGGTAACTATGGTCTAACATAGTGTGCAATGGAATTTAGGAAATCCTAGAGTAACTCCTGAGGTTACAAGGGATGTTTGCTTGCTGGCTAGAATGATGGCTGCAAACTTGTACTATTCCCAGATTGAGGATCTAATGTTTGAGGTATGAAAAGCATCACCACTCTCAAATTATCTGTGTTTTGACTTTTAAATTAATTGCTTGATGCAAAACCATTAAGTAGTATATTTCTTACACTTTACAAAGTGCTCCTTTTTTTCTTTTTTTCTTTTTTTCTTTTTTGTAGTTGTCTATGTGGCGCTGCAGCGATGAGCTTCGCGACCGTGCAGTTGCAATACACAGATCTTCAAGGATGGTTGCAAAACATTACATAGGTATTTAATGTTAATTCCTTTTGGGAAGTGTAAGTTGAGATAAACTGGAAGCATTTTTTATGCATCTTTCATTCATTGCTTAAGAGGCATTTCAGAACCCAGACTTCTGCAGCTGAACTCCTGGAGCAACATTTTTCTCATATTTTTCTTTAAATATAACACCAAAGCGAATAAAAAAAAAAAAAAAAAAGGTATCTTTCATTTAGACGCGTTGAGTGTTGACAGACGGAAAATATTATGAAATCCTTCAAAAATATTGAACGTTATGATAACCATCTACATGGGTACCAATAGTTGAGTTATGTTGTCTTATTTCAGTTATGGGAATTTTATCACTCTCACCAAAGGCAGTTCAGTATTTCAGGTTTGCCTTTAAGGAAAAGAAAAATCTGGTTTTAATGGATTGAATTGTTTTGAAAATCTTAAAATTTATGATTCAAATCGTACAATTCAAATCAAATCTTATTGCATAGCGATTGAATCCCATAATTGAATCTTAATTTTATGAATCTTTCCATTTTTGAACGAATCTTATTGATTCGATCATAAATTGTATGATTTATATGATTCATGCGTTTTATATGATTCGATCATGCGATTCATCATAAATTGTAGGGCTGCAACTCGAGCCAGGTTTTACCCGACCCGCATCGACCCGACCCGAAAATAGCCTGGGTCGGGTTCAGGTTTCATGGGTTTCGGGTCGAGCCGGGTTCAGCATTCAAAAGCCCGCATGAATCTCGGGTCGAGCCGGGTTTGAAGGGGCCCGACCCGACCCGACCCGACCCGAGTTACATAAGTTATAGTATGTACATTTTTTTCTATTGTTAGTTAAAAGTTAAAGGGATAATTACATTTACACCCCCTCTAGTTTCTGACACATCCACTTCCACCCCTATAGTTTAAAACGTGACAAATACACCCTTGTAGTTTCAATTTGTTTAAGGTAGGCCCCCTCAGCTGAAGGTTCGTCCATAGATTGAAGGGTTAGGATGATCCAATGGAGCTGATTTTTTGGGCACACCCTATCTATGTCAGGACCCATCAAATGAACGCTTTGGATCATCCAAACAATGTGGGCCCACATTATTTGGATGATTTTTTGGTAGTGTTTGGATTCGGGTAGGGGCCCACATTATTTGGATGATCCAAAGCGTTCATTTGATGGGTCTTGACATAGATATGGTGTGCCCAAAAAATCAGCTCCATCGGATCATCCTAACCCTTCAATCTATGGACGAACCTTCAGCTGAGGGGGCAAACCTTAAACAAATTGAAACTACAGGGGTGTATTTGTCACGTTTTAAACTATAGGGGTGGAAGTGGATGTCTCAGAAACTAGAGGGGGTGTAAATGTAATTATCCCAAAGTTAAAAGTGAAAACCCACGCACCCACAGTTACTGTATGTGAGTGTAATTTCTGCTTCTATGAGTTGAGTTGATTCAAGTGTTTGATTCAGCATTGTTTGATTGTAATTACAACATTGTTTGATTACAGCATTGTTTGATTCAAGTGTGATGTGAGTGTAATTACATCATTGTTTGATTCAAGTGTAATGTGAGTGTAATTTCTGCTTCTATGAGTTGAGTTGCCTTGCCAAACAAGAATTTTCCTTAAAAATTTGCGTCAACGTGAAAAAACCCGACCCGACCCGAACCGACCCGAGATTTATCATGGGTAGGGCCGGGTTTGGGAATCGTGGGTTTTCCGAAAAAAAACCCAACCCGACCCGACCCGAGATATTTCTCGGGTAGGGTTGGGTTCTCCAAAACCCGACCCGCCCGACCCGAGTTGCAGCCCTAATAAATTGTATGAATTGCACCAGTCAAGCACAATACATGTGCCTGAGGATATTACGTGCATCGATGATCGAGATGACTATAATGATAACATTGATGACTTACCAATTTTTATAATTGATACTTGTCATTTGTTGTTTGAAACTTTGAGGATTAATATGATCTTGTGTCTATTATTATTTTTAAGATTATTATCCAATATGCATGAGTTTGTATGGGGATTAGATGATTAGTATGTTACAAGTTTGTTATCAAACAATTCGTATTATGATATTGAATAACTAACCATGGTAGTTTCTATTTAAATTAACGGATTTGGATTAAAAATGAATAATTGGCTATTTTATTTTTCTCTGATTTGTTTGTGATTTTTTAATATTTATATATATATATATATAGGCACACACATAAATGTGCATAAATCTTATGATTTACGATACGATTTACGTTCCCATACAATTCGACCCCAATTACAATTTACGATTCGATTCCAATTTTCAAAGCATTCATTGAGTTGCATCTTATATCCCTTTCATTCAATTAAAAGACCAACTAATCAAAAGAAAGTGAAAATAAGGAACTCTGTTTCAACCATAAGAGAAATAAAGCGTTGGTCTCTGTTTATCTCTTCTTTTTTTCTGTTCATTTTACTATATCTCTTGTTTGTGCAATCATATGCTGTTTCTAAGTACAAATTTACAGCAAAAATAACTTCACTTCCAAAATTCATGGAATTACTTGTATAGATTGAATTATTTAGGTAGAGATTCCAATAATTTGATTGTTCTCAAATTTTCTGGATGCAGAGTTTTGGAAACAGATTCCTCCAAATGAACCTTACCGTGTTATACTTGGTGATGTAAGAGATAAGCTTTACCAAACACGCGAACGTTCCCGCCATTTATTAGCTAGTGGGATCTCTGATATTCCCGAGGAAGCCACTTACACCAATGTTGATCAGGTCCCTCCTCTCAATTATTATCGATTTTTCTTTCAGGAAAATTTAGGAAATAGGAATGAAACCATCAAGTCTGCTTTTGCTTAAAGTTAAAAATGAACATTCCCTTGCTTTTGTTGAAACGGCAAGAATATATACCTAGCATTTGCATGCATTAAGTTTCAAAGACAACATTGTCATTTATGAAGAATAATGATATGGAGACCAAGAGCGGTACCAAACAAATAGCTTCTTCACGGTTCACACGCTATTAATCTTGGGTCCTGATTTTTTGGCTTTTTTTCCTTTAAATGGCAAAACTACCCCTCCCATGCCATGTGGCATGTAGGGATTTGTCCGGTTGTACTCTCGTTTCTACTCTCAGTCTCCTTAGCACTCTTTATGAAAACATCGTCATTGATAAAACTTTTTCTAAACATCAGTTTCCTTGCTTCATTTGTTAAATTTTCTTCTTCTTCTGGAACTAATGTTCCTTTCCCTTTTCCACGAATCAATCGCCGTCGAAGAAATTCGACCCATCGTAAACTCAAAGAAACGTTCGTAGATTATTCTAGATGTGATTCCTAATGTTTGTGAGAATTTTCATGATTTCTCAGTGAAGAGAAAAGGTTCTCTAATCTCAGAATGTCTCGTAACCTGTTTGCATGTGATTTTCATGGAATAATGAAACTCCTGAATGAAGAATTAATTTTACTTTTTTTATGCAGTTCTTGGAGCCTCTTGAACTCTGTTACAGATCACTGTGTGCTTGTGGTGATCGAACAATTGCCGATGGAAGCCTTCTTGATTTCATGCGGCAAGTTTCTACCTTTGGTCTATCACTCGTGAGACTTGATATCAGGCAAGAATCAGATAGACATACCGACGTAATAGATGCTATCACAAAACATCTGGGTATTGGGTCATACCGAGATTGGTCCGAGGAAGAGCGCCAGGAGTGGTTGTTGTCTGAACTCAGGGGGAAACGCCCATTATTTGGCCCCGACCTTCCCAAAACCGAGGAAATTGCCGACGTGTTGGATACCTTTCATGTCATATCTGAACTCCCTTCGGACAACTTTGGGGCCTACATCATCTCAATGGCAACAGCCCCATCTGACGTCCTTGCTGTTGAACTCTTACAGCGTGAATGCCGCGTAAAGAAGCCTTTGAGAGTTGTGCCCTTATTTGAGAAGCTTGCCGATCTTGAGGCCGCTCCTGCAGCTGTAGCTCGGCTTTTCTCAATAGATTGGTACAGGAATAGAATTGATGGAAAGCAGGAAGTTATGATTGGATACTCCGATTCAGGGAAGGATGCCGGGCGTCTTTCGGCAGCTTGGCAATTATATAAAGCTCAGGAGGAGCTTATAAAGGTTGCAAAGGAGTTTGGAGTGAAGTTAACAATGTTTCATGGTCGAGGAGGAACTGTCGGGAGAGGGGGGGGTCCCACTCATCTTGCTATATTGTCTCAGCCTCCAGAAACAATTCACGGATCACTTCGTGTTACTGTTCAAGGTGAGGTAATCGAGCAGTCTTTTGGGGAGGAGCACTTGTGTTTCAGAACTCTCCAACGTTTCACAGCTGCTACTCTTGAGCATGGGATGCGTCCACCCATATCACCAAAGCCAGAATGGCGTGCACTGATGGATGAGATGGCTGTCGTGGCAACTGAGGAGTTTCGATCAATTGTCTTCCAAGAACCACGATTTGTTGAATATTTCCGTCTTGTAAGTAGTGTGGTGCTCTCACATGCTCTCTACTAAGCAATCAGTTCTTGAAAAAACAGTTGATGCTGAGTCTGCCTATAAATCTTCACATATGATTTAAGTTTCCTAAATCAGATAACTATATAAATTATAACTTAGTTCATGATTTATAATCTACATAACCCAATATTCTGCAAACACTAGCAATATTGTTGTCTATGATTTTCATGCTAGAAGCTAGATAGCATTACGTCATTCTTAGGAAATAAGGGTGTACATAATGTTACCGTCTTTGGCTCCTTCCTGTATGATAGAGACTATTGATCTTTTTATGAAAGAAAATTATGGGTCTGCTAAGATTTGTAGGTTGACCTTGCCCTTCTAAATCTTTCAGTGCTATTTTCACCTTTTCATAAAAATTTAAGAGCATCATATAGGGCCTGCTGACCCCAACTAGTTTTGGACAAAGGCTTATTTGAGTTGAGTATCATATAGGGCATATAAATGCATAATGGCCGTTGTTATGTTTTTTGTGTTGCACTTTTAGCTTCAAGTTTTTTTTTTTTTTTTTTTCTAATCTACCTGTTTGAGGTTGCTGTTTCTCTTTATGTAAATAGAAAAACTAAAATTAAGAGAAAACATCAACTTGACAGGCAACACCGGAGATGGAATATGGTCGGATGAACATTGGAAGCCGACCATCAAAACGGAAGCCAAGTGGGGGTATAGAATCACTCCGTGCAATCCCATGGATCTTTGCTTGGACACAGACTCGGTTTCACCTTCCCGTGTGGCTTGGTTTCGGCGCAGCATTCAAGCATGTCATGGAGAAAGATATTAGGAATCTCCATATGCTACAGGAAATGTACAATGCATGGCCATTTTTTAGGGTCACAATTGACTTGGTGGAGATGGTTTTTGCTAAGGGAGATCCAGGTATTGCCGCATTATATGATAAGCTGCTGGTATCAGATGATCTGTGGTTATTTGGACAGCGCTTGAGAGCCAACTATGAAGAAACAAAAAAATATCTCCTCAAGGTGAAATCATCTCCCACTATATGCCTTCTGATTTTCATTTATGGTTATGATTACAGCGTAACATATTTGTTACACATTTAAGAACTGATGCTTTCCTTTTTCATTTTTGAATGCCAATTCATCATTTTACAAAATGAAACCGGAGCACTATAAAATTCTGCTTGCTGAGTTGTGAAATTGTGGACTTCTTTGTAGGTCGCTGCCCACAAAGATCTTCTTGAAGGGGACCCCTACTTGAAACAGAGACTCCGTCTACGTGATTCATACATCACTACCCTTAACGCATGCCAAGCATATACCCTGAAGCGGATTAGGGACCCCAGTTACCATGTGAATCTGAGGCCTCATTTGTCAAAGGATATCATGGAATCAAGTAAGCCGGCTGCAGAATTGGTTAAGTTGAACCCAACAAGTGAGTATGCGCCTGGGCTGGAGGACACCATCATCTTGACCATGAAAGGTATCGCTGCTGGCATGCAAAACACCGGTTAAGTGGATAGATTGCATTTCAGTTTTTTCTCTAAGCATATATTTGGAAATGTGTTGTGTTTATTTATCTATCTAGAGCGAGGTTGAGATGTTTATGTGGGAATTTTGCTGCTACAAAGTTTTGTGGCATGCATATAGATAGTCGGGATAATGTGACCAACAATCTCTCTTGCCTCCTGTCTCATATCTTGTTAAGACTCTTGCCATCTATGAATGGAAGTTGTAAGCTGAATTATATGTAGATTGGTTATTATTCTGCTCGATACCAATAGATTTTGGTTTATGCATAGCACAATTGTATTGTTTATATTTTTCTTTCTTAGAGGATAACTTGATTTACATATGTCAGCATGCTGCGTCCTGCTCCTGCATGGGCTTCCATTCCATTCCCCCAAATGGCTCCTGACCAGAAACCTTCATGTAGAGAGGGCTTTAAATCACTCACTAATGCAACTTCTCTTTCTCATCCCAACTTCCATCCACCATCTTTTCATTTCCTAGTGAAATTATTTAACTTTCAAAGCACACGCCTAGTTCTCCCCAAGCAATCTGTGTTTATTAAAGGCTGGATCATATTGGATATGATTTATCTATCTAATGAACTAGCTTGTCGTATGAAATCAAAACATTTGGTGTTATCTCTGTTCAAATGTTTTTGACAACCTCTCTTGGAGATGCCTCCTTCGGGCGTGGGCAGGTTGGGCTTCCGATTATCATGTCGTCTCTCTCCATGTAGTGCATGTCTCCTTGGCAAATTTGTTTCTTAATAAGTGGAAGCCCGTGTGGATTCTTCAAGGACTCAAATGGTATTAGACAAGGAGTCCTCTATCTTTTCATACAAGCCAATGTGACAAGTAACTCATTGGCCAAAGATGGTGTTTCACATTGAGGGCCAATCTCTGCCCTGTTTATAATTCTTTTTCTGCCTTGTTTCTCCCTTTTAAACATACTTCCTTTTTTAATTTTAGGATATTCAACATGCTTCCCATTTTGTTCAAAAGGGTTTCGCCATCCTCCGAGTCTCAATGTATGAAATTTAGAACAGAAACTCTAGAAATGCTTCCAGAAAGTGGAGTTCGAGATTCACTATCATAAAGAAAATAAAAAACCAGATTAATATTTTCCACGATGGGTTCTTCTTCTCATATCTGATCAAAGGGTCAATAAATTGTGTGTGTTCCTTGAAAATTGAAAATTCAGTTCAGTTAGCCTCCTGCCTGTCGCTTTTAAAAGAAACCCAGTTGGTGCTGGGTGTATGGGCGTCTTCCAAAATTCTAATGGAGGTTTCTTATTCGGTTTTTGCAAAGATCTAGGCACTTGAGTGATTGGTCCAGATCTCTGCAGTGTAATCTGTTGCATTGGCTTAATCATCTGTTTAATTTCTCTCTTGCTGTTTTGGTTTCTCTATGCAATCTGGTAAAGAAGACCATTGACCTGGTGACCCTCCATCTTACCAGAAATGAAACATGGTTTCTACAGTGAAAAAAATGATCTGAGCACTCAATTATGACCTGCAAATGGCAATAACCAACATCGAAAAGCTTCTTTCCGGTTGCCAGGTTCGGATCATTAATTGGTTTTGGAAAGTGCCCAGTTAAGTTTCCCACTTACGCCGGTTGTTTATGTGATCAAATCCATTACTCTCTCTCTCTCTCTCTCTCTCTCTCTCTCTCTCTCAATACCAAAAGCTTCATGATAGATGTAATGTTAAGCTTCAGAATAGATGTAATGTTCTTATTCTTTTGGTATATTTTGGTATATTGGGGTCCCACAATCCCAACTTCCATACAGAAAGAAATAAAAAAGGATGAATTTCTTTTTATTCACACAAGGCCATTTTTTAAAAACAATTTGGTGAAAACCAGAAAAGCAAGCAACACACTAAACAAACTTTTAACTGATTGCATTGTAAATAAATTAAAGAATACTCTTCATGTTGCTTGAACAAGATTCCTTCATAAATAAATGCCACATACAACTACATTTAGCTCAACCCATTAGTTTCTTAGCTGAAGAGGAAACTTCATGTTGCAGAAAGGTGCAGTTTGGGACGAATTTCCCTTGTCTTTTGTTATTTGATTTGCTGGTGAGAAGTCTTTTGGCATTTGCATCAGCCATTGACAGCCTATTAAATAAAGGGCGATGATATTTTCACCCCCTCTGCAGTACACATTCGCCCCCTTCTAACGTGATTTGACGTCAAAAAGCATTAAAGTTGCCCACTGTTCACGTTATAAGGGGGCGAATGCCTACTGCAGAGGCGTGAAAATATCATCTCCCTAAATAAATAATAAAGAACAAGGCCAATCATCAAAACAATGCATTGCAAATAGAGGAATTCTAGACTGAAGGGAGCCCTTGCAAAAGAGAGGTGAAAGAGCTCTCATACTGGCTACACATCACCATCATGCATTAATAGCAGCTGAAAAGTCAAACATGATGGTTATGTACAGCTAATGGGGGAGCCCTTTCACCTCTTTTTTGCGAGGGCTCCCTTCAGTTTAGGACTTCTTCCTGCAAGAGGAATTCTAGACTGAAGGGAGCCGTGAAAGGGCTCCCCCATTGGCTGCACATCACCACCACATCACCATCATACATTAATAGCGGCTGAAAAGTCAAACATGATGGTGATGTGCAGCCAATGGGAGAGCCCTTTCACCTCTTTTTTTGCAAGGGCTCCCTTCAGTTTAGACTTCCTCTTGCAAGAGGAATTCTAGACTGAAGGGAACCCTTGCAAAAAAGAGGTGAAAGGGCTCTCCTATTGGCTACACATCACCATCATGCATTAATAGCGGCTGAAAAGTCAAACGTGATAGTGATGTGCAGCCAATTTTCACATGGTGATGTGAAAAGTTTAATATGTCCAATTAAAAAATCCGGCAAGCTATTTTGCCATAACCCTGGAAGAGGAGGTGGAAGCTATTTTGTTGAAAAGTATTGGATTTCTCATTTCTCTCTCTCAATTTATATCTGTATCGATCTATCCATGGAGCACGTTGACACTAGCCAAGGTGCCTTAGGATTCAAGCTTTTCGGCACGATGATCCCGATAAAGGTGAGACAACTCGAGGAAGAAGAAGAGGAGGTGGAAGCTAAGATAGCCAAAGAAACATCACAAAGATCTGGAAAGGTGTTACAATGCCCAAGATGCAAAAGCATGGAGACCAAGTTCTGCTACTTCAACAACTACAACGTTAACCAACCCCGCCATTTCTGTAAGGGCTGCCAAAGGTATTGGACCGCAGGAGGGACACTTCGGAGCGTGCCCTTGGGCGCCAGTCGCCGGAAAACCAAACCCACATCTCATATTCCGGTTGGGTTCTCCGGTGACTGTGTGTTCGATTCCTAATTCCTTTGATGTTCTGAGGAGGTGAGCTGAGTTGAGTTTTTGGAGGAGGTGATGGAGCACTGGAACCATGACTAGGCCTTCCCTGTGCCCAAGAGGCAAAACAAAACTACAGTCCAGCTGGGGGCTTTCTTCTCTTCCTTTGAATTGAAATTGATAGTAATTGTACATACAACCTGTTTTAATCATGTGACAAGAGTTGATAAATTAGACAAGTCATCCAGTTTTCTTCAAGGCTATGTTTTCTTTTAATGGCGGATAAAGTTTCGTATGTGTCGTATCGAGCGGTTTTGATATACGTTGTTGAACGATGCTGCAGCTTCTTTTTATTTACATTTTTTTTTTTTTGAATGACAGTTCTTTTTCTTGTCTCGATTCTGAGTAGAACTAAAAAGAACCAGAATACAGAGCACCACTTTAGGAATCTTCATCGCGTTGGCTGGCCAAGTAACATAAATCAAATGGGTTGTTCTCCACTGGGATAGAAATCCTTGGATAAGACTACAAGAGAACTATGAAACCCGTACTATATACTACGTAGGAAAATGATACTCCAACTCTCTTGTTGGAATAATGTCACTCTTCTCTTCATTTCAGTTTTTCAAATTACTTTTTTTTAAAAGTTGTTACAATTCTCAGAATGCTGTCAACAGCCAATCAGAAAAAATTTCAATAAAGTGCGGAAAGCCACTGTTTAGAAAAAAAAAGAAAAAAAGAGCAGAGCCAATAGCATCCCTGAATGTCCACTTTCTTGGCAAACTTCATTCAATTTGAAGCAAGTTGACAAAGACTTATTTGAGATTTAGGGCCTCTTTGAATACCTCTCTAAAAGTAATTTGCTTATATGATTATTTTCAGTAATGGTTATAATTATTTCCAGTAATTTGAAGTTAAATATGATTATTTCCAGTAATGGTTATAATAATTTTAGAAATGATTTAGTTAATGGCATCCAAAGAGGTCTTAATGTTTGATTTGCCAGTAAGATTAAATCAAAAGTTATTGTAATAACTTTAGAGGATACCACCTCTAAAGTTATTTGTATAAAATCATATAAGCAGGATGGTTTTGAAAGTTGAATATGATTACTTAGAAATAATGGTTATAATAGTTTTATAACTGATTTACTTAATGGCTTCCAAAGACACCTTAATGTCTGATTTACAAATAAGATTAACTTCAAATATTTTTATTTACAGTAGGGTGATCGTTTGGGAAAATCCTAAAACAAGCATATCATTTAGGCCTCTTTGGATGCCACCAATCTGGTTAAAGAAGCGTATCTTCTAAATCAAACATTAGAAGAAGAGAACTCTGATCACATTTTCCAACCATGCTTCAGATGAATACTCTTCCAATTACAATAAATGTTAGTGGTTAAGAGTACTATATATTCCCATTTGATTCTAAATATTTCAAATTTACAGATCTATTCATTAAAAAACTGTTTTGATACATTTCTTATGTACCCACAGGTGCTATATTGAATTTGAATCAATTTATATTGATTAACTGCCTCCATCATGCCATTTCTAGCAAATAAACACCATTTTCAATCTCTAGTCTACCATGCTTCTCTACTTCAGTAACATTTGCATACCTCGGAGGTAAATGGGATTTTGAGAAGCCCCGCATGTAGATGCTAAATTCTATACTTTCTTCTTCGCCTCAACTGCAGTTAAGGGCCTCAAGGCCTCCTCAATAGTTTGAACAAAGGTAGCAACCTTGTAGGTGAAAAAACCCAGAAGCATCGGTATCAAATCAAGGTGCATGAAGCCATACTCTGGCACAAGGATCCTGCACTCAAAACACTTCTGTCAGCATACAATCATTTCCATTAGAAAACAGAAAATTGTATAAGTCACTCAGAGGAAATCCCTCAAGAAATAGAATAGATTCAGTCAAAAGATAGTAATGGATCAAGATAGCAATGCATATGAATGCAATCTTATGCAAAGAGGAAGAATTTCCATGGATGATGCATGTTTAGTTATTTGCTGAAGTTGGGCTAAATATAATACAAACGAAAAGCATGCCAGTCAATGTACGCACCCATTCCACCGATTATAAATCATGACCAACGCGACTGGAACCAATAACCTTGGTTGTGCAATTGCTCCCCTGAACAAGAACTTCTGTTAGTACTATTTTTCTTAAGCTTTAAAACCAAAATAAGGCTTTTCTGCTATATAAATCAAACTTCTTCTTTCTTTGCATACTAAATGTAAATGATGTGAACATGAAATATAACCCCCATGGCATGTCTCTCTAGGTAAGGATTATGACTACTTGGTTGAATCCCTTGGACGAGGAGAAACTTTTAGATGTATGTGAAACTTTTCTATGGGTAAGTATCGCCAGCAATCGCTGCTCCTCGGCTACATTCTTATTCCAAGATGCACATATAATGCTTTATGGGTATGTCAGTTACCTTTAAGAACTTTTTTCTTTAAAAGCAATTCCTTAATTGATAACAAAACAATTTACAATAGCCATCAAGAAGCAGGATGTAGGCAACATACAGATCCAACTCTGGATTTTTCCCGTGTTCTACGGTAAACGGCCTAATTGGTGGATTAGTGGAAATATGATCTTTGCTTCTCTCCAAAACAGCTCATTCCATTTCTATGCCAGCTCGATCACATTTTACAATGTCCACCAACGTTTTCATGATCCCATAATGTTTCACTCACTATAGGCTGCAAACTGAAAGATTATGTTTATGCATGTCTCCTCAGATTAACTTTCAAAGTTTACCCATCAGCTTGACAAATTATCCTACATTTCCTTAATGTTTACTCAGAGAACACAACTATCTTTTCAACTCATGTATTGCTCACAGTTTGTACTAGTGTACTGGAAACTTTAGCCAAGACTATGAATTCCTTGTCACATCCCAATCCTTCTATTGAGTGGGAATTCTAACATTTTTTAAAATGGCCCAAAAAGAGTCTAATTGAATACTATAAGTTGACACACACTCCATGTTTATCTCATGGTCTTGCATTTGAAATAGTAAACCCGAAGCCATAGAAGGTAGATACCATAGCAGTGAAACCCATACCATAGTTCTGTGAAATAAACAAAAGATAATACCATAGTTCTGTGAATATAAACAAAAACTAATCAGGTCGAGTGTATGTAATGTGTACTTCATGAGCCCTTTAGCTCCATCCGCCATAGAATCCACACTGCTACCAAGCATACGTATGTAAACCAATGAACCAAGAAAACCTGCCCCAAAGCTGAAGACAGAGAACATCAAAAGAGGAGCAAATGCATTGAATATAGAGAATAATGCTGGAACTAAAATTAATGTAGAATAAGAAACTCACAGGAAAAGCCATAAAATTTGACACGAGAAACTAAAATATCAGAGTGACTGCTAAAAGAAAAGATAAATCCTACTTAATAAAGGAACCTTCCAAATGCTTGGGGAAAAGCTATGAGAAAAGTAAACAATGTGACATAAATATATCTAATTAATACCAAAATTAATATTGAATTGAAGGAGTTTCACCGGGGTGAGGGAGAAAGAAGAGGAAGAGGGAGAGGATGCCAACTCTAAGGCTTTCTTCTCTCTATCATTATTTTTCTGTAAAGTTCCATATGGGAGATCGTGTTGGAATGGATGCCTCTACCATAGCAGGTAAAAGGCCTTCTGAAGGCAAATGGAAGGTGTTGTCAAATTAAATGGAATTTTAATTCATTTTCAATCTATATTCCTATGCCAGATGGCATGATCAAACAAAAAAGGCCGCAAAATATTCAGCCATAGTGATAAAGAAATGTTTACGAGGGGAATCACATTCCAATAAGAGTGAAAACCACAAGCATGATATAGAAGTAATTTCAAGCCTTGCAAGAAATGGAAATGTACACATCTGGAATCAGAATTGAGAAAAACATGTTCTCTTTTTACAAAAAATAAAAACTTTAGAAGCAATCAGATAAGAAATATCACAAATGAAACTAGATCTGAGATAATACACCATGAATTAGAAGCAACAATGATCAAGCAAAACTAGGAAAAGCAAGTGCTGACAGAATGGGAGCCCATCAATGATCAGCTAGCAACTACGTTATACAGACACACCATTTTGAATGGATTACCCATATTTGACGCATTGGTACCAGTAGCTCTAAGGCACCATGTCCCTGTCATACCCGATGAAAAATGGAGTGCGTCTTTATTTTTATTTATTTATTGATGAAGTGCCTCTTTATTTTATCAACTGCTAACCAATTAAATTATCTCAAAACGGGGGAGGGGGGAGTACGAACAAAGAAACAAGTATCTATTCAGAAAAGAATCAATATTTAATGCACCTTACTTATACCTACCTAGCTGCGATTTCTGGAGAATAAGAAACATATGCAGATAATATACCAACACCACCTATCCCCAGAGTGAGGATTTGCAATTTATGCTTCAACTGCAAAACAATAATAAATTTGTAAAATACATGCAATGAATGGGGCACGCAAATGAAAAACAGAAGTGAATGACATAAAGGGTTAACAAGCTCCTACAAAGGACCATATGGCCATATAAATACCTTAAAATATTGCTCCCTTGCCTGAGCTGCCAATACTTTTGGATCCCCTCGCTCCCTTCTTAAATCATGCAGTATGGAATCCTACAACATGAAGCAAAATCAGAAGAGGAAAACTGAGATTATAATAGCACATAATAAAAGGTAAATGTAACATATAAATTTCCATCCCTGGACATAAAATCCTCTAAAAATTCTTTGCATTCGAACATAAACAATGCAAATGATTGATGATCTTCCAGAGATTAGGGGGTTCTTCGTCTACAAATGTACATAACCAAAGAAAAAACTGAATTTTTGAAAGACAATCTCTAACATTTCAACATATAATAAGTCTTGCTGTTGCATTGCAGACTCCTAAAGAATATAGACAAGATGAATCACTACCATTAAATTTTAAATGTAATCAAACTCAAAACCATCCACTGTGGATCTAATGGTCAGAAAATATGAGAATTGACACCTGAAACCAATCAGAGTAGAAGGTGGGGGTCCCCACTTATGGCAACTGGTCCAACTTTTTTAATAACTGCTTATCAAAAAAAAAAAGGTAACAACTGAGAGAAATGCTCACTCACAGTGCCCCCAGTTGCACCTATATTCGCTCGAGCCCACTTCTGTTGTTCGCGTCGAGTAGGAACAAACTTCCATTTGGGTGATGCACTGTCAGCAGTCTGAACAATCATTTTTTTCATCAGTTCATCAATGTATGAATAAAGATAAATTACAAACACGAAATGGGGAAAAAAAAAAACTCTCCAAATTCCAATGGAATTTTAAAATCGCAACCCATTTTATATCATACTTCATTCGGGGAAAGGCCTCGTCTTGCAGCCTCAACTTGATGTTCCAACACTGACTTGGGAGGAGTCATGAGTTCTTTACTCAAATCAATGTCCACACTGCACCACGAAAAATATACACATAACTTTATCAACAATGAAAGAATTCAAGAAAAATTGTTACAATGAAGAATGTGAACAAAAAACAAAAAAAAAAAACAAACCTATCAAGACTCATTGCTCTGTTTAGGCTTAGAAAACCTGAGGGCTCTTCCTGCTCAAACAATAATTAAAAAAATATTATTAAAATTAAAAAAAAAAAAACATAATTGAGAAGGAAATGACATGACTAGGGTTAATTTAGAGGGATATTATCAAAAATTGAAGGTCCCTCCAAGTAAAAATTGACTAGGCTTGGTTAAAGTCATAGTTTTCTGTATGTAAAAAAGTAAGAAAATTTAGAAATATTTTTTTCTTTCCAAACTTTTCTAGAAATTACTCCAATCCCAACAGGGCCTTATAGAGATGGGCTTAAACTTTAACCTGTAAAGAAAGGAACTGGTATCCAGACCTACTTTTTGATAAATACACCCCCTACCTTGGAAAGAGGGACTTGAGAAGATGAATCAGGTTCTTGTACAAGTCTTTTCATGCGTGACATGAATTCTTTGTTCCAAATGAAATCATCAGAAGAGAGGGGATCTTCTCCTCCTCCCCAGTACTTTCGGAGCTTCGTGGTGGTGGGGGGGCCACCGTATTCTCCCGGAGCTACGCCCGTCGACCATTTTTCCGGCTTCTTTTTCGGGAGGATGATGCGGGTTTGCCTTGGATCCGATGGGTTTGGGATTGCTGATGAGTCTGGGGAGATTGGAGTGGCTGAGAAGGATTTCGGGCGAATGTAGCATGCTGTTGAATTCAATATCGCCATTAGAATTGGATTGAAAGAAGAGGGATTGAGTTTCCCTAGTTTTGTGCCTGCAAGTGTTTTCTCCTCTCTGTTGTGATAAAAAGTATCTTCTCTTCTTCAGTGGTGTTTGTCTGGTGTTATTGAATCTCACCCTCTACCCAATCCAGGAGATTTTATACGGTGTAAGACTGTAAGCCCTTATTAGTCCCTTATTTTTCAAGAAATACTGTACGGACCACACTACGGGATGATCCAAACCGTCCATGTGATGGACCATGTAGTAAATATGTTGTGCCCAAAAAATCATTCCATAGGATGATCCTAGCCCTCCGATCTATAGAGATCTATAGATCGGAGGGCTAGGATCATCCTACGTAAATGATTTTTTTATGGCCCTTCACGGCATCGCATGGAAGGTTTGGATCATCCCGTAGTTGTGGTCCGTACAGTACCTCTTGAAAAATAAGGGACTATAAAGTCTATAAGGGCTTACACCGTACAGTTCTATGAGATGTTATATGATTAAATGGTGGACGGCCGTTCATCCACATGCAGCCCCAAAATACAGTGGGGCCCACATTAATTGGGTGATGATGGGCCTTGACATAGATAGGGTGTGCCCAAAATATCTCCTCTATAGGATCATCTTAAACCTCGGATTTGTGGAGGTCATGGAGAAGATTTTTGGGGCATACCCTATCTTTGTCAAGGCCATCAAATGAATAGTTTGGATCACCCAAGCAGTGTGGGCCTACTGTATTTTGGGGCTGTATGTGCAAGTACAGCCGCCCACCATATAATTTCACGAGAATTGCAACCCGGGTCGGGTTGAGGGCAACCCGAGGAACCATTGTTTTTTCAACCCAACGGACCCGAGTTCCAACCCGACTCAACCCTAGTTTTTAAGTTTTAGATGTACAAACAAAAACTAAAAGATTGATTTTAAAAAAAATAAAAAAATGCCGGGCTTCACTCGGACAGGTTGCCCAAGCGCTCAACCCGGGTTAGTAAACCTGAACCAAGTCGCACCCCTAATTTTATATGATGTAAGCTGTTATAGTATATTATTTTGCAAAAAGTAACATACGGCCCACACCATGATCCATCATCCATTTGATGGGTCACAACGTAAATAGGTTGTGCCTCAAAAATCATTAGATCCCAACCCTCCAATCTATAAAGGTCTCCATAATATGCAGTTCCTCTATAAATTGGAGGCCTAGGATAATCATATGGAAATGATTTTTGTGGGTAAAACCTATTGTGGTCCATCACATGGACGATTTGGATCATCCTATGGTGTGCGATATACATTACATTTTGAAAATACTGGACTATAAGGTTGCACCATATACGGTGCAATTTACACTTATTTGATACGTGGATGGTCTGTGTAGATTGTTTCCATAGGATGATCCTAACCCTCCGGTCTATTAGGTTTCTACAATGTGTAGCAATAAATCAGATGGTTAAGATCATCCTATGGAGATGATATAACCTATTTACGTTGTGGGCCAACAAATAAACTTTTGGATCATCCTATATAGCAAGCCCCACTCTACTATTTTGAAAAATAATGACTTCTGGCGCACACATCATAAAAAAACTCAAAAAAGTTAATAGATTGTTTGAAATCCAGCCAACATGAGACCAGGACCCATCGTATCACCAATGGGAAAATGACGAGGAATGTTCAAGTCATAAGATCAAATGGCTAGGAACGTTCAGTTAGAGAAATTTTCATGTTATCTGATCCCATGATTGTGTAGCACGCTATATAATGTGAGTGGGTTTGGCTCAAGCTGATCGTGCACTTCTCTCAATAAGAATTTGCAGGTAGTTACCTACTAAAGTAGTGGTATAAGTAGTCAATAGGGAGTAGACAAGCATTGGAACTCACCTCGTAGAATAATAGTAAGTGATGCTTGGTTATCAATCGAGTACAGTAGTGTACGTGTGTGTGTGTGAGAGAGAGATAGAGAGAGAGAGAGAGAGATTCTCAACCAATTCAAGCAAAAAATCAAAATCGTGCACTTCTCTCCGTTAAGACGTTATGGGTACTAACGAAAACGTGGCAGATTCTTATTGGACAAGAAGAAAGTCGGTGCAATTACTGCAATCAAATAATAATTTAAAAAAAAAAACAGTCTTCTAACTCGTCTCTTCCTCTTCAAAACAAGCCTATATGTTTCAGTGTGTGTGTACGCTCCTTTCCATATATACATTCATTTTTCAAATTACATCTGTAACGAGTCTATAGCATATACACAGAGAGATCAAGATTCAAGAGAAGTATCAGCAACAGCCAACATGACAGTGAGCTTCTTCTCTTCTTCACTGTTAGCAAGTAGATGCACTGGCCCATTGATTTGAACCTTCCATCAGATGGGTCATTGGGTCACCTCTTATTTGATGGCACTATACACAAAAGTGATAGTAGAGATGGTTTATACACAGAAAACTTACATACAGAAGTTAAATTATTTTTGGGTTTTGATTTTCAGATTGTGGAGATGAGAATGCATATGGATTGCGCTGGATGTGAGAGCAGGATAAAGAAGGCCCTTCAGAAACTAGAAGGTAGATAGATGTGTATTTTATTTTCAACATGAGAAGTGATATTTCCACATCACTATTCCATAATTCCACCCCTTTTTGTTTGTCTTTTCCTTAAGGCCCCGTTTGGATGCCGAGAAGATTTTGATTTGGATTTCTCACATTTTCAGCTTCTTTGCGTTGTAATTTGGATCGGATTAAATTCTTGGATTTCTAATTCAGCAGCTGACAGGGAAAAAAAATTAGATTTTTAAATTTGCTGTGGAAATAAGAAATTGGAAATCCACAGATGTGGCAGTTTCCTTCACCCTCTCCCCTCCACTAGGAAGTACCCCCTTCCCTCTGTCTCCGTCTACATGAGCTGCGGATCTATACAATTTGTATTCAAAACTCAATTCCAAATCCAATTACAAAATAGGAGGTATCCAAACGGGCCCTCTAGTGATTTTAATTTCAAGAAAAGGCAAGCAAAAGTTATGGAAATGCACGCATTTCAAGGAAAGAAAAGCAAAATGGGGTGGAAATTTTGTAATAGATAGTGGAACTTTCTTTCTTCATTAGATATGAAATGAAAAGATTTTTATTAATGTTCTTAAATTTTTATTTCAGGTATTGATGACATTGAGGTAGACATGAGGATGCAGAAAGTGACTGTTACGGGATGGGCAGATCAGAAGAAGGTTCTGAAGACTGTTAGGAAGACGGGAAGGAGAGCAAAGCTATGGCCATTCCCATACAATCGGGAATACCATACATACGCCCATCAACATCATCCTCAACAGAGTCATGTGCATGTGAGCTACCCAGCCCCTGCCTCCTCTTACAACTACTACAAGCATGGCTATGATGGCCATGACTATGGTTATTGATGGGGTCCGGACTCAGCACTGAGGGAATCCGGACTCAGCACTGATGGGTCGGAACTCAGCATCCAATTGGCTGCTGGCACGTGGCCCTCATAAGGACCGTTGGAAGGCCAACACCTGTCCCCACTAGGTGTAACACCTGGACCAATCAGGGACTTCCACCTGCCCTCCTTAGGTATGAGACCTGGTCCATACAGAGCCCACCACCTGTCTTGGACAGGTGGCTCAGAACTACCACCTGTCCTAGACAGGTGGCTCAGAATCACTATAAATAGCCTTCACTTGTACTAAGGTGAGGGTCCTGAAATCTGAGAATCAAAACTCTAAGCTTTTGCTCTGACATTGCTCTGCACTCCTGCTCATACTGACTTGAGTGTCGAAGCGCCCGTCCGGAGTATCACTCCGGGTTGGTCCTCTGACCCTTTTCTTTCTTGTCTGTACCATTGTGCAGCGCAGGACTCAACCAGCCCTTCAGTCGTGACTTGTTAGCTCGGAACATCCAGCCCTACCATAACCTGTTACCGATTTTAGGCCTAACAGATTTGGCGCCATCCGTGGGACGGCCGCAACAAAAAGCTGTTCGACATCTTACTCAAGAAACAATGGTAGGGCAGACCGGCAAACGAGCACATCCGACTTCTCGGGCTACCCGGGCTACGGCCCCCCGCGAAGGACGAAGTGAGCGACTGGCCTCGCAGGTAGAGGTCGGGGCGGCCGTGGAGCGGACTTCGCCTCACTCGGACCACTCAGACCCTACCCCGACCCCGAGAGAGATGCGAGCCCTTTTTCAAGAAATGACTGCTGTAGTTGCGCAGTTCAGGAACGCGGCCCCCGCACTCCAGCAACACCCAGTCGAGGTTTCTCGACCCGTTCAGAGGGGAGAGAGCTCCCGCAGAGAACGCGCGTCTCCACCCCGGGACCAGACTCGTCACTCCACAAGAAGAGACCACCGCTCGCGGGACAGGAACATGCGCCCCGAGCCTCGTCAGCATCACCGGTCACGATCTCCCTCCGTGCAGAAGCGTGGCAGCAAGAGAGACCCCATGCACGGAGAGGGATCGCGGCACCGGCGAAGGAGTCCGCTCAGCCAGTTCGGATCTGCAATGAGCCCATCAGCCATAAGGAGCAGACCTGCCCGTCAGGCCGAGCAAAGGGATGATCCAATGTTACTGAGGATCCAGAAGATCGACAATAGAATCGAAGAGCTGGCCAGAGATCATGGCCGCCCTGCTTCGAGGATCTTCAGTAGCAATCCTCCTTTCACAGACAGAGTGCTCGGTGCGGCAGTCCCCATGGGCTTCAAGATGCCGCAGATCCCGCAATACGATGGGACCACCGACCCCGTGGATCATCTGCAGACTTTCAGAACCACGATGCTTCTCCACGGGGCGTCGGACGGGTTCCTTTGCAGGGCACTCCCCACCACATTAACTGGAGCCGCGAGAGACTGGTACTCGCGGCTGAAGCCCAAGTCTGTGGACAATTTCGACGACTTCGGGGATGACCTGGCCCGGCATTTCATGAGCAGTAGAAGACCTCGAAAGACAACAGCTTCACTGATGGCCCTGAGACAGGAAGACGGTGAGGCCTTAAAAGCGTTCGTTGGCCGGTTCAACAGGGAGGCCCTGCAGGTACCCAACCTGGATCCCTCCGCGGCAACGAATGCTCTTCTGGCCGGAGCCCGGTCCACTGACTTCAGAAGAGCAGTTGCCCGGCGCAATCCGCAGTCCCTGGCAGATCTGATGACCGGGGCGGAAGAGTACATATCCGTCGAGGAAACTCTCGCCGCCCTGGATTCCGTCAGCAAGAGAAGACCCGAGGAGAAGAACCCTGCCAAGCAACGTAGGGACGATAGGCCTCAGAGGAAGGAGAGCAGCCCGCCCCGGAAGGAAAGGAGCTCCCCCCGGCCCCGAAAGGAGAGGAGCCCCCCGACGAGGGAGCGCTACACCCCGCTCACCGCATCCAGGGCCCAAATCTTGGCAGCCATTCGGAAGGAAGACTTCATCCGATGGCCGAAGAAGCAGACATCGGAGGCGGGCACGCAAGATATGTCCAGATATTGCCGATTCCATAAGAGTCACGGCCATGACACCAATGCATGCATTCATCTCAAGGAGGAGATCGAGCAGCTGATAAGCAGAGGGTACCTCGGAAGGTACTTAAAAAATAATGAGAACAGAAGGGAGCGCCAGGACAACCCGAGGCCCAGAGATAGAAGCCCCCGAGACGCCCAACCTCTGGGCGACCGCATCCAAGCTCCTGCCCCGGCCATTCTCCCTCCTCAGGTACCTCAACCTCAACCTTAACCTCATGGTGTTATTGGTACCATTTCAGGAGGGCCGACCGCGGGAGGGACCTCTTCATCGGCCCGCAGGACTTATGCCCGGCAGGTCAACGTCGTCCATGCCTGCAGTAAGAAGGCCAAGCCGGAAAACGAGATATCCTTTTCAGAAGCAGATCTTGACGGCCTGATCCTCCCGCATGATGATGCCCTGGTCGTCACCATGCTAGTGGCGAACTGGGAAATGAAGAAGATCCTGGTCGACAATGGGAGCTCCGCCGACATCCTCTACTACCACGCCTTCGAGCAGATGCTGATCGGAACTGACCGTCTGAAGCCGGCCAACTCTGATCTGTTCGGGTTCTCAGGAGAAGTTGTCAAGGTTGAAGGGCAGATTGAGCTTCCAGTTCTTATCGGGGAGCCGCCCTGCCAGTCCTTCGCCATGGTGACCTTCCTGGTGGTGAAGGCTAAGTCAGCCTATAATGCCATTCTAGGGCGCCCTGGCCAGAACCTCCTCCGAGCTATTCCCTCCGCTTATCATCAGAAGATGAAGTTCACTACGCCAGGAGGCGTAGGTGAAGTCAGAGGGGATCAGCCCCAATCAAGACGGTGCTATGCGGCGGCGCTGAGAGGGAAGAATGCGTCTGAGTCTTTGCCAATCGAGCTGTACGATCTGAGAGACGAAGCGCAGATCACGGTCAACGAGCCCACAGAGGACCTCATCTCTATTCAATTGAACAACGATGACGAACAGAGGGTTGTCCAGATCGGCTCTGCCCTGCCAGAGGCCGCGCAACAGGATCTCGCTCAGTTCCTCAGAGCCAATGCAGATGTCTTTGCCTGGACTCCTTCAGACATGCCCGGCATCGACCCGTCGATTAGCACCCATGAGCTCGGTGTCGATCAGACCTGCAAGCCCGTGAAGCAGAAACGGAGACACTTTGCACCTGAGAGGCGGAGAGCCATCAGAGAAGAGGTGGAGAGGCTTTTGAAGGCCGATTTCGTCCGCGAGATCCAGTACCCGGACTGGCTCGCGAATGTGGTGATGGTAAAAAAGTCCAATGGGAAGTGGAGAACCTATATAGACTTCACAGACCTGAATAAGGCCTGCCCAAAGGACAGCTACCCGCTCCCAAAAATAGATCAGCTCATTGACGCTACTGCAGGTCACGAGCTGCTCAGTTTCATGGATGCTTTCTCAGGATACAATCAGATCAGAATGTACGAGTCAGACATCCCGAAGACATCGTTCGTTACCGACCAGGGGACTTATTGTTATCGGGTGATGCCTTTCGGACTGAAGAATGCAGGAGCCACTTACCAGCGGCTCGTCAACAAGCTGTTCAGAAATCAGATCGGTCGGAACATGGAGGTCTACGTTGATGATATGCTAGTGAAGAGCAGAAGTGCTTCCAACCACGTCTCCGACCTCAAAGAGGCCTTCCAAGTCTTGAGAGAACACAACATGAAGCTTAATCCGACTAAATGTACGTTTGGCGTCGGAGCAGGCAAATTCCTGGGCTTCATGGTAAGCCAGAGAGGAATAGAGGCGAATCCAGAGAAGATCAAGGCAGTAATGGAGCTGACTCCTCCCAACACTATCAGAGAAGTGCAGCGGCTGACCGGGCTGGTGGCAGCCCTGGGGCGGTTTATTTCCAAGTCCGCCGAAAGATGCCTCCCGTTCTTCAACGCGGTCAAAGGTATAAAAACCGCGCCCTGGACTCCGGAATGTCAAGCAGCGTTCGAGGAGCTGAAGCAGTACTTATCCTCTCCCCCTTTGTTGTCCATGCCGGAGCCAGGAGAAGAGCTGATTCTGTATCTCTCAGCGGGACCCTTGGCAGTTGCAGCAGTACTGATCAGAGAAGAGTCTAACCAGCAAAAGCCGATCTACTATGTCAGCAAGGTCCTCCACGATGCAGAGACTAGATATCAGCGAGTAGAGAAGCTCGTCTACGCCCTCATTATGGCGGCCAGGAAGCTAAGGCCGTACTTCCAGGCGCACACGATCAGGGTCTTGACAGGGCAGCCCCTCAGACAGATCCTCCACCGGCCAGACACTTCAGGCCGACTTGTCAAGTGGGCCGTGGAGCTCAGCGAGTTTGATATCAAGTATCTACCCAGGCCGGCGATCAAAGCTCAGATTCTCGCAGACTTCATAGCTGAGTGCACAGTTCCGGACCCAGACCCCGGGCTGGTAGCAGTTCCTTCTCCAGAAGCAGAGCTGGCTGTACCGGAGCCGCGAATCGTTTCCAGAGCATCACCGCCCCCCGGGACTGAGTCCGCCATCGCGCATCCAGATTTGGGAGAGCCGCTCTGGGAAGTTTATGTGGACGGGTCATCGAACAAGACAGGGTGTGGTGCAGGACTAGTTCTCACTGGACCAGAGGACTTCGTCCTGAATTATGCCCTGAGGTTTGGTTTCCGTGCGTCCAACAATGAAGCAGAATACGAAGCGCTCATAGCCGGGATGAATCTCGCTGTGCAGACCCGTGCTCAGAGGTTGAAGGCGTACTGCGATTCACAGCTGGTCGTCTGTCAGATCCAGGGGGTATATGAAGCCCGTGAAGAGCGGATGATCAAGTACTTGGGAAGGGTTCGCAGTCTGGCTGATAAGTTCAAGAGCTTCGAGGTCGTCAGAGTCCCCCGAACAGAGAATGTAAAGGCGGATGTGCTATCAAAACTTGCAGCATCAGGTTACACCGCCCTCAGAGAAATTCGCATGGAGTTTCTGAAGAGGTCCAGTATCGATGGCCAGTCCGCCGTAGTGATGCAGATTGACGATGAGCCGTGCTGGATGGATGAGATAATCAGGTATCTGCACAGCGGAGAGCTCCCGGGGGAGAGAAAGGAGGCCCGTAAGGTCGTGCAACGGGCAGCAAGGTTTTCACTGGATGGCGAGACTCTGTACAAGAGGTCGTATACCCTCCCGTATCTAAAGTGTCTCCGCCCCAGTGATGCCTTGTTAGCCCTGCGGGAAACCCATGAAGGAATCTGCGGAGAGCACCTCGGGGGCAAGGCCCTCGCCATTAAAGTCCTCCTGAGAGGTCTGTACTGGCCTACATTGAGGAAGGATGCTCTGAGCCTTGTGAAAAAGTGTGAGAAGTGCCAAAAGTTCTCTCCGGCCGTCCACCAGCCCCCCGTTCCGATGGCCCCGATCATCAGTCCTCTTCCTTTCGCAGTATGGGGAATGGATATTCTGAGCCCCTTTCCGCCGGCCTCGGGAGGCCGTGAGTTCGTCGTTGTCACCATCGATTATTTCACCAAATGGGTAGAAGCAGAGCCTCTGGCCAAGATCACAGAGCAGAATGTACAGAACTTCTTCTGGAAATCAGTAGTGTGCAGGTTCGGAATCCCCCGGGTCCTCATAACGGACAATGGCAAGCAGTTCGACTCAAGGAACTTCCGAAAGTTTTGTTCAGACCTGCAGATAGAGCAGAGGTTCACATCTGTGGCACATCCTCAGACGAATGGGCAAACAGAGGTGACGAACAGGACCCTCTTGCAGGGGATAAAGAAGAGACTGGATGGCAAGGCCGGGCGTTGGGCAGACGAACTGTATCATGTGCTCTGGGCGTATCGGACTACTCCGCGCACGGCTACAGGCGAGTCACCCTTCAATCTCTCCTTCGGAACAGAAGCAGTGATCCCGGTTGACATCGGCGTCCCCTCCCCAAGGATCGTCCATTTCAATGAACAGCTCAACGGGGACGGACTCTGTGCCAACCTTGACTTGCTTGAAGAAGTCCGTGAGGAATCTCAGATCAGGGCTGCGGCCTATAAGCAGAAAGTGTCCAGATATCATGACGTCAAGATCCGACCAAGAGAATTCCGTGCCGGCCACCTAGTCCTGAGGAAGGCCTCCGTTTCCCAGCCAAGAAGAGTAGGCAAGCTCTCTCCGACCTGGGAAGGGCCGTACCGAGTCAAAGAAGTCATCCGCCCAGGAAGCTATCGGCTAGAGTCCATTGATGAACAGATGCTACCGCACTCCTGGAATTCTAGAAATCTTCGGATCTACTATCAGTAATTTTGTTTGCCTTTGTAGACTTGTAAAGAACTGCTGTAATTATCCAAGTTCCGGAATGAATAAAATAAGTTTCCCAAACAAGTGTCCCTCTTTGAGTCACTTATGTAAACACCAACATACAGCGCTGGACCACTCCGGCTCATCCTAGTGGCTTGGAGATCAGTTCCAGCCGAGGACGCCCGCAGTGGAAACCACCTTCAAATATTGTCCAAGTGTTTGAGTACCAAGCTCCCAGCTCGGTTCTCGCAGACTTAGGACGAGCAGTAGTGGTGCACTCCGGCTCATCCTAGTGGCTTGGAGATCAGTTCCAGCCGAGGACGCCCGCAGTGGAAACCACCTTCAAATATTGTCTAAGTGTTTGAGTACCAAGCTCCCAGCTCGGTTCTCGCAGACTTAGGACGAGCAGTAGTGGTGCACTCCGGCTCATCCTAGTGGCTTGGAGATCAGTTCCAGCCGAGGACGCCCGCAGTGGAAACCACCTTCAAATATTTTCTAAGTGTTTGAGTACCAAGCTCCCAGCTCGGTTCTCGCAGACTTAGGACGAGTAGTAGTGGTGCACTCCGGCTCATCCTATTGGCTTGGAGATCAGTTCCAGCCGAGGACGCCCGCAGTTGAAACCACTTCCAGAGAATCTAAGTGTTTGTATACTTAGCTCCCAGCTCGGTGCTTGCAGACCTTCTCGGTCGTTGAAGTGGGGTTGAAGTGGTTCACTCCGGCTCGTTGTAAATGGCTCACAGACTCTCTCGGTCAACGACGGACAACCACTCCGGCTCGACAGAAAGAGAAGAAAGCAGCACAGAAATTATGCGTACAAAAAACAAGAATGCCGTACAGACAGTTGAACAAAAGTGTATTTGTATTCATAGTATTCATATTACAAAATTGCTCTCTTCGCCGAGCTGGCTTACAAAGAATGGGCTTTACAAACTGTGCAAAAAACATGCTACCAAAAAGAAAGATAGGAGCAAGAGGGCTGCTACTCAGGCCTCCTCGTCGGCCACTCCCTCGGTGACGACCTCTGTGGGAGTGAGGGTTGCAAGTTCGCCGACCTCAGCAGAGGAGACTGCGGCCACAGTCACCTCCGCATCCGCCTCAACAGGCCGGGAGGAGTCCGGTTCGTCTTCCTCTTCGTCATCCTCCCCCTCCGGAGGTGCATACGGAATGGTCAGTCCGTCCAGGGAAACGCCGGGGTGAAGCCTCTTCACCTGCTCGGAGCAGAGAAGGAAACCCGCCCTATAGGCCTGGAGGCCCAAGTCGAAGTGCTGAGCCTCCTTCCTCTCCTCGGTCTCCTTCACGGCCTTCTCCACGGCCGCCTTCTCCTTCTTTCCGGCCCTCTCCGCCGAACTTAGGAGATCCTGCACGGCCTGGTTTTTGACCCTCTGCAGTTCGTCCTGTAAACTGTTGAGTTCGGCTTCTTTGATCTGGATGGCTTCGGTAAGCTCGCCGTTCTCTTTCTGGAGCTGGGCCTTCTCGGACTCGATCCTTGTGATCTTCTCAGAGAAGAGATATCTTTTCTTAGCCATGTCCCTCGAGTAGACTTGGAGTTGATAGAGGGCGGAGCTGATTGCCGCTTCGCAGGTCTCCGGCGCCTCTTTCTCGACTTCTAATCGGTCGCGTGGGAGGACGCCCTTGTACATCAATTCCGTGGCCACCCGGGTATCCCCCAGGCCGGTGTCCGTTTTCTGCACGGCCCAGTTCGGGCGGAAGACGTTGTCGCCTCCAACCGTCGTGGCGGCAGCGATGCCCAGAACTGCCCCGCCGCGTTTTGGCGGTGTCGTCCCTCCAGACTTGGAGCTCTGTCCCGTGGTATCTGCCCGGCTCGATAAGGCAAGCTTATGCGTCGCCCGACTGCTTTTCAGAGGCTTAGCCAGTGCGACCATCGGAGGAGTCGACTCCGGCACCTTCCTCTTCTTGCCCTTGGCTTGGGGCTGCTCCTGCGCTGGGGACGCTTGGGAGGTCTGTTTGATTCTGTCCAACAGGGACATCTGCTTCACCATTTCTGCGAAAGAGAACGGAACGCAGTCAGAACTATGAAAAATTGAAGAACAGTTCAGGAAAATAAAATGCTGGCCTAAAAAGTCTACATATGTGCCGGCGTCGCACGACTGACCCCGAGCGCTACCAGCTCGGCCTCCTCTTCGAACTCCGAGCAGTGTATTTGACCTCGCTTGAGCTCTTCTTTGATCAGAGCGAAGGTCATATGGTCATAGTCCTCAAGGGCTGGTTTCTTACTAAGGCGACGAGTGTCCGGAGTTCTCCATTGTAATGAGAACGGCCAGTGGGAGCCCGGCACGGTGTCCTTTACGTAAAAAAACCTGTTCTTCCATGTGTGAATGGAAGTAGGTATCCCAGTGATCATTCTCACTTCAGGCCTCTGGCTAATGTAGATCCAGCCGCCGTCCTTATGCCTCTTCAGGTGCGCACACATCCTGAAGACGGGCACGGTGGGGTTCCTACGAAGCCGGACTTCCAGAAGGTACAAGAAGCCGACCAGCGTTCTCCAAGAGTTTGGGACGACCTGTGTAACTGTCAGCCCGTAATAATTCAGTACGTCAGCAAAAAAGGGGTGGAAGGGGAGCCTAAGTCCGGCCTGTAAGGCCTCTTCATATAGGCAGAGGTCTGCACTATCGTTGCTGGCCCGATCCCCTTCAACAGCCGCCCTCAAAATGTACCGGCTAGGAATACAGTATTTGTCCCTGACGGTCTGAAGCTTGCCCGGCCACAGATGGTTCACCTCGTACAGGGCCCCGATGTTATACTGTGGGTTGGCTTCCATCTGTGCCTCCACTATCACCTCGACTGGCATGCGCGGCGAGCGAGGAACTGCCGTTTCAACGTCCTCTTCATCGTCGCTGGTTTCTACCCGGTCCGGTCCGTCCCCACAGACCGGGATTGTGTCTAAGTCCACACTCATTTCCTCACCGCTCTCCTCGTCTAATACGATTACTATCTCTTCGTCCTCAACACCGGCCTCCATAGGTGAGGCCGGCACCGCCCTCTCTGACGCCCCGGACCCCGTGGTGGTACTGGTCGAACCGGACTCCTTTGAGCTGGAGTCCGTCTCCGAACTAGTGCTAGACATTAAAAAGGGAAGAAAACAAAAGCTAAAAGAGATTACCGAACTGAAGTGTTGGACGAAGATCTCCGGGCTCACTGATCCGAAGCGGGCAGAAAACTTGAATAGCCGAACAGAAGAGGAGGAGAGTAAAAGATGAAAAGTAAATAATGAAGAGTAAACTTCAGTATTTATAGAGAGGCTGGGAAGAGCGGGAAAAATCCCGCCCTTTTCCCGCCAGCCGGAGTGCGCCACGTCGCCTGCCGCATTAAATGCGCCGTTCGCATTAAATGCGCCGTCTGCATTAAATTCGCCGTCCGCATTAAATACAAGGCACAGGTTCAAAAGCGCTAGAAGACAAAAGACCTGTCCGGCTGGCCGGACAGGATATGGCGCATTCGCTAGACGACAAAAGCGCTAGAAGACAAAAGACCTGTCCGGCTGGCCGGACAGGATATGGCGCATTCGCTAGACGACAAAAGCGCTAGAAGACAAAAGACCTGTCCGGCTAGCCGGACAGGATATGGCGCATTCGCTAGACGACAAAAGCGCTAGAAGACAAAAGACCTGTCCGGCTGGCCGTCCACAGCCTTAGCCGGACAGGACCGCACGAACCGCCTGAACCAATTACGCCCGGCTATGACGCCCAGGAAGCCTCGCCGGCCAGACTTCTGGTCCATAATTTAGCCCTACTGGATAACCGAAAGCCTTCTGCCCGGCCTTGCTCCTTCAGGCCAAACTTCAAGGCCAGGCCAGGGCGCCCGGAGGCTCCTGTCCGGCCACGATTTCTCCTAGCTGAATCTGAGTCCGGCCTGAACTGCCCAGAGGCCTTAAGGCCGGCCAGACGCTGTCTTTACCTTCTCTTTGCTTCTTCTAGCCACTCTCATGGCTCGAAGAACCAGGGGGCAACTGATGGGGTCCGGACTCAGCACTGAGGGAATCCGGACTCAGCACTGATGGGTCGGAACTCAGCATCCAATTGGCTGCTGGCACGTGGCCCTCATAAGGACCGTTGGAAGGCCAACACCTGTCCCCACTAGGTGTAACACCTGGACCAATCAGGGACTTCCACCTGCCCTCCTTAGGTATGAGACCTGGTCCATACAGAGCCCACCACCTGTCTTGGACAGGTGGCTCAGAACTACCACCTGTCCTAGACAGGTGGCTCAGAATCACTATAAATAGCCTTCACTTGTACTAAGGTGAGGGTCCTGAAATCTGAGAATCAAAACTCTAAGCTTTTGCTCTGACATTGCTCTGCACTCCTGCTCATACTGACTTGAGTGTCGAAGCGCCCGTCCGGAGTATCACTCCGGGTTGGTCCTCTGACCCTTTTCTTTCTTGTCTGTACCATTGTGCAGCGCAGGACTCAACCAGCCCTTCAGTCGTGACTTGTTAGCTCGGAACATCCAGCCCTACCATAACCTGTTACCGATTTTAGGCCTAACAGTTATTACCATCACCCGGCGCATTCTAGCATAGTGGATGAAAGGGCAAGTGCTTTCTTCAGCGATGAAAACCCGAATGCATGTTCCATCATGTGAAGAACTAGAGATACATACGTGCAATTATGTACATATTTTCCTTCTCTTTTCTACTTCATGTGTAAAACAAAGTTTGGTTGTATTTTTGTTTTGTAGTTTCTTGAATGTTGAGAAAGAAAGAAAAAAAGTAGATTTTTAGTTACACGATGCAAAGGAAAATTCACGAAATTGCAAGTTAATGAAATCAACTAAATAAATAAAGATAAATGCTAGCCTCGCTCTCGCGGAGAGGAATTTTATTCATCAACAAATGTATTTTCTCTTTTTCTTTCTCTTTGTCTTTCTCTTGTTTCTTCCTAGGATGATCTCCTTGATCTTCCCGTCTTAATATATTTGCTCTTATTACCTTTCAAAAGAAAAAAACAAATGTACAGGGACTTTGGATTGTCAAAATCCAATAGATCAAAGGCGGAGATCACAATACCCGCTGTTACCTATAGGAGTGCAGCAAATCAGAAAACATCTTCTTTGAGTCCAATTAGCGGGAGAGCCGACATAGGTCGTATCAGATGTACGGTCTGTGAAACAACCAGTTACTCCAAAAGCTTAAGCTGTTAGATAAGGCATAATTTAATCTTTTATACCTTAACACTCACCTCTCATGTGTGGCCCCTCTTTTGGGTTTGGCCATTATATTGCATGTGGATTTTTGCTGTTCGGGAGGTTTGAACCTGCTCTGTCACCATGTGAAACTACCAGTTACCCCAAAAGCTCCTCCTCACGTGTGGCCCAGGCATTTGCTCTAATACCATGTGAAACTACCAGTAACTCCAAAAACTTAAGCTGTTGGAGAAAGCGTTATTTAATCTTTTATACCTTAACACGGTCCGGATGAACAAAATGTGGGTCCACTATGTTATTACGAGCATACCTAAAGTTAAGAACGTAACATCGCCGGTGCCCTGGATAAAATTTCCCTGTAAAATAGTCCTAATAATCTAATTTGAAGTTTCTTATGTAGTAGATGACTGATGATCTAAACCATATCATTCTCCGGCCCCAACAGTACATAGGCCATGCCCCAAAAAATGTAGGTCACAAGATGAAACTAAACCCTGGAATTTATTGGGGTTTTTCCCTTGCTCCAAAAAATGGAGGTGATAAATTGAATGGTTGGATAGTCCTTACCTGAGTTCTTATATGGTGTAAGCCCTTATAGTCCCGTATTTTTCAAAAGGTACTGCATGGACCACTGTATAGGATGATCCAAACCGTCCATGTGATAGGCCACAGCGTAAATAGGGTGTGCCCAAAAACTCATTTCTATAGGATGATCCCAACCCTCCGATCTAAAGAAGAACTGCTTATTATGGAAACCTCTATAGATCGGAGGGCTCGGATCATCCTATGGAAATGATTTTTGGGGCACAACCTTTTTACGTTGTGGCCCATCACGTGGACGGTTTGGATCATCTTATGATCTGGTCCGTTGGTCCGTACCTATACAGTTGTACCTAACTTGCTTTTAGACGATGGTAAAAATAACGGTTTACGTCGTTAAAGGCGGTAAATGCCGACTCCAGAGGGGGAATTTATCAGCGCCCCAACGAGTTCGTTTCCAATTCCTCTCTCTCTCTCTCTCTCTCTCCTAAAGTAGTCTCTTCCTCTCTCTCTCTCTCTCTAAGAAAATCTGTGTAAGCATAATACCTTTTCTTGATAATCCACATCCAAATCTTCATTTTTACCATCGATACCTTTCCTTTTTTTTTTTTCCATTTCCCTGTTTTTAGCTAGGATTTTGAAGCATATTTCAAAAGGGCTTCATGCAATGTCATTCCTCTTGAACTGGTGTTGAGGGCTCTTTCGGTAACTGTGAGGTGAAGGTTGCTCTAAGGTATGTATATTCTAGTATTCTTCTCCTCCTCTGTATAGAATTGTTCTATCTTGGTTCTTTTTTCTTTACAATAGATTTCTCTTACCAAACCCAAGTATTAAAAAAAAAAAAAAAAAAAACCCATTGATTTTCATTAATTTTCTAAAAAAGGAAAAAGCCCAATGTTAAGATTTTTGGATAACAGTGATTTTCAGGTTATGTAATCCTCTTAGATTGGATTCTATAGAAAGCTTTTCTTAGATTTTAATGGGAAAAATTATAGGATGAAATTAGATTTTGATGGTTAGGATCATTCAGTAGATATGATTTTTGTACCATTTCCCATCTAATAAGGCCTTTGAAAACGGTCATGTGTATGCTAGTGATTTGCCACAACAAGATCTTCATGTTGGTATCATATTCATGGTTCAAAAACTCATTCACTCTATTGGGTTTCGAAGCTCAACTGGGAGTTGGTGTCAAACAACTCTCTAACTCAGTTCGATGATTCGATCTGGTCTTGAATTTTTTTATTTAAGACGGTGATTTCAAAACTTTACAACTATTGCACAGATACTTTGGTTCATACAGTTGTTCCTAATGTTAGACAATTTGTCGAGGACTTAGCCCAACTCACTCATTGTTTACCTACATTGTTTGCCCTAGTATCGGTCAAGATCAGATTTTTTAGGATGCCAGTCAGCATTGCATTTGTTTTTCCATTTTCCTCACTCAATTCTTTGTTCATTTGCTGTGTTTTCGGACTAATTTGTATTTCATTCTATTCAGCAATATTCTCGCTTTAGAGAATTTATATGATGCCCGACCGTCAAAATCAGACGGGCTAGGTGGCAAACCACCGGCCCTTGGATTTTGATCTGGTCAAAACACTCAAAAAAGGTGTTTTGACCAGATCAAAATCCAAGGGGAAGTGGTTTGCCACCTAGCCCTTGAGATTTTGACGGTCGGGCACAATATAAAAACTCCTCGCTTTAATATGTGTGTTTTCTGCAATTATGTTCTAGATTGGGTTGTTTATTCTTTGATGGAGTGCAATTTTGCCTAGATATGTTGAAATGCCTGGCGAGAATGCTATGATCACTGACTATAATTTCCCCCTCCTTGAATAGGGCTTCTGATTATTTCATGTGGGTTTCTTGTCTAAAGTAGCTTTCTATTTAATAATTTATCAGCATTGTTCTTGATCTGTGGGAAATAGATTTGTTTGGTGGAATCCTTTTTTTTATAGTTTCCTTTGGAAGTGTAGCTGAAGAGGTGTGCCATGGTAGTGATAGGGATTCTTGTTTTTGTGTTCGGGTTGGTTGTCTTGATCCGTGGGAAATTGACTTGATTCGCAGAATGCTTTTTTTTTTTTTTTTTTTGAATAATTTTCTTTGATTGCAGCTGAAGAAGTGTGTGATTGTTGTGATTGGTTTTCCTGGATTTGTATCAAGGTTGTATGTTTTAATATTTGTTCTAGGTGTTTGAGATTGTCATCATCGTGTTTCAGATTGTGATCATCGTTGATCTTCTTCTTGTGTTCTATCACTTAGAGGAAATGCCACAAAAATATGTGCTAGATTGCTCTGGAAATTAACAAATATTGCTAGGTGTTGCTTCTTGAAACAAATAGTTTTGTTGTGATGTTACTTAAATCAGAGAAATGCTAGGTTTTGAAGAGCTTGAAAACATTTAAAATGATTGTGATCCTCCAATGAAATAATGTTTCTGTATTTTAATTTTATTCTGAAATTTATTTACAATCATTTTTTGTTTGTTTGACATGTTCTGAGGTTTCTGTGTTCTTCCATGATTTGTGTGGATTCTGTTGCCATTGATTTGTGTCCCTCATATGATCTGGCTACAATATGCATTTACAACGCCAAGACCCTTGATCGAGAGTGTATACAATATTTCTGTGTATTCATATGATTTGTATGGATTCTCTTGACCACTGACAAGAAAAAAAAATGCCAGTGGTGTAAAAATATGACTCTGGCATTCTATTACTGATGCATGACTAGTAATAGAACGTCAGTGGTATAAAAATAGGACTCACATTCTATGATTTTAAGGTGAACGCACCACCCCAGGACCAGGTGCCCATGGGGTGGGGGCATCTCTCCCCCTCATTTTTAAGTGGGATAAAACAGGACTCTCCTTCTCTCCCTCTGTATCTTGCTCCATCCTATTAAATCCCATTGCCACTACTCCCAATCAGCCCCATACCTCTAGGGACGAATAATTATCTATATGTGTTCTCACATTTCTATAAACGAAAGAAAGTTTCTTCAATATGGGAGCAGAAAGGACCCAATCTTGGTCCATGCATCCTATCAATATTTCTTCTATCAAAATTAGGGTTCCAAATTCGAGGTCATGCTTGGACTGTCCCAAAGAGAGAGCGACTGAAATCTCGGTTCTTCAGAATTTGTTGCAGCCTGGTCTGGCTTGCTGTCCCAGTCCAATGTATGCATTGACCTGGGATTCCTTCCAATACTAATTTGAGAGTCTGCACCTTCACCTAGTAGAAATATTTTTCCAAATTGATCCGAGATTTTGCCTACAAATGTTTTCTAAAGAAATATTGGGTGTTTTCTGTGCTTACTATCAGGCGATGTGCTCGCCTCCCACCTATCATCAAGCACCTTGGCGCCACTTCGGAACGTGGATGCAAATCACCTATGCCTCCAAGCAATGGTGAAAATAGTCACCCAGGCTACTTGCCTGCCCACGCCAAGCAGAGACCGTTGGCTATGACAAACCAGCACCATGAGTGCAACCAAGCCGACCATTCAAAGAGCAGAACCCCACGGGTGGTCAAACCTCCCGACATGTGTGATGTCAGGACTCATAAAGTCACAGAAAACACCTCTCCAATGGAAGTGCACTAAGGCAGCGAGAGTCCAGGCCAAGCATGGCCAAATGGATCGCATGAAGCACCTTAGGGTGGAGGTCAGGCAAGATAAGGGAATTTCCCATGAAGCACCAAACGGATCCCTTTTCTACTTAAATTTGGAGTTAAACTTTTAGCTTTGTTCTTGTTGCAAAAGAGATTAGAGAGAAAGTGTGTGAGTTGGGTAACTCCCCCTCACCCTTTTATTAATATAATAAAAGCTGTACAATAACTACAATGACTAAAATGCCCATAGGCATATAGGCTTATTCTAACACTCCCCCTCAAGCTGGAATGTATAAATTGTACATTCCTAGCTTGTTACATATGTCACTCAGTTTTGATTTATTTAATGGTTTGGTAAACATGTCAGCCAACTGTTCTGCAGAACGAGTAAATACAACGCGTTTCTCCCCTTTCTGGATTCTCTGACGAATAAAATGACAGTCAACTTCAATATGCTTTGTTCTCTCATGAAAGACCGGATTCGTCGCAATATAGATAGTTGTTCTGTTGTCACAATACAACTGTGACGGCGAAGGAAACACAGTACCAATCTCAGCTATGAGTGATCTCAACCAAATAATCTCAGTTGTAGTATGCGTCATGGCTCTGTATTCTGCCTCTGCACTTGATTTTGCAATGACATCATGTTTCTTACTTTTCCATGAAACTAGGTTACCTCCAACAAAGGTACATAACCCGATAGTCGATCTCTTATTCGCAGGGGATCCAGCCCAATCAGCATCCGAGAACCCCTCAATTCGTGTATGACCATGTCGTTTGAATAATAATCCCTTTCCTGGTGCACCTTTCAGATATTTGAGTATTTGAACCACTGCATTCCAATGCGAAGTACGAGGAGAGGTCATGTACTGGCTAACCACCCCAACGGCATAGGATATATCAGGGCGAGTAACCGTAAGATATATAAGTTTGCCCACAAGTCTTCTATACCTAGCAGGATCCTTCAACAACTCACCCTCTTCTGGAACCAGCTTCACATTTGGATCCATGGGTGCAGCTACAGGTTTCACACCAAGATTTCATGTCTTTTCTAACAAATCCAGAACGTACTTCCTCTATGATAGAGACAAACCACTAGAAGAATATGCAACCTCTATCCCAAGAAAATATCTGAGACGTCCCAAGTCCTTTGTCGTGAACTCTTTTTGTAGGAAGACTTTCAGTTTTCGAATTCCCCCTGAGTCACTCCCTGTAATAATGATGTCATCGACATATACAATTAACATAATGCATCCTGCTGAGGACTGATGACTGAATACTGAGTGATCCACACCACACTGCTTGAGGCCAAACCTCATAACTGCCTCGCTAAATCTGCCAAACCATGCACGCGGTGATTGCTTCAACCCATAAATTGCTTTTTAGAGGCGACAGACTGATGAGGACAACTCTCCTTGAGCAACATAACCTGGTAGTTGCTCCATATACACCTCTTCAAGGAGGTCGCCATGCAAAAAAGCGTTTTTCACATCTAACCGGTGAAGATGCCATCCAATATTTACTGCAAGGGAGAGGAGAATCCGAACGGAAGGAATCTTCGCCACTGGGGAAAACGTCTCATGATAGTCAACACCGAATGTCTGAGTGTAGCCCTTGGCCACCAGATGAGCCTTCAGTTGATCAACGGTGCCATCAGATAGATATTTAATGGAGAACACCCAACGGCATCCTACCGGACGAGCACCAGCAGGTAGAGAAACTAGATGCCATGTGTGATTAGAATGCAGAGCTCCCATTTCAAGATCCATTGCAGCTCACCATCATGGGTGATGAAAAGCCTCATCCAGAGACTGGGGTAACACAGCAGAAGACACAGACAAGACAAAGCTTTTGAAAGGAAGAGTTAGACGATCATAAGAGACAAAATTAGAAATGGGGTGAGCAGTAAAATGAGAACGAATACGTGAAGCAATAGGAGAGTTAGAAACAACTACAGGAGATGAAGGTACTTGATGAGAGGGTAAAGAGATCTCTGCCTGTGAAGACGATTTGTCGGTGTGAGGAAGTTGTGCCTGTTGTTGACGACGTTGATATTGGACTTTAGTAGGGGGACGATCCACCCTAGGAGCACACGAATCAACCTGTCCAGTGGGCCAAGCAGGAGGAGGTGCTAAGGAAGTCGGAGGAAGAGGGGGAAGAACAGGAAGAGAAATGGTCATATCAGGTTCCGTTCTGACAACATGAGGAACGGAGGTAGAGCCAAAGAATGATTCTGATTCAAAAAATGTCACATCAGCTGATACATACCAACGGCGCAGACACGGACTATAGCAACGATATCCTTTCTGGGTGCGAGAGTAACCCAGAAAAACACATCATTCTGACCGAGGGTCAAGCTTGTTGCGGCCAGGTCCCAAATGATGGACAAACAAACGCAACCAAAGACATGGGACGTAAGAGGGAATGAATCCTGATGTGGATAAACGATGTGAAATGAAGAATCCCCATGAAGCACCGAAGATGGAAGACGATTGGAGAGGAAACAAGCAGTGAGAATGGCGTCAGACCAGTAGGTTTTAGGAACATGCATCTGGAAGAGGAGAGTGCGAGCCACCTCAAGTAGATAGAGCAGTTTCCTTTCGGCGACACCATTTTGCTGCGAGGTGTATGCACAAGAGGATTGATGGATAATACCATGAGAGGAGAGATAATCTTGAAAGCCACCAGTATCAGAAAAAAAACTCACGTGCATTATCAGTATGTAGGCATTTAAGACTGCAACTAAGCTGGTTTTTTATTTCATTATGAAAATTTTGAAATGCAGAGAAGACCTGGGAGCGGTCTTTCAATAGATACAGCCACGTCATTCGAGAGTAATCATCAATAAAAACAGCAAAATACCGAAATCCATTATTCAACGCGACCCTAGAAGGTCCCCATACATCACAATGAACGAGCTGAAATAAACTATCTACTCTAGTGACAACTCAAGACGGGAAAGACACTCTATGATGCTTCCCGAGTTCACAAGACTGACAATGAAATGGAGTGACAGAAGAGGGAACTAAGGATGTCGCCCGGAGGCGCTGAAGTGATGGGAGACCAAGTGCCACTAAAAGGCATCCACTGAACTGTGTAAGGCTGACGAAGAGGGGCTGCAGTCAAGACGGTATAGGCCATCCACCTCACGACCCGATCCAATCGTCCTCCCAGTCGAAAGATCCTGAAAAAGACAGTAAGATGGAAAGAATGAGATAGAGCAAGAAAGATTTTTCGTAATTTGGCTAACAGATAATAAACTAAAAGGAGATTTAGGTACACACAATACTGAAGATAGCGGAAGATTAGGCGAAGGACATGTGGTACCAATACCAGTGATAGGTGTAGTGGAACCATCAGCTAAAGTAATGGATTGAAAAGCAGATGGAAAAGTGCGAAAAGAAGAGAGCTGTGATGAGTTACCAATCATATGGTTCGAGGCTCCTGAGTCAATGATCCATGACCCGGAGCTAGAAATTAATGTAGTATGTGAACTACCTAGCTGGGCAAAGCCCGCAGTGGCCTGTGAAGCACTCTGTCGAAGGCGCTGGAGCTCCTCATAGTCTGCCCGCGTAAAGGAGAATGAGTCATCAGCAGGTGGCAAGGCAGGGGCAGAGACGACTGAGTCAAATGGGACAGAAGTGCTGAGGTGAGCTGATCGAGGTGGCCTGAGCTCGGGGTGCAATGTGTAACAAGTCTCAATGACATGGCCATTGCACTGGCAGTGGGTGCAATAAGGACGGCCACGCCCACTCCCAACATGACCACCACCACAGCCACCGCGGCCATGAGCTCGTGAAAAAGAACCACCACCCCGAGAAGGATGAGTACCACCACCACCACCATCATATGCTGTAAGAGCCGAACGATCAGAAGTAGGGTGGGAGGGAGTCTCGCTAACGCACTGCTGAGCTCGGAAGTAAGTCTCGCGCAATGAAGGAATGTTCCCAGAACCAAGAATCTGATGGCGCAGATGGGTAAACTCTGGGCCTAGGCTCTCAAGATCGTGCACCACTCGAATATGTTCCCGTTGACACCGGAGAACATTAATATCAGAAGTGAGTAGCAAAAAGACATCAAGCTACTGACATAAAGAGATGAACCTCTCGTAATGAGTCTCAAGAGACATGTCGTCACGACAGAGCTGTATCCACTCAGAGTAAGTGGAACATATACGAGTGATGTTCTCAACCCCGGAATACGTCACTGCAGTATGATCACAGATCTCCTTCGCAGTCGGAAGAAGAATCAGAGTAGAATAAATATCAGGAGTTATACTCTGCCATAGAAGACTCTGTATCAATGCATCTTCCTGCTCCCATCGAGTATACGTAGGATCCTTAGGCGAAGGAGGATCCTCACGAAGGAAACGAACTTTGCCTCGCCCAAGTAGGTAAGTCTCAATCGCAACCTTCCACGGTAAATAGTTAGTTCCATCAAATTTGGCAATATTCAACTGTGGGTAAGAATTTTCCACAGGTGCCAAGTGAGAAGAAGAAGAAGAAGAAGAAGAAGGGGCCGAGGTTGGGGTAGAGGCACTAACGTCAGTGGTCATGCCAATGGAGGGATCAACAATGACGAGAGGATCCATAACGACAATAAATATAGACGAACAAAGAAACCACTACCAACGGCAACAGCAAATAGAAAGGAGAGAAAGATAGGCAGAACCAACTAATCAATAGAAAGAGTCATATGGCGATGTCAAAGGTGCAGGACATGAGTATAGAGAAACCCATAAAGAACCAGGAAGATGCTGAAAGAGAAATGGAGAAGAGGATTAAAGAAGATCAGCACATTCAGCAAAGAAAAACAATGAAATGCAAGACCAGAAAATAGATTACGATTTAAAAGAGGGTTTTAGAGGGTATAATAGGTGGAGTAGGTTGGGTTTGAAAGGGAGGGGGCGACGGGGTGCTTGGGGGGGGGGGGGGGGGTAAAAGAGAGTTGAAGTAGCTGTACTGTAGCGGTACTATAGCGTCACTGTAGCGGTACTGTAGCAGATTAGGGTTAGGGTTAGGTGAGAGAGAGAGAGAGAAGGGGGAGGGTTTAGGTTTAGGGTTAGGTTAGGGTTGATGGAGAAGATGGAGGGTAAAGGTTTCCCTAGGGATCAGAAACCCTAGGGCTTTGATACCATGTTGTAAAAGAGATTAGAGAGAAAGTGTGTGAGTTGGGTATCTCCCCCTCACCCTTTTATTAATATAATAGAAGCTGTACGATAACTACAATGACTAAAATGCCCATAGGCATATAGGCTTATTCTAACAGTTCTGAATGAAATATAATAGGGAAGTGATATATCCACCCCTTTTTATTACTAGGGACACCCAGCAGCAGTGTATCAGTGACTGCAGAGGGGCTGTTGTACTTCATGTCAAAAGGATTGAATGGGGCTGATTGCCACGTACACTGCTGCTGGGTGTCCCTAGTAATCAAAAGGGGTGGATATATCACTTCGCAATATAATATTTGTTTTTATTCTGAAATTTATCTTTTTAATTTTGATAAGCTTTATCTGGATCAGTGACAAAGTTTATCAAGATTCATTCATTTGGATACATTGCAAAGAGAAATGTAGTAAGCATGTCTTAAAAATGGGTCAGTTTGTTAGAACGGTAAAAACCCATATTGGTTATTGCTCTTTCTACTTGAATTTAGAGTTAAGTTTTATTCCTAATCGAGTTCATTCTAGCTTATTCACTGTTTTCTATTGTTTGAAGTTTTCCTTGGATCAGTGGACCAGTCTTATCACTTTAGCTTTTGATTGAGCTACAATTTTCTCTTAATTCGTACTTTATTTCGTTTGTATCTATTCCCAAATTTATATTTTTAATTTTGATAAATTTTTCCTGGAGCAGGGGCAACGGATATCAAAATTCATTAAATTTTGTTTCATTGCAAAGAGAAGTAGTAGGCACCTAAAAAATAGTGTGGAAAAGTTAAGCAATGTCGTGTCATGACAGATGTATGGAAGCCGCTTTTATGAGAATTCCAAAGCATCTGGATCGATTCTTCTGTCAGTAGTTGTTTCAGAAGAATGCTGTTGTGCCTGGATTTTTGAAATAAAGGAGCTCTGAGTGGAATTCGCTATTCTTGTCTGATGGAGCTCAATGATGGTTTTTTATCAGAAGAGCATCAAGAACTACTTAAGTCTGTGTCGGAGAGTGTGGATCCAATAGCTGTTTCACCATTGGAAGTTTCCACGTCCCCAAGGTCCCCTAAGACACATCACGGCAAGCAGGGATCCAACAAAGGGAGTCCAGCCAAGGATGATAGGCATTCACATTCTGGACGAGATGGCCGTCCCAAAAAAGGTAATATGGTATTCCTTCTGTACTTTGAATCACATGTATTCAAAAAACATAAGATATTTAACTTCATCCTTTTTCCTTCAATTGGATCTGTATACCTCCATCATTTGTAGAAGAAAGAAACACCCATTTTATTTCACTAAATCACCTCAGCTATATGGAAATGGCACCACCTTCCTTGTAAGTTGTACCAACCAATGCCTTGGGAACATGGCATAATATATGTGTAGCAAGGATGTTTCTATGATTATTAGATAGGAATATTATGCACTACACCATATCACTTTAAGTCCCAGAGTTTAAAATTTTGGACTTAGATGGTAAAACTGAGTTGACTTGGGTGATTCAATGAGTGGCACAGTCAAATTTTTATTAACTAGGGTGAGTTAATGAATTTTTTTTTAATTTACTTGATAGGGAAAATGTGGAATCAAACGAGAACTCATCGACGGTAAAACTAAGTCGGCTCGGGTGATTCAGTGATTGACTTAGTTTTTAAGCTGTGGTAAATCCTGTTTCTTGCCTAGTCCGTAGTTGATCCCCTTACTTTCTTTCACCCATGTAACGAGTTCGATTTTTGTTTCCAATCCAATCCGGTACATACTTTTTACTTTTTCACCAAATATGTGATTGTCCCTTTCCTACCATATATTCCATATGATAGCATATGGAAGTAGTTTCCACAAAACCAGTCCCGTACCCATTTTCGGGGACAGCTTGTCCCCCTCCTGTACCTCTTTTGATAGTAATAAAAGTCAGTTTTCAAAAAAAAAAAAATCCTGTTTCTTGCAAATCAGCTATAAAAAAGATTGCCATAAGTCCTACTCAAAATTTTTCAACCCTTTGGCACCTTTCGTGATGCAATCTTTCCTGTATATGTATAACTATTTGTTGGTATCAGGTATTTGTTTATTGTGCTTCTGTTCTTCATTTTGCTTTTCAGCCCATTCTATTTTTCAGCCCCATGGGGGCTTTATTCAGTCTCGCTCACTTTAAAGCCCACAAAGTCAAGTATGATGGGGAATCTATGGTTGGGTGAAGAGGAAATGGTACATTAAAATGGTTCATTATGACCCAATTGACAAAAATGTGTATATGTTTCTATAGTTAAGTTCTTTCTGTTCTTTAGCCAGACCGACCCAGAACATATCCTTTCATCATGTTTCTTTGCATCTTTTTTTATATTTTCTTTTTTTATTGGATATTCTATTAAATAGTTTGTTAACACTTTAATGTGGTTTCATTGCTCTTTCCATCTCTGTTAATTAATTTTAAAAAATCTGAACAGGTGGCTCAGGCGGAAAAGGCACATGGGGAGGATTACTTGATACAGGAAATGATGGTATTCCTGACCCTAATGACCCGAACTATGATAGCAATGAGGTATCCAACTAATTTTACACCTTTTCACTCTCTTTCTGTAATAGGATGGATTTATTTGTATCTTCTTCGACTCTTTTCTTTTTCGCTTTTCTTATGCCTATATTTTTTACAGTTTTCTAGTTGCAAGTTCTTATTTTGACAATAAAGCCTAGATGTAATGCATGACACTTTTGAGACATGCCCAATACACTGAGCTTATCATAGTTCCTAGGTGTGGTTGATTTCTGTCCAACCAATGCCTGGAACTTCTACCAATTCTGTAAATAAAGTAACTTGTCTTTCTGGAACCGGCCAGACACCTGAAACTTTTGTATGTGCCTACATATGATCAGTAATAATTCTAGTTCCCAGTGTATCCAATTTCTCATTCATAACTTCCCATTTTTGCAGGAAAACTTACAGTTAAATGCTAGCAAATCACCAGGAGCTTTCGAGGACTACAAAAAGAAGGTTACTGTGGTCGTGGAAGAATACTTTGCAACTGATGATGTCATCTCAACCGCAAATGAATTAAGAGATCTAGGCTCTCCAGGCCATGCTTACTATTTTGTCAAAAAGCTCGTCTCCATGGCCATGGATAGGCATGACAAAGAAAAAGAAATGGCTGCAGTTTTACTATCTACACTTTATGCCGATGTGATCGATCCTCCTCAAGTTTACAAAGGTTTCAGCAAACTAATTGAGTCTGCCGATGATTTAGTTGTAGATATACCGGATACAGTAGATGTCCTTGCTCTCTTCATAGCACGGGCCGTGGTTGATGACATTCTTCCTCCAGCTTTTTTGACTAAACAAATGATGTCCTTATCAAAGGACTCAAAAGGGATTGAAGTGATAAAGAGGACTGAAAAGGGCTACTTATCGGCCCCTTTACATGCAGAGATAATTGAGCGCAAATGGGGTGGGAGTAAGAACAGAACAGTCGAAGATGTGAAGGCTAAGATAACCAATTTTCTGATCGAGTACGTAGTAAGCGGCGATAAGAAAGAGGCTTTCTTGTGCATCAAAGATTTGAAAGTCCCTTTCTTTCATCACGAAATAGTTAAGAGGGCACTGGTACTAGCAATGGAGAGAAGGGCGGCCGAAGGCCGTATTCTTGATTTGTTGAAGGAAGCTGCCGAAGAAGGGGTGATTAATTCAAGTCAAATATCGAAAGGGTTCGGTCGCCTTATCGATACCATCGATGACTTATCACTTGATATCTTAAGTGCAAGGAATCTCTTGCAATCCTTGATCTCCAAGGCTGCATCTGAAGGCTGGTTGTGTGCCTCGTCACTGAAACCACTTTCTATCCAACCAGCGAAACAACTAGAAGATAACATGGCTAGACATTTCAAGATGAAGGCTATGTCTATTGTTCGGGAATATTTCTTAACGAGGGATGTTTTTGAGGTAATTAGTAGCTTGGAATCAGAAAATAGTGATTCAACCCCTGGATTAAACGCTATTTTTGTGAAAAAGTTGATAACTCTAGCGATGGACAGAAAGAACAGGGAGAAAGAGATGGCTTCTGTTTTGCTGACTGCTTTGTGTTTTCCAGCCGATGATGTCGTAAATGGTTTTATTATGTTGATTGAGTCTGGAGAGGACTCTGCTTTGGATATTCCCGTCTTTGTCGAGGATCTAGCGATGTTCTTAGCAAGGGCAGTGGTTGATGAAGTGTTGGCCCCACTACATTTGGAGGAGATTGGGAGCCAGTGCATAGGTCAGGACTCTGTTGGGACCAAAGCACTTCAAATGGCACAGTCCTTGCTCCGGGCCCCACTTTCTGGCGAGAGGATTTTGAGGTGTTGGGGTGGCGGAGGGAGCAGTAGAAGTGGATGGGAAATTGAAGACATCAAAGACAAGATTGGAAAGTTATTGGAGGAGTATGATTCTGGTGGGGATGCGTGGGAAGCTTGCCGCTGTATAAAGGAGCTTGGCATGCCATTTTTTCACCATGAGGTTGTTAAGAAGGCATTGGTGACAGTTATGGAGAAGAAAAATGAAAGGCTGTGGGGTTTGTTGGGTGAGTGCTTTAATGTGGGGCTCATTACTACAAATCAGATGGCTAAGGGTTTTGGGAGAGTGGCTGACTCTATGGATGATTTGTCTTTGGATATACCGGACGCTGGAGCACAATATGCCCGTTATGTTGAACGAGCAAAGACTGAAGGGTGGCTGGATTCATCATTTCCATACGGAAGATCTGGACATGCAGTCGAGAATGGTATTTATTAAACACTTCTCTGATTAGATGTTGGTAACGGCCTTTAACAACTAATTAGAAAAGTGTAAAAGATAAAGTTGTGTGGATATCATTTTCACTTGATAATTCATTCATGTAAATGAATATCTTAATTTTTTGAATTCATAAATAAAACCTTAGCATTCATTGGTATTAACTTAAAATTTTGGTATCTTACATTCTATGTTGCATCGGTACGGGTAAGAGTGTTGAAATTCGACACGGATATTGAGTGTCGGATTCAACAAACCTTAGAAAGAAAGATGCATTCACCAAAAATATTTTAATCAATTCTCAAATTTGCTATCTCGCATTCTCAAATTTGAATTTTTTAACATAAAATTTTGATTATAACAAATAATGTATTTAATATTAATAGGTTAAGTAAATACAATGTCTAATATCCATGTAAAAAACTTACTATTAGGATGGATAAAACTCAAAACATGTGGTAAATTGATTTAGAAGTGTTGCGGCGTATCCTAAATATTGGAATCCGACACCGGTAATTCAACCATTCGGAAGAATACTTGTAACATGACTTACATTGAATGGTGCCTCAGAAATTGCTGATAACTTTTTTTCCTTTTTACCTTTTTAAAAGTCTCCTGTATTAAAACAAGGGATATGATAAATGCGCCCCTTTTCTTTGCATGGGACGGCCAACTGCAGTGCATGTGGCAACCAGGTCCGTTGAATCCTTCCCATGTGAAGTACATCAGCAGTCATAGATACACTGCTGCTGGCTGTCCCAAGTAAAAAAAGGGGCTGATATCTCACTTTCCTAAAACAATGATTTTTTATTTTTTTGAATGATGCTAAAACAATGATGTTTACTATGTTTTATGTTTGTAATGATCACTTGTGCCCAAAAAATTGGTACAAATGAGTATTCTGGATCATTCTGTAGTTAGATATGACATTTAGCTTGTGCTTGTGTTGGCTGGCTTCTTTCTTGGATCCTCTGTTTTTGCTTTGGTTGGCTCGTTGAGCATATGTTTTCTCATTTCAAGGGGTGCTTACTGAACCAAACTAGGGATAGTTTTCTTTCTCACTGTTGACTCTCTTGAGGTGATTAACTATAGAATTTTAAGCTGTTGATGCTTATAATGTATTCATTCAAAAGTTTAAATAACTAAGTAGAGTTGCATTTTTAGTAGAGAATCCTTCTCTTAACTTTGGTTTCCTTGTACAAGTGGGGCCCTTATAATCAATGCTCCATAAATTTAGGCTACTGGTATTGGCACTCCCATATTTATATTTTGATAATGGGATGAACTCATCTATTCTTTTCTGTTTTGACTGCCTGCTGTGAGATCTTTGGGAATTGTAATAGCTAATAAAAGACAGCCAATTCTTTTCTGTTTTGATTGGATTCTAAGAGCATTTTTAGGAATTGTAATAACTGATAAAAAGACAAGCTGGTTAAATAATAAAAGACAGGGTAAGTTCATCCCATTGTCAAAACATGGTAGTGCCTATATCAATAGCCTAAATTTATAATCTCTTATATCTGACTGCTAAGACAAGGAACCAACATTGTTCCAATGCTCATAATTTATAATACTTAATACAAGATCCTTAGGAAACATTATTCATAGCACCTAATGATTGGTGTTCAAAGCACATTTTGTGTGTATGGACAAAAAAATTCTTTAGTTTCCTCATGGAATTCGTTACAGTGGTTACAACAGCTATGGACTCTGACATGATTGTGACAGCGGCACCAATGACGGATGCAGTCAAGACGATAGTAACATCATACTCCCTCCTAGCAAGCTAGTGTATCAGAAACGTAGGCAGGACAAAAAAAGTTGGGGGACTTTTTTCTTTTTTTTTTTTTCATTTTTGTCTTTTCATTTAGATTAATTAGTTCAATGAAATTTCAAATACATAAAACGAGTTTCTTTTCCTTTCTTTTTTTTGGTAGGTAAGCTGGGGGGGGGGGGGCGCCTTACCGGTTTATTCCTTTCTTTTCCTTTCTAATAGCCTATTACACCCCCTTGTATTTGTTTTTCAAATGTTTTCATGCATTTTTCATTATGCTCTCCACACGTTTCTCATGAATAGCTAATAGTTTTAAATTTTAAAGCCGTTGAGGTTTTCATGGTCCACATAAGAGGCATTAGTCTCTTGTTTGATACGTTAAAAACACCTCTCCTCCACATATCTCATCCTCTCTTCTCTTAACACATGGATAGCATATGAGCTCTTTCTTCTATTCTCTTTCCTAGATATTTCCACGACTAAGCTTGTGTATACCAGCTTTAGTTTTCTAATTTCAAGCTTTTTCAAAGTTTTTCTGCTTAGGCACATTGCTGAAATATAAATGACCAAGTAACACCAACTCTAACAGCTTAAGCTTTTGGAGAAATTGGTTGTTTCACACATGGTAACAGGGGCGACGACACTTGTAAGAGAAAGGGGGCAGTTGCCCCCCTTAATTTTTTGGGAAAGAACAAATATACCTTTATCGGTGAATGTCACCGAATGCAAAAAACAGATGAAAGGGCGCCCCATTGGTGAATGTCACCGAATCCATTTATTATTCTTTGACTTATACAAGTTATAAATGCATATTGGTCCCATTCCACCAGTGGGGTTTGCAAGAGAATTTAACATTCCACTTTTTGACGAATGATAAACCGAAGGGCGCCCTTGCAAAAACCAACTCCAAAGGCGCCCCCCTTGGTCCAATCTTAAGAAAGTGATCCACTTTCTCACTTTCTTAAGATTGGACCAATGGAGGCGCCCTTGTAGCTGGTTTTTGTATGCCACACTTCATTCTATCATTCCTCACTTGAATATGTTTTGTTCTCCGGAACAAGATTGAAATATATAGCCAAGGGCATTTTAGCCGAAGTGATGTTTACGCCGCTGGTGATGGAATATATAAAGGATTTTTTTGGAAACTATAATATTACTTTCATTTGTTTGGAGAAAAAAAATTACTATAATTTTTGCCCCCCTTGTGCATAATTTCTGGCATCGCCCCTGCATGCATGGTAAGGCACACTTTTGAGTAGGAAAAAAGTGATAATGGCCGCGCGTATTGGCTAATTTATAAACTTAATCTGGACACGAAATTTCACTTTTAGAACTGAAATGAATAGTGATGGGGTTGTGATCAGAGATAGCAATATTCTTGAAGTAAGTAAAGGAGAGAGAAAAGTTTTGGATCATGAACTCTTATGATACATGAGTAAACTCTAGAGTCTGCTTTTTTATGTTTAAGTCCAATATAGGGAAACACCAATAGATTCAATACCAAAAAGCACTCCCCAATTGTCGTTGATACACTGGTCAAACTCCCAAACTTTTGGAGTCTTTGGAGCCAAATTTACGTGTATAAGATATTTAATAGCTATATTTTTAAGAGGCTTTTGTTGGATCAAATATCAAAGGTGGTACCGCTTTCACAGTAGGCACAGTATAAAAACTCAAATAATTTTATATACTAATATCCGCGCAACCAGTTTTCATACTTGGATGAACTCACATTGTTTTTACATTCTTTGATTAGTTGTTAAGAGCTTTTTTGGAATTTGTAATGGCCTTTGAGAACTGGTTAAAACATGTAAAACAAGGCAAGTTTGTCCTGTTATCAAACATGGCCGCCAGATATAAGTAAGCTTAACTTCTTGGGGTAAAAATGGAACAAAAGTCTAAAAATGTAAGGTATTCAACCGCTATAAAGAACTTTACATCTATAAGGGAACCTGGAAAAAACAAGTTCCATAAGGCCCGGTTTGGATTGCAAGAAAAACATTTCTAATGGAATTTTTTTTCTTCGGTAAATTTCTTCTTTCCATGATTTACAGGAAAATAATATGTTCATGCTTAGTTTAAACGGATATTATCATACTCTGAAGGCCCTCTAAGTAAAATTTGAATAGGATTCATTCGAGTCATTTTTTTTGTGTGTAAAAAAGTTAGAAATGTTTTTCCTTTCCAAACTTTTCCAGAAAATTCCTATAATCAAAAGAGGGCCTAAGTATCTTCCATTCATATCGATTTGGGTCTTTCCAAACCATATTTAGATCTACCCATTCTTTGATTTAGAATCATCAAATCCTTGACTATTGAATACAATGGGATTTCACACTTGTTGAATCTTCAACTCGAGCTCCACTGATTAACACCATAGGAATGTGTATGTATAAGATATCTGATAGCTCTAAGAAGTTACTATTTATAAGGAGTTTAATGGTTTAAATGAAGCATTGCAGTTATAAGGTTTTAAATTATCTGACGGCCATCCAAAAGTTTTCCCATTGTATATGCAGTATAAGAGATTTGATAGGCAATTTCCTCCAGAGCCATGTCGCGGCTCACTTTTGCAGGAGAGAACAATCACCCACCTTTCGTGAATAAAAAAAAGAAGACAAAATCTGCTAAAAAGTGAGCCTATGTGGCTGCTCTCTCCGCCAAAAGTGTGAGATTTGCTAGGCAATTCATCCGAAAACCATTCCGCGGCTCAATTTTGCAGGAGATTAACAGTTTAATAAAATGAATAAGACAAAATCCTTGAAATGGCTTTGGACAAAATTGCCTAGCAAATCCCATAGTTTAAATAGAAATAAGATACAAATAAACTAAGGTTTGTAAGATCAGCATTTATAAAACTATTTTATAGTGGTATTGTTTTGGTAGGTAAGCTGGGATGCTCAATCCCATCTTCAATTATTGTTATTGAAAAATGAAACTTACATTTCAAAGGTTTTAACATAATTTGGAGGAGAGAGCCGCCTAGGTTTAACTTGTTCAAATTCTGCCAAACAAGGGATACCCACAAGTGTGAAATCCATCCACCACCACCACAATCTTTCCATTCCACAATTTGGTACGATTACCCAAAAAACTGACTTCATCTAAGTTTCTTGTCGATTCCAATCATTTCAGCCCCACCCCATTGAATATTCTGGGGGGCCGATTTCTAATTTCGTAGGCTCCAAAAACGTTACTAAAAATAGCCCATGAAGAAGGCCTTGTTTTTTCCCACACGTAACGATTACTGAATGTTGCAGGGTATGGGCGAGATGATGATGGTGATGAGATAACTGAAAACGTGGAAAAAAGTAGAGAGAGAGAGAGAGAATTGGGGTAGGGTTATATGGCTTCAGCCCCCCTCATCCACGCTAGTTATCATAATTCAGTGGCGTTCTGGTTAAGGAATGGTGGACACGTGTCATCCTCTTTGTCTTCTTCTTCTTCTTCTTCTTCATGTTCATCCTTTGATCGCCAAGCTGGGTTTGGTTCTAATCTCTGCAATATCTCTGGTATGATTTCCCTCTTCTTTGTTTTATTTTCTTATTATTATAGAATCTTTTATTCTATGTTAATCTATCAATCTTTTGGTTGCTTCATCGGATTGAAAACTCATGGGCTGTTTAGAAAATTCACTGGGTTAATCTATAAATCACTTGGTTAATCTATCTGGGGCAGATTTAAAATCTTCTAATCCTCTCCATCCGATTATTAGAAGCTCCAAAATCTCCTTAATGATTGGCTCGATGTGTGTCATCTGGGTCTCTCTATTTTTGCTTTTTGGTTGAAGATGTGGTGTTCCAAAATTAGATTTGGTGTGAGTGTTGTGGGAGAGATTTTTTCCCCTTGTGGCAATAACTACCTCATTGGTAGAAGTTACTAAGCTTTGTTGATTCTAGTCCATATTGATAGTGGCAGTATTGAAGCATAAAAGGCTAATGATTTAGCTTTTTTTAAGCTAGATCTCTGATTGTGTTCTAGGGGGAGTGGGTGTACTTGTATATTTGGATGTTGGAGAGTGATAGATCGTTAAAGTCATGAAAATGTGCATTTTTATGAGGATATGACATTTTTCCTTGTTCGTGTTCTTGTTGAGATATTTCATCCACTCTGATAACAACTTGCTCATCATCGATTTTTTTTGTCTATGGTGGTACTAGAAATTCGATATGATGGCTTGTATGACATGTCCAACTTTTTTGGAATCAATAAGGCTTATTGACATGTCCAATGATAACTGATTGTAAAAGTGGGTTTTGAGGCATGGCATGCTTTGTCTTTTTTTCGAGCCTTCAATATGCTCTTGGCCGATAGCACTTCCTCATGGTGAGAGAAAGTGGCAGTGCCTGTATACCTTGAGGCAAGGTCCTTGACAATTGTATTCAGGATAATTTTGCCAATGGTAGCTTGAGTAGCAGTCCCACCTAGCATCTTGGAAATGATTCTTAAAACCAATTAACTAGAGTGGTCTAAGAGGCTAAAGAATGGGTTGCCTCCTATACTTGCACTCCTCCCATTTTCTATTTTTTTCGAACAAATAAATAGACCTTCCATAAAGACTTAGTTATTATGAATAACAACTATTCACTATTTCTAACTCCCCCTCAAACTGGGATTTGAATATGTAACATTGAAACTGTGTTGATTCCGTCTCACCCCTTCAGTCAAGATGTTAGCCACAAGATATTCACTTTTCACATATCTTGGTTTGATTTCTCTTAGCAACACATTCTCTAGCAAATTGATTTAATTTGTTTTTTTCTCTCATGAAATATTACTGGGTTTGAAGACATGTGGTGCTGATAGTATCACATTAAATTGTGCTTGACTCAATTGAAACATGAAGATCCTTTAAAATTCATCTTGTACAAGTTAACTCAGATGATGACTCCTCGCGTTATATCAACAGTTTTCTCCATATTGGACCATCTTATCAGATTGCCTCTGAAGTACATCTAAAATTGATATTTTGACACAATTATGACGAGTACGATGCTTATAAACTAGTCTATGTTTAATAGTTCCCCTTTAAGCATATAAAGATTATTTTTGGTAAGCTTCTATGTCACAGTTTGTGGTTGTTGCATAAAATGACAAACTTGATTTGCTGCAATATGCTTGGTATGAGGCATGTTTCTTTCATGAGAATCAATAAAGAGTGTTTGAGAGTATGAAAGCTCGAAAACTTTCTCTTACTCCTACTGGGAGCTTACGGGAGAGGGTGGTTATCATGCTTCTTGTGACAATGTATGGGGTGTGTTCGTCCCTTCTATGTAAAAGCTCTTGTTTGTCACAACCTTCGAAAAAAATTCACATTACAATAATAGGTCAGGATGTATTGTTTTCTACATATTTTCTTTTAATGCGATGTGATGTTTTCATGCATTATCTTTTTGTTTTTGTACTTACAAAACGTATTTCATACCATATGGCATTATGATATCATGCATTGAACAGGCTGTTAACTTTGCCCAATTGCTTAAAGGTATCAACTAACTGTGCAGGTGTGAACTCATCTTGGAAAAACACGAGCTTTAAAGCCCAATCAATGAATACTGCTCAGGGTAATGTTGTAGCACCAAAGGTCATCTCAAAGTTCAAACATGAACCTGATCATCTCCTTGTTCTTGTTCATGGCATCTTTGCCAGGTAAATAAGTAGATCCATAAACATCTATATTATTTTTCAGCATGTCAGCAACAATTGGAACATGTAGAGGTGCCTTTGCCTCATCCATGTTTGCAACAAAGCATTGTCTATTTGAGAGGAATTGAAACGACTCTATTTCTCTCATGTTGGATGTTTATTTTCATTGTTCTCCACATAAAATGCTTGTAGTGGTTCATGGCTCTGGTAGCCTGCCCTACTGCACGAATGCTTTGCGCATCGCCTTTGCCATTTTTGGTGTGCTTATCAACAATTAGGTATTTAGGTGTTCTATGAGATTATAAAATACATAAATGAATGAAAAATGATATAGGAACCGATTTTGCAATTGAGGAGGATAACCTACAATTAGGTTTCTTCATCTGGATAGGATAGATGGGGCACAGCTAGCTTCAGTTTCCTTCGATGATAAAATGACCGAATTACCCTTCACTTTATGAAATGACCACTGTTCTCTTCCTCTACTTCAAGCCTGCTCTGTTTTCTACAGTCAGCAATCGTCACCACATATTGGCCTTCCTCTTTTGTAGTTCGATTTGTTGAACCCAAATGCCTTGATTGTCTACACCGACAAGCTGTTGCGTTGTTGCTGAAGGTGCATGTTGAGAACCTGAAGCGCAAGAGGTGGTGGCAGGTGGCACGAGGCATAAATGGGAGTGGATAATCAACCGTGAGAGGGTTTGGTAGAAGGAAAATATTGAAGAAAAAGAACAGAATCTGGAAAGAAACTAAATTATCTATTATCTGATATGTGATAACAACATCACCTCGTCAGCTTGGAGTGTGGAGATCCAGGATGGAGGGAGGGAAGGAGTCTCTAGTATTTTCCTCCAGTCGGTTTGGTGACAGAACTGGAGAAATGTGAAAGCATAACTTGGCTACATTTTTCGTGAAATATGTCATTGGAGTATCCTTGCTTACTTTAGCAACCTTCATGATGTGTGTTTAAATTTTAAGTGTGACCAGAGGTGTTTGAAAAACATTTCAGGCTCTTGCTTTGTAATTCGGTTGATTTTTTTCTGTCATGATGGACTGTGACCATCTCAATTTGAGCCATAATACACAATAGTAGCAGATTTTGTTCAACGGGTCATTGGTATTCAAAGTTGGGGTATTAAATTAATAGTTTTTAGCCTGTCCAAGGTTATGGTTAACCATAATCACAATGCATTAAAAGTAGTTTTTTCGCATGGTTCCACTTATGACTTTGTTTCCAAATACTTATCTCATGAATATCGCAGCCCTAGTGACTGGACATATGTAGAAGCTGAGTTGAAAAGGAGACTAGGAAGCAACTTTTTAATATATGGTACGACCCTGTCCAGTATATCTGGTGCTTTTATTTTCTTGAATCATCTCTTTTGCCCTCATTTCTCATGTAATTGTTTCTCAGGCTTTTTAAGATTAGCTTTTTAATGTAGCTTTATGCGATGGTAAGCTGTAAAATTGTAATGCTCTAGAAATCTTCTATTTTTATGATATACTCTCAAGATATTTTTTTTTAAACGTGAAAGACCTGAAGTCTGTGACTCTGTCACTCTGTACAGCAAGTTCATGCAATACCTACACTAAAACCTTCACGGGAATCGATGGAGCTGGGAGGCGATTAGCAGAGGAAGTCAGTCCTGGTCAATTATTGGTTTAACTGTTCCTAGTATTTGAAGTAGATTATGATTAATTTTCAAATGGCTTAGTAGTTATGTTGAAATTGTTAGTTTATTTTTGGAACAGGTCGTGCAAGTAGTCCAAAAGACAGATAGCTTGAAAAAGATATCTTTTTTAGCTCATTCTCTTGGTGGCTTGTTTGCAAGATATGCAATCTCCGTTCTTTACTCTTCAAATGGCTTGATTAGTGGTCATTCTGATAATCTTTCCACTTGTAAAAATGGAAATCCAGAAATATCTGCAAGCTCTTCAAAAGTAGGTGCAATTGCTGGATTGGAGCCAATCAGTTTTGTTACCTTGGCAACTCCACATTTAGGAGTGAGAGGGAACAAACAGGTGTGTTTATGATGGAAATATCTTACATATTTTAACTTTAATTTCATCATATAAATTATTTTCTATCACTCGTTCTATTGGGGTTCTGTTAAGTCATTTCACATTCTGATGTGCTTTTTTTGAAAGATACTGCCAGTGATTTTTTGTTCCTCAATATGGCTTTTTCTTCCGCATCTGTGTTTCTGTTGGCTGAAAAATCAATGGTACGTTTTTTTTTTTTGCATGCATTTGTTGCCAACCAGGTCGCTAGGCTTATTGATTCAAATTGAATTCAATGAACAGCACAGTAGCAATAAATGCGAGAATATTGACTTCCATAATCTCATCGTTTTTTTTTTTGCTTTACAATAACTCGGGATCTAATCCCATGGAGACGATAAGTCTTTCTCCTGTGAATTTAATGGGATAGATTACATCCTGATGATACTGAATTGGATCAATATCATGAACAACAATATCTGATCTATCAAACCAATTAAGAAATTCTAGGAGATTGGACCTGTCAAGATATCCCATTAATTCAGTTTGATTTGCCTGCCAGTTCATGGCAAAGATCTCTCATTCTGATGACAACATGACCTGAACATTTGCAAGAGGAGGTCAACCAAACAGTGAGTCTCAATGAACTCCAAGAACTAAACACTGTGAGTACATATATTAATGTGATTAATGAATAGTTGAAAACTGATATAGTGATAAGTTTGTCATAATGGAAGCAAATTAGGATAACAATTTATGCTGATCATAACCCTGTGATAACCCAGAAAAGAAGATGCTTCTTTTGCATTTGCAACTCTCACATATGCATGCTGATCATCATTTTCCCCAGTGTAGATTTTTCTAGAAACATTTCCTAAAAAGTTGTTTTGTAATATTTTTTTCCCTTTATAATATGTTTGTTACCTGCAAAAGAAATTTTCTGGAAAGAATAAATGTTGTTTCCTGGATTTTCAAGATATGACTTGTGCCTGTTTCCAAAACGCACTCCTAGGTAGCCAGCTTATTTTCCGTTAAATAATATCCTCTCTATCCCTCACAGTGCCCGTTTTATTTTTTTTAGATTAGTAGCATAGGTTAGCATCTATATCTATATATACCACATATGAGATATGGCATGTGTATGGTGTAAAGGCAACTGTACTTACGGAAAAATTCACAATTTTCAGGGGCGGAATTGCCCCCCATCCTTCTCCCATGGCCCGGGCCTCCGTCCCTGATTATATGCATTTATTTATCTATAAATGTTCTAAGCTATTTCTGATTAGTTGGTGCTTGTCTCATGTAACTTCATTCAGCATTCATGTATTTGTAAAGCAATTTCATTTTTTAGAACATATAATGCTTTTTCTGCTTCTGGGCGGTCCATTTCTTCTCATTGCACTACATAGTTTAGTAGTATATGATATGTTCTTCCCCTCTGCTCTCTGTAGTCAAGTGAACTCTCCTTGCATTCTGAACTCTTATTACTGATCCCATTTGCCTACTTACTGCTTCATGGATTTTAAATGAATCTTAAGAAACAATAACAAGCATACTGAAGTTGATTTAAGGGACGATTTCTCTAAGAGGAATTCGCACGGTAGAACACCTTTGAATACATTTCATGGCTGTAATTTTCAGGAATCCAAAACAACTGAGCGTTTTACTTTTCATATTTTCCCTCCAGCTTCCATTTCTCCTGGGAGTTCCCATCTTGGAAAAACTTGCTGCTCCCATAGCTCCCTTTTTAATTGGTCGAACCGGTCGTCAGCTGTTCCATACAGATGGTAAACCCAGCAAACCACCTGTTCTTCTGAGAATGGCTTCTGATTGTGAAGATGGGAAATTTATGTGAGTCAAGAAAGCATTTTTTATATGTTAGTTTTTTTTTTAAAGATTGTTTTTACTGTAGTTCATTATATATTTGTTTTTATGAACCATTGAAGAGCTTCCTAATTGCTTCAATTTTTCTTGCAGATCTGCTCTTCGTGCATTTAGATGTCGTATTCTTTATGCCAATGTCTCCTATGACCGTATCCAACTTCTTATTTTTGCCTCATCAAGCATGGTGAATAATTATATTTTGCAGGTCTTAAGTTTCCCTAGGAATAATTGGGACACTTCTTTTCTTCCCCTTGCAATACTAGTTTCCTTGAGCATCATTCAGATATGGTTGGTTGGCGCACTTCCTCCATAAGGAGAGAAACAGAACTTGTGAAGGTGATCTGATGCATATCTTTTCTTAAACTACATTCCCTGATATTAGACACCATGACTTCACACATTGGTTCTGAAATTTCGTCTTTATTAAACGGTTGTTGATGACTGAGTGCTCAAATTCTATGGAAGAGTTTATGGCTCTTCAGTCACTTGACCTCACAATTTTTTAGGATTTAATGTGTTGTTTTGGTGTATTTAGAGAGCCGCATGCCATATGTGCTTACGAGAGCTTCCTCTTTCAACTTCATAATAGAATATCTGTCTACTTTTAGGATATTCACACAACCAGTTCTAAAAGAATCCTCCATACATTGAAGCATGGTGTGAGTGATCTGTTTGTGACCTCCACTATGTTATCTATGCAGCGCAAATCCAGGTTTTGTTAGATCTAACACATCCATTGACACGCCTGCTGGCAAAAGCAATGAATGAAACTGAGATAATATAATGGTTTTGTTACCTCTAGTTGGCACTGAAACGTAAGAATATTTTAAAATTTGAGGTATTGAATAAGGGTAGGAAATCTCTATTTCTTTACTCCTGTAGTATTTATATTGCACCAAAACTAATTTATTGAGGTTGCCCTTCATAATGGCCTGTGGGGTATCTTCCCAGTGGAAACAATGTCAGCACCCCTTGAACATGGAAGCAGGAGACCATTTCATGTTTTGTGGAAGTTTTAGATAAGTGAGGATTCATATACTCTGAATATGAAAATGTTGTGCGACTTAAATGAATGGTGTGCAAATGTTTTAAAACTCAAACATCCATAAAACATGAGATTATATGGTAAATAGATCAGACTCTATTTTCTCGTCTAGCTTGACTTTTTTCTACTATAAAATGGCAGCCCCCACGCCGGTCTTTAGATGGTTACAAACATGTTGTTGATGTGGAGTATTGTCCCCCAATATCATCTGAGGGTCCTCATTTTCGTCCAGAAGCAGCGAAGGCAAAAGAGGTTGCACAGACCACACCCAACACACAAAATACAACAGAATATCATGATATAATAGAAGGTAAGAAATTACGTGAGACGCCACTGATGATACTGGTTTTACTTCATGAAGTTGTGATTTGAACATTGGCTTTAGCTTACGGGTTTTTAGTGTTATCAGAGGAGATGATACACGGCTTACAAAGGCTAGGATGGAAGAAAGTTGACGTCAGCTTCCATTCGGCATTTTGGCCATTCTTTGCTCATAATAATATTCATGTACTATTCAACTCACCCCACTATTGAAAAAATGTGTGCTTCCATTTGGTGTATGTTGTTTTTTTTTTGTTTTTTTAATGAAAAAGGCGGTGTTGGTTCAGGTGAAAAGTGAATGGCTGCATAATGCGGGTGCTGGCGTTGTTGCTCATGTTGCAGATAGTCTAAAACAGCAAGAGTCTTGCTCCTTCATTACCGCAAGCCTATAGGTATGCCGTATTCACGTGGGTTTATTTGAAGTTGTGACATACTGTAACATAAATATCAAAATGAGAAGAGATTCTCGTCAATTATTTTCTTGATCCTTGATAAATTTATCTTTGTTCTCCTTTTTCTGCTAAAGGATGCTTTATGACCTAATAAATTTTTACATGGACTGTCGGTAGAAGTTCCTACCCTTTGTGGAAATTAGCATACCATCTTTATATTTTTGAAATGATAAAAAGGCCATCAATTTCTTATAACTTGACCAGATATCTTCCTTTTCAATTTGGAAAAACATTGTAACAGCAAAATTAATGTGAATGTTCATCAATAAATTGGCCTCAAATCCAATTATGCATGAGATTGTGGTCTAAATGGCCAAACTATCTCAAAGGATCCGAACAACAATGTAAAAAGGTTATAATCTAAAAGAATTTATGAATAATCTAAGGGCCCGTTTGGATACCTCAGATTTTGTGTTTGGATTTGGAATTGAATTTTCAGTACAAAATGAATAGATGTGCCAGCTCATGTTGAGGGAGACAGAGAGGGAAGGGGGTAATTCCTGTTGCAGGGGGAAGGTTGAGGAGTCAGGAGGGTGAAGGAAACTGCCAGATCTGTGGATTTCCAATTTCTTATTTCAACAGCTTATTTGGAAATTTGATTTTTTCACTGTCAGTCGCTGAATTGGAAATTCAAGGATTTGATCAGGATCCAAATGTCAACGCAAAAAGGGCTGCAAATGTGAGAATTCCAAATCAAAATCTTCTCGGCATCCAAACGGGCCCTAATTGGATTTCGAGAAGATTTTGATTTGGATTTCTCACATTTGCAGCCCTTTTTGCATTGTAATCTGGATCGGATCAAATTCTTGGATTTCTAATTCAGCAACTGACAGTGAAAAAAATCAGATTTCTAAATTTGCTGTGGAAACAAGAAATTGAAAATCCACAGATGTGGCAGTCTCCTTCACCCTCTTTGCTCCTCAACCTCTCCCCTCCACTAGGAAGTACCCCCTTCCCTCTCTGTCTCTCTCTACATGAGCTGCCGGATCTATTCATTTTGTATTCAAAACTCAATTCCAAATACAAAATGTGAGGTATCCAAACGGGCCCTAAAAGAATTTCTGAATTATAGAATATTCTAAATGCTTTTAGGTGTCTAGGAAGCATAAATAACCTCAATAACTTGTTGCTACTCTCCTCTCAAACTCAAGTGGCAAGATTAGTCTTGGCTTTTTTTATTGATCTTGATTCTCTTGGATTAGATGTCATCTATATGTGTTGACAATATTACCTCCTCCCAACTTAATCCCATGGAAGATTTTGCTTTAAGGAAATTGTAATGCACACTTATTGTCAGGAATCATGATTAAGTAGTAGTAGAATTCCCTAAAGACACTTAGAAGAACATTAAACTAAACTGTCTGATTGCATGCAACTGGCAAGTTCGTTATTCTGCAGCTTCAACACTAAATACCATGCTTATTGTCTTCCATGAGGCCGAAGATTTTACCACCCAAAAGAAGGGAAGCTCGTGTGGTTTATTGTCAGTCATTAGTAGAAAGTGCTTTATGATCATTAGCATAACCAAATAGTTCTCAAGGCAAATCCATGATCCCATACAGCATGATTATATTTAATATGCGATGATAAATGTTACTTCCAAGCCATGGTTGAAAGTAAATTACATGAATTATGACCTTGATATCTAGTTGAGTAATAATTAGGTGGATATGAATACTTGCTAATTGTCCATCCCAAGTAGGATTAGTGGAGTGCATGGAAGAGTTGAGTAGTAACAGATTTGTAACAGATGAGAACATAGTCTCACTTGTAAACCCAACTTTATAAATGAGATCGTTGGTATAATTGATGCCCAGTTATCAAGAAGCATCTTGATGTTAAAAAATAAGGCATGGCATTTGACTTGTTGAAGTGCCTAGAATGCCATCTCACAGTCAAAGCCTTCAAAGATTTCGGAAGCACCCAAATCACCAAACCTGGAGCCTGCTCTGTTTGGTTGGCTATTTTCAAGGAGATTGAGGGGAGAACATCTTCTTGAGATTGTTTGGTTGCCTTTTAAGGTCTTTGACCACTAGCACTGTCGGGCGATGGTCGGGTGATCTGGCGCGCTCGAGATCTTCTCTCCAAATTTCTTCAAATCAAAGAAATTTGTGGAGAAGATCATGGGGAGATCTTTTTGCCCTTATCCCAAACCCTCCCAATATTTGCAAGACAAACCAAACAATGTTTCTTTCTTCCACCCTTAATCTTCCCGTTGACTGATCTGCTTTAGATCTCCCCTATAATCTCCCCTTTGACCGCTGGGATATAGATCTCCCAACGAATTACCGGCATCCAAACAGAGTTTCTATAGCTCCATATGATTCCCACCCATCTTGTAGTGGATGAACAAATGGCCACCTAACTTTGAAATAAGCTATTAGTTGAGAGTTTCCCTTATGCGCCAGCATAGCGTCATGGGAGAAGACTTGATAGTTAGAATTCAGAAAACCCATATCTCATAAAATAACCAAAGTACCCCTCTCACATAGGCTGAAATACCATCTCATGAAAATGACCAAAATACCCTTTCTTATAGAAAATAACAAAATACCCATACTCATGAAAATGACCAAAATACCCATACGGAAAATAAGAAAAGAATGCCCATATCTCATTGCAAATGACAAAAATACCCCTATCTTTCATGTAGAATGGCCAAAATACCCCTATCTCATTTTTCATGAGATAGCAGTTTTATATCATTCTTTTATGAAATATAGCATTTTTTTCGTTTTCTATGCAATATGGTTGCTTTTGTCATTTTGCGTGAGATGGGGTTTTTTTTTTTTTTTTATGAGATTCGAGTGATTGTTATTTTCATGAGACCGGGGTGCTTTTGTTATTTTTTATATGGATATTTACATTATTTTCCATTAGAATTAGGAGTTTTTTTTACCATTTTCCAAGAGATGGGTGTATTTTGGTTATTTTTCATGAGATATAGGTATTCTTGTTCAGATATGGGTATTTTTCATCATTTTCTATGAGATGAGGATATTTATCATTTTTCATGATATATGACCAAATTTTCCTAGGGGTGCAACTCGGATCGGGTTGATGCCAACCCTAACCCAACCCGAGATAGCATTCCCCCAACCCTAACCCGACTTAACCTGAGCCTCGGGTTGAGGATGGTCATCCCTAACCCAATCCGCCTCTAAATCTCTGAACCCTAACCCGACCCATCTAACCCGAAATTGGGCTGGGTTGACTCAAGTTGGTTCCGGTTCACCTAAGGCCAAACAAAAAAAATACAAGAAAGAAACATAACCGAAAGAAAATCATGATAAAAGTAGATGACGGTCAGGTACAGGTTGGGTCGGGTTGTCGAAGCCTCAACCCCAACCCAACCCAACCCGAAATTTCTTGCTTTTCCCAACCCAACATGGGGAAATGCCAACCCAACCTAGACCAAATTCGGGTTGAGCCCGACCCAAGTTGCACCGCTAAATTTGCCGTCATCACTCTGAAGTCCTATAGAGTCTACGTGAGTCCTAGTGTTTTTGCCTTCAAAGTGCAGGTCCTCAGTGAGTCGCCCAGACGGCCCACGAGAGTGCACCGACTACCCCAGAGAGAGAGAGAGAGAGAGAGAGAGAGAGAGAGAGAGAGAGAGAGAGTAAAATTCCTCAATAAAACAGAAGTTCTTTCACCTCTGCGACTAAGGGACTCACTCGAAATCAGCCAACTCACTTTTCCATGAATGGCTGAGATTAGTCTAACAGAAAATAGAATTTTTTTTCACAGCCATTCATGGGAAAGTGTTTCACCTTTGCGACTAAGGTTCCATGAATGGCTGAGATTAGTCTAACAGAAAATAGAATTTTTTTATCACAGCCATTCATGGGAAAGGCTACTTATGAAAAAATGTACCTCTGAAAATTCAACATCACAACTAAATTACCTAACTAGCAAAGGGTGATTAATTTGGTACATCCTAATAAATATAGGGATTTGCTAGCCAATTTCGCAGAAAGCCATTTCACGGCTGGGTTTTGCATGAGAACAGCCACATAGGTTGACTTTTTGGCAGATTTTGTCTTTTCCATTTAATTCATGAGGTGGCTGCTCTCGCATGCAAAACCCAGCCGCAAAATGGCTTTCCGCAAAATTGGCTAGCAAATCCCGTGTAGATTTTGTGGCAGTGATTGAATGATTTAATCTTCTTATCCACATTCAATCATCGTGGCTCCGAAGAGTAAGGTGACTGAATAATGATCTAATCATCTTATCTACATTCAATCACCGAGAAAATCATTGATTTTGTAGTTGGGATGTTAGGACAAATCGAGTTTTTGGTCTTACGTTAACGAAACACATGCACAAATCTATGATATTCTTCGCTTTATTAAGAGTAGAGAAAGAGAGAGAACATTTTTAATGATTTTAGGACATGTTTGGTAAACATGAAAAATTATTTTATGGAATATTCATGGGGGCTCAACTGTGAAAGAGTAGCTGAGAAGGAGAGAGGAGGAGAGATTTATAGAGGACATAAGTGGAGAGAGCATGAGGAATCCTTAAAAAACAGTGAAACCATATACACTAATTCAAATTGAGGTTTCCCCCCCAATTTTTAATTGATTTTTGGAGCTCGTCTTACTCACACCCAATCTCTCAAGTCTCAAGTCTCAAGTCTCTCCCACTCTGTCTAGTTTATCACATTGTATTTGCAAGGCAATTTCGCCGAAAGCCATTTCACGTCTGACTGTTGGATGACAGAACAGACACACTTGTTCAGTTTTCAGCAGATTTTGTCTTATTCACTTAACTCATCTCATCATCTCTCTCTCTCTCTGCAAAAGTCAGCACCAAAATTACTTTCCACGAAATTGCGTAGCAAAATCCCTTCACATATAGCTAAGAAAGTAAGAAATGATGGCAGCCTCAGTTTTCACGTTACACATGTATATAGATTAAGTATAGGATTGTGTAATTCTACGGGTGACTTATATTGGAACTACAATATCTTACTAATGGCACTACTCAAATCGTTTTGTACTTCTATTACAAGGCGAATGAAAGGGACCTGCAATGAAAATGTGCCATATGTGCATAAAAAATTAGTTTTTTTTGTTGATTTTCCGAAATCTGAGAGGTGCCTCACGTCACTTTTGTTGTTGTGGCAAGAACCCATTTGTTCGGTCCCCTTTTCGTCCTACTCTAGGTTTCTAGGTTTAGCTAGCATTACTCTTATTATAATCAGCTTTTAACAGCTGTTACAATGCTTTTCAACATCTAATGAGAATGCACCCCCATGTGTGCAACAATGAGAATGATATATGATGCAAGTGTGTTACTCAGAAATGAAAATAATATAAAGACCCTAGAGTACCACCGATGGAGAGACCAACAATGAGAATGCACATGTGTGCAACCAAAAAAAAAAAAAAACTTTTGGCTGATTTTCCTAAACTTAAGGCATGGTCATGTAACCTGTGATATTCTGGCGAGCAGGGGCGGAGGCAATGACTTGCAAAATTCCTTTTATGCTTCATGGCATGTACATGCATGCTTGGTTAGTTTAATGGCCATGGCCCCCCTAATGACCAATGGAGGCCGGTGTAAATTAGTCCAGCCCCTCCAAGTGTAAATTCTTGGTTCCACCCGTGCCGGCGAGTACCCATTTGTCCGGTCCCCTGCTTGGTGGTACTCTCAGTAGTCTCTGTAGCAAAAAAATTTTTTGATTAAGGTGGGACCCCACCAGATATAATGCATTAAAAAGATAAGTACAAGTGGTTAAGGGGGGCCACAAGGGCAACAAAAGCAAGCAGCTAACAAAACAAGAAGAGATACAGAAGAAAAATCAATTTCTGAGGTAGCGGGTTCCTAGTAGCATTACTAGTGAGAAAAGGGCAAACCAATATGAGTAGTGCTGTTATCAAATATTGTAGTGAGGATATCAGTACTTTTTACAAAGTACTGGTGGGGCCCAAAAGCTTGGTAATTCAAACCATTCCCATGGTGGACCCCACAATGAGTGAGACATTTCTGGAAACTCTTGCAATAAAATTGAAAAATCCGTCACCGCACCACCTTATTACTCCACCTGGCATGACCTTATTTGTTGATGACTTCCTACGTGTCAGGCTATCTGGGCCCCACTACTTGTGTCCCATTGGCATTGTCTCCCTACCTTGCCTATAAATAGCTTCAGAACCTTCATGCTCATTTCAGTCTCTCCTCCCTTTTCAGAGAAATCCTAAAAACCCTAATTGAAGTTCGTCCATGGCTTACCCTAAGGAACGAGAGAACTTTGTCTACATCGCAAAGCTTGCCGAGCAAGCAGAGCGATATGATGGTACGGCTTTTACCTCCTTTTCAAATCTTAGGGTTTTCATCTTGTGTTAGGGTTTGAAAATCTATAGGGATTCTTATTTTTTGTTGCAGAAATGGTAGATTCGATGAAGAATGTTGCCAAACTCGATGTTGAATTGACTATCGAAGAGAGGAATTTGCTCTCTGTTGGATACAAGAACGTGATCGGAGCGAGGAGAGCTTCGTGGCGGATCCTTTCATCTATTGAGCAAAAGGAAGAAACGAAAGGGAATGATCAGAACGCGAAGCGAATCAAGGAGTATCGGCACAAGGTCGAATCAGAGCTCTGTGGCATCTGTAATGATATTATGACCGTGATCGATGAGCATCTTATTCCTTCATCTTCTGCTGGAGAATCTTCAGTCTTTTATTATAAGATGTGAGTGATCTCTTTGCAGCTCATGATCTTGTCTTTCTGTATTTTGATTTGGTGCATCCCTAGTGTTTTTAGGGTTTATAGACTTCCGTTGGTTACAGGAAAGGGGATTATTATCGTTATCTAGCGGAGTTTAAGAGCGGTACCGAGAGGAAAGAGGCAGCTGATCAGTCACTGAAAGCGTATCAGGTATTATCTTACTTTCTTATTTTGATTGTAATCCAAAGTTTTGCTTTTTCTTCCTGGATTGAACTAGATTTTGATATTAGATCTATGCTGCCCCTTTTCAGTTGCTTGATCTATTATGTTTCAACAACGATAATGATTTTGGATGTGAATGCCATAACTATTTTCTTTCGTTCATTCAACTTATTTGTTTTTTTGTTTTTTAATAATCAGATAGCGTCTAGAATTTTGAGTTCTTTGATGCCAGACAATTCAGGTTCTACATGAATGAAAATTAATAATTGCTAAGTAGTAATATATAGTGATGCTCCATTGAAAAAATAATACATGGTGGTGTAATTGAATTTACGCCCTCTTTACGTTTTATAACCATCATGCATGGCTGTGTTTTCTTACACTTGATCTTGACTATGATTTACTAACAGAACTTACTGTTATTAGAGCTATGATTTGTTTTTTCAGAACCGGCATTATCATTTGTGTCTTCAATTTTCCGGCCACTGTGCCTTTGTTTTTTGGAATTGTTTGTCTTATTCGCATCTGAATTTTGGCTGTTTGTACGACCCTTCTCTTGTATACTGTGCCATTGGCTATGCATGTATTAGAATTGTTCTTTTTAGGCAAGGCAGTCTAAACTTGGTGTTAGAGCTACTTTGCTTTTGAGATACATCCATTTCCTCTGTTGTTGAGTTTCTTTAGAGTGAAATCCTTCATTTCCTTTATCTTTTCCGTTTGTCATATTGCCTGATGTGACCACATCTATATTACTTGTTTAAAGGAAAAAAAAAAAGGAAAAGAAAAGATTGAATCTGTTTTTTTTTTTTTTTTGTATTATGCAAACGATTAGTTTGCTATTTCATAAATGTGGCAATGGAAATGGTTAAAGCATTTTTTATGAAGTTGCTTGATAGAGGGAAACTTCCATGAAGGATAGGTGGCCGGGGAAGTAGATTAGGCAGTATATTTCCAGGAAGGGTTATCTGAATCAATCCTGAATGGAGTGCCACTTGGGCTTGGAGCTGAGCAAACGACATGTTTTTGGGTGGACCTCAGAAAAAAGAAATACTGAGTTAATTATTAGTGCGCATTTTTTTTTGTTTTTATATTAATGAACTTGCTTTGTTTTTATTGACACAGGGTCAATGACCTAGGTGAAAATCCCTCATGAACTTCAAGGATTGGAATATAAAATTTATTTTAGGATTGAACCTAGTTTATGAAAGTATAAAGGAGGAATTCTTGAAGGCAAGGTCAGTGAGTGAGAGGGTCAAAGGATCATTCTTCAATTATTAGGGCTCAGCTTAGGGACAAATCAGTAATTGGGAATTTGGGGTAAAAATTAAGTAGATCACCCTCCTTTGAGTTCCTGACAATGTAGTAATTCTTTTATATCTGTTATGGGTTTCTTTCAGGCCCTTAAAGAAGTGGATGAAGGGATTAGATAACACAGCACCATCAAGGACCTGAAAGTGATGATGGCTAAAAGTGATCGGAGATTTGTTTACCAATCAAGCAGAGTGGCAGCCCATTAATAACTGGAAGGTGGTCTTGGGAATCAATTGGCAGTAGTGGAAGGAAAAGCCTTCTAAAACTAAGAAGTGTTCCCTTCCCAATATCATGAATGGAGCAATGATGTTCTTGAAGCCTGGGAGATTGGAGGAAGGACTACTTGATGTGTGGGTACAAAAATAGTTTGGGGATTTGCCAGAAGGTTTTAGTAATCTGGATTTTGATTTGCTGTAAAAAGTGTGGGCAAAGACATTAGGGTTTTCGGCCTTAGTTCCAAATGTAGGGACCATCCAGATAAAAAAAACAACCTTGTGTTGTTGGAAATGGAAAAGAAAAAACATGTCATTTTGTTTTGTTTTCTTTTCTTTTCATTATGCACTTGGAAAAAGACAAGATAGCACCATGCGCTTATAATGGTTAAATTTGAGTTGATCTGGTACTCTAGTATTATTTTCTAATGGTTAAATTTTAGTTGAGTTTTTGGACGTTATGATGTTTCTTTTTTATACATGAACTTGCCGCTCCTTCTGTTATGATAATATGTGGTGCCATTTAATAGTGTTTTATTGGTTCCATTAACTGTACTACTAGAAAAATAAATAAGAATCATACAATCTTGTTTTTCATGTTATCTTACTAGCCTTTTTTTTTTGAATGGTTATCTTACTAGCTTTGAATTTTTTTTGTGCAACCTGACCCAGGCTGCTTCCAGTACAGCTGAGGCAGATTTGTCTCCTACACATCCTATCCGATTGGGCTTGGCATTGAATTTCTCAGTCTTTTATTATGAGATTATGAACTCACCCGAAAGGTATGCAGGGAACGGGAAATATGTTTTTTTTTCTAACTTTTGAATGATGTGATCATGTTTCTCTGAATATTAAATTTTGTGGGACCTGATGCTATCTAATTTATATTTTCAGGGCTTGTCACTTGGCTAAGCAGGCTTTTGATGAAGCCATTTCTGAGCTTGACACACTGAGCGAAGAATCCTACAAAGATAGCACGCTGATCATGCAACTTTTGAGGGATAACCTCACTTTGTGGACTTCTGACATCCCGGAGGATGGAGGTAATACTTGAATCATAGATAAGGTTATTTGGGCTGTTGCTCTATATATGTTAACGACTTCCATTTTCTTTACTTAATTATCATGCTACCTGGTCGTGTGTTGGAGAATTAACAATACCATCTGGCGTTTGTTACAGAATTTACATCTTCACCAAATGAAAATTTTAACCATTTAGTTTAATTTCTTATATTTGCAATTGAATGGTTGAAAATGTTAGCCTTTGTGTAGATTGAGGGTTGACAGAAATATTGGAACTGATTTTCTGCATCATATATAACACACTTGCGTGTCCCGCTTTTCCCATTATGTCTGCATCATAATAACACACGTGCATGTCCCGTGTTTCCCATTATGCCTCATTTCTTATTCTCTTATAAATGTGTGTGTGTGGTGGGGGCTGGGGGTGTGCAAATATGCACACTTAGATGTAGGCATGTGTTACGTGCCTAATTTGCCGTGACACAAATAAACAAGAAAAGGAGAGAAAAGGATAGGGAAGAAGTTGATTCGAGGCAACCGACCTCCTAATGGCTCAAATTGAGAGGAACCATGACTCTCCTGGAACAAAGTTTCCTTTGTGCTGTAAATTTCTTCTTCTCCATTCCATTGAAATACAATCTTAAATACAAGAATAAACGTAGTGCCATATCCCTCCCACTAACCCTATTACATAACACACAGGCAATAACTACCGCCCATGACTCTAAAACACATAGCCACAAACCTAAATGCAAATCCCTACAACAACATCCTTGCAACTTCCTCTAATACACCATAACATAAACGTATCAGCATGACACTAATGTTAGTTTGTCCCGTACAAAAAATTAAATGCAAACCAAATAAGGCAAACTGATTTGGTGGAAAATGCCCACTGCTAATGTTCAATATGCATATGATGAGCGCTATAGATGGGGGCCAACATAAGTGCCTCCCTACAGGCACATGACATTGGGCTAGTGGGACCTAGCAATGGATAGAACAATTATATATCATTGACAGGCCAAAGTCCCACCAGATTGGACAATCATAACTGTCCTTTTCGTGATCATCATAGCATTAAATGTGAACGTTGGCCTTTTCTGATCCACGGAACTGCTATAGGTGTTTGTTCAATTGGATTTTTGGACAATAATTATTGATCCATGGTGGACTCATGAATGGACAAGGTCCTACGTAGTCCAACATGTGCCATGAGTCCCATACCCGTAAAATTGAAATACAACGATCTAAGAGAAAAGTTTGAGTTGTTGTTCATGGTATTTTTTTTAATTACATTGTTTATGGTATTTTTCATTGTTGTTTTGCTGATTAAAAAAAAAGAGAAAAGTTTGAGTAAGACAGAGAATTGGCACAATCTTGGTCTGTTTGATTCATTGAAATAAGTGGATGAATGACCTTTTGGGGATTTAGGGGGAGTGTAGTCTCATTTTTCTCCTCAAATTTCCACTGTAGTATCCATCGTTTGTGTTATCTGCTATTGCATACTGACCCAGCCTACCTTATAGTACGATCCATGTTCATGGTTAGAGTTCCTAAAAATTGAAAATTAACATTCTAAGAGAAAATTTCAAGAACAGAATTGGCACTATTTAGGTCCTTTTGATACATTAAAACAAGTGGATGAGTGACCTTTTTAGGATTTAAGGGGGCATGTACTGGCATAGATATCACTTTAAAAAAAAAAATGTACTGGCACAGATATCTCCAATATTTTCAAAATATAGCCATTTTATCACGATATTTGGATAAAACGACTGAATCCCGATATAATCCTAAGAATTTAAAACCCATAGCGATATTTTTATTTATCACGATAATATCGCGATATTTTATGATATTTTTTCATTGGTGTTCCTCCATTGCCCTTTGACCCATCAAGCCATCACCATCACCCTCTTTCTAGAGTTTGGAATCCAATCTTTCTTGTGATCCGGTTGCTTCATCAGATGCTAAGGACAGACACAAAGTCCCTTGGATCTTGTCTCTGAATCTCCACTCGGTTCCATTAGGGAGGCGAGAAGATAGAGATAGAAACCCTCGGTTTCCTCCACCATGTGAGAAGATTACTTTTTCTTTTGTGGGGAGTTGTGATTACGGGTGTTAAATGATAGAAGTCGACATGTGATAGAGTGCAATGCGTGTGTATGTGGCAGTTTCAAGGAGTTGAATTACAACCCCTTCATTTTACATCAACAGCCCATGCTTGTCCTTTGCAAAACACTCATTCCAACTTTGGTAAAGCCACACCTTCTTCCTTTTGTCACTACCCTAGCCCGCACGAAAATTGGTACTTGCACCCCTCATTCTTATATTTACCATTCACTTAATCCTCTCACCTCATCTTATGTGATAGACCCCAAATTGATAACCACACCCCATTTTTGCTATTTGCACCCTCTTTTTAATGCCCTGTCCATTTTTTTTGCCGATATTTGCTTCATCGTTTTTGCCTCTAATTGCTGCCCATTTCTTGCCCATTCCGGTATTGATCCATAGTGACCCATTTCTTGCCCATTCCGACATTGGTCCATAGTGACCCATTACTACTCGCCCATCGAGGCTTGGGTCTTGTCTAGCCCATTGAGGATATGATTTGTTCTCATCCATCTCTTCACGGCAAATCAACAAGCGGCGTCTTGTATTGAGGAATTTCATTGTAATCAAACGTATGTTGATTTTCAATCCACATACGTTTGAGGGGGCATGTTAGAATATATGAGATATCACAGTCAGATTGTGTTGAATTCACACCGTTGGATCACCATGGTGCTGGGTTAGGCAAGTGGGTTGAATGGCGTAACCTAGCTAGGTTAGGAAGCTAGCTAAATTAGCAATTAGGCTAATCTGAGTAGGTAGGATTTCTAGAATTATCTCTTGCCTTGGTTATGTTTGTCTCTTTCTATGTTTAACCCTTTGAGTGTTCCATATAATCACTCATTAGGGCTAATTGTATGGTATCCAAGAATAAAAGAAATTCTCTCAAATTTGTCATGGTCTCAGAGCCAACGGTCTCAAGTTCAAACCTCCTCGAATAGCAAAAATCCACATTCGATGGTCGGCCCAAAGTGGGACCACATGTACCACGTGTTTGCCAAGTGGGCCACACATGCGGGGAGTGTTAAATTATAAAAGATAAATAACGCATTTCTCCAACAACTTAAGCTTTTGGAGAAGTTGGTTGGTTAACAGTTTTCAACTCAAAAATAGTGACTGAAAATGTGTCCAGATGCTTAGGGTGCCAGACCTTATAATAATCGGAGTTTTCTTCTCATCTATCATTTTCAGCATAACCGCCTTCTATTTTCTTTTACAGCTAGTGTGCATATTTATGTTGCTTTCTTTTCTGTTAGTCGAAGGATTTTTTGTACCATTCAGTTATGGCTCATTTTTTCTATCGTATTTTCATTTGTGAGATCTCAAAGTTACGATTTAAAACTCGTAACAATGCAGGAAAATGGAACAGGATTCATTGTTTTCTTAAGAACGCAAATGGGTAACTGGAAACAACTTGGGGAGTGTAATTTACATTTATAGTCCACCAAGCATCCCATTCTATAAAGGGGCACTTTTGGGTTCACTTCAGGACCTAATCGCTGGGATCAGAAAAATGGCTGATGGGTGGACTCATCTTAGTTGTTTTACAGCTTTTGGGATTTACATCATCAATATCACCCTGATGTATAAATGGGTGAGGGCTTGAGGTTTCTGTGGGTTTCTGCTGTACAGTTTTGCATTTGTGTGACATCTTGTCCCCTTCGATGTAATTCAGTTACATCTATAAATAAAACTGCCATCTTTTTTAAGGAAATGTTTGTTCAACAATCTGATCTTTATCTCGTCCGAGGAATGATCCAGTGTAATCACTTATCAATGAATGTTGGGTGTAATTAACTGATTGTGCTGCTTTATTTGATGACAGCCGAAGATTCTCAGAGGATGGACAGCACCAGTGCAAGAGCCGGTGGAGCTGAAGATGCAGAGGTGGGTCCCTCCATCTCTCGATCAATCTGCAGTTATCCATTATGATTTAATTTTTTTGAATGGTGGATAGTATTATTAATAATAATAATGAAAATGACTGCAAGCATACAAAGAAACAGACGGAAACAGAGAGTTAGATCAGGGGGGCAGAAAGTCATACTGCTCCAAACTGCCCCTAAATACACCATCTCTGGCTAGCTTATCTGCTACCCCCTTCACGGACCTGTGGACCTCTTCACATGATAGGCTTTTATTGATCCTCCTCCAATCCTATCTTGGATCTCATAAAAAAAAAACCCCGCAAACCTCCATGGAACAGGGTGCAAACCTTTGATCCATCTTATCACATTGAGCGAGTCTCCTTCAACTTCCAACTCTTCATCCGATAGAAGCTTAATGCCATGGTGAACAGCCCGCACTTCCGCCTCATTTCCGTCTGACTCCTATAGGACCTGAATAGGCCCAAATAACATTTCCTCGGTCATCCTCAACACTCCTCCGATTCCAGATGGGCTCGGGTTTCCCATGCTAGATCCTTCAAAGTTAAGTTTTAATAGGCCTTGGGCGGGAGGCTCCGTGCTTGGACTACTTTGTGTTTTACCCTTTCTCCATTACAATTCACCTTCCAACCATATCACAAGTCGTGAGCTGATACAAATGCTGGAATGGTTCTTAGCCAGGAGATAGTGATTGCAAAAAAACATAGTGATGGTAGTACCCGAGCATTTCTTTCTTTCCATAGGACCCATAAGGTTGTGCAAGATACCTTCAACAGAATTTTTCCTTTGCTCTTTCATGGAGCCATTTAGTCATTGTAATTATCCATTATGAATATGTCATGCAATTGAACTCAAAAACATTTTCATGTTAAATTGTTTTGCAGTGAAGCAGACATAGGTGGAGACAGCCAATGTGTAAAGGGAAAGGATGCTGAATATCCTATGTCTTGTTTTTAGTAAAAGAATTTCAGATATATATCCTTTTGATTCTTGTGTGCTTTATATATGTAGTGCGGTTTTTAGTTAATATTTGGACAGAGTCTCATTTGAGGTTTGGAAAAACCATCCATTGGTTATGGTCTCATCCTTGCCTGGATTGTCGTGGTATGGATGCAAACAGGGGAATGTATCCCCGCGTTTCTCATTTCCAGTGTTTTTTTCAGTATTTAGTAGTGATAAGATCAATGGGTGGCTTATCACTGGATGGCTGACTGCCATCTGTTGTTATTTTTCCTCTTTTTTTTTTTTTTCAATCTCTCTTTTGGGTTGCCAGACATCTGTTTGATGTAATAATTTGAACTTTGGAATAGTGATTTGGCTGCTCATCATTGGGTTGGAAGTATCGTCGTCTCATAAATGACAAAAGAATGTTGAATGCTGTGTTACAGACAAGGTTTGAAATTTCAATTTCGGTTTCAGCCTCAGCTGAAAAAAAAAGGGTGGCCCAGTGCACGAGGCTCCTGCCATTGCGGGTCTGGGAAGGACGCAGCCTTACCTCTGGTTTTTATAGAGGCTGTTTCGGCCTCAGCTGAAAACGAACCGAAATTTTGGTGGCAATTACAGTTTCGGTATATATTTTGGTTTAAATCATATAATTTCTGCTGAAATTCAGCCAAAAATTTTTATTTTCGGTTTTGGTTTTAAATTTTGGTCCGGGACGAAATTTCGGTACTTCTGCGGAAATTTAAAGCCATGGTTACAGAAGCCTATTTCTTAGGCACTGTTTTGGATTTTGAGAATTGATTTCAATTCGAAAACTGATTATTGAACTCAAATTAATCAGTTTTGAACTGAAAATCAAACACAGCCCAAGGTAGGTATGGCTCCCATAGTTGGTGTGCAGCCTAACCCATATCGAGGATGCAACTGCCATTCTTGATCTGTGCCATTTGACATTATGCACACATTGGCTTTAGACCTGGTGAGCACTGAGGACTTGCCCAACGAACAGTTGTTGAATACTTCTAAAAACTAATCATGTAAAATTCAATTCCAGAGCTCAAGGAAGAATCTGTCTAGAGTGCCGTTTTTATACCATGGGCAAGACATTGTTCTTTCTTATTTGAAGTGAAGAGAACTATGAACATTCTTTTGAAAAAAACACTATGAACATTCTGCTTTGATTACAGACATGGTTTGACAACAAAAAAAAACACTTAAATGCTGTTATAAAATTTTGAACTCCGTTACAGACAAGGTTGAACTCCAACAGCACAAAACAGTAATATAAACGGCAAGCATCTACCTCGAGAAAGGCCATGATAGATATGTGCAGGCCAAACAGTAAATATATGATAGGCTCACTGCTCATAAACAGCCGTACGCAAATTGTTCTCCAGAATCACTTCCATGGAGCAATTCCATTTCATTCCAAAAAAGGGGGGCAAATCAGTAAATACATGACAGTGTTATGGTACTTAAGTAAGGGGCCTGCCTACGCATGCAACTAGGTGAGACCCAACTTAGCATGGGATAGATTTAGAGGACCTCGTCTAACACGTTCCATTAGTCTTAGGGCTTTTGACGTATTAGTTAGGTACCTAACATTATGGATTCCATAATCACTTTTATGGAATGACTCTGTTTTGCTCCCCTAAAAAAACAATGGCTAAATGCAGTATTGGATGGCAAAAACAGAAAATTGCTCCATAAAATCAAATTTAGCAAACATCATTTTTAAAAAAATATTCAATTCTTTTTTCTTTCTTTTTTTAAAGGTTGACATATTTTCATTGATACTAAGGTAACATTGGGGACTAGGAGTCTCATCCTGTATTACAAAGTATCGAGAAGCTGGCCAGGGCATACCCTCGGCCAGGAAACTTTAAAATAAAATAACTAGGACATGTCAGCCTTCATCATGACAGTAGTGAGAAATATGACTGGACCACCCCAAGAGAACTTCTTAGTACCATTATCTTCCATCAATCCTTCTTTTTCAAACCAGTCCTATTAACACCGTTACTAAAAAACACCAACGTTTCGGTACTTCTATTATAACCACTCCTCCCAACACTTTAAATAGCAGAGTAGAAGGATCTAGACGAAAGAGGCAATCTAAGCGAAAGACCATGGTCTCTCAAGCCAAAATTGGTAGAATCATAGCCCATCTGGATGCAAACAACTTATGGGACGGCTACTACTGCTATTACTACAGTGTTCATAACTAAATTTCCTTACAATATCCAACAATAGCCTACCTCCCTTACAATTCCATAGCCAAACAATAAATCTCTCACAACCAGACCCAAGGGATTCCTATCCACCTGTGCTCCAGCACCTAAGGTAGTCTTCCTGACACCAAAGTTTCTCCTATTACCCCCAGAACCTTCAAACCCTCGAAAATTTAGTAAAAATTATTGACCCACAGAACCAGCTAAAGAGAGACACAAAAATTGAAACCTAACCTAAAGAGCTAAGTACACAATTCTCTGGAACTCCAATACTAGAGAATCACTCCAAGAAATGGCTACCAAAAATTCTCTACATAATTTTGATTCAAACCAAACAATACAAAAGCTTATTTCAAAGCATACAAAACCTCAATAAAGCTTATAAACCCGCATAAATCCATTAGTTCCATCACATGTAACAGCTGTAGATGGCCCTTTGTAAGGCATCATATCCTGTTAGGTTGAAAACATCACCGATAATCCAACAGCAAAGACCCATGACTTCACTAATGAATAGGTAGCAAAGAATTTTCTTATAAAGTGGTCAAATGAAGAGGACTGCATTAATTCAGTTAACAAATCTCTTGTAAATGCAGGAAACAAATAACTCACGAAATTTATCACATTTTTTCAGCAAATTATATGTGTTGATAGATCATCCCTGATAGAACAGAAACCAAGAAGTTATAAGATCTCATGAAGACGATCTTCACAATCTCCAGGTTCAACTATACCACAAATTCTTGATGACCATGGTAGATAGTTATCTCTTTTTAACATTCCACAACAAAATGAAGGAAACAGGCAACTAGCCATGATAATTCATAAGTGAAAGATGGACAAAATGGAACTTTCAGATAAGGAGATAACTCCAGCTGATTACTAAGCTAGTGTTTTTCGAAACAAAGACAGATAATACATGAATTAAGAATCACATCACACCTTGTGCTTCGTGTGCCTAACAGTGAACTTGCGTATAATATAATGACACTCAGTAACAACTAGAAATCCCACCAGAGAGCTAGAAAAATAGAATGTAAGTAAATATAAATAGTGTAAATTCCAAAGGAGACCTCCATTTGGCCAACAAAAATGAGTTAATAAAAAAATGAGTTAAATGAATGCAGCTAGAATCTGGTTCTCTATAGATGTTACTGGTTCTCTTTTGATGTTAGCACCTAGACAATGAAGCTTGAGCTCTAGATTTTCGTAACCCCTATCGATATAAACAGCTCCAGAAATTTCTGTAGTTCCTTCTGCAGCCATTCCAGCTAAAACTAATGAAGCACCACTTCTTAAATCAGGCGCCACAACATGAGAACCATGCAAGACACTGAAAAAGGAGGATTTTGAAAACAGATAATCAGAGGAACAGAAGTTTCAGTAGAATTCCTGAGTGACTTGTAGAAAAGGTGTTGCAGACATTAGAAAACAAGTATACCTTCCTTGGTCTTTTCCGTAGACTGTAGCCGAATTCCTGCCGACTCGTATTCTGGCTCCAAGCTTCTGCAGTTCTTCCACTATTGGAAACAAGAAGACAATAAGAGACTAATAAGGTCTTAAGTAACCCACTTTTCTTTTGTAGGTAAAGGAGAAAGAAGACGAACAAAAGGAACATGTGTGGAATGGAAAAGAAAATGAAAATAAAGCCCAACTAAGCTTTTGGGGGAAGGATAAGATAGCTCAAAAAGCTCTTACCCTCCAAAAAAATTAAGCTTTTTGGGACTAGGTAGCTCAACACAATAGAACCAGAAACAATTGAAGGGAAAGGATTACAATTTCAAGTTGTCCTAAGTTACAAAACCATATGGGAACCTTCGAATAAATGTACTCGATCAGTATGGGGTCAGATACATTTTATAATATTCTTTTTCACTTTGTGACATCCTTCAAGTGCATGGGTGAGGCTACAAGATCAGCTTAGACCTGATTTTGCCATTTAAAACATATCCAGCTCATTCTTGACATCCTTATGCATCATATGTTACAGAACATATCTCATAAAGATGATTAGAATCAACAGTCAACAGTTATTTTTTCACCTACTGAGAACCATTCTCTTCATGAATAGACAGCCAGTACAATCATGAGCGCAATTAGCAGTGAGTGGTTTAAGAATACTAGCTTCTATTCTAAACTAAAGAGTATAAACAATCATTGAATAATGTTATTATATATCTATATTAGCATGGTACTTCAAAAAACTGAGCATAAAAGGCTTCCATATCAAGTTGAGTTACACAAGATGTAGTCGTGTGTAGCCATTCTATAAAAAAATGTGACTTAAACACACGCCTTCAAAAGATGGATTATGACATAGTTTCACATACCATGACGCATGCGGGCTTCAAAAACAGATTCTTGCACAGTGAATGAGCCATTACATGTCGTAAGTAATGCCATAAATTGGGGTTGCAGATCTGTAGGAAACCCGGGATGTGGGTATGTTCTAAACCCAAAGCCTTGAAGATCATCACCAATTGTTGCAGGCACCGCTGAAACCTGGGATGAATAAGCTTCTAGACATCAGGGACAAAACGATGATGAGGAAAGGGCTCAAATGCCCATGCCTCCCTATGTCACAAATATCGTTCTCAGGAATTTCTCGGCAAGGGAAAATCTCGGGATATATTAATTTTTTCGGGTTTATATAGGAAAAAACAAAAAAGATAAAAATATAAAAATATATAAACTTTATGAAAAAAATATAAAATAAAAATATCAGGATAATATCATGATATTTATGATAAAAATGAAAATACCGCTATATTTTTTAAATCACGGGATTATTTCAGGATGTTGTAGTTTTATCAAAATGATGCGATAAAAACACGATATTTTAAAAATATAGGAGATATTTGTGACATAGATACCTCCAAAATATGAGGCCCCTTTTGTGTGACCCTGCAACCAGCAGCTGAGAGTTTGTTTATCACATCTGCTAAATGAAAAGGGATGACTGGCGACATCGAAATGGATGAGCGAGTAATGGCTGCGGCGGCCATGAATGTTCCAGCTTCAATGCGGTCAGGTATTATTGTAAATTCAGTAGCATGCAACCGTTTCCTGCCATTAATAATAAGTGTGTGTCTCCCTGCTCTTTCCACACTTGCTCCACTAGCAATTAGAAACTGTGCAAGATCGGACACTTCTGGCTCCTGTGGCGAAGTCAGGCCACCACCATTTCAATTTTTAAGTTTAACTCATCTGCAAATAACATTAGTATTCTTACATAATCCTAAAAGAAGCAACAAGAACTAAGTTTGCTTCTGTAAATCGTACTTGGGCTACATTTGAAAGCTCTGTCACTCCATCGGCCAAGGAAGCTGCCATCATGAGAGTTTCAGTTGCTCCAACACTGGGGTAATCAAGATGGAACCTACCACCAACTAATCCTCTGCCATTTGCAACACTTGCATGCAATTTCCCATGCCTGTAAAAGTTGCATATTAACTCACTTGAGTAATACAATCTCACATAATTCAGCGAGCTTATGATGCTAGTTTCATCAAAATAATTGAGGTTTCAATAGCGCCAGATATAAGTATTCGATAATTGGTTTCAAATAATGCCCACTAGATGGTTCCAAGCATATTTTCTGCTTATTGATTCATGATGATAGATACCCTTTCTAGTTATGTAAAAATAAACTATGTATCTTTAGTAAGCTGTTATCAGACATCCATGTTACTTACACACGCACGCACACACCATTAGAATGAAACATAAATATGTGATGTTCCTGATTTCTGGCAGTGCCTATTTACAATCTATAAAGCTTAAGTAAATTTCAAATTTTATCTATCTGGATGAACTTTGGATGTGTTGTATCACATTCATAGAGGTTTTAATTTCGAATACCTCAACTCCATGTTAAACCTACATAGCCTTCTACGTTTTCCAGTTCTGAACCATAATAAGATGACAAAGCATTAAAAAACAGGCTTATTTGTCCTGTAGAATTTAATGTGTTAATCAATGTCATTTTTATGGCAACCTAAATTGCCAAAGTAAATAAATACTTGAAGAGGAGTTCTAAACTAAAGGGCGCCCCTGCCAAACATGACTGAAAGGGCGCCCCCATTGGTTGAAAATCACCAATGCACATTTAATGTTGTTCGACTTTTCATCTCATTTAATGCACATTGTGATTTTAAACCAATGGGGGCGTCCTTTCATCCCTATTTTGCAAGGGCACCCTTCATTTTAGAAATACTCGTACTTGAATAATTCAAAGTAAAAATACATGGGAAAGGTTCACCTACAGCTACCAATTTTGCCTACAATACCAACAAAACAGATAAAGATAATAAAAGGGCAGTGCCCTGCACTTTTGATACAAATTATTCTGGCACTTTAATGCTACTGTAGCATTGTGGCCACAATAAATACTGCATTTTAACAAGCAAGTATAAGATGCTCTCCCTAATAGGCAAGAAGGTAAAATCTGTATCCATTTATTATTATTATTTTTTTGAATGGTAATTTCTGTATCCATTTATTAGTTATTCCAAATATGCAAGATAGTAATTCATGTATCCATTTGTTATGTCTCGATGCGCCCACATTAAGTTTGACAGTTGTAGCATTACGTTTGCAAGTGTCAAAAGGAGTGTTGATAAGTGTCGACACACGTGTCGATATTGTAGATGCGCATGTCTATTGAAAATTCAAAGTGTCGGCTAAATCTTAGATACAACGACACGTTTGTCGACACCTAAAATTTCAAAGTGTCAGCTAAATCATAGGTAATCACTGTATGTGTTGTAGAACCAGCCATATCTGCATCAGATTAGAAAGGTCTCAAGAAATGATGAAATATGAATCCAATTATATATCTGAAGTGATAGACAATGTGATTCTAACACATAAAACATCTGGAGAATATTCTAAATAGACTAACAAAGAAAGGTTTGTAGGCAAAGAGACACACAAATACATACGGGGTTGACACGTCGGCTGGCATCATGGGTTTGCTCCCTATAGATGCGAGTTCGAATCCCCTCTGGCTTACCCGATGCACGTGGTTTACAGGTGATTGCGTGCATCCTTAGGGATTAGTCCTGCCCTAAATGGGGTGGGGATACCCTATGTCATAAAAAAAAACGCAACTTTGTACAACAAAGTTGGCTATGGAAGGTCACATAATTGTTTACAACACTACCATCATCACAATATGCATCCATTTTCTATGATGACTTGTGAATTTCACACATCTATGAAAAATATAAAGATATGAGGCAACCAGGTCACTAGTATTTACCTGACAACAGATGGAAAATAAAGGGGAGTGATAAATCCACTCCCATTTATCTTAAATCGACCCCCATGTGTCTATCTCTCTCCTCTTTGTCCCTATCTCTCTAACCCTGAGGAGAGAGAAAGACACATAGGGAGTCGATTTAAGATATTTGGGAGTCGATTTATCACTGCCCAAAATAAATTGACAATAACTAGAACATGAATTTCTCCTTTATATATGTTTCAGCTATGAAGCACGGGTACGGGTATGGGGTGCGGGTACGACACGACACGGGTACGTGGGTACGTGATTTGCCAAAAAAACTGGGTGCGGGTACGTTCGGGTACGCCGAATATAATAATATATTTTAATATTTTATTATATATTTATAAAAACTAAAAAAAATAATTGTAGAGCAATCAAATAACAATAACATCACCAAAATAGAAAATTTTAATATTACTCTTCATTTCATAAGTGATTAAGTTCCATATTTCAGAACATGAGGCATCAATACATCATTCATTAGAAAAAAAAGTCTGTCACCAGTGTGTTGACCAGTGCCTGACAAGATGAATAATTTTTAGAGACCAAATTATGAGATTTTTTTTACCGGACTTTTGGGATTTAATAATGTTTGGACACGATAGATTTTATGAATTTTTAAAATTTGAAAAATACCCCACCGTTTGAAAATTAAGAAAGTTAAAATTTTGACCCGACCATTTTTCTTTGAATTTTGTACTAGAACTGGAGAGTTGACTTTTTTTCCTTTTAGATTTGGGTGTTGAAACTATTTTTAATAAATCCAAAAGGGGGGTATTTGTTTATTTACATGTAAATTTTAAGTAAATGGACAATAAAATAGTAAAGACATTTACCCGGGGCGTACCCGCACCCCATATGTGTCGGGTGCGGGAGCGGGAGCCCCGGGAGAGTACCCGTGCTTCCTAGTGTTTCAGAAAGAATATCTGAGAAAATGCATATTACCTAGACAAGAGAGTACTAAGAAATAAAGAGAAAATCACACCCATGTTATTAAGGGGTTATTAGCATATATACATCTAACAGTGTCAAAGTCATAGAGCTTGAAACAAAGAGCAAGAACATCACATAAACAAAAATAGTAACTATACTTAACTCAATTCGACTATGGCACCAAGAGCACGAAGCCCACGAATATGCAAATCAATGGGGCGAGCCCCAATATCGCACCCTCCTGGGAGCGAAACCATGGCCTCTCCGAATCGAGCAAGCAACGGTCCAATTACGAAAAACCCAGCCCTAATTTTCCCTACCAAATCTGAGCAAGGCTCCACAGAGCAAACTCCCTCAGTATCTACCACCATTTCTCCCTCTAAAAATTCGATTCGAGCGCCTAAAGATCTTAGAATACCCATCATTGTTCTAGTGTCTGATAGGTCAGGGACTCTATGAAGTTTTGAAATTCCATAAGAACAGATGGTCCCGGCCAGAATCGCCAATGCTGAGTTCTTAGAGCCACTGATTTCAACATGGCCGGAGAGTTCTGATTTGCCGGAGATGATGAGTTTGTGATCTAGGGTCGACTTTTGGAGGGTATTTGGGGGTTGGAAACATAGAGCGAGAGGGGTTCTTCTTTTGAGAAATTGACAAGTGGGGTTTTGAGAAGGAGGGGTTTCAGAATAGGATTTTTGAGGGATCGAGGAATAGAGATTCATTGAATGTTTGGAAATGAGAGTCATACGTGTGTGTTAAAGTATAAAAGATAAATAACGCCTTCTCCAATAGCTTAAGCTTCTGGAGAAGTTGGTTAGTTAACAGTGTGTTTGTGTGTGTGTGAGAGAGAGATGGGCGATCCTTCAAATCTAGCTAAAATGTAGATATTCATTCCTTCTATCCTCTACTCATTATATCAATGTAGTCACATCTCACATGTTACTGAGATTTGGAGTCTTCCAGTATTTGAAGACTCTACATATCTATTTAATTGCTATTTCGTTTTTCCTCGTCAAGACATTGGTTTCTTGAAGTCATTATCTGGATAGACTTTAATGGTCTATTTATACACTGAATTTCACAGTAAGAGTCATATAAAAGAGAAAATATTGTTTCTTAGAGATGATGGAATCCACTATCTTCCCTTGTAAACAATTTAATGCTATATGGTTCATATACATTGAATTTCAGTTTATGATTCATTATATGAGGTTTTATGGATAAATCCCTGAATTTTATATGCCTATGTCTATTCTAATCAAGGTTTTAAATTTTGACTGAAATTTCGGATTTCGGTCAAAATTTCGGGTTTTCGGCGGAGACCGAAACCAAAATTCGGTAAAGTCGAAATTCCCCGGAAATTTGGGGCTGAAATTTAAGGAATATCTCCAAATAATCAGGTTTTTATTTATTATTTAACATTATCCTGAAATTTCGGCCTAAAACTAAAACATTGCCTTATTTAGTTTCGAACAATTCCGCTGAAATTTCTTGGTAAGGAGGCATTCCGAAACTGAAATTTAAAACCTTGGTTCTAATTAGTACGTGCGCCTGTGTACAGGCAAAACATTTGGGGTGGCTTAGAAATATTTGAAGGAGTATTGCAGATGGTTCTTTAGATCTTCCCATGTTCGACAATACCATGAGCAGCACTTCCGAGACATCTCTTTTCCAGATGTACGGTGAATCCAAAATTATTTTGATAATTAATTATGTTTTGAATAACCCAACAGCAATCCGTTGTAGTCTAGTTGGTTAGGATACTCGGCTCTCACCCGAGAGACCCGGGTTCAAGTCCCGGCAACGGAAGTTTTTGTCTTTTTACTCATCAGTTTCCACAGCAAAATCGAGTATTATTTTTTCATTTTTTTACCAATAAATAAATGAGGAAAATGATTGTGAGCTTGCAGCAGGGCAAAATGGATAGACACCGTTTGCCACAAATCTGCTCATTTTTGTCCTCCACTTTTGGAGGGGTTAGGATGATCCAATGGAGCCGATTTTTGGTACACACCCTATCTATGATGAGGCCTTGCAAATGAATGGTTTGGATCACCACAAACAATGTGGGCCCACATGTGTTTGGGCCTTGAAGCTCATAAGCTACAAGCTCACAATCATTTTCCTCTAAATAAATAACCTTTCGTAACAGATAAGATAAGACAAAATCTGTTAAAAAGTGAGCTCCTATGTGACTGTTATCCACCAAAAGTGAGCCACAAAATGTCTTTCCCCAAGCCTCCCATTAGTTCGTATAGCGGGTCCATAACGTAGCCCGGGGAGCTTTCCTGTGCTTTAGTGGCCTATAAAGTCTCCCATTGGTTCGTATAGCGGGTCCACAAAAAGTGACAAATGGGAGGATTTATAAGCCACTAAAGCTCTCTTCACACTGGGTTATCAAGGGATTTGTAAATTTCCATTCTGAAAATGGCAAACCTGGACTGCAAGCTTGCAAAAGGGCAATTATAGCCAACAAGTTTTTTTTTTGGCTAGACTAGGTACTTAATAAAAAATTCATGTGGGACTAAAGTATTTTATGACATAATTTAGTAAAATAGAGATAAATTTGCCCCTTTTCTTTACGTAGGACAGCCAGCTGCAGTGTATGTCGCAATCAGGTCCATTGAATTCTTCCCACATGAAGTACATCAGCCCCTCTGAATCATAGATACACCGCAGTTGGCTGTCCCAAGTTTAAAAAAAAAAGGGGTTGATATATCACTTCGCTAGTTAGCAACTTCTGTAATTTCCCATAATCTGACTTCTATTCTTCACATTCGTGTTCCATCCGTGCCAATGAATTTCATAGATCACTGGCGGACAGGAGAGGACCCAAAAGCCTCTTGGTCAAAGAATTTAATGGGCTTCTAAAAGGTAGATTCCACCTAAGATAAGACAATGATAATTAGAAGAGGTGATAAGTAGTAAAATGGAACTAAGTAATTGAACGGAAACTTTTTCTATTCGTTCATTGCATGATTAATCATAGATAATAAAAGTAAGTTAATATTTGTTTTTTCTCACTACTATGATAAGAATACTAACATGTTTGCCGAGGCTGGGGCTATGAGAGATGGTATTTGCTATAGCGCGATGCTTGATAATAAAAGGATGTGGATTGTAGGGTTGCAAGTTTGGCCCTGTCAGTCCTGACCTGCCCTGAGCCCGAACAGGGTCAGGGTTGGATTTTCTAACCCTGAGGGCGGGTCAGGGTTCATTTTTTTTTACCCTGATTCAGGTCGGGCGGGTTTTGGGTTAATGCCTCGGGTACCCTGACCCGGCCTGACCCTGAGTTTTCTATTATAGAATTGAACCATCTGTGCATGTTTCTTTTGCTAATGTTTTCTATTATCTTGGATTGATGTTTCTTTAGATTATTATTATTAATTGTCTCTGTTGCCCGCATGTTGTTGAATTCATAGTCTTATTTTGTTCCCTTTATCTGTTTATTGATCATTTTGTTCCATATGATAAGTGGTTGCTTTATTTTTGGCACTCTTAACAGGTATTTACACTAGGGTCAATTAGGGCCAGCCCGGCCCTAATTGCCCAATTAGGGCCAATTAGGGCGGGCCAGGGCCAGCACAATACCCTGTAGGGCGGGTAATGGGTTGAGGTTTTCCGGCCCTGACTCAGGGTCAGGGCGGGTCAAGGCCGAGATAATGGGATTCAGGGTTGGGCTAGGGTTTTGAAAAAATCCGACCCAACCCGACCCTGTTGCAGCCCTAGTGGATTGAATCTAGCCTTGTCCTTGTAAAAATCATTAAGGCTCTGTTCACTTCTTTTCCATGGTGCTGTTGGAAAACAGCACCAGGGAAAAGAAGTGAACACATAAATTATGTCTTGTCAGGGAAAAAAAAGGCTGTTTTCTAGAGAAAACATCACCAGGGCAAAGAAGTGAACAGAGCCTAAAGGCAAAGACAGATTCCCATAACACATTCGTTATATTTTAATTGAAATAAGAAAAGGGAAATGTTATCAGCACTACTGTATTTTGATAAGGGCACTCCTCACTTTATTAAAAGTACGGCATGGCCCTCACCAGCCGTACTTTTAATAAAGTTAGGAGTGCCCTCATCAAAATACAGTAGTGATAACATTTCCTTAAGAAAAATAGTATCCAAAATTATTGGAAAATATTTCTAAATTTAAGAAATACTTAGAAATAATATGGACCACAGCCCAAATAGGTTATGCCCCAAAAATCATTTCCATAGGTTGATCCTAACCATCCGATCTGAATGTTAGAGGGTTTGGATCAACCTAATCCTCTATAGATCGGAGGGTTAGGATCAACCTATGGAAATAAGTTTTGGGGCACAACCTATTTATGCTGTGGCACATATAAAGGACAGTTTGGATCATCTTATGGTGCGGTCCATACCGTACTTTTAATAAAGTGAGGACTGCTATCATCAAAATACAGTAGTGCTGATAACATTGCCCTTTTAATGGACAATTAGCTTTGTTCACTCAAGTTTCCGAGAGACTAAATCCCTGGAAAACACCCTGTTTTTTCCCGAGAAAGCTAAAATTCGCATGTTCACTTTTCTTCACGGGATTTTAAAGGAGCCTAGGTGGAAAATGTCATATCTGACATGGAAATTGGGAAAAATGATGTGGAAATGAGTCTTTTCTCACAAGTGTGAGATTCATTTTCCCTTTATTTTGGAGGGATTTGTTTTTCCAGGAAAACTAGTGAAAAAAAAGGAGGGCAAGCAGTTTCTCAGGAAACCTTTTCTTGCACAGTTTCTGCGCAAGTGAACAGGCGCGGGAAAGCTTCTCTGCACAGTTTTCCTGGATTTCTTTTCTTAATGCCACGTTAGATTCCTGGGAAACCTTTTCCTTTTCCTTTCCAGGGAAAACAAGTGAAGAGAGCCTTAAGAGTTAAGATTAAGAAACTCCTCAATCTATGGATAGCAGTGTAGCACCCGCAATCCACTTGTATAAATAATATCAAGTATCTTTCGTTAACTTCACGAAATTCGATTGAGACTTTGAGAGTCCTTCCAATTTTCTCATAATATTCCTCTCAAATAGACCCGGGGTTTACTCCTCTTCTTCTTTCCGAAATCTCGTGTGGAAATGGCGAACAGTAATCTACCTCGAAGGATTATCAAGGTAATCTCTGATCTTCTCCTCTCGATCCCTCTCTCATATTTCACGATGATCTGCTCTTCCGATTTAACGAAAAAATCCCCATCTACAAAGGATCTCTCTATCCTCTTTCTCCCCATGTTTTTTTTTTTGCTTTAGGGTTTCTCGATCTGTTTTTTGATTCTTCATTCCCTGATTCTTTGCTCGAATAGGAAACTCAGCGGCTCTTAACCGAACCAGGTAATTTCCTCTTTCCTTTAACTTTCCTCTGATTTTATTTCCCTAATGTGTTTTGAATAAGTAGAATTATCTGTCGGTTCAATCTAATTACCTTAATCTTTTGTTAATTATTTCCTTCAATCTTGTTGTTTGGTTGGATTATGCTTTCTTCTATGTCTATTCTTTACTCTCTTTTTTTACCTGTTTTATAATGGTTGAGAGAATTAGGGTTTTCTTCTTATGGTTTGGTACAGCTCCTGGTATCAGTGCTTCTCCGTCAGAAGATAATATGCGTTACTTTAAGGTTATGATTATTGGGCCGACACAGTCTCCATATGAAGGTAACAAACTCTTTGATATATGATTTATCGGATGTAATATCTCTGCATCTTTCTTTTTAATTTTTGGTGTGAAGTAAATGCATTGTTAGTTTTTTCACAAATAAACGTGTTTTGCTTAACTGAAATGGAAGTAGGTTGGGTCAAAATGCGGCCAAAGCAAATCCTAGTCGACTCGGCGCAATGTGGTTGAGTATTCGGTTGATGCGACTGAGTGATCGATTGATGTGATCATAACTTAGGAGAGTCAAAAGGAGTTTTGATTGACTTTGTAGGGCAAAATGCGAACTCAAACCTGAATGCCATCGAGGTAAAAGGGAGTTGACTCGGGGGGGGGGGGGGGGGGGGAGTCCATGATTATGCAGGGGAGTTTTGAAACTATGCTTAAAAGTCTCTAAAGTTTTGCAATTTCCCTCTAGCTCCTAAAGCATTATTATAACATGAGATGAACTAAAGAGGCTTAAAATCTTCGAAATGTCGCTGGAGGCTTTTCCTCTAGGTTATTTTGGAATCTACTTGTCTAGGGCTTGTTTGCCTAAACATAATCGCGAGTGTCATTCCTGTTCAAAATTTTTAAGAGTCTTTAAAATTATCGCAATTTTCTTCCAACCTAAAGCATTATTATAACATTGAGATGAGCTAATGAGGCTTAAAATCTTCCAAACAGCACTGCAGCCTCTTCCTCTAGGTTTGTTAGGAATCTACTTGATGAGGACTTTTTATACTATAATTTTGGCACATTGTTACCGGGGTCACCATCCTGTCTTCCGACCCTTGATCTGGAGTCGTGCGATCCCAAACACGGTTCATTCGCGACCCGAATCGCAAACAAGGGCGATCCATAGGAGAGAAAGAGAGAGAGATGCACATACGCTGAGAGAGACCTAAAAGAGAGCATCGGTTTGTAAAGGCATACCTTTAGTATTGTTCTTGGAGGGAAAGGGGTTTACGACTGCCAAGGCATTCCTGATGAGGACAGATTTTCCTTCTCTTCAGGTTCTTTGCATCGCTGATTTCGTTGATTTCATTCCTTGCTGCGCTTTTTGATACTAGTTGGTTTTCTGAATCTTCTCTTCCGTTTTTAGTACGGCTTTTAATGGCAACTTTCTCTTCGTTTTTTATTCATATAGGTTTTTTTATATCGGAGCGACGCGAATTAGCACTCCAAACCGACCCTTGACCCCAAATAGCAAACCAACTTAGCCTACCCTCATTGTACTGCATATCGTGCTACCATCAAACCCGGTACCCATTCTCGTACCGTGTACTAAAACAAAACACGTTCTAGGTAACATTGTTTTGGTATTGATGAAAAGTCTGGGTTCTGGGGTTTAGCATTTTTCGTGGATGATATTAGGGATTTAGCGAGTGACGTTGATGTCTCTTTCACTCATTTCTTAGGTGAAGCCAATCATTTGGCGGATATTTTAGCTAGGGAAAGAGCAGTTAAAAAGGAATTGAAAATGTCCACCATCCAGCAATTTTTAATATGCTACTTATCAAAAAAGCATGCTTCCTGACCTTTGCTGCAATCGTTGGACTTCTGAATATATGAAATCTCTGAGGTGGGTTTAATACGAATTTAGCTTAGGAGCTTCATCTCAAGTCCAATGTACTATCCATACACCATTAAAAAAATGACATGCAACTGATACAGAGATTTTGGACATTTTGCATTAGAATCTGTACTGGTTGGTCTTTTGTATTAGTTAATTGTAGGGGATGTCTGGTAAACATCTGAATTCTAAGAGTTGTATGTAGATCTATGAGCCAGTTTTTTCTTTATGAGCAGGTGACCATGCATTGATGGGTAATAAGGATATGGTAGTGAATGTATGTAATTCTGTCAATTATCCTTTTATCTGTGCCTTCCTTTGTTAATTTTTTACCTGCATGATATTTTTCAATGTGAGCATTTTTTGTTAATGATGATAAAATCATGATTTGGTGACATGCTATTCAAACCAGACTTAAACTTAGTAAAACTGATCGGCAATTGATGTTTTATTCCAGAAATTACCCTGTAATTGTTTTTCTAACAATTGTAAATAAAAATTAAATAATAGTGAGGTTTACTTGGTAAAACCTATGCATTTCCCCCTTCATATAAATCAGAGAATTGTATAAGAAAAAGTGATATATACCATAGAATGTAAGTGGCCATAGGTGTTCTCCATTCTTTCTTGAAACTTGAGGCTCTCAGCTGAAGGAAGAAACAAGGACAAGAAAGCATGCTTCACACTTACGAAAGAATTAATCATTGTAAGCTGAAGTTCCGATTAGACCTAACCTAAGCAGAAGTGAGGAAAGAATTGTAAAGCGTGAAGTGCTAGCTCATTGTTAGCAGTTGATTTTTTTATTCAAGGATAATTACATTTACACCCCCTCTAGTTTCTGACACATCCATTTCAACCCCTATAGTTTAAAAAGTGACAAAGACATCCCCTCTAGTTTCGTTTTGTTTAAGGTTTGCCCCCTCAGCTGAAGGTTCGTCCATAGATTGAAGGCTTAGGATGATCCGATGGAGCTGATTTTTTGGGCACACCCTATCTATGTCAGGACCCATCAAATGAACGCTTTGGATCATCCAAATAATGTGGGCCCATACCCGAATCCAAACACAAAGCGTTCACTTGATGGGTCCTGACATAGATAGGTTGTGCCCAAAAAATCAGCTCCATCGGATCATCCTAACCCTTCAATCTATGGATGAACCTTCAGCTGAGGGGGCAAACCTTAAACAAAACGAAACTAGAGGGGATGTCTTTGTCACTTTTTAAACTATAGGGGTTGAAGTGGATGTGTCAGAAACTAGAAGGGGTGTAAATGTAATTATCCCTTTATTCAATGTATGTCTTTTATTCCATGATTAAGTGGGTTCGCATTTTCCCAGTTATTTAATGTTTATGTTTGGCTGCTCTTTAAATATGAGTGATGCTAAGCACTTTTTTCTCATCAACCATTTATCACACAGAATTTTATCATGAATGAGGTGATGTGAACCTTGATGGTTTCTCTTTTTACTTTTTGTTCATCGTGATTTGCTGAGTGGAAAAGTGTTTACCTTAGGCCCTGTTTGGATTGCAGGAATTTTCTGGAAAAGTTTGGAAAGGAAAGATATTTCTAAAATTTCCTACTTTTTTCACACTAAAAGATAACTTTAATCAAACCTATTCAACTTTATTTAGAGTGACCTTCAATTTATGATGATATCTCGCTAAATTAACCATAATCATAACATTTCCCTCTAGATCACAACTGATAAAAAAAAAAAAAAATAAATAAAAATAAAATTAAAAATAAAATAATATATATATATATATATATATATATATATATATATATATATATATATAGAGGAAACTGTTGGTGCGCTTAAGCTCACCAAACTTATGGTGAGCTTAAGCGCCCAATCACATGGGGGCCTTAATTGGGGATGATCCAAAGCATTCATTTTAAAGTCCCTTACACCCATTTTTTGTCCTCCACAAATGGAGGGGTTAGGATGATCCTATGGAGCTGATTTTTGGTACACCCCCTGTCTATCATAAGACCTTGCAAATGAATGGTTTGGATCACCACATGTGATTGGGGAGCCATGTGATTGGGGACCTTAAGCGCACCATAGGTTTGGTGCGCTTAAGCTCACCAACAGTTTCCTCTATATATATATATATATATATATAGAGGAAACTGTTGGTGATGGTGAGCTAGCTTGCCCAATCACATGGGTCCCACATTTTGGGGAGTGATCCAAACCATTCATTTGCAAGGCCTTATCATAGATAGGGGGTGTACAAAAAATCAGCTCCATAGGATCATCCTAACCCCTCCATTTGTGGAGGACAAAAATGGGGCAGATTTGTGTCTGTCCATTTTTGTCCTCCACAAATGGAGGGGTTAGGATGATCCTATGGAGCTGATTTTTGGTACACCCCCCATCTATGTAAGGGACTTTCAAATGAATGGTTTGGATCATCCTAACAAAGTGGGCCCCCATGTGATTGGGCAAGCTAGCTCACCATAAGTTTGGTGAGAGTTTCCTCATATATATATATATATATATATATATATATATATATGTGCATGCATTTGCTGCGCTCGAGCACAGAAACAGTGTGGGGCCACATTTTGGGTGGGATCCAAAGCATTCATTTGATGGGCCCTTTCATGGGTAGGGTGTCCACCAAAAATCAGCTCCATTGGATCACCTTAGGATGTCCATTTGTCGGGCCAAAAATGGACAGATTTGTGGACAAACAGTATCTGTCCATTTTTGGCACCACAAATGGACACCCATTGGTGATCCAATGGAGCTGATTTTTGGTAGGCCCCCCATCCATGATGGGGCCTTCCAAATGAATGCTTAGGATCACCCCCTCAATGGCCCCACGCCCCTGTTTCTGTGCTCGAGCGCAGCAACCCTTTTCTCTCTCTCTCTCTCTCTCTCTCTCTCTCTCTCTATATATATATATATATATATATATATATATATATATATATATGAGGAAAGTGAAGCTACACTGCCGGTGTAGCTAACTTAGCTACACCGCCGGCTTAAAATACAATGGGCCCACATTGTTTTGGTGATCCAAACCATTCATTTGATTGGCCCTCACATAGATAGGGTGTCCACCAAAAATCAGCTCCATAGGATCATCCCAACCCTTCAAACTGTGGAGGCAAAAATGGACAAATTTGTGAAGGTTTTTACACGTTCATTTTTGCCTCCACAAATCGTAGGGTTGGGATGATCCTATGGAGCTGATTTTTGGTGGACACCCTATCTATGTGAGGGCCAATCAAATGAATGGTTTGGATCACCAAAACAATGTGGGCCCATTGTATTTTAAGCCGGCGGTGTAGCTAAGTTAGCTACACCGGCGGTGTAGCTTCACTTTCCTCTATATATAGGGTGTCCACCAAAAATCAGCTCCATAGGATCATCCCAACCCTACGATTTGTGGAGGCAAAAATGAACGTGTAAAAACCTTCACAAATTTGTCCATTTTTGCCTCCACAGTTTGAAGGGTTGGGATGATCCTATGGAGCTGATTTTTGGTGGACACCCTATCTATGTGAGGGCCAATCAAATGAATGTTTTGGATCACCAAAACAATGTGCGCTCATTGTATTTTAAGCCGGCGGTGTAGCTAAGTTAGCTACACCGGTGGTGTAGCTTCACTTTCCTCATATATATATATATATATATATATATATATATATATGAGGAAAGTGTTTCTACTCGGCCGAGTAGAAAAGCTTATCTACTCCTCCCTTTAAAAAGTACAGTGGGCCCACACATTGTGGATGATCCAAAGCATTCATTTGATAGGTCTTATCATAGATAGGGTGTGCCCAAAAAATCAGCACCAAAGGGTCATCCTAGCCCTTCGTTTTGTTGGGCCTTGTAGAAACAGAATGGACGCATCTTACGCATCTTACACAGTGCGTCCATTCTGTTTCTACAAGGCCCAACAAAACGAAGGGCTAGGATGACCCTTTGGTGCTGATTTTTTGGGCACACCCTATCTATGTTAAGACCTATCAAATGAATGCTTTGGATCATCCACAATGTGTGGGCCCACTGTACTTTTTAAAGGGAGGAGTAGATAAGCTTTTCTACTCGGCCGAGTAGAAACACTTTCCTCTATATATATATATATATATATATATATATATATGGTGAGCTAGCTTGCCCAATCACATGGGGGCCCACTTTGTTAGGATGATCCAAAGCATTCATTTGAAAGTCCCTTACATAGATGGGGGGTGTACCAAAAATCAACTCCATAGGATCATCCTAACCCCTCCATTTGTGGAGGACAAAAATGGACAGACACAAATCTGCCCCATTTTTGTCCTCCACAAATGGAGGGGTTAGGATGATCCTATGGAGCTGATTTTTGGTACACCCCCTATCTATGATAAGGCCTTGCAAATGAATGGTTTGGATCACTCCCCAAAATGTGGGACCCATGTGATTGGGCAAGCTAGCTCACCATAAGTTTGGTAAGCTTAAGCTCACCAACAGTTTCCTATATATATATATATATATATATATATATATATATATATATATATATATATATCGAAAGAAAAAACTTCCAAGAAAATGTTTTGTCAGAAATATTTTTCTTGCTACCCAAACAGGGCCTTAATGACTTTCATTCCATATGGTATTTGATATACAAGGAATATTATTTACCATAATAATATATTTGCTATAAACGACAATACTGGGTTGAGTTGATTTGTGTAATAATTTTTTATATGTTTTCTGCTTTATATCAGATACAGTATAACCTTTTCTTGTTTCGGTTCTTTCTATAGGAGGGGTTTTCAATTTGGAATTATTTTTGCCGGAGGAATATCCAATGGCCGCCCCAAAGGTACAGTAATTGATAATATGAAAGTTCTGACCTATTTGATTTTCTGGTTTTCATTTCTTGCAGTTGGTGCAGGATGCACTTTGCACATTTAGTGAACACCTGCCACTGATTTCAAACAGATGTTTAGATGATCATGCTTACTTAGTGCTTGTTTTGTCTGTGTGACTTTAAATGGTTGTGTCTGAAGTTTTTTGCAGAAGGGGGAGCCACACTGTTGGTTCACGTCCCATTTTGTGCCTCCTATTTGAGAGTAGGATGAAACACATCAGAGTTTTTTCATCACATTTATTTATGGCGTGGTAGTATGTGTATGGGGCAGTAGTATGTGTGCTTTTCCTGAAAAAATGTGCAAAGCCAGTGTGTCCTTAGTGTTTAGAAATGCATTGTTCATATTTCCATTGCATGTAAATGCATTGAGATCAAAAGCTTTCAATCATTTTGATGTTTCTGTTGCCAACCAGTCTCATCCTTGTTGAGACAAATGATCATCAGCTACCCATTATTGCATAAAATTTATGTTCTTGGTCTATAATAGGGTCTACTGTGGTTGAAATTGTCATTTCTCCTGACTACAATTATCTTGCATTAATGTACTTATAGACTTATAACAGTGTGATTCTCAAACTTCTTTTTAACTATGCAATTATACCTTTCTCAAAACTTCAGATTGCAGCAGCAAATGGTATATGAATTAACCTTGAGTCTCTAGTTTTTCCCGATGTAATATGCTCAAAACTACTACATTTCTGTGTGCATCTGGTGGTCGTATAACATTGGTTAAGAATTCTAACAGCAAAATTTGCAAGTCAGGGCAATCCTTTTCAAATTGCGACCACTGAAACTGCAATTTAAAGACTGCCTTAGCAACATCTGTTGAACTTCAAATTATTTGTCTACCTCATCCCTTTATTGAGGAACCTTTACCTTGTATTGGTTCCTACATCATCATGAAGTTGCTTAACCTTTCTGGTTATTAAATCTCCAAAATTTTAGATCTTTTTTCTTTGGATAGCTCCTTGAGCTAGTTCTTTTCTTGTTAATCCTGCTGTTAAGGCTTTGTTTCTATTCCTGTAAATTGAACAATTTACTACTTCCTGCTCTCCTTCTGCTATTTATGATACATTTTGATGTCTGTTTATTCTCTTTTGATTATAAATAGGTTCGCTTTCTCAACAAAATCTACCATCCTAACATTGACAAGGTATGTGGCTTTTTTTATCCTCCCTTTGTTTCCCAAGGTAATATCTTTTTTGCCTCTAAAAGGGAACTTTTTATGTGGGCAGCTTGGGAGAATATGCCTTGATATTCTGAAGGACAAATGGAGTCCAGCTCTCCAGATCCGGACAGTATTGCTGAGGTGATATGAATGGCTACCTTCATGCTTTTTCCTGAAATGGGTTGTAAAATAATAGATGCAGAACAATAAGTGTGCCAATCCAGGGACCTGTTTAAATGAGAAATGGTGTTAAACCGTCTTGGATTTTCAAAAGAAACATATTTGGTTTTTTTAATGTCATTAACCACCCATTAAGAGAAGGCATGCGGAAGTCATTTCCGTTGCTCAGCATTCCCCTTGCCGAGATTTAAAACAATGGTTTTTCGTTTTTTGTTGGTGAGCTGCCTCATTCATATCATAATCAATGATAAGTTAAGCTGATTTTGCCATAATTATTCTGTTTCTTTGCTTAGTATTCAAGCACTTCTGAGTGCTCCGAACCCGGATGACCCACTTTCTGAGAACATTGCAAAGCATTGGAAGGCGAATGAAGCTGAAGCCGTGGAAACAGGTAACTGGAATGCTTTTATCTATTGCAATTTTTATGACCATACTATTTCGATTTAGCCATTTTGCGCTTTTAGACTGGCTGTTTGTTTGTTTTCTTTTACCAAATGACACTGAATTTGGATGGTGCAGCGAAGGAATGGACCCGTCTATATGCGAGCGGGGCGTGATGGGCAAGCATGAAGGATTGCTACCTTCGCAAATAACCTGTCTACTGTAAGTTATGTGGCTGGTGTCTGGTTTTACATGGAATAGGAAATCATGAATGTCTGGATTGTCAAGATGAATCCTCCCAAGCTCCACTGTTATCAATTTTCTTATCTGGAGGTCTCTGTCTTTTTATCGTTATGATTAGATAACATGTCCTGGGCGCCCTTGTTTTTTCTTGATATCATTCAGTAAGCTCAGTTTACCCACGCTTTTGTGTGTTGAAAGGCTATTTCGTTTCACTTTTACTTTTGTTGGGGCCAGTCTCCTCATTCTATCACATTTCTAATGGGCATCAAATCCTTGATCTGCAGATTTTTCTTTTTGGTGTAAATAACCCACAATTACGAAATTAGCGGTGGACTGCTATAGGTGTTAATTTTTTCCATATTTAATTTACATACAAATGCAGAAAAAAAAAGAAGTAAAAGTAAAAGATACAGAATTGTGCTACTTTTTGACAATCCTAAACCAAAGTGAAGTATGGGCGTTTCGGACTGTGGCTAGTGCCCTCAAAGCGCAATGTGGGGGTATTTTTATCATTTGAAAATCACATAATTTCCATGTTTAGGTGAAACATTTATACTGGGATTAGGGTTGAGATTTTACATATGAAGTCTTTTAGTATACCTTTTGGAAGTTTTGTACTTGGTTATCTTTACTTACGGCAGAAGCTCTTGGATTGCCTTCGCCCACAGATGTAGCCACACAATGTGATAAACCACACAATGTGATGAACCACGTAAATCTCATGTTTGTTTTCTTTTTATACATTTTCATTGAATCTTAAATTGAAATTAAACAAATTGATGTTCCAACTTGGGTGAGTTTTGTAGTAGTTGTGGAAGTTTCGAACATGACATTAGAGGTAGAGAAGTTAGAAAGGAAGAAGAGCTTTGGTATTATGTTAGGTCAAGGTCTCTAAGCACACCCATACCTCTATCCATAACTTCAAAAGCACACTCCCACTGTGGAGAGAGAGAGAGAGAGAGAGAGAGAGAGAGAGAGAGAGAGAGAGAGAGAGTTCTTCCATATAAGTTTGAAACAAGATTACAAAGAGATGCATAGCTATCTCTTAAACCCAATTCTCACACTCCCTCACGACCTGAACGCTCCAAGCTACCTCATGTCTAACAGACCACCCACATGTCTCTCTTCTCCAAGAGGAAGACACTTATTCTCTCTCATCTTTTTGTAGGTTTCTTAAACTTAAACCTCTCTCTCTCTCTCTCTCAATTTAATTAGGAAATAACTGAGAGACAACTCCTCCACGCTCACTATTAAAGAGGCAGTAGAAGAGTCTTTCTTTCCTATAGGAAACTACCAGGAAAGGGAGAGTCTCTACTTGCATGGAAACCGGACACTGATCCCAACAATCTTCACATTGGCTCATTTTTTGACCACCCTGAAGATTTTTTTGTGGGCGCCTCCACTTGTTTGCTATCACCACAAACAACGATTGGCCTTCTGCAATCACTAGCTATACACCCCATGAAACCATCTTAGTCCTGAGTCTACTCAACTTAATTAACATGGCCAATGCACATGTGTAATTTGCCTGAGTCGACTTTTGGCTGGTCATATTTAGAGAAAAATCTCGACTTTTTCTTTCAAGCAGCAGGAACTATTACCTCAACATCATCTGTAAAATAAAAACCTCTGTCTACACCGATGTCAAAAGAGACCTTGCACAATCACTTGTCATTTCTTGTACGCCACTTTTAACCAACTAATGTGATCGCAGATACTTTTATAAATCATATTTTCCACCAATGATACCAACCATCACACTTCTCCCATTTCATAAAGATTGTACAACTATTTGTGATTTTCATGTCTGCACCCACAGTTGAGTACTTATAACCCATGGAGTCCAATTGGCCTAGTGACACTAGATTCCTTCACATCTTTGGGTTAAACCTCACATAACCTAAAGTTCATTTCACTCCATCAAATAAATTGATCTTCAGTCTCAAATCATATAAGGTCACAAGTCAATCCATCACCCTCGAACACAACTTTTACTATTCTCTCTTGGTGCATATTAAAATATTCCGATCCGGAGACTGTTAAGACATCTATATCTTGCTTTGGTCATCCATTGCGGTCACCATTGTACTTCTAGCTCCATTGTTCAAATTATCAACTAATTTCTTTCAATCTCATCTTACATTACCATAACTCTTACAATGATAACATTGCATACAATTTTCGCCAACTCTAGATCTTTATTTATTCAAACAATCTCTCTCTTTAAGTCTGACTACAAAAAACAATCCTTACCCTTAGCAATAATCTTGATTAGGCCGCCTCATAGTCTCATTTGACAAGAACGATGTCGTTACTTCTTCTTACTTAAAGTTGAAGGGAAAGTTTTATAAGACAGTTGTGAGGCCAGTCATGCTGTACGACTCATAATGTTGGGCTACCAAGAAGCAACATGTGCATAAGATGAGTGTAGCAGAGATGCAAATGCTTTGATGGATGTGTGGCCACACAAGGTTAGATCGAATAAAAAATGAAGACATCCGTAAAAAGGTGGGGCTGGCACCAATTGAGGAGAAGATGAGGGAGCACCGCTTAAGATGGTTTGGGCATATCCAACATAGGCCTTTGGATGCTTTAGTGAGAAGAAGTAACTCGTGCCAAGTTGATGGAGTAAAAAGAGGTAGGGGTAAACCGAAAACAACTTGAGTAGAAACTAGGGCTGCACAAAAAACCGACCAAACCGATAAACCGAACCGAAGGCTTTTTGGTTTGGTTTGGTTTGGTTTGGTTTTTCTCAGCATTGGTTCGGTCACGGTTTAGAATTTTACCGCCCATCGGTTCGGTTCACGGTTTTAGAGTTTTAATCCGAAAATTAACGAACCGAACCGAGAAATGGATGAAAAGATGAAATGATTTTGTGTCATTATCAAATCTAAGGTGAGTTAATATCATTTGCAAAGAGAAGAGGGGTGATTTAAACAAGGGAGGTGTGTCTATATCAATTCCCTGTATTCAAAAGTAAAGAATACATTCACCCCTTCCCCTTAGAAGTGTAAAAAGAATAGTCCTAAATACTTAGAGAGGTTGTCCAAGAGAAGAAAGGGGGGGGGGGGGGGGGGGGGGGGGTACATCATCCCCTTTATAAGGCCCTTGATTAGGTTAGTGAGGGATCTTCATTTTTGTTTCATGAGAGAGAGAGAGAGAGAGAGAGAGAGAGAGAGAGAGAGAGATGTCCTTCACTCTCCGTTCCCATAGAATGAAACTAAAATTTTCATCAGATGTCTCAATCTTGAATTTTGAGGTTGAGCTCGTTGCCTTCATTTCATATCAACCTCGGATCACTTTGCACACTCTAAAGCACAATTTAAATTTAGCTTTCTCGTCTCATCATAGCAACGCCCGACTGATCAGCTATACCCTAGATGAGTGGGTCTGCGCATGTGATGGTAGCAGTATCTGATCGATCGGTCGTATCCTAAATGATTAGCTAGGTGATACGACAATCGAATATACAAATGATGCCACAAAAAAAAATTCAGAAAACTCAGTGTGTTTCGCTCATTTTCTCTCCCAATCAATTCAAACCGCCTTCAATGGTATTGAGCTTCAAAATTAAAACCAAACCAGAAAGAAATCTGAAACGAAGGTTACCTTGTGTGGGAGCCGGTTTTTTTAAAACTCCACAAAACTTCACCTTCTACTAGAATCTCGAACAACCTTTCAAAACTCTGCTATTCTTGATCGTTCTTTGCCAATGATCACTCTAGCCATGACTATGATATCATTTTATTATAATAATTCATTGAGTTTATGGCAATCTACATTGTATACACAATAGAAATAGTAAACAAATCGGAAAGACAAAGATAACACAAGTATTTTACATAGTTCGACATCCATGGGAGAGAAACATGAACTTCCTCCATGTAAGATTAAAACATGATTACAAAGATTCACACTAATATCTTAAACTGTATTCCTCCTCTCTTTCTCACAACTCGAAGGTCACCCCAATCTACCCTCATGTCCAAATGAAATCCAGACTCTCTCTTCTTCAGCTGATAACTCATTTTCTACTCCTCTCATTGTATAAGGTATAGTCCTATCTTAAATAGATCGAAGTTTCTTACACCTCTCTCTCTCTCTCTCTCTCTCTCTCTCTCTCTCTCTCTCTCTCTCTCTCTCTCTCATAATGTAGTTAGGAAACAATCAAGTGACAAATCCTTTATGCTCACTCTCGCAATTAGAGTGTTTAAAACCCTCTCTTTCTTAATTCCTGTTTGGTTGCAAGAAAAATCACATTTTTCTCGGTGATAGTTTGAAGAAGGAATTTCGACGGGAGCTCGATAGTGGGTGGTTCAAACTCATTTTCGACGAGAGCTCGATAGGGAACCCAGGGAGGGCAGGAATTGGGGGCTTAATCAGGGACGATAAACAAACTACTATTATGTCTTTGTAGGGTCCAGTTGGGATTTGTGATGCGAATGAGGTGGAAATCAAGGCTCTTCGTTTTGGTTTGTGATGGGCATACAAGAATAATCTAGGACCTTTAATAGTAGAAGGGGACTCAACAAATGCGGTGGGGTGAGTTGGGCTTCGAGTACTTCAAAAGGGCCCTGGCGCCTTCAAGACTTGATAGCATAAATTCTTGATCTTTTAAGGTTGCTGGACCTTAGAATTGAGCACCGGCAGAGATCGGCAAATGAGGAGGCGGATGGATTAGCTAAAGTAGGAGTCTTAAGGGAGGAAATGATAGTTGTTAAACCTTTGTAATTCCTTAGAGGAGTGTTCTTGGATGTTGGATGTTGGATCCATTTTTGTAATATGGAGGGGACAACTTATCCCAGTTAATATTTAATAAATTGTCAATTTTCAAAAAAAAGTTTGAAGAAGGAATTTGCCTTGTCAACTATCAATCGATGTACCAGGCTACCAGCTGATTTCCCGGGTGTTATTTTTCACATCTTTTGTGAGGAAAACTCTCTCTCTCTTCGAAATCATAGATGGCTATTGAAAGACAGTCTACCTCTCCTTAGGCACCCTGGACTACTTTCTAACCAACGTGATCGCCTGAAATTTTTTCACGAATACGTCTATCCATTTCTTTTTCTTTTTTTTTCTGGCGTCATGTCATTCATTTCTGTTTTATTCTTTTTCCCGTGTCTCTCATAAAATATTAGGAAAATCAAAGTACATATTTTGCGCCATTCTCTTCTTCCTCTTGTAAGATCACCCAGCGCATGCTAGAATCCATAGGATCCAGTGATGCAGCAAAAAGATATCTTCTTCTTGTGGCACTCCTGTTGGTGCTATCTCTCTCTCTTGTGTAGGATCCTCTTCAAAGCAAAATGGGATCCTATTTTGTTAGCAGCTCTAAAAAAAAAAGAACACCCCAACGGCAACTACCTTCCTGATCTCCCTCAAAATCCACATCACATGTAAAGACCAATCAATAGATCCCACTATTATTTGCAGGAAATAACATAACGATAGCGATTGATTGAAGCAAAGTGTAGATGGGCAAAAAACCCATGAAATTGAAAGACAAGTGAGAAAAAAGAAGATAAAAAACATCTCAATAAATGTCGTGTAGCTTAAGCTAGTTTTACTATTTTAATCTACCTAGCCGCTTGAGCCTCTTTAGGCATTGAAGCGAGCCCATCTGTTTTGGGCTGTTGAGGAAAGGGCCTGGCAAAGGAGGAGAGATCTTTCATTTTCTCATTGTTGGGCAAGAAGTAAGGATTTTCCCTTGTCTTGGGTGATGTCCCTTGCATTGGAACCCTCTCTACAATTTGCTTCCTCAGGATATCATGGAGCCTCCCAAATAGCTTCTGCTTCACTGTCTCAAACGCTCTGTCCAGATTGTCAATCTGCATTCCATGACGACACAAGTGTTTGATCAGGCCACCATATCGAGAAGAGGTAATTCCGTGACACGTACTAAAAAATTTAATGGAGAACGAAAACTCCTAAACCAAAAAAATAGCAATTGTTTCTATCTATTTATGGCTTTAAATGATTCATGTGAAGCGGCTCAAAATATTTGGACTGAATTTGAATGTACTTATGAGTTATGATCAACATGTTTTGTTTCATGGGATTGGGTGAAAATGATATTGCTAGCATGGTTTAAAGTACCGGTTTCGGTCCTCGGGAAATTCCGAAATTTCGGTCGAAATTTGGTAAGAAATTAAAAAGGAGTATTTAATTAATTTCGAAATTTCAGACAGAAATTCTGAAATTTTGTCACAATTTTATTTTTATTTTTTTAAAAAAAGCCCCAAAAATGAAATTTCCGAAATTTCGGTCGAAGTTTGGTATTTAGCGAAAAATGGGATTTTGGGAAATATCGGTTTCGGTCCCCACCGAAATCTGAAATTTCGGATTTCGGTCCCCACCGAAAATTCCGAAATTTTGGTCGAAGTTTGGTATTTAGCAAAAAATGGGATTTCGGGAAATTTCGGTTTTGGGATTCTAGCACATCTCATAATAATATGATGAAGTCTCATATGGTAAGTTATTTGAAGCATTAGGAAAACAAATTTCTAAAAACAAAACTCTTAGAAAATCTCTTGCTAATATTTTAAAAGAGTTGTTTAAAAAATGATTATGATTCCATGTTTTCCAAAAATAATGAATTGACGGAGCAAAATAGAATTTTGCAAGATAATGCAATTATAATTTGATTATTCAAGAAAATGAAATCTTAAAAAAGGAAAACAAAACTCTGAATGATCATCTCTCTCAACTTTATTTCTTGTTAAAAAAAGGAAAATTAACAGGATTTTTACCCATTTCATTTAATAATTTACACCCCTCTTTTTCATTTAACATTTCCTGGCACAAAAATAAACCCGTTAAGAAAGAACATTTCATGGCACATATTAGAATGAGCCCTGGTCGGCCACAGGCGGAAAGAAACTCCTTTTTTAAAGGCTGTATTTCAAAACACAGTGACTTGTAAACTAATCATTGTACCCTACACTACTGTCACAGTCGAGGCTTCTTTTATATCTTTTTGCAACATCTAGGGCATGTGTTGGTTACCAACTTTGGGATAGGGGAATTTTTTTGGAATTTTCTCTATTGAAAATTTCTAGGGTAAACTCATTTTCCGAGGAATCTTTTTCCAAAATTTTGTTTTTTTCCTTGTTTCCAAAATCGTTTGTTTTTATCCTTGTTTTCAAACAAGCCTCTCTCCCAAACTAGCTGGGGTTTTCAAGCAAAACTACAAACCTCTTTCTTCTTTTCTCTGATGGGTAAGCTGGGGTTTAGCGGGGACCCCTACCGATGGGCAAAACTACAGACCTACTAGAACGTGGAATTTATTTTCATCCAGCTTTTCCATGCAAAATATTATTTTCCATCATTTTCTTTTCCCTGGATCTCAACGCCCACTACCTCTGTTGAAAAACTGGTGTAACTGGGGTGGGTGATTTTCTTTTCTAATATCATATGGAGGAACACTTCGGCCCAAATAAATTCCATGTCTTCTACCAACCCTAGAGCAAAATCTTTAATAGAGAGCGCTGCTAATTAATAATAATAGATGAATGGTGAAGGATCTTGCCTGCTCCGTGGCGTTGACGTTGTACATGAAGAGTCCATAATACAGATCGAAGCTGTCACTCACGGTATTTTCAGTCTGCAAGAATAAAGACATTAAAGAAAATATTATGAGTGTAGGTGAGGAGTAAGTACTCCACATGGGTGGTGGTGGAAATGTGAAATTTCGGAAATTTTCAATTACTAGTTGCAGGAGGGTCTCGTATCCTTTTGTGTTGATGGGTGTGGATTCTAATTCGAGCTGGGATAATATCCTGCAATAAAATAACAAAATATATTATTATGTTAAGTAAGATACCATGATAGAAAATCACATATTTAGATCCACTTATTTAAGAATTAAATAAGTTTTCCTTTGAAATTGCAAGATGTTTGGATGCCATGGCTACCATATTATAGGAGAACTGATAATTACACCCCCCTCTATGAATGAGTTTTAAAAGAAAGAGAAGGGGTATACCTATCATAACTAGGGCATGTGAACATCATTCTATTTCATAAATTCTAGTTAAAATCCTTTCATTATAACATGATTTTGTTAAAGTATAAAAGACAAATAATGCCTTTCTCCAAAAGCTTAAGCTACTGGAGAAGTTGGTTAGTTAACATGGTATCCGAGCCAAAGGTCTCGAATTCAAACCCCCTCTGGATAGCAAAAATCCACATGCGTTGATCAGCCCAAAGTAAGACCACATGTGCCACGTGTTTGCTAAGTGGGCCACACGTGCGGGGGAGTATTAAAGTATAAAAGATTTCAATTTTTTTTTTTTTTCTAATTTTACCTCCCAATGGTGTGAGTGATGAATTGACTGCCAGCGGCATGCCGATCATGTTCTTCGCACGACATTTCAACCATTCGGCAACCCTAGAAAATCCATTACAACCATTAATTGTAAGCCATTAATTGTAAGAAATCTTAAATAAATGGATAAAAATATAGGATAAAATTCACTACATGGTGAGACATGTACTTGTATAGGTGGCAATTTTGTTGTTTTATCGATGGGATTCAATATACTCTTTTTTAGTATGCGTGGGAATTTATAAATAATGGATATTTTGTCAAAATCAAATTACAAATAGGGCATAGTCCTAAATTGTCTTTTTTTGGGGGATTTAAGTAGGGCTACCTCTATACCTCCCTTGTAGAAGTCTTGTCCTCTGACTCCTTGGGGTCCCTCTATGAATGATTGTAATATGCTTTTTTCTTAATATATCGGGGAGGGCCTAACCCCAGCTTGCCCAAAAAAAGAAAAAGAAAAGAAGTAGTAGTAGGGCCACCTGATCATTTCCTCCTTCATCCCTAGTTTTAGACTTTTATTACCACACATCTTTCTTGCTTGTATTTTATAATATAAAGAGCTGTCAAAGATTATTGTAGTTCCCAAAAAGCGGTCAAAAGCCATTTAATAAAGAAAAGACAAAGCTAGGTTTGTGCATTGTTAAAACAGAGTGGTGCTGATATCATTTCTTCAAAACTGACAAGGCCTGTTACCAAGAGAAAAGAAGAGGACTTTTAATATATGAGTTTTTATATCAGCTCACTATATTCTTAATTAAAGACACACTTCTATTAAGCAAATAGCTAACCTGCTGTTCAAAAATGCTTAACAACTGCTTGCACTTTTGATCTTGGACATTGTTATCTGCAATTCGGACCTTGTCGTAGACGAAAGGCAATCCTGCCCAGCTGTTTTTTCCGCTCTCTGGTCCAAACATCGGATGGGTGCACACAATCCCAAACTCCGGTGGAAGAACCTGGAAACCCATAGTTTCTTGATTCCACTCAAATTAAATGAGGAAACAAATTTACCAAAAAAAATTTGCATTTACCTCGAGAAAAAGGTTCCTAGGAAATTGCTTGACCGATAGCACATCGGCGAAGATCGTTTCCGGCTTCAACTTGTTCATGGGGATTCCACGGATCACAGACTCCGTAGAAAGAATGGAACTGCAGACTAGTATGATGTCCGGCTGTTCTTCACACATCCCATCAACGGTTCTATAAAAATGCCACGACTGAATGTCACGTAAAGGACAATAATTATCTTTTATCAATAGATATGAGGATTTTTTTGGTAGGTAGTGATCTAAAAGTTGAGAAACAAAGCCTCAACCATTCATTGAGCTACAGGCCCAACCCCTTAAACTATATCCTCCACGTGTATATCCTCCACGTGAAGGTTTATGGGGAAATACCCATATGCATTAAGTAAAAATAATGAAGCAAACGTACAAGATTATTCCACTCCATGAGGAATTCTTAATCTAAGATCAAACCAACGTAACTCACTGGTAGAATTCGATGCCGTTTTGCTTGCAATACTCGCCGTAATCGGATCGAGAAGTTGCGATAACTACGTGACCTTGTCTCCTGAATGCCTTTCCTATGAACTGACCAAAGTTTCCAAACCCAATGATTCCGATCTTGAGTGGCTGTTGTTGTGTGGTAGGTGACAACAGTGGTTCAGAGGATCTTTCGATGTGATTCAAGATCTGGGTTCGCCTCATCGTTAGAGATTTGCGCTCTAGCTTGCTAAATTTGGCTGAATTGAGCTCGGAAGGGGTGAGTTTAGAGAAAATAGACGTGTTAGTGGAAGGGGCTAGCTTTTGAGGTAAGTTTGGTTGAGTTTGGGAGAGGTTGGCTTTGTAGTGGCAGGTATGGAGGGACGCCATTTCTGCTACCACTTCAGCCTTCCTTTTAGAGATGCATTGCAAAGTGTTTCAAGGGTGGTCTATTTATGCAAGGAAATGTTGGGCATGTGTATATAGTTACCCTCACTTTTAGGTGTAATTACACAAAGATGCCCTTTGCTAGAAGGACATAATGTGAAAGTCACCCAATTCAAAAAATAATCATAACCGTTCGATCGTTGAATTTGAATCCAGACCATTTGTTCGCAATTGATTGGAGAATTGGGATGGTTTGATATGAATGATTTTCTTGTTATCTTGTCTCCATAATAAGATCCTAGTAACTCTCCATGATCCTACCTAACCTTCCAGAGGGGCTCACCTTCTTCAAAATTCAAATTATGGGAAATGATATCAGCACAACCATATTTTGATATTTGCACTAACCCTTTTAAATGTTATTACAGCTCCCAAAGGCTCTCACAAGCCTATTAAAAAAAAGAAAAGAAAGAAAAGACAAGCTGGCATTCTGCCATTATTAAAACATGATTACTGATATCATCTCCTCAAACAATTCATTTGTTGGGCACCAACTTAAATAAGTTGTGCACAATCTAACCATCCGATCTCTAGAGGAACCAGACATTATATTAAAGAAACCTCTTGTGATGAGGGTTAGGATCATGGAGAAGATATTTGGGCACAACCTACTTTGAAGTGGGGCCTTAAAATGAATGATCTTGATCTACGAACAAGGTGATATTATTTAGGGAGATGATTTTTTCACCCCCTGTAGGATTATGCGCCCCCCTTATCACGTGAATTGTGGCAGACTTTAACTCTTTTTGACCTCAAATCACATGAAAAGTGGGGCGCATAATCCTAAGGGGGATGAAAAAAATCATCGCCCCTTATTCATTGTCAAGGTAATTTTGCAAAAGGGTATTTATCGGGGCTCATTTTTGCTGCAGAGAATAGAGAGAACAGGTAAACCTGAGCCGCGAAATGGCTTTTTTGCAGTTTTTTGCAAAATTGCCTTAGACAAACCTTTTAAACAAAAAAAAACTCTTGCACCCACACCACATGGATCTACTCCAGCTCTATATCAAAGTGTGAAATGATCTTCCTTCCATGTGGGAAATGCAGGCAGTAAAAGTAAAGGGACTTAAAAGGACACGCGTTTTCTACTTATATATTTGCACAAAGTAAAGGGACTTAAAAGTCCCATCTGTTATTATATTGTCGGTTTTTTGGGTTAAAAAAATTGCGGACACCCGCGGGTTTGGACGCAGATAGTTACCTTCCGGATTAGTGGTTTAAGTAGTAATAGGAAGGAGGCAGAGACATATTTGGTTGCCGGAATTTTTTTTTGTTCATCGGACTTTTGTGGAATTTCTGCAAGAACACGTTTGGTTGGTGGGCCCAAAATAAAGTCAGAACCAAAAATAAGCTTGCAGAAGTTTTTTTTTTCTTCCCAACAGTTCAAGCAACCTAACAAAGCATTTTTTCCCACCAATCAACCAAATATGGAATTTTTATTTTACCGCGATGCTTCCGGGGTGTTTTTTTTCCCACCAATCTCCCAGGAAGTTTTTTGTTCCACAAAAATCCCAAGAAGGAAAAAAATTCCGGCAACCGAACGGAGAATTTGATCTACCTAGGATTAACCTGGTAGAATAGTGCTAAGTAGTGTTTGGTTGCCAATCTCATAATAAGAGTAATGGGAGAGGGTGTCATTACCGATATGTATATATGTAACGAGAAGAGAGAGAGAGCAAAATTCTACCTAGACAAAATCTTCCTTTTTTTGAGAAGGATGGCATGGAAAGTATAACCATGGTTTTAAATTTCGATCGAAATCCGAAATTTCAGTGGAGACCGACACCGAAATGCATCAAAACCGAAACGGTCGTTTATTTCGGCCGAAATTTCGGTTTTACCGAAATTGGACCCAAAAAATATGTTTTTTTAATATTAATTTAATATTTCACCGAAATTTAATATTGAATAAAATATTAGTTTCGGGTCAAGTACCGGATTTTGAAATTTCACAGTCCGAAATCGGTACCGAAACCAAAATTTTAAGCCTTGAGTATAACTGTATAAGTAGGCAACAAGGTACCACGTGTATTAATTAGGATTGATTTGTGGTGCTAAATCGGCTACCAAAAACCGTACCTAAAAAACAGTGGACCAAGGGCATTTTAGTAACACAAGAACTATGATAAGGGCTTTTAGGGTAATATAGGCGAGAGGGGTGACAGAGGACAATTATTGGAGATACAGATTTTGTAGAGAATAGTTTTGTGCACGAGATTTCTGCGGAAGAATCCGTCTCTTTCTTGGAGAAATAACATATTTTAGTAGACATGGCAAAAGTTTTGCATTGCAAGAAAAATATCTCTGACATAAAAAATTTCCCTTGATACGGAGGGAAATGTATATGGCTATGGCTTATTTAAAAATGAGAACTTATATGATCAGGGTGCCGTGAAAACACGTGAAGTCTAAAAAAAGTAGGTACAGCCCACTTTTTTTCTTTTATGATCCAAACCGTTCATCTGTTTGGGCACAGCGTAAATAGGTTGTGCCCAAAAAATCATTTCCATAGGATGATCATAACCCTCCGATCTGTAGAAGATTCCATAAATGATTCTTGAAAATCTTCATATTCAGATCGGTTCATATCGGAAGGTTAGGATCATTCTATGGAAATGATTTTTTAGAAACAGATGATCGGAGGGTTAGGATCATCCTATGGAAATGATTTTTGGGCACTACCTATTTACGTTGTGCCCAAACAGATGAACGGTTTCGATCATAAAAAAAAAGTGGGTCGTACCTACCTTTTTTAGACTTCATATAAATTCTCTTTAGAAAGATATCATCATAAATTGAAGGTCCCTCTAAGTAAAAATGGAATTCAATTGGTTCATGTTATCTTATTCTGTGGGTGTAACAAAGTAGAAAACTTTATAAATATTTTCTTTTCCAAACTTTTCCAGAAAATTCCTGGAATCCAAACAGGCCAGCCTTCTCATTTATAGAGTTAATTGCCCTTCGTAAATAGGTGGCAGAGGGGTGTCTTATGAAAACAGTTTGCTATATTTGTCTTTTCGTGATTACATTTGATGGTCAAAATCACATTGATCATATGATTTAAGATTATATCCGATCTATTACATCTGACTGTTGGATTTAGGGTGTTAGATTTGATCATTAGGTAGTTGGGTTAGATTAACACCCTAAATCCATCTCCATGGTTGAGGCTTTGTATATCAACCTTGAGGTTGCAGGTTCAACCCCAACTTACTACTACAAAAAAAAAAAACCCTAAATCCAACGGTCAGATCTACTAGATCTGATATAATCAAACATTGTCGAGCTGGAGTTGATGTAATGTTTCCATCTGGTGGCCTGCATCAAGGCCACCAGATGGAAAGGCACTGTTCGATTAAGATTATAACAACCTATAGTGATTGCAAAACTGATTATTGGACTCAAATTTGAACCTAATTTTGAGTCCACTAATAGGTTTGGCCCTCACAATTGGTTGTCATAATCTTAAAAGAACTGGGCCTAGAGCTGACCAAAGCTCATTTTTGTGGTGGATTATGCTTGGAAGATACGTGCATTAATTGGAAGTTCTCATACAGCGAGGAAGAGGAGACGTGATGGGCATTCATGGCAAATATCCATGACGTCTCTCTTGGCAAATATCGTCCAAGAGGGTGGAAACTTTAAATGGAGTATGTATGACCTCATATTTTTTTAAATGAGGTCACTGTCGAGACCCTCATTCTTGATGATATTTTTAGCAGTTTTTTTTGTTTTTTTTTTTGGATGGTAAATTTTTAAGAATCTCTTCTGGCAAGATCCATATGCATGCCAACAAATCACTTATCGGCTTACATTTGGTATCTGAGCCCAATGTTAACCCCCTAGAATACATAAAGAGGAATTCTAGACTGAAGGAAGCCCTTGCAACGAAGAGGTGAAAGGGCTCTCCTATTGGCCGCACATCATCATCATGCATTAATACCGGCTGGAAAGTCAAACATGATGGTGCCCTTTCACCTCTTTTTTGCAAGGGCTCCCTTCAGTTTAGACTTCCTCATACATAAAATACATTTATTTTGTCAGAGATTTTATGTGGTCTGTGGGCGTGTATATTCCAGTATTTTTCGAAAGCTACTGTATATCTCACTCGAGAGGATGATCCAAACCATCCATTTGTTGAGCCACAACATAAATAGGTTGTGCCACAAAAAATCACCTCCATAGGATGACCCAACCCTCTGATCTATAGAGGTTTCCACAACCTGTTGTGGCCCCACAAATAGACGCTTCGGATCATCCTATCGACTGGTCCGTACTGTACTTTTGAAAAATACTTTACTGTACGGCTACAAACCATTGGGGTCCGAAGATGGCTTATCTAACGGCATGGTTGCGATCGTGGGCTCCGGTGACCCAACCTGTAGATCTGAGAATGAACCCAAAAAAATTATCAATTAACAATGCCTAATGGTGGTTTTTTTATTTAATTTCTTTCTTTTTCTTTTTTGAATTTTGGGTAATTAGATAGAAGCTCGAAGTGGACATTAACATATAACTGTTACCCGCCTGTGTAAAAACATAAATGAAAACACAGTAATGCATATGGTCCCGTTTCTTGCAATTATCACATGATGGGGTCCTCCTCATCTCACGAAGTTAGCGTGTTTCACGTTGTAATTATTTGAATAGATGGCGGGAAAAGTAATATGAAAGGAAGGAAATGGGGGTTGATTGGATGTTTTCTTTATTGGATAATCCTATTATTTTTTTGTATATTGATAGTTTAGGAGTTGAACTTGTCGGGCTTTTATCTAATTAATGGAACATTAGGCCCTGTTAGTTTTGAGATTGTTGACAACCGATTGTGGACCCCAAACAGATCATTGGACTCAATAATTTGAGTCCAATAATCAGTTTGGTTAGTTGTCACAATGTCAAAAGAAGAGAGCTTTTAGATTTTGATATTCGATTTTGAGTCGAGGACTTATTCCATTGTGTCTTCAAGTTTAACAAAGACTAATTTATTACTCTTAGGTAAGTTAGGTAGTTGGAGGTATTCAAGTGTAAAAATAAGTAAAGGTCTTAATTCTTAAAGACTTATTAAAGCATTTATGGAGGTAACATTGTAGTTTAAGTGCCTACCTAACAGTATTATAAGGCAACATGATAGTTTAAGATCATTCAAAACCTATGTAATATAAAGAATTTCCAGCAAAAACTTTTTGTCTAGTATGCTACTGATATCCCAACGACCTTATTTTGATAATGGGGTGAAATCACTTTGCTTCACAACTTTCTAATTGGCTTTTGAGAGCTACTTGGGAATTGTAATAGCCTTTGACATGTAGTTAAACAAGGTAGGAGAAGGTGAGTTCGCCCCATTATCCAAACATGGTTGTGAGGATATTAGTCCCCTAAATATAATGCCAGAGAATGAGGATTGCTCACTAGCTATCAATCTTTTCTTTTTGGTAGGTGAGTTGTGATTGAACCTCTGACCTCTGGGTTGACCTCTGGGTTGAAGAACAAGTCCTTGACCACATTGAGCTAGAGCCTAGAGGCTCAATCCCGTTGGCTGTCAATCTTGCTCAAAATCTCAAATAGTTGTGAAGATATCTCACGAGATAATATGGTTTTGAGGGCACACGCAAATTTTGAATTGTTTAATTAATTATATAGTATCACCACCCTCTTACAGAACTCATGGTCCCAACCAAGGACGGGTCCAAGGGGGGCGAGGGGAGGCAATTGCCCCCCTAAAATTTTGGATTTCTCCAAGTCTATATAGGTGATCTTAGTGATACTTCTTAAAGTTGACCCCCTTGAAATTAGAGTTGCTCCCTTAAACTTAGGGATTTTTTTTTCTCTATAGATTTTTTTTTTAATAAATCCCTCTTAACAAGCCCCCCAACTATGCTAAGGGAATGTCACCTAAATTAATCTCTCTCTCTCTCTCTCTAAAAAAAAAAAAACACCACGGGCCCACTTGATTGGATGATCCAAACTGTTCATTTGTTGGGCCACGACATAAATAGGTTGCACTACGTAAATCATATTCATAGGATAATCCTAACCCTCCAACGTATAATGGGATTGCCTATTAGATTGGAGTGTCAAGATCATCTTATGGAGATGATTTATGCGGTGCAGAACATGAGGTGTATATAGTGAGCCCGCTGCATCGAAATAGGAGGTGTAAATTGTGGGCTCCACCTTATGCATGGTTCAGGCGAAGATGGTGGGCCCCACCTATCAATACATGAAGTGCAAAATGGTGGGCCCCAACATGAGATAACAACCATTTTTGGATAAAACTAGCATATATGGCACTACCGTCGACCAATCATTTATATTTTCTGTATATCGTCAATCAATGTGTTAATTCAAATAGGCCTATATTTAAAACGTGAACTGAAATTTTCTTTCACTGAAAGGAACCCCTTAATTTCATTGATGTCATCCTAACATTCCACGTGCCAACTAAAAAATAAACTTGCATCTGCAAAGTCTATATATGAGTTTCTCACATGTTAGTGCCTTTTTTACTTGTATTTTTAGAAGGATCAAGGACAAATTCATAGACTTATTAATAGTTATAACCATGGTTTTAGGGACCGAAACCAGTATTCGGCGAAATTAGAAATTTCGCCATTTACCAAATTTCGGCCGAAATTTCGAGAAAATGCATTTTTTATTTTTAAAGACAAAAAGCGTTACGAAATTTCGGTTTTTCGGAAGTCCGAAACCGGTACCGAAATCGAAATTTTAAACCTTGGTTATAACACAAATTTGTAAACGAATGCCCATATCCATCGACAAATTCGTTTACAACCTAACCCCACGATATGGTTAGGTTCCTAACATGTTGATCATATTTTTGGGTGGGACCCATATTTAGATGTGCTCGCACCTCTAAAAAGCCTGGTCCAAGCCCATATTGAACGTTCTTCGTGTAATCATCGAAATAAAAACACATTTTCATCGTGAGGTCTATTAAAAAAAGATGACGTCATTTAGGCCAATGTTTAAAACATTGACAAGTCAAACCAAGCCTTCATTACACTTTCATAAACGGCCCATGGGCTCCTAGATCAATAGCAAGCCCTTATTCAAAATGGGCTTACATTTAAAAGTCCACTTGGGGCGGCCACCTCAACGGCAACAATCTTTTGACCAAACACGCAAGAGGATTGACCATGAAAGTAAAATCGTGAGCAAGCAAATAAATCAAAAGGTGTCGATGGGCCTGACAAGTCCTGTCTGGCTCGAGGTAAAATTTTGCATCCGAATAGATACTGGATCCAGCCCATTGACGCCCAAGAATCGACCAGGAAAAAAATGCAACATAAGTACAAAAACAAATGACAAAACACATTTAAAACGGAAACTTAGACCATGTTTGGCGATCATGAAATTTTTCTAGGGAATATTAGTTTGCAAATTGAAAGGACAGGAGGGACAAGATAGTGCTAAATGACTGAAAAATAGGAAAAATAAAACTCAAATTTGAGTACAATTTTTCTTGGGGAGTGATAAATCGACCCCAAATATATTAAAAGGACAGGAGCCACACGGGACTAGGCTATTTATCACTGCCCTTTTTCTTTCTCCCTGACTTTCAGCCAATTTGCATCCTCCCCTCACTCATGTCCTCTTAATTCTCTCCCTCTCCCACTCTCCGTGCCCCTTTCTCCTTTTTTTTTTTTTAGGGCAACTCTTCTCACATGTCGCCATTTCCGTGACTCAAACATGTGGCATATTGGCTGCTTTGAGACCAAATGTTATGTACCTAACCAGTACAGCTAAAGCCCGAGAGCTCATGTAACGCTTTAGACTAGGCCTTTTAAACCTTTCCGATACCGGGAAGGGTCTCACCTAGTCCCATATCTAGGGAGACCCCACTTAGGACCGTAACATGTGCCATTGGCGACTTCCTAGCATCTCGTTTAATAATAATTTAATACTCCATTAGATGTTTCATGTTTGTGGGAAATTAAAAGTGATAAAACTTAAAATATCTTAGTAAATTTAGGAATGTGTAATGAAACATTAATCTCTCTCTCTCTCTCTCTCTCTCTCTCTCTCTCTCTCTCTCTCTCTCTCTCTCTCTCTCTCTCTCTCTCTCTCTCTCTCACACACACACACACACACACACACACACATCAATACAGTTGAATTGAAGAAAACATTCAAAGAATAGACAGGAAATTACATGCTAAGTTATCTAACAACCAAAGGGTTCTTCCAATTAAAGTGAATGTCCAAAGGACCCTAACTAAGAAGCCCTACAAATAGCTAGCAACGGTTTGGAACTTGAAAAATACCGTAATCTATCTTAGTCGAGGTCTAAACAAATAAAGAGAAAAGACAAGCTTGCACTTTAAAAAGTGAGGGATGGTTCAAAGTAGGATCGGAAGCCAAAATCTGATGATCAATCCAAAGTCATCTTCCTTTGTTTCCTCCATTCATCTTGTCCCATGCATTTGGCCCCTCCACCTATTCCTCTCCTATATAAATGAAAGGCCACACTTCCTCCCAACTCACAAACTATAACCTAAAAAGAGTAGCCAAAGTCCTCTAAAACACAACAAACCATGGCAGAGAAGGAAGGTGGAATTGTGAAGAAGGGTCAAGAAGAGGGGCTGAAAATGGCAACTGCTCTCCTTGCAGAGTTTGGGCTGCCTCTGGGTATTCTCCCTCTAGCCGGCGTAGTTGAAGTCGGGTTCGTCAAGGCCACTGGATACATGTGGATCATACAACAAAAGAAAGTGGAACACAATTTCAAGATGGTTAGCAAACTTGTGAGCTATGACACTGAAATTCACGGCTACGTTGAGAAGAAGAGAATCAAGAAGCTCAAGGGAGTGAAGGCCAAGGAGCTCCTTCTGTGGCCCCCAGTTAACGAGATCACCGTCGATGACCCACCCATGGGAAAAATTCAATTCAAGAGCCTTGCTGGCATCACCAAGACATTTCCAGTGGAGGCCTTCGCCGCCGGCCAGTAAAATGATGAATTTTCATTCTCATTAGCCGTTAGTGTGGCCATGGCATTGTAGTTTGATGCCATTGATGTCATTAGCCTTGTTTTGGTGGTGTATGTTTGAATTTGAGACTTGAATGATTAGGATAGGAAAAAGGACTAAGTTTTTATATGGTGTTTTACCTTCTCACAAGTTGCTCTTTTCTCTCTTTTCAATTTGGTTTATGGTTGAATGGAAATAAATATTAAAGATATGAAGGAAAATTTTACCCTGGAGTGTGTTCTTGTGCAAATAATGTGGTGTAAGGGGAGAGCAATATTGAAAAATGATTTATATTGAGTTGATTCCGTTGTTTCTTTTGCAATCAAGAGAGATTGGATGGGTCATCACAGGGCGATCATGTAGGTAGTGGGTCCAAGTCTCATGCCAATTTGAGATCTCATTTGTACGAGTGAGGCATGCAAAAATGATCTCATTTTTAGCCACTTCCCACCAATGCCATATATTTTACATTTTTAACTAGTTGTCAGAGGCTATTACAATTCCCAAAAAGCTGTCAAGGAGACAATCAAAGAAGTGTAAAACAAAATGAGTCGTCTCATTAGCGCGTACACAATTTGGGCTCTAATAATTAATATTGCTAGTGGCTGCAATTTAAATAAGGTACTAGAGAATAAGGATTATTAGACATGAATTGTCCCTCACCCTTGCCTGGTCCTTACCCCAAGTCATGTAGCACTTCTTTCGTCTAACTCTGTCTTTACCTTTCCCATATTTCTGATGCACTCGATTTTATACTTGTCGGTCTAGCAAGAAGAAGACTCGAAGACTTCCCCTTGAAGACTTCCTACTGTCACAGGACTCACTGCTAAATAGGAGTCTCTCAGCCTGCATTTATCATTGGTGCCGTTGCCATGCAAGAGTTAATGGCTAATGCGACAACCACAAGTGATTCCATTGAAGAGACTAAAGAACATTTCTTATATATGTACCTACATACCATATGTACTTTTAACGACGTTAATGTTCACATGTATGTACGTTGAATAATGTTTTTTAAGAAGGACTCTCTTATATCTTATATTACTGATTTTTTTATTGATTAAAAATAAAAGAATATAAATTATAACCATGGGAACAATGTTGGTTCTTGGTTTAAGTAATAAGATATAAAAATTATAATTTTATGGAGCAATAATTATTACAGCCCCATACACGCGTGCACGCACACAAACAATCAAAACTATCTATATGGAGACAGTTTCCAGTGCTGACTCCATAGGAGAAAAGCAAGGAATTTGTAGAATTTATTTCTAATAAGATTTGAATTCTTTTGTCACCAAAATTATCTTTATTGAATTAAATGATCAAGCTATACAAAAGGAATTGAAGTGCAAATTGCTGGGTATTTCAACAGAACTTATATCACATAAACTACCATTGGAAAAATTGTATCAATTGTTATTAATTTATACAATACATCGTGCTCAGTAACAACATTGGTGAATAAGGTAATCTATACATTGATAAGAAAAAATATGAATGGTGATAGGGTTGATAAAAAAATCGAATGGATCGCAAAGAGTGATTTAATTAAGGGGAGTGATAAATCGACTCCCCATGTGTCTTTCTCTCTCCTCCAGGTTAGAGAGAGAAAAAGGAGAGAGATAGACGCATGGGGAGTCGATTTATCCATTTGGGGAGTCGATTTATCACTGCCCTTTAATTAATGATCAACATTTAAGTTGCAAGTTATGTGATGAATTGAACTCTTTGAAGATGAAATGAACTCGATGTGATGTTTCAACAATGCCATTTTCACAGGGCTTTCCTAATCACGATATTATATAAGGTCTGATTAAAATACTCATAACTTCTTTAATAAGAGAACATTGAATACCTCATATCAGTGCAAATTGGCCGACATCTTGGGTTAGATTTGCATAATATTCAACACAATGCACAATGTATCTTACCTTTGGTTGATTGGCTTGATAGGCGGTGGCTTTGGATCTCAATGTCCACATAATAACTCCAATCATCAAGTCATAACATCCAATAATTTATATCTTTTGTTGTCGAACATGGTCAGTCCAAAATTATAGACAGGCAATTGTTTACATTTGGGCTTCCTTTCTTTCGATGTAAAAATGGACGTAAAATTTGTTTTATGTTGAGCCTTAAGGAAAAAAATACACACTATTGTATGTTAGGATTGCGTGATCATTTTTACCATAGGGTTTCTAAAGCAACGCCTACCAGATGGATGGTTCAGATCACTCAAAGGTAAGGCTCACTATGCCATAGTGGGGGTGCCACATTATATGATAATGAGATTGTGCCCTATAGAAGGCTTGCTGCCACATGGTGTACCGCCTATGCTATGTTCAACAGCTAAAGATAAGGTGCACTTAACACACATGCTTTCTAATAATAATATTGGAAAAGTTTGAAAGCGAGCCTCGTGAAATTTAGGGAGGTACACAAGGAACCACTTTCGACCTACAAACTTACGGAGTAACACACTAAAAGGTGAGGAAGGCTAGGGTGTGACCATACAGGCACAAATGCATTGCAGCCCATCAGAATTTTAAAGTTCAGCATGCTTGTGATGTTCAGGAAAGTCCCCTTTTTTTATCTGGGGTTGAGCCTTTAGCTCTCGATTGGTAAAAGACTATGTTCAATCGTACCTTACCAACCAAACAAAAGGTGAGGAAGGCAATAAAGGAGATAAGACTGCTCCATATTTGATAATTGTCTATCACGTGAAACATTGAATGACAGAGGCACCGATAGACTGGTCAAAGGCATTGGATTGATACACTCATACACATGAAATTTAGATAACTTTGCCGTCCAATTTAGGAAGAAGATTCAAAATATATGGTCAAAGTATAATTAGTTAAGGAATTAATGTCGTTATTTTGGGACACATGGCCCCCATAATTGTATATTGATTATCTCTTAATTATCGACTTATGTGTTAGGTGCGTGGAATCTTACATTACAATGGCCAGAGTAATCAGGAATGTGTCTTGGAAACAAAGGAGGGATGTAAGGGTGTCAATTTTGGCTCGGGCTCGGAAGCTCGGCTCGAGTCCTTAACGAGCCGAGCCGAGCCGGCTGTCCAGGTTCGTTAAACTTACCGAGCCGAGCCGGCTGTCCAGGTTCGTTAAGCTTAACGAGCCGAGCCGGCTGTCCAGGTTCGTTAAGCGCCAAGATAGGCCAGGCTCGGCTCGTTAAGGCTCGTTAAGCATTTTATATATTTAAATATATATGTTATATATTAATATATACACTAAAATGATTGTCCAGGGAGTGAAAGGGAGAGGCAAAATATGTCACTTCTTTTTTGGAACCCCATTTGTTACTTGGACCACCCCCCTAGTGTAAAAAGAGTAGTCGAATTACACTAGATAGGGTTGTCCAGGGAAGATGAGGGGTGTGAACTTAATATAATAAAAGCTCATTAAGGCTGGTTCTAGCCCGAGCCGAGCTTTGGAGCTTAACGAGCCGAGCCGAGCCTGGCCAAGCTCGGCTCGGCTCTGCTCGACTCGGCTCGGCTCGGCTCTGCTCGGCTCGGCTCTGCTCGTTTACACCCCTAGAGGGATGTGATATATTCGCCCATTTTTTAAACTTGGGACAGTCCTGTCTAGTTTATTTATGACTACCATTTTAACCAAAAAGGGTTGTTCCGAATAAAAGAATGGGGCAAATATATGGTTTCACATAAAGCAAAGTAGAAGATTTCTTTTATAAATGTCATTCTCGGTCGGTCTTACCATTTCAACTGTCTTTCTTTTACTGTATTTCTAAAGTTGGCACAATGAATAATGCAGACTAGTCTCGTTTGACCACTGCTTAAGTAGACCCTCGCCCATATTCTTAACCTTCTCAGTAACAAAAATCCTATGTAGTCACATGATTTGGTCATAGGTGGAAGAGACATTGGGGGGTCACACGATTTAAGGTAAGATCCCCCAACATATCACAACGATCAGAAACCTAAAACTACTAATAAAATCTTTGTGGTTGAGAAAGTCACAAGTCACGGGTTTGATTGATTCCAATGAAGAATAGAAAGACAAGCAAAAGCACATACGCCATTTTTTCTTCTGTTCACACCTGATTCTTATCATAGATTATTTATTATATAGACCTTGTTTTTATTAATAGGCCTAAGAGGAAGGTTCTAAACCCTTTTCTATACACTCCTTTTGCTAGAGTATTCTAAGAATTTTTTTTCAGTGCATCCTTTACCAAATATGCCGACCCCAACTAGTTTGGGACAAAGGCTTAGTTGAGTTGAGTTGAGATTCTTTACAAAATATCTAACTCTCTTTAAGAATATTTACATACCTCAAAATATTTACTTAATAGAATCTTTACTCCTCTACATATGTTTGAAGGTTCTAAAAATTCCTACATAATTCTAGAGATGTCTATCTAGAAGATAGAATTCCGTACATAATTCTAGAGATGTCTAAGTAATTCTGCACTTCAACAAAAACTTCTACAAAACTCTAGAAGGTCAACTTCTCCGTGCTTATCTTGAGACTCTCAGAAGCTTATAAAGGGAGATGCAGTGAGCCAAATTGTCACCCCACTACAGTCGGTCTCCTCACTTCATTAAAAATCAAAACAACAAACGCGGTGTGTTCTACATTTGCCGGAATTTTTTTGGTTCTTGGGATTTTTGTAGAACAAAAAGCTTCCTTGGAGATTGGTGGGAAGAAAAACTCCCTGGAAGTATCCCGGTAAAATAAAAATCCCATGTTTGGTTGACCGGACTATGGTGGGAAAAATAAACTTTGTTAGGTTGCTTGAACTGTTGGGAAGAAAAAAAATTCTTCCGCAAGCTTATTTTTGGTTCTTGGGAATATTTTTTTCCTTCTTGGGGTTTCGTGCGGGGTTATTTTGGTTTCTGGGATTATTTTGGGCCCCACCAACCAAATGTGGGTTTCCTGCGGAAATTCCACAAAAGTCCCAAGAATCAAAAAAATTCCGGCAACCTCAAAAAAATTCCGGCTAGCAAGCTCCCCAATGAGAAATAGAAAAAGGTTAGGGAAAAGGGACCCTCTCTCTCAAAATAATAATAAGAGGAATAATAAAATAAAAAATTGGGGTCTTTTTTTTTCATAAATGGTAGAAGACATCAGGAATATGAATTACATAAACGCTCTTACTAAACCAGAAGTACCCACCTACAACAGGTATCAATGAATTACACGTACGTCTCTCACTAACCCCCACTAGTACCCACCGTACATCCAATCACCCATGCCTTCCAATATTGGTATATGATTTTATATACATGTACATTTGTCTCTTTCTCCCAGCTTTGTAATGGTGAGGAGGGTAGGGGGCAGCTTAAGCTCAAAAAGGGTGGTGGGAAAATAAAACCAAAGTGGCAAAATTGGAAAGAATGAATATGAAGAAGCAAATGGAAAACTGGGTTGTGTATCTCTGGTTCTAGCCTTGGCTCTATCAAATTATTATGTAGCTAATAGAAGGTGAAGAAAGAGATTCCCAGCGTGCAGACAGGAAAAAAATACAGGTGATTCTAGGTGTTGTAATGCCTCACCGAGTACTCTAACACCTGCTGGCTTGGGCAGATCATCTCTTTCACCCGTACCCCGCCTTTGTATATTTTGAATGTAGGAACAATCCTCACGTTCTCAGCCTCGGCTACCGCCAGGCCCTTGTCCACATTCACCTGTCATTAAACCACCTTAATTAGAAAGAAGGAAATGACCATATGAAAATTACAAAAATAAAAAAGAAAGGGAAATGATTTCAGCGCTACCATGTTTTGATAATGATGCGCGAAGCATCTTAACATTTAGTATTTAAATTGCTGTCAGAATAATATCACAGTTATCAAAAGACTCTTAGAAGCCTTTAAATACTAAACGACAAGATGGGTAGCGCATCTTTATCAAAACATGGTTGCGCTGAAATCATTTCCCAAAAGAAAAAGACAAAACGAGATGAATATGATACTTGGTTTTCTTGTATTTTGAGGTTACCTTAAGAAAATTCACATCAGGGTATCTGTGAGACAGGATGTCAACAAATGGAGATATCTGCTCGCATTGCTGGTTTGATGTTGCCATGAAATACACTACCGAAACTCCTGAAATGGAGAGCATGTGATGAGTAGGGGAAAATAGAGTTGCAATTCAGATAATCATTCAAGGACATTCATTATCTATCACTGGATATATAGGGCTGGGTTGAGGGAAAATGGTTATGGTTGCTCACGAATAAAACATAAAGAAAAAAAAAAAAAACAGTCCCGCCAAAAGAATAGCAAAAACACTGAAAACAGGCCCATATAGACTTCCCACAACTAATGTACCTCGTTTTAAACAAAACAATTTGAAAACAATCGGAGATGAAAATAAGATCAGTGAAAGTACAAACTTATATCAAGCTTGAAATAATATTTTTAATGGCGTGGCCATGAAGATAAGCATTATAGAAGCATGAATGTCCCCAGTTTGAAATTAATCGCTTCGAATCAAAGCAAATGAGGGTATGAAGATTTTAGTACAGCAGGGAAGTGAAGATGGGAAGACTCACCAGGTGACCTTATCGCTGTGCTAAACGGATCAACACCTGAAATTTCCTCAATTTCACCACCAAACTTCATATTGCAAACTTGCTCACCACAAACTTGCTCACCACGTGATTTTTTCAATGCGATTTGTGCATGGAATAGTGCCTCGGCAACCTCTTTGTCACCTGGAAGTTCTGTCCTCAAGACCTCATAATCGCACATGGATTCAGCCCATCGCTCAAGCTAATCCCAAGAAAATACAATAATCGATCAATCAAAATATTGCAAAACCCCAAAATCATATAAAAAGGGAAACGATGAAGGAAAAGTGAAGTTAATTTAATTCACCTTGCCATTGGAGGCAGCACGTCGGAGAAGGGCTTTCGTGTAATTAGGTTGGATTCTTAGAGCTTCGTTACAGTCTTCAACAGATTTCTCCCATTGTCCAAGCTTGAACCAGCATGCCGCTCTATTGCAAAAGAGAACAGGATTGGAGGGATCAAACTTGAGCCCTTCCCCATAAGCAACACAGGCTTCTGAAAACTTTCCCAAATTAAAGAGATCATTCCCTCGGACACGAGCTCTTGCGACTGATCTTACATTGAGTAGCATTGTAGCTACTTCAATGTTCCGAGGATCAATCTGCCCGGCTTTATCAGCAGCCGCAACTGCATTCTCAAACCTGCAAAATATCCATCATCCATTCTCATTCACCCAAAATCTTAGTTACTTATTTATCGAACTTTAAATTTTAAAGCTCTTAGCTCACTTTCCAAATGCCATTTCAACTTGGGCTTGGACAAAAAAGGGGTAAGAATCACAGATCATTCCAAAGAACTTGGTCTGCAACCAGGAGGGAGGAGACGGTTCGAATTTTGGTATGCTTGATAGGGCAGAATCAGCCTCTTCAAGTTGATGGAGCTTGAGCAGGGCCTCTGCTCTCAATGCAAGGAGCTACAAAGTCCAACCAGTTCAGACCAAAGTTATTAGTTATTAACTTCTCTATAATAACTATTTCAATTGAGATGATGGGAAATTAAATACTGATAATTACCTGAGGACATGACTCTGCTCCAGCTGCAATGGCGGCATTGCCTTCTCTCAATGCACTCTTCCAATCGCCAATTTTCCGAGCCTCCGCACATCTGCTCAAATGCTTCTCCACGGCTTGCAACTTCTGCAACTCCCCAGCATCAGGCTGCGGCTGCCCAAAAAATAAGTGTCTCCAAGCATTGTCAACCTGTCCTAACCTGCATAAATGTCAAGATAACATAATGCCATGGGCATGAATTCAGATCACTCAAATAGTGGTATACAAAAAACAAGTAGAAGCAATTTATCCAATTCATAAGTAGCAAAATACAGGACTCCATGATTCTCAATTACTTGTATAGCACAAAAATAATACTAAAGATAATCCTCAAATCGAAATCAGTTAACAGAGAAAAGACAGTACCACAATGATAATCCAAGAACCCAATGCAGTCAAACAGAGAAAAAGTTGGAAAATAGGAAAAAAAAAAACATGAATCTTGATTGAAATATCTCAGACAGCATAACGTACTCAGAGAAACAATGAATCGTAAGTCACTCTAACAGTACAAACAATCGAATGAAAAAAAAAACAATGAATCTATAAATTATTCAAACAACAAAAGGAAGTAATTCAAAGAGAAACAATCAATCTAATTCACTCAAACAGAAAACCATCAAAAAACGGTAATCCAAAGAGAACCCATAAATCTAATTCACGCAAACAGAAAAACAGTAAACCAAAGATAACCCATGAACCTAGATCATTAAAAATCAACACTCAGGAACGCAAAGAAACCCTACGACTCGAGAAAAACACCCACAACAAAACGGTAAAAGAAAGAACACTGCCAGATCCATAGGCATCATAGAATAAAAGAAAAAGGCGGTATAAACCCACAAACCAAAGTCATTAAATTACCACAAGATCACCAGAGAGCAAGATCTTTCACCGATAAATAAGCTAAACTACCACAAGATCACCAGATAGCCAGATCTTTCACCAATAAACACCACATATATTGCGAAACAACCAATTACTCCAAATGCTTAAGATGTTAGAGTTGGTGTTATTTAATCTTTTATACTTCAACATATATTTCAATACCGATGGAAATCACAAAGTAAACTAAAATGCAGATAATGACAACCCAAATCACATACATCTCCCACTGGCAACACTCATTTCACCCCATTAACTACACAATTCATCCTCCAAAACAACCATAACTGAAAGAAAATTGAAGTTTTTTTTTTTACCTTAGAAGCAGGGAGGCCAACCTTTGATGAGCCCTTCCATACTTAGGATCCAACCTCACCGCCTCCTCGCAATCCCTCACCGCCTCCACCAACCGCCCAAGACCAATCAATGCCGCCGCCCTATTACTCCGACAAGCAGCATTTTCCGGCGACATCATAATTGCCCGATCATACAAACACAATGCCTCTACAAAATTCCCCTTTTTATACTGCTCATTCCCTCCCCTCTTCACCTCTTCAAAATCCAAACTACCCATCGCCTTTTTCACCATAACTGCCCCTTCCTCACTCGATTTCCCCCTCATTATACTCCCATGCCCATAATTCCCCATCCCTGACCCCAAAACATCGCTCCTCGTCGAGCTTCGATACCCCATTCCAGTCTTCCCAATCTTCCCTGATGGGCATATGTTCCCAAGCACATTCCCACTTGGAGAATTTACTGAATTAGACCGTCGGTGGCCTGGTTTCGAATTAGGAGCAATGGGGCTTCCCTCACTCGAACCGGAGAGCTCGCCGGAGTGATTAGCATTGCTTCCGTCCGATCTTTTTATGATGGAATTGTTTATGTTCTTACTGGAAACCGACCCAGAAGAGCTTGAACTATTACTTGTGGTTGTAATTGCTGTTAAAGCACTTCCTCTACGAGTCCGGAGAGGTGAAACAGGAGAACCCAGATCGAGCTCCTTAAAATCAGGCTTATCCCTTTCACAGATCAATGCGCCATGGAACTGATGGGGTAATGAATCAAACCCTAATTCCGAAGAGGGTTTTGGATTGCTTACATTTGCATTCGACATTTTGTTTTGTCTGCTAAAAATTAAAGAATTTTGGGGCTTCTTTCCCTAATCCCCCTTCTTATAAACAACAAAAAAGAAGAGAAGAAGAAGACGAGAAAGAGAAAGTTCTGTAAGAAGAGGACATGAAAAGAGATAGAGATAGAGATAGAAAGAGATGGGGATCTCGTGATTAGAAAGAAAGAAGCAAGGAATGTAATGTGGGTGTTGGAAAGTATTCACAGAAAGAGAGAGAGAGAGAGAGAGAGAGAGAGAGCGAGAAGTGGAGAAAGAGAGTAGCTCTTCTTCTTTTTTCCCTCTTTCACCTTCTACTTCACGAGAAACCTTCTCCTCTCTCTCTCTCTCTCTCTCACCACAACTTTATTATTTTTTCTCTATGACACCCCTCTCTTCCACCGCAAGCCAAAGACGAGGCAATTGGGTTTAAAAGCTGGCATATGACGTATGCATGTTTAGATTCAATTTTCGAAAAGAAACCCTAATTTTAATGGATGCGTTTATAAGAAGAACAAGAAAAAAGAAGGACCCAAACCAGCCAACGAGGTGGTAATTATCAATAGGGAAATGATATCAGCACTTCCTTATTTTAATAATTGCACAAATCCAGCTTGTCTTTTCTTTTTTAATTGGGTTGTGACTTGTGAGAGCTTTTTAGGAACTGTAATGACCTTTGACAGTTCTTTAATAATAATAATAATAGATAGATAGCGAAATGATTTCAGCACTCCAATATTTTGATAAGACCCGCTCATCTTCTTGTCATTTAGTATTTAAAGGGCTTATAACAGCTATTTTAGAACTCTAAAATCCATCTAACAGCCCTTTAAATGCTAGACGATAAACATTGCAGTTTTGATATCATAAGCAATGTTTTGATATCACTTCCCTACTAAATTTATCCCTCATATTAATGACAAGGGGAAGGTTATCAGCTCAACCATGTTTTGATATTTGCACTAACACATCTTATCTATTAGCTTGGACATTGGCACTATCATAATCTAATAACTGCAGAAACTCAGCTTGTCTCTTCCTTTTTAATTGGCTTCTGGACCTTAGACAACTGTTTAAATAATATCAAAACATGGCAGTGGAGTATCCTAAAATTACAGAGATTTACATTTACTATTCACGTACTTTTTTACCCTGCCAAAAGGTGATGTGGTATTTTGGTAATTGAGAGTTCCTTGCGACAAGGGCAGCTGGCCATGTGCAGATCCCATGACAGCTGGCTCAGTCACAAACCCTAAACGCCGTCCAGCTAAGCACATGACGGAGTTATCCAGTTTCTGTGCTTCAAGCCTTAAAACTGACGGTAACGGAACGGAGTTACGAGTGGGACGTTAATTTTCCGTTCCTCGTAACTGTGACTGCTTTGATCCTAACTGTTCATAATTGAGGGTTCTTCGGATCACTATTTAGGTGTGGGTCCCAACATTTCTTATGGGCTGAGAAGGGAAATCGGGTGGGATCATTCATCACACTCACCACGGGCTCTGTGTCCGTTGAGAGTAGGGGACTGCAAAGAAAGTGACTCTAGCATTTTACTTTATTTGAAGGAATAACCTGATTTGCCATTCAAGAAAAAGAATAATCTGATTTTATGTTACTTAAGCTGCAAATTGCCTTATATTATAGCTAAAATTTAAGTTGTTGATTGGTTTTGTTAGCTGTTTCAATTTTTATTTTTATTTTTTTTAGTAACGAAAGGTGTTCCCACCCCCTTCAGGGTAGGACTATTTCCCTCCGGATGCGCGCAATCACCCGGAAACCACGTGCATCGGGTAAGCAAGGGGGATTCGAACGCTCGTCACTGGGGAGCAAACCCATGACTTTACGCCAAAGAGCCACACCCTTCCGGGTTAAGGACCCCGAGGATTACCAGTGACCCATGGAAACAAAAGATTCAGTTACATTTTTCATATGCTCTCTCCTCTTTTCATTGTTTTATTTTTGAAAAGATGCTAGGAGTGGAAAAAAAAAATTAATAGTTAAAATTCAAATAAAACTAAAATAGTATAAAATTGCTACAAAAATATAAGAAATCATTCTACCAACCAAATTGAACAAAAAAATATATTTTATTACTTAAAATATTAAAGGGGAAAAATACAATTACGCCCCATATTTTGATATTTGCACAAACCCATCTGTCTTTTCTTCTCTAATTGGCTTGTGGGAGCTTTTTGGAAAGGGATTTGCTAGCATCCATCGCAGAAGGCATTTCGTGGATAGTCTGTTGCACCTTACAGGCAGCCACAGAGGCTTACTTTTCAACAGATTTTGTCTTTATTCACGAGGTGGCTACTGTCAGATGCAAGAGTCCATCTGCAAAATGCCTTCTGAGATGTACACTAGCAAATCCCTTTGGGGAAATGTAATACCTTTTGACATCTTCTCTTTAAATACTAAAAGAAAAGATGGTCCGTGAAAAGGGATTTGCTAACTCCATCACAGAAGGCATTTCGCGAATGGTCTATTTTGGCAGCAGCCACCTCTATGGACACCATCAAATTCCTTGTGAAAATATTCGTGTTGATATCATTTCCCCAAATTTATTGCAATATATCAATAAGATAAAAAATGGGATTTGCTAGCGTCCATCGCAGAAGGCATTTCGCAGATGTTCTATTGCATGTTAGAGCAGCCACCTCATGAATGGAGACAAAATATGCTGAATAGTGAGCCTTGGTGGCTGCTCTGACGTGCAACAGACCATCCCTAAAGATATGAGGTTCTACTAAGATTAACAAAAATATCTTTAATTATGATTATGGATTTTGCATGGGTTTTTACCGCTATTTAATGAGTTCGTGAGGAGTGTAATACATATATGGATCTATAAAGTGGTCAGATATTCTATTACTACTCTCACCCAAGCACACTTAACTATGGAGTAATGCAATCTACGGTTAGAACACTTTAACCTTGGAAGATGTACAATAATTCAATGGATTCAGTGTCGACATGAATCATTTTCCAAAAACTACACAGTTAAACCTTATAACTTGATACATGGTAGCATTCAATCTCCGATTCAAAGTCCTTAGTTTTGCTAGGTAAAATTAAGAGAGAAATTGCTTGGATTCACAATGCATTGGACGGATTCGGTTCCGGAGCAATTAGTGAGTATTTAGTAGTCATGGCCCTAACCAATCTATTTGGGACCACTGTAGGTCCAATGGCATGTACGACCATGATGTATTTAATTATTATGGGAAGATATATTCGCCCCCATTTCCTTCACCGGGCCACCCCCTCTAGTGTTTATGATTATTCCTTTTACATTACAAAGAGGAGGTCCGGGTATGAGAACGGAGTACAAGGAAACAATAATGCATACATGTACAAGTTAAGCCCATGCCCTGCGCCGGAAGGTCAGCTTTTGATTTACATGGTGCATCATGAAGCTCAACGAATTGGGATTCTGATCTTACTGCAAAGGGACTCTTCAAGTCTTTTATCTATTGAGAACAAGGCATTGTCAGGCTCGTTGAAATTGGCTCATGAGAGAGAATGCCAGCTGGACTCTACAAAGAGTTCATCTACTAAGTGTGGCTTTGAACATGGGAAGAGGAAGATACAGATGGGAAGATCATAATCCAAATTTATTGAGAGAGAGAGAGAGAGAGAGAGAGAGTTTATTTAATCTTTTATACACGTACTACCCTCATGTGTGGCCCCTCTTTTTAGTGTTGGCATACACGTGGCACATGTGGCCCCTCTGGCCATTTCACGTGGATTTTTAATATTGAGTAGTTTTGAATTTTGAACCAGCACCTGTTGCTCTGATACCATTGGAAAAAAATAATTAGTCCGAAAGCTTAAGCTGTTAGAGATGGCATTATTTAATCTTGGGTTTTGTTAACGAGTGCCCTTTAACGTGCATTGGAAATGATTTTTTACAATCATTTTACACACTGTTTGATAAAAAATACTCATATTGTGTGAATTTATTATTAAAAGATGTGTAAAATATCATTTCCAATGCACTTAACACAAAACCCTTTAAGGGTCTTTTACACTTCATCATTTATATGGTGCATGCAGGTTGATTTAAGTCATCAGGGTGGTGCACTGGTGCCTTTGATACTTGATCCAACAGCAATATACTTTTTCAGAGGCTGTCGTTGGATCAACTATTAAGGACGGCAAATATGTCGTACCCCATTAGGTGCAGCAACACACCGACACGCCCGCCCGAGGATAGCTAAAGTGAAGAGCACCCTTGCAAAAACCAAGCTGAAAGGGCACCCTGGTCGCTTATGTGCATGCCTGCACATAATGGGGCCGGGGTACGCCAAAAATAACTTAATATTTTAAGAATAAGATAGATCAAAGTCCGTGATTTATAATAATACAGTCTTTTTCAAGAAAAGACAAACAAAATGGTTCCTAATGATATAAAATTATTAGAATTATCATTTCCCCTGTATAATATATCATATAAATAAATAAAGGAAATTGAATATGCTCTTGCTATGTGGAAAATTAACCCACTATAAAGGTAGGGGTTTTCTCTCAATAAAGCCGAAAATGCCAACAGTGACAAACGTAGGACGACTAATTAATATTGCGGTTGATGACGGATATTACAAGGTTTTGTTATGCTGCAACAATTATGGTGAAATGGTGATGCAGGAGATGCAATCTGGATCACCATTGGCAATATGGAGAGGGTTAGAAGAAGAGGAAGAAGTACTTGTACACATAATTTTAAGTTTTTTAGTGTTTAAGCTTATAATGTAGGGATGTAAAGTATGAGCAGGCAAAACTAATGGGGTGAGCTACTCATTCAATTATCCAAATGATTTATTTGCTGTGCATGGCCTGACAGATAAATGGTTGGGATCATTAAACATGTACTTCTACACATAATTTTAGGCATGCATTGTAGAACAACCTAAAATATAAACACGTTTCTACTATTTCCATGGGGTTCATATATAAATGTATGCACATAAATATGAGCAGGTAAAGTTATTAAATCTTTTATTCCCCACTTGTACTTCTACCAGCTCATATTTTGCCTTGGAAATGTTGAAATAAATTTTTATTTATGTGCATACATGCCTGATTCATTAGGCATATGAAAAAACAAAGGAGAAAGAATAGGTGTTTTGCTCAGCTATAGCCTATAGTTCAAGTGCATTGCCTCTTTTACTCTTTACCTAAGGGTGAGTTCCAAAAAATTCAAGATGATGGCCTTGAAAAATTGGGCACTTTTGAGTTATATTAACTCTTGGGGTTGCAGAGACCTAATGGGTGTGGAACCCGATATGTTCTACAACTTCAATTCAAGGTTTTAGTTACAACTCGAAAGTTTTAGCTTTTCGGGAATCTCATTCCCTACAAACTCCTTTTATTTTATAATCATTAAATAGTTATTAATTTAGCAATTTAATCATTACAATAATTACAATCAGCACATCCAAAGTTTAGAGAATTACAAGTGAGCCCATTCTTACAAAAACTTAACGAAATAATAGCACCTCCATATGATATTATAGGCATGGTTTTAAATTTCGACCGAAATCCGAAGTGGGGACTGAAACCGAATTTTCCAGAAATTCCAAATTTCGGTTCGAAATTTTGGTAATTTCGGTCTGAAATTTCTATTAAATGCCATTTTTATTTTATTTTTTTTAAATGTTACAAAATTTTGGATTTCGGTGGGGTTCGCAATGGGTACCGATGCCGAAATTTAAAACCTTGATTATAGGTAGGCCACTAGGCATTGATAAGAATCCTTGCCTATAAAAATTCCATATTCACGGATCTCACTTTTTCCTTGGGCTCTTAATGCCTTTGAGAAGAAGAGGGGATTGGATTTCTTTGGCTCCTGGGATTTGACTTCAGGCGATTGAGAAGAATAGGAGAACAACAATTCTTCCTTAGGCTCTTAATACCTTTTAGACAAAGGACTTTTTGGTCGATGCATGTAGAATGCGAATGCAAACGATTCGATGGAGATAGACAAGAATTCAATTTAACTCTTACGAGAAATACACAAACATGCGCCAGCGGCGAGTGATATTGAACTGAAATTAAAAAGAAATGCTCACCAAGGACAAATGATCCAATACCAACTAAAAAAAAGTAAAGTGCGGAAAAGTAGATGCAAATTATGAAATGATTCTTATTTGTTTTGAGGCCTCTTCTCTTAATGCAGCCAACTCCTTGTATAGTTTATCTCACAAACTGTTTATTGGCGAACAACTGCTCAAGAAATTCAAAAAACGGGTGTAAACAGATCTAGACTGCACACTATCAGCCATAGCCGTGTGGGATATTCTGATGTGTTCAGGTTGGTATTTCCCTCATGTTATCGTGTTTCTATGCATGTGAGACCTTTACGCCAGTCGTTCTGTTTTCTTTATAATCATGTCAATTACCTTTAAATTTGTTATACATTCCAATCACTAACATAACCAGTTAGACTTTACTAATTTCACTTGAATGAGAGGTTTTTGACAAACACCTAAAGATGCATCCCATGCAACTTTCATTGAAAGTTTTCCTGTCAATTTGTTTAGACCCATTAGAAATAGGCCACATAGTCCGAATAGGCCAAATAGGCCGAATGGGCGAATAGCACGGGTAAGAGAAATAGTAAAGCATGATAGTGCTCAACTGAAATTTCATCTAATGATACATTAAATTCAGTAGTAGCAGAACATAATGGATGGTTTCTAGTTGAAAACTTGAAACACCTCGTACTTACTCTTAATACAGCCATCCTACCAGTTGGCTTGGTATAAAAAGTGTTTCAGCCATTCAAAACTAAGTTCAGGACAGTAGAACTGATATACTCAGAGCCCTTTAGAAAAAAACTTTTCCCTATGGAAGTGCAGGACATTTGCATGTCCTAATTGCTAGACTGGCGCAGCTTGGGACGTACAAAATCCGCATCTTGAGGAACCGATATGTCCACGGTTGGCCTAAATTGTGCACAGACTTCAATGGCACTGTGAACAGGATCAGAAGAGAAGTTGCTAAGGAGGTCCTGGTTTGTGAAGGAACCATTGTCCACTGCCACAAAAGCCTGTTGGGTGAGGATGTAATAAAAAACGGGGAGCCCACTTTCTTGGTCCTAATCTAGCTGTCGTGGAGCAGTTATGGACCATGAACGAGACTCCACGAGCATGCATGAGGAGGTTCAGAGAATCCACTGCCTCGATAGCACTCTCATTGATGATCTCCGAGTATGAATGCCCCTTCTTCCTCATGACTTCAATCTGCATTATTAGTTAGACAAAGTTACAAGTATCAAAATATGCAGGCGTTTTCTATTTAGGCCCTCTTCGTTTGAGATTGTGGCAACCGATTATTAGCCTCAAACCTATTATTGGACTCAAATTTACATTTAAATTTGAGTCCAATAATAGGTTTTGGGAGCACAATCAGTTGTCACAATCTGAAACAAACAGGCCTAAGGCTCTGTTCGTTTGGGATAGTGAGAAGCGAGTGTGAGTCCCAAACTGATAATTGGACTCAAAATTACATTTAATTTTGAGTCCAATAATCAGTTTGGGACTCACAATCGGTTCTCAAAATGCCAAACAAACAGGGCCTAACCATCTCCAACACATCAAAGATTTCAGATTAATCTTACCTGAGCCATAATTATTGCCACAAAAACACCAGCAGTGAAGGGATGCAAGGGACCCAAGTCGCCTTTAGGAGGCCGTGTCGCTCGGACTCGCTCACCAACTTTCCACATCCGGGTCTGATCAATTTTTCATTTTTTCCCATCGGAAAAGCTGGCAGCCCTTCTTTTCCTGCCAATAAAGGCCATAAAGATGCTCCTAGTCTAAGTTATGTGACTCGGGGGGAAAATTAAAGCTCTGATGGATGAGAGAATAACATAATTGGAATCGACTCCCAGCCAAGACAACACTGCGGATCTCATTTCCACAGGCAACATCCTCGTAGCACTCATACAGAATGTCCATGCAAGGATAGTATGATGCACTGTACACAGTCTGAAATTCCTTTTTCCCATCCTCGGACGAAGAGTTGTACACAGACAGCATGTCCTGAAAGAAACAAATATATTTGGAATTTTTTTATTTTTTTTGAATGATTGCTCCTAGGTGAAATATTCGGAAGTATATCCGAATAAAAAAGGCTAAAATGAGCAAAGCAATCAAGGATAGATAAGATTAGCAACCTTTGCCGAAATGGTCCTTGATACTATTCCTCTTATGCACTCCACGGTGTTCTTGTAAGCCAGGTCTTCGCTCATTCCATTTTCAGTGTACCTTCTAAACAAGGACTCCACGATTCCATGGACTGCTCCAAGTAAAATACCTGCATAAAAATGTCAATCAGACAATCAATATGAAATGCAGGGAAAATATTTAATGCCTAAAACTTTAAATTGATGAACATGTAACTCACCACGCTCCCCGAATAAGTCACTCTTGTACTCCTGCTCCAATGTGGTGGCAAATGTAAATGGAGAACCAAGAGCAATTGACCATCCTAAGGCCACATCTGTAGCTCTGCCATCAATATCCTGCAAAATGTAGAGAATATGATAGATAGTGCACAAGTTGTTAATCCGATCCTCCTACAAATACAGGAACATATATTAACTATGGCCATGTTTGGTAGCCATAAAACTTTTTTCCATGGATTATTAGTAATAGGGTGGTGAGAGAGAGATTGCATGACTAAGGAGAGGGTGAGAAGTGGCTAAAAAGCAGGGAAAAAATAAATTGTCTTTTGATTAGAGTATTCTTTCCTTGCTTTTCAGCCCTCTCTTTCTCATGGCTCCCTATCCTTCTCTAACAACTTGATAAATTGTATTTTGATTAGAGTTTTTCTTTTCCTTGCTTTTCAGACGCCCCTCTCCCACCACTTGATAAACTAAAATTCCACGGAAAAAAATTTCATGGCAGCCAAGTGTGGCCTATAATTCCATGAAACATTTTGCTCAAGGAAGAAACAAGTGATGCATGGAATCCCAGACCAGCTTGTTAGAGTGAGGAAGACACCTGGTGAACAGCAAAGCTAGAATTGATCCCTGCACCATTTATTTCCTTGCCCTGAACATACAGCCTCCTTACAGAAGGACCCATTCCCTTGCGGCATACAGCAATCACAGTGATGTTGTTTGGGAAATAAAGCCCTTCGGCTTGTAAATGCCCCAAAAGAAAGACATGTGAAAGCCCAAGGATGCTGTTCGGTTTCATGTGAGAAAATATCTTCTCATAATTATCTGCCTGCAACACAAGTGCTACTGCATTACCATCGCATGATTATCTCTTGTTGCGGTGCCAAATTAAAGAGTGTAGACACCCCATTTTGACCAGATCCAAGTTCGCGTTGTTTGTGCGAAGCCCTATCCGATCAATGAGTTAGGACCCCAAATTCTACCCTAAGATAGGTTAGGGTCTCACTGAAATCCCCATAAAATTTCGTTGAAATCCGAGCTTGTTTGCTTAGTAAACGAGCTAAGAGAGTGAGCGCAATGCAGACCAAAAGGGGGGTTGAATTAATCAAGATGAAGGCTGTCAATGGGAAGAAAAGGAGACAAGTGTGTTATTTGTTGCAAAGGGGGGCGGATTAGCCCGTCTAAACCCTATCCAATTTGGCGCGCTCATCAATTTTGTGCGCCTATCAAAAGTGAGGAGTGCCGATATCCACAGATCTCATGTGGGTATATAAAAAATAACGAAAAAAAAAGGGGGAAAGAATTCATTTTCGTTGAAAAATCCAGAAAGAGGGAGATGAAAAGGAGAATTAGAGAGAAAATCTCAGATTTAGATCTGAGAAATTGAGGAATTAAAGAAGAAGATGTCTTCTCATTTTCGCTGGGGGGAAAGATCGAGAGAGGGATTGTAGAGAAGAGGGAGAAAAGGGAGCCGCGTCCATCGTCTCCTCTAACCGATCAACTTTCCCAAATATAAGGGGTTTAAACAAATGATTTCTCATAAAGTATTGATTTAAACAATTTATTATTCAAGATTTAGGGGTTTAAACCAATGATTTCTCATAAATTATTGGTTTAAACTATTGATTTTTCAAGATTTAGCGGTTTAAACCAATGCTTTATATCAAATATTGGTTTAAACCATTGTTTTTCAAAACTTAGGAGCTGATTTCCAAAATATAAGGAGTTTAAATAAATGATTTCTCATAAATTATTGATTTAAGCCATTTATTATTCAAGATTTAGGGGTTTAAACCAATGATTTCTCATAAATTATTGGTTTAAACTATTGATTTTTCAAGATTTAGGGGTTTATACCAATGCTTTATATCAAATATTGGTTTAAACCATTATTTTTCAAAACTTATGGGCTGATTTCCGAAATAGAAGGAGTTTAAACAAATAATCTCATAAATTATTGATTTAAGCCATTTATTATTCAAGATTTAGGGGTTTAAACCAATGATTTCTCATAAATTATTGGTTTAAACTATTGATTTTTCAAGATTTAGGGGTTTAAACCAATGCTTTATATCAAATATTGGTTTAAACCATTATTTTTCAAAACTTAGGGGCTAATTTCCGAAATAGAAGGGGTTTAAACAAATGATTTCTTATAAATTATTGATTTAAACCATTTGTTATTCAAGATTTACGGGTTTAAACCAATAAGGTGGGAGAAATTATTGGTTTAAACCATATATTGTCAAAATATTAAGGGTTTTCTCAACTGATTTTTGAAAAAATAGAGGTTTTAACCAATGATTTGCAAGAAATATTTGTTTAAACCATCATTTTTCAAAACTTAAGGGCTGTTTTCCGAAATAGAAGGGATACAAGCTGTTTTCCGAAATATAAGGAATTCAAACCAATGATTTTTCAAACATTATTGGTTTAAACCATTTATTATTCAACATTTAAGGGTTTAAACCAATAATATGTGAGAATTATTGGTTTAAACCATATAGTTCTGAAAAATTATGGGTTCTTTAAACTGAATAGGGGTTTTAACAAAATATTTCTATCAAATATTGGTTGAAACCATTATTTTTCAAAACAGGGGTTGATTTCCAAAATATAGGGTGTTCTCAACTGATTTGGAAAAATATAGGGTTTCCTAAACTCATTTTCTCAATTTTAAACTAATGATTTCTAACAAATTATTACTTTAAACACATAATTTGTGAAAATTTTGGGACCAATTAGGGGTTTAAACCAAACTTTAGGGCTTTAAACCATACATTTCTAACAAATTATTGGTTCAAACAAAACTTTAGGTCTTTAAACCATATATTTCTAAAAAAAATAGGGTTTTAAACCCAACTTTAGGTCTTTAAACTATAGATTTCTAAAAAAAATAAGGTTTTAAACCAAACTTTAGGGCTTTAAACCATAGATTTCTAAAAAAATAGGGGTTTTGAGAGAGAGAGAGAGAGAGTACTCATTTTCCCAAAACCCCTAAACTGATTTTCTCAAAACCCCTAATTTTTTGTTTCTAAACTGATTTTCTCAAAACCCTAACTTAAAATCTCAAAAAATAACTGAGAGGGAGAGGCTACCAACCTGGGAGAGGAGGTTCGCTCAGAATCAGAGGCTACCGGAGAGAGAGGGTGCCATTGAGAGAGAGGGCCGGAGAGAGGGAGAGAGAGAGGGTTCCGTCGAGAGAGAGAAACGCCGGAGAGAGAGGGCCGGAGAGATCACACCGACGGCCAGCGAGAGAGAGAGAGGTGAAAATTTAAAAGTTAACTTTTGAGGGTAAAAACTACGATTTTGAACTGAGGGGTAGATTTGTCTTAAAATTCCCAAACCAGTCACTATCACTCTACATTGGTCATTTAGAATTCTCCCCCCTTGACACGTCTAGGGCTGGCAATTTCACCCGGAAAAGCGGGGATCCTCCCCGCCCCGCCCCGCTTGGGGAGGGGATTCCCCGATTTGAGTGGGGGGAAGGGAAAGGGGATTTAAAAAACTCCCCGGTGCGGGGAAGGGGAGGAGAAGGGGATGGAGTTGGCCCCGCCCCGCATTAATGCCATTTTTTTCTTGTTTTTTTTTAAGTGTTTTTTTTTTTTTTGGGAAAACTACTAGAAACCCCTTGGATCAAAACATATCTACAAGATTCCCTCAAAATTTTCATAATTTCCATTAGTACAGTTTTGTCCCTGAAATAGCTTTTTATGTTTTCTTTTACCCATAATCCATTGGGCATTGTCCCTCATTATATTAGTATATTACCCTTATAAATCCCTAAAATCTCTCCATCTAACCATCACTGTAAGGCAACATTAAATTCTTTGAAAATCTCCCTCCCCCAAATAAAGGTAACATTTCTCTGATGAGTGGTGAGATTTTATATGGTGTGAGCTCGTATAGTTCATTATTTTTCACAAAGTCATGTATGGGCTACACCATAGGATGATCCAAACCGTCCATTTGATAGGCTACAATTTAAAAGTACTTTACAGGCCACACCATAGATCATCCAAACCATCCATTTGATGGGCCACAACGTAAATAGATTGCGGCCCAAAAATCATTTCCATAGGATGATTGCAACCCTCCGATCTATAGAAGGTACCATAATATGCAATTCCTCTATAGATCAAAGGGTTGGGATTATCCTATGGAAATGATTTTTGGGCCACAACCTATTTACGTTGTGGCCCATCAAATGGACAGTTTGGATTATCCTACAATGTGCCCATCAAGTGGAAGGTTTGGATCATCCTATGCCTATGATAGTATGGTGTGCCCATCAAATGGACGGTTTGGATCTTCCTATGGTGTGGCTCGTACAGTACTTTTTGGCAAGTGGGATTGGGAATTAGGGATCTACTAGGGACTATTGATCAATTAAATGAATCTGAGAGCAACCACCTTTGTCCCCATGTTAATAAAATGAATAAGACAAAATCTTAGCCTATGTGGGTTGTGTGGCTACTCTCACATGCAACAGCCAAGCCGCAACATGCCTGAAGTGATTGTCCCTAGCAAATCTTTAATTTTAAACCTAACATTTAACAAAGTAAAGTGAGAAAGTAAAGTGATTGTTCCCGAAGGATGCGGGGCGGGGAAGGAGAGGGGATGGGGATTAGATATTCCCCGTGGGGAGGGGAGGGGGATTCCCCACCATCCCCGCAGTGGGGAGGGGAAGGGGAGGGGGGAAATTCCCCGAAGAGGGGAAGGAGTAGGGGACCCCAACATCCGGCCCCGACCCGCCCCGTTGCCAACCCTAGACACGTCATTATCACATTAAAGCCCTTTTTTTTGTCATTTTCTCAAGAAAAAACAACTCACCTTGACCACAATGTCAGATTTTGCCACCACAAGTGAATCCCTCAAATTCTGAGCCTGGGCAGGACCCTATATAGAAAAAAAAAAGGAAGGAAAAATATTTTAAACAGGATAATCATTTACAAGACATGAATATTACAGCAAGAACAATGACTATTAGGGGATGCTACTTCTCCGCAGAAAGGGAAAAGTTAGCTCTTGAGAATGATTGATCACACACTAGAAATAGAACATTAAAAGTCAAAATGAAAAGGAAAGCGATAACTTAACTGATGGGCACTGTATATAAGAATCACAAATATGAAAGCAGGTGCACTTAGAATAAAATCAAATTTCCCCGATGAGGAAGATATCACTCATAAAATAGGAAAAGATAACAAGAGATGCAAATATATTGGGCCCACCCACAATGAACACCATATGACAGTTAGGACCAGTGTTTCAAAACTCAAATTCGGGCCAGAACTCGGCCAAGGTAAAAGGGTATACTCAAACAGAACAACACATTCCAATCTCCAGTCACGATAGAAATCCCACTTCTATAACTTTAAATTCAGACAAAATAACAAAAGCCAGTGTTCAACAAGTCACCTCCAAAGCAAAGTTGAGTTCCTAAAACAAGAGCATGTAACTAGCAATTTTGTGAATTGCTAAGTACAAATCCTACAATTAGATAAACTGCAGAAAAAACCAACACCATAATTTACCCAAAATTGCTTTACCCTATTTGTTTTCGGTAAACATCATAAGACAACATCGGCCTCATAGTCTATATATATGTTCAATGTACAAAAAAATATATCACTAGTATCCATGGACTATCCATTATTTTCTCAAAGACATATTATCTGTCATTTCTAGTATGAAGTATAAACTCCATAGAATGATCCAAACCATTCATTTGATGGGCCATAATGTAAATAGGTTGTGCCCCAAAAATCATTTCCATAGGATGATCACAACCCTACAATCTATAGAGGTTCCATAAGATGTAGTTTCTATTTAGATCGGAGGGCTAGGATCAGCCTATGGAAATGATATTTTGGGACGCAACCTATTTACGTTTATGGCCCATCAAATGGACGGTTTGGATTATCCTATGGTGTTGTATGGGTGGGGCCTACGTTGTTCAAAGATGGGCCCACCATTCCACAACGGTTTCTGTTGGGCCCACCAACTGTTCCTGTTGTGTGTGTGTCGAGAGAGAGAGAGAGAGAGAGAGAGAGAGAGAGAGAGAGAGAGAGAGAGAGAGAGAGGTCAAATGGTGGGAAAGTGACAAATACGTTAAATCCTAACTTTTAAGGTTAGCCATCTCAGTTCTCATGTAGACAATTATAAGAACTATTTACAAATAATCAAGTTAACCATCTCAGTTCCCATGTAGACATGTGTTTTTTTGTGAATTAAATCCGAAGAGACCTCAGATTTATTTAATCAGATTTTCCATATTTTATAGTTAATATAAAAATAGAAACATTTGATTCAATGCATGGTTTTTCTATAAAGAAAAATACCATTGCTTATGATTAGAAAATGAATTTCACAAACCATCTTTCTTGGGAAGGTTCACGTAACCACCTCAAACTTTTTCTTCATTGGACCAAAATCTTTTGTTTTAGGAACTCAAGGAGAGGTCAGAGAGATGGGATCTTTGTTCTAAGGAAAGCTAATACCATTTGAGCTAACGAGATTGCCATTTGCCTGGTGAGAGTACTACCAAGGTTCTGAAATGTTTGCCGATTAAGAAACAAAGACAATCGTGAGCTCAAGCAACTCTCAAATTTACAAAAAATAAGTACAAGGGTGGTTGTATCCTTCAATAAAATGGGCTGCTATCATCCTAAGCGCCGCCTGAAATCCCAACAACTCTCTTTACCACCCCTTCTCTAAAACAAGGAACCTCACTACAAGTTTCAAAGAATATATACTACACACATACACAACAGAAACCAAAACAGTATAAAAAGGAAATGAAGAAAGTATAGCAAGACACTAGTTTTTCTCGAGGGCAAAGATGCTTCTTTTTCATAATTTTTCTGATGTATCACGACCATCTCAGCAAGAGCAAGACCCTCCTTCCTCCAAAAGAAACTGGTACAAGAAAGCCTTCAATTTTAGTATCCTCCCATTCCCATGGGTGGCATGCCATAAGCTGCCATGGGAGGCATTCCCATACCCATACCCATACCCATACCCATTGGTGGTGGGGGTTGGAACCCCCCACCCATCCCCGCAACTGGTGGCGCAGGCAAAGCAAGCGGAAGCAATTGGGCGTACATGTTCTGCAAAGTAACACCAAAACCAGATGATCAAAAAAAAATCACCACCCATTAATCTCTCCGCTAGTAAATGATATACTTTCAAACAGGCCTTTGTTTCTTTCGACATAAAATGGATGTAAAACAAATTTTACGCCCAATTTAAGTGAACAAAAGGGCGGAAAATTTGTTTTACACCCATTTTACATCAAAAGAAACAGAGCCAGAGCTAATGAAATATGTAAAAACGCAATTAGGTGGCATGATTGTGAGCATTTGAAGCATCCCTGGAAAGGTTCAGCTGGGTTTTCTTGAGCCTACCTGTTGAGCAACAAGATCCTTCTCCTCCTGCTCTTTGCTTTTCACTTCTTGCAATGCTTCAAGTCGATGTTTCACTACCTCATCTACTTTGCTTGTGTACTCACGGATGATCTGCATTAAGAAATACACAGAATAAACTGTAAAGAAACATGAAATAAAATTCTGCAAAAAAACACATCCATCCACAGGCAAACTGCCCACTCACCTGCAGGAGGTATGGGAAAGTAAAGTCGACCATGTTGTTCATCCAAGCCAACTCGAGAGCAACATCAGGCCGTATTAAATCATAGCAAGTGAATAAGCATGAAGCAAAGCACTCTTTCTTTCCCTGCACGTAAAAATATGATATACACCATGATTTCACTTACAAAACAATCAAAGAATAGTCATATTAAATGAGGTAGAAACCAACTATTCATTATTTCAAGAACGTTACAATTGAAAGCCAGTGAATTAACAATGTTGGGATGATGTTAAACTGGTATTGACTATTGCAAAGTGAGAATGACAAAAATGGATAATCATCCAACAAATTGCCATTGTGGGAATGATATAGAATAGATTAACTAATCAACCTTCAAAGTAAAAACCATGAAAAGCTACTGGAAACCCACATTAAGAATGTGTATTTAAAATATTATCATTTAATTGATTTTTATGCAAATTCCCATGTAAGATGAGGTCTTAGCTCACAAAATACTCAGGAAAAAAGAGAGATTATTAATGTAATAATGTATTCACATACCTTCTCAACGAAATAAACCAGTAATTCCTCGGAAAGCTCACGGTCACCAGACTGAGAGCAAGTCTCCATGGCATCTTTGTAGAGGTTGTCCTTTTTTGATAATGCAACCGATTGCCGCCATCTACCTGCCTTTTTGTATATGTAGGCCGCAATCCTTCGCATTTCGAGAAGTTCATGTTTCTCAACCTGATCATACGAGTTTTGAGGTTCCCATAAGTGAATGACCATGAGGAGAGAGAGAAAAGAAAATGAAGGAAAGAAAGACATACTTTTTGTGCAAGTCCGATTTGATCAAAGTTATCATGCATGTCAATAGATTCACGCAGTCTGTCATAGTCCTCCTCTTCAATGTAGATTCCATTCAGAGCCTCATTCACAGCAGCCACATTGTTGCTCTGTACTGCCACCATGTATGGCTTCACAAGATGCAAGTGCCCAGCCTGAAATATCCCATGAATACCAAGACATAATAAACTTATAAAGGTTTCAGCGAAAATTGTATTCCAACAGGAGCCACAGAAAATAGAAAAACGATGCCAAACCATAAGTTGCCTCCACTTCACAACGTAAACCTTATTTCCAACTTGTTTAAAATTCATAAGGGGGTATTATGTCCTTTACATCTCAATTCTAACTTCACATACGTGAGCGGACGCTATCTTTGCAAAAAGAATGATAGATCAATTTATTAAGTGCAATCAGGTTATGTGAGCATAATTAGAAACATTGAGAACAATACGTTAATCTGTATGGTAATTTCCGTATGTTTAATCAACGGTAAGCAAGACCAAGTTATCAACAAGGTTTTAAATTCCAGTTTCGATCACCAAAAAATGGAAATATTTCGGTTTTGGACAGAAATTTCGGTGGACATCCTTTAAAATCAAGGGAATGTATGAAAACATATGCAAATGATAGAATTTTAAGATAAAATGATAGAAAAAACACAAATACACACTTAGAAACCTTCACATAACCAAGACAGTCATCCATTTTAATAACATCAAAAACCTAGTAACATAAAGCGCAGCACATACCACATTTCACAAGGTGATTCATATAAACATGTATACATGTACATACACCACATTTCACATGCAATTCATATGAATATAATTATGTAAAGGGAAGTGATATATCCGCCCCTTTTGACTACTTGGGACACCCAGCAGCAGTGTATCAATGACTGCAGAGGGACTGCAGGGGGGCTGATGTACTTCACGTCGTAAGGATTCAATGGGGCTGATTGCCACGTACACTGTTGCTGGGTGTCCCAAGTAGTCAAAAGGGGCGGATATATCACTTCCCTTGTGTAAAACATACTAATATAGTATACCACTATTCTACTTACGATTTTGACTTGATATGCACTTCGTTTTGGTATCGTTTCGGCGGGGATGGAAATGGAAACATTTCGGTCGTCTTGTGTCCATTTCGGTAAAAATTTAAAACCATGATTATCAACACATTTTTAAGCATTTAATTAGTTCCATCTAAATGAAGCAAGAAAAGCTCCCCACAGCTGCCACAGGTATTTGGTGATCAAAGGTACTTGAATTTGAGTGGAACATTGACTAAAATGTACTCCTCAAAGTTTAATTCTACACACTGTGTGAGTGTTTTTTTTTATAAGACCCCCAAGCAAACATGTACTTGGTCAAATGAAAAACAATATAAAAAAATACTGAATAGATCAAACCTAAATATAAAGGGGATAAAAATATGCACCTTGCGCATTATGTCAACTATACGAGTGTGGTCCACTTTAAGTGCAAGAACGTTAAGGAGATCGTTGATGAGGTCAGGGTGCTCTTGCAAGTAGAAGTGCACTGCCTTGTAATATAGTTCCACATTAGCAACCTTAACAGCAACATCCTTAAACTGCATATGATCCCATGCTTCAGGAGAATGGTTCATAATAGTGGTGGCGGCATTGTCAAACTCATCATATTGAATATATAGGTAAGTAAGCTCCTTCCAATGCTGTTGCTCATCACAAACACGGATAAGCTTTGGAATATTGAGGCGTGTGGAAAACAACTTGATGTGCTCCATGAGCTTCTCTGTACGGTATCTTGCATACAATATCCCCAATTCTGTAAAGATGCCCATGTGTGCCCGTTCCAGTCCCAAACCACTCTCCATAAGGGAGATTAGTTCATCAAAGCACCCTCTGTTTTGATAATAATCACTAACTTCCTCCAGGTCATCCACCTGAAATGAACATGCAGTAAAAGGTAAAACAGGTCTCTCTCAAGCGATAAAAAGAAATTTCAAGCAGCCTAGGCAGTAAAAAATGGAGTTTTCAGTACCTGTACAATGATGTTAAGGCCACATATTTGAGCTAAACGGAACTCCTCAGCATCAACACAAGCAAAGCAGACTTCCTTCCATGTCTTGGAGCTGTTGGCTTTGCGAGCTGCGTCGACCGCACCTTGGAACTGTCTCAATTTCACAAGAGTACTTGCAAGTTTTGCCCAGTTTGAAATAAATGTAAATATGATCTTTGCAGCTTCATAAAGGGCTTCGTCATAGAGTCGGTCACCCACAGTTTGAAGATTAGCAACATTTGGTGAGAGAATAAAATCTTCAATTTCAGCAAGCCTATCAATCTTGGCATATGCATATATGAGCTCACTATCTACCTTGGGTTCTTTAGTTTTTTGCCTAACCATAATCAAGTACTTGACTAAGTCATGGTATACATTTGCTTCCTCGGCTGCTCTAATTACATCTAAGTATTGAGTGGCATCATCTGCACGGATAAATGACTCTATTGCGTCACTTACTAGTCCTTCCCTGAGTTGCGCTTTTGCCACCTGGCTCCATACGGAATCCTCTTCGATTCTATACGCAAACTCAACTGCACGCTCAATGCTTTGGATATTATCCAAAAGTACATTCACTGCTTGCACATTCAAGTTGAACTTTTTGAATATGGCAAATGCCTCTTCATAAAGCTCTCCCTCGACGGCAATCTCACCAACTGCGGGTCCATCAAAATTGTCAAGTCTATTAACGTAGTCCATGACCCTTGACTTGTCTGCTCTAATAGCCGTAAGGATCAGCAGATTTTGCAGGTTGGAGTTGCCACTGAAAGCAGAATTTTGGAGTACAATCTTCTCAAGAAGCTCAATCAGCTCATGTGGAAGATCGGCGGTCATAAATGCTTTTACCGTAGCAGATACTTGCTCTGGGCTCTTGCTTTCAGGTAAAGCTGTTGATACGACTTGATCAATAAGTTGTCGCCGATATTCATTCTCAGGATTGAGAACTTTTTCCCACAAGTCTGCGTCCATCCTCTCCACAACATATCTGAAAAGGGTCAAAATGTTGAAAATGTTCAAGATTCTTTGATTGAAAAATATCGTTCTGCAACAATAATTACCAACCAGCCCTGCATAAGTAGGGACAATCAACCTAGAAAAGGAACATACCTAGCCTGAAGTTTGAAAAGAGAATTTTTATTGGTGACATTGATAAGTTCATCATCACACTGGCCTCGTCTGTAAGCAACGACTGCAAGAGTGGGGTCCCTCTTCTCACAGTACTTTCCGACAACGCGTGAGTCGTAGTATGGATTTGTGGTAAGGAAGTGCTCTGGGTTGTTATTGCTTTCAATGACGATCTTGCCAAGAGCATTATGAACGTGAACATCTTGGCTCCCCTCACTCACTAGATGTTCTAAGAACTGCGTGAGCAAACGTAGACGATTCCTACAATCAATGAAATAGAGTCAAATCCTAGACTATTTGCAAATACACACATCCACGATGCACAGACACATGCATGTGAATTTCAACTGCATGAATGCATACGGACACAGAAATGAATGAAGTGTGGATGCACACAGACACAGAAAATACCTCTTCTCACACTCATCAACCAGAGGCTCGACGGGAAGAAGAGAGCGGACAGAAAGAATAAGGCCTTTAATGAAATCTTCAGGGCATTCATCATCTAGTAGTTGCCCGACAACTAAAGGTGCATTACTTGGATTAACCTGTAAAGCCAATATATGAGAAAACCAACTCCAAGAAATATTTTTACCAAAAAGTATTCATTAAAAATCAGCATGCAAGTGTTGATTACACAAGCAAAGTAAGCACTGCAGTTTCCTAAAATTAACAAAAAACACAAATACTATATGAGAACAACATTGTAAAGGGGCTTACTTTCTGGACATAACCTTCAATATACCGCAGCATATTGTTCGAGTACAAATAGTGGGTCAGATCTGGTACAAATCCAAAACGATCACAGACATTTATTAAGGGGCGTGCATCTGGAAGTTTGGCTTCCATCAAAAAGTTCTTTGTTTTCTCAGGGTCATAGAAATTTGATTCTCTTGTTACACGCTCAACTTCTTTAATTTGGCCAGTTTTAGATGCTGCCTCTATGTATTTGAAATGTATATCAGGATCCTCGCTGCAAGTGCATATAAAAATGGCATCGGAAGGTTGCAAAGGGCGGGCATAAAAATTTCTGCAACCAGAAAAAAGAAAAGAAATACCTGGAGCTCAATAATGAACCTAAGAAGAAGTAAAGTCCTTCATAGGACTTAAACTGTTCAAAGAGTTTGATGCATGCATCCATCCCTAACTGGTCTGAATATTCTTTTGCAGCCTGTCATAAATAGAAAGCAATAAAGTACCAACAAATTGAATGCTTAGAACAGATAACAATGCGACAATAGGAACACTTACCTGAACAATTATCTGAAGATTCCCTCTCAGATTAACCAGTAGAAGATCTTTCATGCATTCCAGTGCCCACTCTCTAGAAAGGGTTCCAAAGAACTCCACAAGCGACTGGAGGGAGAAATCATAAATTGCAGTCCACAAAAATTGTCAAATGAGAAAAGAATGTAAGATTTACAAACCTGTGGCTCAATGGCATGAGTGTTCACAATTACACGCTTGATATCTGGCAGCTCGGTGTAGTGCTGCACAAAGTCACAAACTCAAGTTACATGTAATTAACATGTCGCAAGTGATGAATTTTCTAGTAAAGTGGGTAACGTCCAGCTTTCTTTTAGAACAACCCACGAATTAGTTAGACTGGATAAGATTTTTTCTACTGCTTGAAGAAAAGAAACATTCAGGTCATTAAGCAATTATAATATGACCGTATTTTCAGGAAAAAATATATTAAGATAGATCAGCAGTATCAGAATAAACGCTTAAAACCCACAAGTGGATTCAATAGAACACAAAATGCTAGCTGAACATTATCGAAAGAAACCCCGTTGAACGTGTAAATAGGGCAATGTCACTTTTCACATGTAAACATCGGTTGACGGGAGGTGCAGACAAATCATACAAATATATTAGATTAAAAATTATTTTGTAAAAACATATATCTAAATTGTTTAAAAAAACAACTAAACACAAACAGATATCTTGCAAAGTATTGTAAGCATAAACCTAAGGGAATTGCTAGCGTCCATCGCAAAAGACATTTCGCAGAACGTCTGTTGCATGTGAGAGCAGCTACATAGGCTCACTTTCCAACAGATTTTGTCATTATTCATGAGGTGGCTGTGGCTGCTCTCACATGCAACAGACGTTCCGTGAAATGCCTTTTGCGATGGACGCTAGCAATTGCCTAAACCTAATAGACAAAAATAACAAAAAAGGTAAACCAGGCTTTTCCAAGTTCTGGTATTCCCAAAATGTAAGAAGGGAAAGCCAATCCCTCTATATAACCATGAAATGTAATTAGCTTCATTCACCAATGGATAAGGAGAAACAATCTCGCCCAAAAAAAAGACCTTAAAGAACAACCTGACAGAAAACAGACATTGGGTATCCCTCAACAAAATTATCGATAAATGGAATAAAAATGTAGACCTCTTCTAATGGCAAAGGGAAAAGTCAATCCCTCTATAAAAATCATGAAATATGATTAACTTTTCTTAACCAAAAGACAACTTAAAGAAAGACCCACAGAAAACCGACATCGGGTATACCTCGACAAAATTATCAACTTATGGAATAAGTAGACATCTTTTAATGGCGAACGTAATGATATAAGACTTTCAAACTCGTCATCCTCCACATAACAAAACCCACCTACTCACTACGCCCTCCAACCCATTCTCTCATAAGAATCATTCAGAAAAACCCGCTTTATATGGGGGAAAAACCTATAAAGACTCGAAAAAGCATGGAAAAATGGGTCATTCAAAACAATAAATCTTCCCTAAAAAACAATTATTTATTGAGATGAGGCGTGCTGCATAGCCTAAAAGGAATGGAAATATAATAAAAACTATGTAAAAGAAAACAATTTTAACGCATTACATATTCTATCTTCTTCTGTTTCCATTTATTTCATATACCCTCTACCTGGTTTAGGGTTTTGCTTTTTTTCTCCAATTTCTTCTCTATAATATTTTCACAAACAACTAGCACCTAAATTCCTAAAAGGAATCCAGTACGGGCAATATGTACAGGAACTGCCTGACTCCATTTATGGTCCAATCTGTCGTTTAGAGAGAGAGAGAGAAGCTCATGGGTTTACCTGAAGTGCACGCATAAAAAGCCCTGCCTTCTCACAAAGTTGAGCAATCCTAGGACGGTCGTAGTGGCTGAACATCCCATTCGCCAAGATTGCGTCAGCAACATTCGGAAAGGTGACTAGATTGATCTCCAAAACCTGGATGGGCAGCGCACAGTTGGCACACAAGTAAGAAATGAGAAACCAGTCACAGCTCTGATGAAAACCTTACCTTTGTCTGAAGGTGTGCATGTTCAGGCAAGTTTGGCTTCAATACATCTAACAAAAATGCAGTTGCCTCACGTATCAAATTCCTCTGCCAAAACAAAATAAAGCCAACTTTCATCATTTGGAAATTGGAATCTGATGCAAGACACTCAAACCAAGGCCAGCTCAAAATAATTGTTCGGTCAAATAGCATTCATTAAGGAGAAGAAGAACCCTGTCAACAAAAAATTAGGAAGCGAATGTCACTGACAAACGAATTGGCTCATTGCAAAATTGGGAACCAAGGTAAAAGAATGTAATTGATAGAATACCATAAGAACAGATTGACAAAAAAGCACCAAATTAGGTCATGCTCAAAAGCACTTTAGCCTACTGCTTATACTGTCGAATAGTGGAATAGGAGGAAAGCCTAAGCTTTAGTTTTAGGCTCCAACCATTCTGAGTAGGAAAAGTGCATGCTCATACCAGAAACCACAAGAATGATTTATAAGAAAAGCAAACATTAAAAGAGAATTGTATGTGATACTGTTATCGGAAAGAATGAATGAACTTTACTAAGTACCGATGAGTTTTGAGCAAATACCAGAGAAAAGAAATATAATATCCAGCAAGCATCATGTTGAAAGGAAGAGGGCCACACATAAGAAAAAAAAACTTGGAAATCAGAAAAATGCTTCCTCCTACGGCTATTCAGCCAGCCAGCTCAATGACATCAAGCCTAACTGCAGATCTATGCTCCAATAGTTAGAGCATAAAAATGGATGTCAAGTCAAACCAGGAAGACATATGAAGGTGACAAAAGATTGAAAAGCATGGGATCGAGATTGTTTTCTTCACTGTTGCACAAACTTGTAGGTGCAATTTAATAGACAAAAAACAAAACAGGAAATTTTATATACAGAATCAGAAAAAAGGAAAAATGATCGAGCAAGGTGGTTCGCATTTTACAAATCAGAATACGCGTAACTACAAAAAATATTGTTAGTAGACTAAAGCAATTAATGGTGCAAGAACAGTTTTGAATTTTCTGAAATAACCACTAATCACCGTTTAAAACTCATAAAAATTTATAATCGGCAAACATGAACAGGTTATTTCACCCACCATGTGAAAACAGAGAGTACAGGGGCACTACAGTAACAAAATAGAGGGGAAATAAAAAGCTTAGGAAGAATGCAGAATTTTCCTAGTTCATTCAAAGAATAAGTTCTGTCTATTAAACAATGGCGCCATGGTAGCTTCATAGCTAAGAAACGAAAAATCAGTTTTTTGAAAGGTTAGAAATGAAAATTTAACTAAACATATCATAATATTTAATCAAATACTCATTCCACCCCCACCCCACTTATCTCTTATCCCGTAAACATGTAACAGATAAATAAGAATGTAATAGTAAAAAAAGATGGTTATTCCACTACAAGAAATTTTTCATAAAATCCAGTGCAGAAAAGGTAAAAATATGATGCGGATGGCATCAAAAGAAAATATAAATATTTAAAAAAAAAAAACTTGACTTGAAGCTCTATGAAGTATAGGAAGAAAAAGATACAAATGTCACAATTATAAGCATTTCATTACATTGAATGTCACTTATACTATAGAACTCGGAATGAAGATAAAAAAAAGTCTACTCTTTTGTACGAAAAGACTCTCACTCCAGAGACTCACATGAGCAATCCACATACATAATTCTCATGGGAGATGTGGAATCCCTCTAGTAGGGATCCAGCACTGTAGTTGTAGAGTCAAACAAGTATTGATTCTAAAACATGGCTAAATGGCCAGTCCTCACTAGAGAATAGCTTTAATATTTGAATGGAAAGTATTATGTTTGAAAATAAAAATAAATGAGACATGAAGAAAATCTTAGCCAAACCTGAAGGAAAAGATCTGTAATTGTGTTGTAATCAACTGGAGAACCTCCCTCCATTTGGGACATCATAAGAGCAAAATTAACAGCACCCTGCAATCCCCAGGGTCATATGAAATTGTCAATAATGTCAGGTGTAACAAAATAAAACGGAATCGGTACATCATGCCCTAACCACCAACCCTATTGAAGAAGCTCTAGCATCAGGTTGAACCTACCCATGTGACTAAACTGTAGACCATTTGTAAGGATAGAAAGTCTGTAAATGCATCAAACTTACTAGTAGAAAATATCACAAACTTTATTGCACTTAAAAGGACAGAGAAAAATAGCATATTAAGTTATTACTTAGAAAACAAAAGGCAACAAAAGAGTACCTGAGGATCAGATCTCAAAATAGTTTGCAGAAGGAACAGATAATCAGGTGTATACCCGACCTACATAAAAAAAAAACGCAAAAAATTCATCATGCAGGCTCGTACAAACAGCAAAAAGAGCATACCATACTTTCTCCGCCTTTTCAAAATGTCTAAAGACTCTAAACTACAAGCAAAAAACAAAAAAACAATATCTAAAAATGGAGGGATTGTGTGAGAAGATGCATGCATCGAATTACCTGCTTGGAATAAATAAGTATTTTGTCAAATTCCCTTCGCTCAGCAAAAGCCGCAACAACTTTGGGGGTGGCCCTTGCTTTAATGTATATTTTCAGTGCAAGATCATTGTCCACCGTCTACAAAACAACCACGTTTGAGAGGGCCAAATAGAAAAAAAATTATTGGAAAAAGTGAAATAATTTAAATAACTTTGAGATCAATAGACTTAATATTCCATATTGACACAATTGATAAAATAATATCCATCTCAAAACTATCGTCAGTACATCGAAGAAATACCAGATGGAACAAAGCAACTCTCGGTCTTTATGCTGCATGTATCCCCATAAAAATACATAATAGAATGCATTGAGTCCGTGTACAACATGTAGAAAATGGCAACCATTCATTTTGTCACGTGACACATGTCTAGCTCTTTGATCAGTTGAGTTGTGCATTGTATGAAAAATAGTTGTCCTCAGATTTTTTTTTACCAATTTCTGGAAAAATGCTTCAAACAACAATTGAATCTGCCCATACCAAAAGGATAGGCCCAAATGGTGTTGGAATGGTGGGGGCTGATAAAATCGTGGATGGAGGTTGATGCAGAATTAGGAGTGAGACTGGGATGAGCAAGGTTGGCAAGAACCTTAATACATCAACGTTATTCTATATATGTCTCATTATACTGCTGTGTAATGAAATTATAAAGGGTTAAGTGGTGTGAAATACCAATTTCAAAATTTCTAGTTTGTCACATACACGTTCACCCATTCAATGAGGAGTTTAAGTACAAAGCTCGTTATTGTGACATCTGAAGATGGTATGCAATATTTATCATCCATACCAACTTAAGTAGCAGTCTTGTATCAGAACCAAAAGCATTACCAGAGTGCTTCGAGCCTGCTTCAACCCTTGGTCAATATAAGAAGCTATTAAATAAAATTAAATAGAATTCAAAATTACAGAATAAAATGAAGAACCACATAAGCATTCCTTGTACACAATTTACTAAAGGGAGAATATAAAAAATAAGAGGCTCTATTAAGATAATAGAACATTAAGTTTAACTGCTTGTATAAGACGATGTGGGAAAACTGAATAGCACCTTGACAAGATCACCCAGCTCCTCGCTACATTCAAGCTTATCCTCGGCAAGCCAATTTTCCAGAAGATTCTTTTTATTCTGGTTCACAACCAAGCGAGACAACTCAAGAGATTCAAATGCATTAAGCTTTCCCTTTGTGAGCAGTGTCCCAAAGTACTGCAATAGTGGGGGTGTTTGTCCAGCTAGCACAGGAACACTCTACATCAGAAACAGAAACAATACGAACAGATTCAGAAAACATCCGCAAAACCATACTAAATAATAGTGGACAAAGACGGCCTATGAATGACAAGCTAAGAATCCGAATTAAAAAGCTGAAGCTTCTAAAGCTTCAAAAGATAATTTCTTTACAAATTGAAAACTCAATCTTCACAAAAATTATGGTTAATAGATAATGCATGACCACCGACATAAATCGCCAGATTTTTTATAAAAAAATGAAATCTAAGTATAAAAAGAAACTAGAGTAAAATTATTTCTAATATCAGCATCAGAACCCAATTAGTACCTGAAACTTGGCTACAGTATCTGGAGTGCGAAGAATTCCTTGTGGAGATTCAGCGGCAAGTTCGGCAGCCTCCTTGTATTTTGTTTGAGAAAATAACTCTTGGAATCGTTGAACAACCTGTCAAATGAAAAAAGTCCATAAGTAACTCTTGTTTACACTTCTTCTCTTGACAGATGCCAAAACTAAAACATGGCGAACATAAGAATATCATTTCACTTGTATCAATGTAGACTAAATGGAATCAACAATAACATGAGACTGAGTTCAAAGGTCTTCAAATGGACATGTTGAAGGATTCAATTGCTTGTGTTCAATATGACATGGAGTTCAAGCTCTTCAGACCGTCTTGTAGTTGGATCAGTTGGTCACACTAGAGTACAGGTTGATAAATATAAAAAAATGCCATGCTCATCAGTTACGCATGCAAATCATCAGGTAAACATTCACTCGCAATCTATTACAGACTGAGGTATCCCTGGTGTTAATATAACTTGCCATTTGTTTCCAATTAATCATAGGTATACCTAGTTGTAAGATGTCAAAAGGGGGCATGAGGTATACCAAGACTGAAGGAAGATGTTCCATTTATCAGAATTTATGAGGATGGAAACATAGCATAAGGAACAATGGCGCAAGGATAGAAAACAAACTAATGAAGTTAAAGAGTTTCAAACGAAAAAACAACCTGCTGTAGTATTATCAAAACAATATTCACACTTGTCAAGAATTGACACAATCATTCAGAACTTCCAATTCTGAAATTTAATGTGTCATATCACGAGTTGATATGTTGAAGAACGTATTATTAACAATGATTGGTTCAAGGATAAAGTTTCCAACTAACTTGATTCTACATTGTTAACTTACCACCTTCTCCAAAAGCTTAAGCTATTAGAGAAAGGTGTTTTTAATCTTTTATACTTTAACACTCCCCCTCACGTCTGGGCCGTGTGGCCCCTCTTTCTTTGGGTTGGCCTATATGTGGCACATGTGTGGCCCCTCTTTTTGGTTTGGCCATTGCATGTGGATTTTGCTATCAAGGAGATTTGAACCTAGGCATTTGCTCTGATACCGTGCGAAACAACCAGTTACTCCAAAAGTTTAAGCTGTTAAAGAAAGGTGTTTCTAATCTTTTATACTTTAACATACATAAACATGTGAAAAAAGAATTGAATGGCCAAGATATGCACATATATACCCTTCAGATAGAATCACCGAAGATTCTTATGCCTAATATCTAAATGGTAATCGGATCAAAGGAAGCACCCAGTATTAGTACAGCAATTAAGAATGCATCTTAGACATTGATGGCATCAGTGAACACCTGCGTAAGAAGTACAAAAGGAAACTACAGCTAAGCAGGTAAGCAATCCAAGATCCAAATACAACAATTCTTCTGAAGGATAATATCAGCCGATGGAGAGAAGAGTAGGGAGTACTCTTTTATCTTTTCTGCGGGACAACCAGGTAAAAAAAAGCAAAAATGCATACTCCAAACCACATAATTCATCAAACGGTCTCCAAAAAGCCAAAAGGTGTGTCCAAGAGTCCATATCATGTGAATAGACCACTTTCACCTCCAAAAAACTTCCCTTCCTATGGTTTCAAAAAAAAAAAAACTTCCCAGACGTAAACACCATAGATCCTTTCTATCCACTTTCTAACATTGAAACACTTCTAAACAGTTCTAAAAGAACCTAGAATGGATGGATGGAAGTCATCCTTTCCCGTGAAGGTTTGTGTATATGATTGATGAGATCATGGTTTTAAATTTCGACCGAAATCCGAAATTTCGGATTTCGGTGGAGACCGACACCGAAACAACAAAAAACCGAAACGGTCATTTATTTCAGCCGAAATTTCGGAATTTCGGTCGTTCCGAAATTTGACCCAAAAAATCTGTTATTTTTAATATTAATTTAATATTTCACCGAAATTTCGACCGAAATTAAATATTAAATAAAATATTGGTTTCTGGTTTTGTACCAGATTTCGACCGAAATTTCAAAATTTCTCGGTTCGAAACCGGTACCGAAACCGAAATTTTAAACCTTGGATGAGATCCAGGGTAGAGTGGCGGATTTCCCAATGTGTTTCCAGCATATCAAGAGAGTTTTTATTTTCTTCCCCTTGAGATTTTGCCTCTTGTTGTTTTTTATGTTCTAGTATTCGCTCTATTTTGACCTCTATCGCATGGGCCCGCCCCTTCCTTTTAATATAATTTCTTATCATTCAAAAAAAAAAGGAACCTCGAACCCTAAGAAAAAATAACAGAACTTTCATAAAAATAAATCAAATCTCCTCTAAAAGATTAACTTTAGAGCCCTAAGCTGGTTCTACTCTTAACCATAAATTTGTCCTAATTCAACCTTCCTACTTCAATTTAAACCTTCTCGGTTCAAATTAGAAACTCTAAACAAACAATCCCACCAATTTCAAAATAAAAATTTTTAAGAACCCAAACGAAATATTAAAAGAACTCAAATAAATACCACTAAAAGGAGTCTTTCTTCAAGGATCACTTTTCATTCTCCAATTTATATTTTGAAATATGGATCTGCAACGCATCAATTCCCTCGCAGCCAGAGAGTATTTGACTCTGGGTAGTTGATAATCTAACCCTAAGAGAAGGCCTTTGAATTCTAAACGAAGATTCTAAGAAACCCGATGCAACGAATAAGGTATTTGGAGTTGACCTCCATAACTTTATTCACAAATCTTCCATGTATATACTTCGAATTTTCTTTTTCGTTGATTTTCCAGAAGAGAATACTATCTTCTTGATGGAAATTCCTAGGTACATAATTAACATTGTGTTCAAAAACCTAATCTTCTTTTTGCTAGTCATGATATCTTCTTTTCGCTAGTCATGATAGGATTGGACTATCTTCCTTCATACAAGTGAATCAAGTTGCATACAAGAAAAGAGAGTACATTTCGTCGGCTACCTGACAGTGGTTTGCCAGGATCCCAACATGCTCGTTTTGATATGTGCATGGTGTTGGGATCGTGGTCTCAAATAGAGTTCTCACTGAGTACAGTTCCAGTTCGGGATGGCTACAGAAATTTCTTGTTCCCTGACCCTCCCTCTCTGGACTGTCCTATCTGATCAGCCTAAAAGCGACTACTGAAACAAAAAGAGAATTTCACAAAAATAATTCAAGTAATGCAATCCTAAACTCCATCTTGAACATTAAGCCACAAAATTAATACAAAGACTTTTCCATCATCAGCATAGTCTTCATCCCTTTCCACAAATGCATCGAGGGTGTCTTCATCGTACATTGGCTCATCAAAATTTTCTTGTAAATCCACATGTTCATTGTGATATTCATCAATATTGGAATCCCCATAAATCTTCAAATTAGCTGTCTCTTCTAGATATTCATCATAGTCCAAATTATCAATGCCTCTGAAAATTCTTCAGAACATTTTTCATTTTTATTAGTACTTTGGGAAGTGGAGCTCTTCTTCATTGTCGAAAGCTTTGTCTTCCACTCTGCCATATTCAGTTTGGTTTCCAAAACCTCGATCAAGTTGGTTTCTTCCAATTCAGACCCTATTACTACCTCATGGTAGAGTTGTGACCGTACTTAGCCCGGATGCAAGAGCTGAATATCTCATTTACCCCCGATTCATCTATCTCACCACGACAAGGCCTGAATTGCATCATAGTTTGAATTGAAACGTCCTCTAGCTCCACCATAATTCCTAAAACATTGATTCCTTGTGGCCATGGAAACTAGAAGCAAGTCTCAAATTATACTTGCACTGATACCAGATTAGCGTGGGAAGTATGAAGGAAATCACAACCAGATGAGCAGTAAAAAATCCGAACAAAATAATTGCTTACATATAGAGAATATCAATTGATGGAGAGAACAAGAGGATTAAGTGTTGATGTATGCATGAAAACCAGTAACAAATGTAAGCGTAAGTTGCACAGACTTCATTTTTCATAATTTATTAATATGTTCCAAAAAAGAGTATTTTGCATCATATAAAGATTCCTTTGACTACCAAAGCACTTTCACTCCCAGACATAAATACCATATACTTTCCTATCCAGTATACAACATTAAAACACTTCTATAAGAGTCCTAAAATAAGCTATAGTGTTGTACTTTCTAAGAAACTAAACGAATCTGCTCTGGTAAATGTAACTTTCCATCTTAAACTGGTTCTAACTGTAAACTAATCCCTATTCAACCATAATGTTAACCTTCTCAATTAAAAGCAGAAACTCTAGAAGCTTCAAACAGCCTCACCTGCTTCAATAATAGGGACATTCTAAAACACAAAAAAATCTGAAATTTCAAATAAAAATTACCAAAAAAAAATACTCTTTCTTCAAAGATCATCCTTCTCCAATTTCTGTTTCGAAGGGCTATGGATATGCACTTCATAATGTTTCCAATTGATTTGGATTTCGTAAAGTGTTGGATACATGCAAAAAAAACTGAATGAGCAAGATACGCAAATGCCAAATTACTTAAGATAAAAATCAGTAAAGATTCTTATACCTAAAAAATCCAATCCAGGAAGTGCCTGATACGAGTACCGCACCTAGTTATATATCCTTCCTAATGATGGAATCAGTGAATTCCACTCAAATGAATGAATATCTAAAGTTCTACAACACTGAAGGACCCAGCAGCTTGATTCAGATATAGTCCAAAGAAGAAGATGCCTCATCTTGACTCAACGAATTACAACCATATTTCATATACTCTTACAAATGCCCATCAAATTTAAGGAATGTTTGTTCTTGGAGTAATTCAGCAGAAGAATGATTACTATATGCTAAAAGATTCAAAGAGATCTGACGTGCATAGAAAATATTCAAGCAATTATGCACCCAGTACAGAGTGTTTGTGGTGGTGGGTGCGTGGGGGCATTGGTCAAAAGCTCACCAAATTTTCAGCTCCTGGAAGATTTCCCCTCTTTGCAAGGCTAACAGCCAGTTCCAAATTGTTTAGCTGTAAAATACCCACACGTCAAAAATCAGTCTGCGCCAAAATTTGCTTCAAGAGACAGATGCATTCAATCGCATACCTGACCGCTAACAAAAGGAACAATGGTTGCTTCATTGATAGTAGCAAGTAAAACTTGTCCTCGCCTATTGACAGCATAGAATCCCCCCACTGATGAAGCTTCTGCAGTCAAAAATATGGGATCTGGGCTAATTCGATTTCGGTAAACTGCAGTACCAGTCTCAAGGTCATAAACAAACAAAAGACCGAGCTTTGTGATCACATATATCAGACTGTACTTGTGTGATATCTGCACAAAAATGAATTCGAAATCAACACTTGTTTGATGATAGCTTCAGCAGAAGATACAGAACTAAATAGTTTACCTGCATTGACACCGGAAAGTCATCAGCAAAATCTGGAGGGAAGAAAAGGTCTGCTTGCTTCTTTGAAAAGCTCGGTTTTCCTAATGAGGCCATCTTGCAAATTGGTCAATGACATACAGGGCAGTAAAAAAAAAAGTGAAAGTCAACTCAAAGAAACAACAAATTTCAATTCATGCTTATAGTTATCATCATGCCCTACAAGTCTAGTTTTTAAAATCTAAAAAATATATATAATTACAATATATTATTCGAAAATAAGTTAAATAATTCATTTCCTGGTAGGTATTTTATGGTTGAGAAAACAAAACATTTATCCTACCAGGTTAATAAAACCCATGAGTGGGCGAGTGTCATCACAACATTTCAGCCACTACACCAATGAGTGGTTTCACAAAAGCCATTAGGAGCAACTTTCGACAAATTAGTGATTTAAGACATAAAGCTTACATGGGCCCATAGAAAATACATGGAAACAAATGAAATAAAAATTGGGAATCCAATACAGAGAGCAGAAAGGGAATATGAATGCCGAAGCGGACCTGGCTGGGCACCAAGCTCAATGACATGCAATTTGGAAATAATTTGGCCAGCGTTCATGGTTTTTGATGCAAAGCAAATAAGAGTAGAAGGATTTTCATTTCCGGCAACCTGCATGGAGACAAGTGGTGGTAAATGATTTCAAGAGCACACAATAGCAAGGATCAAGCAATAGGAAGGGGTTCACAGATCTCTGATTTTGAATAATAGAAACAGCAATACTCACTTTAAACAAAGCAAATGATGCTGCATGTGCTTCTAGAGCTTGACTACGTTGCTGATCCACAGAAAACAGCTGCATGTTCCCCTTGACAAGTTGAGGCCTCTAAACATAAAAACAACACATGAAACGCTCGTAAGTGTTACATCAACAGAAAACCTAATCTGAAAGAAATAACTAAAATACCAGAATGCAGAGATTTAAATTTGAAGAAGATAATAATGGGCATACCTCAGGTGCACCAGGAGCAATGCCAATTAAAACAAGCCATTTCTCAGAAGGATCGCAGCGGTAGTTGATTATTTGATTGTTAGACAAATTTGCTGTTCTCTCAAACATTTTTACAGGCTCTGAATCACCTGCAAGGAAGATAGAGTAGCATAAATCATAGCCTCCTTGTACAGAAAAATACTCGACCAATTTCTAGAAGAAAAACGTACAATTCGTTTCTCAGTAGCACTAACACTGAAGGCCGTAAGAATAAACAAAGGGCATGTGCAGCAAGCACGTGACATGGAAGTAAAGCAATTCACAGATAACACCTTTCCAACTTACCTTCTATGGACCAATGGTATACCGATGTCTGTGTAACTAATCCCAACAACTTCGGAGTGATCCATTTCCAAAACACAACCTATAGATATCACTTAACTACATTCAGTACGAAAATGTAACTGGAAAAAAAAAAAAGTTTAAGGGGACTACAATGTGACTGGAAAAATAGCCATAGAGTTACCTGCTCAGGCATCTGATAAGATTTCATTTTGAGCTTCATCTCAATATTGAATATTTGGAGATGGTCCTGAGTAGTTCCCGCAAGTTGAGCTTCAATTTGAGCAGAGAATCTTCAGTCAGACACTAAAGTGCAATATAAAAATCCTCTAGAATATAAAGTATCACGTGAACTTCAGAAATTCATGCAACACTCCAGCTAGGACAGGTGATTGCTTTGCAACATTTTTGAAAATAAAAGAAAGTAAAAAAATGTGGGATTAAGGCCAGAAGAAACTACGTTTATTTTTGTTAAAGCACAGAAATGATTAATTATATCATAAAAAAAGAGAAATCAGAACCATCAGAAGTAAACAAATGCGCAGTCAGGCCAAACCTGAAACCAAGATAACCAATCCTAAGAAGATTCTCCCCTTTTATGCAAATATTGCTCCGACATTAGTGTGGGTTATCAAATTTCTAACGCTGCTCTCTTGAATTGTCTGTTACATGCTCTAAAGGAAATCTGAATCTTGTACTATAGATCCAATTTTAGAGTGAATTATCGACTTGCTACTCCTGCTCCCTTGAATTGCTTGGCACATGCTCTAGGGGAAAACCTGAATGGTTCATAAGCCATAAATTGACTCTGCAGTCAAGGAACTCAACCAATTCTTGCACTAGCAACTTCCTAAATAATAACCTACAAATACATTCCTGCTAGCCAATCCCATGTCAAACTATATGAATGCACTTCATTAATAATAGCCCTTAAAACACATTCTACATCACCCAACTTCTTCCTTTGTACCTATGATTTGTGGACACGGACACGAGTGTCGCGTGTCAACACGGACACGAGTGTCGCGTGTCAACACGGACACGGAGTGTCGGACACAGCAAACCCCCAAACTTTAGAAACAGGGACACAGGGTAAAATAGAAAGTATATGTAATCATGATTTGTGAATGTGGATTTGTGTGTCCAGTTTCAACATGGATACGAGGTATCTAAATGAGGTAAACACAATATCCAATAAAAAACAGAATATCACACTTGACATGGCACAAAAACATGTCCACACACCTACATTAAGTCTAACACTTCCAGCAATACAAGTAAAAGTGTCCAAAGGAGTGTCGACGCGTGTGGACACGGGTGTCGTGTCAGACACATGAGTCGGCAATAAATTTGAAGTGTCGGCCAAATCATAGCTTTGTACAAGGTCAGATTTTTTTTATCCGAATAGCAACCATAAATCTGTCACAAATTCCTTTGAGAACACCTTGATTGGATGATCCTAGGCCCTAGATCTATTAAGCCTCGTTTAGAATTCCACCAAGAAAGGCTAAACCATTGGTTTTGGAATCATTTATCTTACATGTGGGGGATCCGCTCAGAATTGAACCAAGATCATGTTGGTCGCCTCGGATGCTCTACAAGATCAACAGTCTGGATTTCACATACATGTCCCCTGTGGGACTCACGACATGCCTTTTGGCATTGATTGTGAAAGTAACTTTCTGCCACAATAATTCTCATTTTGAAATAGCCTACTAGGTTAGTCAGTGAAAACGATGTATTGGAGCAATTAGATATTAGACACCCTAGATTGAAGATTAACTACCATCTTTCATTTCAAAACATTAAAGAGAGGAAAATCTAGGACTTCCCAATTTTGGCAAAAATCAACATTCAAGATCGAATGAGAGACAGTCATGGCATACCAAAATTGCATTAAAAGAACCATCAAGTATCATAATAAAATTGTATCTCAACTTCCACTTAGATAAAATATGAAGGTATAATGGCTTCTCAGGGTTTAAAAAGTGCAATAAGGGCATGAAAACTCACTGAAACTATCCATTTTAGGGAAGAATGTGTGATTATGGCATGACAAGCGCTTTCAGAATTAAAAATCAAGAATAAGAAAATATTGCTACCTTTTAGAGCCAGGATTCTGCTATTAGGATTCATCAAAGCAGAGTCTGCAGTAATGGGCCTCCTCAATGGCTGCATGGGCATACTCATATCCACAATAATAATACTATTTTGTGGAGAAGTTTCACGCACGCATATGTACTTATCTGACTCCATCGTCACATGAGTAAAGGTGATAAACTGGGGATTGACCCCTAAGCTTGAGAGCTGCAAATAAGTCACAGAATGGAAAAAGATAAATGCCTCCAATGTGTGAAGTAGAATGGATGTGAGATAGAACTGAATAAATCTAATATTGCATCCAACAGAATTCAGAAAACATATAACTGCAAAAGGGGACAGGGAAAATAGAAACAGAGAGTGAAAGAGAGCCCTCGAGTAATGTAATTTTTTCCTTTTTTTAATAAATTTGATATCTTCGTAGAGAGAGAGAGAGAGAGAGAGAGAGAGAGATTTCTTTTTAGACAACATTCTTCCCCTCAAGTTTCTATTATCCACAACAAATGCATTTTAATGGCCAAATAAAAAAAGGCATGGTCTTGATTCCCTCTCTGTTAAATTAGATGTTTTCAAGTGACAATGCTAATCTTTTGTATCGAAAATCAAACTGATTGTACAATATGTTATTTTCGTATCCTGGCATTACAGATTCTATTCATTTAAACATTATATCTTCAGCGCCCCTAAAATGCTGATACCATTTTCTGCAATCATAGATAACAGAAAGAAAACTGCGACAGTACTATAGAAAGAAAATTGAACTTCAGTAACATAATCATGAGTAGTTCAAAGCAACGTACCAGATTGCACATAGTTCAGGAAAGCAACTATACTAAATGTGACGCTTAAATCCAGGGTTTCTATTAGTATGCCAATCAAATATAAAACCATCTATTATTCATATATTCTCATCTTTCAACAAAAAAAAATAGAACATCAGAAAAACAATTACTAAGGACAACATAAAATTCTTAGGTGCATACTAGCTGCAATTCGTGAAAAATCAAAATGATTATGATGAATGATATAGCATATAGATCTTAAGTTCCCGTCCTCTAATACGCAAAAAATGAGTTGAAGTATCCAAAAATCGCTGCAGATCTCAAGGTCAGATCCGACTACATACAATAGCAAGATCACATAAAATTAATATACGAAATTTAAACCTAAAAGTCCGAATTGAGTTCAAGGACACTCTCAGACCACAAATCAACAGAGAATAGACATAGATCAAACAGTTTTCGAATCCAACACGAACTACAACAGAAATTCGAGACAATACAACATAAATTCGAAAAAATAATAATATCAATGAAAAGAAGAAGAAGAAGAATAGACGAACCGTTAGAGCTTCTCTCATCGTGATCGGAGCGTTCGCAGCAGCCATGGTTGCAGAGATCGATATCAATTCTCGAAATCCGATGAATCGAATCGAGAAGAAACCCTCGCGAGGATTTTAAGAGCCCTAGCTAGGGTTTCTAGAAACTGAAACGAGGGAGAAACGAGAGCGATAACAGATCGGAGAAAAAGAGTATCGTCTAAGCCGTCCTCTACAACCCTCTGCAAGGGTTGAAGAACAGCACGACGTGAAGTTTATAAAAATGAAAGGAAGGAAGGAGAAGAAAAATGGACTCTTGGTATTTGTACTACATGTGGAATTTCTCATCCCCCGTCTTGGCGTCTCAAATGAAATGTGGATGCACGTAAATTCAAATGAAATTTGCCAGAAATGTGCGTGGCGGCTTTGAATAATCTAATGGAGGAGATCTGCTCTGGTAAGTATAATGCCTTGGTTTTCTATTAAAATTACGAATGTCTCCCTGTTCTAAATCCTCGTTTTCTTCGGACAGAAGCAAAAATTCTGTGTAGTGGTATTTTCGTTATTCTCTGTGCACGAGAGCGGTGTCTGCGGAATACAAATCTGGAATGTGCCATCTTGGATTCCTGCTAATAACTCAATTTCAATTGGGCAGTGATGAATTCGCACCCCTTGTAGGATAATTCGCACCCCAGCGGCGTTAAAAAAGTTAAAGTCTGCCGCATAACCTCCTTTCAAGGTGGCGCGAATTATCCTGCAGGGGGTGCGAATTTATCATTGCCCTTTCAATTTCTTTTCTTTGACAAACGGCATGAGAAGATTCTTCAAAAAACACGGCAATTGAATCTCGGGATGATCGTAGTCGTTGATTTATAGATGTTTCCATAACGAGCCATCCGGCTATAGATCTGAAGGTTAGAATCATCTTATGGAGATGGTTATCGATACATGGCCTATTTATGTTGGTGCAGTAAAAAATGGTTTTGATCGTCAATGGGTTCTACTACCTTTTCTAAAAATAGTACATGTGGAGTGGGCTGACTGTCCCGGATGGTTTTAAATTTCGTTTTCCCCTGAAATTTCACTCAAAAATCTGTTGTTTTTTTAAAATTAAATTAATATTTTACGGAAATTTCGACCGATTTTCGGCCGAAATTTTATATCAAATAAAATAGTCTTTTATTGGTTCGCCAGATTTCAGCCGAAATTTCGAAATTTCAATTTCGTGGGGTCCAAAACCAGTACCGAAACCAAAATTTTAAACTGTGGTCACGGTAACACATGCATGACCCATGTGGGACCCAAATTTGATTGTTAGGATTGTTCCCACGGTGACTGACCTCATGGTTTGGATTAGGGGTGCAACTTGGGCCAGGTTTTGCCCGACCCGCATCGACCTGACCCAGAAATAGCATGGGTCGGGTTTAGAAATCATGGGTCTTAGGCAGGGTCGGGTTTTAGTTTAAAAACCCGGCTCAATCTTGGGTAGGGTCAGGTTTAAAGAAAAAAAACCTGAAACCCGACCCGACTTATGTAGATGCACTATGACATTTTTAATTATCTCTAGAATAACATAGCAATTATTTTTCAATATATTGATATAATTGTTTTCATTGAGGTGATCATGTTTGTGATGTGGAAATATAGTTTCCTTCTTAAATTTATACACTTGATTACATAAATTTAGAGATTTTTGGTGCGAAGATTTTTTTTTTTTCTACAACGCGTCAACGTGAAAAAACCTGACTCGATTCGACCTGACTAGACCCGAGAATTATCATGGGTAGGGTCGGGTTTGGGAATCGTGGGTTTTCTGGAAAAAAACCCAACCCGACCCGACCCGACCCGAGATATTTCTTGGGTAGGGTAGGGTGGGGTTCTTCAAAACCTGACCCGCCGGACCCGAGTTGCACCCCTAGTTTGGATCATCCTATGGTGTGGGTGGTACAATAACATTAAGGCCCAATTTGCAAGCCCCACCCATATTTTTCTTCAAACTAAAGTGTATGGTCCACACCATAGGATGATCCAAGCTGTCCCTTTGATGGGTCGCAACGCAAATAGGTTGTGCTCCAAAATCGTTTCCATATGATGATTGCAACCCTCCTATGGAGGTTTCCATAACAAGTAGTTTCTCTTTAGATCGGAGGGCTAGGATCATCCTGTGGAAATGATGTTTTTGAGATGCAACCTATTTAAGATGTGGCACATCAAATGGATGGTTTGCAACATCTTATGGTATGGGCAATATGGTTCATTTTGAAAAACATGCGTGGGCCTACCTTGCTCAGAGATTGAAACAAATTAATTGTTGGGCCCACCAATTGTTCATGTTGCAGAGAGAGACCGGTTTAGTAGTACTGTACCGGTTGTAGACTAGAAGAGGGGGGAGGATAAAGGATATCACTGCCCGGAAAAAATAAACCATCGCTAAAATCTAAATATGACGACGGTTTAATGGCAATTGGGTTTTTCTTGTAGTGTTAGATTCTAGGTGTTTTTTTTTAAAACTATACAAGAAGAAAAGACGAGGAATGCTAAACTCACATGAGCCCTTGGGGAATCCGGACGACAATGCCTTCTCCATTAGATCCACGTCACCTGCCTTTATGTTATCAATGCCATTATAAATGCACTAAGGGTGATGTTGGATCCAATGGAGAAGCCCTTGTGTACAATTTCTGCAAGGGCTCCTGTGAGTTTAGCATTCCTCAAGAAGCTAGTATGAGAACTACTTGAGAAACCAACCCCGCGCACCAAGGGCGATGCCAGAAATTTTGCACAGGGGGGGGCAAAAATTATAGTAAATTTTGCATAAGGAAGGGATATAAAAGTGGTAAAATTAAAATTTTAAACTTATTTTCTATCTTAGGGATGATTGGAAGGGGGTATATATATTTTTAAAACGGCGTAAGTATAAAAAAATATTAAAAAATAAAGGCATATTTTTTTTTTCCAAAAAATTAAGGGGGGCAATTGTCCCCCTTCCCTTTCAAGTGCCATCGCCCCTACCGTGCACCACATGATAAACTGAGCAACAATATAATCCATATTCAACTATGATGATCAAATGATAAACTGAGCAACAATCCATATTCAACAATCCAAAACCTATTATCAGACTCAAAATTACGTTTAAATTTTTAGGGGTGGCCAGAACCGAATCAGAACCGAAGAACCGAACCGGAACCGAAGAACCGAACCGGAACCGAACTGTAAAAAAATATTTTTGGTCCGGTTCGGTTCCACTGATGAAGAACCGAAAAATTTCGGTTCGGTTCCGGGTCTAATGTTCTCGGTTCGGTTCCGGAACCGAAGAACCGAACTTTGAATATATATATATATAATATTTTATATTCTATTATATATATACTTAATAATATAAATTACTTATAATATTAATAAGTAATAGTTAATACTATTCTTATAATAAGAAAGTAACTTATATTATAACTTTAATTAAAAGTTTTTATAAATTATAATTAATAATTAATAATTAGCCATTAGAACCGAAGAACCGAACCGGACCGAACCGATTATTTTCGGTCCGGTTCGGTTCGGTCCTACTGTGTACTACGGTTCGGTTCGGTTCTTACGGTTCATGGAACCGAGAACCGAGAACCGAAAAAAAATGAACCGAGAACCGAGAACCGAGAACCGAACCGGTTGGCCACCCCTATAAATTTTAGTCCAGTAACAGGTTTAGGGCTGACAATCAGTTATCATAATCTGAAACCAATAGGGCCCTCATTAGATTGGCTTTTCATGTTATATATGGAAGTGATATATTTGCCCCTTTTTTCCCACTTGAGACATCCCCCTCTGGAGTATTTGTGACTACTTTTTTACAGCAGAGAGGGCTGTCCCAAGTAAGAAAAAGGGAGAATATATTATTTCCCCTTATCTACCATATGAACTCCATGTCCCCTAGGATTAAGGATTTGGATCATTTTTCACCTCATGAAGTTAGTGATGCTTGTCGAATCCATACATGAGTGTGAACGGTTTGGATCGGCGATCCTTCTTCCGAGGGGTGTGCGTCAACCTGTTTCATGCGCCCACATACAAGGGTTAAGGACCACCCAGAGTCGAAACTCCCGGGGACCCTTCAACACTCAAGTCAAATCGAGGCACTAGGGAGAAAGGAGAACCATAATGTAGAAGTACGGTGGCGCACCTGGTGGCTTTCTTACCCTTATCCCGGAATACCTAGGGTTTTCTGTGTTATAGAGTTCTCCTATATTTCCCCCCTTTCCATGAGAATGTGGAAGCATCCTTGAATGGAGGAGCTTCCCCCACTTCCCCATATAGACAAGAGTTCCGGTGTCCTGGGGGCGATGTTACGGTGACATGGACCGTGTATATCGTTGGAGATGTCTGCGTGGCAGCGCATGCGTGTGCGATCCCGAAGGATGATTGGTCAGGATGAGAGATCTGGGAATGACAGATTGACGGTTGGCTGATACAGCCATGCAAGGATCTAGGGCAGGTTCTGGCATTGTCAGTTCGAGATGACGGTGTGCTGTCAAGGAGCTTTCCTGTGGAATACGCTATGCCGCTCGGAAGGAAGGAGTGGAGTTCAGTCAGAGTCGGGCTTGATCGTGAAGGACACTGGGTGACTCAACAGGGGTGTTGGTGCCACATGTCATGATCGGGAACCTTCGTCCTCTACACAGATCTGACGCTATGTTGCGCTTTATGTTTCGCTGGCAAGATCTTGCGCCACATGGCGTGATTGGATTTTGACCCCAATAGGCAGGTATGTGTCATACAACTTCTCATAGTAGGGATTTGCTAGGGAGCATCACAGAAGTCATTTCGCGGCTGTCTGTAGCATGAGAAATTAGCCGCATAGGCTCAATTTTCAACAGATTTTGGCTTATTCATTTAATTCATCTGACGTAGGTGCTCTCTCATGCAATGCCTCCTGCAATGGTCCCTAGCAAATCCCATGATAAAACATATACATGGGATAGAATCCGAGATGAGTACAATTACGAGGAGAAGTTATATATTGTCTTCGCGTACATGCCAGTATGAGGAGTAGCCACCCCTTGATATTTGATCCAAGGATTGTGAGGAGATCTTCTCCACCCTTGGATCAAATATCAACGCCCAATACGTGACCATATTGGACAACTTTATGTGAAGTGACATGTCCTCCCCCTTTTTTAACTTGGGACAGCCCATTAAATCGTATTTATGGTATATGAACATGAGAATAGGACTATAAGTTGAGTACTATGGGCCGTCTTCTCTTAAATCCATAAACTCTAGATGTCTCATCTGCAAGCAAAGCACGGAATCTATTGATCACATCTTTTTCCGTTGCTCTTTTCCCTCCTGGATATGGAGATTCATTCTTGGGAGATTCAATTATAGGAGAAAACCTCTTGACTCTCTTATAGCTGAAGAATCTTGGATTAGATCAAAGTTCAGGGGAAAAGGCCAATCTACCATAGCCATGAAGATTGCTTTTTCGGCTTCGATTTACTGCATTTGGATGGAAAGAAACAAGAGGGTATTTGATCACAAAGAGCAACACAAGCAATCCATTCTCAGGCACATTCTATCCATTGTTAAAGGAAAAAATGATTTTCCTCAAGCTCCAAGATTCCCCTTAAGACAGAAATATAGAAATTTCTAAAAACCTTGGACTTTCTTATCAATTCCAGGATATTCAGCGAAAGTAATGCAAATGGGAACCCTCAGACTGTAACTCTCATAAGTTAAATTTTGATGCTTGACAAAGCATCTTTAGGTGGGCTTATCCGTGATTCATCAGGCACTTCGATCCTCATGTACTCCTTAGATGCTAAGATTCAAAATATTACTGACCTTGAGCTCGATGCCATTGCTCATGGGCTAAGTATGGCATTTGGTACTCGTGTTCAGAATATTTGGGTTGACACAAATTCTTTGCTTGCTGCTCAGATTATCAAAGGTGAAATCAGATGCCCCTGGAGGAAACTCAACACTCTAGATAATGTCCTTATTCTTCTTAGATCAGTATCCTCTTGAAAAATTCCCATACATGGAGGGAAGCTAACAGAGCTGCTGATTTCCTCTATAAAAAGGATTGTTGTTGTAAATGGCCCATAGTTTTGCCTCAGGAAATCCCGCCCTATCTGGGCTCTATCTCGTATGAGGATTCCTCGGGATCTATCTACATCCGTTTGTAATATCAGAGGTTTGAAGGTCTGCCCCTGCCCGGTGTTTCCTCCACTTATAGCCGCATTTGGACATTTATGCTTTGGTGGACTCCCTCTTCTTGGGTCTTATGGATTGTTCATCCTTGCGATAGGAATTGTATGTCTTTGCTGCTGTATGTCTTTGCTGCTCTTTTACACTAGCCGGGGCTGTGTCTATTAAGAAAGGTGGAGAGTATATCATTTCCCATTTCCCATTTCCCATTTCCCATTTCCCATTTCCCAACTCTATAAGACTCTAACCGCTGCCATGACTACAGTAACGCGCGCCGAGTGAAGCGGGCAAATGGCCATACGTCATCTAACCCACCTTCCATCATATTCCAAACTCTTCCCATTTATAAGGTTACCCCGAAGAACACCAATACTCTCTTCACTAACATTTTCTTCCACACTCACGACAATGGCCTCTGCTTCTCAAAAGGTAATCCCTTCTATCCATTTCCTTCGCTTTTTAACCTCGATTCTTCTGGTTCTGAACTGATAAAAAATAAAATAATGTCAGGTTTTGGTTCCGATCGCCAACGGTACGGAGCCGATGGAGGCCGTAATCATCATCGATGTCCTCAGACGAGCCGGAGCCGACGTGACAGTCGCATCCGTGGAGAAGGAGCTTCGGATCGAAGCCAGTTGGGGACTGAAACTGGTAGCCGATGCCCTAATTTCCGACTGTGCTGAAACTACCTTCGATCTCATCTCTCTTCCTGTAATCTCTATCTCCTGAGATTACTTCTTTATTTACCTAGTTTCCTTTTGTTCGATTTTTTGGATTAGGGTTTTTACAAACACAAATCAGTTCTCAACTTGATTGATCTTCTTAGAGGGAGATCGGCCTTTTCACCTGTCCCCCCTTCATGTGCATAGACACAATTTTGGGCATAATTTTCTTCATTGAATCACAAAGAAACTAATGAGTTGCTTAATCTACCCTTCCTGTCTAATCCATCATCCAAGTAATCCAATGATCAGATCTGATATTTTCTAAATCCAAACTAATTTATTCCACTCTAGTGGGACTCATCTAGGCATGTAACAAAGTTTTTTTTTAGTGAGGAGTTTTTTTTTTTTTAAAAAAAAAATTTGTTTAGTTTATTTTTGCAGGGAGGAATGCCAGGTTCAACTACCCTGAGGGATTGCGGAGTTCTGGAAGGTATGACGAAGAAGCATGTTGCCGAAGGCCGGCTTTACAGTGCGATTTGTGCGGCTCCTGCAGCTGTGCTCGGATCGTGGGGTTTACTGAACGGATTGCGGGTATGATTTCGTTAAATTGATTTAATTTTGTTTAGCTTTTGTGATGTTGCATAGATTATAGATTTATTTACATTTCCTTTGTTTTTATTATTTTCTTAGTTATCAGTTATCAGATTTTTTAGCTTTGACAGGCGACGTGCCACCCTTCCTGGATGGAGAAATTGTCGACTGCTGCCACGGTAGTCGAGTCAAGGGTCCAACAGGATGGGCGAGTTGTAACAAGTCGAGGCGCAGGCACTGCAATGGAGTTTTCTTTGGCTCTGGTTGAGCAATTGTATGGCAAAGACAAAGCGGACGAAGTTGCCGGACCCATGGTATGTTGGTTTATATATATATATATATATGGGAACTTGGATTTCCACTGAATTTCAAAGGGAAGATAATAAGGGCCCGTTTGGATACCTCATGCATTTGTATTTTGATTTGGATTTGAGTTTTGGATACAAAACACATCAATCATCTTCATGATCATGTTTTAAGAGAGAGAGAAAGAGAGAGAGTGAGGGAGGGAGGGATGCCTCGCTGCTGCCGAAGCAACGTCAAGGAGCGGCGATGGTGACGGAAGTTGCCACAAACGTTGATTTCCAAATAATGTCTCGCAGAAAAGATTTGAAAATCGGAATTTTTTGCACTGTTGTAACTGATTTGGAAATTCTAAGGATCTGATCTAGTTCAAAATATCAACTAAATCCAAATCTAAATCTTGCCGGTATCCAAACATGGCCTAAAAGTATTAGCTGAATCCGGAATGCTTATAAGAACTTATGAAATGCGGAATATCTTGTAGTGTAAAAATTAATAAGCGATCATTTTATGATACATTTCGGGTATCCATGTCTGAGTATCATTCGCAATTGAATTCTCCAGTATTTATTTAAGAAAGATATGAAACTTATCACCAAACTCTTGATTTGGAACTCGCATTGACCAATCTACCTTATTAGAAGTCTATAATATTTGGCCCGAGGAGTGGATTGGCCATCTATAATATTTCTACAAGTATGATATGAATGATGGTATCACAAAATTACCAGTATGGGGGAGGGCTACACCCAACAAGAGTCTAACGATGCATCACAAGAAGTGATGGTCTGAAAGATCAAGCAGATTATTTGAAGGAATCAAAGAGACTAAGCATGGTAGACACACTGAATGTGGAAGAGGTACATATGATTCTTAAAGCGAGCGTGTTTAGCAGCACAAAAGTCAACTTCCCATTACTCATGCCGGTCTTTCATTGGGATTGGGGATCCTCTCTCCATCCCTTTGGGACCTTATAATTGAAAGAATGGAACAAAAATTGGCTTCATGGAAGAAAGAGTCTGTTGCTTAATGAAGTGGAAACTTGCTTCTCAATGCTCTGAGTGAGGATCGTTGGGCCTGCTCTCTGGTTCGATTGGCGAGAAACACTCCAACTAGGCAAGTGATTAGGATTTGGCTTGCGGATCAATATCTTCTTTGTTCACTTATTGGGGAAGGAGACTTGCTCAACGTTATTTGTTGCGTGAAGGATGTCCGTATTTGGGCCTTGGACCCAAAGGACATCTCTTCGGTGAATAGTTTTTTCCAACTCATTACGGGCATTGTGGGGTGCAATTCCCTGTCGCAAGAGCTTTTGAAGACCATCTCCACATAGAGTCACCGCCTTTGTGTGGACGGTGGCTACTAGAAAAATTAACACTTGCAAAAGATTGAAAAAGAAGAAAATCTTTCCTTGCTATCCATTGTTGCCTATGCAAAGCTGATGAGGAATCTTTCGACCACCTCATAATCCGTTGTTTGTATGTGCACAATTACGGGGAGCAATTGTGGGAGGCTTCGTCATCGCTTGGGTGTTCTGGTCCTCCATTGAATCCACTATTCATCATTGAGCGATGGGTCCATTTTCCCACAACAGGGAAGTTCTTTAGGGTGTCATGGCTTATGCCTTTATATGGAACCTATGGGAAGAAAGAATGATGGAATGTTTAGAGAATAGCGGAACAAAAATGGGCATCATTCGTTGGCCATAAAACAACCTTTACTCTAAAGGCATTCTTATTGATCTATGTCTTCCTTTGCAATTGGAAATCCTCCTTTGAAGCAAGCATCCTAAATCAAAGGCTCACCCCAAATGGTTCCTTCCGACCGAACTTTGACAATTGCTCGGTGGGCAACCCATAACCAATGGGGCTTCGTCGGGATTTTCAGAATCACTAGGCTGAATCATCAAGATTTTCTCTTGTCCGATTGGCTTGGTAGATCCAACAAAGCTAAAATCAGGGATCTCCTTACATGGTTTTTCATCTTTAGGGTCTGTTTATTTGGTGGCCAAGAGGTCGAGGGCAACTCTTCGTGTGCTATATCGTGGGCACTAAGCAGGTCGCTGGGTTCATGGAGATTGACCCACATTATTATCTAAGTGTTTTGTAGCATTATTATGCCATCTATCTCCGAACAATCAAGATCAACGAACAACATGCGAATAGGCTTGCAAAGCAGGTCACAAACTGTGATGTGTTGCTGATTTCCGATTTGCTCCCGTGATAATATACGCCATGGTGGATTATGTTTGAGTTTTGCTTGAGGGGACATCTTGTCTTGCTCCTTTTTTCCCCTATTTTCTCGATTGTAGATTCGTTATCTTTGCTATAAAAAAAGAGCTTGGTGAAGTTGGACAAGAAAGGGGTAGGGTCACTTGGTTGCGTGCGGGAGCATTTTGGGAACTTTAGAGATTCTGGTTACATGTTGAAACGCTCCAAAACTATTGGTAGTTGAGGTAACCATTTTTTAACCCAGAATTTATCTAGGAACCTGGGGCGCACCTTAAATTTTATTGATAAGGAAAGATAGTTGCAACTTACAAGAGGAGGACATAGAACCTTGCCTCTAACCCAACAAGACACAAGAAGAGGAAAAAATATAGACTCCTTTAGAAAGGAAAACATCCAACATTTATTTTGCTTGAATGTTATGAATAAATAATTAGTTATCGTTCAAAAAAAAAATATGAATAAATAATTGGTTGCATCTAACAGCTCCTTTAGTGTTCTTGGGGAGAGTATCTCAATCCCAAGAAACTAAATTGGTATTGGTATCAGAATACCTCCCTTGAAAATGTGAGTAATAAAAGAATTCGTAGTAGATAATATATTCCTTATTTATATCATATTACAGTAAATGTGCCAAGGGGATCTGTTTTTTACTTCGATGATGTCGGCAAGGACAAGACTATCAGATTCAATTCAGATTTAATCAATACCTAAAACAACACAGATACCATCTCTTATATCTCTAGCTAAGGGTAATCCGTGAGAATTAGAATGTGGGTGTTGGAGTAATAAGGGTATTTTGCCCATGCTAAGGGTAGCATGACCACCTCAATTTCGTTGGGATAATAACTGTAGGGTAAGGTTTGCGGTAATCCGTGAGAGTTAGGATGTGGGTGCTGGAATAATAAGGGTATTTTGCCCATGCTAAGGGTAGCGTGATCACGTCAATTTCATTGGGATAATAACAATAGGGTACCTCAATTTCGTTGGGATAATAACAATAGGTTAAGGTTTGCTTTCTCTCATTTCTATGATGTGAATCTGCACATGTTGGGAGAAGCTAGAGCTATGAGAGATGTCATTTGATACTGTGTTGTTTTAGGTATTAATAAAATCTGGATTGAATCCGATAGTTTTGTCCTTGCCAACATCATCAAAGTAAAAAAACAGATCCCCTTGGCACATTTACTGTATCATGATAGAAATAATGAATATATTATCTACTATGAATTCTTTTATTACTCACATTTTCAGGGGAGGTCTTGTGATACCAACACTAATGCAGGTTTTTGGGATTGAGATACTATTTCCAAGAACATTAGAGGAGCTATTAGATGTAATCAATTATTTATTCATATTTTTTTTTGAATGATAACCAATTATTTATTCATAATATTCACGCAAAATAAATGTTGCATGTTTTTTTTTCTAAAGGGGTTTTTATTTTTTCCTTTTCTTGTGTCTTGTTGGGGTTAGAGACAAGGTTCTATGTCCTCTTTTAAGTTGCAACTACTTTCCTTATCAATAAATTCCGGGTTAAAAATATGTCCATCAATGTATTACATGAGATTTTATATGGTAGCATATATTTCCAGAAATTAATGTGGCTTCCATATATATTTGGATGATCTAAACCATTTATTTTGGTTCCTAAGCCGTGTCTCCGTTTCTAGATTTCATCCTGAACGACATGTTTCAACCGAAATTTAAAACCATGCCCAACAGTACCTAAGATTCACATTAGTCACATTAACACACAACAAAATTCCTACCATGCAATGGGTACATTAGTGCTCGAACTAGTGTCACCTATCATTACAACGGGAGATTAGTTAAGGAAAAGGACGAAGGCAAAAATGGAAATGGCCACTTCAGCAATAAATGAAATGCTTGCAGCAATAAGAACCGTCCCTTCGTGGTCTACATCAATAGGTATTGAAAAACATAAATTTGTGTATGTTCCAATGGGGGTAAATATGGGGTAAAACATTTATTTACCTCACACATAAAAGTGGCGGTTGTTTCAGTGACTGTAACTTGTGCGACTTACCCCTCTGGAAGTTGTAAGCATGGTTTTAAATTTTGGCCGAAATCTGAAATTTGGGACTGAAATTTTGAAATTTCGTATTTCGGCCGAAATTGGGTCATTAAAAATTTCGGCCGAAATGATCGAAATTTTTTTTAAAAAAAAAACGGGTTTCGGTAGGGACTGAAACCGAAATTTGAGCCCTTGGTTTTAACTTGTAAGCAAGGTTTTAAATTTCAGTTTTGGAGGTAATTTTGGGGTTAACCGAAACCGAAATTGTAGCCAAAATCCCAAAATTTCGGCCAAAATTTGGTAAAGGCTCACGAAATGTTGGTAATTTCCAAAATCCTGAAATTACTGAAATTTTGGTAATTTCGGCTGAAATTTGGTAAAGGAATAAAAAACTAATATTTCAGCAAAAATTTCGCTGAAATTTCTGAAATTTTGGTTTCGGAATGTTTCGGTTTCGGTCCTCACCGAAATCCAAAATTTCAGTCTAAAATTTAAAACCTTGGTTGTAAGTAGCTTCCTCCCTAGCCCATCATTTACCCCAAAATAGGGTAAGTCGCATACCCGCCTTAGAGTTGGTAATTAGAAATGGGCTAGGTATCTCTCTCTCTCTCTCTCTCTCTCTCTCTCTCTCTCTCTCATGTGCTTAGCACATAGCATCTACTAGTAAAATGAAGAATTGTAGTGTGTATTTTGGAGATCTTGTGAATTATCACGAGGTATTATTGATCTTCCTTTCCGTGAAGGAAAAATATTTTGTTTTTTGTCATTTTATGGGGAAAAAATCTTTTCATACAATCAAAGCCGCTTGATCATGGGTGATGTAAAAAAAATCATTGATGATCTCTCCAAGCCGTTGATTCTTTGCATGCCTCTATCAATCTGTTGTTAATAGAGTGAATGAGAAAGACAGAGAGGGTGCCTCTATCTGACTGCCATCACAACCACACATTCCACATGGGTCCACTAAAGTCTGTTTGATGCATCGTTCATGTGGCATGCTTTAGGTTATAGAGTACATTAATGATTGATCTAGTGGGCTGCCTTGAGTGTTGCCAATTGTGCATGTGGCACATACAAAGGGTGAGTAAATTTACGTCCTTCGTTTGGTCCCCACCGTTGGTAGGTTTTTTTTAATAGCGATTTTTTTTATTAAAATAAAGGGAAAGCCCCGAGACCGAGGTGGTCAGGAACATAAAAGAAGAACATACTAAGAATAAAAGGAAAATAAAACATCGACCCTTAGGGCGTAGGAAGTCAAAGTTCTCTAAGACCGCTTTACTAACTCCCGATCTTGCAGGTCCATTCACATTGTTATTCACCGATCTCTTGATGTGTTGAAACCTATGATTTGGCCGACACTTTGAATTTATTGCTGACACCCGTGTCGTGTCGGAAGTGTCGTGTCCGACACGACACCCGTGTCCACATGTGTCGACACTCCTTTAGACTCTTTGGAATGTACTGCTATAAGTGTGATTAACTTTGTATGTATATATGTGTACGAGTGTGACACTATTTCTAGATTCTTAGGGGTTGTCATGTCGGATACCTCGTATCCGTGTCAAAACTCTGCACATGAATCCGTGTCCACAAATTATGATCATATGCATTTTCTATTTTAACCGTGTCCCCGTTTCTAAATTTTGGGAGTTTGCAGTGTCCGACACTTCGTGTCCGTGTCTACACGCGACACTCGTGTCTATGTCCACAAATCATAGGTTGAAACTGAACTTTGAACTCTGCAACTTGCTCCTAAATCTCGTCAGCCATGGCATCAAATCTCTAGGGATGGGGTTGGCTACCGTCCATCCATCTAATAACATTAAGCGAGTCTCCCTCCACAATCAACCTAATTAAGTCTATCGCCTCAGTATGCCTTATACCTTGTAGGACTACTCTCAGTTCAGTCTTATTGGAATCTGTGATCCCAATGGGACCATAGAAGGCTCATATGGTTTGACCTGTGTCATCCCTAAGGACTCCTGCACTGGAAGGCCTTGGATTACTTAGGCTTGATCCATCGAAGTTGAGCTTCAAGAACCCTTGTTCAGGTGGCGACCAACGAGGGGTAGGAGCCTCCTTCGACACCACTCACGTTGGCTCCATTTGGTATGTGATGGTTATTAATTACTAGCTTGAGTAGAGTTCGAGTCTTGGGTGGTGCCAATCTTACAAAGGAGTCTCCTTCATCTCCCCTATAAAATGTACCTCTCTCCAACATCTCCATGAGTCAAAGCTCGAGGTGAATCTGAAAGGGGGAAGAATTCTTACCTGAGCATCAGTGAGCGAGATGACTTTCACTGATGGGGACCATCCTAGGGCCCATATTTTAATTTTAAAGTGTCTTTTATGTGTTTTTATGTCCTTTAAGTTATAAGGGGGAGACCATGGTCTTTTTCCATCAAAATCACTTAAGTTCACGAGTGTTTTATATAAGGCCTCACACGGCCACACATGTATTACAGAAATTGTAAGTCATTAAGTTATTGGAGGGTATTTTAGTCCAAAAGTGAGTTTCTTGTTTAGGGTTTTAGAACTTTCTAGTTCTGTTTCTTTTCTCATAAATATGTAGCTTTAGAACACTTTTCTTGAATGCTATGCAATGGAATGAATATAGATTTGAAGTCCCTCTCTCTCTCTCTCTCTTGTGAGGATGTAATGTCTTTTGAAGTGTGATTCTAAATATTAGGCTAGTTTTCTATCCCTAAAATCTTCTTTCACTTTCTTCTTTTCTCTCATCTTTCTTTCTTTCCTTCTTTATCATCTTATTCTCTTTTCTTCCAACACTTTTCTCATCCTTCCCGGATGGGTTGGTAAACTGCTCTCCTTTTTACCCCCATCTTACTTCTCTTTTCTTGATCTTGATCACTCTTCTTAATCTTGATCCCTCATCTTGATCTTTATCTCAATCTTGATCTTGATCGCTTTTATTGATCTTGATATCTTTTATTGATCTTGATCACTCTCCTCAATCTTGATCTTTTTCCTTGATCACGATTCTCTATTTCCTTTCTCTCTCTTTCTCTTGGCTGTTATGTATTTACATTGTTCGTGCACAAGTAGCTCAGGCTTTTTATAAGGTCTCTGCATACCCTATCATTTCTTTTCTTCTTAATCACCCTGATCGTATCTAGGATCACCACTCTCCAAGGGATCCTACCCTACTCCAAGGGTCGAAAGACCAAGAGGCAAGCAAATCCGATATTCAGGCCAGGAACACCCACGACACACCGAATCTCCTTAGGATGACTCTTTATCTCTCTGTCCAACTTGTGTGAAGGAAAATGTGATCCACCATCTTACCTGCCCTCACGCATAGAGCGCAATGATCTATAGTTAACATCTTGCTATTATGCAGATGATCCATCGTCTGTTTTTTTTCATTTTTTTTTATCTTGGACGATTTTCCACCCGAACATGTAGACTCTATGAGGTGCTAGAATGCCCCACACTCTGGCAAGCTGAGAAGAAGATTGGTTACGGACAAGTTGAAACTAGAAAGATTTGACAGTAAATTCCCGAGGCGAATTTCAAATGTCATTACCAAATTTTTTATGTAGCACGAATCCAGCAAATTCATCAATCGTGCAATACTTTCGATTTTTCGCTCAAAGAAGTTCCTCCTAAATTTAATCTTCCATGACACCCGCCCCTACTCCCACTGAAAGCAATCCTTGACAAATGCTTCCTTCTCTAGAGCAACCGCGAAAAGGTCTGAGAATGCCGTTGCCAAGATGATCACAATCCATGTTCTGCCAAGTACGGATACGGGTGTTGGAATGCTACATGGGTATCGAGTGTCGGATTCGGCAAAACTCAAAAAGAACGATTTGTGAATTCGCCGAAATATTTTAATCAATTCTCACATTTTATTTTTTTACATAATAATAAAGTAATATATTGAATATTTTAATAGGTTAAGTAGATATAATCTTTTATTTCCATTTAAGAAACTTAATATTAGGATGGGTAAAACTCAAAACATATGCTAATTGTAAAGTTGTGGTAGAAGTATTTAGAAACAACGGATAAAAGAGACCTAGAAAAGAGATCTAGAGTGTCTCAGGGAATCTTGAAGTATTGGAATCCGAGAGGCATCCGACACGGATTCTTCGCCCATTGAGAAGAATCCACGTAACAGTGCCAGTAAGCTAGTATGCCTGTTGATATTCAGTCCCCTAAAATCTTAACTATAGGCTGTTATTTGAATAGCTACTGAATATCTAATAGTTAGAAGTTGCATTTGCCAATCATGGGGCTGTTATTGATGACACTTCATATTGAAATAATTTTCTTCACATGTTTTTTCTGCCTTTAGAGTGATTTAATCAAGTGCATCCTTTTTTTTAGACTGTGATTTCCACTTTCTTCTCACTAAATGGACATGTATTGATTTCCTGTTCAGGTGATGCGTTCTCATCATGGGGGTGATTATACTATGACTGAGCTAAATTCTGTTGAATGGACATTCAACAACACTCCTCAGGTGAGATTTGGAGTTTTAAAGCATATTTTCTGAGCTGTAATTTATGTCATAAGTTCTCGTGAGGATATGATTGAAGTTTTGTGTACTCAAGATTTTCTATATTTTATTGTTCTTGTCTTCGGCCTCTATTGAGAAGAATACTGTTATCTTGTCATTTCGTTATCGCATTTATGCACTCTTTTGAGTCATTATCTCGATAATATTTTATGTATTATCTGTTGATCAGATCTGAGCAGATTGGTCCTTTTGCTCTTTACCTATGATCTGGGGAGCGGAAAAATGAAACCACTGCACCTTGACTGTACAAATGGGAAACGAATCGCTAAAGAAGACCATTAGAGAATCCTGAATCAAATTGATTCCCAGCCAAATTTGCTAAACTGCAAACTGCAAAATGAACGCACAAATCGATTTATGATACATAAGTGAGCTGAGAAGCAGGAAGCCGGGAATCAAGAACAGCAACATAAATGCCTGGAAAACACGTGAGAAACACATTAGAAAATGCTTTCCCCTAACTGGTTTATTGGAAATGACCTGAGGTTCTCCCTCATTTTCCTCATCCGTTGGGTTCCCCTGACAAATTTTCACATGCATCCCTCACGTTTTCTATTTTTGTGGGTAACTATCTTGGATTTGTTTCCCCTAACTATGATTTTCACTTTGAAAGTAGTCTCGATGCAACCATGGTTCCATCAACCAATTTGTCAGATCTACTGTTATGGATCAGTTTTTGAGATTTTTTAATGTTCCATTACATGCACAATGAATCTGGTTCTTCTATGCATTTGCATGCATTTCTGTTTTCGTCTCGAATCCAATTTTCAGTATCTAGTTAGTCTTTATGGCCCCAGAATATCTTGCTGTTCATTTTCCCTCAAACATGTTTTCCACAAATGTAATTCCTGCAGAGGCGTATGATAATGGTTTTGGAAGTGAGTGAATGTCACTTGTGAAGACATGCTGCTATAGGTAGTTCAAATTAGTTCAACTCCCATTCCTGTTATTTTTTGTGTTGGCTATTGGAACAATTTTTAGTGTAGCATGTGTATATAAACTAGATGGCAATAGTAGGGATTCAATCCAACCACAAGTGATTGGTTTTCCTTTACCAATAAGTCAAGAAAAGTGGATTTGTTTAGATGGCCCGGCTTATCTTTTTCTTTATTTCGTTGTATAGTAAATGTGACTCCTATTTCATATATCAGGCAGCAGCTTCCATAGTTGTTCTGACTCTTCTATATCCTTGTCTCTACAGCTAGGGGGCAGGGCTTCCCTGCTGTCTGGTAGATTTTCCCATTCCATCTCATTTTCTAGAGCTGAATCAGAGATCGTGAACTTGTCTCTGTATGGCAGGTGGCTCCATATGTAATACAGATCTTGATGGAAGAAACTAGTCCACCCTCGACCATGCAACTCCCACTAAGATGTCATTATGTCAAACATTTTAGGGGATTCAATGCTCAAACATGAATCTGAGAGTATCCGCAGTTAAGAGGACTTGCCAATCCATTCTCTTTCAAAGCCTTGCCTACGGGGTCAAGAGATGGGTAATCCTGTCTTGTAAGGCACGAAATTCAAGCCTATAGAGTCTTTGTCGCCCTTCATTCCTAACCACCCTCATATTAACGATCGATTGGCTGGGGAGATAGGGCAAATATAGAGAGATTCTGGGGAGATGGAGAAGAATTGCACCGCCCTAACTGTTGGTACGGAACGGAACTGGAAGAGGGGGAAGTCCAGCCGATGAGTGGAGATCTAAGCGTATTAATTATTAGCATATATCAATCTGGACTTAACTTGAGCATCATGTCTAGGTTCTTCCCTGGTGTCTGCTTGTTTATTACTCTCGTCATTCTTGCTCCCATCCACAAGACACAATCTGCCCCATTATAATTTTTCGATTGACTGGGTTCTGAAAAATTGTTAATGTCTTTTTCTTTGCATTGTTTTTTACATTCCATTCCTATTGTTCCTCGTGATTTCTAACAGACTATTGATATCTTTTGTTGCTACCTGTTTGATCATTTGAATATTTACTTGAGCACTTGAAATTGTCGTCATACTTTCCTGCAGATTCTTGTACCGATTGCCAATGGCTCAGAGGAAATGGAAGCAGTTATGATAATTGATATTCTGCGTAGAGCAAATGCAAATGTAGTGGTGGCATCTGTTGAAGATACATTAGACATTTTGGCTTCTAGAAAAGTCAAACTAGTAGCTGATATGCTTCTTGATGAGGCTGCCAAGCTGCCATTTGACCTAATTGTTTTGCCTGTAAGTTGCACTAAACAATGCAGAAGGGCAACACCTAAAAAAAGAGAAGAGTTGATCATTTTATTGACAGGCTTACAAATGTCCCGTGTCTAGTGCTTAGACTATGGCAGGAGGTTTACTACTTATTTTCATAATCATTACCTGGTGTGTTTATAGGGTGGCCTTGGTGGGGCCCAAGCATTTTCAAGCTCAGAAAAGTTGATGAATCTACTAAAAAAGCAGAGGGATTCCAATAAACCTTACGGAGCAATCTGTGCATCCCCCGCGCTAGCTCTAGAGCCTAATGGTTTACTTAAGGTATGATTTGCAGCATGGTTCCGATCCATTTTTCTGCTTGTTATTTCCACTGTCTACGCATTTCCAGTAAAATGTGTCTTGCTCCATACAGGGGAAGAAAGCTACAGCATATCCAGCCATGTGCAACAAGCTTTCAGATCCAAGTGAGGCTGAGAATAGGGTGTTGGTTGACGGAAACCTGATCACCAGCAGAGGGCCAGGGACATCCATTGAGTTTTCACTGGCAATTGTTGAGAAGCTATTTGGCCGCGAGAAAGCATTAGATACTGCAAAATCGTTGGTTTTCACGAATCCTAAGTGAAGATTATCCTAATCCTATGCATCAAGGAGAATGCTATGGAATCCATCCAAAAATCTGTAATCATCGTGTAAATGTAACTTGCTTGGCACCTGGAGCTTGTGAAGGGATGTGTCGATAATATGGGAACTACTAGAGCAGTAATTTTTGAAAAATGGTGTGTTTTGTCTGGAAATTTGATATGCATACTGTTATAACTGACTTGCATTTGTGGACAGATGGTAGGTAGGTATGTGTGATAATAGAGTTGGGTTCTTGTTTATTCACTTCAGGTCTTACAAAATATACAATAACTTTGGGCTTGCTTAAGGCGATGGTTCTATTTCAGCTTAAATTGTTGCAATAAGAAGCTTTTAGGGTACAACGAGTCTTTTTACTTGGGTTTAAGGTGTTGTTGACATGTAATTGCTACCATAGTTTTAAATTTCCGCCGAAATTGAAACGAAACGACCAAAATGTTTCTATTTCCATCCCCACCGAAACTGAAACCGAAATTACCAAAATCATTAGTGTAATAGTGGTACATTATATCGGTATGTATTATATCTATATATATATATATATATATATATATATATATATATTTTGAATGGTAACATAATTTATTAAAAAAGGAAGACTGAGAAGGTCCCCCCCAAGTACAAAGACACCAGTTACAAACCCAGAAAAACAGAGACAACACTGCGCTATAAAATTAGGGCGGTAAAAAATCAAAAAAGCTCTAAAACCTACTTAGAAACTCCATCTTTTGCCAACTTATCTGCAATATCATTAGCAGATCTTTTCGTATGCTGATATAAGATCGAAAGCCCTTCCGATATGTCTTTTATCTCATCAAAGAAACGAAGAAATCTCCACGGAGGAACCAAGGAGCCTCTGAGCCACCTTATGACATTAAGCGAATCACCCTCTACAATGGAACTGCTCAACCTATTCATTTCCATACACAAAAAGCCTTGATAAACTGCTCTTACCTCAGCTTCACTCGAATCGGCTGTCCCAATCGAACCCGAATAAGCCTTAATGACCTCTCTAGCAGAGTTTCTCAGGACACCCCCTATCCCGGCTGGGCTAGGATTACCCATACTAGAACCATTGAAATTTAACTTTAAGAGCCCAACAGGGGGAGGGCGCCAGGCCTAAAGAATAACATCAACATTTTCCTTACTATTACAAACTACTCTCCAACCCTCCCAAAGTTCGAAAGCTGAAACAAATTGGAAAAGCAGAAGAGCCCTAGCCCAAGAGATGTATTATATAATTATATTAATATGAATTGCATGCAAGATGTGGTGCATGTATTATGTATAAATATTTATATAAATTTCAAGTGGAATTTGATATGTTCTAAATTAGCAGACATGCACCACAATGCATGTCACTAGGTGTTCGATGTTTTAAAACTATTATGGATGGTTGTCTTGCTTATGTGATGATTTCCAAGTATGTATATGTGCTTGTTCAGTTTCATCTTTAAATTTATCATTTGCCTATCATTTGCGAGCCTTGGCGCAACGATAAAGTAGCTCCATTGTGACCTGGTGGTCACGGGTTTGAGTCATGCAAACAGCCTCTCTGCAAAGCAGGGGTAAGGCTGCGTACATCTAGTCCTCCCTAGACCCTGCAATGGTGGGAGCCTTGTGCACTGGGCCGTCCTTTTATATGTTTCCGTTTGTTTTCGTAATTTTATAGAATTTCCATCAAAATTTCCGACCGAAACCAAAACCGAAATACTACAATTTAGAATTCTTAGCAAATAACATGGGCAGGTTTGCGTCGAAGTGCGGTTTAATCATACCTGACTGTTTCCTCCACCGGCTGCTCTTTGGCATGGCCGTCGTTGCCTTCCAGTTTGTGTATCCTAGTGAGTCTTACATGTTGGCCTTCTTTTTTGTCTCAACTTACAAGGGGTCTAAAATCACACGATGCTTTACCTATTATCCTTCTCTTTCTTAAAACCAGGGCTCTGATGGCTGTTGGTAGTTACCTTATAGATTAGTGGTATAAGTAGTCAATAGGGAGGAGACAAACACTTGATTTACCTAGAATTTACCACCATGTCACAATGGAGAAACCTTACCAATCCATTTGTGGAGGTCAAAATGGACAGACACTGTTTGTCCACAAATCTGCCCATTTTTGCCCTCCACTTTTGAAGGGGTTAGGATGATTCAATGGAGCTGATTTTTGGTACACACCCTATCTATGATAGGACCTTGCAAATAAATGCTTTGGATTACCACAAAAATTGTGGGACCCATGTGATTGGGCACTCGAGAGTACCATAAGCTCGGTACACTCGAGCGTAGAATCCTTTTCCTCTCTCTCTCTCTCTCTATATATATATATATATATATATATATATATATATATATATATATATATATATATATATATATATATATGTGTGTGTGTGTGTGTGTGTGTGTGTGTGTGTGTGTACCTAACCTTAGGTACGCTCGAGTGCCAAATCACATGGGTCCCACATTTTTTGTGGTCATCTAAACCATTCATTTGCAAGGCCCCATCATAGATAGGGTGAGTACAAAAAATCAGCTCCATAGGATCATCCTAACCCATCCATTTGTGGAGGTCAAAATGGACAGACACTGTTTGTCCATAAATCTGCCCATTTTGCCCTCCAGTTTTGGAGGGGTTAGGATGATCCAACGGAGCTGATTTTTGGTACACACCCTATCTATGATGGGGCCTTGCAAATGAATGGTTTAGATGACCACAAAAAATGTGGGACCCATGTGATTTGGCACTCGAGCGTACCTAAGGTTAGGTACACTCAAGTGTACAATCCTTTTCCTCTCTCTCTCTCTCTCTCTATATATATAGAGAGAGAGAGAGAGAGAGAGAGAGAGAGAGACAAATGTAGCTACACATACGTGTAGCTAACTTAGCTACACCGACGGCTTAAAATACAGTGGGCCCCACATTGTTTGGGTGATGCAAGCCATTCATTTGATGGGCCCTCACATAGATAGGGTGTGCCCAAAAAATCAGCTCCATAGGATCATCCCAACCCTACGATTTGTGGAGGCAAAAATGGACGAGTAAAAACCTTCACAAATCTGTCCATTTTTGCCTCCATAGTTTGAAGGGTTGAGATCATCCAATGGAGCTGATTTTTTGGGCACACCCTATCAATGTGAGGTCCTATCAAATGAATGGTTTGGATCACCCAAATAATGTGGGTCCACTGTATTTTAAGCCGTCGGTGTAGCTAAGTTAGCTACACATATGTGTAGCTTCACTTAACTCACACACACACACATATATATGAGAAAACGGTTCCTACACATGTGTAGATAAGTTATCTACACACTAGCTTAAAATACAGTGGGAGCCACATTATTTGGGTGATCCAAACCATTCATTTTTAAGGCCCTCACATATATAGGGTGTCCACAAAAAATCAGATCCATAGGATCATCCTAACCATTCGAACTGTGGAGGCAAAAAATGGACTAATTTGTAAAGGTTTAAAGACATCCATTTTACCTCCACAAATCGTAGGGTTGGGATGATCCCTATGGATCTGATTTTTTGTAGACACCCTATCTATGTGTGGGCCTTTAAAATGGATGGCTTGGATCACCCAAACAATGTGGGCCCCCATTGTATTTTAAGCTAGTGTGTAGAGAACTCTCTACACATATGTGTAGGAACCGCTCTCTCTCTCTCTCTCTCTATATATATATATATATATATATATATATATATATATATATATATATATATATATATATATGAAGAAATGGTTTGTGAGCACCTGCTCAAATAAGCTTATCTGAGTAGGAGCTCACAAACACATGTGGCCCCACATTTTTGGGGGGTCCAAAGCATTCATTTGGAAGGCCCTTCCATGGATAGGGTGTATACAAAAAATCAGCCCTATAGGATCATCCTAACCCTGCCATTTGTGGAGGGAAAAAATGGGCAGAAACATGGATAGACATTGACACACAATGTCTGTCAATTTTCCCCTCCACCTTTGATTGGGTTAGAATGCTCCAATTGATCTAATTTTTGGTACATACTCTATCCATGGAAGGGCCTTCCAAATGAATGCTTTGGATCCCCAAAAAAATGTGGCCCCCCTATGGTTTGTGAGCTCTGCTCAGATAAGCTTATCTGAGCAGCTCACAAACCATTTCCTCATATGTGTGTGTGTGTGTGTGTATGTGTGTGTGTGTGTGTGTATATATATATATATATATATATATATATATAGAGAGAGAGAGAGAGAGAGAGAGAGAGAGAGAGAGAGAGAGAGCATCATTCTTCAACCCAAATTCCACCCTTATTGAGAAATTTGGCTTGGAAGGTGTAAGGAGGGGATATGGATGCCACGTCACCGGACATGAAATAATTACCTACGAAACTTGTCTGGTAGTCTCGAGGGATTTCAATCCTACATTGGCAACCAAACAAGAGATTTTGCTGACGTGGCACCCAAATGCAAAGCAAAACCCTAAACTATCTTGGCTTTTTGTACAACCAAACACACCCAAGTGCCAAAAACCCATCTTAAGTTCAGTTCCATTAATGCTGTTATATGGATGCTGCCTATGTAGCCAAACTGTCTAACAGGCTTGAAATACTTGATGCACCTCAAAAAATGAGTGGATGCTGTATGCCCATCTCTTTGCTCTATGGGTGTCATACTCTGCTGATATCATTTTGCTAACACATCTTCATCTTCCAACAAAATGTCCATACAATTTCGGTCATTGGAAAACAGGAAAAGTCATGCTGATTAAAACCAGAATATATAAAATGCACTGTCATTCGGAGTCATCACATGCATCATGTTGGACCTGGTGCCCTTTTTTATTTTCCTTTATTCGCAGGACTATTTGGCATGGAATTCTAAATTGCATTGCCCATTTGACAAATTCTCTATACGAAGGTTTTGTTCTACAAATTCTGAATTGCATATCGTATTTTGGAATCCTGTCGTGCATTGTATATTTAACAATAACTAATGTGTAAGGGTTTGCTTTTCCTTGTTGAATGAGATGTGATTATGCCAAACTAGTGAAGATCCTTTGATTCATTGGTTTACAAGTTTGCAGTGCTTTACAATGTGAAATTGCCAGTATCTTTATACAAGCACCATGTTTCTTTTGGCAATCTTGGATTCAGCTTCATGCATTTTGATATTGTTTTACAATAGCACATCCAAGAGTATTGTTGCAAAAGAATGCAAATGGGACGAGGAAAGCTTAGTGTAGGGTAATAAATGATCCTCTATTGTTCCTAACACTGTTTCTAATTTTTATTTCTATCCATTTTGCAGATGAAGTCAATTTAGGTAGAAACTTGTTGGAAACAGATTTGATGCCTCGACACTTGCTTGCACTGAGGGGTATTCCTAGGACTCGCCTAGCGAGGGGATTGCCTTTGTAAAACAGTTGGGAGTCCTGGTTATTTACTTGTGTTTCTAAGAACATGCATATTACTTCGACTGATTTGATTGCATTGTAGGGTATGCTCTTGTATCTTCTTGAGAGTCAACCCTAGTTCAGTTGGACAATTGCCTGTGTTGCAACATTGAGATCACTTGTATCAGAGCATACCTAACAACGAAATTGGGTTAGGCAACTGACTTTAATATCAAGTTTGTCAAAAAATGACTATAATATCCAACTACTCTTGATGAAAAATCTTTATGTTAGGTTAGTCCTGTTGTCTCACTTAATTGTCTACAAACCTTTTAGGTCTCATACCACTATTATCTTCAACGATATAAAGCTCTGGTTCAGCCCACCTCAGTTATAAGTGAGAAGATATTTAATTAGAGGATTGTTTACACAGGATGCTCAGTGTATGGCAGAATAATCACTGTCACATCAACTGTTGGGTGCCAATTAGAGGGGCTGCACCGTTGGATCATGATCCGACAATAATCAAATTTGCTCTACACTGTGATCAAGTGTATACACTTCAAACAACAATTTCTCATCCTCGCATTAGTTTATGTCTTGTGGTGCAGATACTGCGATTGGGACGTGTGTTTGACAAGGAGAATTGGTGATATATTGATAAAGAAGAGAAGTCTTTTGGGTTCATTAAAAATAGCTCTTATAACTGATAAAAAAAAAATTAGCTCTCATCTTTAATCAAGTGAATCTAGACAAACCCCAAGATATAAAAAAACTTAGCTTGTTTCTGCTTGGTGGATAAATGAGTCATCTTTATAGGTAGAAGATGACAATGGGATCCCCCAAGGCCTCTAAAAGGAAGCTTATGTGGGTTGAATTTACTTAAAGTACTCTCATTTTCTCCTTTTGCAAATTTCCTTGAAAAGCTAATGTCAATGTGAAGTTACTGAAGCTGATTGGCCTTTTTGAGCCTAATGTGGATGGATGGCTCATCATCCCATACATATTTGTCTGCCATTGACATCACACCCAAAGACAGTTTCAACTTTCAATTAATTAAACATGGGATGTTACGGAAGAAAAATTAAATAAGCATATATAGGAAGCATTAATATATTATGTAGCTGGACAAAAGAAGTTGAGTCCCACATCAACCTATGGTAACTTTTTATTTCCATGATTAAAAAATGTCATTGATAGTGATATTTACACTTCTTTGTTTGATAAATACACCTTATTCATCGAACAACCAATGAAGAAACTTTAAAATAAAGGGTTGTATCTGCCAATAAAAGCTCGTGTTTAAATATCAACTCCCTTGAAAAATATTGGGTTCTTGCTTACTTCACACACTTTCTAACTTGAGTTTGGGTGGGTATTATAAGGGGACAAAACAGCCATGTCACCCATCCAAGAGGTGTTCAATCCTTCAGTGATCCAGACTTAAGATTAATCAGTACATGCACTAGAGTGGGTGATGAGGGTGATATACACACACTCTGGTGTATTACTTCTTTCTTTTTACTTACCAACTTTGTTTATTTTTTTGAATATGCCTCTCTGGTGTATAAGTATAACTTCACTCCTCATTTGGATAACCATGACATTGATTCAGTATTAAAATGCATCATTTGCATTATGATTTCATTGGAATATGCCGTTCAACAACCTTCAAAACAGAAGCCTTTTATGCTGTGTTTTGGTTGTTTGAATCATGAATCGCAATTGGCATCCTATTCCGATTCCTCTGGAAATGGAATGGAAAAATTAAAGAATTTCAGTAAAAATTTCATTCCTACTGATGTGGGAAGCAGATTTTAACATCTTTTCTTCTTTTAATTCTGTCAGGTGCTATTTGTGTCCCCTAATTCCATTCATTTTTTGAACCAAATGATCAAATTAGGCAGAATTGGAATAGATGGTGATTCCAACACCTATTCTGACAATCCAAACGCACCCTTCACTTCATCCATATTGTCGGAAGCCTCTCTCCGTTTATGGTGGCATATAAAATAGAGATTAACATCTTTCTGTCTAACAATGAAACTGGTATTCACACCCACATTGGCCGCCCTCTCTTTATTTAAAAATTTCTCAGTACTTTTTTTCTTCTTCTTTTTGACTTTTTTACGAGCCTACATACTCGTGCGAAACTTGTGGAAGCACTCTAACGTTAGGCCCAAGTAAGCCTAATCCAAGTCACTAACCCGAGGATACTTGGACTCTCACACTAATAGTCTTTAGTGAAAGTATTGAATAGTTAGAGGTTTGAGAGGTGATCTCTCACGCTAATAGTCTAAGTGACAATAGTGAATATTTAGAGTTTTGAGAGGTGATTTGCAAATGTTAGCCTTGAGCCTAACCTAAGTAACCAAGCCCTAACCTAAGGCAAGTAGGACAGTTAAGACTCTCACAACGGAAGCACACAAGAGTGGAATGGAATCAAGATATGTATTCCTCGTGGAAACTTATAAGATCAGATGTTCTTCATAGGTTTTAGAGGTGATTCGCAAGTGGAGAGTTTACCTCTATTTATGGTCTCCCTCCTCCTATATTGATAGTCATGATCTCGCCACATGTCAATCATCCAATGGTCCATGATCATTCTAAAAACTTCCAAGTTCTCTAAAATTCTACATAAGAATTTCTTGAAAGAGATCACAAGAATATTCTAGAAACGCCGTAGGTCCAACAATCTCCCCCCTCCACGCAGCGGTAACGTGGGAACCACGAGATACTACACTAGGGTTTCCGAGATCTTCCCTGAGGGACATTCCAGCCCTCGGAGGCAAACCAGGGTTTACCACGCCCTGAGCTTTGATACCATTTGTTAGGAAATTAACCGGATAGAACTCACCCCTAAAAGCTAGCCTTTAGAGGGAGGGTACCTATTCCCTTATAACACCTCCCCATCCATTTCACTTCTCTGATGTGGGATTATTTGCTTTTGCATGGAACCCCAATAAACTCTTATAATTTTTAAACATTTACCCAACTTCCAACTTCTCTAAAATTCTACATAAGTATCTCTAGAAAGAGATCACTAGAATACTCTAGAAACTCCTATAATTTTCAAACATTTACCCAAACGAGGGCCTTCTATATAGCTCTACTTTACGCCTATAAAAGGGGTTGACATGAGCCTAATTGTTGTAGCCCATGGTATTACTGATAGGCTCTCCATTTTCCATGGCAAGTAATGTAAGATCCCACATCGGAAAGGGAGAGAGTTCCCGGGCTATATATGTGAACTCTCCTTCTCTTTGTGTAGACACGTTTTCAGCATCCCCAAGGGGCGAGTCTCCGCGAAGTGGGTCAGGCATGGTTAATGCTGCTGGAAAACAAAATCGGGGAGGGTGAGAAAACTCAGAATCGGACAATATTTACACAGTGGAGTCGGGGCATGACAGAATGTTATCAGAGCCGTACCTCCCACAGTACGGTGGGCTCCAAGGGGGTGGATTGTATGATCTAGGGGTGTAAATGGATATCCGAAAATTTGATAACCGTCCGCATCCGAATCCGTTTAAAGCGAATGTTATCTGAATCCGTTTATGAGATATCCGACTCTTAGCGGATGCAAATCTGGTAAATGGTATATCCAATCCGTTTAACATCCGAATCCGAGAAGTACATCATTTTTATTTATTATTAATAATATCATTAATATTTATTTTTAGTAATGACACACTATCTTTTGTTTCTAAGAGAAAAGTGAAATTTCTTTTTAGAAAAAAAAAAAACAAAAACAAAAAGTGTTTTGGGTGGGAAATGGAGTAATCTCTTATTATAAGGGCATTCTTGGAGTCTTACATGGCTTCTTTATGAAGCAACAAATGTCGGCTGTATGATGAAAGAGACAAATAGATGATGACGATTGAAAGAAGATGGCATAGCTTCTAGAGAATTCTAAAGCAAAAAGGCCATCTAGGCCATTGATCGTAAATGCACGGCTTGGATTAATTTTCCAACTTAGGGTTATATAAAAACCCAAAATGCAATTAAAAGAGGGGACTTCTAAGGTTTGCAAGGAGAAGTAAGAGAGAGTAGAAAGGAGGAGGTCGGAACACCATCTCCGGCATTCCTTGGTGCCCCCAACCCCCACCAAAATCTACCGCCGCCCATCCACCTTCTCATGGCCATCTCCATCACCGCCAGTCACCTCCATCTCTAACCCAATTCCTATCTCCATCCTCATTTCTCTTCATCTTCCATCATCAACACTCCCACTTCCCCTGTTCAAAATAGCCCAAATCCATTCCATCATATACACACAAAAAAAGAAGAAGGAAAAACCCAAAGACCACTACCAGCACCGTCATCCATCCCCACCGCTTCTCTCTCTCTCTATGCCTTTGTTTTAAAAGGAAGAAGAGGATCTCATATATTTTAGGGTTTAAGAGTTAATTTTGAGAAGAGAAGGTAGAGGTCTAGTTTTAGGGTTTGAAAAATTCATTTGATGAGTAAGAAGGAGAAGAAAGATAAAGTGCTGTATAAAATGTTCAGATTTACCGGATAAATGGATATGGATAATATTCGAATTCGAACAATATCCGCCGGAATCGAATTTGGTAATAGATATTAAATATCCGTCAAATTTGAATCCGAATTCGGATAATGTATACTGTAATCGAATTCGGATATAGCCATATCCGCTTCAAATTCGATCCGTTTACACCCCTAGTATGATCCCACATCAGAAATGGAGAGAGTTCCTGGGTTATATACGTAAACTCTCCTCCTCCATATGTAGACACATTTTTCAGCATCTCCAAGGAGCGGGTTTCTACGGAGTGGGTCGAACACGGTTAATGCTGCTGGAAAACTAAATCGGAGAGGGTGGAAAAACCTAAAACCGGACAATATTTACGCAGTGGGTCGGGCGTGACAAGTAGAAAAGAGAATATATTCTGTTTTTTATCTTATTGTCATTAACAATGAAACAAATATTCACACCCAACTTTGCGGCTCTCTTTATTTTAACCCTTTCTTTTTATATTCTAAAACTTCTCTTCTGACTTTTAATAATCCTGTACGATTCTAACAAGTTGTGAACAAGGTGAAGGTTAGAAGATGGGTGCCGATATCAAAACACATGTACGAGATATCAGCTCATACTCTATAAGCGTTGATATTGGTAGTCGACGATGAGAGTTACATAAATTAGAAATTGAATACAGTGTACGAGAGGTTCTTGTCATTAAATTACAATAATAATGATCAATTAATTAATCTTATAGTTTTGTTTGTTCGTCACATACGACGTCTTGTCTGCTGCTTCCTACTACTTTCTAACCTTTTTGCTGAGGAAAAAACACCCCCTTTTATACGTCTGCACACTCTCTTACCTTCACAACCGTCTTAGATTCTAGGGTTTCGAATATCCAGCTATTCTGTCTTCAAGATTCACGGATTCCGAAAGTGGGTTTTATAAATCTACTCAGACCCAGTTCAGAAATTCGAGATCTCCTCAGACCCAGTTCAGAAATGCTTGATTTTACACACAAAAAGGCGAAGATGAAAGGGGTTTTCCATTAATTTTACTTCAGAGGCGTTTGTTTCTGCGGAATGGAAGGTAAAAGTGGAATAAGAAAGGGATTGATCGGAAAAGAAGAAGAAAAACTGCCTCGTCGAAGACTTTTTTTCTGGCCCATTCCAACCAATCGCCCCCCTGGTTTGGATCCTCGTTTACGATTCTTTGGTTCTGGTTCTTAAATTTAGGTTAATCTTAAAATGGGTTCTTTTTCTGGGGATTTTGGTATTGTTTGTGGGAGTGATTTGGCACGCATTTATGGTGAATTTTCTCAGAATATTGATGGGTTTAGGCAAATGGGTAGAAGTGGGTCTTCTTCTTCATCTTTGATTTTAGATTGTGATAGAGGGGAGCTCGTGAAGGCTCCGGCGAGGTTGGCGCAGAGAGGGATTACTGATGAAAAGGTGAAGGCGGCTTTGAAGAATCATAGTGAGGCAGAGAGGAGGAGAAGAGAGAGGATAAATGCTCATCTTGCAGCGCTTCGGAGTCTCGTCCCAAGCACTGATAAGGTTAGGGTTTTGATCTTCATTTCTGTTTGCTTTTTGTTGTTTTTAATGAATTGGGTTTGTTTGTTTTTTTTAGGATGCCTGAGTTTTTACCTGATGGTCAATTGTGGATTTATGTTATGGTCACATAAATTTTTGATATTTCTATTAGTTTGGGAGAATTGATTTTTTTTTAAAAGAAAATGGTAGTCACCATAGGGCCTTTGGAATTTCAAGAATGCTTTCAACAGTTCAACTTATCTTTATCCATTTGTCATTGCTATCATGGTTATTTAAATAAAACTTAGGATAAATTTTTCAAAGAAAAATTCAGGTTGACATTGTGTACTATCTTTCAGCTTTCTTTATCTTCTATACAAGGTGAGTAGCTTTTATCTATTTTGCATAAAGATAATGGTGGAGGTGCTTTTTATATTAGGTTATTGTAATTACATTAGTAAAATTTTCTATCTATTAGAAACAAGTGTCAGGCCACCAATGTGTCAGCTATTTAAGGCTCTGAATGTTGTCATTTTTCATTTTTTTTTCTGAATGGATCAAGAGTTTCAGGGGAACATGGATGGATTTTACTTAAATTAAAGTTAGAAACCTAGGAAAGGCTGACAAAATTCAGTTCTTGATACCATAAAGGCAACTGAGATAAATTTCTATTCAGTATTTTAATTCTCACAAACTCTTTGAACAAATCCTGTATGAGGAGTTACGAATACACCGCGTGGGGAATTTTGAATTTTTCATGATAAGATGCCCGTTTTGAAACTCTGTTTTGTACCCTGAATATTTTGCTCTTTTCTTTTGTCTCTCGTCTTTTTAAATAAATGTTAACCATTTGGAAACATCACTTTGTACCTTGACCATCATGGTCTTCCATTTGCAACACAATTGACGATCATTCAAAAAAAAAAACATTTAGAAACATTACTGTAGGCGGAAATGAAAGAAACTACTAAATTAAGTGTTGGCTACTTGATTTGAGCTGCTTCCCTATCTGCGTTTGAAGTGTGAAATATAATTACACTTAAGATGAGAGATTGGCATTTATTGACATGCAATGGCCAAAATTTGAACTGGCTGTACCATCCAAAAATAAAAATAAAAATTGAACTGGTTGTAGGTTTTGTATTTTAAGTATAGTTGTGGAAGTAATGTACCACATGAATAATGATATATGATGGATCATATTGTATAACACAAGAAAAAAGCACGCACTTTGCACGAACATTTATTCATGCAAAAATACGTGTTTACATGACTAAATCTTTCTGTGGTAAAAATTGATCCAGAGCTTAAAAGTAGTATAGAAATAAAATATTTACTAGCTATAGAGAAATTTACATGTATAAGTTATTAATAGCTATAAAGAGATTTACATTTATAATGTAATTAATAGTTTGATGCAAATTTTCTATTATAAGGCTTTAAATAACCTTGGGAGCCACCCAAGTTTTCCCATTTATAATATCTAAGTATAGATTTCGTTGTCATGCTTAGAATATTTGCATATATTTAAACTGCCTTCTAATATACTATATAAAAAACTGTAGAGAACACTATAGAGATTCCTTCAATATTATTGTTTGGTATGTAATGTAATTAATAGTCATAAAGAAATTTACATTTATAAGGTATAAATAAATTTACATTTTATAAGATAATTGATAGCTAACATTTATGAGATATTTAATAGCTAAAAGAAAATTTATATTTATAATGTTTTAAATATCCTCGGGGGACACCCAAGTTTTGCTGTTTTTTTTCTGATGAATGTTGCAGTTGATATATCGGAATTGATTATGATGTAAATATGCCTATAATCCAATGAAATTGAATAACAACTTTGTAAGTACAGGTCTTTGCACTTTCTGTGATGTTATAATATTTCTATCTATTTGATTATTTTCAGTGTCTTATATTCTTTTTTATTTTAATTTTAGCTATGTGCTTTGAGATCCAGTTTTTGATAAAATGATTTACGGCAGAAGAAATGAGTATCTGCATTTCCTATGTTAGATAGTTATTTTGTTTCATTTTCTTATGATTACTTTGGGATGATATATTTTCTCTAATTGACTGCTGTTTGATTTTGATTTCTATTTGCTGTTTGTTTTTAAAATTTCAATTGGGCCTTTCATTGAAGAAGTAATAAAACTCCTAGTTATTTTGGCTTTTATCCGAGGATGCCTATTGCATAATCTTTGAAATTTGGAGTTTTTTTTTCAAGAAAAGAAAAAGAGAATCATGTAATTATGTGACTTAGGTATTATGCATTGCATTCCTTCATACATTAAATTGTGTTTTTCATTACCCTCCTTGAAATCAGATCACAACAGACTTCTGTCTGTTGCATGGGTCACCCTTTTCTTATATATAAGTTAAACACTCGTGTTTGGCCAACACTAAAGTTGTCAAAGGACCCAATTCATACCAGATTCACCTATGTCCGTGTCACGGTCAATTACAATACCAACTCGGTTGGATCCACGAATCCTACTTTTTGTGTCTGTGACATGATCCCATTAAGAATTAGTGCATTCAGGAGTGTCCTAGGTCCAACTAGTGTTTGACCCTGAATTGTATAGAATTTTACCGAGCAAATAAAAATTGTATAGAATTTTCAGCTTGTGTTTTCAGCTACAATTTGACGAGTTGGCTAATGCAATCACTCAAAGACGAATGAAGATGAAGGGGCACGTCCATTGGTGACCAGTGAATGGGTTTTGGGGTTTTAAGGTTCAACGAGGAGGGAGGAGGGAGGCTTTCGCTTGGTCGATTTGATTTGATTCGAATGGTTTTTTTAGTTTTTAGTATAGATCTTATATACCAAAAACACCCCTCATGTTTAGCCTGTAAGTAAAAGTCATGAAAGTTATTTCCGTACTATAGTAAAATATATTCAGATCTGGGACAGTTCAACGGACTTATTCTACAACATCCGGGTCCCATCCGAATAAACAAAACTAAGACAGATGTTTAGATCATAAATTTTGTATCTATGTCTCACACGAGACTCCCCAATGGACCCACATCATCTGTCTATGTCCCACCTATTTAGAGTCGCATTCAAAGGATCCGTAGGAGCGCGGTCCCTTGACAGGCCTCGCCAACACCCTCTTCCTAACTTCTTTTCTTTTGTTCTTTTTTTTTCTTGTCTCTTTTTCTTCCATTTTTTTTGACCCTAAATAAACTTTGTTGAAAGAAAAACAAGAAACATAGTTAGAAAAGGGATATAAGCTACCCCACATACAAAGAAACTCTATGCACACCCCCCTTGGCAAGGGTACCTACACCTGCTATCTCATTAGCACATCTAGGATTGTATGAAAAAGAAAAATCGCTTCCATCACTAAGCTCTTTAGTCTCATCAGTAACCCCTGTTAGTCTCCAAGGGATCAGCGAGCACCCTCTAGCTCACGAAGTAACATTGGATAAATTCCATCCACCAAATGATTGCCTTCAAAGTTGACAACGGAATGCCTAAGCCGGCAAAAAGATCATGAGCCTCTGCCTCACTAGAATCTTTACACTCAATCAGCCCAAAGATAACACCACATTTCCCAATTGATCCCGGAATCCCTTCCTTCCAATACTCGGTGGACAAGGTTTGCCCAAAGTATCATCAGATCAGCTTAAGAGCATTTTGGGGGTGGTGGGGGGGTTCATCTTCTCCTTCCCATTCCTATCCAAATTAGTTACTTCCCATCCCAAATAATTAACTCCCATTTTATTTGAAGATCTTGGATTGAATAACCCCTAAACTTCTCTCTAACAATAGTCTCGATGTACGAGGCTTTTGATTTTGGCAGCAATTCACACATTCACCTCCTATTTTTTCTTCAAAGGTTCTCCTATTTCTTTATCTCTATAAAACCTAAGTAACCACAGAAGGGTCAAGACCATAGAATACAGCCTTTCTTTATCAAGGTGATGACTTAATGACAACTCCGCTCCAAAAGAACTGGAAACGAACACGGAGAACTCCAACACACGCTGAACCAGGAAGGATTCTTCACAAAACAATTCAAGTCACCTCATAACAGAAAAGAATACGACTGCACGGCTTTTCAGTTCTTTCTTTTTAGAATATTGGTGGTATTCACCGAGTTTTGTGCACCTAAGGTGCAAAGTTTTTGTTGGACATTATTCCTTCTCAGATGGGCCTTTATGTTTAACTCTTGCTACTGTTTATATGATTGGTTGTATTGTGACATTTCCTATTAAGTAGCCTAGATTGGGAAGAACTTGCTATGGGTGCTTGCTGGAATAAAAAAGGATAACAAGTTGAATTGGAAACTTAATGCAGATGGATAAGGCTGCATTACTTGCGGAAGTGATTAGTCAAGTGAAGGAACTGAAAAGGCATGCCACAGAAATCAGTAAAGGACACACAATTCCCTCAGATGTTGATGAAGTGAGGGTTGAATCCAATGTGGAGGGACTTAACAAAGAATGTTTTCACATCAAGGCATCTCTATGTTGTGAGGATCGTCCGGAGCTTCTGGCTGATCTGCAACAGGCACTTCAGGCCCTTCAACTTAAACTGGTGAGGGCGGAGATATCAACTTTGGGAGGCAGGGTCAAAAACGTCTTTGTAATGACGTGTGAAGGAAATACCAATGACATTGAACATCGAACTTTTGCAGGTTCTGTTCATCAGGCCTTGAAGGCTGTTCTTGATAGGGTTGCTTCTCCAGAGTTTTCACCAACAACAGCTCTATCTAACAAAAGGCGAAGGATTTCACTGTTTGAATCTTCAAGCTCTTCTTCATGAATTAGGGCACTGAGGGTGGTTGCTTATACTGTAAATGTTCTATACTATAGAACCATATTTCTTCATCGGAGTATTTCCAAGCTATGCATCGGTGAACTTCTGTTACTTGTGGTAAGGTGGTAGAGCCATAATGAGTAAGGCAGAAACCCTAGTTGTAGAATGCCGAATGCATTTCCATGCTATGCATTGGTGAATTTCTAATATGTGTGTTTAGGTAGTAGAGCTATAATGAGCAAGGGGGGAGTCCTACTTGTAGAATGCCGAATGCCTGGTTCACTGCTTGGTTGATCAATCCAAATTCTGAATGAATGTCTCTCTTTTGTTGTTTAGATCTGTAATACGACTTCCTATGACATTTTCTCTCAATAAAATTATCTTAAATATGGTGCTTAAATGTTCTCTTCTCGTGCTTTTGTAGGATGGATTACATGTGTTGTTCTTCACATTTTCTGAAGGACCTGTTGTTTCCTTCATCCTATTGTTTTGGATCTGTCATATACTCATGTTGACTCAGCAACAAGAGATTCCTTCATTTTCATCATCTTTTGAATTAGGCTCCTCTAGTGTCATAAATTGTTGACTTAGTGTATTCCTCCCGGAAGAAGTGACTATATTTGGGAGCCATTTTTGAAAATCTGGACGCTTCTAGCCACAGACTTGTCACCTAACCGGCTAACCCACTCCAGGTTCGAGTCCGTTAGGTAGTCCGTGACACTGCTTGAATTATTGGTCAGCCTCTTATCTGTACTGTGCATGTGGCCATGGGATTGGAAACAGGCCGATCTGGTCTTTCACGATATTGCGGAACTTGACACTGGAAACAGGCCAATCTGGTCTTTCACCATATTGATGGAGTTTGACACTGGAAACAGGCCGATGGTCTTTCACGATATTGATGGAGCTCGACACTGGTGAGATTTTCATACAAAATAATGTCCAAGGGTGAACTCCTATATCTCTAACATTGTTCTCAACAAGGCTGATTCGAAGCTATTGGTCTCCGAAGGTGAGGATTTGACTTTAGATTGATTCAGTTACAAGTCTATAAGGCTCCATCCTAAGCACTAAACTAAGGTTGCGCCCTTCTGTTCCAAGTTTCGCATCTTGACCCAAAACTAGGGGTGTAAACGGATCGAATTCGGAGCGGATATTGTTATATCCGAATTCGATTACAGTATATACTATCTGAATTCAGATTCGGATTCGAATTCGACATATATTTAATATCTATTACCGAATTCGTATCCGTCGGATATTGTTCGAATTCGGATATTATCCGTATCCATTTATCCGGTAAATTCGAACATTTTACTGCAGCACTTTATCTTTTTTCTCCTATTTACTCGAATGAATTTTCCAAACCCTAAAACTAGACCTCTACATTCTCTTCACAAAATTAACTCTCAAACCCTAAAATATATGAGATCCTCTTCTTCCTTTTAAAACAAAGGCAGATAGAGAGAGAGAGGGAGGCGATGGGGATGGATGATAGCGTTGGTAGAGGTCTTTGGGTTTTTTTTTTTTTTTTTTGTATATGATGGAATGGGTTTGGGTTATTTTGATGGAATGAGTTTGGGCTATTTTTGTTTTTATTTTTATTTTTCCAAAAAGAATATTCACTTTTCTTATAGAAACAAAAGATAGTATGTCATTACTAAAAATAAATATTAATGATATTATTAATAATAAATAAAAAGGATTTACTTCTCGGATTCGGATGTTAAACGGATCGGATATGCCATTTACCAGATTCGCATCCGCTAAGAGCCGGATATCTCATAAACGGATTCGGATAATATCCACTTGAAACGGATTCGGATAATATTCGCTTTAAACGGATTCGGATGCGGACGGTAATCGAATTTCCGAATATCCATTTACACCCCTACCCAAAACCAAGGATGGGCTAACCATTCCTCTTCTGCTATAGTCGATGTAATTCATAGCTTGATAGGTTCTGTCGTGGGGACAAGCAAAAGCGTAAATTGGGTTGGTTGGGGTCAACACCAGCACAACCCAAGGTAGCATTGCCTCAACCTGAGACTCAGGCGGAGGGTCAACCCTAACCCAACCCACCTTGAAATTTCTCAACTGTAGCCCAACCTGTCTAAACCTGATTTTTCCAAATCAAGACAAGTTGGATTAGGTTGGCTCAGGGCAAAAAAAAATAAAAAATAAAAAAAAAAAAAATTACAATCTAAGATTTTGAAAATTGTGATATAATCACGATAAAATCAAGTATGGTTGCAAGTTGGGTTTGATCTGGTTGAGCCTTTGCTGAAAAATGAATTGGAACTAATCTGAACCCAACTTAATTTTATGGTAAAAGATCACAACTCTAATCCATCCTGAAATTAATTCGGGTTGAATTTTATAAACTTTAACCCAACCCAACCGCTTCGCGATGAGCCCAGATAAAGTTGCACCACCAGTTTGGAATGGAATATAGATCACACATCTATTGTCATGTTGTACATTAGAAATGCAGATTGAACAGTGTTCACTGTAGAAACTCTAGTAAACATTTGTCTATAGCGATCACTATTGTACCATCTACAGTAATTTGCCTGGGGTGGCATATCTTTCTTAGGTGATGCGAACTCATGTGGAAACGATGATTGGACACCCCAATAAGTGAATGCAACCGAGTGTCAAACTTACTCCTAGATCTACTTATGGTGATTGAGCCCAACCCAAAAAAAATCATGACCATAGAAAATTTCCCAAATGTTTCAAAGGAACGGAGGAGATTGGTTGGGGTTGCAACGATGGGTTTGGGATGTAAAAAAGTTGCAGCAATGAAATTTTGAATGAGGGGAAGTCACAGGATAAACGTGAGATGAATACCCTGCACACTAACAACATTTGTGAGTTCCTAATTAGGTTTAGATTTTAATTATTGAAGGAAATGTAAAACATGGTTGCTTCATGATTCTGGATGACTAATTGTAATGTGCTGAATGTACTTCACAAATTTTGGGTTTATAAATAAAACCCATTTCACTGAAAAGGAAATACCATTTATGAAGGGCAGTGATAAATTGACTCCCCAAATGGATAAATCGACTCCCCATGTGTCTATCTCTCTCCTCAAATCACTCCCCATTATGAACAAATTCTGAGAGTTCGTGAGTCTCAATCAAGTAGATCAACTGCAACACATTGATTGAATAGTTTTCCTTTTTTCCATTCACACGTGACGCTAGCATTCCAGGATCATGGATCCTGAACAACCTATACCTTAATGGTAGCCTCTTTAAGATTGCCTATACACAATTCTCTTATTGGCTTTGAACAGCTTTTGAGACTCGTAACAGCCAAAGGGGGTTCAGGAAATAATGCAATCACTAGAATTATGCGAAGTTGGGCTGTCAACAGATCCAATTCACCTATGTTTACATAACAATCCATTTGAATCCTAACCCGGTTAGGTCTGTCTTTGTCATATACATGGATCTACTTCTGAATTTGTTTTCTCAACCAACATTCAATTCATATTAACAATGCTGTATCGATCAAATATAATTTGCATGAGAGAGCAGCCACACATGCTCACTTTTCAGAAGATTTTGTCTTATTCATTTAATTCATCTGAGGTGGCTGCTCTCTCATGCAACTGCTAGCCGTGAAATGCCTTTCTGCGAAAATACCCCTCATGTTTAGAGTCTAAATTAAAAAAGTGAATAGTATTTTCATACTATACTAAAATATATTCGGTTCTGGGACACTTTGGTGGCAATTCTTGGGTCCCATCCAATTAAATAAGGGTTGTGTTTATGTCAATCTATGTCCCACCCATTTAGAAACGGCTCTCTGGGTCCGTTGGCAGGGCTTGCTAAGGGCCCAATTCTCGGTATCATCACCAAATTCAATCCCACTCACACACACACACACATTCAATTCAAGATACGATGACAGTAACTCATCAACTCAACTGCAATATTCTCTAAATGCATGTCTTCTATGAGTGAAAAAGCTCACTGAATCACAACATATCCATGACCCAATCATTCAACCCATATGCACCAAAATTGGAAAACAAACCAAAAAAAGAGGAAAGAGAAACAATTCATATCTTCTTTCTATTGTTTATGTTAATTGGAGTAAAATAAAACAATATGGCAACAATAAAATATCTCTACCTTCCAGTCCTGCCACATCTAAACCACAGAATGAAGAGGCAGAGCACTCTATAACCACAAATAAAACCCAACATTACGCACAAATTGCTCCATTTCTGAGACTCCTTCAACCCTTGCTGCCTCAAAAACCCTTCTCCATTTAACAAACAAACCCCACCTTCTCTTTCTGCACACCTCCATCTCCCCTTCTCACCGCCATACTCATTTATCATAAAAGCTTCAAAAGGGTACTTAAAGAGGCTCAAATAATGCATGAAAATCCAATACTTGGGTATTCTGTTCTTCGATATAAAATAACCAGAAAACAGAAAAAACCCACCCATTATCCCTGCAATAAGAGAATTACCCATGATGAAATTTGGTACCAGAGCACTGAAACATGCCACAAGCGAATTGGCCATCAAAACCACCATCCAGACCACTAACGAAAAATAGAGAAACCCATCAATGTCCCTTCTCAAACCCACCAGCCAATACACTGGAGTTGTGTAAAGAAGAGCAACCATCAAAAGAAAAGGAAGAAACACAAGGGCATTTGCTATAACATAAGAGGACACCCTATAAGCTCCCCTTGAAGTCTCCCTCATCAAAATCCTCCTTTCTTGCAAGTAAATGGGCAATCCTTCTGTTGTGGATGAGAGCAAAAAGGTAAGACTGAACGCAAAGAAACCGAGTCTAGTCTGTAACGCGACTCGCCCACCATCGCTGCCTACATTCATGAAAATCGTTCCGAGTCCAAACCCGGCCAACACAGCTTGCAATGTCCTGGCAGCAAAAAGTTGCTTTGTTCTCCATATGTTCTTGCAGAATCTCTGGCCCAATATTAACACCTCCTCCCATCGTGAATTCGCATAAAAAAATCTCATATCTTCAATGTTAGTCTCAGTATTTGTAACTGGACTTTCCTCAACATCTTCTTCATTGGAATGATTGGTATCGAGGAAAAATTTTTCGTTGGGACTTGGGTTTTCCAAAACCAAACTTTCCATGGAATCTATAGCGAATTCTAAAACATTAACATGTTTAGGAATGCAATTCCCAGCTTCCTTAAGCCGAGACTCGAGCATTTGTAACGATCCATGGTGAACAGTGGTTCCTTCAGACAAGAGCAAAACCCGGTCGAAAAGCTCAAGAATCCGAAAACCCGGTTGATGGATGGTCAAGATTATAGTCTTACCTTGATTTACAGCCATTGATTTAAGCAGCGAGATGACTTGAAGTGCTGAGGCCGAGTCTAACCCGGACGTGGGCTCGTCGAGTAACAACACAGCCGGGTCATGGACCAAGTCGACTCCGATCGAGACTCGCCGCTTCTCACCACCCGAAATGCCACGACACGCGTTATCATCACCGCCGATTCTGGACCCCGCCACTTGTTCCAATCCTAGCTCTTTTAACAGCTCTCTCACTCTAACTGAAGCTTCATATGGCCCACCACAGAGCCTAAAACGGGCACTGTACATTAGAGTTTCCTCGACGGTTAGTAATGGGAAGAGAGTGTCTTCTTGTGTGACATATCCCGAAACACGTCGGAAATGTTTGATGTTCATTGGCTGGTCATTGACGGAAATAGTGCCGGAGATTCGTGTCGGCGGTACCATTCCGGCAAGGATTTCTAACAATGTGGTTTTACCGGCGCCACTGGGTCCCGCAATCGCTAGTATCTCTCCGGGTTCTGCTTCGCTAGTTATGTTCTTTAGGACACATTTGAACCCATCACCACCTTTGCATTTTGAATTAATTTTGTAGAAGAGATCTTTGGTTTGTACTCTGTAGGGGGTTCTCTGGGTTCCGGAATCCGGCATTGTTACCTGTAACTCCATGGAAGGAGAATAGGGAGAGGGAATAAAGAGAGATAGAGAAAATGGAATGAGAGTTTTATGTGGGGGAGGAGATGAGCTAACACACACCAAACAGGCCGTTTCTTCTATACACGTTATGTTATTGCATGCATGAGTGTAAGAACTTGACTTGGCCTTGCTTTCTTTTGTGGTTTTGGGGGGAGTTTTGGAGAAGGCTAAATGATATATTTGACTCTTTTTTCTGCCTTAGGATACCCACTTGTAGTCTAAAAGGGTAGTCTTAAATAGACTACAAGGGGGTGGTTCAGGATAAAAAGGGTGCGAATATATGACTTCCGTTTGGAAAATATTGCAACGTTTTTCTGGTGAGCTGCTGTATTGACTGTAAGGGGTAGTTGGTGGGGTGGCCTCACCCTCTCTCAACTGACACCTCTGTACATTTTCTCCTCAGCCGTTAGAGGGTAATTTTGTCATTTCAATATGCGGTTTGTTAAATGAGATTTCTTCTTTGTTAAATGATAATGCCGTTCAGGATTATTTTTGTCTTTCCTGTATATGGAACTAATAATTCAAACGTGTCCCCACCGTGATCGTATGATCCTAGCCCATTGATCCAACTGCATCATGTAGTAAAATAGTAGGCCCCACCCCATAAAAACATGAGTTGTAAAACTGTGGCCCTACCCACCAATAACATGAGATATAAGATGGGGCCTTATTGAGCCTCACTTCTGCTTCGTTTACATAGTCCCCAATCTGTTATTCCAAACCACCGCAATCGCGAATTCGATTGACCCTTGATCCTTGATCCATGAAGCCTTGATCAAGTCCCATTTAGCATTCCGTCGAGAAAATATTATTTACAGATGGGATGCCTGTTCAACATGGAGCAAGATCATGTGGGTTGCCTCAAGATGTTCTACAAGATCAACAGTCTTGATCTCAAATACACGCCGCACTATGCCCCATTGTATGACCCAAAAATTGCCTATTGGGAACTTTCTTCATAGTATTTCTCATACATATAATGGTTATTAACCCGGGAGGGTGTGGCTCTTTGGCGTAAAGTCATGGGTATGCTCCCCAGTGACGAGCGTTCGAATCCCCCCTTGTTCAACCGATGCGCGTGGTCTACCGGGTGCCTGCGTGCATCCCTAGGGACTAGTCCCGCCCCACGAAGTGGGGTGGGGATACCCTATGGCATAAAAAAAAAACCATATAATGGTTATAATTGTCTTGGAAAATAAATAATTTAATGGTTTCTAAAGAGCCATTAATGTTTCATTTAAAAGAGTGACTAAATCAAAGTATTTAGCTATGGAAGTGTGTAAAAGTGGGCCCATTTCAATGGCAAAAATGGATCGGATCAGGATTCAGTGACAAATACATGCTTAACGATTGGCAATTACAATTACAGTGGGTCCAAACCAAAAGGAAAAATTGGTAACAGTTAAATCAGACTCCATTGGCACAATCATAATACTTATGCATCAGGGATGCATAGATACTGGTGAGAACATTAAATGTACGAAAATATGTTGCTACGAAGGAGGGGCAACCTCAACCTCCAACGTCTGTGTCTCACTGCAATTAGCCAATTACCCTCATTCATGTCTTCAACTCTCCTGAATATGTACAAAGGGTGCCAATGGGGGAATCGAGAGATGTGTTGGATTGCATCAGTGATGGCACTTGTTGCTCTCTCGATTTCAACGGGGATAGCGGTGAAAGTGTGCTTGGTTTAACTTTCAACCCCACACGGGATAGCAAGCCCAGGTTTATTTTATCCTTAGTTAGGTCCACACCTGTTAGCTACCTAACAAATAAGTCAAAAGCTCTGGAGCTGATGGAACCCATGGCATTAGGCTAGGCCCTTCAAACTTGTCCCATATAAGGCTAGGTCCCACCCAGTCCCATACCTAAGTAGGCATCCAGTCAGGACCGTAACATTCCACTATGCTTTCGCATTTGCCGTCCTCGGCGGCTCATTCTATGATAGCTTTCACTTTGGCCTTTTTTTTTTTTTTTTCTAAGTAGTCCTTCCCACATGTCGCCCCCTCTGTGTTAGCCCACTTTATCGAAACTTCACCTTGATGGCTTTCACTCTAGTTTTTTTACCATTGTAGTCCTTTCCATCTAGTCCACTTCACAGGTCACCCCTTCTGTGAGTTGAACACAGGCCATGATGACTGCTATGATACCAAACGTTAGGTACCTAACCAACATGACAAAAGTTCCAGAGCATGCGTTAGGCTAGACCCTTTAAACCTGCCTCATACCTGGTTAGGTCCCACCTAGTCCATAACTAGGCAGGCCCCACTCAGTACCGTGAAAAACGTCTATGTTGTTCTTGAATGAAATATTATTCGAACAAGGAGAAAGCCTGATTGGTTTGACTTTCAACCCCGAATAAGGACAGCTGGCCTAATGTTTGTTTTATCACTAGTTAGGTTCACTCTGATTTCTGTTCTATGATAAAATATTATTGGAATGAAATACGTGAACAAAAGAGAAGATAATTCCAAGATAAACTTATCCAAGTAGGATAGCAATGACATGAACAATTTATCCAAGGATTTCCATCCTCCGATGAACAGCTCCGTATGAAGTGGGAACAATAAGTTGAATAAAATATTATAGTTTACATATGTTGGTGCAAAAATCCTACAATCCACTTTAATAAGAAATAAAATATCCTTCGACTGACAGTTTTCAAATGCCTGTTCAATTAATAAAAATGTGCCTGGAATTCGAGTAGAGTAACTGACGAACTGCGGCGAACCGCGATCTAACGGATTGTTGGTTCGAATGCCTTGTGAACAAGGACTTAATAAGTTATTTAGTGTAATAGAAAAGAAATTCACACCGAAACTTGACTAGATAATACCTTCTTGGAGGCAAAGTCCATTGATGTCTTGAATACAATTCATCCAAAGGACATGACTAGAGAATACCTTCTTTGAGGCAAAGTCCATTAATGTCTTGAATTTAATTCATCGAAGGAGATGACTAGAGAATACCTTCTTGGAGGCAAAGTCCATTGATGTCTTGAATCTACTCAGACGAATTAGATGGAGAAAATAGAGGGAATAAGAGATCTACATTGCAAGTTACTCCTAGATAAAAATAAAAGATACAAGTTGAATTGAATGTTCATGTTGAGAGAGACTCTTCTTCTTGATGCAGCCATGTCTTGTTCAAAACGTTACCGAACACACCCTTAAGCAACAACAAATCTACCTACTCTCACTACGAAAAGATCTCACAAAATTTAAAAAGGATCTTTTCCATAAATTGCCTTCCTTCCCAAAACGTCCATCTCCTTCTCTCTTTTCTAGAAGAGGCCTTGTCCTCAACGTCCATTCTCATTATCTCATTCTTCTACACAAGGGACAAGCTCTGTTCCACACACCAATTCTCTCACTCTTCTACTAGACTAACACCATTCACAAAGCTTTTTTTCTTCTCTCCTATCACTTAGTCACATTCAATCTCACTCACTCTCTCTCAACAACCACCGAAACCATTAAAATTTATCTACAATATTTTATTCATTTTTCTTTCTCCATTCTTTCATTACCCATTCGATCTCACACATCGGGCCAACACATGTCAACATCCAGACGATCTTCACACAGAGCTTTTGTAGCCCGCCCACCTACTTATTCGCAAATGTTGATTCCGCCATCAACCATTGAAACGACGAATCACAAGGATTGGGGAAGTACCAATTCCTTTTCACTTATTTATATTATTATTCTTTATTTGCTTTACACCTTACTTATGTTATTTCAATATTCATGCCTAATATTTATTTAAAGTCCATCTATTTGATTATCTAATTTTTTCATTTATGTGCTATTTTATATTTCATTTAATGATCAACCAAATTCATGCTTACATACGGAAATACAAACATTTAATTTTTGTTGTTTTTACCTTTATAAAAAAAAGTGAAGAAGCGCTGTCAAGAAGGCTTCCTGTTGGATTAGTGATATAAAATCACTTGGGATTAACTTCTTTTATAAGTCCATTAAAGATGGTTTTATCTTTAGTTGGAGGTTTTATTTTAAGTGATAAGTTAGGGCTTTTTCTTTACAAGAAAAGAGGGTTTCTTTCTCCAAGGGTTTTTTTTCTTTGTTCTTCTTCTTCTCTTGCAAGAGCTTGGATCCAAGGTTAGTGGGCTTTCTTTTATGTTGTTTGCAAGGTAGTGAAGACATTGATAAGAGAGTGTTGGGTTTTTGCTTGGGTTGCAAGGAGAAATTGTTAGTTGATTTTTCACCACTATTGGAGAGGTAAGAGTTTTCACTCTTGTTTGTAATTTTCCTTTTGTCTTAGTAAATTTTTACTAGCCAGATTTCCCGTGGATGTAGGCCAAGTGCTGAACCAAATAAATCTCACGTCTCTTGATTTCTTGTTTTTTTTTTTTTTTAAAAATTTAATTGCACACATGATTTATTGTTCAAACTTTTTAGGGCTTTTCCGTGGCTTACGAGTAGCTATTTGTTGTTGTTGTTTGTTTTGAGTAGTTTATGGTAACCGGATTTCTAGTGACGGTAACCTTAATATTCCACTTCAAATACTTTTCTAGGAGCATCACTTTGTTTGAAATCCATGACTAATGAATTAAGTTTGGACTAAAAGGAATGTGCTCAATGAGAGGCATTGAATAACTGGATAGATTTAGTAGAATGTCTTCCTAGTCTAGCGTGAATAAGAAGTCAATGGAGAATTAATGAATGCAAAATAGCAAAACAGACCAATATAGCCGTCCACAATAAAATGTTAGATGGAAATGCCATGAAACGACTTATTAGAAGATTAATAAATCACTTCGGAATGGGATATACATCACAAGTAGTGGATCAAGTAAAGACTTGAGATGCATCCATTTCATTAGATTAAAATTTCCAATGTTAAGGTTTAAGCATGTGAGATTAACTAAAAAGAGGAAGATCATGCATTTTCATTTATATTAGGGACTGTAGAATAAATTTTGTGCTTTGAGAGGGGCTCCCAAGGGATATAATAAGGGCATGTCTGGCAATCATAAAAAAGATTCAAGGAATTCGTACTTACATTATATAGCATGTACCCAACGTGAAAGAGAGGGCTGGTGAGAAAAGGATTTTAGAGAACAGTGAGGAGAGCATGAGATGAGAAAAAAAAATTCCCTTTTTCAATCTCATACTGTTCTCACCCTTTTGTCACACCAGAAAAGCATAGATTCCATGGTTTTTTTTTCATGGCTGCCAAACATACCCTCCATTATTGTATTTAATTTTCACAAACTGTCATTTTGAACTCCCTTGAGGTAATAGATGTTCATGACTCCGGGTCCCATTTACATGTACCACGTGTTATCTAGCAAATAGACAGATAAGATAGAACGCAAAGTTTATTTATAGCCCAATATTTTTCAAGAGATACTGTACGGACCACACTATATGATGATCCAAACCGTCCTTGTGATGGGCCACAACGTAAATAGGTTGAGCCCAAAAATCATTCATGTAGGGTGATCCCAGCCCTCCGATCTATAGAGGAACTGCAAATTATGGAAACCTCTGTAGATGGGAGGGCTAGGATCATCCTAGGGAAATGATTATGGGAACAACCTAAGCAGTGATAAATCGACCCCAAAATATCTTAAATCGAAAACCCATTTGTATTTCTCTCTCCTTTGAGTTAGAGAGAGAAAGAGGAGAGAGATAGGCATAGAGGGGGTCGATTTAAGGTGTATGGGGGTCGATTTATCACTCCAACTATTTACGTTGTTTTCTATTACAAAATAGGACTGTTTGGATCGTGGTCCGTACAGCACTCTAAAAAAGTAAGGGATTATAAGGCCATATGAAACATTGAAACCTCATATAATGCACTGCGCTAAGCCCCTTTAAAAATCCTGCAACCTCTTCCTCATCTAGGGTTTTTCATTTCATTTTAGTGTTTTGTAATGGCGATATCCTTCTTGTCTAGCACCTTAATCTCCAAGATGATATGGGTCTCATGCATAGAAGATTAGGAGTAGTTGTGGGTCAGGTCTTGTGGTCTTTAAGTCTGTAATTAGTGGTAGGGAATGGGTCTCAGTTGTAGTTTGAATTGTATTTCAGTTATTGTAGGAGTCATGGGTCAGTTAGTGCGAAGTTGTTTTCTTTGCAATGTATTTGAACTAATGGAATGAGAAGGAAAGGAGGGATGAACAACAAGAAAACCTTTTCTCTTGCATGGAGAAAACCAGGAGGTGATCCCCCTCGAAGTGGATCTGTACCTGTTTCTTTTTTTTTTTTTGGTTTTTAAGAAGGATTGAGAACCTAACAAAGTGGTATCAGAGCAGCGGACCTGGGAATGGCTGAAGCAACTAGATCTGCTAAGATGGAACAAGCAGTAAAAAGTCTTCAAGAGACTTCAGAGCAACATGGCCAACGGCTTAACGGGCTTCGTCAGTCTTCTGGTCAGCATAGTCAACAACTTGATGAACTCCGTCACATGCTTGTCGCCATCAATCTCAAATTTGATCAGATGACACGGACTCCAGTTCAAGAGCAAGGAGAGACGTCTGTAAGGCGTTCAATCAATGTCCAACCCCCAACAGATGTGATGGATGGGTCAGGCATGGGAACCGGAGGAACTATACAGACTCGAGCCATTCGACTCGACTTTCCACATTTTGACGGCAATGACCCATCGGGTTGGATCTACAGGGCAGAGCGATTTTTCTCATACCACCAAACTCCTGTGAACCAGCGCCTAATTATTGCTTCATTTCATATGGAGGGTGAAGCTCTCCAATGGTTTAGATGGTATGAGACATTCCACAAACAGTTGATGTGGTCAATGTTCATCACTGCCCTAAACTCAAGCTTGCCATGACTCAAGCGCCAGTTTTAGCACTGCCTAATTTTACTAAGCCTTTTGTCATTGAGTGTGACGCTTCAGGTACAGGAATTGGGGCTGTTTTGATGCAAGAAGGCCGACCAATAGCGTTCTTGAGCCAAGCATTGCAAGGAAACAACTTAGCAATGTCGACTTATGAAAAGGAGCTGCTTGCCATTATCTTAGCCGTGCAACATTGGCGACCTTATTTACTGGGACAAAGGTTTGTGATACGTACTGATCAGAAAAGTCTTAAATTCTTATTAGAGCAACGGATCAGTACACCAGCCCAACATCGTGGACTCTCTAAGCTGATTGGGTATGATTATTCAATTGAGTACAAGAGCGGCAAAGAAATTAAGGCAGCGGATGCTCTGTCAAGAAAAGATGAAGATGGAGAGTTGATGGCATTGTCTAAACCAGTCCCTAATTGGTTACAACAGGTTCGTGAAGAGGCCACAACTGATCCTTATCTAACAGCACTCATAAAGGCATATGAAGGGGGGACTCTTGACCAGAACCAATATAGATTACAAGGTGGAGTTCTACATAAAAAAGGTCGACTTATGACCAGCCCATCTTCCTCTTTAAGAGATTTAATTTTTCATGAGCTGCATACCTCACCTATGGGAGGGCATTCTGGCTATCACATAACATTACATCGAATCACGAGATTATTTTATTGGTCTGGCATGCGCAAAGATATTAAGCAGCGGGTTCGTGAATGTGATGTGTGCCAACGGCACAAGACAGAAACAGTGGCTTCTCCTGGGTTGTTGCAGTCATTACCGATCCCTAATCAGGTGTGGTCTGACATATCTATGGACTTTATCGACGGTCTTCCACCATCCCATGGTAAAAGTGTGATTTTTGTTGTGGTTGAGTGCTTATCAAAATATGCACATTTTCTTCCACTGTTGCACCCTTACATGGCTATTTCAGTTGCTCGAGTTTTTATGGAAAATATCTTTAAATTACATGAGATGCTGACTTCAATCGTGAGTGATCGAGATTCTGCCTTCACTAGTATATTTTGGCAAGAGTTGTTTCGCTTGCAGGGTACCCATCTTCAGATGAGCAGCTCCTATCACCCTCAATCGGATGGTCAAACAGAGGTGGTTCCTTGAGAATTATTTAAGATGTTTCACCAGTACCAATCCTACGAAGTGGGTGCGATGGTTGCATTGTGCTGAGTGGTGGTATAATACCACCTTCCATTCTGCCACTCGCATGACTCCATATGAGGCCGTTTACGGAGTACCATTGCCAACATTATTATCTTATGAGCCCGAAACCACTAAAGTCCAGGCGGTTGATACTGAGCTTCATGATTGCTCCCTAATTCTACGTCAGCTCAAGGCCAACTTGGAAGTTGCACAAGAACGAATGAAAAGATTTGCTGACCGCCTCCGCACTGAACGTGAATTCAAAGTTGGAGATTGGGTTTTTCTTCATTTGCAACCTTACCGGCAATCTACAATATCAGCTCGGCTATCTCTCAAACTATCAGCAAGGTATTATGGACCATTTAAGGTATTAGAACGTATTGGATCGGTAGCCTACAAGCTAGACTTACCAGTTGAAGCCAAGATTCACAACGTCTTCCATGTTTCGTGCCTTAAGAAGAAACTTGGAGAATGTGTGCAGCCCAACTCAAACTTACCCCCTCTCACAGAAAGTGGAGAGTTACAGCCAGAGCCAATGGCCATCCTTGATCGACGGATGATCAAACGAGGTAACAAGGCAGACATGGAGGTGTTGGTGCAGTGGCGAGGCGCTCCACCAGAAGATGCCACTTGGGAGCGGTACCACACTTTGCTGGAGCGATATCCTAAATTTCAACTTGAGGACAAGTTGAATCCAAGGGAGGAGGACTGATATGGGTCTCATGCATAGAAGATTAGGAGTAGTTGTGGGTCATGTCCTGTGGTCTTTAAGTCCGTAATTAGTGGTAGGGAATGGGTCTGTCAGTTGTAGTTTGAATTGTATTTCAGTTATTGTAAGAGTCATGGGTCAGTTAGTGGGAAGTTGTTTTCTTTGCAATGTATTTGAACTAATGGAATGAGAAGAAAAGGAGGGATGAACAGCAAGAAAACCTTTTCTCTGGCATGGAGAAAACCAGGAGGTGATCCCCCTCGAAGTGGATCTGTACCTGTTTCTTTCTTCTTCTTTTTTTAAGAAGGATTGAGAACCTAACACAAGACCACTCTGACGTCTCCAGTATCCCTCTCTTCTTTCTTCTGTCGCTCATTTTCTTCTTCTACTTTTGTTTCTTCTTCTACTTTTGTCTCCCTCCCACACCTCTCTCGTTCTTTTTCCATTATTCCTCCCTGTCCTCTCGTAGCCCTGATGGAATTCTGCAGGATTCCCGCTGATCTCGGTCTCCGATGCTTCTCGACAACGTCTTCTTTGAACGAGACGACAACATTTTCTTTGAACGAGACGACAACATGGTCCGAGACGACATCGTCGTCTTTGAACAAGACGACAACGTCTTCAAAGACAATTTGTTTAGACGGATGCGATTTCGAGCAGTGGGTCATCTTGATGGACCCGCCTGAGGGGAACCCAAGTAGAGATGAAATCATTGATGGCTATATCAAGAATCTTGCCTTAGTCCTCGGAAGGTTAGGGTTTTGGATTTTAAGATTATCTACCAGGTTCCTGTCTAGGAAGAGACTGAATTGATTTTTGTTTTTCTTCAATGAGTATAGTGAGAAGAGATTGTTTGGCATATTCGAGAGTGAATTGATTTTTGTTTTTCTTCAATGAGTATAGTGAGAAGAGATTGTTTGGCATATTCCATTTTCTCTCTTTCTTTTGTGGGAAACATCTCAAATAATAGTAGGCAAATGCTGCTTTTGTTTTGATTTCAAATGGTACTTTTGTTTTGATTTTCATTAAAGCTAGTGCAATAGCTAGGAGGTTACCCTTTTTTTTTTCATTCTGAATCTATGAGACCGTCAGTGTAAGTCTGAAATCTAAGGGCCTCTTGGGATGGCACCAAAATTATGTCTTATTTGCAGTTATGATTACTTTGATTAATTATTTTTTTGGGCAAATGAAGCATTAGGGGCACTTTGGAAGCCATTAAATATAACAACCATTATTTGCAAATAACCTTATTTAACTTCAACGCCAGTTGCTTATAAGATTATACACAAATAACCATATTAAGTGATTGCTGTATGTGGTCTTACATTGGTGTATATGGGCCTGTGTCGTGGGAGGAAAATAATCTATTTTGGGATAAACTTGTAGAGATTAGTGGGAGATGGGCACATCCATGGTGTATCGGAGGGGACTTCAATGAAATTAGAGTCATGGAGGAAAGATTGGGATGCAGGAGAATGAGCCAACATATGATCGATTTTGTAGACTTCATAGCTAATCACGAGTTGATTGATTTGCCGTTGTCGGGTGCTCAATTTACTTGTCCAGAAACTCTAATCGGAGTAGAATTGATCGATTCTTAGTTTGCCCTAGATGGTTGGAGCATTTCCCTGATCTGTGCCAAAAAGCCCTTCAGCACTCGGTGCCGGATCATCATCCCATTCTCTTGGATTCGAGGCTAGAATCTTGGGGTCCCTCCCCCCTTCAGATTTGATATTGCTTGGTTGGAGTTGTTATTGTGGTGGATGAGAAGGAGAAGAGAAGAAGAAGTGAAGGAGAAGATGGTATCTCCTTGAAGGAGCTCCCATATAAAATTATATATATATATATATATATATATATATATATATATATATATAGAGAGAGAGAGAGAGAGAGAGAGAGAGACCAAAATACCCTTTAACACTCTCCCTCAATCTGGAGTGTATATATCATACAAACTCAGCTTGTTACAAATATCTCTCAACTTGGATTTTGCCAATGGTTTGGTGAATACACCAGCCAACTGATCTGCAGACCTAGTGAAGATAGTACTAATCTCTCCACTCTGAAGTTTCTCACGAATGAAGTTACAATCAACCTCAATATGCTTCATCCTCTCATGAAACATTGGAGTAGAAGCGATATGAGTTGCTACCCTATTGTCACAATGCAACGGCGCTGGAGATGCAGAAGGAATATCAATCTATTGCAAAAGAGACCTCAACCATGTCAACTCTCCACACTTGTGAACCGTAGCTCGGTACTCAGCCTCTGCGCTTGATATAGCTACAACATCTTGTTTCTTACTACACGAAGAGACAAGATTTCCTCCCACAAATGTGCAATAGCATGTAGTTGATCTCCTATTTGTTGGAGATACTGCCGAGTCTACATCGGTGAACCCCTCCAATCCTATGATTATGCTTCCTGAAAAATAAACCTTTTTCAGGAGCACTCTTCAAGTATCTAACTATTTGAAGGGCAACTGCCCAATTTGAAGTACGAAGAGAACTCATTAACTGGCTCACTGCTCCCACTTCATATGATATGTCAGGGCGAGTCGCAGTCATGTATATCAACTGACCAACCAATCTTTTGTATTTGCCAGGGTCCTCTAACAACTCCCCCTATCCGAAAGAAGCTTCACATTGGGATCCATAGGAACCTCAACTGGCTTTATTCCTATGGATCTCATCTCCTCTAATATATCAAGAATGTATTTCCTCTGCGACAATGAAATACCACCACAGGAGTATGCCACCTCTATACCCAGAAAGTTCCTCAGATGCCCCAAGTCTTTGGTACAAAACTCTGTCTAAAGAAATTTCTTGGGTCTCTGAATACCTGGCTCATCATCCATAGTAATCACAATGTCATCAACATACAAGATCAGAAGGATATATCCATCACCAAAGTGAACACTGAATACAGAGTGATCAACAACAAACTGTCTCAAACCAAACCGCCTGATAGCATCACTGATTCTGCCAAACCAAGCTCATGGCACATCGAATGTGGTGAGTCTTCTCACATAAAAAATACTTTAGTTATAGGCCCCTAAAAAACTAAAAAAACACACATAAAATGTGGTGAGGAAATAAATTCATTCTTTCAATGTGATTCCATCTATATATATATATATATATATATATATATATATATATATATATATATATATATATATATATATATATATATATATATATATGCTACTTGCCCATAAGTTGTAACAAGAAGTGGAATGATGCTTGATAAAAGAATACAATTTAAGTAAGTTACTTTGCTCCTAGACAATTTATAATAGTTTTAGATGCAACTCATTATCAAATTTATTAGTATGATTTTCTATGAGAAACAAATTATATATATATTTTTTTTGATAAATAAGGTCTTTCCTATGACACCTATCAATAGTTTAAATATCTTTGTTATTTTACACTTATTATCTATTCTTATATAGATTTATTATTAGCACTAAAATGTTCTAACTTTTATATTTATATTCTTATGTATATCTTAGGTTATTATTGAATTTTTTTTATATGAAAATGAGATATTGGAGGAAGCCAAACAAACAGGTATGTATTATTGCACCAATTTAATATATATTTTTAAAATTTAAAAATTACTTTCTTATTTTATGTTTGCATTATGTTTTCATTTAATAGGACTAATTTGAGGTGAGAAACAAATAAAATATAGAAATAGCATGAAAAGTTTGAATCTGTCTCTTTCCTAATAAGTTTCAGAAATTAGATCATAGATAGTATTTTGTTCTTAATAGTTTTTTGTTTAGTTTCTGTAGGATTTCTTGGCAACGACTATCTCATAGGTTTTCCATTATGTTTCTTTTCCTTTTCTTTTCCATTTTACAATATCAAATTCCTTTCCTTTCCTGGAGAACAAATGAACAGAGCCTTAAGCAACAACAAATCTACCTTCTCTCTCTACGAAGAGATCTCACAAAATCTAAAAGGGATCATTTCTATAAATTTCATCCCTCTCCAAAACGTCGATCTCCTTCTCTCCTCAACGTCCATTCTCATTGCCTCATTTTTCTACACAAGGGACAAAAAGCTCTCTTCCACACACTACTTCTCTCACTCTTCTACCAGACTACCGCCATTCACGAAGCTTTTCTTCTCTCTTCTCACTTAGTCTGATAAATTTAGGAGATTTCACTAAACTTGGATGCATTTACAAGACGATCAATGTGTGCTTATATAGAGCACTTACATGATAAACATGAAATGGAATCAAGATAATTCTAGAAGGAAATAATCCTAATCAAATCTACCTAATCAAATCTACTTTCCTAATCTCTATTGCTTGCCTCTTCAAATCCACTTGCCTAATTTATCTAGTTGCCTCGTTTACCCAACTTACCTAATCTACCTCCAAGATGATCCAACGGTGAGATCTTAACCCAATCTAACCGTTGGATCCCACATATTCTAACATGCCCTCTCAAACGTATATGGATTGAAAATCGATATACGTTTGACAACAATTAAAAAAAAATTCCCAATACAATGGAATTCCCCAAATTACAAATGTAATCAAAATCAACCGATTTGATGCACACTTCCAAAAGTCTATGATGAAGATCCTCTGATGAAGACTGATGTTGCTGCCAATGATCATTGATGATGGTTGCTGAAGAAGATGCTACTTTTTGATGTGCAACCAAGTCAGGCCAACTTTTCAATCACCTCACCACCGAGTTCAAATCTCTGGCACTGGCGGCTGGGGCACCTTAACTCTTCTCGTCTGCAACAACTTTCCAAGTCTATTCCCAATATTTCAGTTTCAAATAAATGTATTTGTCATGTTTGTCCACTTGCTAAACAATCCCGGTTAGCCTTTTCATTAAGTAACATTAGTACTTCTTGTTCTTTTATGTTATTGCATGTTGATATTTGGGGAGGATACAGTACCCCCTCACATTGCAGGGCACATTACTTTCTCACTATCGTCGATGACTTCTCACGTGCCACTTGGTTGTATCTCATGCAACACAAGTCTGAAACATATCATTACATTGAACTTTTTCTTGCCCTTGTTCAAACTCAATTCCATTCTCAAGTTCAATAAATTCGAACATATAATGGTTCTGAGTTTTTCTCTAACAAGATGCAAAATCTTTTTAAAGATAAAGGGATTATCCATCAATATAGTTGTGTGGCCACACCCCAACAAAACGGAGTTGTGGAACGTAAACACCGTCACCTCCTTGAAGTTGCCCGTGCGTTACGCTTCCAAGCTCATTTCCCTCTTGAGTTTTGGGGAGAGTGTGTCCTCACTGCTGCATATCTAATTAATCGAATCCCTTCAGCTCTTTTGGGTAATCGTTCCCCTTATGAAATTCTTTTCCAAAAGAAACCCAACTCTGATCACCTTCGAAATTTTGGATGTCTCTGCTAAACCAAGTATCTTTGTTGGTTATCCTTTTGGTCAAAAAGGCTATCGTGTGTTTGACATTGAAGCCCAGAAAATTATAACCAGCAGAGATGTTAAATTCCATGAATATGTTTTCCCATTCCGAGATGTTTCACAACCAGCAAATAATCCCACTCTAGTTCTTCCTTTACCCGCAATTGACGACGATCTTTCATCCTCCTTCATATCAGAGCAAATGCCTGGGTTCAAACCTCCTTGATAGCAAAATCCACATTCAATGGCTAAACCCAAAAGTGGGGCCACATGTGCCACGTGTAGGCCAAGCCAAAGAAAGAGGGGCCACATGTGAAGGGTAGTGTTAAAGTACAAAAGTCTCCAACCGCTTAAGCTTTTGGAGAAGTTGATAAGTTAACATAGTCACATTCAATCTCACTCACTCTCCCTCAACAACCACTGCAGCCATTAAAATTTCCCTACACTATTTTATTCATTTTTCTTACGCCATTCTTTCATTACCTATTTGATCTCACACATCGGGCCAACACATGTCAACATCCACACGAACTTCACACAGAGCTTTTGGAGCCTGCCCACCTACTTCTTATCCGCAAACTTTGATTCCGCCATCAACCATTGAAACGGCGAATCACAAGGATCGGGGAAGTACGGATTCCTTTTCATTTATTTATATTATTATTCTTTATTTGCTTTACACCTTACTTATTTCATTTCATTTTTCATGCCTAATATTTATTTAAAGTCCGTCTATTTGATTATCTAATTTTTTTCATTTATTTTCTATTTTATATTTCATTTATTGACCGACCATATTCATGCTCACACACGAAAATACAAATTTTTAATTTTTATTATTTTTACCGGCAACACAAAAAAGTGAAGAAGCATTACCGAGAAGGCTTAATGTTGGATTAGTGATATAAAATCACTTGGGATTAACTTCTTTTATAAGTCCACTAAAGAGGGTTTTTTTTTATCATTAGTTGGATGCTTTATTTTAAAGAATAAGTTAGGGCTTTTTCTCTACAAGAAAAGAGGGTTTTCTTTCTCCAAGGTTTTTTCCTTCTTCTTCTCTTGCATGACCATGGATCCAAGGCTATTGGGTTTTCTTTTATGTTGTTCTCAAGGTAGTAAAAACATTGATAAGAGAGTGTTGGCTTTTTGATTGGGTTGCAAGGATAAGGTGTTTATTGGTTTTTCACCATTGTTGGAGAGGAAAGAGTTTTCACCGTTGTTTTTAATTTCCCATTCTTAGTGAATTTTTACTTGTCGGATTGCCTGTGCATGTAGGGTGAGTGCCTAACCACGTAAATCTCTTGTGTCTCTTGATTTCTTGTTTTCTTTTTTCTGTTGTTAATTTCATTGCACACTTGATTTAATGTTCAAACTTTTGGGGCCTTTTCCGTGGCTTACTGTTACCGTGAGCTATTTGTTGGTGTTTGTTTTGAGTAGTTTCTTGTAACTGGATTTCTAGTGGCGGGTTCTTGCTGCAACACTGACGGAACATGACCTTAATATTCCACTTTGAATACTTTTCTAGGAGCATCACTTTGCTTGAAATCCATACCTAATGAATTAAGTTTGGACTACAAGGAATGTGCTCAACGAGAGGCAATGGACAACTCAATAGAATGAATGGAAGGGATTTCCTAGGGACCATCCCAGAAGGCATTATGCGGATGGGCTGTTGCATACATCCGCACTTAGGGACCATCTCAGAAGGCATTTTGCGGATGGGCTATTGCATGTGAGAGCAGCCACCCCAGATGAAATGTCTTCCTAGTCTAGCTTGAATAAGATGTCAATGGAGAATTAATGAACGAAAAAAGTACAAAACAGACCGATATAGTCTTCCACCATTGATAGTTGATCCAACTACAGCTTCTCCAAAAGTGAGCTGTTGTTGGATCAAATATCAAGGGTGGCACCTCCGCCACATAATTGTAATGCCTTGCACCATAAAAAACTTGTCTTCCACAGTAAAATGATAGATGAAACGGCCATGAAACGACTTATAAGTAGATTAATAAATCACTTCGGAATGCGATATACATGACTAAGTAGTGAATCAAGTAAAGACTTAGGATTTCCAGCATGCCACCGCGTCATCCATTTCATTAGATTAAAATGTCCGACGTTAAGGTTTAAGCATGGGAGGGAGTTAGTTGAAATAGATTGACTAAAAAGGGAAAGTGCGTGCTTCATTTATACTAGGGACTCCAGCATAAACTTTGTACTTTGAGAGGGGCTCCTAAAGGGATATAATAAGGGCATGTACCAAACGTGAGAGAGTAGAGAGGGCTGGTGAGAAAGAGTTTTAAGAGAACAATGGGTGAGGAGAGTATGAGATGGAAAAAAATTCCATCTTCCCCTTATAGTCTCCTCACTCAGCTCCTCTGTCCCACTAGAACGGCATGGATTCCATGAAATATTTTTCATCACTACCAAACATGCCTTCAACTATTTTATTTTCACGAATTGTCATTTTGAACGCATCAAAACTCCGGGTCCCATTTACATGTGCCACGTGGGATCTAGAAAATGGAAGATATTTTCACCCTCCGGAGTACGCATTCGCCCCAACATTGGGCAACTTTAACGCTTTTTTGACGTCAAATCACGTTAAAAGGCGGGGGGCGAATACGTACTTTAGGGGTGAAATATTATCAGCCGATAAGATTTCTTTTTGACGTCAGATCACGTCAAGGGGCGAATACGTATTATAGGGGGTGAATTATCATCAGCCGCAATCTCTTCCTCATCCAGGGTTTTTCATTTCGCATTAAGGGTTTTGGAATGGCGTTTTCCTTCTGTACTCGCACCCTAATATCCAAGCCTTCTCTCACCTCATCTCTGTCCATATCTTCTATCTTCTTCTCTCGCTCCTTTACTTCTTCCCACACCTCTGTCTCTCTCCCTCTCCCTCATCTTGCTCGCTCCTTTTCCGTTCTTTGTCTCCGTCCTCTCGTAGCCTTGACGGAATTCCATAGGATTCCGGCCGATGTAAGTCTCCGATGCTTGTCGACGCGTCCGACTACATCGTCTTTGAACGATCCTTCGCCAAACTGGAGCAATCGTCCGCCAAAGGAGACGATTCTCTTAGACGGATGCGATTTTGAGCACTGGCTCGTGGTCATGGAGCCGCCAGATGGGAACCCTACTAGAGATGAGATTATTGACAGCTATATCAAGACACTCGCATCGGTGCTCGGAAGGTTAGGGTTTTGGTTTTTATGATTCTCTACTTCTCAATGAGCTTTTTTTTCCAGTTTCGTTGGGTTTAGGCTTTTAGGATTTTACTTTTGGCTTGATTTATTGTTGATTTTTATTATTGATTTTAATGCTAGGAAGAGGGTGGTTTAGTTTTTGTTTTATTCAATGGGTATATTTGAGAAGAGATTGTTTCTCATGCTGTTCTTGTTTTTAATTTTTCTAAAGTGAGTGCAGTGGCTAGGAGTTAGATTTTTTTTCACTGAATCTATGAGTTTGCCATTGTAATTCTGATGTCTAAGGTGCTAAGAAAATCTGCCGGACGTATCCGGTATGATCGTGCACAAATAAATGGAAAAGTGGTGAAAACTAGTAAATTTTTAATTTCAAATATTTGAATTCGGAATTGGTGAAGCTTTAAATGCCAGTGGGAAAGGGTTCGAAATTTTAGGTATAAGTAAGGGCCTTTAAGAATAGAGTTGACCTTTAAGTAATGGTCAAGTTTGAAGTTTCAATATTGTTAATTGAGGAGAATTCAAGATTTTAAACTTGAGTCTAATTAGATTGGGGGGTTCGAAATTTTAGGTATAAGTAAGGGCCTTAAGAATAGAGTTGGGCTTTAAGTAATGGTCAACTTTGAAGTTTCAATACTGTTAACGGAGGAGAATTCAAGATGTTAAACTTGAGTCTAATTAGATTGGGGGGTTCGAAATTTTAGATATAAGTAAGGGCCTTTAAGAATAGAGTTGGCCTTTAAGTAACGGTCAACTTTGAAGTTTCAATACTGTTAATGGAGGAGAATTCAAGATTTAAAACTTGAGTCTAATTCGATTGGGGCCTTTGAGGTTTGAAATGGAGTCCAAAGGGTTGAGTTTGATTTGAGGTTTAATTAATCCTACTTTAGGTGTTGACGTAATAATCAAGCTTTAGTATTTAGATTGGGTGGCTTATGAACAGGGTATGCAATTCGTCAGTTAAATGCGCGGTAAGTTTCAAGATACTAATCTCTTAAGGCGAGCTTGGCTTGACCGTGGAGTGGCGAGATTGAGGCAGCGCCGAAGTTTTGTTGATTGTGACAACGAATTTAGAGGTTGACATGCAGCGTTGAAGGGGCCCCTTTGGGCTGTCTTAGCTTTTTTTATGTGAGTTTAAAGGAGCCAGTTACAATGTGCTTTGTATATGTAGCAACAACGAAGGCTTGTTAGCTTTCGTGAGAGGCTTCGTGACAACTCCTCAATGAAACAATGTGATAGATTGCTTCATAATGCTATATAAAGTTAGAACCAAACCAAGTTGAAGCTGAAATTCAAGATACAAGTGAGTAGGTTGATTCACACAATAATTGAAGTTTGAGTTACATATTCTAGAAATGCATCAACACAGAGACATGGCATAACAGACTTTACAATGGATTAATAATATGGTGTATGAGGCAGAATTTGTAATTGTTATGCAGAGCAAAATCTAGAGCTCTTGAATATAGCTAGAGATGAATATGCTAGGGAACTAAGTATTCAATTAGGCCAAAATTTAAAGACTTGGCAGTAAGTAGAATTCAGTGTTAGTGAGGTAATTTCTATGATGGGTTATGCCAAAGTCCAGAATGAGTAGATATGGGATAACATCAAATGGAGAAGCAAAATTAAATCACATGCAGAAGTAGGATATGATGTAAAATGGGTGCTTGACAAGTATAATTAAAATGGGTGTAACTTGACACTACAAAACAGCAACAGGAGGTTGTTTAGGTAGAAATCTTAAATGTGGTTGATAATGGCTATGGAATTCTGAGAGCTGAATGATAAGACGATGCAACAGCATCAATAGTAAACCAGCTAACTGACCAATGGTCTAAAATATGGAAATAAAGAATTAAACCTAAGTGCATAAAGAAGGGGATTCTGTAACCAAAGTTTGAATGTATCACCGGGATGGATGCATAACAAAACAGTCCAGATTTTAAGGTAAATGTTTTAGAAACCTTAGTGATGGGGATCCACAGATCCGATTTTTTTTTTTTTCAAATTAGTGTGAATTTTTAAAGAGACAAAGTTAGGACAAGGTTAGGCCTTAAAGAAATCTGGTTTTTGCACAGTAGTTAAATCTTAGAAGCAAGAATCTTCCCTAAGGGTGCCGCTCCTAACTTGCAGGGAGCACGATCCCGAAGATATGGAAACTGCTCCCATGGCCCTCCCAACCTGCTCCTATTACTCCATTAGTAAACACATCACCAACTTACTTGCATCAAACTCCTCCAACTGTTTAAAGTACTTCATTGAACCAAGCACGGAGGCAAATCTTCAGAAGGCATGAGGAAAAAAGGCATGAAAATGAAGACGGTTAGAAATTACTACTTTTGATGTACTTAAGATTTACATGAAGATGGTTAAAAATTACTACTTTTTATGTACTTGAACTTTGAAAGACATGATGAAAATATCACATTAACACTCCCACGATGCTCCCAACCTTAGACTCTTCTAGACCCCACGCTTCCCCGCCTCCCCACCCGCTTAGGGCTTCTATGGTTAAATGAATCAGCTTACGTGCATGAGTTCGAAAATGTCTAGTGTTTGAACAGTGAGACGAATGGGTATTAAATAAGGATAGTTGAGGCAATAAAGAAGCCTCCGTACCCGCTTAGTGCTTCTATGGTTAAATGAATCAGTTTACGTGCATGAGTACGAAAATGTCTAGTGTTTGAACAGTGAGAAGAATGGGTATTAAATCAGGATAGTTGAGGCAATAAAGAAGCAAGCCAGGAGTCTTGAAAATGTATATAACAAACTTCATGATCAAATCAGAAAGAGATGAATTTCAAATAAATCTCAGCCATCAGTGTTTGAACTGTTGGAAATTATAAGTGTAACTAATGTTAAATCAGAAAAGATTGAATTTGGGCCATCCCTGTTTTGCAGAGATGACTGCCCAACTATGCCTTGTGCCCGGGCGAGGAGGGGAAGGAATTGAGATGAGGGTCGTATGGGATGTCAAAGTCCGTGAAGACGGCATCCAAACTGCTGCCCAGCGTGTTAAATTGTGAAAAACAATGAAATAAAGAGGAAAAAATTAAGAAAATATAAAATGCTCGAGAGAGGGAGAGAAAGGGCTTGATAACTTGTAGGGGAGCTTTTGCTCTTGAATTTTTCGTGGTTAAGAGGGTTGCAAAGGTGGGTATTTATAGGCAAAAGAGCGGAAAGGATACCATTTTGGGGATCAATCAAGGATTTTTAAAAAGTTAGATTGGGTGTGATTTTAAAGCAAACATGGTATGAGAGCAAGGATTTTGGTCATGATTAAGGATTTGGAGGAGATTTGAATCTCCTCGAATGGAAAATGGGTGTTTTAGGGCAAGACTCTTGTGGGATTTTTCCGTTTGGAATGGATTTTGTGCTTAGAGCAAGGGTAAATTCACAAAATAGGTAGGTTTTGAGAAGGCTGCCTTTTTATTGAGATCATACAATTTTTGGGCAAGATTCGGTCGTATTTGGGAATTTTTTTTGTAAAAATGGGCAAAGGAAGGGTTGATTTTCGGATTTAGGTTTGAGTGGCATTCCCTTGTAAATTCGAGTGACTTTTGGGTTGGTTTTGTACTTGAAAGCTGGATGGCATGGGTTGTAAATAGGGAGGAATCTAAGGGCATTTTGATTGTAGTTTTAAAAAAGAATAATAGGACTTTTTTCTTTTTCTTTTGTTTTTGTTTTTGTTTTTTTGTTTTGCAAAACCACTTGCTTACAAGTGGAAATAAACACCAGCCACTAGATGAACGCCAAGATTTTACATGGTTCGATCAAGATGCCCACATCCACGGGCGAGCACATGATCTTCCACTATGAGAAAACAAAACTACTAGTATTACAATGGATTAACTTTCAAACCCACAAAACGCAACTCTTGTCTTCTCAACTATGATCGTACACCCAGGAATTAGCACTATTCTCTCTCCCTTTCTCTCTCTTTTTCTTTCTATAGTCACCTCTTTACAACTGCCACACAAAGAGCCTCTTGTCAAGAGAAAAATGCTTCTCTCTTGCCTTTTTATATCTTAGGTTTACAAGACCTAAAAAACTCACTTTCACATTTTGCCTTCCCACGACAATCAGAAAATCTAATTATATTAGGCATAGTTTTAAAACTACCCCACGTTATTGTGGACTCCTCCGAGTCAACTCCCTTTTCCGTTGGTCGCATTCCACTTTTTCCCCTACAGAGTCAATAAAATCTCCTTTGACTATCGTGAGTTATGACCGCATCAACCAAGTACTCGGCCGCATTGTGTTGAGTTAATAAGGATTTTCTTTGACCGCATTTTAACCCGCATCCGTGTTTTGAAACACTGATAACTAGTGGTGGTAGGAAAAGGGCAACTTTCCAACAATCTCCACCTTCACTTGTTTTTTGGCCACATAAAGATTTTACACTAATGTCGGCACTGGTCTACTGTCGCCGCAAACCGCCATTGGCCTTCTGAAGTACTAGTTACACACTATCAAATCACCCTGCTTCTAATTTGATGTCCGCCTGATTTGATCAAAGCGGCCAATGCTCAAGTGTAGCTGCCAACTCGTTGACTCACCTAGTTAATCCTAGAGAGGGATTTCGATCCTTCCTCCCCAATGCAAGAATTGCCGCCCTGTCATCGTTTGCAACATGGAAACATGTCTCTGCTATAACTGCGAAAGAGACCCTACACATGTGCTCGCCACGTCGTTTCCAACAAGTCATCAATCAAGATCTTAGGAACACTAGCCCCCTGCCCCTCCCACACACACAACATTGGGGGGGGGGGGGGGGGGGGGGGGGAGGAGGAGGTACCTGATGCAAGAGCATCCTATATACACATTAGCTCGTTCATACATAGCTCTTTCTTCCTTCCATTAGTTCATGTCCATTTGATGCGTAGTTGGTCATTTTTTAGTTGTAATTGTGCTTTAATGTCTTTTGCATTAGTAGGCGTAGTTTGGAGTCATTCAAGTTTCATTAAGGGTAGTTTAGGAAATCTTTGTAATGGGCTAGCATATATAAAGCCCCCAACACTTATCATTTTTAGAAGTTTTAGAATTGAAATTTTTGGAAAGATTCTCTTTTGGGAGAAATTTGAGATAGAGCTTGGCTCTTCTCTCTATCATTCACCTTTTCTCTTAGGATCATGGGATTTAGAGATTAGTATTCTAATCTTGATTCCATATCTTTCATTTCTTAATTTCTTGTTGAAGAATGTCATCACTCCGATTTTGCGTTTGATTGAGCTCGTGTGTCCCCTCACTCGTGCGTAGATCAAAGCATCCAACGATTCCGTGCTTGATCGACCTCGTGCGTCCCCTCGCTCGTGGCGTAGATCGAGATCTATCATTCGACACAAAAAAAATATAAAAAAAAGAGGAAAAATTCCAGATCTACTGATCTCCGAGATCGTCGAATAACACTTCCGGATCCAACTGCATCAGAACTTGACAAGAACATCCAACACACTCAAATCCGTCATCTTTTCCGGCTTCTCATCCTTCCCTGTCAATGCCTTAGTCAGTCTCCATTGAACAAGGATGTCCTTCACCCTCGTCTATCATAGGGTGAAGCTAACTGATGCAAACCCGGAGGTTCGTGAATAACTACCAGGATTTTAAGAGCTCAATGAGACTAAATCTTCATATCCATACAACCATCCATAACTCAAAAACGAATAGAGAAACATTTAATGGTAAATTTCAGCATAAATAAAGCATGAAATGAACTATAAGCAACGGACCATCAATGATAAATACCTCTACTTCAAGCAGTTATTGAACATATCAAATAAATGACTTAAAGATAGGATTTAAAGGCTCAAATAACTGACTTTATTCGTTGATTCTGCGCTGTCCATAACATTAAAGAAAGATATAAATTTATTAGAAAATGACAAAAGGCTCAAAATATGCTAGGGTAACTTATCGGTAAGGTTCTTACGGGTTCCTAAAGGCAAAAGGGGTCTGAAATCAAGGAAAAATCTCCCCATAAAAATGCAATAGTCCATTCACTTTGAATCTTGCTAGCAAAGAAACTAAGAGAATGGGGGAGAAGCCCGTGGTCGCGTTCCATAACTCCGGACAATATTGTGCCTCCAAGTAAGGGATGGAATGAGTATGAAAGAAGAGACTAAGAGGGTGTGAGAGAGAGAGAGAGAGAGAGAGAGAGAGAGAGAATGGAAGAACTAACGAAAAAAATATAGAAAGATCGAGAATGGGAAGAAGAAAAAGAATATAGAGAAACTTTTGAGAGAGAGAGGAGAGAGAATAGTGAGAGAGAGAACCGTGAGAGAAGGGCGAAAGAGAGAAGTTGAGGTAGGGAGGGGAATACCTCGAAGGGGAAAAAGGAAGTGGTGCACGCCCTAAGTGTGGAGAAAAGGGAGGCTGGCGCTCCTTTTTGGTTTTCTTTCACAAAAATAATCAAAAGCTAGGGCTCTCTTCCCCCCCCTCTCTCTCTCTCTCTCTCTCTCTCTCTCTCTCTCACACACACACACACACACACACACACACACATATGTCTTTAGTGGGCCCTCTTTGTTAGCTTCACTTGTTATAAAGTGAAAAGACTTCAATAACCCTGATCACAAACGAAAGGAATTAATAGCATATTGGCATAATAGTCAAAACTAACTAAAAAAAGACGTAAGGGGCAACTCGATAAATACGGAACCAAGCTTGACTGGTGCTCTATGGTAGTCATATGTACCGGCATTCTCTCAAGTTCGCCCTTTTGTTTTGTGCTTGCCATCTCTTTCAAATCGTGTGTGCAACGGTGGCCCCTAGATGATGTGGACATCCCCCACTTCTAGGATAATCCAATAATGTCAAATAAGTCCAAATAAACCAAAATAAATAAGTGTAAATATAATAAAATGGTGATCCAACGGTCGGATCACATCACTAACCTTTTCGTTGAACCTGTCAATGTTAAATTCGGTAGAAGTCAACTTTACCGCAATCTCATATCACCCTTGATATGAAGCTCCACCTTGAACGAGAATGTCTTGAACAATATTTCTACCCTCCTACGATCATTGTAACCACGATCCAATCGCAACACACGCCATCACTTCCCCAACCACAACGATCGCTCCAACCTAAGCTTTGATACCACAACTTCTTGAGAAAATCCGCTGGGCAAATCCGATCTGATCATGCACAAATAAATGGAAAAGTAGAAAAAAACACAAGCCACAAGATGAACACCGAGATTTTACTTGGTTTGGCCAAGATGCTTACATCCACGGGCAAGGACATGATCTCCACTATGAGAAAATAGAACTACTAGGATTACAATGGATTAACTTGCAAACTCTCAAACCCATAAGTCGCGACCCTTTCCTTGTCTTCTCAACCAAGACCGTTCACAAGAGAAAACCCAATAGAAAAAACCCAAGAAGAAGCACTCTTCTCTCTCCCTTTCCCTCTCTTTTTCTCCATCTTGTCTCCTCTTTGTAGCCGCCACACAAAGAGCCTCTCACTTGCTCCGTTTGGTTGGCGGAATTTTTTTGGTTCTTGGGATTTTTGTGGAACAAAAAACTTCCTGGGAGATTGGTGGGAAAAACAACTCCCTGGAAGTATCCCGGTAAAATAAAAATCCCATGTTTGGTTGACCGGACTATGGTGGGAAAAAAATGCTTTGTTTGGTTGCTTGAACTGTTGGGAAGAAAAAAATTCTTTGCAAGCTTGTTTTTGGTTCCTGGGAGTATTTTTTTTCCTTCCTAGGGTTTCGTGCGGGGTTATTTTGGTTCTTGGGATTATTTTGGGCCCACCAACCAAACGTGGGTTTCCTGCGGAAATTCCACAAAAGTCCCATGACTCAAAAAAATTCCGGCAACCAAACGGAGCATTAGAGAAAAAAGCTTCTCTCTTGCTTTTTTATACCTTAGGCCTTACAAAACCTAAAAAACACTTTCACGTTTTGCGTCCCCACCACAGTTAAAAAACCTAATTATATTAGGTAACTAGTGGTCGTGGTAAACATGGCGACTTTCCAACATAAGGGCCTCGTGGTATGCCACCAAAATTAGTTTTTATTTACAAATACTATTACTTTGATTTAAAATTATTTGCAAATGGGACATAAGGGACTCTTTGGAAGCCATTAAATGTATCAACCATTATTTGCAAATAGCCATACTTAAAATTTTCTTATTAATAAAATTTAAGGTGCCACCCCGGTTTCCTAGATAAATTCCGGGTTTTGAAAAAATTCCATATTTGACTTCAAAATCACTTGTATATAAGATTATATGCAAATAATTTTTAGAAGTATCCATTTCAAAAAAAATTTAGAAGTATCCAAAGAGGCCCAAAGTGTGTGTGTGTGTTTTTTTTTTTTTCCGAGTGGCCTTTTCTTTGGGCATTTAGCTGGGGTCGAAAATAAATAAATTGTAGCATTTTCTTTGAATTCTTAAGACTGTACGTTGTATTTGGAAGAAACTGAAAGAAATCATATTCTTCAAGCTCCTAAAATGGTTTCTTCCACCAAATTTGAGTCATTTAAGCAAATATTGAGGTTTATCCTTGTGGATGCATTCATCTTGAATAGTTCTTGGGATTTCGTGATTTTTTTTATTGTAGTTTTCACTGATTTTGGATCAAGTTGCAGCATATTTGTTTATAATTTTATTTCTTAGAGATTAGAATATGTTTCTTGCACCACATGGTATCGTGGCATGCCCTCTCTCTCTCTCTCTCTCTCTCTCTCCTCTCTCACATCTGTCCATTGTATTTTGGAAGGAACTGAAAAATTTATATTCTTCTAGCTCTTTACATGCTTTCTTCTACCGAATTTGAATATCAAATATTGAGGTTTTTCCTTGTGGATGCATTCATCTTGAATAGTTCCCAGTATCTTGTGAATTTTCTAATGTAATTTTCACTGATTTTGGATTAAGTTGCAGCATATTTGTTTATAATTTTATCTCATAGAGATTAGAATATGTTTATTGCACCACATGGTATCGCGGCATGCGCTCCCCCCCCCCCCCCCCCCCCCCCCCCCCACCCACCTCTGTATGATATTACATTATCACGGCATGTCCTTTTACCTTTTATTGTACTTCAATCTGTTGATTCTATTTGTTGATGTTTTCTTTTTCTGTAACTAATATATTTTCACAGTGAAGAAGAAGCAAAGAAATCGTTATACTCCGTATCGACTAGGCACTACTTTGCTTTTGGATGCATTGTCTCAGAGGAACTTTCATACAAGATTAAGAGTAAGACCACTATTACTTGTACTGTCACATTTTTTTGCCTTGTTGAATTTTGAGAATGTAATTGACATTGAATTTGGGTTTCGTGCAGCTTTGCCGAAAGTTCGGTGGGTTCTTCCTGATTCGTACTTGGATGTTAAAAATAAAGATTACGGAGGTGAGTCTAGGAATGGGTTCTTTTGCGAAACTAGTCCTCTTCCCCTGAAATAATTCCGGAAAGATCTCTTGCACAATGTGTCATTTTACATTTATAAACAGAAAATTTGTCTTCATCTGTATGTGTACTCATTTGCATTTTTGTGCATTTATTTATGCATGCATTCTGTGTGTGTTTTGTTAAAGCATGTATGTATGGGAGATAGCGGTGTCGTGTAATTGTGTATCCATTGGTTAGTTGAATTCTATATGAACTGACTTTTCTTTTATCACGGAGTATTTAAAACGATGTAGATAGTTCGATAAGTCCTAAAGTCTTTAAAAAGAGGATTGGTGCCAATAGTTTGATACACTCCAAGCTTGGAAAATAACCTGAGTAACCTGTCTTCACATGTCATAAAAAAATGTGGGTGAATTAGCTAGCTGATCTCATGGCTTTATCTGGAAGATTCGTGAAACAGAGCCTAGGTTCCGCATGCCAAGTTAATCGTCATCTTTGTTGCTCCTAGACCTTGTGCACTTAATTGTTTTCAGGGATATGTTGGGGACCATTGCAGAATACATTTCGCAGGCCAGCTGTTGCAGGAGAGAGCAGCCACGTCAAATGAAGTAAATGAATAAGACAAAATCTGTTGAAAAGTGAGCCTATGTGGCTGCTCTCTCGTGCAACAACCAGCCCACCCTTGTTTTAAAGCTGTTTTTTGCTCTGTGAAGGTTTATATGTCGTCGTCGTTAATTTCTAAATCTGAACTTTTATTGCTTTTATTTGGATTTCCTTTGGCAGGGGAGCCTTTTATAGATGGGCAAGCTGTTCCTTATGATCCTAAATACCATGAGGAATGGGTTCGAAACAACGCACGTGCAAATGAGAGATCAAGGCGCAATGACAGACCTCGTAACTTCGATCGATCGAGGAATTTTGAAAGGCGAAGAGAAAATATGCAGAACCGCGATTTCCAAAACAGAGGCATGCCTCCAATGCCAAATCAGGATGGCCAAAATATGCAAAACCCGATGCCTGGTAGAGACATGCCTCCAGTGCCCAATCAGAATATGCAAAGTCATATGCCTGGTAGAGACATGCCTCCAGTGCCCAATCAAAATGTGCAAAATACCATGCCTCGTAGAGACATGCCTCCAATGCCTGGGGTTGGAGGTATGCCTAATAGAGAAACTGGGGCAGGTGGTGAATATTATGGCCGAGATATGCCTAACAGAGATGCAGGGGGTATTGCCAATAGAGATTATCAGAACAGGGACACACCCAACAGTTATGGAAGCATGCCTAACAGAGATTATCAGAACAGGGACATGCCTAACAGAGAAATGGGTAGAATGCCAGGCAGAGACTATCAAAGCCAGGGAATGCCCAATATAGAAATGGGAGGCTTGCCGAACAGAGATTACCAGAGCAGCTACACGCCTAACAGAGGCATGGGTAATATGCCGAGTGGTGATGCTTACCAGGGAAGAGATGTGCCTGGCAGAGATTTGCCCCCAATGCCAAACAGAGACTATCAGTAGGGCATAGAATATGCAGGATTGTGTTTTTGAAGTTCTTGGGACTTGATGTGCTAAATGTGGTTATGGTTATCTTGATGCTGTCAATGTAGCTAATAGTATGGATAAGTGACTCATTTTGCAGTTAGTAAATTACTTTTAGATAATTGTTTTTATGTTGTGAACTCTAGCAAAATGGTTCCATTCAATGTCCAGAGGTAGTTTTTTCACTCGCTTTTTTTGTTGTTGTTGTTTGTTCCTGACTACTTACTGAACTTAGATCTACTTCAATTTTGTGTTCTTAAACTTTGTTAATGTTGGACTGGTTATCTGCAATGTATTTGGTCTTTATGACACATTTTTTATACCTAAGACTGGACTGGAAGCGGAATTCAGGAGTGGGAAAACCCAATTGTTCAAATACTTTGTTGACATATTAACCCACTTAAATTGTACCCTATTTTACCGTTGTTTCATTTGCACATATTCATTTGCTTTTGTATGCATTATGGTGGCTGGCCCAACATTAAATTGCGTTTTAGTTGTGAATGAAGGAAACTTGCATTGTCATATACACAGTTAAATCATATTGGGTCTCACTTAGCATGTCTAATTTGAACATTTGATCTAGTGTGACTTTATGGAGCAATTCACATTGTCATACACATCAAAGATTTGTTAAATGATACATGTGCATGCATTTCCATGGGAATATGGGCGGGCAAAAGTACATGTGAGGGTTACTTGTTCAATGAGCCTAGCCTTCTATCTGCTAGGCTTCGCTATGGATGAGCCATGTTCCAAATTCCAACTCCATTAGCTGAATTTTATAATTTCAATATCATATGTGACCTTTAAAAAAAATAGAGTACATTTCTCAAGAGCCTCCACAAGATAATGGCTTGGAATCGTCCAACTAGTGTAGATTTTGGTACATGGCCCATCCGTAAGAAAGCCAAGTTGAAAAATGGTTTGATCAGTCAACACAGATTGTGGATTTGTACCTTTGCCCATCCACAATTTTATTGAGGCTCTGTTTCTTCGGGATGTAAAGTGGACGTAAAACAAATTTTTTATCTTAAGAAACAGAGCCTAAGCGGAATGTCTACATGCACAGTGCATTGTATAATTAGAAGAGTTTGTTATATGATGCTTGCGTATACTTTTTGTAAGGCTCTGTTTTTTTTATTGACATAAAATGGGCATAAAACAAATTTTACACCTATTTTACGTCAAAAGAAATGGATTTTAGGCTAGAGAAATAGAGCATAGTATAAATGAAGGCGTAACAGTTCATAATAATCGTAAAAAATTTCACCTTAAAATTTTCACTCCCAACCAACTCCTCGACATCCTCCAAGACGCTGTGGTCCGCCACCCTGACGTCCGTCCTTGACGCCGTCCGATCAATCGGCGATCGAATTCCCACCCAACGCAAACTTCATCCGCGGCCTCGGGTGGGACACCCCCACTGATGGCCTCCGTACACTCTTCTCATCTTATGGAGATCCCACCCCCACTGATGGCCTCCGTACACTCTTCTCATCTTATGGAGATCTCGAAGAGGCAGTTGTTATACTCGACAAAGTCACTGGAAAAAGCAAGGGCTATGGATTCGTCACTTTCAAGCATATGGATGGTGCCTTACTCGCCCTAAAAGAACCGAGTAAGAAGATCGACGGTCGGATGACGGTGGCTCAGTTGGCTGCTGCTGGCCCCGCCGGTGGCCCTACTGCTAACGCCTCGGTGGCTGATGTGTCGAGTCGGAAGATCTACGTTGGGAATGTCCCATTCGACATGCCCGCCGACCGATTGTTGACCCATTTCTCGTCGTATGTGGAGATCGAGGAGGGTCCGTTAGGGTTTGATAAGCAGACCGGAATGTCGAGGGGGTTCGCTCTTTTTTTGTATAAGACTGATGAGGCTACTAGGGTATCGTTGGTTGATCCTATTAAGACCCTATTAAGACGATTGATGGGCATCAATTGGTTTGTAAGTTGGCAATCGATGGCGATGGGAAGAATGCCCGGCCTGTTGATGGTCTTGGTGGGATTCAAGGCACTCGGCCGGTGGGCCCGATGGATTTTAAAGGCAAAGAAAAACGTTAAAGGGGTGAATTTATCCCCAAGAGAACCACTCTCACAGAAACCGTTACAGGGGGGATTTTATCCGTTTACCGGGGGGGATATCAGCGCCCTAAAATATTACTACTATCTTTTGTTTTCAGCTGTTTGATTAGCCCGATAAAATCAGCATTAAACAAGGTGACTTTCTTAGGGTTTCACCGAACAACAAGTCATTGAATGGGAACATTCTCTCCTTTTTTCTTGTCAAAGCCTATATTGAAGAGCTGTTAATATGTAATAGATGTGTGTTATCCCATTCATCTCTTACCTCAAAAGGAACTTGTTACGAGATTAAAAAAATTGTCTTCAGGGCTCATTCCATCCGACAATGCATAAACTATGCAATATTTTCCAAAAAATTAAGAACATCAATATCTTTAGGCCTTGATCACTCGATAGAGCAGCCTTTATCTTCTTTGATTTGGGGTCAACCAATGCCCCTCTAGATCAACAGCCACGGTCATCACCCCCACAAATGCATTTGCCTAGTAGGCCCACAAAGATCAGTTCAGTGTAGTTTGCACGCCATGATTAGTAGCATTTGCTTGCATTGATGTTGCTCGAATAGGGGCGAGAGTGCGAACGACCTTGATGCACCGTGTCCTTCGTTCTGCCTGGTTATGGAGGGTGAGTGTGTAGGTGAACGGCCACTAAATGGGCCAGGTGGATACGCTCAAGTTGGTGGCATGAGTTGGGGCAGTGCATTACTCTTTTCAGGCCGAAAAAAGGCCTCATATGTGGAGTAGAGGGTTTTGTTTTATAGGTAGAGTTAATAGGCATGATGTGACGACAATCTGACACCGTGATAATCATTGGCGCAGGCGGCGGCATTGGCGTGGTACGGTGAGTCAAAAGTGACAAGCCGAAGATGTGATGTGACATGTGAGAGTCACCATCCCCAATGGCAGTAAGGAGCTGCTGGGATATCATATGACAGGGGATGGAAAGCCCCTAGATCCTCTAGAGAGCATCAGGATCCTATACAACTTGTCGCCACAAAGCGGTGTGATGTGGACTTTGTGCAATCTTTGAGCTCATGGAGTTAGGGGTGCAACTTGGGTCGGGTCGGGTTGAGCTTTAACTGAAAAATGAATTGGAATCAACCAGAACCTGACCCAATTTTAAGGTAAAAGCTCAACCCGAATTCCAAAAACTCGACTGGATTTGTATATGTAATTCTTCCTCCTTGATGTTGTTTTCCCTTGATTTGTATATGTAATTCTTCTTTGTAATATTTGACCATCTCGGTCTTTTTAAAGAATTTTACCATTCAAAAAAAAAAAAAAAACCCGGCTGGAGTTGCACCCCTAAATGGAGTGAGTCAGCATGTGGTGACGTCATAAAGGGCTCTGAGAGTTGCGAGATATCACTCGGGAGAAAGCCTTTCTGGAGGGTTCCTCGTCCAGTTGGCAGTCCGACTCGCTGGTCTATTGGAGGGAGTAGCTACTGGCACTCAGCGGAGTGATCGGTCGAGTGGTTTTGTCCTATGCTCACAGGTGCTTCCACGCGTCAACATGCAGTTGGCCGTTCGATTTACCCCAACACAACTGATTACTTTCTTCTGAAATTAATACGGCAAACTAGAACACTTATTTCTCACATGAAACATTATTTTTCACACATTCTATAATGGATACTGAGCATGTTTCTTTCCACTGTCATTTGATTTTTTTCCCAAGATATTTTTTTTGAAAAACCTTTTCTTTATAGTTATGTTACTTTTTGATAATGTGGGGCACACCATTTTATACCCAAACATAGCATGAGTGGTGCGCACCTTTTCACACTCGATTTGGTGGGTCCACAATCTCTACTCAAACCCATGAATATGGTGGAGCCAACTATTTTACACCCCACCATATGATGAGGTGGGCCCACCATTTTACACCTCAAGTTTTGATGGTGGGCCTAGCACTGAAACCCACCCATGCCCACCATTTTACACCTCATGTTATTGATGCGATGGGGCCTACCATTTTACATCTCTATCAAACTATGCGTAGGGTGGGGCCCACCATTTTACTCCTAATGCTATTGATGAAGTGGGGTCCATCATCTATCTCTACCCAACCTTATCCATTAGAGTAGGTTCTACCATTTTACACCTCATGTTTTGTTGGTGTGGGAACCACCATTTTACACTCATGCATAAACGCATGGGCCTGGAATACTTCATGGTAAGAGAGACATATGATTAAGGTTTTACGAGTTCCGAGTGGCCATCGGATTTGATATCCTTGAACAACATCACAATGGCTCTTCAGATCAACTATCCTGATCTATGTCATTTCTAACCTACACTGAGGCATGAACTTGTTTTTGTCCAGAGTAGTGGGACCATGTATGTAGAGAGGCCCGGCCCGGTTTTACCACTTACCGAGTGGGAGACCCAAACCCCATCTATACAAGGCCCAGACTTACGTGGCTATAAATACTACCTCTCGCGAAACCTAAAATCTCCCACGACCGCGCGCCTCTCTTTTAAAAAATCACTCCTTCCTCTTCTAGGGTTAGGGTTTCATCTCTAGGGTTAGGGTTTTCCTCCCCTTCTCTCACCATGGATCCTTCCTTCAAGAAGCGAAAGGCCGAAGAGAACGGCATCGTCGTTGTAGACACCTCTTCCGTCTCAAAACTAACTCCCCAAGACGCTCGCAAAATCATCGAACCCTTCACTCCCGACCAACTCCTCGACATCCTCCAAGACGCTGCGGTCCGCCACCCTGACGTCCTCGACGCCGTCCGATCAATCGCCGATCGAATTCCCACCCAACGCAAACTCTTCATCCGCGGCCTCGGGTGGGACACCACCACTGATGGCCTCCGTACACTCTTCTCCTCTTATGGAGATCTCGAAGAGGCAGTTGTTATACTCGACAAAGTCACTGGAAAAAGCAAGGGCTATGGATTCGTCACTTTCAAGCATATGGATGGTGCCTTACTCGCCCTAAAAGAACCGAGTAAGAAGATCGACGGTCGGATGACGGTGGCTCAGCTCGCTGCTGCTGGCCCCCCCGGTGGCCCTACTGCCAACGCCCCGGTGGCTGATGTCTCGAGTCGGAAGATCTACGTTGGGAATGTCCCATTCGACATGCCCGCCGACCGATTGTTGACCCATTTCTCGTCGTATGGGGAGATCGAGGAGGGTCCGTTAGGGTTTGATAAGCAGACCGGGATGTCGAGGGGGTTCGCTTTGTTTGTGTATAAGACTGATGAGGCTGCTAGGGCATCGTTGGTTGATCCTATTAAGACGATTGAGGGGCATCAATTGGTTTGTAAGTTGGCAACCGATGGGAAGAAAGCCCGGCCTGTTGTTGGTCCTGGTGGGATTCAAGGCCACTCGGCCGGTGGGCCCGATGTTATCGGTCCCGATGGGCTTGGGGTTGGGGTTGGGGTTGGGTTGCCCCCGCCATCTTCCATGCCTGGTTCGCTCTCTTCTCAGTACGGTGGGCCCGGTGGGATTACTTCCTATGGTGGATTGGGTTTTGGTGGTGGGCCGCAGGGCCCGGGGCTGAGTCATCATCACCATCTGAACTCGCCATTGCAGTCGTCGATTGGTGGGCCGGGGCTTTCGTCAGTTGGGGGTCAGCTGCCATCATCACTGGGAAGCGTTGGTGGTATTGGTGGTGGAGCGTATGGTGGTGGCTTGGGAGGGCCATATAGTTCTTCTCAGTATGGTGGGCCTGGTTCAGGTGGGTTCGGCGGGTTGGGTGCTGGTTCTGCGTTGGGTGTTGGTGGGTCGTCTTTGTATCGGATGCCACCAAGTTCGGTCGGAATGCCTACTGGTGGATATCCAGAGAGTGGGCATTATGGGTTGTCATCTTCTGCTTATCAAAGCCAGCACCACCAGGCGGGTTCATCACCAGTTCCTAGGGTACCAGCTGGTGGGATGTACCAGGGCATGCCCCCTTACTACTGAGGTAACATGATTTGTCTTTTACCTTATTTCCCATTCTATAGAAACTGTTGCATTTGAGTGTTTTCATTTGCTCCCTTACTATTTAGATAACATGATTTATCATTTACCTTATGTTCCATTCTATAGTTACTGTTGCATCTGAGTATTCTCATTTGCTCCCTTACTACTGAGGTAATATGATTTATCTTTTATCTTATTATATTCATTTCCTTTGCTTCTGTCGCAATTTTAGTGATTTGCTTGCTAGTGTTAAGCCGACTCTGCTGTGGATTTATGAATTCGGTGTAATATTAAAATTCATCTTATTCACATCTAGAATAATTATATTTTGTACCAGTATGCATTTCTTGGAATTCGGTGTGATGCCATTTGAATGCTGTTTGTTTTGCCTGATTAGTCCCTGCATCTGTTTGATTTTGATAATCGGCTTACATGATAGGCATTCAAAGGACTGAGGTGATGTATAAGGTGATGTATAGGCCTTCTGTTTTACTTTCACTATTGTACTTATGTTTGGCGATTGTATTACTGATTTGTGATTCCATGCATATGCTTTTAGTTTCTCCTGTTTGATTTTGATTATTGGGTTACACCTTCAATTCAATTTCTATATTGTTCATGTATAAAATGAAATGGAAAGCATTTTGTTTTGGTTCGATTCATTACCAATACCTTCCTTTGTTCCGTAATTGTTTTATATTAATCGACATTCAAAGGACTAAGGTGATATATGTTTGTGTATGCAAACTTTGGAGGATGCAACATTGTTTTAGTGCTGCGTTCTGCCCAATTTTTTTGAATGGCATGCTGTGTTCTGCCGCATTAGAAATGCTTTATTTATATATTTATTTTTTACTAATTGTTTTTCACACTAGGCATATTTTTCCACATGGTCCTCCTAGTTTTGCTTGTGTTGTGGTCTTGTGGCTTCTCTTGTATGGTCACTTTGTGATTATTTGGTTCTTGTATTTTCCTGCAAAATGTCCACATTTGGATAAGTTGCTCCAACATCAGTGCATGTTTCACAACTTTAATGAAGTTATGTTCATTTGCTGTTGTGTTGTTGCTTTTTGAAGTCTATTCTTTGTGCCTTATGTCTCACTTTTGGTTTAGTGATTCCCTTGCGATGGTAATGATTTTTCTTGATTAGTGTTGGGATCTTTGGTGTTTTTTTGCTACTTTCTTCAAGCAATCTGTTTGTGACGAGACTTCTATTTGTTATGTTACACAATTTCAAGGTGCATGATTTCTTGCATGTTACTGCATGTAGGCCTTCCCTTTAGTCTTTTTTTATTCGTTTATCAACTACATTTTGTTCCAAATTGCATGTACTTTTTCCTTTTCCTTTTGCTTTTTTTACATGTGGTTCTTGTTTTTGTTTGTGCTTTTCAAGCTCTCTCTATATGTGGGAAATATGTGTTGTTGTTGGGCCCAGTCTAGGTGGGATGGGTGTCCTAATTGGGACTGAGAAAAATGCTGTTTGGCTTGATCTTGGCTGGTTGATGCAAATGGAGTACATGCTTGTTCTGAGTGTAATACAAGTAATATTATAAGTTGTCAAACGGTTTGTGAACATACTTATTTTAAATTAATATTCAAAGGATTCTTGTGCTACAAAAAAGACAGCCCATTTATATACGCCGTTGAGTTGAGAAATGAGAGACATGTAACATAACCTTCAAGTCTAGGCTTTAGGTTTTGATTTTAATATGCATTTTGATTGTGATGGAAATGGAAACATGTCGGTTTCATATGAAAATTTTGGTGGAAATCTTGTAAAATAGCATGAATGCATGGAAATATATGCAAATGATGGACATTTAAGATGAAACTTCATGAAGTGCTAGAATGAGCACAACTACATACTAAAAAACCACCACATAAGAAAAAAAAACACCACCAATAATGATTTAACAACATCGAACACCTAGTGTCATGCATTATCGCGTTATTCTGATAATTTAATACATACGACATTTCACATGCAATTTATATAAATATCTATACATAGCACATATTATAGTATATTATTAATAAACTTATGATTTTGGTTTCGATATGGGTTTAAATTTGGGTTTGTGTTTCGTTGGAGATGGAAACTGATGCATTTCGGTCATTTCTTATTGATTTTGATGAAATTTTAAAACTGCGAGTATTTGATAATTTGGGATTAAATTACTAAGATCTGGTATATGCTGCTTTATTCTGCATTGCAATTGATGGATCATGTATTTGCATGCGGGGTAAAATACATGATGGAGTCGTGGTGCAAACATATAGGATTGCAGATGACTTTCTGCTAATTCAGGAGTAATATATGAATTTTAACTCAACAAAAGAGCAACATGTATTCCGAAATCAGCAGAAATAGATTATAAATAATCAAATACAGCAAGATTTTTCAAAAAAAAAAAGAAAAAGAAATAAAATTCTATGCTTAAGAGTTCAAACATCACAGAAACTGAATTCTTCCAAATTGTTCCATACAATAATTTCCGAAAGAGTAAACAGATGTCCTATGAATAAAAATCAGATCTCAGTCAAATCTGTCCTAGAAAATCAGATCTGTGAAGACAATACCTAACTAGTGCCGAACATGAATATTCGATTGAGGTTGAGAGACATGAGGTGCATGAGCCCTAATATGTAAGCATAAGCTGATAATAGAGATAGGGGCGGGCTATAAGACCATAGGGGTGAATGCATTAGTCGGCTATAAGGGATGAAGCCGTGGTTTACTCGGCTTCCGCATCTGACACAGATGTCTAGTTCTACATGCACCACTCTCCACGTCTCGAAATGAATTCCATGGCAGATGCGGCTTTATTGCTCAGCCGAGGATGCACATATTATTACCAAAACGATTATATATTTCTTTGTGATATATTTTTGCCCTGTATGATTTATATTATTTCCATCGTTACTTTCTTTGTATTCTGCAATCTTGAAGTTATCTAATCAGATTTGCCCTTGGTTACATTTCCATCTTTATTTGTTCATAGAGGTTTTGAGGTGGACGTCCTGTTCCTCTGTCTTTTAAATTATCTTGGGTTGTTTTTAGTCGAATGCTATACTTTAACGTTTTAGTGTATTCGTCACTATCACATTTGTCGTGTCTTGATGTAATTCTGTTCTTTTGTGAGGTGCCCTGTGTGAATTTATTAGTAGTGGAAGGATGCTTTTGATTGTAATTCTTTCTTGTATTGTTGTTTCTTTGTATTTTCTATTATGGAGGTTAAGCAATCTGACTTTCTTTACTTAATTTTCCAGAGAAATTATATGGTGCAAGGCCTTACAACAATAAGGCCCTTGTACGGTGGAAGTACCAACCTTGATATTTGATCCAACAGCAGCTTCTCAAAAAGTGAGCTGCTGTTGGATCAAATATCAAGAGTGGTACCCCTACCATATTGTTGTAAGGCCTTACACCATAAAAAAACTCAATTTTCCATATGTCCTTGTTTTGTAGTTTTTGTAGTGGGTTTCCTGTGTTTCTTTGTTGCTTTAGCTATTGGCTTTGGTTGCTTTTTGTTTGATGCTTTAGTGTGGTTGATGAACTCTGTTTTGTTTGTAAGATATGGAATTATGGATTGAGTTTGTGATGGGTATGTGATTCAGGTGTGTGACTCAGCTCTTGGGCGGAATTGCTTTAAATGGTTGCTTTGGAATGCCGACATGTAATCTGCTTTGGAATGCCGACATGTAATCTGCTTTGATGAATGATTTGTCAACCATTTGTGGCTACTGATCTGCCTTTAAAATGCGGTTTGTTTGTGATGGGTGGTAGTTGAACTGTTGAGCTTTTGAGACAAGTAGTTTAGTATGCAGTACTCGAGACTCTTCTTACTATGGCGGGGGCCATACACCTGTGCTTATATATTCTAATATTCCCAACATTTTGTTCCATCTACTTTATGCAACCTTTTTTATTTTCTTTTGTTTGGGCATGGTTTGGCATGCAATGCTATTTAGCTTTACTGGGATTAACTATTGTGTGGCTTTACAATAACCATAGCATGTGTTTCTTGAGCTACTGTGAACAGCATTTGTACTTGGATTCTGTTGCCTATTGTTAGTAATTGCAGTGTAATATTTTTTTGGCTGTTTATTTATTTTCTGGTTAAATTTTTATCTGGGGAACTGTTTTTTCACGCCAACTCTTTGTTTAGTATTTTTTTTTCAGTTTGTTTCCCAATCAAAATGATTCTAATGTAGAATAGGGTGCATAGTAACAAAACAAGGTGTCTATTGCAGCTTCTTTTATCTGCTCTGTTTATTCCATGTTTAATATGTAGTTATTGCTGAACAATACTAGATATGATCCTTAATGATACTATACTATTTCCTACATATATCAGTCTCTCTTATTATAAAGTCATGTAGGGGTGTCAACAGGCCAGATCCAAAATTTACCTTGTCATTTGTCCGGGTCCAGATTTGGGTTTTCATTTTTTGGTTAAACCTGTGATTGAGTCCAGTCCATTGACACCCATAGAGTCATGCTACACATAGTATTCATTTTCTCGATGCAATTTTGTACCCATTTTATATATATATATATATATATATATATATATATATTTTGCTATGTTCGGTGTGCTTTATATCGATTGAAGTTATTACAATGGATTTAAGTGCGAATTTTTTTTGAATGGCTTGAATGCGATTTTGTACCATATATATATATATTGTTATGTTTTATATGGATTAAAGTTATTAGTAAAAATGCAAAGATCGCAAAGATTTGTGGTCCAGAAGGTCAAGCTTGTTGCGAAGTATGCAAAGTTGTTATTTTTGTAAACATACTTATAGTTCTGTTGGATTAAGATGCACTTATGTTGGCTTTAATGCCTATAGTTGCAATTAATATTTTGTGAGGGTCTGTATAGTTTTTGTATCAATTTGCACTTATACTTGGAATCAATAATTGCCTACGTGTATGTGTATGTGGTACCGTAAATGGTAAAAAGAAAGTCACTTTTATTCTCCTTACTAAAAGTCACTCATTAAGGCAATTTTGCCTCATTTACATGATCAGATTCGTTGATCAGAATGGTAGGTATAAATGACCAGCTTATGGGTGTTGAGATCACCTTGGTCGAATGAAGCATCTATCAATCCTTACATTAAAAAAATGTATCATATGTTGTATGAGTCGATACATGGATTGTTTACCTTGTAGTTATATGCTTAGTCATGCATATTTATTGGGATCTGTATGGATATAGAACTGATGCAAGCCTAGGGTTTGCAATTTAGATATGGGAAACTTTAGAACATTAAACGGATTACTAATTCGATATCGCAGCAAATATTCTCAAACAAATTAAACATCACATGATAATCTTTCACAAATAGAGAATTCATAGAAAACTATTGAGTTTATTTGTCAATAAGAATCTAATCTATTTAAGCAGTGTTTCATACATTAGAACCATGAAAGGAAATCAAGCTAACTAGGAAAGAAATGAAAGCACAAGTGTATTAACTATAAATAACATAGTTACCGGAAACTTCCTAGTTGGATGGGAAGCTCGCCTCGGAAGGTGAGTTCCGCTTCCCAGATTTTTCCATGCGTTTCCTCTTAATTAAGAGTATGCTTCCTATTTAGCTCATTATTTGTTCCTAAAATAATATTTTCTCCTTTTGCTAATGTTGAAGGAGCATAATTAAAAATAGAGTGCATTTAAAACTTAAAAACTTGTGAAATTGTAATTTTTGTGATATTTTTTCAAAAATTTAATATTTAGTATACATGAATAAAACTTGCGAAACTGTAAATTCCTAAAATTTGTAATTCTAATTACTCGCAAAGTCTTCTTTTCAACCTGCAATCCTTGCCTATAGTAACCATTCCTCCCCAACCTACTACAGTCCTACTTCTTGTTCACTTCCAACGAGCCTTGTTATCTGCTTAATGTTGACTTTCAATAGTGCTTCCCACAAATTTTATCTTTGCTTTCTTTAGAGCTTTTCACTTCCCGTATTTTCTCTTTTCTAAGCCCTCGCTTCCCGCATCGCTTCTTGCACTCGCTTCCCACTATGACAACTATGATAAATAACAAATCTAAATAAAAAAGTCTATAATGGCTTTAGATTGTTTCCTAAATGGTGGCTAAGGGGATGATATTGAAGTTGACTGGATCAAGGTATGGTGGTGATGGTAGCAAGGGTTCAGGGATTTTTTGGGGAATGTTGATGTAACAAAAAAGGGGAGAGATTAGAGGAATAAAGGGAGGAGAGGAAAGGGAAAGGGGATCAAGGGAGAGGAAAATAGAAAGAGAAGGGCGAGTATGGGATAGCATACCCCAGGGGCTATCCCCAGGAGGAACGTGTTGGGGCCTTGTGCCTTCCAACAACAAGAGGGAGGGAGGGAGGGGTTCTTCCCTACTTCAAGGGAGGGGCTCATATAGGGGCTATTTTAGGGTAATGGTGTAGACATCCCCACATCTAGGTCTAATCAAATACAATAACTGAATGAAAATAAATGAAAAAAAGTGTGCAAGTGAGCTAAAGTGACATATGCTAAATAAATAAACCAATCACAAGGCTAAATCACATCATAAGCCTATGGCTTTGAGATCACCTTGGTCGGATGATTGTGGGTCCTCGATAGCATATTTCTTTTAATTCTCATTTAGGGTTCCACCAAGATAAGCTAAACCATTGATTTTTGTAGCCCTTTATCTTACTTTTGGTATGCCCATTCGGGATGGGACTAGACCATGCGTGTTGCCTCATGACGTTCTACAGGATGAATGGTCTTGACCTCACATACATGCTCCTTCCTAAGCTCCCTTGTTTTTTATGAGTTGTTTGAAGGATAACCTAAGCTCCCTTGTTAGGATTAGGAAATTGCCTTTTACCATTGATTGTACGCGTGTCTTGCTGCAAAATTGTTCTCATGTATTATATGCTGTATGAGTCTATACTTGGAGTGTTTACCTTATAGTCATATGTTCAGTCATTCATATTTATTGGCGTTCATGTATATACAGAACAATATATTTTTGTAAGGGAAATGATATCCATATTTGTTCTCGTAGATTATATGTTGTATGAGTTTATAGTGGAGTGTTTAACTTGTCATTATATGCTAACAGTCATGCATATTTATTGGCTTTCATATGCATACGGAACATATTTACCTTGTTTCAACACACTTCATTTTACTGTGTTCAATAATAATGAGTGTAGAATCATTTCCTATTTGATAATTTATTGTTTTATGATTAATTGTACCTATTAATACATTTACTTGTTTTGGCAGTTTTACATTTAATTTCCTATTTCTCTGCGATTGAAACCTCGTAGATTTTTTTCATTGGCTAAATTTGTTGGAGTTTACCTGGTACTTTTTTTTATGGTTGCAGCAGTCTCTCCCTCTGATTTTTGGGTACTTTTTTTTTTTTTGAACTCGTTCTTTCCTTCGCCTGTTTTTGTGGTCTTTGGGTAATTAGGATTCAATTCCTCTAAGATTGTCATGCCTTTCGGGAGAGATAAGGAGACATTCACTTATTGTAATGAGAGGGTGCTATGGTGGTTTTGCTATTGCTTGATGATGTCTGTTTGATCATTTATAGAATTTTAAAGAGCTCTTTGGGTGAAATGTATTAGGATGGGTTAGTAATTAAGAGTAATGTAGCAATGGTTTTTGGTACCTCTGTTTGAACTTTGAAGTGAGCACGGGCAGTAATTGGGTGTTCTTAATTATGGTGGCTACATGGGGCAAAAGGGGTGGGCTGTGTTGGACCCAGCTAAATCGCAAATTGGTAGTCTTGGTAATCTAATTGTGGATTGGACAGTTTGTGAGTGATGTATTTCGTGGGCTGTATTTATGCTTTCAGGAACAGTGTGGGTTGGATGGATTAACTCAATCACTGGTGGAAAATATAATCATAGGTTGAGACAAAGGGGTGGTCTTACCCTTGTAACCTAATACAATGATTCAATCGAGCTCATATTTGTTTGAGTGACTATCTGACCCTTGAGGGACGTTCAACCTGAGGACGTTTGCACCCAAGTCTTCTTTTGAGGACTTATTTTTCTTCACTTAAAAGTCCTCATAAAACGGATGAGGCATTAAATGTTAGGGGTAGAAGTCTAAGCCCTCATTTGTTTTTGGGTGTTGTTTTGTGCACAGTATAATGGGGTTTTAGCAAGCATGGGCTCTTTTAGGCCATTTCACCGAACAAGTCCTTCAGATATGCTGCATTATCCTTTCCTTCAGATGCGACTGATAGATGCATTCACACAACAGCAGCAGCAAGCTCAACCCTCCCTAAACCCTGCCTGGAACCAAACCTCAAAACCCATTTACCCTTTTCCCTCCACTTGAAGGTCTCAATTGGCGCACTATTCTACCAGTTGCTTTGAGGTTCGTGTCTCCCTGTGTGATCAAGGTCATGCTTTTGTGCGACACAATTGTGAGGAATTCTAGGGCCAACAAAAAATTGAAAGAGGGATTGATTAGATCAAGATTATGCAATAAAAATTGAAACTTATAAATGAGTAGAAGAAAACTACATGGTTTAATGTGTTGAATTAAGAGAAATCAATGTTTCACCATGATTTCAGAAAATTGCCCGTCTGTGGAATAGTAATCTTGAACAGTGCTATGACAAGGTTTTAAATATTGGTTTTTATGCATGTCATTCAAGATAGAAATGGAAACATGTTTTTTATCTTAGATTTTTCTTTAGATCATGTAAAATTATTGAAGAAGTAAGTGAAAAATATATCAAAAAAATGTGAAAACCCATATTTTTTTTGTGCAATGGTTGAAATTTGAACTTCTGGATGAGTAGAGTGAAGAGGTGTGTTGAGGGCCCACTCTCCTTGGGCCATGTTAAAATGAGAGGGGGGCGATGTTTCAATTTAATTAGGCATTTGCAAGGGACCGTTACAGAAGGCATATCTCCGAATGCTGTTGCATGCAGCCACATAGGTTCAGATTTTGTCTTATTCTGAACGTATGGCGCTGCCCTCATACAACAGCTGTTCCGCCCGCGAAATGCCTTCTGTGATGGTCTCTAGCAGATTCCAATTTATCAAATATCATACGAAATCAGAAATCAGAAGCGACTGATTATCACTGTAATTGGGGATTTATGTTTTTTCCCCTGTAATGGCTAATTTACCAGATTCTTTGACATGTACCACAGGATTTGAAATCTGCTCTTCTAAATAAATCAATAAAAAGCGTTCTGATAAAGAAAGACATTGGTGTAATCCCTCTAAATTCTACGTTATGCACATTTCCTAGAACTCCTTGCTGGAACCCAGTTTCTGTTAATGCAAATTCATTCTCCATTGGACGAAAAAGTATATAGAGATGTTCAGGATTTCCATTTACCTGTTCATTTCCTCTGAACTTTGCCTTCTGATAGGCTTTTCAAGATACAATCTGTGGCAATGTGATTTCCTAAGAAATGGGGTTAATGGTTATATACGTTCAGCCCCATTTGTGTGTCTTTTCATTTAGTCAGAGAAAAAGGGTTAAATTGCAATCATTTATAGCAAAAGGAAAAGCAAAAGGATTGGAAATGTTGGATGTGAAGTTTAAAATGAACAAGGGATGTGATAAATTCACCCCCTTTTGTTCGCCTTGCCACTGATTACTTGTGTTTTACACAAGGTGTGGCCCAAGGAACCTCTACCAATTGAAAGATTTGATCCATCCGATGGGGGATGGTTTTTCTCCATGATCCATAGTAAGGCCCAGAAAAGGGATATGCACATTCAGCATGTAAGTAGTCCTTTTTAATTTTTGAATTTACTAATCATGGTTTAAAGAAGGCATATAATAATTCCATGATGCTTCTAACAACACATAACAAGCTGGTCCCATCACCAGCGGATATCCTGTGCATAAATGACTACAATAATCGACATTTAAACTTTCCCTGACGGAACTCTAAGGCCTAGTTCATTTCAGATTTTGAGAACCGATTTTGAGTTCTAGAGTTTTGGACTGCTAACGGCTTGAAGACATCCTTAATGGGCATTTTTCAACATGATCGATCAAAGGTCTAGAATCATACTATGGGAGTGGGACAAAATGCAATAGATCGTATCTTCAACGAACAACAATATTCTAGGACATGATCACCATACACATGGCATTGGTTCCATGCCGCTAATGATGGTTTTCTGTAATAAGAAGAAGTGCAAAATTTTCAATCTAATGTGGGAAGATGGGTGATGGTAACAACGCTAGGGGGGATATAAAAACACTAGTTCCCACATACAAACGATGTTCAATGATTTTTGGCGTGACCATGTCAGTTAAATTGGGTGGCTTTGTCAATGGTAGAATCAGGTCGAAATCCTCACCTAATCCTTCTGTTTTTCCAGATCAACGGATCTCCCTTTATTTCAATCAAATGACCGAAACACCCTTCATTAAATATTCATCAACAATACCAAAAAAATGAAATCGTCTCCATTGCAATTAATATTTTCCAAGGGCATTCAGGTCACTCAGAAAAAAATTCCTAAAAAGTGGGACGAAAGCTTTGGAGATTTGTAATAAAAGTTCAACACAGGTCATATGGCCCAGATCCACACCAACTTTCATACTAACTAGTGATCTCTCTACTGCAATACAAACAAAAGCATGGAGAAATTCCACAAGAAATGGGTGGTTTACTACTATGTTAGTTTGGTTGCCTTCTTCATTCCCATCATCTGTATCTATCATAATGCGAAGATCGCTCCGGTGACGTATGGGATGAATGATAAGTGGAGTAGTTTAGAGGGAGGAAAATATAACATATTTGATGGGAGGTGGGTTTATGACCCAAAGTTCTATCCACTTTACAATGCACAGAAATGCCCGTTCTTGAGTGAGCAAGTGAGTTGCCAGAAAAATGGAAGGCCAGATTCTGACTATGAGAGTTGGAGGTGGGAAGCTAAGGACTGTGAGATTCCTAGGTATGTAACCAAGGTCTATATGGCAACTTGAATGGATATCTTTGAGAGAGAGAGAGAGAGAGAGAGAGAGAGAGAGAGAGAGAGAGAGAGAGAGAGAGAGATTTTACTGACTTCGTAGTGCTTTTGTTGTTTGAGTTTATATGTTTTTTTCCTATTTTGAGGGTTAAGCAAAATATTTATTAACATATTTTAAAAAGACGAATGGAAAGTGGGTCGAGTCAAATCGACTCGAACGAGTTACCTGTGGTGCGAGTCAATTCAGTTCGGATGATTTTCGAGTTGAAGACTTCTATAAAGAAGATTAAAATACCATCGTTCTGCTCTCTATTTTTATACATAGTCGACATAAAAGCTATTAGTCTTAACTCACATTCCAGTGAGACATCTTCTAGAACTCCGAGTCAATCCACAACGACTATAAACGATTCCTATATTCAATCAAGTTCCAGTACTCAATCAAGTTCCAGTACTAAGGGGGGATCAGTTGTATATGAGAGATTGGCCTGCAATCAAATGTTACTAGCCTTCTTTTCGTTTGCTCCACACATTACAAATATGTTTCATTTCTGTTGAACGAGTCTTCAAACCTTTTTTTTTTAATCCTAAGGACAAGTTATGCCTTGATTTCCGACACAGAGCTCAAGTGGGTAATTTCTTAAAATGCATATCTTTTTATCTTATTTCTATTTCTGCAAGTTATTTGTTTTACTAAGCCAAGGGATGGTATTTGAATGAATCCTTCATTTAAAATACAAGAAGGTATGGTTGGGAAACAACCAATTACTCTAAAAAAGCTTAAGCTGTTACAGTTGGTGTTTTTTCTAATCATTTATGAGTTTGAATCTTTGATTTAATGATGTTGAAAGGTTTAATGGGAGTGACATGCTGGAGAGATGGAGAACGAAGCGCGTTATCATCGTAGGAGACTCACTCAATAGAAATCAATGGGAGTCTCTTGCCTGCCTTCTCTACTCAGTCCTCCCTCCGGCTCGGACCAACGTCAACGTCGAAAACTGCCGCCACAAGGTGTTCCGAGCAATGGTAATCAACTCCGAAAAATTACCAGGATTAAATAACAATCCTATAAGTGATATGAATAAGTTAATAATTAATCCGTAATAGATTTTCTCAGGAAAAATCTTTCACAGTATATGTTTACGTTTTTAGTGAAAACGCCTTTTTTTGCTAAAGAAACATTATGAATATGATAAAAAATTTGAGTTTCTATTTTGGTTGCAGGACTACAATTGTAGTGTAGAGTTCTTTTGGAGCCCTTTTCTTGTCCAACTGGATGAGAGACACCCAGAAAGAAAGGTGCTAAAGCTTGATGAGATTTCAGATTCAGCTAAACATTGGCGAGGCGCCGGGATAATGGTGTTCAACACTGGTCATTGGTGGCTGCACCGTGGCAAGGTGAAAGCGTAAGTGATTCAATACACAGACATAAATGTTTAATTAGTTGTTAAATACATGTTTACAATGAGAGATTATAAATTATATCGAGATTTATTTTCCGTAAAGCACAATGGGGTCCACTTGTAGGATGGTCCAAGCCATTAATTTGTTGGGCCACATAGTAAGTAGGCTGTACCCTATAAAGTGCATGTCCTTAGGATGGTCCTAACCCTCGGATCTGTAGAGGGACTGCACATTATAGAAACCTCTACAGAGGGTTAGGATCATCCTATGAAGAACTGTTTGGATCATCCAATAAAGTGAGCCCTATACTTTTTGAAATATACTGGACTCCAGGTTCACAAACAGCATATAAAAAATGAAAGACAAGACTAGTTGTGCAATTATTAAAATAGGGTTGTGCCAATATCAGTAGCCTAAAAGATGGTTATAGGGAGAATAGAGAGCTTAAGGTTTTCTTTGGATGTCACCAAAATAGGTCATTATTAAGGAAAAAAGAATGCTTTATTTAATCTTAACTATGTCATTGAAAAAACTATTTTAACCACTTCTTTGCAAATAATCAAATGCAAATGACACTTAGATCATCTGAAGGACCTCATATTGTCTTAATACATACCATGTTTGGCCACCATGGCCCCCTTGAATGGGTATTTTCTTTCACTAGTTTTTTAGGTGCTATTGATGCTATATCTTCTACTCCGGAGACAATCTTACTCCCTCCTTCTCAGACCCCTCTCATACAATTGGACCCAAGAATATTTCATGGTTGACCAACATGGCCCCCTTGATGATTTACTAACGCCGACTTGATAATCAAGGTTTTGGGATCATCCAATCTTGTCGAGGCCGACTCAACCAATCCGACTATGTACACATGTCTCTCTCTCTCTTTCTCTCTGTGTGTGTGTGTCTCTCTCTCTGTGTGTGTGTGAATAGAAGTGAGAAACTGCAGGTGGAATTTGTTGGAGCACAAAGGAAAGCAAGTCAAGAATCTTAAAGTGGAAACCGCGTTTGAGATAGGCATCAAGACATGGGCAAGTTGGGTCGACCAAAACGTTGATCCTGCTAAAACAACCATCTTTTTCCGAAGCATCTCCCCTCAACACAACCGGTCCGTCTCTTTGCTTCCCACACTACTACTAGTTACATTTCTTCATTATGTAAGCCACTCTTCTGTGAAAAATCTTAGTGCTATATTGAAGAAAATGGCCTTTTTGAACTCGCAGAGTTTCACATTGGTGCTACAACCAAACGAAGCCGATCATGGACGAACACTATGTGGGGTCATTTCCAAGGCGCATGATAGATATCACGGAGAAGACGCTGAGAGAGATGAAAACACCTGTGAAATACTTGAACATCACTAGATTGTCCGAGTACAGGAAAGATGCGCACACAACTTTGTACACGGTTAAACAAGCGAAGATGGTGACCAAGGAGCAGCGAAAGCAACCTAAGTTGTACACTGACTGCAGCTATTGGTGCTTGCCTGGAGTGCCCGATACATGGAATGAACTGCTTTACGCCTCTACAGTCTTCCAACCCTCTTCCTACATTTTATAGTATTCCTGGAGTGCCCGATACATGGAATGAACTGCTTTACGCCTCTACAGTCTTCCAACACTCTTCCTACATTTTATAGTATTCCTCTGTTTCTCTCATCCTTCTTGCTTACAGATTTATCATAGCTGGTTTTGTAACTTGATCATGACTTGGTTGCTTTTATACATGAAAGTGATAACTATGCGTACAAGCAAAACACTTGATAGATACTTGATAACTTCAAAGAAGTGGCATCCTTCGCACTTTCCTAATAACTACTGATAGTAACGACCTCCGAAAGCTAATTAGAAAAGATGGAATAATGATAGTGCCATCATTTGAGGCCGTTGCTTAAGTTCAATTCATACCCGAAAATTCAAACAGATGATTCAATTTCATGCCCTTAATAACCCACTCTAGTACCATTTAAAAAAAAACAACTCTAGAAAAAGCATAACAACTGGAGCTGCTATTATGAGTAGATAATAGTTATGTTGGATACGCTTTAGTCCAGGGCGAACCCACGAAGGGGCCAAATGTTTCACCATCTCAAGAGATGTGGGGCATCAATGGACGATCATAGTCAATTTTTTTGTTTAAATTGACATGTCTATTCATAATAACAAGATGAACAAAATTCAGGGACAAGTAGTCCCACCCCATTACATAACATCATGAACTGCCAAAGGAGGATTCTCCAATTGCCAAAAAGAGAAGAAAAAGGAAATAACACCATCAGTAAGATCTTTAAAACTTCCATTTGTAGCCCAAAACACAAAACATCAACCATCACAACAAAATTCGGATCATGAATGGAAAAGAGAAATGATAATATAATTCATACTGTATGCCCTCAAAGCGAAGCAACATCAGGGTGAAAATAACTAAAGACTACTCCATCACCAGAACTGATGGATCGACTTTATATTAAACAATACTTCTGCCTATTATTAATTGGTGTCTAGACAGACAAGCGAGCATTTATCAATATGGTGGCTGCATAACTAGATGGGCAGCCTCATTTTATTTATAGAGGAATTTTCCGTGTATTTATAGATTATAGTAACTCCCAATCAGATTCACAAGGGTCGAGACTCGATAAGTTCTTTGATTCCAAGTCTTCAATTAGACTGGAAGATGAGGAAATCCCTACTCTCCGTTTTCTTTCCACATCGATGTCACCATACCAAATTGCTATTTCCTCGTAGTCATGTTTCTTCACTGGCTGCAGTTTTGAAGTGAAAGCATCCCGGAATTTTTTCTAATACAGAAAACCATCATACAGTAAAACCATTGTAAAAATGCACATTTGACAAGTAGTTGTGGGCATTTGAGCTTACCTTGTATGATCTGTTCTTGCTTGCTTGGTGAGAGATGAGACAAGGCCCATTTTTTTCTACTTGTATGCAACTTTCTTCAAGATTAACATGCTCAAACTCTTCTATGATATCAGTGCCGGGCTCATTTGCATCATTAACCTCGGATGCTTCATACAAATCAGAACCATCCGATCTTCCTGTAACAGAGATACACACAATTATTCGCCAAGTTCCAAAATAACAAATCCCATAACACTATTAAGAATCACAATTCTACAGCTCAGTCTAGATGCAATATGTGCACTACTACAATTATTTTTCTTTTATTTTCCCAAACAAGCAATAATCAGATAAGATATGAAGCTGGGGTGATGAAGATTTTCGAACAATTTATTCAAGAATGGACTGATGAATCTTAACTGAAGCCACGTGCAAAATACATTATTTAAGAAACAACCAGTCGGTGGTCCCATTTGCATTTGTTAAGCACGTGCCAGTAATAATGGAAGGAGCATGCACCACATGAATGTAATGTTAAAAAAGAAATGAAAACTAATCCAAGGTAGAAGGGGAATTTCCTTAATTTCTAAAACCTTTTTATCCACAATCGCTTAAAGGCAGCCCATCACATACAGGGAATAATTTTGGTTTCGGCGAAGCAAAGATTTAATTTCAATAGTCTCAAGGCTCACTGGTTTTCTCCAAAAATTAGCCAGGAATCGAAATGGCAATCAATATATATATTTTTTTGAAAGATAATGGGCAATCAATATTTAATTTCCGTGTTTCTTTGTTCAGATCTTTTAGACAAAAACTAGCATGCAATAGAATTTCAAATTTTAATACCACACCTTTATGAACATCATGTGGTGACTAATATATCACGACAGAATCTTAGTCACAGCAAGTGGGAGTAACCTGGCTGAACCCTACACTTATTATTTAGCCACTGCTAGCGTAAGGGTATTTTGCATCATTCGGTGATGCATAAATGCCCTTATGATTTTGAAAACAATATAAGCCAGCCTCTATCTATTATACTTAACGTCCAAAACTCTTACGCATTTGATCTTTTTTCTGTTTGAACGAAATAATAAATCAGGGCAATTACATTAAACAGTCAAATTTGCATACCATAATGGCATAATTCCAAACAGTCGATAATTCAATCCACAGAAAATTCTATAACAATTTCAAGGACAACTCGATGAAACTCAATGGAAGAAATGGAGCAAGTCCACTCCACGAGCGAAACTCTTAAATTACAAATCACAAAGTTTGATGAAGATGTAGTACAGAAAATCCCACTCTAGTAACCCACAAACACAAAGATCAAGGACTTAATGTCCATGCACAACATGATAGAATAGCTACAAAGAGTTGAGGCTTAAGGATTAATCCCTCAAGTTTATAATAGATTCCATATTGCTTCGTAGGCTTCACAGTATCAAATAATAAATAATACAGCTGCCCATAATCTGAATCATGACACAGTAAGAATTTCCCCACTAGACATTATTTAAAAGGGTTTGGGATGAGAAGAAAAAGAAAAAAGAAAAGAAGCAATTAAGTCACCGATAGTAGTAGCACAACCATCCACTAACAAGTAAGAACAGAAAACAGGTTAGTCACTTTTTTTTTGAATGGTAGTCACTTAAAAGATAAGATGACAACAAGAGGGATTCTGATAACTTTCAATATATTTAAAATTGCATGAAATTGAGGAACGATTGAGACGGGTGAATTTCAAACATAATGTAACATGTAGTGTGAATTGCAGGACTGCAAGGAAGGACTTTTCAGATTACAATCAAGAGATTATGATATGGCAGCTCTAAAGATATGGAGAGGCTAATTCAGTCATATTCTGAAACTTAGGTTTGACGTTTCCTTATTTGAACATGTTTAAATAAGATAAGTAGTAGAATATTTAGGATCTCCCTGGTCTGGTACTGTAACATTCTAATCCAGTGCAAGTTAAGGAATCATGAAGAAACATATAGTCAATACATAAACGAGAGAAAGAAGAAATAGAGTGGGCCGTGGGGAAGTCTGAGGGATAAGAAGGGCTGATTGTGTCATTGCGTGTATCCGTAGAGACTAGTCCTACTCCCGAAGGGGGTGGGGACATCCTACGTCATCAAAAAAAAAGAAAAGAAAAAAGAAGGGCTGATACAAGGGTGCCGTAGTTTTCGATGATATGGGTAAGGAATTATGATTATTCTACATGCTCTGAATTTAGTGAGCCTAGGGCAAGTTTGGGTAGGCAATCTAACTGGATGGTGGGTCCTTGGAGAAAGATGGAGAGGATCAAGTATTACACGACAACAAGGCAAAAATGAATGGCTCAAGTTAACACATAAATTGCAACCATAAGCCAACTAGATCGCCCACCAAACAAGCCCTTGAAGAAAGATGGAGATGATCAAGTATTCCATCACAACGAGGCAACAAAGAATGCAAATGAGAAACATTTATTTGAGAAGATATTATGCACTCGAGAAATTTTCAAGACCCAATTACCAAGGTTTCCATCAATATTAGAATCTTGACCTATGACACACAGTAGGGTAGCAAAGAGCTTGCTACATTCACAATACAGAAACATGTATGCCTAGGTGAAAAACATCACATCGAAGCATGCAATGATGATAAATGACAATAATTCATCAAAAGGCACATGCACCTAGATACAGATTTCTGGTGTAAAAAGTGCCTAACAAGTAAAAAAAGGAAACAAAGGAAAAAAAATGAAAAAAAAGGAGAATTGGGAAGTTAAGCATTGCTGCAACATGCGTACCGATTTCTGGTGCGGGCAGAGATTCCTCTAATACAGTAGGCTTCTTATGCTGCTCATGTCCTATTCCAGCAGACCTAGCGTGAGGCAGTGTCTCGTGCAGTGTACAGGTGTCTGCAATATCAGCAGTTACAAGCAATTTTAACAAAAATGCAAGGAGCAATTCTAGAAAAAAAGAAATCTAATAAAATAAGGACATTGAAATCCATACCAATTGCATTGGTTGATAAACCACTGCTTGATAAAACCAATTCACTCTCCAGAACTTTTGTTTCATGGGACACAATTGGTTCAGATGGAAGAGTACTCGGCAGATCAACAATACTCGCAGCTATATCTGAAACATTATTTTGATTTTCTACTGCTATTTCTGGGAAAGCAAACGAAATTGGGATTGATTTATTGATTGGCGTATCACATAATTTTTCAAGATTTACATCTTGAGATGCATCATCTAACAATCTTGGATTCAAATCTTTCCCATCAGAAACAATTGCCTTCCATTCAGCAGATGAAAATGGCTTCTCGCTCACAGGACATTTTTCAGGACCTATCTTTGATCTTTTACACATCCCAACATCCGAATCATATATCAAAGATAAGTCAGAAACTGGTCCTTTAACAGAACAAGCAGATGAGGAAAGCAAATCTTGCATGATTTCATTGCAGAACCTCCTAACGTTTACACCAACACTTTGCAACTGGCTTTCAACATATTTACTTGGTTCCTGCTCCTCCCCCTAAAGAAAATCATTTTCATTTATCATAGAGAAAATCTTCCATGAATGAGAAGACAACCAGGCTTATGATGAGAATATAATAATATAAGAACACATAACACTGTTATAATTGAATAGCATAGTTACATTCGAGAGATGGGAAAACGAGAACTACTTTTTATGATAGTTTGCAAGTGTTAAGATGAAAAGATGCATACTTGATTCATAATACTTTCTACATCCTGGCACACCTCCTGGCACACAGTTTCCAATTTCTGGTATATGTTGCCAACCCAAGTTATTCCTGTGGACTTCAAATCCATGCTGAACATATATTCTCCTCCCTGAAAGAGTTTCATGTGTTATTCACTTTCTGGGCAGATAAAAAGGGCCTTGAAACAGTTTGTTGTGTTCTTCCTCAACTTTCTGGGAAGATAAAAAGGGCACAGTGTCTTTAATTTTTACTCCAAGATAATACTCCTCACCTGTCCACATCAGATGATAGTTCCAATAAGACACAGGATAGGGATTAACAATACTCTGTTCAAGTGAACTGCCTAGGCATAATCCAATACTAAGAAACATACCTCAATTCCTCAAAACATGTATAGGCACTGATGAGTGATGAGTAAACTCAAAAGAATGACGGTTCAAAACTACAAATTGTTAGCATTCAACAACTGATCAACAAGTTCACTTAAATTCCGGAAATGCCTAAATTTGTCAAAAGACAAACACCACCAATTCATGAGATATAAAAGCCCGTTTACAATAAAAATCACACAGAGGGAAAGAAGAGAAGGGAGTAAATAAAAAGGAATCAGGTCATGCTGCTCAGCTGAGCTTGGACTACGAAATTATAGTTGCACAACTCTTCTGCTGCTGCTGCTGCTTCTTCTAATAAATAAGTCATGAATATAAGGAGTGAGCAACACCACCAAGATACAAAGGGCCCTACTAGTACCCAAACTAAACAGTGGCCTGAATACATTTTGGTCATTTTAATAGATCTGCATTTAAGCATATAAATGATAACCCCATGCTTAGGTGATCATTAAGAAAATCACCTATGAATTCGAGTTATGAGAAGTATTTGGACAAAGAACATCTCTTCTTGAGCCACAGTTCATACTCTAAGTCATCATAGTTGTAAAATGACCAATTGAAGATGTTAGATAATTTCCAAAAAAAAAAAAAACATGAACATTTAAAATCAATTTTAGATGTAAAATTCCAAAAAATCTTGTGGTGGTTTAAGGCAGCATCATTTCAGGATCTTTAGGGGCCGTTTGGATAGGCAGATTTTAGAATCTTGGATTCCTCAAAATTCTGGATGGGATACGAGAGAAGAAGGAGACAGTCCGTCGTTTTCTGATTTCTCACCCTTCTTTCCATCGAGTGAGAGAGTAGGAGATCGTCTCGTGTTTCTAGGTTTTAGAAATCTCAGTATGGGGAAGAGAATTCTAAAACCTGGATTTCTTACTTCAAATCCAGGACAATGGACTGTAAAATCCAGAATTTTACACCGCTTTCAAACTAAAACCTGGATTCTAAAATCCACGAATCCAAAATTGTAAAATCCAGAATTTTACACCGCTTTCAAAGCAAAACCTGGATTCTAAAATCCACGTATCCAAACAGCCCCTTAATGTTTGGCACACAATACAGCATCATTAAAAAGGTTTGAACGGCGAAAGTATCCTTTGCAACCTTTTTCCATTTTTTTTCCTTCCTGAAACTGTAGACTCTACTTAGGCACCAGCTCTAACTGCAGATTCTTCTAAAAACAAAACTCTTTCTGGTAGATAACTGTTCAAAAAGCCCCATATGAATCCTCTAATATTTTTTTCCGCATACCCCAAAGGAGAAATGCAAAAAGGGTGAGATTTTATGAACTCTAAGGCAATATGCATTCGAGACAGTGAATGCAGCTCCAAACTTAAATGCTAAAGACATGGGTTCTGTCATTATCTGATAAAAAACCTAGTAGTCAACCTTTATTCCATGAGTTTAGAGGTCTTCAAACCAGGACACGGGTTCTGTCATTCAGTTAGAGTGGTTGTTACCCAAGGCTAGATTTAGGTTGGGAAGGGAGGATGGGATCAGGCTTTAGGTAGATCTTTGGTTACACGGTTGTCTTATATGCCATGAGTTCCTGCACTGATGTCAGGAAAGGAGAGATAAAATTTCAACTGTTACGTGAGGATGGAGGGTATTCGAGAGAACCAGAATACAATGAGCTTCGAAGAAACAAGAGAATATCTTAGTGATGAGAGTTGTTGCTTACATGAGACCCTTAAAGGGGTTTACAAAGAAGAAAAGGAGAGATAAGCAGATAACTATAGCAATTATTCAAATCCTAAGTAAATCTTAAATAGTTCTTTAACTATATAGCAACTATTCTAATCCTCTCGAAAACTCCTACGTACAAGTGTCCTAATAGAGGGAAGGATGGTGGTTTGGGGACAGGTGTTCTGTGAGAACCTTAAGGATTCCAATTTTAAAAAATTTACTTAGGCTTTTAGGTTAGTTGGAGGAGGTTTACGGTTTACCCTTCTTTGATGATATTTCAGGTTAGCAGCATGAGCTGGATTGCACTGACTTCAAACATGATTGAGATTAATTTTTATCGCTGCTCGTAAAAGAATTCAAGGCTAGCCAGGGTGAGTGGATCTTTTGTGTGTATGTGTGTGTGTGTTCGGGCAGGGGGGGTTGACATCTTAATAATGCGTGTATATTCATTAATGTTACTAATATGATTAGTAATTTTCCATTACTATCTTCAGAATTCCGAAGAACATATTAGGAGTGTATGAGTGTTGGAAATATTATTCAGGAGCATTGAGAATGCAGTGTGGATAAACAGCTTTATAGCTATTGAGTTTATAGAGATATAAATCCTAAGCAATTTTAACATCACAGAATGACGGCATTTGTCATTGAAATATGGACAATATTTGGCAGGTCTGAGAAACCTAATGGTTGGGAGGGCTTCAAACGATGCGACCAAAAGGATTCCCTCACGAGTAAGGGTACAGGGAGGCTTGGGGATTTTTAAATGGGATAAAGGGAAAGATGCTGATTTTTATCGTTTTAAGGAAGCCAACGATGTAGATGATTCATTGGCCAAGTCGGACATAAGTAGGGATGCATTAGTTGAGGGGTATTTTTTTTAATGGTTAGTTGAGGGGTAATCTTGCTGCTGTTGTAATCATTTCTCTTTTGTTACTCTAGTTAAAATTTTGCTACTTTGGAAAAAATATCCTAGCAGTTGACAAAGTCAACGTGAATCAATGGAGCCATGGCAATTTTTCAACAAACAAGTAACTAAAAAACCACTAACAACAAAAAACACTCATCCAAATTTCTCCACAATACTAACTGCAAGACCATTCCTTCACAGGAGTTGCCACTCCACCCTGTTATAATGACCATGAAACTCCAAGACTATTCCTTTGAATCTCACACTAGTTGGTTCATCATTGGCTTCATGGAACAAGAATAACATCATCAAAGATCTCAGAACCCTTCATAAACTGAATTAGGTTCTATAAACACGCATATCCATCAACTTCTTATCCTAAAATACAAAGATATCTGCAACAGTTGTATATGCTTCACACACCAAACTAATGGGCCAAAATGTGCATTCACTCACCATGTATCTTACATTGGTTATCAAAGTGACCCAAAGACGACAAAAAAGCATTGGGGGTTGTATGGTAAAGGGGAGGTGTTCCCAAAATTAAAGGTGTTTCTCAAAGGTGTTTCTCTTCATTCCCTCTACTTCTATGGTTGTGTGGTTTTTCTCACCACACACACTTTTCATAAGGTATTCAATACCTTATATATGAAGCTAGATCTCTCTCTCTCTCTCTCTCTCTCTCTCTCTCTCTCTCTCTCTCTCTCCTAGTCAAACTATGAAACATACGTAACCTACTCTTCACCTATCTCTCTCTCCCCTAGTCCAACTAGGAAACCGAGAAAGCAACCAAGGAGAGTCTTACTTCTTACTTGCATAGGAAACAAGACACCTAAACCCAACAACGATTAATTTTGATGGATGCCTGTCAGGGAATCTACAGCAGGCCACAATGGGCGGGGAACTGCCATGGAGATGTGTTTTTTGATGTTTTCGGGTCTACTAATTCCGACAAGGTGGAAGCAAGGGCATTGGTTACTTGTTTACAAAAAAATGCAATCAAATGGATTTCTTTTAGGAAAGGGGTCGTGGAGGCTTGGGGGTATTTTAAAGATAAGGGATATTTGCAGAAAAAGGGTGTTATCATTGACTAAGTTTGACCTAAAAGTGACATCAATCAACCTAAGTGGTTTATCAAACTTAAGATCGAGAAATGAAAGCAATCTCATATCATAATATCACGAATTAATTTCATTTTTTTAATGGCCTAAAAAATTAATTTCATACAAAGGCCAAATTCTAAAAGAATAACCTAACAAAATTGAAATGCCACCAAGTAATCCTAATAGCTTTAGTACAAATTTCATCGAATCGACCACATCTTTAGACCCTGTTGCACCAGCACCAATAACAGTACCCATACCAGGGCTAGTCTCAATCGCAATTACCAGTTTAAAGCCATTTCAATTATACATATTTTGCAATTTTTTTATCCACACTGCAATTAAGATAGGAATAGCCTAAACTCATTATTTAGCTCGCTCATTCAAGTTACAGTTTATGTGGGGTTTGAGGGAAGTTGAAAACTATGGCTTTTACAACAATCACCTGACAACATAAAATTTATTTAGTTTTATTTCTCTAAAGAAGAAGGTTGCGGAGACAAATCAGAAAAACAACAGTAAAATAAAATAGACAAATCACAAATTTAGAGACTTCTGTTTCCCCAGATTTCTAGGGTTCTATGGTCCAATTAAATTATGAACAGCTGTTGTTAGATTACCCTTAGAAACTAAAACCAAAACTCCAATAATAGTTCCAGGCGCAAACAAAAGAACATCTCCACACAAGTTCCCCATGAAAATCGATAATTCAAGGATGGAGTTGTCATAAACAAAAACCCACTTTAGAGATACTAAAGAAAGGAAACTACAAAAAGGAAACGGATTCGAGAAGGCAAAAATCAGTAAAAGTAACAAAAAATAGCCAGAAATACTGCGAATTGAGGTCACTTACAAATACCCTTAGAAGCTCAAACCACAAAGCAATATCGAAGAACCCAGCAAACACCCAAAACACCTTCCCTCAAGAGAAGAAAACCAAGAAAACAAAAGGAAGATACAAAGCTGAGAAATAATATCAGAACGAGAAGCAACGGGAGGAGAAGAAATAGGAAAGAATAGGGAGAGGAGAAAGGGAGAAGAGGCGAGAAGGAAAAGTAACCTCCAATTAAAAGTGGAGGTAGGGCCCACAATTATGTACGGCTAAAGTTAGCACGAAGATTGAAAGAGTTCTGTTTAACTCAACATGAAGATACTGCATTGGGCTCTAGACTTTATATAATTATATTCCTCTTAAATATGGTTGCAACCATGGTTTAAAATTTCGGTTTCGGTAACCGTTTCGGACATTCGGAAAACCGAAATTTCGGTCGAAATTTGGTACCCCCGTTCGAAATTCCGGACAGAAATTTCGACAGAAATTTTGGATTTCGGTCGAAATTTAAAACCATGGTTGCAATTTAGTTCGGATAACATTATTGGGTCTCGGGTCAGGTCGGATCGGGTTGGGTTTAAAGAATAAAAGCCCAAAATCCAAAACCCAAAACTCAACTTGACTCTTATAAGTCCATAAGACTTTCTTAATTATCTCTTGAATAAGAAGAAAAATTACTTTTCGGTATATTGATATAATTGTTTTTATTTAAGTGATCATGTTTGTCTTTGTCGCGTGAAAAAGTAGTTTCCTATTTAAAAATTATGGACTTGATGACTTAAATTTAGAGACTTGGTGTGAAGATTTGTCGTTTCTATAATCTTTGAAATTTGTAACTATCTTAAGCTAAATATTAAAAATCCAACCACACACCAGAGAAAATTTCTTGGGTAGGGTCAGGTTCTTCTTGAAAATCAGACCATCAACCTGGGTTGCAAGACTACTCTAACATTTGGGGGTGACAATCCGACATTCCTGGGCCAATGGATCAAAGATTCCGAACATTATTGGACAGAATTTGGGCACAACAGCTGGACCGGACCATGTAGTATCTCGATTATGTTGTATATATTGAGTTTCTTCCACTTCCCTTCTCTAACTCTAAGCCCTAATTGTGTACAATCTAAGTACGTAGGACCTAGGACAATCCGAATCAAAATGGATCATGGCACAGACTCATGAAGTAAGATTTGAAAATCAAACAAAAAATATATTAACCAATAAGGGATCTGAATGGATCATGACCAAGATAGGTGGATCCAATCCGAAGTGAATCAATTGACTCCCCATTCTAACATGAATGTAACATAGAACAGACAATGTCCTAATTTATTTGGTAATGCAAAGCTATGTTTTGGGTCCAACGTTTGCCATGTGGACATTTGGGTCAGTTGATTTGGTTGTCAACTACAAGTCTGGCCCATTGTCGTTGACCCCATGTTCAAATTATTCTAGTCTCGATCCATTAAACCTTTTTTAGAGTACTACGAAGGAAAACTAAACAGTTCTTCATCTTTTGGATGGGATGCCTCCGAAAGGATAGAACGGATAGGATGCCCTACAAAATCAGCGATATCAATAGCACATATGTTCCTCCTTAGGACCAACATATTAATTCTTAGCATCTATCACCTAGTCGGACTCTTGTAATCAGAATCTAATGTTGTAAGATTATATGTTCTACTTTCTTAATTTTAAAGATACAAAATTTTGAAATGCTGTGTCTCCTCATTTTAATCCGGACCTTAAAATAAAATCCAAATGATAAATCCCAAGTGCCAGAGCCCTTGAAATGGTTGCAATATTTGAAACTTTGATCAAAGAGAGAAAAATGAGTTGAGACTTGTTGCAACTGAAGGGAGACCATATTAAATGTGTTGTGTAGAAAGGGGGTAGTAGGTAAATTGGGAGCAATGTTCATGGCTGTAGAGCTTCAGGTTCTATGACAATGTCCCAAGTTATATCAGGAATAAAGTAGAGGCATTACACAAGCAATGGAGGGGACTGGCATGAATGCAGGGAAAAGTTTGGTGTGGAGACCCTGAATCTTAGGATGAACTAGGAATGATGACAAGTGCCATGCCAGTGTAATATTGATCTTCTCAGTGAATACTAGTTTGGATACCCTGAAACTTTAAAATTTTCATCTGCCCTTGAACATCGTTCATGATTAGATGGATGTCTCTCTAGAGGTGGAAGGTGCGAAACGACCAGTTACTCCAAAAGCTTAAGCTGTAAGAGTTAGTGTTATTTAATCACTTCAACACTCCCCCTCATGTGTGGCCCCTCTTTTTTGGGGCGGGACGTACACGTGGACTTTAATAGCAAAGAGTTGTTGGGTTTTGAGCCTAGTTTGTGCCGTAAAGCAATAGGTAAAGCAATAGGTCTGATATGATACCATGTTAAACAACCAATTACTCCGAAAGCTTAAGGTCTTAGGCCCTGTATGTTTGAGGCTGTGACAACCGATTATGAGGCCAAAACCTATTATTGGACTGAAAATTACATTTAAATTTGAGTATGATAATAGGTTTTGAGCTCACAATCAGTTGTCACAATCTCAAACGAACAGGGCCTTAGAGTTGGTGTTATTTAATCATTTATACTTCAACAGAAGGTGACTATAATGTCATCTCACGGGTCAAGGACATTAGTGATGGCTCATGGAGGCTGACCAACTACATCGATGAGATGAGGAATTTATAGAGGATGAACTTTTCCTTCACTCTTGTCCTCAGAAGTGCAAATGATTTGGCCTATCCAAATCTGGCACTTCGAGGGATTCATTATATACTGGCTGCTCATTGCCCACTGGTGTGAATTTGTAATCCTTTTTTCCTCTTTAATATATAGTTTTTTGATAGGTATTTTCTCTTTAATATATGTTATGTTTCTTCAAAAACAAGAAAAGAAAACTGTGGAAAACGAACATTAATGAAAAACAAAGGATCAAAACGATAAAATAATGAATAAATAAGGGTTTGTCTTTAGCAATTTGCTTCTAAAGTTAACAAATCCCTTAAGTTTTGACGAAACAATGGTCGTATACTTGTATATATTCTTAGAGGACTTGGTTGGCACTCTCACCTATTTGGCCATTTCCCTAGGTGGAATTAAGGAATGTCTAGATAGAGTAACTTCCTTCATTTCTGAGCTTGCTTCTAACTCCAACTATTCATTTGAGAAGAGAAATGCATGTCATTCTTTTGCATTCATTAAAAGGATCTCCCTATAGTTTGCCTAACTAAAATTCTGCCTTTGGGCAAGAGTAAGTTTGAATCTGCCTATACCTGAGTCATGGGGAATGGCCTCACTACGTAGAGGTCACGCTCACTATGGCACATTGGGTCTCACCTTTGATAGATCTGACCCATCCATTTGATTGGTCTTGCTTTTGGATATCCTATGGAAAGAAGATCATGCCAATTGCTGGATCCTAACATCCAGTAATACGTTTAGAAAATAAATCCATCCAATGGTTAACATTCAACAACACAAAAAAAAAAATATACATAACGAAGTCAGGATTGCACAAATGACGTGATTTTTGGGCTATAGGAGATCCAATGCAAGTTTCTGCAAGTTTCTCCTTCACAACTAACATAACAGCATTGGAGTAATGATTTCTTTTCATTGTACTCAATCCACTATTTATAGAAACACCACTTGTACACATTTTACTTTAAAAATGGTATTCGATCCAATTCCTAAAGTTAGAAATGGCACTATGTTTGTTCTATACGTAAACGGGTAGAGGCAAATCAGACAAGACAGATGATATGGTCCCGTCGCACCTTTTTTTTCTTTCTCAAATGCCTGTTTGCAGACCTAAAAAATCTACTGATCGGATGGTTAGAATTATCTGATCAGTTTGGCCCATGAATTACATCCTTGATGGGCTCACTAAGGGCATGTTTGGCAACCATGAATAAACATTTCATGGAATATCTATGGGGCCAGTTGTGAGTCATGTGACAGATGAGTGGAGAAGGTGGGAAAGGGAGAGACATGAGAGAGGGTAGAGGGGAGAGAGCATTAGAAATCCCCAAAAACGCGGTGAAAAAAAATAGGCCACTTAAATTTGAATTTTTATGGGGGAAATGGTATATCTGCCCCTTTTCTTCCCAGGGTCACCCTCTTCTAGTGTAAAAAAAAGTAGTCATAAATACACTAAGGGGTTTGGCCCGGGGAAGAAAAGGAAGAAAATATATCACTTTTTTTTGTTTTTGTTTTGGTAAATGATTTTAGCACTCCACTGTTTTTATATGTAGCGAAAGTAGGGTGTTGTTTTGTTCTTAATTGGAGTTGTTAGAGCTTTTTGGGAACTGTAAATAACCTTTTCACAGCCCTTTAAACACTAAAAGACAAGAAGCATTCACTACAAATCAAAACGGTGGAGTGCTAAAATCATTTCCCCTTTTTTTTTTTTTATTGTTTCTAGGGGCCTTTCATGCTCCCTTCACATAAAATCCACAGATAAAATGAAGGTTGGGCCATGCATGAAAATCCACACATAAAATATGAAGGTTTGGCCTTCTAGACTAATATGGCAGACGTAATAACATGAAACCAAATTCGGCAGTTGATTTTGTAATACAAAAAATTTGTCACTCTCCCCATCCAAATCAGAACACCTGCCCAGGCACGTAGCAAGTCCATCTCACCACCACACTAAAATAAACCATCAGAGAATAATGAATCATTTCCAATCTAATCTCCCCTCCTATATAAACTCAGACCATCTTACAAAATCAAATCATCATATCATCTTTAATTTCAGTTACTCCATGGCTTCATCTTACCAATGCTACTTGGTGGCCTTGTTTGTTCTAGGAGTTTGGGCTTCTCAAGCCATCTCCCGTACGCTCCCTGAGGCGTCCATGTCCGAGAGGCACGAGCAATGGATGGCGCCGTACGGGCGCTTGTACAAGGACGCAACGGAGAAGGAGCAACGTTTCAATATATTCAAGAGCAATGTCGAATTCATAGAATCTTTCAATAATGAGGGGGGCAAACCCTACAAGTTAAGTGTTAATGAATTTGCAGACCAAAGTAATGAAGCGTTCAAGGCCTCTCGTAATGGATTTAGGACCTCCCCAACAAGGGCATTGGAAAGTACATCCACCTTCAAGTATGAGAACATCAGCGTAGTGCCATCTAGCATGGACTGGAGAAAGAAAGGTGCTGTAACACCCATCAAGGACCAAGGCCAATGCGGTAAGCTTTATTATATACTTAGCTACTATTAAGTTCATAGTTTCTATCTAGTGGTTTCTTAGCTATGAAAGTACAAAAAGGGCACCTGACTTTACTATCTAGTGGTCTCTAACTTCTAATGAAATGTGGAAAATAGGATCTTGTTGGGCATTCTCAGCAGTTGCAGCCATGGAAGGAATTAACCAACTTAAGACAGGTAAGTTGATATCTCTATCTGAACAGGAGGTAGTTGATTGTGACACTGGTGGTGTGGATCAAGGATGTCGAGGTGGTTACATGGACGCGCGATGCCTTCAAATTCATTCAACACAACAAAGGCCTTACAACTGAAACTAGTTATCCTTACAAGGGAGTTGATGGGACTTGCAACACCAAGAAGGCAGCTACCCATGCGGCAAAGATCAATGGCTATGAAGATGTGCCGGCCAATAGCGAGAAGGCTCTATTGAAGGCTGTGGCAAAACAACCCATTTCTGTTGCAATTGATGCTGGTGGATCTGCCTTTCAATTCTACTCAAGTGGTGTCTTCACAGGGGCTTGTGGTACCCAACTCGACCATGGCGTTACCGCTGTGGGTTATGGGACAAGTAGTGATGGGACCAAGTACTGGCTAGTCAAGAATTCATGGGGCAGTGGGCGGGGCGAAAATGGATACATAAGGATGCAAAGGGATGTTGCCGCTAAGGAAGGCCTCTGTGGTATTGCCATGGAATCCTCTTTCCCAACAGCGTGATAGATGACACTTCATCTTTTCCTTCTTTATATCGCTTCTACTTATATCGTATCAGCTCTGTGACAACCCTGTTATATATCTTGTGTAAAAAGTTGCCTACCCACAAGGCCTTATAAGTAGTTTTGTCTTGTAATTATAATAACATATGGTTGTTTATGTTCATCTATTGCAACACCTCGTTTGAGAGAAAATGTCAAAAAAACTTGCGAGAACTCTGGGCAACAAAGTTTATTTGGCCCAATAAATGTGCCGTTATAGCTAAAAGTACTCAAATTGCTTCTCCAATACGTTATTCATTGAGTTTTGAATGTAAAGGAAAATGTTAAAGGGTGTGAATTTATCCTCAAGCAGTGAACCATTCTCACAGAAACCGTTAAGGGAGGGGGGATTTTATCTGTTTTGTCGGGGGGGGGGGGGGGTGGTGGGGGTGGTGGTGGGGGTGGTGGTGGTGGTGGTGGGGGGTGTCACGCCCCCTACCCGGAAGCGTGGAAAGGAGGACGCGACAGCAACCGTATGCCCATGATGGAACCACAAACATGCAAGGTCTTGAAACATAATTATAAATTCCATATACCAAGAATTTATTATAGTTTACCCACAACTAATATGATAAAAGGCCATCAAGTACTTAAAATAATGTCTTACATAATTCCCATATGAAATAAGTAAATTCCTCTCATCACTCAAAGTAAGTAAAAACTAACTACGACTGTCAAATTCTTTATTTCTCGAAATGGACTCCTATGAGTAATCGCCATTCCGCAGCAATCCTAAACCTCCTGATCATCTGAAAAGAACAGTTATATAAAGAGTGAGCTAACAACTCAGCAAGCAATTATAACCCTTATTTAGCCGAGACAAGCATGCTACAATAAAAAATATTTGGCGCATAAATCATTGAAGAATCCATTTCATAATGTAAGAAATATGCAAGCTTTTTAATAATCAATGAATAAAGCCGTTCAGTTAATTTTAGAAGTCATCCATGTTTCGATATCCAAAATAAACAATTAAGGCATTTCTTTGAGTTTCATAAATAATACACATTTGGGAAAAGAAAATAGTTGGAATCTAAAGTCATTGGAACTACCACCACATTCTATCCCTGTGACAAAGCCAATTTAGTAGGTCACCACTTTGTGGCAATTAAGCACGGTTCAATATCAGTTTAGTAACAATACCATATGACCAGTACACATGATCATGTGTCAGCATATTAACCCCCACTGACAGGGTTAGTTCACAGTCTGACTAAGAACCCATAAAACATAGTATTGGAAATCAAATGGTATTCAATGTGTAATACACCTTCAGTTCGAAAATCAGTAGCTTTCAGTACTTTAAAAAAAATAAGAATTTTGTATCGCTTGCATGCTTGACTCGTAGCGATTAGAATATGGTTTTACATTAATTTGGAATAAAGCACATATTTGAGAGAACATTATAACAAGAAGCTATTTGAGAGAGAGCTATTTGAACAATAATTGTAACATGAAAGCTATTTGAGAGAACATTATAAAACCTTGCATCCAATGATTGTAACAAGAAAGCTATTTGAGAGAACATTATAAAACAACTTTTGTATGAGTAATAATTCCAAAAGAAGAAGCAATCCCAAACAAATACTTACATACAATTCATTTGAAAACGCATAGGAAATACTGGAGAAAAACACTAAATAAGAGCAATAACCACTTACAGACAATCCTTCAATCCTTTTCTCAGTGCTTTCACAAAAATCTAAACCACTCTTTAAAGAGAGGTTTAATCTCAATTATTCAGAGATCGAAACCCAAAATCTTTAGCTTTGATTTCTCTCTCTCTCTCTCTCTCTCTCTCTCTCTCTCGTCAAAGTTAGAGTGTGTAGAGTATTTATAGGGCTAAATCCTCTTTCATTCTTTACTTTGTATTCACACTGGAAACATATTTCTTTATATATGGATCCTATTTAATTAATTATTTCATTTATACAAAGAAACCCAAGTGTATGGAACTCAACTAATTACAACCCAAAGTTCTCCACGTGAACTAAGGGTGTCAATTTTGGCTCGGGCTCGGAAGCTCGCTCGAGCTCGGCTTGAATCCTTAACTAGCCGAGCCGAGCCGGCTGGCCAAGCTCGTTAAGCTTAACGAGCCGAGCCCGAGTTAGGCCAGGCTCAGCTCGGCTCGGCTCGTTAATGCTCGTTAAGAATTTAATATATTTAAATATATATATTATATATTAATATATACACTAAAAGGGTTGTCCAGGGAGTGAAAGGGGAAGGCAAAATATGTCACTTCTTTTTAGGAACCCCATTTGTTACTTGGACCACCCCCCGTAGTGTAAAAAGAGTAGTAAAAAAAAACTAGATAGGGCTGCCTAGGGAAGATGAGGGGTGTGAAATTAATATATTATAGGATGATTGCCGAAGAAAATTTTCCTGTAACAGGTACTTACAATATAAAGGACATATGTATACCGGTTTACAAATTTCCTTTTTTCCAATGTTTTTGTAGTTCGCGAACAACTTGAGACGTTTAGAATGGGAGGTGAAGCAAACCCTTTGCATTCGAAAGATATCCGAACTGACAGCAATCCGGATGAATCCGATTGAAGAGGTCCCCTACCCGCAGTTCGCTTCAGATTTTTTCTCTGAAGATATGGAATTGGAATTAGACATTGGGATTTTATTGGTGGAATTGAGAGAGTGTGCGTGATAGTTTTTGTGCCAGAGTTAGTTCGGATGCTTTGTTTAAAATGGTTTCTGTAATACCCGGTTCCAAGTAATAAATTTTTTTTTATATATAGTTGTCCTTATTAAATTTAAATTATGGCTGTTTGTTTTCTAATGGGTGTTGTTATCAAAATTTAGCTTACAACTAATTGTTTGGAACGGGTGTCATTATCATAGTTGAGCATATGGGTAATTGCTTATAATGGGTGTCATTACCAAAATAAAGCTTGTGAATTTTCTTTGAAAGGGTGTCTTTATCAGTTGAATGGGTGGGTAATTTGAATGGATAGATGGTTTGGATTAGCCTAGTTAGCACATCATAATCCATAAACTATTGCTAGGACATCTTATTTTATTAAGCAACTAAGGAGTGACTTCCAATTTGGATTGCAAATGGACAGGTCAAAATTCTTTTTGATGTCCTTGCATAGCAATTGTAGCATCCGAACCATACATCTTGGAATGTTGCTGTTGGAAATGTTGTGTGACAACTGTGGCGTTTGGAAATTAGCTATTTCCTATGCTAATTGGTGGACTTTACTTCCATAGTTAGATGGGATTCTATTTTTGTTAGAATAAGAGAAGAAACCTATTGGTAGTGGCTGACTCATTTTGTTGTACCTTCTAATAAGAGTGCCTTATAGATGGTATGCAACTATGGAAAACCTCTACATGGAAAATAAGTGGTCGTGAGTTTTGGAAGAGCCAGGAACCTTATGGTTTCCCCTTCTAACCCAGCCTTTGCAATGGAATTCTTTGCCATTTGTTAATTTGTTCTAAGATCCATAAGCTGCTGAAATTCATCCGGTAGTTCCTTAGTCCAAGAAGACACTTCTCTGATCCATTTGAAGCCCTTGTTGTCCTCATCATCCGAATTTTGATAAACCTGCAAACATATTATACAAGTCACATTCTTGTTAGTGGATGTTCACAAATTGACTGAAGTTTTCTAATACCATTGGAACTCACCCAAAATAACTCCATCCGTTGGCAAATCGCCACTAATATAGCAGCCACAAGTTCCTAATCAGGCTGACTTTTTTTGCATTGGCAAACCAGTTTTTGGGAATTGTCTCCATCAACCACTACGCTTGTTTTGGAAGCATGTTAACAGTTGTGTGCCTTATTTTTCATAACCAAAATTTCGGGTAAGTGAAATTATTACAAACAGTTCTTATAGCTAATGTTCTTGGGTGTAATTCACACCCCAAGAAATCCTATATAACTCTAAGATTTTATATGATTTCAGCCACGTACTTTACTCCATATTTATCTAAGCTTTAGGAAGATCTTCTTCGTGGACCTAACCTTGCAAATGAAATTTTGGAGATTTTGCTTGAGGTAGGTGATCCTACTCTATGTCAGTGTATTATGCATATTTCATATACTTAGATTTGTTGCAAGCTTTTATTACAGTTCATTACATGGAACTTGTTTTGAAAAGGTTTCTCACTGTTCTCTTTTAGCATGTCATTCCAAATGATTGAATTGTCATTATCCCCATGAAATGCTTTAGTCTTAACATGCTTCCTTATCTATACAAAAAAAGAAAAGAGCTTTGTGACTAACGTGATTTTTGGAAACTCAAGTTCATGAAATACTATTGAAAAGCATTCTATATATGATATGGTTTCAATGGTTTGGAACGAGGGAGCCTTCAATGGTTTGAAACGTCTACAAAATTTATGGCACGGTATTGCAAACATTACATTGCTTCTCTCTGTATTTGTATACAGTTTTAGTATGGAATGGATTCCGCCAGTAAGGTTGATCTCTGGTGGGGATCAAGTGCCCAACCTACCAGTGGATGAGTACACTGGACGTGATCACGTAGACTGATCAAATTTTATCTGCCCGTAAGGTTGATCTCGGGCGGCCAGTAGGGAGTCCTCTGGCTATTGATAATATTACATTGCGCGCTTTTGGACCTGTGAGTCCTACGAATGAGTGTTCGCCTTGGGTTACGCTACTTGCCAATAAGGTTGGAAATTGGCCACAGAGAAGACTGTTAAGTATTTGATTTCCAAGTGGAAAAATGCAAAACCAAGTGTTTGAAAATATATATTCTTTGTTATTGATTTCAAAGTGGAAAACTGCATAACCGAGTGGTTGGAATTGTTTTTGTAAAAACATGTATTTTTCTTATATAGCTTATGTAGAAATGATTTTCTTGATTCTTATCAATTTCTGCATTGGCTAAATTTTATGGCATGTTACTTCTTTTCCGCACTAGCATTGTTTTCGTTTTCCTATTAGCTGGCTTGGATTTGAAAAACCGGCTGGGCTGTTAGCTCATTATGTGGTTTAACAATTTTCAGATACAGAGGAGCGACAATAGACTTGCTGAGATCAGGCACTTGGATTGGAGCTTAGGAAATTTCTTGCTTTCTTTCATTATTCGAGTTAGAGACTTTTGTTACTTTATTAAGGTGATTGTCGTCTAATAAGAATTGTTTGAATTTAGAACTATGGACCTAATCTATATATGTATTTCATTTGAGCTTTAATTGAGACTAAAATTTCCGCATTTATTAGTTGCTCTGAATGTTGAGAATAGTTGATTGTAAAGGAGCCTTGCATGCTTGTGGGGGTGACCCTATGGGCGTGCGGCGGCTGTCACGTGCGCCTTACCTCGAATTCTGGGTTCGGGGCGTGATAGTTTCGATCGATGGTTTCTTGGGAGCTATAAATTATTTTCGGACTGGAGGGAGATAAACACAAGCTAAACAAATCTGGAAAACTCCAGAATTTAAGGAGGCCTAACCTGAAAAACGCATTCTGAGCAAATCTTGAAATTTTCAGAATTTCGGGGCGGGGTTGGGTTTCCTCGTCCCCCTCTGGATCCGCCCCTGGTTCCTAGCCTTCAAGTCTTTCCTCATTGTTTCTACGCAAGTTGTTGTCGGTCTGCCCCTACCTCTTTTTACTCCATCAACTTGGCACGAGTCACTTCTTCTCACTAGAGCATCCAAAGGCCTACGTTGGATATGCCCAAACCATCTTAAGCGGTGTTCTTTCATCTTCTCCTCAATTGGTGCCCCCCCTCGGTGTTTTCGGTCTGCCCCTACCTCTTTTTACTCCATCAACTTGGCACGAGTCACTTCTTCTCACTAGAGCATCCAAAGGCCTCCGTTGGATATGCCCAAACCATCTTTTTTTTTAACCCGGAAATTGAATAGCCCCTGGGCGGATCGCCAAGAATATATAAAAAGTGTTAGTCAATACAAAGGAGGCGGAGCCAACTAGCCTGGAGGATTACAAATAGAAAATGCTAGCAACCAAATAACCAAAATTGGGCTAGGGGGAAGGGGCGGCAGCCCGAGGCACCAAATTACAGGGAGCACAAATCCTAGTGGATTCTTTTGCATACCTTGGTGGAAGGTCTGATGTTAGGGAGGCCGGCAACATCACATCTAGCAGCCCCTCTGGAATGGCGAGGCATATTTCCCCAGGACGAGTAAAAGAGGTTGTTCTTGGAGGAGCATCCGAAGTTGGTGAGGGAGTCAGCTACATAATTGCCTTCTCGATATTGGTGTTGGCAGCTAGGGGAGAGGATAGCAAGAAGATCTTGAATCTCTTTCCAGAGGTATTGGATGGCTCAGGGGATTTGGCCTTTGCTAAGGATGAGGTCAATTAAAACTTTACTGTCCGATTCAACTATTATCTTGGGCACTTTAAATGCCGAGTAGCATCTAAGCCCATCCAAGAGTACACGAGATTCGGCACCATGTTGGATCCGATCTCATAGTATAGGGAAAATGCGAGGATGATTTTTGCATTATGGTCTCTGATTACTACTCCACCCCCGGATTCACCCGGGTTGCCTTTTGAAGCTCTATCAATGTTAAGCTTAAAAAAGCCTTTTGGAGGTCTTTTCCAAAGAATCCAACTATCTTACTGCGAGCAGGAAGGGTTCGATGGAATCCCAATTTGGGAAAGAGAGAGTTCTTCTAGCAGATTGGGAGCTTTAGGGAAGCCATCACTGAAGAACAAGCTTTTGATTCCTTCAATAATAAGACAGATAATCTTACTTGGATCATTGTGCTTACCTTCCATTTTTCGGGAACATCGTTCTTTCCAAATTTCCCTGGATATGAAAGAAGCTGAGATACCGGAGAGAAATGAACAGAAAGATTTCCTTTTAGCGGCAGCCGCCCACCACATGAGGATTCTGGCAAAGATCCCTTGGGAAGGAATCCAGGTGATGTTCCAAAGGCTAGCTAATGCTGACCAGATACTAGGGGCTAGATCTCCATCGACGAATAGGTGATTAAGAGTTTCTTCCTTGCTGGACGAGTAGCAGGAGCATTTGGAAGGGAGCTGGACATGGCGAGATTTGATTCTATCGTCTGTAGGGAGGGCCCTTTGGAAGAGTTTCCATAGGAAGCAACTGATTTTGGGTGGTAGGTGTTCCCAAATTGGGCTGGCCCAGACTTGAGGTTGAGCTTTAGATCTGAACAGGTTCCAGGCTAAATTTGTGTTGAAAGAGCCAGACAGGGCGGGGCACCAGATCAATTTGTCATCTGATTGGGAGAGAGATGGCTTGGAATTGATTAATGCTTGGAGGATAGAAGGAGGGAGGTGGTCACATAGCATCAGCAGGTTCCAGTGCCCAGAAGGGAGGATCAAATCCTTAATGGAGACGTTGAGATCGATGGATTCTTTGTGAAGAGCAAAGGTATGTAAAGGGGCGCTTCCAATCCAGAGGTCAGTCCAGAAAGTGATGGAACCTTGTCCAACTACCCACCTGGCATTAGCAATCCAATTTTCTCGGACGGAAAGAATTTCCCTCCACATTTTAGAGCAACCCTGGGCAGGTTTTATAAGGTTTAGGTGATGGTTGCTGCAGTAGATGGATTGCATGAAAGAGTTCCAAAGGGAGGAATTGGCGTGGAGATGATGAAGAGCCTTGAGTCTGAACGCTGAACATAGATCTGCCATGGACTTGGTGGCCAAGCCGTTGTAGACACCCCATTTTGACCGTGCCCTATACCTCCATGTTTTGTGTTTAACTTTCTCAAATCAGTGTGTTAGGACCCTAAATTACACCTTAGGCTAGCTTAGGGTCCCACCAAGGTCCCTGTAAAATTTCGTCAAGATCCGAGCACGTTTGCCTAGCAAACAAGCTAAGACAGTGTCGTAGTGCAAGTTCATAAGGGTGGCGACTTAGCCAGAAATGGGGGTGCGCTGGAACCTGAAAAGCCAGTTCCAATTTGCTGTGGTGGGCTGTCCAGGGAGATATAGGGGTATGCGGATTAGTGTGTAACAAAATTAGTTAGGGGAGAATCTTAGGAAGCTTCCAAGCTTCCTAGGTGGTTAGTCTTCTTTTGATCCCAGCCATTGAATATAAGAGAAAATTTGAAGGGTGAAGATTAAATGAAGAGAAGATATTTTTCATAAAAAAATTCCCTTTTCTTTTAACTTGGCCCCCCATACTAGTATAAAGATTATTGTAATACATTACAGGTGGCTGTCCAAGGAGGATGGGGGGCGAGTATATCATTTCCTAATATAAAACCCCATCGAATTAGGGCTAAGAGGAGGCTCTTCATTTTCTTCTCCTAACAGAGGAGCTGGAATTTTGGCAGCTCAAGAAAAAAGAGAGAGAGAGAGAGAGAGAGAGAGAGAGAGAGAGAGAGAGAGAGAGAGAGAGAGAGAGAGATTGCAGAAATCGAGCAGAGACGGGAAGAGCCATCGCCATCATCCTTCTTCTTCTTCTACTCTTGTGCCACCGTCGAACCCCAACTCCCTTTTACCAGCAAAATCCATAGATTCCGGCCCGGAATCTGATCATCTCCTTCCCATCCCAGCTACACTCCCAACCCCATTCCATCTTCTTCCCCTAAACCCATTTCTTCTTCCCTCATTAAAACCCACATCTACCTTCCCCATTCCATCATCTCTACAGACCCGAAACCCACACCCCACCATCTTGCCCCCATTTCAGCCACCGTTTCCACCTACTACCTCCACCTCCACCTTCGAGCCTTCACCACCTCTTGAATCCAACCTCCATTGTTTTTTTTTTACCTCCATTCTCCGACCACTACGGCTGGAATCTGGTGAGAAACCACCCTTGAATCCAGCCCCATCAACCATCACCATCCTCTTTACTGGATTATACCCACCTCTATCAAACCCATTTTCTAGAAAAAGGCAGAGAATGAGGATTTGGGAGAAGAAAGGAGGAGGAAAAGAGGAAAATGAAGAGGGTTTGCGACTACCAATGCTGATCATCGCCGTTCTTCATCAACCCATTTCCATCGAAAGGATTTACAGAGAGTGCTAGAAGAAAAAGAAGAAGAAGAAGAAACAAGAATTCGAACACACAGGTCTACAATCCCAAATAATTTTCTCATTCTCTTCCTTTCATTCTTTGTCAATATTCTGTTTCTCGTACTTCCTTGTGATCTCAGTACTGTGCTATGCAGTTACGGTCTTGGTGTCTGATTTGTGCTTACATAGGCCCATAATCTGTTTGATCAAGTGCCTATAAGAAGATCTTTGTATTCTTCATTGTTTTTCATCCTAAGCTTTCAAGAAATTGATTCTCTTCCTCTGATTAGTGGTTTATGTTCAAACACTTAGAAAATTGTGTCATGACCATTCTAATGACTATTGTATAATCTGTTTTGAGGTTGGACCTTGCTGCTATGATCAGATAAAATTCGGATAGGACATTGCTCTTAACATCCATTGCCCATTCTTATTGTTGCTTATTTCTTTTGTTTAGTACCCAAGAAGATGAACTTTTGAGGTTACAGACATGATACATATTTCTGGCGTAGTATAAGGAATGCAATGATTATTGGTTCTTTGTATTCTATTGGGTTTTGTTTTTCTTGGAGGAATCAGGGTCGGGATTGCATAACGATCATTAGTAGCTGTAGACACCCCATTTTGACCGTGCCCTTCACCTTCCAATTTTATGCAAAACCCCATCAAATGAATGAATTAGGGTTCCAAACTTCATCCTAAGCTAGGTTAGGGTCTCATCTAGGTCCCTGCAAAATTTCGTCAGAATCCGAGCGCGTTTGCCTAGCGATCGAGCCGAGGCGGTGTCCTAGTGTAAACCAGAAAAGGGGGTGAATTTATCCTGAAGGGGGGGGGGCGAATTTATCCTGGAAAGGACGCGGCCTGGGGCAGAAAAGACACAATTTCTTCGTGCTTCCATCAAATTTTTGCGCGAACCGCGCGCCTATCAAAATGGTAGTGCAAATATCCGCACCAGCCTTTGCCTATAAATAACAGTTTAATCTTCATTTCTCAGGGAGAATTAGGATTTTTCTAATCTAAATTAGAGAGAGAAAGAAAGAGAAAGAGAGATAGAGAGAAAACGAGAAGGCTGAAGAGAAAATGAGGAGGATTTTGTTGTCTTCTCCGGCAGATCTAGCCGGATTTCTGCTGATCTCCGGCCATCAGAGGAGAAAAGGAGATTTGATAAAGCGCATGGTTGATGAGAGCTAGAGAGAAGCTGAAAAGAAGAAGAAGATTATAAAAGGAAAAGGAGATCTGGAAGTTTGCTTTAAAGCAAGAAGAGCAAAGAGGATCGGACATGTTTTCAGGTTTCTTTTCCAGCTTCTTCTTAATAGCGTTCAGGAGCCTCTAGATCTTAGCAAAGGTATGTATGAAATCCTCATTTGCCTGATCCAATTTGTGTTTATAAAATTGATTTTTTATGATACAATGTGGAATTGATTCAAAATTTTGAGCTAGGTTCTTTAGTTTAAGTTTATTTTTCATAATAATTTGGATCGATGCCCTAATTTTTTATTAGATCCTCTCATTCCAGTTTATTTTGTAGTATAATTCGGATTTTGATCCATGATTCAACCTTGAGTGTTTTGATTTCGGCATATTCTAATTTTTTTTTAGCCTGAACATGATCTGGTACACTAGGTTTTATTTGCATTATGAGTTGGATCCTTTTATTCGAAAAAAAAGAAGAGAGCAGAGTAGAGAGTAAGAGAAGAGAGAGTTGATTTTCAGGCCAGTACTTTAGATTTTGCCATGAAAGCTTTAGATTTATTCTTCTTCTTAGGTCTTTAACTCCCTTGCCTTCGGCAATTACTTCCGGCAATCGCCATGGAAACCGATCAGAATCCAGCACTTCAAGAGTTAAATTCTTTTCAGCTATGGATTTATTTTTTTTATTTTTTCTTTTTCTTTTCTTAAATCTCATTGTCATAGTCGCTTTAACCGGTGTCTAGTGATCTCATTAAATCCAGCAAGGTTGCAAGAGCCCTGGTCAAATTCATTGTTCCTGCAGGTTCAGAGCCTTCTCCTTTCTTTGATTGGTTTTTTTATCAAGATTAAACATATGGTAGAGATTGGGAGGGAAGAGATGGCTGCAACAATAGCGATGGTTTAGAGTTCCTTTAAAAAAAAAAAATGTTTAACCACAGAGAAATTCAAGAGGAAGAAAGTTCAGTTGAGAGGAGTAGGGAGATAGAGAGATTGGAAAGGGGAAGGAGCTGAGGTTGTCTCCCGCGGTTGAATTTTCGGTGGCCGCGACTCGCAGCACGGTACCAATCCATGTTGCTGCCCCTGTGTTTAGCACAGATTCAGCCATGTTGCTGCCCCTGTGTTTAGCACAGTTTTAGCCCGCAAATCTGCCTTATTTTTGGGCACAAATTCTGTACATTTCTACTCACAATTCACTCCCAGTTTTTACACATTTTTGCTCATGATTCAGCCTCAGTTTTTTTAGATAATTTTTCCCATGTTTCAGCCCATTATTTGAATCAGCTCCTGTTTCGGTCCCTGCTGAATCAGCCCCTGTTCTTACCCCATAACAGCCCATGTTTTTACCCCATAACAGCCCCTGTTCTTACCCCATAACAGCCCATGTTTTTACCCCATAACAGCCCCTGTTTTACCTCATAACAGCTCCTGTTATTACTAGGGGTGTTCATTCGGTTTTAACCGAACCGAATAACCCCAAAATTAATAACCGAAATAAATTCGGTTAGCTTAAATCATTAACCGAAACCGAAACCGAAATTATATTTAACTGAACCAACCGAAACCGAATTTGTCATTCGGTTAATCGGTTAGTTCGGTTAAAACCGAATTTGTTTCTGTAGACTGTTGAGAATGAGAAAACAAGTTGAAGTCTTTATTACAAGACCAGCCGGATTCCGGCAATCTCGCCGGATATGATGATTCTTGGCCGGAAGAGAAGACAATTCGATCGTTGTTGATTTAAAGGGTGAAAAGAAAATAGGAAAAGTGACGCATGGGATTGGAGGAAAAATCGATGATTTAAAGGGATTGTGGCTAATTTTTAGGGAAGGCTTTGGTAATAAAGGAAAAAAATGACCAAAGTTTTGTAGGAATAAAAGAAAAAATGAAGATTAAAGTACCTGGAATGGCTGATTTTTGGGGATGAAGAGTCGTGTAGATAGAGAGGGAATAAAGGCTTTCATAATAAACATGAAGAGTTGTGTAGGAATAGGGATTTGGTAATACTTGCGTGTGTGGAGAGAGGAGTGCCACGTCGCAGCAGCTGTCACCACTAAAAAATAACCCTTCCCGCTTATTATACTATTATAGTAGATAAATTGAATTTCAAATTCTCTTCTCTCTATCCTCTCTATGTCAGATGTCAGGTCTTAGTTGACAAAGAAGACACTAATATGCAAGATTAAAAAATGGGGTGTTATAACTTATAATATACAAATGGTGTACTCTCGTCAGATGTCAGTTCTATAGCAAACAAAGAAGAAAGAAAGAATATATATAAAATGGTATGTAAGATTAAACAATGGGGTGTTAGGTGTAACATGTAAGAGCATTATTTTATGCAAGAGCATTATTGGACTGCAGAACAGAAATAATTTTTATACAACTAAACTAATACAATTCGGTTTTTCAGTCTAACCGAATAATTTGTTGTTTAAACTGAAACCGAAACCGATAACCGAAAAATACAAGATTTATTAACCGAAACCGAAACCGAAATAAAAATAACCGAAACCGAAACCGAAATATAATTCGGTTCGGTCGGTTCGTTCGGTTAAAACCGAATAGTGCACACCCCTAGTTATTACCCCATAGCAGCCATGTTCTTACCCCATAAGTCAGCTCCTGTTTTAACACTGTTCAATTCATTAGTTCAGCCCTGTTTTGGTTTAGTTCCCTTCAATGGTTCTGTTTGTCTCCTGTTATATTCTTTAAATTCGGAATTTTTGGCTCCTCTATGTCACAAATTTGTATTAAAAATGGTTACGGTTTCAGATTTTGGTGTAAAGTAATGATAAGGCTGAAATGTGTTAAAGGTTGTTGGCTCAAGATAGGGAGATGATCTTCCACATAAGTTTCTTTCTTATCTCAGGGAATTGATATCACGGCAGCTTTGCTTGAATTGCCTAAAGTTATCTTGTTTTGTTCATTTCAATGACAGTCACACTCTAATTTTCAGTCATACAAGTGTGCTTCGAGCGAAGTATTAGTTGTAAAATGATTTGATGCCTTCATTGTGATTGGCAAATATTCATGAGTTACCACATTAAACTTGTTTGTGCCAAATGTTTGAACTCAAACCATTAAATTTTGATATTTAGTTGGACAGCTTGTTTCTGAACTTACTAGAGATATGACAATCGGTTAAAGCATGAATCTGTGATTTAAGCTAGAGTCATTATCGTGTCATTTGTAATTGGGAAAACCCTCCTTAATTAAAGTTTCTCACTAATCCTATTCTCAAGCTTGAATTACAATGGACCTTACTTTGATTGTGCTTGTGAAGGTAAGGGTCAGTAGATATGCTTTGCAGCAGTATGTTCAAGTTACATATTTTAATAGCTTGTTAAACGCTCAATTGAAATTTCAAGACCTGTATGGATGCAAGCATGGGTATTTGTTTCATGCTACTGTCATCAAGGTTATTCTTAAAACGACTGTTTTAAGCCTAAATGCATGTTGCCCAGCCCTTTGTTTTCTAATTTCGGATTTCTAAAGTTTAAAATCACCAAAAACAAACTTCTCAATCTTGTAGATCTCGTCGAGCCGGTCAGTTCGACATATGGCGGCCCAAATTTGGCCAAAAGACGAGAGTTATGCCCGTTTAAAATTCAGTCCACAATGCTGTTTTTGTAATTTTTTTAGAAGTTATCGTGTCGAATAATTTTTGGGCTGCTTCTGATCGGAAGTGTTCAAAACTGTCAACTGGAAAAGTGTTCATTATAATATCTCCTAAAACTGTCTTATTGAGCAAATATTTCCATAAATGCATTTTAATATGTCAAAAAATGACTTGCAAGCTTCAGTTTTTCTGAAACAACTGTCATTTCTGCAACAGCAGCTTGTTGGCCATTTTTAGGCTATTGGAGGTCTGTTTCGTCCGAAGCCATACAAATAAAAAATGTTCTTCAAAAGATTTTCTAATACTTTGTCCTTGACTGAATTTTTCCAGAAGCGATGTTTTAAGTGTCAAAACTGAGCCTGAACTTTCAGTTAAAACACTAATATGTCTTTTAATGGCGATGGATAGGAAGAGGCCATTTTCCAGCCACTTCTGGCCAGATCCAAACAAAGTGGTCAACTGAGAGAATGTTTCTTATGCTAAGATCTACAATTTTAATTATTAGAGTTTTTGATGGTTTTGATGTTTGAGGGGTCCAAAAGTCAGTGCAAAGTTGCATTTTTCACATTATATGTCATAATTGTGCTATTTCTTGAAAATCATGGACAACTTGAGCTCTATTCAATTTTAATGATTGTTTTGAATGTTTTGAGCTTGGTAACAAGTTTTAAATCATATATTGAATAATATTCATGAATTGTTTGGCAATTTTCTACCCTTTTTGGTGAAAATTACATGTTGAGTGAAAATTTCATCTTTCTTTTTTTTTAGATTGTTTTGAGCCTATATTGATTCTAATGCTTGTATTGAGACATGATGAGCATGCTAGCAAGTCACAAATCATATATTGATCAATTTTCATGATTTACTTTATATTTTAGAGTCTTATTTGCGAAAATTGCCTATTGTGTAGAGTGCTTTCAATTTTTTTTTATGCTAAATGAGTGGAACTCGTGTTATATGTCAACCTAGACATCTAAACTTCTAGGATCACTTCCAAATCATGTCCAGACCTTCCAAATTCCATGAGTCTCATTTTAGGGGACACACTTTGTCTCATTAGAATGTTTTCCTTTTTTGGAGACAAGTCTTGTCTCATTTAGAGAGTTTTCCCTTTAGAAGGCTTACCTAGCCTCATGTTAGAGCCCTCATTTTTAGAGCGAGTCTTTGACTCATTTGCCCTCCCTTATAGAGCAATAGAGAGTCTTGGACTCATTGGTTTCTCATTTAGAGTTGGTTATCCTATATGTTAGGAGTTTGCCCCGTAGCCTTTTGGTTCGTCTGTTAGATATGAGTTTATCATTTAAGATGATTTTACCTACTAGGGATCTTAGATCATTTTCATTGTTCTTGGGACACCAGTTACTTATTGTGGATCGTCTCTTTGAGGCGTTAGTTGCTTGTTCGGGGTTTTTTCCTTTGGATTTAGGGCTTTACCCTAGTTTGTGGTTGTGCTTGCGTGTTCCCTTTAAGATTGAAAGCATTTAAAGGTCCAGAGCATTGGAAAAGCTTTAAAATCCAAAAACATTATAAATTTGAAACTCAAAAACATTTGAAAACTTTAAAAATATCAAAAACATTTGAAAAACATTAAAAAACCTTAAATCAGCTAAAGTGTTGAGTTTTATAGCATATTAGGAGAGTTCGTTTCGAACTACGTTGGCTTGATCATCTTTTACGAGGTACGTAGTGCAGCTTGGGATCCACATCCCAAGTCCAGCCAAACCTTTAAAAATAAAACATTTCAAGTTCTCCAAAAATACAAAAATTATTCAATATATATATATATATATATATATTTTTTTTTTTTTCAAAAAGATCTTCCCCTAGAGTTAGGAGTTTGTCCTAGCCGTTTGTGATGTTTTAGAGTTAGAAGTCTGTCTTGTTTGTATTGATATGGTGTGTCCTGTCGTGTGAGTGTCCCTAGAGTTAGGAGGCCTCGAGTCGATCGGTTAGACGTTTAGTCGAACCGATGGCTAGACTAGGAAGCATATAGACAGCCCATGATTTTCATTAGGTTGCACAGCCTAGATACACATAGGATGTAGGGCCCACTTGCATTAGCTTAAGGCTAACCAACTTGCATTAGTTAGGGCATACAGAGAGTCCTAAAACTTACAATTCACATGAACTTGAGCAATTGTGTAAAAAGCTTTAAAAATCAGTCGAGTCTAGTGGATCGAGTCTAGGATAGCGGTTCTAGATGGTTAGGCATCGTAGTTTAGAATAGGTCATCGAACTACGTTGACTCCGATTCTTCCCGAGGCCGGGATACGTAGAGCAGTTGGGATGGACGGCCATCTTGGTCCGAGTCAAGTCCTGCATTAGAGTTTTAGGGTTTGTCTTGTCTTGTCATGTATAGAATTGATTTGTGTTTTTATGTTTTTATGTGTTTTCTCATTTTCTTGTACTGATACTATACCTTTAGTTGCAGCTTGCATGTGTATGTCCACCAGAACTTAGACACCCATTAGGCAGGCTCTGTTCACTTGTTTTCCCGGGAAAGGAAAAGAAAATGTTTTCCGGGAATTTGACGTGGCATTAGGAAAAGAAATCCAGAGAATTTGTGCAGGAAAAGGTTTCCCTGGACAGTTTCTGGACAGTTCACTTGCGCAGGAAAAGGTTTTCAGGGAAACTGCTTGCCCTTCTTTTTGCACTAGTTTTCCCGGGAAACGAAATCCAAGTGTTTTTAGTCAGAAATGAAATCCCAAAGGGGGGGGGGTGGGCTTTTCCATGTCATTTTCTGACTTATTGTAGAAATTCCACATGTGTAATTCTATTTTCCCGGGAAAGCAAGTGAACACCAGAATTTTGTCTTGTCAAGGTCTTGTCAAGGAAAAAAGAGGCTGTTTTCAGGGATTTGCTTTCCCGGGAACGCAAGTGAACAGAGCCTTAATATCTCTATAATCAGTCATGATTAATGCTTCACTACATTGAGGTGACTCCCTATATGGCGTAGGGGTACCATCATTGATAGATATGGCCCAACCATTTGATTAGTCGTCCTTTTAGATATTTTTTTGGCAAGAAGATCCTACCAATTGACGGATCCTCACATCCAATAACTTGTAACTTTTTTTTGAAAGCCTATAATTTGTAATTTTTTCCTCACACTCAGTAGTACGTAACTTTTTTTCTCATTGAACCAACGGTTCACACTTTTAACATAAAAAATACACATTATTGGGCCAAAGGATTGCACAGATGGCTTTATTTTTGGGCTAATAGGAAATCCAAATTGCAAGGCCTGTCAAATGAACTGGTCAGATCTATCAAAGGGGGCACCTGTACTATTTATAGGAATACCCCGTGTATGTAATCTGTATAGAAGGGCACCCGTACCATTTCTAGGACACCACTGGTGCAATTTTTAATTGAAAAATGGTATCCCCTCTATTAAAGTTTGGAATGTCACGATGTCTGTTTGTACATTGTGTATAAAGAGTAGAAGTAAATCATATAAAACAAATGATATGTGTGTAAAAATCACGTCGAAGAGATATCCGATTTCGAACGCAAAATGGAAACAATCACAAGAATCACAAGAGAGCACCAATACAAAAAGAACACACAAATTTACGTGATTCGGCACAATTAATGGCCAACATCCATGGGTGAGATCACTTATGTCACTATTAGAGAATAGATAACAAGATTACAAAAGTGGGATTAACACAATCCCGTAGACTCCTAATCCTCTTTGCTATTCTATGGACAACCTTCTATCTCAAGCCCTTTCTTTGTACAAGAAAGGAAACCCCTTTTATCTCGACGAAAGGAAATCATAGAGAGAAAAACCATCTCACATTCTTCTCTTCCTACATCCGAGGAAAGAACACCAGCAAGAGAAAATATTCTCACCCTTTTTCTCGTATCTCCTCTTCTCTACACAAGAGAAAATCGGAACAACACTAGTGTTCTTCTCCACCCTCTCTTTCAAAGAGATGCCTTCACTTCTATTTCTCATTTTTTAAGAAAACCCATGCTGTAAGAGAATAAGCGTGCACCTCTTTCAAATCTGAAATACAAATTCCACTTGTTTTTATGCATGCATGTAATTTTCCCAACTGTTTTGGGAAACAAGCCATATCACAACAATATGGTTGGTGCCTTTTTTTTCCTCTCAACTACCAATTTGCAACCACCTCCAAACTTCTGATCTGACGGTTAGAATTATCAGATCAGTATGGCCCATGGCCCATCCATGATTGGGCTCACTGAATTATTGCCGTCTATACTTAACAAGGAAAACAAAAGGCAACCGGATAACTCCCCTGTTAAGACATTTCCTTATCCCTTCTGTCGTTCTCCTTACCCAGCCTTAAATTAAATTGAACAACGTCTCCATAAAGGACCGTTACGTTAAAAAATTACAATAATGGGAACCTCTGTAGAACCTTATAAATAAGAAGGCTGGGCCTTCTGGACTATGTGACAGAAGTAATAACATGAAACCAAATTGGGTGGTTGATTATCTATACAAAAAGTTGTCACTCTCCCTATCCAAATCAGATCACTTGCCCAGGCACGTAGCATGTCAATCTCACCACCACAATAACAATAAACTATACTAAGAGCAATGAATCCCTTCCAATCTAATCTCTCCTTCTATATAAACTCAGACCACCTTACATTATCACATCATATCATCTACAATCTCAGTACTCCATGGCTTCAACTCACCAATGCTACTTGGTGGCCTTCTTTGTTCTAGGAATTTGGGCTTCTCAAGCCATGTCCCGCACGCTCCCTGAGGCGTCCATGTCTGAGAAGCATGAGCAATGGATGACACATTACGGTCGCTCGTACAAGGAAGCAACAGAGAAGGAGCAACGTTTCAGGATATTCAAGAGCAATGTCGAATTCATAGAATCTTTCAACAATGAAGGGGACAAATCCTACAAGCTAAGTGTTAACGAATTTGCAGACCAAAGTAATGAAGAGTTCAAAGCCTCTCGTAATGGATTTAAGACATCCTCAACTAGGGCAGTGGAAAAGGCTTTCAGTTTCAAGTATGAGAATGTTAGTGCAGTGCCATCTAGCATGGACTGGAGAAAGAAAGGCGCTGTAACACCCATCAAAGACCAAGGACAATGCGGTGAGCTTTATTATATATAGTTTCTATTCAGTGTTTTTTTTTTCAAAAAAATAAAAGAAAGATAAAATTGGGCAGTGATAAATCGACTCCCAAATATCTTAAATCGACTCCCCATGTGTCTTTTTCTCTCCTCTGGGTTAGAGAGAGAAAGACACATGGGGAGTCTATTTAAAATATTAGGGAGTCGATTTATCAATCCCCATAAACTTTATTAAAGAAAAGATGATCACAAGTGCACTTAAGGGGGAGAGATGGCCCCATATATATAAGTTAGCTCTAGAAGCTCCCAATTTGGCAAGGCAATCGGCCAAATCGTTGGTACTTCTAGGTACGAGAAAAAAATGAGAAAGCATCATGCATACAATGATCTCTAGTCCCATCCAATAGATTGGATCTCCACGGACTGACTTTAATCCCTTTGACCCACAACACGATATTTCTATCTAGTACTTCTTAGCTACAAAAATGGTACCTCACTTTGTTATCTAGTGGTTTCTAACTTCTAATGAAATGTGGAAAATATATAGGAAGTTGTTGGGCATTCTCAGCGGTTGCAGCCATGGAAGGAATTACCCAACTCAGGATGGGTAAATTGATATCTCTATCCGAACAGGAAGTAGTCGACTGTGATACTGGCGGTGTGGATCAAGGATGTGAAGGTGGTCTCATGGACGACGCCTTCAAATTCATTCAACACAACAAAGGCCTTACAACTGAAACAAGTTATCCTTACAAGGGAGTTGATGGGACTTGCAACACCAAGAAAGCAGCTACCCATGCGGCAAAGATCAATGGCTATGAAGATGTGCCGGCCAATAGTGAGAAGGCTCTTTTGAAGGCTGTCGCAAACCAACCCATTTCTGTTGCAATTGATGCTGGTGGATCTGCCTTTCAATTCTACTCAAGTGGTGTCTTCACTGGGGATTGTGGTACCCAACTCGACCATGGTGTTACGGCTGTGGGTTATGGAAAAAGTAGTGATGGGACCAAGTACTGGCTAGTAAAGAATTCGTGGGGCAGTGCGTGGGGTGAAAATGGATACATAAGGATGCAAAGGGATGTTGCCGCTAAGGAAGGCCTCTGTGGTATTGCCATGGAATCCTCTTATCCAACTGAGTAGTAGATGATACTTCTTTCGGTTCCTTATATCCCTTCTACTTATGTCATTTCCATTTGACAGCCTTGTTATATATTTTATGTAAAAATTGCCCAGCGGGAAGGCCTTAAAAGTAGTTTTCTCTTGTAATTCTAATAATATATGGTTGTTTATGTTTATCCAATCCATCACCTTTTTTGACAGAAAATGTCGAAAAACTGGGAATAACTGCTAGCAACACGGGAATTCCGTTTGGAGAAAAGCACGATGCCATCTATCGTGACGCGAGTGCAAGAATACAAAAAGGAGAGCATACCTGGGTCCTTTCGAAATGAAAATACTAGTCTGATTCTGATAAAGAACTCTTTTTTCTTAAAAAGGAGAGCATACGTGGGTCCTTTCGAAATGAAAATACTAGTCTGATTATGATAAAGAACTCTTTTTTCTTAACCCAAAGAAGAAGTTTCGAATAGGGACGAATGGCGCCTTACTAATAGGGGGATCGGGCTCGTAGAAACTCAAATCTTTCATCTCCGGGTCGAGACTGCTATTATTGTTTGCGCACAAAAAATGCAAAAAAGAAAATAGAGTGAAAACAACCAAATCGTCATCATTTTTGCTCCCGCCTTTATTTCCAGCATGGGGCCCATTTGAGAAGTGTTTTCTAAAATGCTTTGTAGTCAACCATAACCTGACCCAATTTTATGGTAAAAGCTCAAGCCAAATTCTGAAAAATCGACCCGAGTTTCACCCCCAAGTAGATTGCCCCCTCTTATTCTAACTTATGATTGCACATTGCCGGTAAATATATATAATGCAGATTCAGGAGGAATATAGGATGATTTCCAAAGAAAATTTTCATGTAACAGGTACTTACAATATAAAGGACATATGTATACCGGTTTACAAATTTCCTTTTTTCCAATGTTTTTGTAGTTCGCGAACAACTTGAGACGTTTAGAATGGGAGGTGAAGCAAACCCTTTGCATTCGAAAGATATCCGAACTGACAGCAATCCGGATGAATCCGATTGAAGAGGTCCCCTACCCGCAGTTCGCTTCAGATTTTTTCTCTGAAGATATGGAATTGGAATTAGACATTGGGATTTTATTGGTGGAATTGAGAGAGTGTGCGTGATAGTTTTTGTGCCAGAGTTAGTTCGGATGCTTTGTTTAAAAGGGTTTCTGTAATACCCGGTTCCAAGTAATAATTTTTTTTTATATATAGTTGTCCTTATCAAATTTAAATTATGGCTGTTTGCTTTCTAATGGGTGTCGTTATCAAAATTTAGCTTACAACTAATTGTTTGGAACGGGTGTCATTATCATAGTTGAGCATATGGGTAATTGCTTATAATGGGTGTCATTACCAAAATAAAGCTTGTGAATTTTCTTTGAAAGGGTGTCTTTATCAGTTGAATGGGTGGGTAATTTGAATGGATAGGTGGTTTGGATTAGCCTAGTTAGCACATCATAATCCCTAAACTATTGCTAGGACATCTTATTTTATTAAGCAACTAAGGAGTGACTTCCAATTTGGATTGCAAATGGACAGGTCAAAATTCTTTTTGATGTCCTTGCATAGCAATTGTAGCATCCGAACCATACATCTTGGAATGTTGCTGTTGGAAATGTTGTGTGACAACTGTGGCGTTTGGAAATTAGCTATTTCCTATGCTAATTGGTGGACTTTACTTCCATAGTAAGATGTGATTCTATTTTTGTTAGAATAAGAGAAGAAACCTATTGGTAGTGGCTGACTCATTTTGTTGTACCTTCTAATAAGAGTGCCTTATAGATGGTATGCAACTATGGAAAACCTCTACATTGAAAATAAGTGGTCGTGAGTTTTGGAAGAGCCAGGAACCTTAAGGTTTCCCCTTCTAACCCAGCCTTTGCAATGGAATTCTTTGCCATTTGTTAATTTGTTCTAAGATCCATAAGCTGCTGAAATTCATCCGGTAGTTCCTTAGTCCAAGAAGACACTTCTCTGATCCATTTGAAGCCCTTGTTGTCCTCATCATCCGGATTTTGATAAACCTGCAAACATATTATACAAGTCACATTCTTGTTAGTGGATGTTCACAAATTGACTGAAGTTTTCTAATACCATTGGAACTCACCCAAAATAACTCCATCCATTGGCAAATCGCCACTAATATAGCAGCCACAAGTTCCTAATCAGGCTGACTTTTTTTGCATTGGCAAACCAGTTTTTGGGAATTGTCTCCATCAACCACTATGCTTGTTTTGGAAGCATGTTAACAGTTGTGTGCCTTATTTTTCATAACCAAGATTTCGGGTAAGTGAAATTATTACAAACAGTTCTTATAGCTAATGTTCTTGGGTGTAATTCACAACCCAAGAAATCCTATATAACTCTAAGATTTTATATGATTTCAGCCACGTACTTTACTCCATATTTATCTAAGCTTTAGGAAGATCTTCTTCGTGGACCTAACCTTGCAAATAAAATTTTGGAGATTTTGCTTGAGGTAGGTGATCCTACTCTATGTCAGTGTATTATGCATATTTCATATACTTAGATTTGTTGCAAGCTTTTATTACAGTTCATTACATGGAACTTGTTTTGAAAAGGTTTCTCACTGTTCTCTTTTAGCATGTCATTCCAAATGATTGAATTGTCATTATCCCCATGAAATGCTTTAGTCTTAACATGCTTCCTTATCTATACAAAAAAAGAAAAGAGCTTTGTGACTAACGTGATTTTTGGAGACTCAAGTTCATGAAATACTATTGAAAAGCATTCTATATATGATATGGTTTCAATGGTTTGGAACGAGGGAGCCTTCAATGGTTTGAAACGTCTACAAAATTTATGGCACGGTATTGCAAACATTAAATTGCTTCTCTCTGTATTTGTATACAGTTTTAGTATGGAATGGATTCCGCCAGTAAGGTTGATCTCTGGTGGGGATCAAGTGCCCAACCTACCAGTGGATGAGTACACTGGACGTGATCACGTAGACTGATCAAATTTTATCTGCCCGTAAGGTTGATCTCGGGCGGCCAGTAGGGAGTCCTCTGGCTATTGATAATATTACATTGCGCGCTTTTGGACCTGTGAGTCCTGCGAATGAGTGTTCGCCTTGGGTTACGCTACTTGCCAATAAGGTTGGAAATTGGCCACAGAGAAGACTGTTAAGTATTTGATTTCCAAGTGGAAAAATGCAAAACCAAGTGTTTGAAAATATATATTCTTTGTTATTGATTTCAAAGTGGAAAACTGCATAACCGAGTGGTTGGAATTGTTTTTGTAAAAACATGTATTTTTCTTATATAGCTTATGTAGAAATGATTTTCTTGATTCTTATCAATTTCTGCATTGGCTAAATTTTATGGCATGTTACTTCTTTTCCGCACCAGCATTGTTTTCGTTTTCCTATTAGCTGGCTTGGATTTGGAAAACCGGCTGGGCTGTTAGCTCATTATGTGGTTTAACAATTTTCAGATACAGAGGAGCGACAATAGACTTGCTGAGATCATGCACTTGGATTGGAGCTTAGGAAATTTCTTGCTTTCTTTCATTATTCGAGTTAGAGACTTTTGTTACTTTATTAAGGTGATTGTCGTCTAATAAGAATTGTTTGGATTTAGAACTATGGACCTAATCTATATATGTATTTCATTTGAGCTTTAATTGAGACTAAAATTTCCGCATTTATTAGTTGCTCTGAATGTTGAGAATAGTTGATTGTAAAGGAGCCTTGCATGCTTGTGGGGGTGACCCTATGGGCGTGCGGCGGCTGTCACGTGCGCCTTACCTCGAATTCTGGGTTCGGGGCGTGATAGTTTCGATCGATGGTTTCTTGGGAGCTATAAATTATTTTCGGACTGGAGGGAGATAAACACAAGCTAAACAAATCTGGAAAACTCCAGAATTTAAGGAGGCCTAACCTGAAAAACGCATTCTGAGCAAATCTTGAAATTTTCAGAATTTCGGGGCGGGGTTGGGTTTCCTCGTCCCCCTCTGGATCCGCCCCTGGTTCCTAGCCTTCAAGTCTTTCCTCATTGTTTCTACGCAAGTTGTTGTCGGTCTGCCCCTACCTCTTTTTACTCCATCAACTTGGCACGAGTCACTTCTTCTCACTAGAGCATACAAAGGCCTACGTTGGATATGCCCAAACCATCTTAAGCGGTGTTCTTTCATCTTCTCCTCAATTGGTGCCCCCCCCCTCGGTGGTTTCGGTCTGCCCCTACCTCTTTTTACTCCATCAACTTGGCACGAGTCACTTCTTCTCACTAGAGCATCCAAAGGCCTCCGTTGGATATTGTAGACACCCCATTTTGACCGGACCCTTTTCCGCAAAATCAAATAAAATTTTGAAATTGAACATAGTCCCAAAGTTGAGTGGAAGCCCCGAAATCAATTCTTGAACCCTGAAACTGAGCCCTGACTGTGAAAATCCGAGAATTGAAGCCCGAATTTCTGAAGAATCGCACCAAAATGAAAAATAACCTGAAAGTGTCCATTTGCGTATCATTGTTAAAGCCTTCATGGAGACCAAAGGATCCAAACCCCGTGAATTAACTCAAGTCGTACCCCAACCCTTGTCTTGGGTTTAATTCGAGCTTAATTAAAGAAATGCATGGTGGGGTGAATCAAGATGCATAGGAGTGCCCTATAAGTGAATTAAAGAGGAAAAGATGCATTAGAGAAGGTTGTCCAAGGAATAAAGGGGGTCAAATATATCATTTCTCTCAGGGGTCTGTTCTACCCAGGCACCCCCCTCTGAGGTTAAAAGAATGGTCAAGTACACTAGAATGGGCTGTCCATTAGGAAAGAGGGGGGAGGCAAATTAACCTTTTCCCCTTCTTTAAAACCCATCGACTAGGGTTTGAGGAGAGGAGGGAGCAGCCGCATAAGAGAGGGAGGGATCCCATTTTCTAGAAGAGGGGAGGAGGAGCCTCATTTGCAGCCGCAAGTGAGAAGGAGAGGGAGGAGGAGAAGGAGCTCGCCCCATCATCATCTTCCCCACCCATTCGGCCATCTCCACCACCACTAGCCTTCGCCACCGACGCCTATCCCCATTCCCTCTGCAACTCCGGTCAACCCTTCAGCCGTGCCACCTCCGACCACCCACCTCCTCCATCTTCTTCATCAACCACCACCAAACCCACCTCATTTTTTACCCAAACCCATTCCATTTCCATCCTCCACCTACGCCAATCCCACCTTCTCCGGCCGGATTGCCGGAATCAGGCCGGCCACCTTCCATCACAGCCACCAACCCCCACCACCGCAAGCCACCGCCACCATCTTCATACCCAACCTCCTTCGGCATCTTCTCTGTTACTAAAAACCACTTCAAAACCCATTAAATCCGGCCACTCCTTCCAACCAAACCTTTCTTCTCCGGTCGGATTCTCACCGGAATCCGACAACCTCCCTCCCTCTACCGCCATCTGCAACTCCAACCTCTACCACCACCAAAACCAAACCCATCACCACCCAAACCCTCTCAAACCCACCTCCAAAATCCGATCCAAACCCTCTCAAACCCACCACCTAATCTCCGACCAACCCCATGGATTCCAGTCAACTCTAATCCAAAACCCATTTCCCACCACCATCTCCTCCACTTTCTTCCTCTCCCCATCATCTTCTCTGTTTTTGCCAAATTAAAACCCATCTCAGAAAACCCCATTACCTCTACCCCAAAAATCCGAAACCCTCTTCTTCTTCACAGCCACATCCACCCATCTAAGCCACCATCGCCACCTTCCTTCCACCTCCATCTAGACCTTCAAACCCACCTCTATCTCCCCATTTAGACAAAACCCATTTCCATCGGAAACAGGGAGAAAAAAAAACCGTGGAAAAATTCGGAGAGAGAGAGAGAGAGAGAGAGAGAGAGAGAGAGAGAGAGAGAGAGAGAGAGAGAGAGAGAGAGAGAGAGAGAGAGCTTGATTCATCTTCTCCAATCTCACCTTTCTTCATATAAAGCTCATCCGAAGGGGGTTTGAGAGAGAGAGATCCAAAACCCTCATCATTTTCATCATCTTCTTCGATTCTGGCAAGACTCCGGCTGGCTTCCGGCGAATCACTTTAACAGGTTATTTTGCTACTTTTAGATTGTTTTTTTTTTAAACCCTAGGAGCCAAGGCCTGTTGTTCTTAAAATATCCTCGAACCTTCCTTCATTAATCATGATCTAAGCTCCGATCATCTCGTGGCTTCACATCACCTCCATCATCTTGTTCTCTTTCTTTTTCTCCAATCTCTATTTTCTAATTTTCGGTAGCTAGGGAGAGAGAGAGATCTCAGATCATGAATCTTGGATCTGAGAGCAAAGATAAGGAGCAGAGGGCTTAGTAAGATGGAGAGAGCATCGGAGAGAAAGGAGAGAGCTAGGGAGATCTCTTAATTAGAGATTAGAGAGTGGGAGAGGGTTTTCGGAATTTCTGTGAAGGGAAGGAGGCTGATTTGGTAGGGTTTGAGTCGAATCTTGATTCTTAAAGAGGAAGTAGAAGAAGAAGAAGACAGCTTTGAGGTTCGAAGTCACGGCCATCACTGGATCGTCAACTTTCAGAGAATCAGAGAGAAGGAGAGAGCGGCACTATAAGGTGATTTTGGTCTTCAACTTCGATCATCATTACAAGCTTTATCCACGCTTGTTGACGAATACAGGTAATTTTGTTGTTTCCTATCAATTTCTTTAATAATCTATGGATTTCGGATTCATCTTATCTCTCTAAGAATGGATTTGGTTAGAATAACATGATTAATGATCTATGTGATTGTGAGGATATTTGCCTTGTTTCTGATTATGGCACCGAGTCATGGGTTTGTTATTAATTTGATTTTTAAATGCAATATGATGTTTAATTTCCTGTGGTGAATGGATTGTGGAGGGATGTGGGCTTAATTGATGTAGGAAATCAGGTTATTACTCATACCCATGTCATGGGTATGAGTATCATCTGATTTCACAGGAGACCCATGTCGAGGGTTCAGCTAAATTGTTTTGTGGTTCTGAAGTTTTATTCTTTGAAATTATAATACATTGATTCATGGTTGCTCATCTTGTTTTCTACTGTTGTGGCATTGCTTCTGGCTTTGGATGTTAATTTGATTCTTGAATGCAAGATGGCAATCTTATTTTTCTGTGATGAACGGATGGTGGAGGGATGTATGCTTAACTGATGTAGGAAATCAGGTTATTACTCTACTCTATGACAATGGGTATGAGTACTATCTGATTTCACAGGAGACCCCATGTCGAGGGTTTGTTTGTGTGTATCACTTGATTTTTGTTTCTTTACCCTATGATTGTGGGTATTACTAGATGGATTTGTTTTCACTTATTTCTGGAGCATTTGCAGATTCCTGGAGTTTGACATTTTCATATATTTTCTGAACCTTTCTTTGGTTGAGTTAACCCTTGGTTTCTATATTTTGATTTCAAAATGACATGTGTTAAGTAGATGATGCCTCCGGCATAACTGGTTTTGTTACCCTAGAAGATGGAGCGGGCGATGAAGGCGCTAGCCCAAGCCCATCCTTAGGGGACTTGCTCAGTCCAAGTAGCATACCCCTCCTTTGTATATAGGAGACTTGCCCAGTCTCATTCTCTTGCTAAGCCTCCTCTTTGTGCGTCGTTGGTTTTGGGAGAACACCCTACTCGGCTTGGCAGCATACCCCTACCCTTATGGGTATTGGGTTGCACATTTGTTGCACCGTAGGGCTAGGCAGCTGTCCGGCCCGGCTGGGTGTTTTACCTTTGCCAAATATGCACAGGGTCTCTTATTCCTTTTTTACGTCATTTGTGTCTCGGAGACAAGCCTTGTCTCATGTAGAGAGTTTCCCCTTTAGGAGGCTTACCTAGCCTCATGTTAGAGTGGCCTCCTCTTTTAGAGTGAGTCTTTGACTCGGTAGTGTTATTAGAGAGTCTCTGACTCATTTGTTCCCCCCCTTTAGTGTTGTTAGTTCGGAGTTTCTCCTTTAGAGTTGTTGATTACTTCGCTTTGATTAGAGGCTAACTCAGTCTTATTAGAGCTTTGCTTGCTTGGGATCTTGGATCATTTTCTCTCTTCTTGGGGCGCTATCTTTCTTGTTGTGGTTCGTCTCTTTGAGACGCTAGTTGCTTATTCGGGGTTTCCCCTTTTGCTTTAGGGCTTTGCCCTAGTTTGTGGTACTACTTGCGTGTTCCCTTTAAGATTGAAAACATTTAAAGGTTTAGAGCGTTGGAAAAACTTTAAATTCCAAAAACATTAGAAATTTAAAACTCAAAAACATTTGAAAACTCTAAAAATATCAAAAACATTTGAAAAACATAAAAAACCTTTAAAAATCTAAAGTGTTGAGTGTTTCTTTTAGAAGCGTATTAGGCGAGTTCGATTTTCGAACTACGTTGGCTTGATCCTCTTCCACGAGGTACGTAGTGCAGCTTGGGATCTTTATCCCAAGTCCAGCCAAACTTTTGTAAATAAACTTTGAAAATCTTTCAAAAAACCTTTGAAAACCTTATTTTCCAAAGATCTTCCTCTAGAGTTAGGAGTTTGTCCTAGATAGAGAGTTTTAGAGTTAGGAGTTTGTCTTTTATTGTGTGCTTGTTGTGTGTTTGTGTTAGAGTTAAGAGTTTGTCCTAGCTAGGAGTGCCTCCGTCCGGTCAGTTGGCGATTCACATCGCCGACTGATGACTAGGTCTAGAATGCGCTAGTGATCCCATTGTTTTCCTTAGGACGCACAGTCTAGTTACACATAGGTTGTAGGAATCACCTGCATTAGCCTAGGGCTAACCTGCATTTAGTTAGGGCATATAGGGTGTCCTAAAATCTACAATTCACTGGAATTTAAATAATCGTTCAAGAAGCTTTAATAATTAGTCCGGTCTTTTAGATCGAGTCTAAGATAGAGGTCTAGGTGTCTTAGGCATCCTAGTTTAGAATAGGTGCGAAGACCTACGTTGCCTTGATTCTCGTGGAGGCGGGGATACGTAGGCTTCTTTGGATGAACATCAGACTATCTAAGGACTCGGGCTAAATCATTTAGAGTCTTAGGATTTGTTGTGTTGTTATATTGTATATTTTGTTGTGTTTTCTTACTTTCATGCGCAGACCTTATACCTGTAGTTGTTTCATGCATGTGCTCGTCCACTAGAACTTAGACACCAGTTAGGTATGTCACTCATAACCTAGCAATATTTAGGTGGCACCTCTCTCATTTTTTTTTGTGTGTTTATTATTTCTATCCTCAGGAAATGCATGCTTAGGTAGACGACTCCTGAGGATTGTTCCCATTTCACATGATTTTTGCTTGAAACTCTTCCAGGTTAATAATAAATGGCATAAGAGACCAAGTGTTCGCACTCGGGCGAATTGGGGGCGCTCTTCGGACCTTCTCCATTCGTCATCAGGCACGGACCTTTTGTATCTTTGGTTATCCATTGCAAACAGAGCATTTGTTTTGGTTCCATGGCGCATCCATGGATGGCGACTCTGAGTTATTTTTAGATACATCTTGGTTTCGAGCCCTGGCTCCGGATCAGGATGTATCTCTTTCTTTTTATATCGTCACTCATGCTATGCTGTGAGGGTGGCAACAGTTTCGAGAGTTCCTTGGTAGAGCTCTCCTTCACTTTGTGGAGATCTTAGAGGATTGCAGGAGGGATCTCGCGTCCCTCGGCGCCGTCCTCAGATCGGGGTCCACAGATATGCCCAAACCATCTTTTTTTTTAACCCGAAAATTGAATAGCCCCTGGGCGGACCGCCAAGAATATATAAAAAGTGTTAGTCAATACAAAGGAGGTGGAGTCAACTAGCCTGGAGGATTACAAATAGAAAATGCTAGCAACCAAATAACCAAAATTGGGCTAGGGGGGAGGGGCGGCAGCCCGAGGCACCAAATTACAGGGAGCACAAATCCTAGTGGATTCTTTTGCATACCTTGGTGGAAGGTCTGATGTTAGGGAGGCCGGCAACATCACATCTAGCAGCCCCTCTGGAATGGCGAGGCATATTTGCCCAGGACGAGTAAAATAGGTTGTTCTTGGAGGAGCATCCGAAGTTGGCGAGGGAGTCAGCTACATAATTGCCTTCTCGATATTGGTGTTGGCAGCTAGGGGAGAGGATAGCAAGAAGATCTTGAATCTCTTTCCAGAGGTATTGGATGGCTCAGGGGATTTGGCCTTTGCTAAGGATGAGGTCAATTAAAACTTTACTGTCCGATTCAACTATTATCTTGGGCACTTTAAATGCCGAGCAGCATCTAAGCCCATCCAAGAGTACACGAGATTCGGCCACCATGTTGGATCCGATCTCATAGTATAGGGAAAATGCGAGGATGATTTTTGCATTATGGTCTCTGATTACTCCTCCACCCCCGGATTCACCCGGGTTGCCTTTTGAAGCTCTGTCAATGTTAAGCTTAAAAAAGCCTTTTGGAGGTCTTTTCCAAAGAATCCAACTATCTTTCTGCGAGCAGGAAGGGTTCGATGGAATCCCAATTTGGGAAAGAGAGAGTTCTTCTAGCAGATTGGGAGCTTTAGGGAAGCCATCACTGAAGCACAAGCTTTTGATTCCTTCAATAATAAGACAGATAATCTTACTTGGATCATTGTGCTTACCTTCCATTTTTCGGGAACATCGTTCTTTCCAAATTTCCCTGGATATGAAAGAAGCTGAGATGCCGGAGAGAAATGAACAGAAAGATTTCCTTTTAGCGGCAGCCGCCCACCACATGAGGATTCTGGCAAAGATCCCTTGGGAAGGAATCAAGGTGATGTTCCAAAGGCTAGCTAATGCTGACCAGATACTAGGGGCTAGATCTCCATCGACGAATAGGTGATTAAGAGTTTCTTCCTTGCTGGACGAGTAGCAGGAGCATTTGGAAGGGAGCTGGACATGGCGAGATTTGATTCTATCGTCTGTAGGGAGGGCCCTTTGGAAGAGTTTCCATAGGAAGCAACTGATTTTGGGTGGTAGGTGTTCCCAAATTGGGCTGGCCCAGACTTGAGGTTGAGCTTTAGATCTGAACAGGTTCCAGGCTGAATTTGTGTTGAAAGAGCCAGACATGGCGGGGCACCAGATCAATTTGTCATCTGATTGGGAGAGAGATGGCTTGGAATTGATCAATGCTTGGAGGATAGAAGGAGGGAGGTGGTCACATAGCATCAGCAGGTTCCAGTGCCCAGAAGGGAGGATCAAATCCTTAATGGAGACGTTGAGATCGATGGATTCTTTGTGAAGAGCAAAGGTATGTAAAGGGGCGCTTCCAATCTAGAGGTCAGTCCAGAAAGTGATGGAACCTTGTCCAACCACCCACCTGGCATTAGCAATCCAATTTTCTCGGACGGAAAGAATTTCCCTCCACATTTTAGAGCAACCCTGGGCAGGTTTTATAAGGTTTAGCTGGTGGTTGCTGTAGTAGATGGATCACATGAAAGAGCTCCAAAGGGAGGAATTGGCGTGGAGATGATGAAGAGTCTTGAGTCTGAATGCTGAACATAGATCTGCCATGGACTTGGTGGCCAAGCCGCTGTAGACACCCCATTTTGACCGTGCCCTATATCTCCATGTTTTGTGTTTAACTTTCTCAAATCATTGTGTTAGGACCCTAAATTACACCTTAGGCTAGCTTAGGGTCCCACCAAGGTCCCTGTAAAATTTCGTCAAGATCCGAGTACGTTTGCCTAGCAAACAAGCTAAGACAGTGTCGTGGTGCAAGTTCATAAGGGTGGCGACTTAGCCAGAAATGGGGGTGCGCTGGAACCTGAAAAGCCAGTTCCAATTTGCTGTGGTGGGCTGTCCAGGGAGATATAGGGGTATGCGGATTAGTGTGTAACAAAATTAGTTAGGGGAGAATCTTAGGAAGCTTGGAAGCTTCCTAGGTGGTTAGTCTTCTTTTGATCCCAGCCATTGAATATAAGAGAAAATTTGAAGGGTGAAGATTAAATGAAGAGAAGATATTTTTCATAAAAATTTTCCCTTTTCTTTTAACTTGGCCCCCCCTACTAGTATAAAGATTATTGTAATACATTACAGGTGGCTGTCCAAGGAGGATGGGGGGCGAGTATATCATTTCCTAATATAAAACCCCATCGAATTAGGGCTAAGAGGAGGCTCTTCATTTTCTTCTCCTAACAGAGGAGCTGGATTTTTGGCAGCCGCAAGAAAAGAAAAAGAAAAAGAGAGAGAGAGAGAGATTGCAGAAATCGAGCAGAGAGGGGAAGAGCCATCGCCATCATCCTTCTTCTTCTTCTACTCTTGTGCCACCGTCGAACCCCAACTCCCTTTTACCAGCAAAATCCATAGATTCCGGCCCGAAATCCGATCATCTCCTTCCCATCTCAGCTACACTCCCAACCCCATTCCATCTTCTTCCCCTAAACCCATTTCTTCTTCCCTCATTAAAACCCACATCTACCTTCCCCATTACATCATCTCTGCAGACCCGAAACCCACACCCCACCATCTTGCCCCCATTTCAGCCAACGTTTCCACCTACTACCTCCACCTCCACCTTCGAGCCTTCATCACCTCTTGAATCCAACCTCCATTGTTTTTTTTTTACCTCCATTCTCCGACCACTACGGCTGGAATCCGGTGAGAAACCACCCTTGAATCCAGCCCCATCAACCATCACCATCCTCTTTACTGGATTATACCCACCTCTATCAAACCCATTTTCTAGAAAAAGGCAGAGAAGGAGGATTTGGGAGAAGAAAGGAGGAGGAAAAGAGGAAAATGAAGAGGGTTTGCGACTACCAATGCTGATCATCACCGTTCTTCATCAACCCATTTCCATCGAAAGGATTTACAGAGAGTGCTAGAAGAAAAAGAAGAAGAAGAAGAAACAAGAATTCGAACACACAGGTCTACAATCCCAAATAATTTTCTCATTCTCTTCCTTCCATTCTTTGTCAATATTCTATTTCTCGTACTTCCTTATGATCTCAGTACTGTGCTATGCAGTTACGGTCTTGGTGTCTGATTTGTGCTTACATAGGCCCATAATCTGTTTGATCAAGTGCCTATAAGAAGATCTTTGTATTCTTCATTGTTTTTCATCCTAAGCTTTCAAGAAATTGATTCTCTTCCTCTGATTAGTGGTTTATGTTCAAACACTTAGAAAATTGTGTCATGACCATTCTAATGACTATTGTATAATCTGTTTTGAGGTTGGACCTTGTTGCTATGATCAGATAAAATTCGGATAGGACATTGCTCTTAACATCCATTGCCCATTCTTATTGTTGCTTATTTCTTTTGTTTAGTACCCAAGAAGATGAACTTTTGAGGTTACAGACATGATACATATTTCTGGTGTAGTATAAGGAATGCAATGATTATTGGTTCTTTGTATTCTATTGGGTTTTGTTTTTCTTGGAGGAATCAGGGTCAGGATTGCATAACGATCATTAGTAGCTGTAGACACCCCATTTTGACCGTGCCCTTCACCTTCCAATTTTATGCAAAACCCCATCAAATGAATGAATTAGGGTTCCAAACTTCACCCTAAGCTAGGTTAGGGTCTCATCTAGGTCCCTGCAAAATTTCGTCAGAATCTGAGCGCGTTTGCCTAGCGATCGAGCCGAGGCGGTGTCCTAGTGTAAACCAGAAAAGGGGGTGAATTTATCCTGAAGGGGGGGGGCGAATTTATCCTGGAAAGGACGCGGCCAAGGGCAGAAAATACACAATTTCTTCGTGCTCCCATCAAATTTTTGCGCGAACCGCGCGCCTATCAAAATGGTAGTGCCAATATCCGCACCAGCCTTTGCCTATAAATAACAGTTTAATCTTCATTTCTCAGGGAGAATTAGGATTTTTCTAATCTAAATTAGAGAGAGAAAGAGAGAGAAAGAGAGATAGAGAGAAAACGAGAAGGCTGAAGAGAAAATGAGGAGGATTTCGTTGTCTTCTCCGGCAGATCTAGCCGGATTTCTGCTGATCTCCGGCCATCAGAGGAGAAAAGGAGATTTGATAAAGCGCATGGTTGATGAGAGCTAGAGAAAAGCTGAAAAAGAAGAAGAAGATTATAAAAGGAAAAGGAGATCTGGAAGTTTGCTTTAAAGCAAGAAGAGCAAAGAGGATCGGACATGTTTTCAGGTTTCTTTTCCAGCTTCTTCTTAATAGCGTTCAGGAGCCTCTAGATCTTAGCAAAGGTATGTATGAAATCCTCATTTGCCTGATCCAATTTGTGTTTATAAAATTGATTTTTTATGATACAATGTGGAATTGATTCAAAATTTTGAGCTAGGTTCTTTAGTTTAAGTTTATTTTTCATAATAATTTGGATCGATGCCCTAATTTTTTATTAGATCCTCTCATTCCAGTTTATTTTGTAGTATAATTCGGATTTTGATCCATGATTCAACCTTGAGTGTTTTGATTTCGGCATATTCTAATTTTTTTTAGCCTGAACATGATCTGGTACACTAGGTTTTATTTGCATTATGAGTTGGATCATTTTATTCGAAAAAAAAGAAGAGAGCAGAGTAGAGAGTAAGAGAAGAGAGAGTTGATTTTCAGGCCAGTACTTTAGATTTTGCCATGAAAGCTTTAGATTTATTCTTCTTCTTAGGTCTTTAACTCCGTTGCCTTCGGCAATTACTTCCGGCAATCGCCATGGAAACCGATCAGAATCCAGCACTTCAAGAGTTAAATTCTTTTCAGATATGGATTTATTTTTTTTATTTTTTATTTTTCTTTTCTTAAATCTCATTGTCATAGTCGCTTTAACCGGTGTCTAGTGATCTCATTAAATCCAGCAAGGTTGCAGGAGCCCTGGTCAAATTCATTGTTCCTGCAGGTTCAAAGCCTTCTCCTTTCTTTGATTGATTTTTTTTATCAAGATTAAACATATGGTAGAGATTGGGAGGGAAGAGATGGCTGCAACAATAGCGATGGTTTAGAGTTCCTTTAAAAAAAAAAAATGTTTAACCACAGAGAAATTCAAGCGGAAGAAAGTTCAGTTGAGAGGAGTAGGGAGATAGAGAGATTGGAAAGGGGAAGGAGCTGAGGTTGTCTCCCGTGGTTGAATTTTCGGTGGCCGCGACTCGCAGCAGGGTACCAATCCATGTTGCTGCCCCTGTGTTTAGCACAGATTCAGCCATGTTGCTACCCAGTTTTTAGCACAGTTTTAGCCCGCAAATCTGCCTTATTTTTGGGCACAAATTCTGTACATTTCTACTCACAATTCACTCCCAGTTTTTACACATTTTTGCTCATGATTCAGCCTCAGTTTTTTTAGATAATTTTGCCCATGTTTCAGTCCATTATTTGAATCAGCTCCTGTTTCGGTCCCTGCTGAATCAGCCCCTATTCTTACCCCATAACAGCCCATGTTTTTACCCCATAACAACCCCTGTTCTTACCCCATAACAGCCCATGTTTTTACCCCATAACAGCCCCTGTTTTACCTCATAACAGCTCCTGTTATTACCCCATAGCAGCCATGTTCTTACCCCATAAGTCAGCTCCTGTTTTAACACAGTTCAATTCATTAGTTCAGCCCTGTTTTGGTTTAGTTCCCTTCAATGGTTCTGTTTGTCTCCTGTTATATTCTTTAAATTCGGAATTTTTGGCTCCTCTATGTCACAAATTTGTATTAAAAATGGTTACGGTTTCAGATTTTGGTGTAAAGTAATGATAAGGCTGAAATGTGTTAAAGGTTGTTGGCTCAAGATAGGGAGATGATCTTCCACATAAGTTTCTTTCTTATCTCAGGGAATTGATATCACGGCAGCTTTGCTTGAATTGCCTAAAGTTATCTTGTTTTGTTCATTTCAATGACAGTCACACTCTAATTTTCAGTCACACAAGTGTGCTTCGAGCGAAGTATTAGTTGTAAAATGATTTGATGCCTTCATTGTGATTGGCAAATATTCATGAGTTACCACATTAAACTTGTTTGTGCCAAATGTTTGAACTCAAACCATTAAATTTTGATATTTAGTTGGACAGCTTGTATCTGAACTTACTAGTGATATGACAATCGGTTAAAGCATGAATCTGTGATTTAAGCTAGAGTCATTATCGTGTCATTTGTAATTGGGCGAACCCTGCTTAATTAAAGTTTCTCACTAATCCTATTCTCAAGCTTGAATTACAATGGACCTTACTTTGATTGTGCTTGTGAAGGTAAGGGTCAGTAGATATGCTTTGCAGCAGTATGTTCAAGTTACATATTTTAATAGCTTGTTAAATGCTCAATTGAAATTCCAAGACCTGTATGGATGCAAGCATGGGTATTTGTTTCATGCTCCTGTCATCAAGGTTATTCTTAAAACGACTGTTTTAAGCCTAAATGCATGTTGCCCAGCCCTTTGTTTTCTAATTTCGGATTTCTAAAGTTTAAAATCACCAAAAACAAACTTCTCAATCTTGTAGATCTCGTCGAGCCGGTCAGTTCGACATATGGCGGCCCAAATTTGGTCAAAAGACGAGAGAGTTATGCCTGTTTAAAATTTTCAGTCCACAATGCTGTTTTTGTTCAAGTTTTTTTAGAAATTATCGTGTCGAATAATTTTTGGGCTGCTTCTGATCGGAATTGTTCGAAACTGTCAACTGGAAAAGTGTTCGTTATAATATCTCCTAATAATATCTCCTAAAACTGTCTTATTGAGCAAATATTTCCATAAATGCTTTTTAATATGTCAAAAACGACTTGCAAGCTTCAGTTTTTCTGAAACAACTGTCATTTCTGCAACAGCAGCTTATTGGCCATTTTTAGGTTATTCCAGGTCTGTTTCGTCCGAAGCCATACAAAGAAAAAATGTTCTTCAAAAGATTTTCTAATACTTTGTCCTTGAGTGAATTTTTCCAGAAGCGATGTTTTAAGTGTCAAAACTGAGCCCGAACTTTCAGTTAAAACACTAATATGTCTTTTAACGGCGATGGATAGGAAGAGGCAATTTTCCAGCCACTTCTGGCCAGATCCAAACAAAGTGGTCAACTGAGAGAATGTTTCTTATGCTAAGATCTACAATTTTCATTATTAGAGTTTTTGATGGTTTTGATGTTTGAGGGGTCCAAAAGTCAGTGCAAAGTTGCATTTTTCACACCATATGTCATAATTGTGCTATTTCTTGAAAATCATGGACAACTTGAGCTCTATTCAATTTTAATGATTGTTTTGAATGTTTTGAGCTTGGTAACAAGTTTTAAATCATATATTGAATAATATTCATGAATTGTTTGGCAATTTTCTACCCTTTTTGGTGAAAATTACATGTTGAGTGGAAATTTCATCTTTTTTTTTTTTTTTTAAAGATTGTTTTGAGCCTATATTGATTCTAATGCTTGTATTGAGACATGATGAGCATGCTAGCAAGTCACAAATCATATATTGATCAATTTTCATGATTTACTTTATATTTTAGAGTCTTATTTGCGAAAATTGCCTATTGTGTAGAGTGCTTTCAATTTTTTTATGCTAAATGAGTGGAACTCGTGCTATATGTCAACCTAGACATCTAAACTTCTAGGATCACATCCAAATCATGTCCAGACCTTCCAAATTCCATGAGTCTCATTTTAGGGGACACACTTTGTCTCATTAGAATGTTTTCCTTTTTTGGAGACAAGTCTTGTCTCATTTAGACAGTTTTCCCTTTAGAAGGCTTACCTAGCCTCATGTTAGAGCCCTCCTTTTTAGAGCGAGTATTTGACTCATTTGCCCTCCCTTATAGAGCAATAGAGAGTCTTGGACTCATTGGTTTCCCATTTAGAGTTGGTTATCCTATATGTTAGGAGTTTGCCCCGTAGCCTTTTGGTTCGTCTGTTAGATATGAGTTTATCATTTAAGATGCTTTTACCTGCTAGGGATCTTAGATCATTTTCATTGTTCTTGGGACACCAGTTACTTGTTGTGGATCGTCTCTTTGAGGCGTTAGTTGCTTGTTCGGGGTTTTTCCCTTTGGATTTAGGGCTTTGCCCTAGCTTGTGGTTGTGCTTGCGTGTTCCCTTTAAGATTGAAAGCATTTAAAGGTCCAGAGCATTGGAAAAGCTTTAAAATCCAAAAACATTATAAATTTGAAACTCAAAAACATTTGAAAATTTTAAAAATATCAAAAACATTTGAAAAACATTAAAAAACCTTAAATCAGCTAAAGTGTTGAGTTTTATAGCATATTAGGAGAGTTCGTTTCGACCTACGTTGGCTTGATCCTCTTTAACGAGGTACGTAGTGCAGCTTGGGATCCACATCCCAAGTCCAGCCAAACCTTTAAAAATAAAACATTTCAAGTTCTCCAAAAATACAAAAATTATTCAAAATAAAAATAAAAATATATATATATATATTATTTTTTTTTCAAAAAGATCTTCCCCTAGAGTTAAGAGTTTGTCCTAGCCGTTTGGAGCCGTTTGAGCAATTGTGTAAAAAGCTTTAAAAATCAGTCGAGTCTAGTGGATCGAGTCTAGGATAGCGGTTCTAGATGGTTAGGCATCGTAGTTTAGAATAGGTCATCGAACTACGTTGACTCCGATTCTTCCCGAGGCCGGGATACGTAGAGCAGCTGGGATGGACGGCCATCTTTGTCCGAGTCAAGTCCTGCATTAGAGTTTTAGGATTTGTCTTGTCCTGTCATATATAGAATTGATTTGTGTTTTTATGTTTTGATGTGTTTTCTCATTTTCTTGTACTGATACTATACCTTTAGCTGCAGCTTGCATGTGTATGTCCACCAGAACTTAGACACCCATTAGGCAGGCTCTGTTCACTTGTTTTCCCGGGAAAGGAAAAGAAAATGTTTTCCGGGAATTTGACGTGGCATTAGGAAAAGAAATCCAGAGAATCTGTGCAGGAAAAGGTTTCCCTGGACAGTTTCTGGACTGTTCACTTGCGCAGTAAAAGTTTTCCAGGGAAACTGCTTGCCCTTCTTTTTGCACTAGTTTTCTCGGGAAACGAAATCCGAGTGTTTTTGGTCGGAAATGAAATCCCTAAAGGAGGGGATGGGCTTTGCCATGTCAGTTTCTGACTTATTGTAGCAATTCCACATGTGTGATTCTATTTTCCCGGGAAAGCAAGTGAACACCAGAATTTTGTCTTGTCAAGGAAAAAAGAGGTTTTTCAGGGATTTACTTTCCCGGGAACGCAAGTGAACAGAGCCTTAATATATCTATAATCAGTCATGATGAATGCTTCACTACATTGAGGTGACTCCCTATATGGCGTAGGCGTACCATCATTGATAGATATGGCCCATCCATTTGATGAGTCGTCCTTTAGATATCTTTTTGGCAAGAAGATCCTACCAATTGACGGATCCTCACATCCAATAACTTGTAACTATTTTTTGAAAGCGTATAATTTGTAATTTTTTCCTCACACTCAGTAGTACGTAATTTTTTTCTCATTGAACCAACGGTTCACACTTAACATAAAAAATACACATTATCGGGCCAAAGGATTGCACAGATGGCTTTATTTTTGGGCTAATAGGAAATCCAAATTGCAAGGCCTGTCAAATGAACTGGTCAGATCTATCAAAGGGGGCACCTGTACTATTTATAGGAATACCCCGTGTATGTAATCTGTATAGAAGGGCACCCGTACCATTTCTAGGACACCACTGGTGCAATTTTTAATTGAAAAATGGTGTCCCCACTATTAAAGTTTGGAATGTCACGATGTCCGTTTGTACATTGTGTATAAAGAGTAGAAGTAAATCATATAAAACAAATGATATGTGTGTAAAAATCACGTCGAAGAGATATCCGATTTCGAAGGGAAAATGGAAACAATCACAAGAATTACAAGAGAGCACCAATACAAAAAGAACACACAAATTTACGTGATTCGGCACAATTAATGGCCTACATCCATGGGTGAGATCACTTATGTCACTATTAGAGAATAGATAACAAGATTACAAAAGTGGGATTAACACAATCCCGTAGACTCCTAATCCTCTTTGCTATTCTATGGACAACCTTCTATCTCAAGCCCTTTCTTTGTACAAGAAAGAAAACCCCTTTTATCTCGACGAAAGGAAATCATAGAGAGAAAAACCATCTCACATTCTTCTCTTCCTACATCCGAGGAAAGAACACCAGCAAGAGAAAATATTCTCACCCTTTTTCTCGTATCTCCTCTTCTCTACACAAGAGAAAATCGGAACAACACTAGTGTTCTTCTCCACCCTCTCTTTCAAAGAGATAAGCCTTCACTTCTTTTTCTCATTTTTTAAGAAAACCCATGCTGCAAGGGAATAAGCGTGCACCTCTTTCAAATCTGAAATACAAATTCCACTTGTTTTTATGCATGCATGTAATTTTCCCAACTGTTTTGGGAAACAAGCCATATCACAACAATATGGTTGGTGCCTTTTTTTTCCTCTCAACTACCAATTTGCAACCACCTCCAAACTTCTGATCTGACGGTTAGAATTATCAGATCAGTATGGCCCATGGCCCATCCATGATTGGGCTCACTGAATTATTGCCGTCTATACTTAACAAGGAAAACAAAAGGCAACCGGATAACTCCCTTGTTAAGACATTTCCTTATCCCTTCTGTCGTTCTCCTTACCCAGCCTTAAATTAAATTGAACAACGTCTCCATAAAGGACCGTTACGTTAAAAAACTACAATAATGGGAACCTCTGTAGAACCTTATAAATAAGAAGGCTGGGCCTTCTGGACTATGTGACAGAAGTAATAACATGAAACCAAATTGGGTGGTTGATTATCTATACAAAAAGTTGTCACTCTCCCTATCCAAATCAGATCACTTGCCCAGGCACGTAGCATGTCAATCTCACCACCACAAAAACAATAAACTATACTAAGAGCAATGAATCCCTTCCAATCTAATCTCTCCCTCTATATAAACTCAGACCACCTTACATTATCACATCATATCATCTACAATCTCAGTACTCCATGGCTTCAGCTCACCAATGCTACTTGGTGGCCTTCTTTGTTCTAGGAATTTGGGCTTCTCAAGCCATGTCCCGCACGCTCCCTGAGGCGTCCATGTCCGAGAAGCATGAGCTATGGATGGCACATTACGGTCGCTCGTACAAGGACGCAACAGAGAAGGAGCAACGTTTCAAGATATTCAAGAGCAATGTCGAATTCATAGAATATTTCAACAATGAAGGGGACAAATCCTACAAGCTAAGTGTTAACGAATTTGCAGACCAAAGTAATGAAGAGTTCAAAGCCTCTCGTAATGGATTTAAGACATCCTCAACTAGGGCAGTGGAAAGGACTTTCAGTTTCAAGTATGAGAATGTTAGTGCAGTGCCATCTAGCATGGACTGGAGAAAGAAAGGCGCTGTAACACCCATCAAAGACCAAGGACAATGCGGTGAGCTTTATTATATATAGTTTCTATTCAGTGTTTTTTTTTTCCAAAAAAAAGAAAGAAAGATAAAATTGGGCAGTGATAAATCGACTCCCAAATATCTTAAATCGACTCCCCATGTATCTTTCTCTCTCCTCTGGGTTAGAGAGAGAAAGACACATGGGGAGTCGATGTAAAATATTAGGGAGTCGATTTATCAATCCCCATAAACTTTATTAAATAAAAGATGATCACAAGTGCAGTTCAGGGGGAGAGATGGCCCCATATATATAAGTTAGCTCTAGAAGCTCCCAATTTGGCAAGGCAATCGGCCAAATCGTTGGCACTTCTAGGTACGGAAAAAAATGAGAAAGCATCATGCATACAATGATCTCTAGTCCCATCCAATAGATTGGATCTCCACGGACTGACTTTAATCCCTTTGACCCACAACATGATATTTCTATCTAGTACTTCTTAGCTACAAAAATGGTACCTCACTTTGTTATCCAGTGGTTTCTAACTTCTAATGAAATGTGGAAAATATATAGGAAGTTGTTGGGCATTCTCAGCGGTTGCAGCCATGGAAGGAATTACCCAACTCAGGATGGGTAAATTGATATCTCTATCCGAACAGGAAGTAGTCGACTGTGATACTGGCGGTGTGGATCAAGGATGTGAAGGTGGTCTCATGGACGATGCCTTCAAATTCATTCAACACAACAAAGGCCTTACAACTGAAACAAGTTATCCTTACAAGGGAGTTGATGGGACTTGCAACACCAAGAAGGCAGCTACCCACGCGGCAAAGATCAATGGCTATGAAGATGTGCCGGCCAATAGCGAGAAGGCTCTATTGAAGGCTGTGGCAAACCAACCCATTTCAGTTGCAATTGATGCTGGTGGATCTGCCTTTCAATTCTACTCAAGTGGTGTCTTCACTGGGGATTGTGGAACCCAACTCGACCATGGTGTTACCGCTGTAGGTTATGGAAAAAGTAGTGATGGGACCAAGTACTGGCTAGTAAAGAATTCGTGGGGCAGTGCGTGGGGTGAAAATGGATACATAAGGATGCAAAGGGATGTTGCCGCTAAGGAAGGCCTCTGTGGTATTGCCATGGAATCCTCTTATCCAACTGCGTAGTAGATGATACTTCTTTCAGTTCCCTATATCCCTTCTACTTATGTCATTTCCATGTGACAGCCTTGTTATATATTTTTTGTAAAAATTGCCAAGCGGGAAGGCCTTAAAAGTAGTTTTCTCTCGTAATTCTAATAATATATGGTTGTTTATGTTTATCCAATGATGCAATCCAAAAATTAGCAGCAAATTTTGAGGATGGTTATTTTAGGAAGATTCACAAATGGAAGTTCCATAAGTGGAAAATACGAAAGTTTCCATAAATAAGGAACTATTTTTGGAAGACAAGAAGTTGAGATTGTTTTTCTTTCTTGCGGTTTCCTTTTTTAGAGATAAAAGGGGCTTTCTTTCTTGTACAAAGAAAGGGGTTTGTACAAGAAAGAAAGCCCCTTTCTTTGTACAAGAAAGAAAGCCCGTTTTATCTCTAAAAAAGGAGCACCTTTTATCTCTAAAAAAGGAAACCGCAAGAAAGAAAAACAATCTCAACTTCTTGTCTTCCTACACATGAGGAAATAACACCAGGAGAAAAAATTCTCATGCTTTTTCCCTTCTCATCTTCTCTGTACAAGAGAAAATCCGAACCACACGTGTGTTCTTCTCCACCCGATCTCTTCCAAGACATAAGCCTTCACTTCTTTTTCTCATATTTTAAGAAAACCCATGTTGCAAGAGAATCCCCGAGCACCTTGGTATATAGTATAACCCTATATATGTTCTAATATAATCCCAATAAGATAATGGACCGGTGTAGTGGGCCTACATGGGCTAGAGTCCTTTAACCAGTCAATAACCCTAGTGTATCTCTATATATAGGGGTTGGAGGCAGCAGTCTAGGTGTTCCAAGAAGGCAGCTACCCATGCGGCAAAGATCAATGGCTATGAAGATGTGCCGGCCAATAGGGAGAAGGCTCTATTGAAGGCTGTCGCAAGCCAACCCATTTCTGTTGCAATTGATGCTGGTGGATCTGCCTTTCAATTCTACTCAAGTGGTGTCTTCACTGGGGATTGTGGTACCCAACTCGACCATGGTGTTACCGCTGTGGGTTATGGAAAAAGTAGTGATGGGACCAAGTACTGGCTAGTAAAGAATTCGTGGGGCAGTGGGGTGAAAATGGATACATAAGGATGAAAAGGGATGTTGCCGCTAAGGAAGGCCTCTGTGGTATTGCCATGGAATCCTCTTATCCAACTGCGTAGTAGATGATACTTCTTTGTAGTAGATGATACTTCTTTCCGTTCCTTATATCCCTTCTACTTATGTCGTTTCCATGTGACAGCCTTGTTATATATTTTATGTAAAAATTGCCCAGGGGGAACGCCTTAAAAGTAGTTTTCTCTTGTAATTCTAATAATATATGGTTGTTTATGTCTATCCAATCCATCACCTTTTTTGACAGAAAGTGTCGAAAAACTGGCAATAACTGCTAGCAACACGGGAATTCCATTTGGAGAAAAAGCACGATGCCATCTATTGTGATGCGTGTGCAAGAATACAAAAAGGAGAGCATACCTGGGTCCTTTCGAAATGAAAATACTAGTCTGATTCTGATAACGAACTCTTTTCTTTACCCGAAGAAGAAGTTTTCGAATAGGGGTCGAATGGCGCCTTACTAATAGGGGAATTGGGCTAGTAGAAACTCAAATCTTTCATCTCCGGGTCGAGACTGCTATTATTGCTTGCGCACAAAAAATGCAAACAAGAAAATAGAGTGAAAACAACCAAATCGTCATCATTTTCGCTCATGCCTTTATTTTCAGCTTGGGGCCCATTTGAGAAGTGTTTTCTAAAATGCTTTGTAGTCAACCATAACCTGACCCAATTTTGTGGTAAAAGCTCAAGCCAAATTCTGAAAAATCTACCCGAGTTGCACCCCTAAGTAGATTGCCCTCTCTTATTCTAACTTCTGATTGTACATTGCCGGTAAATATATATAATGCAGATTTAGAAGGATTATAGGATGATTGCCGAAGAAAATTTTCCTGTAACAGTTACTTACAATATAAAGGACATATGTATACCGCTTTACAAATTTCCTTTTTTCCAAGGTTTTTTGGAGTTTGCGAACAACTTGAGACGTTTAGAATGGGAGGCGAAGCAAACCCTTTGCATTTGAAAGATATCCGAACTGACAACAATCCGGATGAATCCGGTTGAAGAGGTCCCCTACCTGCAGTTCGCTTCAGATTTTTTCTCTGAAAATATGGAATTGGAATTAGACATTGGGATTTTATAGGTGGAATTGAGCGAGTGTGCGTGATAGTTTTGGTGCCAGAGTTAGTTCGGATGCTTTGTTTAAAAGGGTTTCGATCGACGGTTTCCTGGGAGCTATAAATTAGTTTCGGACTGCAGGGAGATAATGTAAAGATGGCAAGGAAGTGTAAATGACTCTTTTTGGGTAATAGTTTGTAGGGATGGGACTTCTTGGGGATTTTTAGTTTTGGTTTCTTTGGTAAAAGAAGTGAATGTTGGGAAGACCTGGATGGTGGTTGAACACTGTATAGACATCCGGATGTACTTGTTTTGTTTATCTCTTTTGGTCTGGTGCTGGCATGTCGGTCCAGTCCACCTTAATATTTTGTCTTGCAGGATGAGAGTACTGCGCCAACTACTATCATAATATTAATGAAATATGTCAATTTAAAAAATATATATATAATGCAGATTCACTCATGAAACCAACTTGATAGAGGAAGAAGATGAGATTTGATAGAAGGAAATTGTTCTCTTGATGTTGAACACACATAGAATGAAGCCCAAGTTGGTACACTAGTTAAAGTTTAGAGATTTTAAATTTCACTTTAATTCGTTTAAAAGAAGATACAATGCCCAAAAGCTTGGCTACAATTCAAATCGAAGAATAACATTTCTTAACTATACTTAGCTTTCCTAAGGTACTACTAACACACTAACAAATGTAATTATAAATAAAGTAAATGACTTGTACAATTCCAAAACAAAAGAAGAAACTTAAGTCCCAAGAACATTCACTCATAAAAGAGTAGATTTCAAACATATCAAAGTCAATGTAGTAAGTTCCAATGTAACCAAGTAATATAGTGTAGACACCCCATTTTGACTAAGCCCTAAACCTTCCCGGCTCGTGCCAAATCCATCCGAATCTCAGGATTAGAGTTCCAAACTTCACCCTAGGCTGGATGAGGGTCTCTTCTAACCCCCTGCAAAATTTCATCATGATCTGAGCGCGTTTGCCCAGCAAGCGGGCTGAATTGATGTGTGTAGTGTAATGAGGGGGTGGCCCACTAGGTTTTTCATTTTACTCCAAAATCCGTGTATTTGAAGGAAAATTCCAGTCATCTAAAGACCCTAAGTACCCATGAATACATTTTTAGAAGCCTTAGGACCTCAAAAATGTCCTGGCAAAATTTCAGAAAAATCCGACAAAAAAATTCGGAAAAGACAAGCGGAGTTTGTACAGTTATCAGGAAGCAGGGGGTGCATTATCCTGATAGGGTCGCACATTTGTGCGCCTATCAATTTGAGTGTAAATATCAATTCCACCATTTTCTATAAATAAAAACTTAAGCTCGTTTTTCAAAAGAAAAAAGAAAAAAGGAGAGTTTTCTTAGCATTTCCTAGAGAGAGAAGCTCTCGGTTCTCTAGTGAGAGAAAACAGATCTCTGTTTTTCCGATCATCTCCGACCAAATTCCGGCCATATTCTCGTTGATTTTTTCCTAAATATCCCGCCGGAATCCGGCAGATCTCCATGAGATCCGGTCATCTCCTTCTTCTCCGGTTAGCCGCATCTTTTCCTTCAGATCTTCAGGTAGAGAGAGAGAGAAAGAGAGAGAGAGAGAGAGAGAGAGAGAGAGAGAGAGAGATGAGGAGCTTCTTCTCCGAGGGGATTTCAAGATAGAACTAGAGAAGAAGAAGAAGATTTAGGGCCTAATTTCTAGATCCGATCATCTCATCCATCATTTTCTCTGCTCCGGTGAACTCCATTGGTTCCGGCCAATCCTTATAATCCCGTTCTCTCCTTATCCGTGCGCGGATCTCGAAGGCTAAATAGCTTGGATCAGAAGCTCTATTTTACCGTTAGATCTGAGAAATTCAAAGCTTAGATTGAGAAGCGCTGTTAGTTGAGCAAAAAATCAATCAGAATCGCAAGTTCCGGCAATTTCTGCACATTCCGTTGATTTCTGCAACTTCGGTCATCTTCACTTCTGTAAGTGTAAATAATTTTTTTTCTTTTATTCTTCATCATTTCACCAATTTGATTCATTAGGTCAAAAATTTTACTTGAAAGTTTCTTTTTCTGATTTTATTATATAGCTTTTGATTGAAGCTTTTACTGTTTAAATATGTTGATTTCCTTTTAAAATTGGTAGTTTTACATGAGTTATTGTTATCAGGCCTGTATATTCTGTGCAATTTTAGAATGATTTCGGTTCAAATTGATAATTGTGTTTGCGACGTTGATATGGTCATTGAAACAGGGTCGTTAGGAATTTTAGGTAATCACACTACATAGTGTCATTCGAGATTATATTCTCAGTCCAGCATTGAATTTGTGTATTTTCGTTTTGAGGCTTACAGGTTGTAGTTTGATACTATTAGCACATTACTTTTACATGTTGCAAATCATTGGCCTTGATTTTCAATATCCTTACCTCATGTTTTAGCTATCATGTCTCCAAAATTCCAAGTTTGAATTTTGGCAGTTTTGGTTTTCAAAACACTCTCTTTGAAATCCATGTGTTTACACATTCATTACAAAATGTGTAGACCAATTTCCTTTCACATGGTCAGTCATAACTTCCTTCTTATAATTCCTTTTAAAGATGTGATGAGTGTGACATTTACTCCTAAAAATGAAAATAAGATGAATGTGGCATAATGAGTTGAATAACGTTATACTTACATTGGTATTTCTGACTGTTAATATTAGTGTTGCCATATTTTGGTTAAACTTTACATGATTGAAGTTATATTTTGTCAAAGTATCCAAAAATATTTACAATATTCAGGCTATGAGGTCTAATGAAGAGAACAGGACATGTTGAGACCATGGTAATAATCCCAATTTCATAAATAATGCCCTGTTATGTATTGAAATTTGTACAAATTGAAAATATCATTTAATATGTTTCTATAATCTGTTGAGAATTTATTATTTCTCTTTCATACTAAGCTTTGAGTTAGGGTTCGAAGACGGTAATAAATGGATTGTTCAGGTGAGATTATCTCAAAGCTTATTATACTCATTCATTTTTATTTAAATAAATTGTTTAATAGGAAGAAGGAGATCAGATGACTACTCTATTCGATATTATCGACATGAGTACTGTCTGATCTCAAGGCGGGATTAGAAATATTATCATGTGTATATGATATCAGATGATTACTTTAGCATCATCTGATTTCATCCCCATATTGGGGTGGTGTTTGTGATTGGGCATAGAAGTGTTTGATATTGTTTTTCCTTTTACTTTATTAGGCTATCCAGCGGCTGGTCTGGACTAATTAATGTTATTTATCATTTTATGATTGCTATAGATTGTATATTCTTTTTATTGAAAATTCTTCTTTGCTTAGCACTTGATTTATTTTTAGAATGAAATTTGCGATTATCTGGTAGCCTTTTCTTCTCTCTTTGATAGACTAACACAGTCTTATAGATTTCTGTTAAAATTCTTTAGATACTAGAATTCCCTCTCGTTGCAAGGGCTATGAAGGAGTCATCCCAAGCCCATCTCTAGGGGGACTTGCACAGTCCAAATAGCATTCCATTTTCTCAAAAGACTTGCCTAGTCTTTTAAATCCAAATCTTTGAAGACAGGCATTGTCTCATTAATGAATCAACCTGAGTCAACTCCTAGGAGACTACCTCTAGTCTCACATGTCTTAAACCCTTTTCTAGTCGAAGACCAACTTGGTCTGTCAGTTATCTCATTTTCTTATCATTGTTTAGGCAATGATAAGGTTACTTGGAGCCCATCCTAGGAGACTTGCCTAGTCTTGCTAGCATTTTTCTCAGTCTCATTCTCTTGCTAAACCTCCTCTTTGTGCGTCTTTTGGTTTTGGGAGAACACCCTACTCGGCTTGGCATCATACCCCTACTCTTATGGGTATTGGGTTGCACATTTGTTGCACCCTAGGGCTAGGTAGCTGTCCGGCCCGGCTGGGTGTTTTACCTTTGCCAAATATGCACAAGGTCTCTTTTTCCTTGTTAGCATTTTTTTCTCTATCCTACCTCTGTGTCTAAGAGGCTTACCTAGTCTCATTTTCTTGCTAAATCTCCTCTTTGGTGCGTCTTTTGGTTTTGGGAGAACACTCTGCTCGGCTTGGCATCATACCCCTACCCTTATGGGTATTAGGTTGCACATTTGTTGCACCCTAGGGCTAGGTAGCTGTCCGGCCCGGCTGGGTGTTTTACCTTTGCCAAATATGCACAAGGTCTCTTTTTCCTTATTACTTGTGAGCTTTATATTAGTTTGATAGTCCACTAGCATAGGAATCCGTCCTTAGTCTAGAGAGTCAGTCCTCTTGTTCATGAATCAAATTCTATCATCATAGGGGTTAGGATTTTATCCAACCTTTCATCAAATCATGTTCTTCTATCCGCTCTTGCAAGGTATAGGATGATGTCCAACCCTTGCAGAGTCGTGTTTCTGTCTTTTTCCCCCACAAAGCATAGGATGCTGTCCAACCTTTGCAGGATTTCAGGAGTCTGTCCTCCCCTTATAATGATAGGATTATGTTCTCTGGTGTCAAAAACAACAAAAACATTTCAAAAACACTTGAAAACCACAAAAACATTTCAAAAACACTTGAAAACAACAAAAACATTTCAAAAACACTTAAAAATTCAAAAACGTATCAAAAACATTTGAAAATTCAAAAACATTCCAAAATCCAAAAATCTCAAAATCTTGAGTCATTTGAGAGTAGTTAGGATTTCTGTTCCGAACTACGTTGGCTTGATCCTCTTCTGCGAGGTACGTAGTGCAGCTTGGGATCCATATCCCAAGTCCAGCCAAACTTTAAAAAAAAATATAATAAACATTTCAAATATTCCAAAAATACAAAAATTCTTTAAAATCTTTTTCAAAAAGATCTTCCCCTAGAGTTAGGATTCTATCCTAGATATATGGGGTGTTTTAGAGTTAGGAGTCTGTCCTGATTTGTTTTGATATGGTGTATCCTGTCGTGTGAGTGTCCCTAGAGTTAGGAGGCCTCGAGTCGATCGTTTAGACATTCAGTCGAACCGATGGCTAGACTAGGAAGCATATAGTCAGCCCATGGTTTTCCTTAGGTTGCACAGCCTGGTTACACATAGGATGTAGGGCCCACCTGCATTAGTTTAAGGTTAACCAACTTGCATTAGTTAGGGCATATAGAGAGTCCTGAAAATTACAATTCACCTGAACTTAAGCAATCATACAAAAAGCTTTAAAAATCAGTTGAGTCTAGTGGATCGAGTCTAAGATAGCGGTTCTAGATGGTTAGGCATAGTAGTTTGGAATAGGGCATCGAACTACGTTGACTCTGATTCTTCCCGAGGCCGGGATACGTAGAGCAGCTGGGATGGACGGCCATCTTGGTCCGAGTCAGGTCGCATTAGAGTTTAGGACTCATCTTGTCCAGTCATGTATAGAATTGATTTGTGTTGTGTGTTTTGATGTGTTTTCTTATTTTCATGTACAGATCCTATGCTTTTAGCTGTAGCATGTATGTGTTTGCACACCAGAACTTAGACATCAATTAGGTTTGACATTCATAACCTAGTTATTCTCAGGTGACACTTCTTTTATTTCTTTTATGTGTGTTTATTATTCCTCCGAGACATGCATGATTAGATAGACGTCTTCTCGGAGATTTGTGTTCCCATTTCATATGATTTTCGCCCAAAACTCTTCAAAATTATTAAGTAAATGGCGTAAGAGACCAGGTGCTTGCACTTGGGCGGATGAGGTGCTCTTTAGACCTTCCGAATTCGTAACCAGGCACGAACCTTCTTTTACATCTCTGGTTATCCGTTGCAACAGAGCATAGTATGGGATCCAGGGCCCATTTGCCTATTTTCCTTGGATGGCGACTCTTCTTTGTTTAAGGTACGCCTCGAATCTGGGTTAGTCCCCGAATCGAGAGGTATCTCACCTTTGTATCGCCACTCATGCTGTGAGGGGCACTTCTCTCGAGAGTTCCTTGGTAGAGCTCTCCATTCACGTGGATGATCCTGAGACTGTTCGCGCGGGGCTCGTCCCCCGCGCCCCTCTCTTGGATCGGGGTCCACATATAGCAAGATCCCAATGTAGTTGAGTCAATGTAGCAAAGTTCTCATGTTGGAACATTAAATGGAGAAGGTGCAAGGCATGCTCAATGTATGTAGCAAGTTCCAAGATAGTCAAGTGGTCAAGCTAAGGTTTAAAACATATCACACATTAATTCTTTCTCTATCACCCTTGTTCAGAGTTCTTTAAAAATTCCAAGATTGATATCATCTTTGCTTTCTCCGGTCCGATTGGTTAGCTGATTCAACTGAAGCATGATTGGTGCTCTTCATTTGGGCTTGAGCATCTATATCCATCATGCTAAGGACATTAGTGATATCACATGGAGACCGGCCAACTTTTTGTATAAGATGAGAGCTTTGTAGAGGAGGAGAAATTTTCCTCTACTTTTAACCCAACCCCCCCCCCCCCCACCCGGCAAGCACAGCTTCTCAACTTGTCAAATCTGGCTCTTCCATGGATTCATTGTATACTGGGCACATTTGAAATCATGTTTTCTCTTATTACATCCTATCTTTCTTTAAAAAAACATTAAAGAATAACAATTGATCAAAATGAGAAATAAATATTTTTCTTTTGTATTCAATTAAAGGATCTCCCTATAATTTGCCTGACTTAAATTTTGCCTTGGGGAAAGAGGAATGTTTAAATGTGTCGATATCTTGGTCATGAGGAATGCTTCACTACATTGAGGTAAGGGTGTCAATTTTGGCTCGGGCTCGGAAGCTCGGTCGAGCTCGGCTCGAATCCTTAACGAGCCGAGCCCGAGTTAGGCCAGGGTCGGCTCGGCTCGGCTCGTTAAGAATTTAATATATTTAAATATATATATTATATATTAATATATACATTAAAAGGGTTGTCCACGGAGTGAAAGGGGGGGCAAAATATGTCACTTCATTTTTGGAACCCCATTTGTTACTAGGACCACCCCCCATAGTGTAAAAAAAGTAGTCAAATTACACTAGTAGGGCTGTCCAGGGAAGATGAGGGGTGTGAACATAAGATAATCCAAGCTCGGTAAGGCTCGCGAGCCTGACCGAGCCGAGCCCGAGCCCGAGCCGGGCCTCACTTGTGAGCTTAACGAGCCGAGCCGAACCTGGCCAAGCTCGGCTCGGCTCGGCTCGTTTACACCCCTACATTGAGGTGACTCCCTATATTGCGTAGTGGGTCCTACCATATGGCCCATCCATTTGATGAGTCTTGCTTTTAGATATCTTTTGGCAAGAAGATCATGCCAATTGCCGGATTCTCACATCCAATAATATGTTTTCTTTTTCTCATTGAACCAATTGTTCAACCTCAACATAAAATATACACATTGTTGGGCCATAGGATTGCACAAATGGCATTATTTTTGGGCTAATAGGAGATCCAAAGCAAGGCCCATCGAAAGAATAGGTCATATCTATCAAAGGTGGGCACTTGTACTATTTATAGGGACACCATGTCCCATTTCTAGGAACACCACTAGTACAATTTTTAATTGAAAAATGGTATCCCCGCTATTAAACTTAGGAATGTCACCATGTCTGTTTGTCTTCTGTATGTGAAGAGTAGAAGCAAATCACATAAAACAAACGTATGTGTGAGGAAACATCTTGATTGACGAAACATCCGACCAAAGAACACACTCAAGGCAAAATGGAAATAACCACAAGAATCACAAAAAAGCACCAATACAGAAAGAACACATGAATTTATGTGATTCGGCACAGTGGCCTACATCCACAGGTGAGATCAAATCATCTACTATTAGAGAAAAGATAACAAGATTACAAAATCGGGATAAACACAATCCCATAAACCGTAACCCTATTTGCTCTTTCATGGAAATACTTCTCTCTCAAAGACTCAACCCCCTTTCTTTGTACAAGAAAGAAAGCCCCTTTTATCTCTAAAAAAGGAAACCGCAAGAAAGAAAAACAATCTCAACTTCTTGTCTTTCTTTTTTTTGAAAGGTAATATTATAAATAAAGGAAAAAAAAAACAGGAGACCGAAATGGAAGTCCCATAATTACAATAGAAAACAAGAAGACAAAAGAGACGAAATATACAATCAACGGCACACCACTCCTCAAGGAGGAAGGTGGTCAAACCACCTAAGAGGACCACCAGATACTCCACGCTTGGCAAGCACATCCGCCTTATCATTTGCCGATCTTCTGACATGTTGATATCCATAGAAGACCCCGAAGTTATATCATCAATCTCATCAAACATGGAAAGAAATCTCCACGGAGGAGCCGTCCCACCTTTCAGCCAACGAATCACATTTAGCGAATCCCCTTCAATAATGGTCTGATCCAACAGACTTCTATCAATATGCAAAATGCCAAAATGCGCAGCCTTCACTTCAGCTTCAGAGGTATCACAAACACCTATAGAGCCATAGTATGCCCACACTACTCCCCCCTCTTCGTTATGACACTCCTCCCACCCCAGCCGGACCCGGATTGCCGAAGCTCGCTCCATCAAAATTAACCTTAAGCATATTTTGAGGAGGCGACTCCCACCTTTGCGAGACAAGAGCTCTACGATCAACACTAAAACAAACCTCCCTCCAACCTTCCCAAAGATCATAAGCCGATACAACCCGGAAAGAAGGAAGGCATCTCACGCAAGATATAACCAAGGTGATAAACTTCAAGTAGATCCAATGAGGTTCTTTGCTTTCCCCTCAAATATCCTAGCATTCCTCTCCTTCCAAATAGACCACCACGTAGCAAGTAAACAAAAATTCCACAAAGTTTTCCCTTTTTCCTTCTAAGGAACCCCTCCCCACTGATGCAATAACGACGGAATAGACTTTGGGAAAACCCAACAAATACCAAATCTCATGAAAATGAACCGCCAAATGAGCTGAGTAAAAGAACAATGCAGAAACAAATGATCCACAGATTCCCCATCTTGCAGGCATAGGGGGGCAATGATCGATAAGCCACATACCACGGTTTCTCAGAAAATTGATAGTTTGTATTTTGTCACGACAAACAGCCCAACAAAAGATATAAACTCTAGGTGGGAAATGAAATTTCCATACCTTTGGCGAATATGAAGGGTTAGAAATGGGCAATAAACTCTTATAGAAAGATTTGACCGAGAAAGACCCAGAAGGTTCCTCAGTCCAAAGCCTTTTATCCTCTCCATTCCTCTTAATATAACATCCCTCAAGAAGGACCCGCAGGCTAGAGGCCAATTCGACCTCCCACTCAAAAAAAGATCTTCTAAACCCCGGATTCCACACAAAGACACCATCATTCAGGTCGAAGCAATCGCAAACAAAGGCCTCCCTATTAGAAGCCATGCTAAATAATCTCGGGAATCTACATTTAAAGGACATGTCCCCGCACCACACATCATGCCAGGACAAAATTCTATCACCCCTGTAGACTCTAAATCTAACTTTAGACTTGAAAAGAGCTGTCATTTTTAAGATATCTCTCCTTACCGACAGCCCTTTTTTCGCAAACGAGTCCATGGATTCCCATCTCCCCCTATCGCGCCCATACTTGCTACTAATGACCTTAACCCACGACCTATCAAGCTCCTCCCCAAATCTCCATAACCATTTGCCCAAAAGCGCATGGTTGAATTCCTTAACTCTCCTAATGCCCAACCTGCCCATCTTGATGGGGACACAAACATCTTCCCATTTGACCAAAGCAATCCATTTCTTTTCCTTATTCCCGCCCCACAAGAATCTTCGGTGAATCTGTTTAATTCGCAGAGAGACACTCACAGGGCATTTAAATAAAGACATGAAGTAAATAGGTATGTTGGACAATACACCCTTCACCAACACAAGCCTACCACCACGAGATACTAGATTCCTTTTCCGTGAGCCCAATCTTCTCTCAATCATCTCAATTATAGGATCCCACAAGTCTTTATTCGGTCTGCTCACCCCCAACGGAAGACCCAAATACGGGAAGGGAGCGAATCCGACTGACACCCCAGGATGAAAGCTATCTCCTGAGCCCTCTCCCCAGAAATATTCAAGGCAAATATTTTAGACTTATGGAAATTAGATTTTTGACCCGAAATGAGCTCATAACATCTCAGAATGGCTTTTAAGTTTCGCACTTGACCAAACTCCAGCTCACAAAACAATAAAGTATCATCAACAAATTTCAAATGGGAGACCTCCACCTCATCCAGACCGATCCTAAAACCTCTAAAAAGATCAAGACCACTCCCCATCACCAATAACCTACTAAGGATTTCTGCAACTATGACAAATAAGAAAGGGGATAATGGATCTCCCTGTCTAAGTCCTCGAGAGGACTTAAAGAATCCCTTAGGAGATCCATTGATGAGGATAGAAAACCAAGCAGAGGAAACACAACTCTTCATCCACGAACGCCTTAGACATCCAAAACACAACTCTTCATAAGCTTTCTCCATGTCCAATTTACAAAGAATGCCTTTCTTTCGAAGTTTTCTATATGAGTCAATGGCCTCATTCGCAATCAAGGAACAGTCTAAAATTTGTCTCTTCTCAACGAATGCGCATTGATAATCCGATATGATTGATGGAAGTACCCTCTTTAAACGCCCAGTTAAAACTTTAGCCAAAACCTTATAGAGGCACCCCACAAGACAAATAGACAATTTTTTGGGACACCACTGGTGCAATTTTTAATTGAAAAATGGTATCCCCACTATTGAAGTTTGGAATGTCACTATATCTGTTTGTACACTGTGTATAAAAAATAGAATCAAATCACATAAAAATAATAATATGTGTGTGTGAAAATCATGTCCTAAGATCTATCCAATCAGAGAACACACAAATTTACGTGATTCGGCACAATTAATGGCCTAACTTCACGGGTGAGATCAATTCTTTCACTATTAGAGAACTGATAACAAGATTACAAAAGTGGGATTAACACAATGCCGTAAACTCATAATCCTCTTTGCTATTCTATGGACATCCTTCTATCTCAAGCCCCATTCTTTGTACAAGAAAACCCCTTTTATCTCTACAAAAGGAAATCACAGAGAGAAAAACAATCTCACATTCTTCTCTTCCTAAACCCAAGGAAAGAACACCAAGAGAAAATACTCTCACCCTTTTTCTCATATCTGCTCTTCTCTACACTAGAGAAAATCCGAACAACACTAGTGTTCTTCTCCACCCTCTCTTTCACTTCTTTTTCTCATTTTTTAAGAAAACCCATGTTGCAAGAGAATAAGTGTGCACCTCTTTCAAATCTTAAATACAAACTCCACTTGTTTTTACGCATGCCTGTACATATCACAACAATATGGTTGGTGCCTTTTTTTTTCTCTCAACTACCAATTTGCAACCACCTCAAAATCCTCTGATCTGACGGCCGGTTAGAATTACCAGATCAGTATGGCCCATGGCCCATCCATGATTGGGCTAACTGAATTATTGCCGTCTATACTTAACAAGGGAAACAAAAGGCAACCAGATGACTCCCATGTTAAGACATTTCCTTATCTCCTCTGTCGTTCTCCTTACCCAGCCTTAAATTAAATTGAACAACGTCTCCATAAAGGACCGTTACGTTAAAAAATTACAATAATGGGAACCTCTGTAGAACCTCATAAATAAGAAGGCTGGGCCTTCTGGACTATGTGACACAAGTAATAACATGAAACCAAATTGGGTGTTTGATTATCTATACAAAAAGTTGTCACTCTCCCTATCCAAATCAGATCACTTGCCCAGGCACGTAGCATGTCAATCTCACCACCACAATAACAATAAACTATACTAAGAGCAATGAATCCCTTCCAATCTAATCTCTCCCTCTATATAAACTCAGACCACCTTACCTTATCACATCATATCATCTACAATTTCAGTACTCCATGGCTTCAGCTCACCAATGCTACTTGGTGGCCTTCTTTGTTCTAGGAATTTGGGCTTCTCAAGCCATGTCCCGCACGCTCCCTGAGGCATCCATGTCCGAGAAGCATGAGCAATGGATGGCACATTACGGTCGCTCGTACAAGGACGCAACAGAGAAGGAGCAACGTTTCAAGATATTCAAGAGCAATGTCGAATTCGTAGAATCTTTCAACAATGAAGAGGACAAATCCTACAAGCTAAGTGTTAACGAATTTGCAGACCAAAGTAATGAAGAGTTCAAAGCCTCTCGTAATGGATTTAAGACATCCTCAACTAGGGCAGTGGAAAAGGCTTTCAGTTTCAAGTATGAGAATGTTAGTGCAGTGCCATCTAGCATGGACTGGAGAAAGAAAGGCGCTGTAACACCCATCAAAGACCAAGGACAATGCGGTGAGCTTTATTATATATAGTTTCTGTCTAGTGTTTTTTTTTTTCAAAAAAAAAAAGAGAGACAAAATTGGACGGTGATAAATCGACTCCCAAATATCTTAAATCGACTCCCCATGTGTCTTTCTCTCTCCTCTGGGTTAGAGAGAGAAAGACACATGGGGAGTCGATTTAAAATATTAGGGAGTCGATTTATCAATCCCCATAAACTTTATTAAATAAAAGATGATCACAAGTGCAGTTCAGGGGGAGAGATGGCCCCATATATATAAGTTAGCTCTAGAAGCTCCCAATTTGGCAAGGCAATCGGCCAAATCGTTGGTACTTCTAGGTACGGAAAAAAATGAGAAAGCATCATGCATACAATGATCTCTAGTCCCATCCAATAGATTGGATCTCCACGGACTGACTTTAATCCCTTTGACCCACAACATGATATTTCTATCTAGTACTTCTTAGCTACAAAAATGGTACCTCACTTTGTTATCCAGTGGTTTCTAACTTCTAATGAAATGTGGAAAATATATAGGAAGTTGTTGGGCATTCTCAGCGGTTGCAGCCATGGAAGGAATTACCCAACTCAGGATGGGTAAATTGATATCTCTATCCGAACAGGAAGTAGTCGACTGTGATACTGGCGGTGTGGATCAAGGATGTGAAGGTGGTCTCATGGACGATGCCTTCAAATTCATTCAACACAACAAAGGCCTTACAACTGAAACAAGTTATCCTTACAAGGGAGTTGATGGGACTTGCAACACCAAGAAGGCAGCTACCCACGCGGCAAAGATCAATGGCTATGAAGATGTGCCGGCCAATAGCGAGAAGGCTCTATTGAAGGCTGTCGCAAACCAACCCATTTCAGTTGCAATTGATGCTGGTGGATCTGCCTTTCAATTCTACTCAAGTGGTGTCTTCACTGGGGATTGTGGAACCCAACTCGACCATGGTGTTACCGCTGTAGGTTATGGAAAAAGTAGTGATGGGACCAAGTACTGGCTAGTAAAGAATTCGTGGGGCAGTGCGTGGGGTGAAAATGGATACATAAGGATGCAAAGGGATGTTGCCGCTAAGGAAGGCCTCTGTGGTATTGCCATGGAATCCTCTTATCCAACTGCGTAGTAGATGATACTTCTTTGTAGTAGATGATACTTCTTTCAGTTCCTTATATCCCTTCTACTTATGTCGTTTCCATGTGACAGCCTTGTTATATATTTTATGTAAAAATTGCCCAGCGGGAAGGCCTTAAAAGTAGTTTTCTCTTGTAATTCTAATAATATATGGTTGTTTATGTTTATCTAATGATGCAATCCAAAAATTAGCAGCAAATTTTGAGGATGGTTATTTTAGGAAGATTCACAAATGGAAGTTTCATAAGTGGAAAATACGAAAGTTTCCGTGAATAAGGAACTATTTTTGGAAGACAAGAAGTTGAGATTGTTTTTCTTTCTTGCGGTTTCCTTTTTTAGAAATAAAAGGGGCTTTCTTTCTTATACAAAGAAAGGGGTTTGTACAAGAAAGAAAGCCCGTTTTATCTCTAAAAAAGGAGCACCTTTAATCTCTAAAAAAGGAAACCGCAAGAAAGAAAAACAATCTCAACTTCTTGTCTTCCTACACATGAGGAAATAACACCAAGAGAAAAAATTCTCATGCTTTTTCCCTTCTCATCTTCTCTGCGCAAGAGAAAATCCGAACCACACGTGTGTTCTTCTCCACCCGATCTCTTCCAAGACATAAGCCTTCACTTCTTTTTCTCATATTTTAAGAAAACCCATGTTGCAAGAGAATCCCCGAGCACCTTGGTATATAGTATAGCCCTATATATGTTCTAATATAATCCTAATAAGATAATGGACCGGTGTAGTGGGCCTACATGGGCTAGAGTCCTTTAACCAGTCAATAACCCTAGTGTATCTCTATATATAGGGGTTGGAGGAAGCAGTCTAGGTGTTCCAAGAAGGCAGCTACCCATGCGGCAAAGATCAATGGCTATGAAGATGTGCCGGCCAATAGGGAGAAGGCTCTATTGAAGGCTGTCGCAAACCAACCCATTTCTGTTGCAATTGATGCTGGTGGATCTGCCTTTCAATTCTACTCAAGTGGTGTCTTCACTGGGGATTGTGGTACCCAACTCGACCATGGTGTTACCGCTGTGGGTTATGGAAAAAGTAGTGATGGGACCAAGTACTGGCTAGTAAAGAATTCGTGGGGCAGTGGGGTGAAAATGGATACATAAGGATGAAAAGGGATGTTGCCGCTAAGGAAGGCCTCTGTGGTATTGCCATGGAATCCTCTTATCCAACTGCGTAGTAGATGATACTTCTTTGTAGTAGATGATACTTCTTTCCGTTCCTTATATCCCTTCTACTTATGTCGTTTCCATGTGACAGCCTTGTTATATATTTTATGTAAAAATTGCCCAGCGGGAAGGCCTTAAAAGTAGTTTTCTCTTGTAATTCTAATAATATATGGTTGTTTATGTTTATCCAATCCATCACCTATTTTGACAGAAAGTGTCGAAAAACTGGCAATAACTGCTAGCAACACGGGAATTCCGTTTGGAGAAAAGCACGATGGCATCTATTGTGACGCGTGTGCAAGAATACAAAAAGGAGAGCATACCCGGGTCCTTTCGAAATGAAAATACTACTCTGATTCTGATAACGGACTCTTTTCTTTACCCGAAGAAGAAGTTTCGAATAGGGGTCAAATGACGCCTTACTAATAGGGGAATTGGGCTAGTAGAAACTCAAATCTTTCATCTCTGGGTCGAGACTGCTATTATTGCTTGCGCACAAAAAATGCAAACAAGAAAATAGAGTGAAAACAACCAAATCGTCATCATTTTCGCTCCTGCCTTTATTTTCAGCATGGGGCCCATTTGAGAAGTGTTTTCTAAAATGCTTTGTAGTCAACCATAACCTGACCCAATTTTGTGGTAAAAGCTCAAGCCAAATTCTGAAAAATCTACCCGAGTTGCACCCCTAAGTAGATTGCCCTCTCTTATTCTAACTTATGATTGTACATTGCCGGTAAATATATATAATGCAGATTCAGAAGGATTATAGGATGATTGCCGAAGAAAATTTTCCTGTAACAGTTACTTACAATATAAAGGTGTGGACCTCGATCCGAGATAGGCGAGTGAGGGAACTCGTCCCTACACCATCCTCTGGATCATCCACGTGTGAAGGAGAGCTCTACCAAGGAACTCTCGAACGGATGCCACCCTCATAGCATAGCACGAGTGGCGATATAAAAAGAAAGAGATATGTCTTGATCCGGAACCGAGGTTCGAAACCGAGACATACCTAAAATAAACTCAGAGTCGCCATCCATGGATATGCCATGGAACCCTAAAATCAAATCCTCTGTGCAATGGATAAACAGAAATATATATGGGTTCGTGCCTGGTTACGAATGGGGAAGGTCTGAGAGCACCCCCGATTCGTCCGAGTGCAAGCACTTGGTCTCTTATGCCATTTATTATTAACTCCAAAGAAGTTTGGGTAAAAATCATGTGAAATGAGAACAATCCTCAGGAATCGTCTACCTAAGCATGCATTTCCTGAGGATAAAAATAATAAACACATATAAAATAAAATGAAAGATGTGTCACCTAAGCATAGCTAGGTTATGAGTGACATGCCTAATGGGTGTCTAAGTTCTGATATGCAAACACATGCAAGCTATAGCTAAAAGTATAGGATCAGTACGAGAAAGTAAGGAAACACATCAAAATATGTAATAACAATACTATAAATCCTAAGACTCTAAAACATTAGCCCGAGTCCTCAGATGGTCTGGTATTCATCCAAAGAAGCCTACGTATCCCCGCCTCCACGAGAATCAAGGCAACGTAGTTCTTCGCGCCTATTCTAAGCTATGATGCCTAAGACACCTAGCCCTCTATCCTAGACTCGATCTAAAAGACCGGACTAGTTATTAAAGTTTCTTGTACGATTATTTAAATTCCAGTGAATTTTGGATTTTAGGACACCCTATATGCCCTAACTAAATGCAGATTAGCCCTAAGCTAATGCAGGTGGTTCCTACAACCTATGTGTAACTAGGCTGTGTTTCCTAAAGAAAACAAAGGGTGGACTAACGCATCCTACTCTAGTCATCAGTCAGCGATGTGAATCGCCAACTGACCGGACGAAGGCGCTCCTATAACTCTAGGACAGACCCCTAACTCTAAAACAAGCACACAACAAACAATCAATCAAACGACCTATCAAAAGAAAAATCCTAACTCTAAAACTCTCTATTTAGGAGAAACTCCTAACTCTAGAGGAAGATCTTTTGAAAACAGGGTTTTAAAGGTTTTCGAAGAAGGTTTAAAATATTATTTACAAAAAAAGTTTGGCTGGACTTGGGATATGGATCCCAAGCTGCACTACGTACCTCGTGAAAGAGGATCAAGCCAACGTAGTTCGAAACGAACTCTCCTAATTACTACTCCTAAAACACTCACCACTTTAAAAGATTTGAGGCTTTTGATATATTTTTTTTAATGTTTTTGATGTTTTAAATTTCTAATGTTTTTGAGTTTTAAAATATTCAATGTTTTTGGATTTTAAAACTTTTTCCAATGTTTTTGAAGTTTAAAGAGTTTTCACCCTTTTGGTCAAAGACCTAAGGGAATATACAAAGCAAAACCCTAGGGCCAAACCCTAGGGCTAACAGGGGAAACCCCTAAACAAGGTAAACTAATGATCCAGGACGAGGGAATGATCTAAGATCACAAACAAGAAAAAACTCTAATGAAACTGTGCCAGTCTCTAACAAAGAAGAACGACGACAACACTAAGGAGAAACTCCCAAATAAATACACTATCGAAAGATAAGGTAAATGAGTCAAAGACTCTCTAATAATACCACTAAAAGGATAAATGAGTCAAAGACTCTAATAACACCTAAAGACAACTGAGTCAAAGACTCTCTAACAACACTACCCGAAGGACGAAGGAGTCAACGACTCTCTAATAAAAACTACTAACGAAAATAAATGAGCCAAAGGCTCTCTAATACTACAACTTAAAGGGGGAATGAGTCAAAGACTCTCTAAAAGGAGCTGCTCTAATATAAGGCTGGGTAAGCCTTCTAAAAATGGAAACCCTCTAAATGAGACAAGGCTTGTCTCCAAATAGGGGCTCTATAAATGAGGCAAGGCATGCCTCCTATGGGTATACTCCCTACCAAACTAAAGCGACCTCCCTAAAGGGGAGGTCCAAAATGAGGCTTGTCTCCAAAAGAGAACTGCCTCAATGAAACAGAGTGTGTCTCCTAGCACGAAACTCGCTAATAAGACCACAATGGTCTCCTAAATGAGGAAGAGAAACTACCACTTAAAGGTTTCTAAAAGACTAGAGAAGTCTCTAAATCAAAGAAGGGAAGCTCTACTAAGACTGAGCAAGTCCCTTAAAATAATGGGCTTGGGCTAAAATATAATTCTATTCATATTTTAAACCATAATAATGACAAGGCAAAAGCAAAGAAGGCAATAATAGGTGCTCTGTTATCTAACAACAATACCAATTCCAAAACCATTTTGCTTGACCCTAACACCCGGCTTCTTTTACGAAATGACCTTCAATTTCAGTTTGATCAGAGAAATATGCACACTCCGAGCTTAATCATGAACATAGCAATTTATCCTAAAATATTGAAGAAGAAGAAAACCAGTTGATCTTCTACCATGACAACGAGTTGTAATCTCATGAATTAAAACCTCTTGTCATTGGAAATCCCATAGCCTCCATTAAGAATTAATTCAGAGCAAAGATTTAAGAATGTTACTATTCTGATAATCCAAAAGAGAGGGTGCACAATTACCTGCAAAAATGAAAATGATATGCTCAATATGCTTCTTGATTCAATTCTTCTCAGGCATATCAAGATCTTCACCCTCTCTCTCTGAAACCGGATTCCGGCAGATTTGCTTAGAAGACTCAAGTGCACAAAATTCGCTTTTAACTCCTTTACCTCAAGCTCTTCTCCCAGTCCACACCATACAGCTTGCTAAGAATATGACCTGTCTTGACGAAAAATTGAGGCATCTCCTTGAAAAATTCAACCACACTCAACCTCGTGACCCTCAAAATCTAACATAAAGTAAATCCATTATCTTCGTTCTCCTGCTTCACTTCCCCTGAAGCATTCAATTTCTTCACAGTATACAGAACAAACATGAACAAAGCCCGTTCGATTTCTTCGGAAGTTCCGCATCTAATCCCCGAATTGTTTGCCAAAATAAGATTTTTGCTTTCTTCGAGCAATGTCATCGCTTCTCTCAACATGTTTTCATTGAGCGATAATTCAGACTTGCAGAGATCGGAGAACCGAGATTCTAATACACTGACATCGAGATGTGAATTGATCGAGGAAATCACAGGCTTTACATCCTCCATATCCATATTAACTGGACTCATGTATTCAAACCAGCTTGTTTTCTCCAAAACCCTAACCAATCTATCAACATTACTCGAGAAAGGAAAAGACGAATTCAGATCTATAACGTTCAGAAAAGACAACAAAAGTTCGGGATTTCAATCGAGAGAAAGAAAATGCAACGGGATCGGCCACAAATCTCCCCCTCCTTTCCGATCTGAGGCCAGAAAACGGCCAATAAATATCGGAAAATCTTAACTTCAAGGTGAATTCGGCGCCGAAAAACAGCACTAAGGGTAGAATCAAACGAGCAGAGTAGCTAGGGTTTTGAAGAAACCCTCTTCTGTTCTTCTATCTTCGCTCTCTCTCTCTCAGATCTCTCTCTATGAATTTTCCCTAAACAACAATGGAAGAGAAGATGGAGGTGAGAGGTTTTTGATGTTTTAATTGAAGGGGTCGAGCGGCAATGGAGATAGCCAGCGGATGAGGGGAGAAGAAGATGAAAACTGATGAGGGTTTTGGATCTCTCTCTCTCAAACCCCCTTCGGATGATCTTTAGATGAAGAAAGATGAGATGGGTTTGGGCAATGGAGGGATAGGCAATGGAAGGATAGAGGTGGAGGTGATGGCCATCGGTGATGGAGATGTGGATGGGTTGGATTCCGGTGGCTTGTGGTGGCCGGCGGCGATGGGGTTAAACTCAGAGGGTGGTGAATGGGTTTGGGTGAAAATGGGGAGGGATTTACAGAGACTAGGGGTGGAGATCTGAGATGGGTTTGGGTTCAAGAAAAGGGGTGATTGAGGTGGAGAGGAAGAAGATGGTGGTGGCTAGAGGTGGGCTTGGAGGCTAGCAAAGTCTTGCCGGAATCCATGGAAGCTTACCGGGAAAATGGGTTTTGGCCGCGGATTTGATGGAGGTGGTGGCTGCTAGGGGTGGAGATCTCGATGGTGGTGATGATCGGCGGTAAGGGAGAGACCGAGGAAGATGATAGGTTGAAGGAGACCATGGCCACGGCTCCCTTTTCTCCCTCTTCTCTGCAAATCCCTCTCTCGCTCTCTGCATCTGGGTTTCTCCCTCTCTCCCCCGTTTTTCTCTTCTCCTCCCTCATCCTTTTTCTGAAAAATCAAGAAAAACCATCTCTAGTTTTCAAAAATCTCATATGCAGATCTGAGATTTTCTCTCTGATTTTTGAAACGAAAATGGATTTTCTTCTTCTCCAAATCTTCGTCCGATGGCTTTATGCTAAATTTTGACTCATCTATTCTATTCCGGGACAGCCCCCTTGTAGATGATTCACTCCCCTTTTGGATTCGTACTACGCACACTGCCCTGGCTCGTTCACTGAGCAAACGCACTCGGATCTCGACGAAATTTTACAGAGACTTATGGGAGACCTTAAGCTACTCTAGGGTTCAATTTGGGATCCCAACTCATTGATTTGATGAGGCTTCGCACAAGTGCCGCGAACTCGGGTCCGGTCAAAATAGGATGTCTACAGATGCCCCTCTTTGGCAGAGCGTGCTTGTCACGCGAATGGCAAAGCTGAACAGACGACCCATTTTGATTGACCCGAAAACACAACAAAGCAAATTTTTTTTGGTTTTTTATTTATTTTTAAGAATGGTATTCACAGGGGAAAGACTCTACCAACTAAAGGGAGATAGCCTCTCACCGACTCTTAACTCAGCAACTAAGACATCTCAAAGAGATAGCCTCTCTCTAACGCTCATGACTCGACTATCTAAACTAGTTAACAAAGATGAACGAACGATTATAAAACACAAACACATATTTTTTTTTTCAGGCTAAGCCAAAGTAAACATAACAATTGCCCAAAGAGCACCAACCAAACAAACAAACAAATCATTTCAATCACTCAAAGAGCTTTCATTTTTATAATTTTTTGGAAACCACGTTGCGATTTGTCTAAGACAAGTATAACTCCAAACACTCAAAGAGTTTTCATTTTTTTTTTTTTTAGAAACCACAATGCAATTCGTCTAAGACAAGCATAAATCCAAACACTCAAAAAGTTTTTCCTTTTGAGAAACCTGCAAAAAATAAGCCAAAGACCACTATAGTGAAACTCGTCCAAAACAAGTTCAAAACCAAACACTCAAAGAGTTAAAAAAAAATTTTTATCATGCCGATCAGTCTAAAACTTGATCAATTATTAGGGTATTCGAATATTTGAGCTAAACTCAAACATCTAATACCGAGGCGAAACTAAGTCTCAAGCCTCGCGATAGATATACAGATCATTGCTGAAAATACATCTGTTTAGCTATCCGAGTAACTCTGACTCCTCTCTTTCAAGGTAGCGAATCACTCCGGATCACGCGGTTCTGCTAAACAGTTCCACGTAAATCCAAATTCGTATGTCCTGCTAAACAGTCCCATACAAACCTCTTCGCAGATACGCATGACTCCCAACACGTTAGGAAGCTGCACATTGCGGAACGATGATTAGGTAAGTCACTACTTGACATTACATTACTAATCATCGGGGTACTAAATACCCGGGAGAAGGAAGAAAAGACCAATCCGTGTAACACAGGATCGAAAACTTTTCCCAATTAAAACCTTTCAAAAAGACCAAACCATGTAACACAGGTTCGGTAACTTCCATCTCTGTTAAAAATCTTTCAAAAAGACCAAACCGTGTAACACAGATTCGATAATTTCATTTCTGTTAAAAATCTTTCAAAATGACCAAACCGTGTTACACAAGTTCGGTAATTTCTATTTCTGTTAAAAACCCTTCAAAAAGACCAAACCGTGTAACACAAGTTTGGTAATTTCCAATTTTGTTAAAATCTTTCAAAAGGACCAAACCGTGTTACACAAGTTCGGTAATTTCTATTTCATCGATTGGTCTAAAACTTACTCGACCACTTATTAGGGTATTCGAATATTTGAGCTAAACTCAAACATCTAATACCGAGGCGAAACTAAGTCTCAAGCCTGGCGATAGATATACAGATCATTGCTGAAAATAAATCTGTTTAACTATCCGAGTAACTCTGACTCCTTTCTTTCAAGGTAGCGAATCACTCCGGATCACGCGGTTCTGTTAAACAGTTCCACATAAACCTAGATTCGTATGTCCTGCTAAACAGTCCCATACAAACCTCTTCGCAGATACACATGACTCATAACACGTTAGGAAGCTGCACATTGCGGAACGATGATTAGGTAAGTCACTACTTGACATTACATTACTAATCATCAGGGTACTAAATACCCGGGCAAAGGAAGGAAAGACCAATCTGCGTAACGCTGGATCGGAAATATTTTCCTTATTGCAACCCTCAAAATGATCAAAGAAAATTCCAAACCGTGTAACACAGGTTTGATAATTTTCCCCTTTTAAAACGAACGAAGAAAAGAACGAACCGCGTAACACAGGTTCAGTAATTTTTATTTCTTAAAAACACTCAAAGAGCTTTTGTCATTGAATTAAAATTTTGCCACAGCAAACAAAAACCAAACACTCCAAGAGTACAAATCAGATAAGTACACACTAATCACTCAAAGAGCTCTTTTTTTATAACTGTATTAAAAATTTTGTCAAAACAAGTGCAAACCAAAGGTTTTTTTTTTTTTTAAATGATGGAAGAAAAGATCAAACCGTGTAACATAGAATATAGTAATTTCTTCCTTTATTGAAAACTTTCTAAAACCATGGAAGAAAAACCAAACCGTGGAACACGGAACCATCAATTTCTATCCTTATTAAAAACCTTCAAAAGGAATGAAGAATTTACCATCTTTGATTGATTTCAATAATGGGCCAGTCATCTCTTACCGAGAATAACTACGAGCGCATGATCTTTGCTGAAAGCAAAACTCAAGTAGATTGATGAGATTTTCAGGTGCTGACTCTTTTTAACAGGTGAAAAGCATTCTGATGAGGTTTAAAGGATGCAGGAGTAGATTCTATACTCCGCTGGGAATTGTAGTTTTTGAAACTAACTCCAAAAGAGACAATTTAATCAAAGAATTCAACTCAAAGAGTATGCTCAAGCTCCTCTGGTTTCTATTTGCTAAGAATAGATATCCCAGTTATCATTGTGTAATATCTTTTATGACGCAAGTCATAAAAGATGCCCTAGTATGATGTGCTTCCATGACAAGGTCTTAAGAAAGCAGAACCAAGGTAAGTAGGAAAAATTTGTGTTTGCATGGGTTCTTTCTTTGGTATAGTGGTAAGACCATCTCCACAAAGGCTGAACGTAAGAATTCTTCATTTTGCTCAGTGCTTGAGGCTTTGATGTTTCAGGCAGGTCTGAATAACAAATCTCTTGCCCTTCTTTGATTCTTAAACCAGGATCTACTCTAGATTTTTCTTTACATTTCGGAAGGTGTACACCCATTCTCTCCAGTGCCAAACACTTTTGATTCTAAAAGAAAACAATGATAAACAAGGAACAAACTCCTGAGGACTCTTTCAAAGAAGACACAGATTATTCAAGGGACCTGACTCACTTTCGATTCACCCTTAGATAAAATGTATTATTTTGTTATGGAAAGGTTAGGCACTCTTAGAGTACTCTCAAAAACCAAGTCAAAAGGCTCTAGTTTCCTCCATCAGGATTTTCGTCATGGTTATTACCCCCTTCGGATTGCTCGATTTTAATGCCCCTAGTTTAAAAGGATATCGAAGTAAATCTCACCGACACTACTCGAATTCCAGGATCCTGCCCTGTGTAGAGGTTGCTTCTCCGTCTCCTTGATTTCTTTTTTGGATAGAAGTCAAAACTAATGCTTTCCAAGTTTTTAGTCTAAAAGACCACTTATCTCAACTTTTGCTTTCCAAGCTTTCAGTCTAAAAGACTACATATTTCAACTTTTGCTTTCCAAGCTTTCAGTCTAAAAGACTACCTATCTCAACTTTTGCTTTCCAAGCTTTCAGTCTAAAAGACTACTTATCTCAACTTTTGCTTTCCAAGCTTTCAGTCTAAAAGACTACTTATCTCAACTTTGCCTTTCCAAGCTTTCAGTCTAAAAGACTACCTATCTCAACTTTTGCTTGCACTCAAACTTGGGAATTCTACGTAACTGAGGAACTCCTTCTACTTCTATTCAACTCAACTTTTCATGGGAAGTCTTTGCCTCTGACTAGATTGCATCTTCAAGTTTTCAATCCAGCAGACCGCTACCCTTACTTTACATAAGCCAATCTCTTTGGTTATTGACTTAGCAAGAAAATGTCTTTATCTAGGCCGCCCTTTCGGGTTTTCAACCTAGTGGGTCTTCAGATTCTCGTTCTTTTTTTTCTGTTTTTCTTTTCATTCGCCTCGAACCTTTGCTTGTTTCACCAGAAGGACTTTCTAGGTAGGCTTGGGTTCAAAAGGGTTGAATACCTAAGGTTCTAAGGATTTGGACCGAATCTGGTCTAGCCAGACTACCTACGTACCCCAAAAATGGAGGATCAGGTCCGCGTAGTTCACTATGGGGTTTTTCGAAGAATGGTTTAGCACTTAGCTTCAAAATTTTGAAAAGGGATTTTATTCCAAGGTTTGACCGAACCTGAATTAATCAGGTTGCCTACGTACCCCTGAAGAAATGGGGATCAGGTCCGACGTAGTTCGGGTGCATAATGCCCCGGGTTTATAATGTGTTTGAAAAGAAACATTGGCTTTAAATTATTGGCCCAAAGGGTTCTAAAAAGGATTTTAAAACGTTAGGATTTTGGCTATTAAGGCTCAAACGTCCAATGATGGCCTCCTGATGTATTTGATATACAAGCTCTTTTGTTTAAGGTTCAAAACCTTTGAAAATTTTTTCGAGGAGTCTGACGGCATACCAGACAAAACTTCAACCACTGTGCTCCACTCCCATCTCGAAGATCTTGAATTTATGCTCAAGATACTATAACTTTGTCTGAAAATCTTCTCTCAATATTTCATCAGCTCCACAGGATGTCTGATGGTCAACTCTTTGGAATTTTACTCTTCAACTGGATGTCTAAAGCAGATGAAGTCTTGCTTTGATCAACGACAGGACATTCCCCTGGTTTATCCTTATAGGATCAAGCAAGACTACCTCAAACCCCTCTAAACAGGTTTATCAATTCTTTGCGCTCCTTAGGAGATAAAGTTTTTCCAATCCATCTTTCCCGAGTTTCGGATTTCGATACCACTATCAATGGCTTCGATTTCTTCTTTAAGTGGCTATGCTCGACGCTCTTCCTCTCGTTCGACCATCTTTCAGATCTCGAGGTGAATTTCGTCTGCATTCTCATCCGAGAAAGGGGTCTTTAGTTGTTTAAACATTAGATCTAAGAGTGAATCATAGAGTATCAAAGATACGAAATCAACCATTTTATTGAATTGAAGACCGTAAGTACATTGATGATTTTTGACACACCTCAATGGGCTCTTCATCAGTTCTGATAGAAAACAGAACACTGACTCTATATAAGAAAGACTGACAGATATGACACTTCTCTCTTCTTCTTCTTCTTTTTTACATCTACATAACTGAACTTTTTCAACTTAGAGAGAAGAAAGTTGATGTACACTCAATGAAAGACAAATCTAAAAACACAGGACACTTCTTCAAAGGTAGTGAACTGACACTAAAAGTTTATAGATGATACACCTTTCCTCATGATAATGATAACTATAAAGTTTAATCCCAGAGTAAGAATCCCAGAAAAGGCAACTCCACAAGGTCTAGGTTAAATGGGGCAACAAAAGGCTTATGTTGACAATGTGGGTAAAGCAATAGACTGCTGTATCGAATGAGTTCAGAAATTGTCAGTCTTTTGAAAGAATGGTCTTTCGCTAAACACAGACTGTTGACTTGGAAGCACATACACTAGATCAATAGTCATGAGATAAAAATTCTGAATAAATAGAGAAATTAGTAATCTTGAAATACACCAAAGGGTATTTTATTCTGAAAATCAAAGAAATACTGTCTATGAAAGTTAAAGAAAAATAGACAGTGATAATATGACCTACATCAACAGGGTCTCAATGAATTCTCAATCCACACCTTTAAGTCTTTTTTAGTATAATTGCTCTTCTTTTTGGGAATGAAAGAGTCAGGGACGATAAACATCCCTAATCAAAATAAGTTTCGATCTCAGCAATGATCATGCACTCAAAGAATACAGGTAAGATCAAACTTTTGCATCAATGATTTCGATATGATCCAAGGGTAAAAGATATATGATAGGCAAACATGGATCAATGAAAAATCAATGGCTCAGATAATAGACCATGGCCATAAGAATGACAAAAGTAGGGTCAAGGACCAGATCTAAAATCTGAATGATGGATATCAACAACTGTACGATCAATATGATCAGAAATGATAGAACATGGTCATAAGGACAGCAAACGAGCTATCGGCCAGATCTCAAGATAAAACAGGTAAGGATCTAATCCTACTAAGCAATGTATATATGGGAATCAAGAAAAAGTAGACTGACTCCAAAGGATGGCAATCATGCTTAACATGTTTTTGGATAAAATCCAGCAGCATAACGGCTATACGAGGAGGTGAAAGTCCATACTAAGTAAATTGACTCTAAAGAGTAGCAGTTATGCTCAAAATGTATTGCAAAAAATTCGACAGCATAACAGCTAAACAAGAAAGCCCATGGTAAGGTAAACTCATGGTTTTCCTAATTCTAAGAAATAGCGGTTATGCTCAAAAATGCTCTGGATAAAATCCGGTAGCACAACAACACTAGACAAGAAAGTCAAAGAAAGGTAAACTCATGATTTTCCTAACTTTAAGAAATAACGGTCATGCTCAAGAAATATTCTGGATAAAATCTGGCAGCATAACAGCTATACAAGGGATATCCATAGCTCAATCGAAGGTATATGAATAATGGTTACCAGAGAAAGGTAATCAATTGATGAACTAACCAAAGGTGAGAATATACAACAACGGGTCAAACCCTATAATCAACAGATCAAGGACTAAACCTGGCCAAGGTAAAGGCGGTCAAAATCCACTGACTAGATCTAGATCTAAATAAAGAATTGATATAACCAATTGAAATGAATAAGGAACTCTAACTAAGAGGAGAACCCTAATATATATAATCAGTATATATAGGTATATACACATACACACAAATCCTAACCAGGGGCACCGGCCCTAATTCTAATCTAGCTGAGTCAAGAAAATCTCGACTCAAGACAGACTGATAAGTATACTAGGACCGTGCTGTAGCCATGTAAAATGAGCTACCCTAGTCTATAAATGGGGCAAAGCTCCTAACTCTAAGCTCAACATGTGTAAGCAACACACATTCGACCCTTATATGAATGCAATATACTTATATAAACACGGGTACTTCCTAGTTGGATTTCACTAGGTCAGTAAGTATATACATAATATATAAAACAAAGTAGGGCTCCGGACTCAATCTACCGGGTACTATGCATATGAAATATACTTAATATGTATAACTCAAGTGCACCGAGTGTTATACATAGTATGCTTCATTGCTCATTGGCTGCTGTAAACACAAGTGCACCGAGTGTTTACGGGTGCAGCGCCGGCGCATAGCTTGGAAATAGATTCAACAGTACCATCAGGGTAAAGACATCCCAGTCGGGCATGCATTGAATCTATCCCGTGCAGCCAAGAATAAAAAAACAAGGAAAAACAATGAAAGAAATAACATATATGATAATGCATGATGTGCAGTGTGTGAATCCCTTGTTTTAATTACGCACCTATCTGGTGCCCCTGGATTCTAAGCGAAAAGGTTCCCATTTAAAATGATTTTAACCCAAATTCCTCCAAAGTTAGTAAAAAATGACATTTTTATAGAGTTAGGCAATGTTTCAAGAACTCCCCAGCAGAGTCGCCAGCCTGTGGACCCCGATCCGAGATAGGCGAGTGAGGGAACTCGTCCCTACACCATCCTCTGGATCATCCACGTGTGAAGGAGAGCTCTACCAAGGAACTCTCGAAACGGATGCCACCCTCATAGCATAGCACGAGTGGCGATATAAAAAGAAAGAGATATGTCATGATCCGGAACCGAGGATCGAAACCGAGACATACCTAAAATAAACTCAGAGTCGCCATCCATGGATATGCCATGGAACCCTAAAATCAAATCCTCTGTGCAATGGATAACCAGAAATATATCTGGGTTCGTGCCTAGTTACGAATGGGGAAGGTCTGAGAGCACCCCCGATTCGTCCGAGTGCAAGCACTTGGTCTCTTATGCCATTTATTATTAACTCCAAAGAAGTTTGGGTAAAAATCATGTGAAATGGGAACAATCCTCAGGAGTCGTCTACCTAAGCATGCATTTCCTGAGGATAAAAATAATAAACACATATAAAATAAAATGAAAGATGTGTCACCTAAGCATAGCTAGGTTATGAGTGACATGCCTAATGGGTGTCTAAGTTCTGATATGCAAACACATGCAAGCTATAGCTAAAAGTATAGGATCAGTACGAGAAAGTAAGAAAACACATCAAAATATGTAATAACAATACTATAAATCCTAAGACTCTAAAACATTAGCCCGAGTCCTCAGATGGTCTGGTATTCATCCAAAGAAGCCTACGTATCCCCGCCTCCACGAGAATCAAGGCAACGTAGTTCTTCGCGCCTATTCTAAGCTATGATGCCTAAGACACCTAGCCCTCTATCCTAGACTCGATCTAAAAGACCGGACTAGTTATTAAAGTTTCTTGTACGATTATTTAAATTCCAGTGAATTTTGGATTTTAGGACACCCTATATGCCCTAACTAAATGCAGATTAGCCCTAAGCTAATGCAGGTGGTTCCTACAACCTATGTGTAACTAGGCTGTGTTTCCTAAAGAAAACAAAGGGTGGACTAACGCATCCTACTCTAGTCATCAGTCAGCGATGTGAATCGCCAACTGACCGGACGGAGGCGCTCCTATAACTCTAGGACAGACCCCTAACTCTAAAACAAGCACACAACAAACAATCAATCAAACGACCTATCAAAAGAAAAATCCTAACTCTAAAACTCTCTATTTAGGAGAAACTCCTAACTCTAGAGGAAGATCTTTTGAAAACAGGGTTTTAAAGGTTTTCGAAGAAGGTTTAAAATATTATTTACAAAAAAAGTTTGGCTGGACTTGGGATATGGATCCCAAGCTGCACTACGTACCTCGTGAAAGAGGATCAAGCCAACGTAGTTTGAAACGAACTCTCCTAATTACTACTCCTAAAACACTCACCACTTTAAAAGATTTGAGGCTTTTGATATATTTTTTTTTAATGTTTTTGATGTTTTAAATTTCTAATGTTTTTGAGTTTTAAAATATTCAATGTTTTTGGATTTTAAAACTTTTTCCAATGTTTTTGAAGTTTAAAGAGTTTTCACCCTTTTGGTCAAAGACCTAAGGGAATATACAAAGCAAAACCCTAGGGCCAAACCCTAGGGCTAACAGGGGAAACCCCTAAACAAGGTAAACTAATGATCCAGGACGAGGGAATGATCTAAGATCACAAACAAGAAAAAACTCTAATGAAACTGTGCCAGTCTCTAACAAAGAAGAACGACGACAACACTAAGGAGAAACTCCCAAATAAATACACTATCGAAAGATAAGGTAAATGAGTCAAAGACTCTCTAATAATACCACTAAAAGGATAAATGAGTCAAAGACTCTAATAACACCTAAAGACAACTGAGTCAAAGACTCTCTAACAACACTACCCGAAGGACGAAGGAGTCAACGACTCTCTAATAAAAACTACTAACGAAAATAAATGAGCCAAAGGCTCTCTAATACTACAACTTAAAGGGGGAATGAGTCAAAGACTCTCTAAAAGGAGCTGCTCTAATATAAGGCTGGGTAAGCCTTCTAAAAATGGAAACCCTCTAAATGAGACAAGGCTTGTCTCCAAATAGGGGCTCTATAAATGAGGCAAGGCATGCCTCCTATGGGTATACTCCCTACCAAACTAAAGCGACCTCCCTAAAGGGGAGGTCCAAAATGAGGCTTGTCTCCAAAAGAGAACTGCCTCAATGAAACAGAGTGTGTCTCCTAGCACGAAACTCGCTAATAAGACCACAATGGTCTCCTAAATGAGGAAGAGAAACTACCACTTAAAGGTTTCTAAAAGACTAGAGAAGTCTCTAAATCAAAGAAGGGAAGCTCTACTAAGACTGAGCAAGTCCCTTAAAATAATGGGCTTGGGCTAAAATATAATTCTATTCATATTTTAAACCATAATAATGACAAGGCAAAAGCAAAGAAGGCAATAATAGGTGCTCTGTTATCTAACAACAATACCAATTCCAAAACCATTTTGCTTGACCCTAATACCCGGCTTCTTTTACGAAATGACCTTCAATTTCAGTTTGATCAGAGAAATATGCACACTCCGAGCTTAATCATGAACATAGCAATTTATCCTAAAATATTGAAGAAGAAGAAAACCAGTTGATCTTCTACCATGACAACGAGTTGTAATCTCATGAATTAAAACCTCTTGTCATTGGAAATCCCATAGCCTCCATTAAGAATTAATTCAGAGCAAAGATTTAAGAATGTTACTATTCTGATAATCCAAAAGAGAGGGTGCACAATTACCTGCAAAAATGAAAATGATATGCTCAATATGCTTCTTGATTCAATTCTTCTCAGGCATATCAAGATCTTCACCCTCTCTCTCTGAAACCGGATTCCGGCAGATTTGCTTAGAAGACTCAAGTGCACAAAATTCGCTTTTAACTCCTTTACCTCAAGCTCTTCTCCCAGTCCACACCATACAGCTTGCTAAGAATATGACCTGTCTTGACGAAAAATTGAGGCATCTCCTTGAAAAATTCAACCACACTCAACCTCGTGACCCTCAAAATCTAACATAAAGTAAATCCATTATCTTCGTTCTCCTGCTTCACTTCCCCTGAAGCATTCAATTTCTTCACAGTATACAGAACAAACATGAACAAAGCCCGTTCGATTTCTTCGGAAGTTCCGCATCCAATCCCCGAATTGTTTGCCAAAATAAGATTTTTGCTTTCTTCGAGCAATGTCATCGCTTCTCTCAACATGTTTTCATTGAGCGATAATTCAGACTTGCAGAGATCGGAGAACCGAGATTCTAATACACTGACATCCAGATGTGAATTGATCGAGGAAATCACAGGCTTTACATCCTCCATATCCATATTAACTGGACTCATGTATTCAAACCAGCTCGTTTTCTCCAAAACCCTAACCAATCTATCAACATTACTCGAGAAAGGAAAAGACGAATTCAGATCTATAACGTTCAGAAAAGACAACAAAAGTTCGGGATTTCAATCGAGAGAAAGAAAATGCAACGGGATCGGCCACAAATCTCCCCCTCCTTTCCGATCTGAGGCCAGAAAACGGCCAATAAATATCTGAAAATCTTAACTTCAAGGTGAAATCGGCGCCGGAAAACAGCACTACGGGTAGAATCAAACGAGCAGAGTAGCTAGGGTTTTGAAGAAACCCTCTTCTGTTCTTCTATCTTCCCTCTCTCTCTCTCAGATCTCTCTCTATGAATTTTCCCTAAACAACAATGGAAGAGAAGATGGAGGTGAGAGGTTTTTGATGTTTTAAATTGAAGGGGTCGAGCGGCAATGGAGATAGCCAGCGGATGAGGGGAGAAGAAGATGAAAATTGATGAGGGTTTTGGATCTCTCTCTCTCAAACCCCCTTCGGATGAGCTTTAGATGAAGAAAGATGAGATGGGTTTGGGCAATGGAGGGATAGGCAATGGAAGGATAGAGGTGGAAGTGATGGCCATCGGTGATGGAGATGTGGATGGGTTGGATTCCGGTGGCTTGTGGTGGCCGGCGGCGATGGGGTTAAACTCAGAGGGTGGTGAATGGGTTTGGGTGAAAATGGGGAGGGATTTACAGAGACTAGGGGTGGAGATCTGAGATGGGTTTGGGTTCAAGAAAAGGGGTGATTGAGGTGGAGAGGAAGAAGATGGTGGTGGCTAGAGGTGGGCTTGGAGGCTAGCAAAGTCTTGCCGGAATCCATGGAAGCTTACCGGGAAAATGGGTTTTGGCCGCGGATTTGATGGAGGTGGTGGCTGCTAGGGGTGGAGATCTCGATGGTGGTGATGATCGGCGGTAAGGGAGAGACCGAGGAAGATGATAGGTTGAAGGAGACCATGGCCACGGCTCCCTTTTCTCCCTCTTCTCTGCAAATCCCTCTCTCGCTCTCTGCATCTGGGTTTCTCCCTCTCTCCCCCGTTTTTCTCTTCTCCTCCCTCCTCCTTTTTCTGAAAAATCAAGAAAAACCATCTCTAGTTTTCAAAAATCTCAGATCCAGATCTGAGATTTTCTCTCAAAATCTCAGATCTAGATCTGAGATTTTCTCTCTGATTTTTGAAACGAAAATGGATTTTCTTCTTCTCCAAATCTTCGTCCGATGGCTTTATGCTAAATTTTGACTCATCTATTCTATTCCAGGACAGCCCCCTTGTAGATGATTCACTCCCCTTTTGGATTCGTACTACGCACACTGCCCTGCCTCGTTCACTGAGCAAACGCACTCGGATCTCGACGAAATTTTACGGAGACTTATGGGAGACCTTAAGCTACTCTAGGGTTCAATTTGGGATCCCAACTCATTGATTTGACGAGGCTTCGCACAAGTGACGCGAACTCGGGTCCGGTCAAAATGGGGTGTCTACAAAAGGACATATGTATACCGGTTTACAAATTTCCTTTTTTCCAAGGTTTTTTGGAGTTTGCGAACAACTTGAGACGTTTAGAATGGGAGGCGAAGCAAACCCTTTGCATTTGAAAGATATCCGAACTGACAACAATCCGGATGAATCCGGTTGAAGAGGTCCCCTACCTGCAGTTCGCTTCAGATTTTTTCTCTGAAATATGGAATTGGAATTAGACATTGGGATTTTTTCGGTGGAATTGAGCGAGTGTGCGTGATAATTTTTGTGCCAAAGTTAGTTCGGATGCTTTGTTTAAAAGGGTTTCGATCGACGGTTTTCTGGGAGCTATAAATTAGTTTCGGACTGCAGGGAGATAATGTAAAGATGGCAAGGAAGTGTAAATGACTCTTTTTGGGTAATAGTTTGTAGGGATGGGACTTCTTGGGGATTTTTAGTTTTGGTTTCTTTGGTAAAAGAAGTGAATGTTGGGAAGACCTGGATGGTGGTTGAACACTGTATAGACATCCGGATGTACTTGTTTTGTTTATCTCTTTTGGTCTGGTGCTGGCATGTCGGTCCAGTCCACCTTAATATTTTGTATTGCAGGATGAGAGTACTGCCCCAACTGCTATCATGATATTAATGAAATATGTCAATTTAAAAAAAATATATATAATGCAGATTCACTCATGAAACCAACTTGATAGAGGAAGAAGATGAGATTTGATAGAAGGAAATTGTTCTCTTGATGTTGAACACACATAGAATGAAGCCCAAGTTGGTACACTAGTTAAAGTTTAGAGATTTTAAATTTCACTTTAATTCCTTTAAAAGAAGATACAATGCCCAAAACCTAGGCTACTTGAAGAATAAAATTTCTTAACTATACTTAGCTTTCCTAAGGTACTACTAACACACTAACAAATGTAATTATAAATATAGTAAATGACTTGTACAATTCCAAAACAAAAGAAGAAACTTAAGTCCCAAGAACATTCACTCCTAAAAGAGTAGATTGCAAACATATCAAAGTCAATGTAGTAAGTTCCAATGTAACCAAGTAATATAGCAAGATCCCAATGTAGTTGAGTCAATGTAGCAAAGTTCTCATGTTGGAACATTAAATGGAGAAGGTGCAAGGCATGCTCAATGTATGTAGTAAGTTCCAAGATAGTCAAGTGGTCAAGCTAAGGTTTAAAACATATCACACATTAATTCTTTCTCTATCACCCTTGTTCAGAGTTCTTTAAAAATTTCCAAGATGGATATCATCTTTGCTTTCTCCGGTCCGATTGGTTAGCTGATTCAACTGAAGCATGATTGGTGCTCTTCATTTGGGCTTGAGCATCTATATCCATCATGCTAAGGACATTAGTGATGTCACATGGAGACCGGCCAACTTCTTGTATAAGATGAGAGCTTTGTAGAGGAGGAGAAATTTTCCTCTACTTTTAACCTAACCACAGCCGCCCCCCCCCCCGGCAAGCGCAGCTTCTCAACTTGTCAAATCTGGCTCTTCCATGGATTCATTGTATACTGGGCACATTTGAAATCCTGTTTTCTCTTATTATATCCTATCTTTCTTTAAAAAAAACATTAAAGAATAACAATTGATCAAAATGAGAAATAAATATTTTTCTTTTGTATTCAATAAAAGGATCTCCCTATAATTTGCCTAACTTAAATTCTGCCTTGGGGAAAGAGGAATGTTTAAATGTGTCGATATCTTGGTCATGAGGAATGCTTCACTACATTGAGGTGACTCCCTATATTGCGTAGTGGGTCCTACCATATGGCCCATCCATTTGATGAGTCTTGCTTTTAGATATCTTGTGGCAAGAAGATCATGCCAATTGCCGGATTCTCACATCCAATAATATATTTTCTTTTTCTCATTGAACCAATTGTTCAACCTCAACATAAAATATACACATTGTTGGGCCATAGGATTGCACAAATGGCATTATGTTTGGGCTAATAGGAGATCCAAAGCAAGGCCCATCGAATGAATAGGTCATATCTATCAAAGGTGGGCACTTGTACTATTTATAGGGACACCCTGTCCCATTTCTAGGAACACCACTAGTACAATTTTTAATTGAAAAATGGTATCCCCGCTATTAAACTTAGGAATGTCACCATGTCTGTTTGTCTTCTGTATGTGAAGAGTAGAAGCAAATCACATAAAACAAACGTATGTGTGAGGAAACATCTTGATTGACGAAACATCCGACCAAAGAACACACTCAAGGCAAAATGGAAATAACCACAAGAATCACAAAAAAACACCAATACAGAAAGCACGCATGAATTTATGTGATTCGGCACAGTGGCCTAAATCCTCAGGTGAGATCAAATCATCTACTATTAGAGAAAAGATAACAAGATTACAAAATCGGGATAAACACAATCCCATAAACCGTAACCCTATTTGCTCTTCCATGGAAATACTTCTCTCTCAAAGACTCAACCCCCTTTCTTTGTACAAGAAAGAAAGCCCCTTTTATCTCTAAAAAAGGAAACCGCAAGAAAGAAAAACAATCTCAACTTCTTGTCTTCCTTTTTTTTGAAAGGTAATATTATAAATAAAGGAAAAAAAAACAGTAGACCGAAATGGAAGTCCCATAATTACAATAGATAACGAGAAGACAAAAGAGTCGAAATATACAATCAACGGCACACCACTCCTCAAGGAGGAAGGTGGTCAAACCACCTAATAGGACCACCAGATACTCCACACTTGGCAAGCACATCCGCCTTATCATTTGCCGATCTTCTGACATGTTGATATCCATAGAAGACCCCGAAGTTATATCACCAATCTCATCAAACACGGAAAGAAATCTCCACGGAGGAGCCATCCCACCTTTCAGCCAACGAATCACATTTAGCGAATCCCCTTCAAAAATGGTCTGATCCAGCAGACTTCTATCAATATGCAAAATGCCAAAATGCGCAGCCTTCACTTCAGCTTCAAAGGTATCACAAACACCTATAGAGCCATAGTATGCCCACACTACTCCCCCCTCTTCGTTATGACACACTCCTCCCACCCCAGCCGGACCCGGATTGCCGAAGCTCGCTCCATCAAAATTAACCTTAAGCATATTTTGAGGAGGCGACTCCCACCTTTGCGAGACAAGAGCTCTACAATCAACACTAAAACAAACCTCCCTCCAACCTTCCCAAAGATCATAAGTCGATACAAACCGGAAAGAAGGAAGGCATCTCACGCAAGATATAACCAAGGTGATAATCTTCAAGTAGATCCAATGAGGGTTCTTTGCTTTCACCTCAAATATCCTAGCATTACTCTCCTTCCAAATAGACCACCACGTAGCAAGTAAACAAAAATTCCACAAAGTTTTCCCTTTTTCCTTCTAAGGAACCCCTCCCCACTGATACAATAACGACGGAATAGACCTTGGGAAAACCCAACAAATACCAAATCTCATGAAAATGAACCGCCAAATGAGCCGAGTAAAATAACAATGCATAAACAAATGATCCACAGATTCCCCATCTTGCAGGCATAGGGGGCAATGATCGATAAGCCACATACCACGGTTTCTCAGAAAATTGATAGTTTGTATTTTGTCACGACAAACAGCCCAACCAAAGATACAAACTCTAGGTGGGCAATGAAATTTCCATACCTTTGCCGAATATGAAGGGTTAGAAATGGGCAATAAACTCTTATAGAAAGATTTGACCGAGAAAGACCCAGAAGGTTCCTCAGTCCAAAGCCTTTTATCCTCTCCATTCCTCTTAATATAACATCCCTCAAGAAGGACCCGCAGGCTAGAGGCCAATTCGACCTCCCACTCAAAAAAAGATCTTCTAAACCCCGGATTCCACACAAAGACACCATCATTCAGGTCGAAGCAATCGCTACTAATGACCTTAACCCAGGACCTATCAAGCTACTAATGACCTTAACCCAGGACCTATCAAGCTCCTCCCCAAATCTCCATAACCATTTGCCCAAAAGCGCATGGTTGAATTCCTTAACTCTCCTGATGCCCAACCTGCCCATCTTGATGGGGACACAAACATCTTCCCATTTGACCAAAGCAATCCATTTATTTTCCTTATTCCCGCCCCACAAGAATCTTCGCTGGATCTGTTCAATTCGCAGAGAGACACTCACAGGGCATTTAAATAAAAACATGAAGTAAATAGGTATGTTGGACAATACAGCCTTCACCAACACAAGCCTACCACCACGAGATACTAGATTCCTTTTCCGTGAGCCCAATCTTCTCTCAATCCTCTCAATTATAGGATCCCACAAGTCTTTATTCGGTCTGCTCACCCCCAACGGAAGACCCAAATACGGGAAGGGAGCGAATCCGACTGACACCCCAGGATCAAAGCTATCTCCTGAGCCCTCTCCTCAGAAATATTCAAGGCAAATATTTTAGACTTGTGGAAATTAGATTTTTGACCTGAAATGAGCTCATAACATCTCAGAATGGCTTTTAAGTTTCGCACTTGACCAAACTCCGGTTCACAAAACAATAAAGTATCATCAACAAATTGCAAATGGGAGACCTCCACCTCATCCAGACCGATCCTAAAACATCTAAAAAGATCAAGACCACTCCCCACCACCAATAACCTACTAAGGATTTCTGCAACTATGACAAATAATAAAGGGGATAATGGATCTCCCTGTCTAAGTCCTCGAGAGGACTTAAAGAATCCCTTAGGAGATCCGTTGATGAGGATAGAAAACCAAGCAGAGGAAACACAACTCTTCATCCACGAACGCCATAGACATCCAAAACCCATTCTCCCTAAAGAGAAATCCAGGCATCCCCAATACACTCTATCATAAGCTTTCTCCATGTCCAATTTACAAAGAATGCCTTTCTTTCGAAGTTTTCTATATGAGTCAATGGCCTCATTCGCAATCAAGGAACAGTCTAAAATTTGTCTCTTCTCAACGAATGCGCATTGATAATCCGATATGATTGATGGAAGTACCCTCTTTAAACGCTCAGTTAAAACTTTAGCCAAAACCTTATAGAGGCACCCCACAAGACAAATAGGCAATTTTTAGGAACACCACTGGTGCAATTTTTAATTGAAAAATGGTATCCCCACTATTGAAGTTCGGAATGTCACTATATCTGTTTGTACACTGTGTATAAAAAATAGAATCAAATCACATAAAAATAATAATATGTGTGTGTGAAAATCATGTCCTAAGATCTATCCAATCAGAGAACACACAAATTTACGTGATTCGGCACAATTAGTGGCCTACCTCCACGGGTGATATCAATTCTTTCACTATTAGAGAACAGATAACAAGATTACAAAAGTGGGATTAACAGAATCCCGTAAACTCATAATCCTCTTTGCTATTCTATGGACATCCTTCTATCTCAAGCCCCATTCTTTGTACAAGAAAACCCCTTTTATCTCTACAAAAGGAAATCACAGAGAGAAAAACAATCTCACATTCTTCTCTTCCTACACCCAAGGAAAGAACACCAAGAGAAAATACTCTCACCCTTTTTCTCGTATCTCCTCTTCTCTACACTAGAGAAAATCCGAACAACACTAGTGTTCTTCTCCACCCTCTCTTTCACTTCTTTTTCTCATTTTTTTAAGAAAACCCATGTTGCAAGAGAATAAGTGTGCACCTCTTTCAAATCTTAAATACAAACTCCACTTGTTTTTACGCTTGGATGTACATATCACAACAATATGGTTGGTGCCTTTTTTTTCTCTCAAATACCAATTTGCAACCACCTCAAAATCTTCTGATCTGACGGCCGGTTAGAATTACCAGATCAGTATGGCCCATGGCCCATCCATGATTGGGCTCACTGAATTATTGCCGTCTATACTTCACAAGGGAAACAAAAAGCAACCACATGACTCCCATGTTAAGACATTTCCTTATCTCCTCTGTCGTTCTCCTTACCCAGCCTAAATTAAATTGAACAACGTCTCCATAAAGGACCGTTACGTTAAAAAATTACAATAATGGGAACCTCTGTAGAACCTCATAAATAAGAAGGCTGGGCCTTCTGGACTATGTGACACAAGTAATAACATGAAACCAAATTGGGTGTTTGATTATCTATACAAAAAGTTGTCACTCTCCCTATCCAAATCAGATCACTTGCCCAGGCACGTAGCATGTCAATCTCACCACCACAATAACAATAAACTATACTAAGAGCAATGAATCCCTTCCAATCTAATCTCTCCCTCTATATAAACTCAGACCACCTTACCTTATCACATCATATCATCTACAATTTCAGTACTCCATGGCTTCAGCTCACCAATGCTACTTGGTGGCCTTCTTTGTTCTAGGAATTTGGGCTTCTCAAGCCATGTCCCGCACGCTCCCTGAGGCATCCATGTCCGAGAAGCATGAGCAATGGATGGCACATTACGGTCGCTCGTACAAGGACGCAACAGAGAAGGAGCAACGTTTCAAGATATTCAAGAGCAATGTCGAATTCGTAGAATCTTTCAACAATGAAGAGGACAAATCCTACAAGCTAAGTGTTAACGAATTTGCAGACCAAAGTAATGAAGAGTTCAAAGCCTCTCGTAATGGATTTAAGACATCCTCAACTAGGGCAGTGGAAAAGGCTTTCAGTTTCAAGTATGAGAATGTTAGTGCAGTGCCATCTAGCATGGACTGGAGAAAGAAAGGAGCTGTAACACCCATCAAAGACCAAGGACAATGCGGTGAGCTTTATTATATATAGTTTCTATCTAGTGTTTTCTTTTTCAAAAAAAAAAAAGAAAGATAAAATTGGGCAGTGATAAATCGACTCCCAAATATCTTAAATCGACTCCCCATGTGTCTTTCTCTCTCCTCTGGGTTAGAGAGAGAAAGACACATGGGGAGTCGATTTAAAATATTAGGGAGTCGATTTATCAATCCCCATAAACTTTATTAAATAAAAGATGATCACAAGTGCACTTCAGGGGGAGAGATGGCCCCATATATATAAGTTAGCTCTAGAAGCTCCCAATTTGGCAAGGCAATCGGCCAAATCGTTGGTACTTCTAGGTACGAGAAAAAAATGAGAAAGCATCATGCATACAATGATCTCTAGTCCCATCCAATAGATTGGATCTCCACGGACTGACTTTAATCCCTTTGACCCACAACATGATATTTCTATCTAGTACTTCTTAGCTACAAAAATGGTATCTCACTTTGTTATCCAGTGGTTTCTAACTTCTAATGAAATGTGGAAAATATATAGGAAGTTGTTGGGCATTCTCAGCGGTTGCAGCCATGGAAGGAATTACCCAACTCAGGATGGGTAAATTGATATCTCTATCCGAACAGGAAGTAGTCGACTGTGATACGGGCGGTGTGGATCAAGGATGTGAAGGTGGTCTCATGGACGATGCTTTCAAATTCATTCAACACAACAAAGGCCTTACAACTGAAACAAGTTATCCTTACAAGGGAGTTGATGGGACTTGCAACACCAAGAAGGCAGCTACCCACGCGGCAAAGATCAATGGCTATGAAGATGTGCCAGCCAATAGCGAGAAGGCTCTATTGAAGGCTGTGGCAAACCAACCCATTTCAGTTGCAATTGATGCTGGTGGATCTGCCTTTCAATTCTACTCAAGTGGTGTCTTCACTGGGGATTGTGGAACCCAACTCGACCATGGTGTTACCGCTGTGGGTTATGGAAAAAGTAGTGATGGGACCAAGTACTGGCTAGTAAAGAATTCGTGGGGCAGTGCATGGGGTGAAAATGGATACATAAGGATGCAAAGGGATGTTGCCGCTAAGGAAGGCCTCTGTGGTATTGCCATGGAATCCTCTTATCCAACTGCGTAGTAGATGATACTTCTTTGTAGTAGATGATACTTCTTTCAGTTCCTTATATCCCTTCTACTTATGTCATTTCCATGTGACAGCCTTGTTATATATTTTATGTAAAAATTGCCCAGCGGGAAGGCCTTAAAAGTAGTTTTCTCTTGTAATTCTAATAATATATGGTTGTTTATGTTTATCCAATGATGCAATCCAAAAATTAGCAGCAAATTTTGAGGATGGTTATTTTAGGAAGATTCATGAATGGAAGTTTTATAAGTGGAAAATACGAAAGTTTCCGTGAATAAGGAACTATTTTTGGAAGACAAGAAGTTGAGATTGTTTTTCTTTCTTGCGGTTTTCTTTTTTAGAGATAAAAGGGGCTTTTTTCTTTCTTGTACAAAGAAAGGGGTTTGTACAAGAAAGAAAGCCCCTTTCTTTGTACAAGAAAGAAAGCCCGTTTTATCTCTAAAAAAAGAGCACCTTTTATCTCTAAAAAAGGAAACCGCAAGAAAGAAATACAATCTCAACTTCTTGTCTTCCTACACATGAGGAAATAACACCAACAGAAAAAATTCTCATGCTTTTTCCCTTCTCATCTTCTCTGCACAAGAGAAAATCCGAACCACACGTGTGTTCTTCTCCACCCGATCTCTTCCAAGACATAAGCCGTCACTCCTTTTTCTCATATTTTAAGAAAACCCAGGTTGCAAGAAAATCCCCGAGCACCTTGGTATATAGTATAACCCTATATATGTTTTAATATAAGCCCAATAAGATAATGGACCGGTGTAGTGGGCCTAAATGGGCTAGAGTCCTTTAACTAGTCAATAACCCTAGTGTATCTCTATATATAGGGGTTGGAGGCAGCAGTCTAGGTGTTCCAAACTAGCTACCTAGGGTGTAATGCTTCAAGCAACCTTCGCTTGATTCTACATCTTTCAAATTTGAAATACAAACTCTACTTGTTTTCATGCATGCAGGTAATACGGATTCAAAACCCTTCCCCAAAACATCACAAATTGTTTCTCAACTACCAATTTGCACACACATCAAAATTCTTCAGATCCGACGCTTAGTGTGTATATCACATCCATGATGAGACTCACTGGATGATTGGGCTATATCACATACACACGTGCCATCTATACGTAAGGCAAAGTGTGTATAACCGGGTAACTTAATTACCTGGTAAGACGTTTCCTTATCCCCTCTGTCGTTCTCCTTAAAGCAGCCTTAATTTAAATTGCACAACGTCTCCATAAAGGACCGTTACGTGAAAAATACAATGATAGGAACCTGTATAACATTATAAATAATAAGGCTGGGCCTTCTAGACTATGTGACAGAAGTAGTAACATGAAACCAAACTCGTTGGTTGATTATCTATACAAAAAATTGTCACTCTCCCTATCCAAATCAGATCACTTGCCCAGGCACGTAGCAAGTCAATCTCACCACCACAATAACAGTAAAATACTAGAGTAATGAATTCCTTCCAATCTAATCTCTCCCTCTATATAAACTCAGACCACCTTACATTATCACATCATCTACAATCTCAGTACTCCATGGCTTCAACTTACCAATGCTACTTGGTGGCCTTCGTTGTTTTGGGAGTATGGGCTTCTCAAGCCACATCCTGCACGCTCCCTGAGGTGTCCATGTCGGAGAAGCATGAGCAATGGATGACACAGTACGCGCGCTCGTACAACGACGCAACAAAAAAGGAGCTACATTTCAAGATATTCAAGAGCAATGTCGAATTCATAGAATCTTTCAACAATGAAGGGGACAAACCCTACAAGCTGAGTGTTAACGAATTTGCAGACCAAAGTAATGAAGAGTTCAAAGCCTCACGTAATGGATTTAGGACCTCCCCGACAAGTGCATCGGAAAGGACGTCCACCTTCAAGTATGAAAACGTCAGTGCAGTGCCATCTAGTATGGACTGGAGAAAGAGAGGTGCTGTAACACCCATCAAGGACCAAGGCCAATGCGGTAAAGTTTTATTACGTACTTTGCTACCTATTAAGTGTGTCATAGTTTCTATCTGGTTGTTTCTTAGCTATGAAAGAACAAAAAGGGCACCTGACTTTATTATCTAATGGTTTCTTTCTTCTAATGAAATGTGGAAAATAGGATGTTGTTGAGCTTTCTCAGCAGTTGCAGCCACAGAATGAATTGCCCAACTTAAGACAGGTAAGTTGATATCTCTATCTGAACAGGAGGTAGTTGATTGTGACACTGGTGGTGTGGATCAAGGATGTGAAGGTGGTCTCATGGACGACGCCTTCAAATTCATTCAACACAACAAAGGCCTTACAACTGAAACCAGTTATCCTTATAAGGGAGTTGATGGGACTTGCAACACCAAGAAGGCAGCTACCCATGTGGCAAAGATCAATGGCTATGAAGATGTGCCGGCCAACAGCGAGAAGGCTCTATTGAAGGCTGTGGCAAACCAACCCATTTCTGTTGCAATTGATGCTCTTGGATCTGCCTTTCAATTCTACTCAAGTGGTGTCTTCACAGGGGCTTGTGGTACTGAACTCGACCATGGCGTTACTGCTGTGGGTTATGGAACAAGTAGCGATGGGAACAAGTACTGGCTAGTCAAGAATTCGTGGGGCAGTGGGTGGGGTGAAAATGGATACATAAGGATGCAAAGGGATGTCGCCGCTAAGGAAGGCCTCTGTGGTATTGCCATGGAATCCTCTTTCCCAACAACGTGATAGATGACACTTCTTCTTTTCCTTCTTTATATCGTATCATCTCTGTAAAAAGTTGCCTACCCAGAAGCCCTAATAAGTAGTTTTGTCTTGTAATTACAATAATATATGGTTGTTTATGTTTATCTATCGCAACAACTCGTTTGAGAGAAAATGTCGAAAAAACTAGCAAGAACTCTGGGCAACCAATTAAGTTTAGTTGGCCCAATAAATGTGTTGTTTTAGCTAAAAGTACTCAAATTGCTTCTCCATTATAGTTGGTATTCTTTAAGTTTTAAAGGTAAAGAAAAATGTTATAGGGGGTGAATTTATCCTCAAGTTGTTACGAACCCGAATCGGTTCATAACATGATTGATCTTCTTAGAGGGAAGATCAGCCTCTTGATCCACTTCAAGGGAAGGATCAATCCTCCATTGTGCACAAAGACACTTTTTGAAATAATTTTCTTCATTCTTCTAGGAAGGCTGAGTACAAGTTATTTAAAGAAAAGCCCTAATCTAGATAATCCTCATCTCTAAGACTCCTACACATCCCAAACAACTACAAAGCAAATCTTACAATTAATAAAATCTAAACTAATTTATTCCATCACAAGTGGGTCCCATCTAGGCACGTAGCATTCCACCTGCCTTGAAATCAACCTTATCCCCAAGGTTGGAGAATAACCGCAGATCAATTGGTGAAAAATAAGATCTTGCGCAGTTTCCGAATGTCTTTTTTTCTGTCTCTCTGCTTTCTTCTTCTCTTTGTCTAGCGCTTGGTCATCATTTCGCATATCGTCGCCAAGGGTCGCGATAACTCCATCTTCAAACGATTCTCACATTGTTGCTCATCAAAGCTCATTCGTTGTGTCATTTTGGAAGGATTGGAACGTTGACACACGGACGATTGTGGGTGGGGAGGGTGGGGATCTTTTCGATGGTGTTCGATAGTGTGAGCGGAACGGTAGACTCTTCGGAGACAATGGGCTTGTTCGGCAAGGCTTCTCATTCTCGCCCAATCAAAGGGGCGAGAAACGGGTAGATGAGAATCGTGAGAAGCGACTATTTGTTGCTCCATAGAATCCTATTTTTTAGGCAAACTTTTAGAAACGGACCTTTGCGGGTCAACTTGCCGAACGCAATTTTTGAGATATTTTTGCTTTTAAGCATTCTCCACACCTAAAAACCAGGAGAATCCCATAAATAGATGGTTACCGAACAGGCCTGAAGTTTCTTTTGTGGCTTTTTGCCCTTTTCTTGTGGCTTGATTTTTTTTCTCTCTTCTTCTTTTTTCTTCTTCTGTTTCGCCGTTTCCTTTTTTTTCGTTATCCCGATTTTGTTCAAGCCTTCCACAAACCGTCGATATCCTTCCATCATTTCCAAAACGAGTGCTTTGATCTTATGAAGATCTCCACGCATCAAATCCAAAATCTCTGAAGAAGTAGCCATGGCATAGGATCAAACTGCTCTGATATCAATTATTACGAACCCAAATCGATTTATAACATGATTGATCTTCTTAGAGGGAAGATCAGCCTCTTGATCCACTTCGAGGGAAGGATCAATCCTCTATTGTGCACAAAGACACTTTCAGAAACAATTTTCTTCATTCATGCGTACAAGCTATTTAAAGAAGCTCTCTGATCTGGATAATCCTTATCTCTAATTAAGACTCATGCACTTCCCAAACAACTACAAAGCAAATCCTACAATTAATAAAATCTAAACTAATTTATTCCATCATAGTCCATCTAGGCACGTAACACAAGCAGTGAACCATTCTCACAGAAACTGTTGAGGGAGGGGGGATTTTATCGGTTCCGGGGTGGGGGGAGTAGGGGATGGGGTGGGATATCATTTCCCTTAATATATCTATAATCAGTCATGATAAATGCTTCACTACATTGAGGTGACTCCCTATATGGCGTAGTGGGTCCCACCATTGATAGATATCGCCTATGCATTTAAGGAGTCTTACTTTTAGATATCTTTTCGCAAGAAGTTCATGCTAATTGCCGGATCTCACATCCGATAATTTGTTAAATTTTTTATTATTTTTTTGAGAGCCTATAATATGTAATTTTTTCCTCACACTGAATAGTACGTAATTGTTTCTCGTGGAACCAACGGTTCACGCTCAACATAAAAAAAAAACATTATTGGGCCATAGGATTGCCCAAATGGCATTATTTTCGGGCTTATAGGAGATCCAAATTGCAAGGCCTATCAAATGAACGGGTCAGATCAATCAAAGGGGGCACCTGTACTATTTATAGGAACACCCCCCCATGTATGTAATCTGTATAGAAAGGCACTCGTACCATTTATAGGAACACCACTGGTGCAATTTTTAATTGAAAAATGGTATCCCCACTATTGAAGTTTGGAATGTCACCATATCTGCTTGTACACTGTGTATAAAAAATAGAATCAAATCACATAAAAAATAATAATATGTGTGTGTGAAAATCATGTCCTAAGATCTATCCAATCAGAGAACACTCAAATTTACGTGATTCGGCACAATTAACACAAGATTGTGTTAATTCTTTCACTATTGAGAACAGATAACAAGATCACAAAAGTGGGATTAACACAATCCCGTAAACTCATAATCCTCTTTGCTATTCTATGGACATCCTTCTATCTCAAGCCCCATTCTTTGTACAAGAAAACCGCTTTTATCTCTACAAAAGGAAATCACAGAGAGAAAAACAATCTCACATTCTTCTCTTCCTACACCCAAGGAAAGAACACCAAGAGAAAATACTCTCACCCTTTTTCTCGTATCTCCTCTTCTCTACACTAGAGAAAATCCGAAAACACTAGTGTTCTTCTCCACCCTCTCTTTCACTTCTTTTTCTCATTTTTTAAGAAAACCCATGTTGCAAGAGAATAAGTGTGCACCTCTTTCAAATCTTAAATACAAACTCCACTTGTTTTTACCCATGCCTGTACATATCACAACAATATGGTTGGTGCCTGTTTTTTTCTCTCAACTACCAATTTGCAACCACCTCAAAACTTCTGATCTGACGGTTAGAATTACCAGATCAGTATGGCCCATGGCCCATCCATGATTGGGCTCACTGAATTATTGCCGTCTATACTTAACAAGGGAAACAAAAGGCAACCAGATGACTCCCATGTTAAGACATTTCCTTATCTCCTCTGTCGTTCTCCTTACCCAGCCTTAAATTAAATTGAACAACGTCTCCATAAAGGACCGTTACGTTAAAAAATTACAATAATGGGAACCTCTGTAGAACCTTATAAATAAGAAGGCTGGGCCTTCTGGACTATGTGACAGAAGTAATAACATGAAACCAAATTGGGTAGTTGATTATCTATACAAAAAAATGTCACTCTCCCTATCCAAATCAGATCACTTGCCCAGGCACGTAGCATGTCAATCTCACCACCACAATAACAATAAACTACACTAAGAGCAATGAATCCCTTCCAATCTAATCTCTCCCTCTATATAAACTCAGACCACCTTACATTATCACATCATATCATCTACAATCTCAGTACTCCATGGCTTCAACTCACCAATGCTACTTGGTGGCCTTCTTTGTTCTAGGAATTTGGGCTTCTCAAGCCATGTCCCGCACGCTCCCTGAGGCGTCCATGTCCGAGAAGCATGAGCAATGGATGGCACATTACGGTCGCTCGTACAAAGACGCAACAGAGAAGGAGCAACGTTTCAAGATATTCAAGAGCAATGTCGAATTCATAGAATCTTTCAACAATGAAGGGGACAAATCCTACAAGCTAAGTGTTAACGAATTTGCAGACCAAAGTAATGAAGAGTTCAAAGCCTCTCGTAATGGATTTAAGACATCCTCAACTAGGGCAGTGGAAAGGACTTTCAGTTTCAAGTATGAGAATGTTAGTGCAGTGCCATCTAGCATGGACTGGAGAAAGAAAGGCGCTGTAACACCCATCAAAGACCAAGGACAATGCGGTGAGCTTTATTATATATAGTTAGCTACCTACTATTAAGTGTCATAGCTTCTATCTAGTGTTTTTTTTTTTTTGAAAGAAAAAGAAAGATAAAATTTATTAAATAAAAGATGATCACAAGTGCACTTCAGGGGGAGAGATGGCCCCATATACAAGTTAGCTCTAGAAGCTCCCAATTTGGCAAGGCAATCGGCCAAATCGTTGGTTCTTCTAGATACGAGAAAAATTGAGAAAGCATCATGCATACAATGATCTCTAGTCCCATCCAATAGATTGGATCTCCACGGACTGACTTTAATCCCTTTAACCCACAACACGATATTTCTATCTAGTACTTCTTAGCTACAAAAATGGTACCTCACTTTGTTATCTAGTGGTTTTTAACTTCTAATGAAATGTGGAAAATATATAGGAAGTTGTTGGGCATTCTCAGCGGTTGCAGCAATGGAAGGAATTACCCAACTCAGGATGGGTAAATTGATATCTCTATCCGAACAGGAAGTAGTCGACTGTGATACTGGCGGTGTGGATCAAGGATGTGAAGGTGGTCTCATGGACGATGCCTTCAAATTCATTCAACACAACAAAGGCCTTACAACTGAAACAAGTTATCCTTACAAGGGAGTTGATGGGACTTGCAACACCAAGAAGGCAGCTACCCACGCGGCAAAGATCAATGGCTATGAAGATGTGCCGGCCAATAGCGAGAAGGCTCTATTGAAGGCTGTGGCAAACCAACCCATTTCTGTTGCAATTGATGCTGGTGGATCTGCCTTTCAATTCTACTCAAGTGGTGTCTTCACTGGGGATTGTGGAACCCAACTCGACCATGGTGTTACCGCTGTGGGTTATGGAAAAAGTAGTGATGGGACCAAGTACTGGCTAGTAAAGAATTCGTGGGGCAGTGCGTGGGGTGAAAATGGATACATAAGGATGCAAAGGGATGTTGCCGCTAAGGAAGGCCTCTGTGGTATTGCCATGGAATCCTCTTATCCAACTGCGTAGTAGATGATACTTCTTTGTAGTAGATGATACTTCTTTCAGTTCCTTATATCCCTTCTACTTATGTCGTTTCCATGTGACAGCCTTGTTATATATTTTATGTAAAAATTGCCCAGCGGGAAGGCCTTAAAAGTAGTTTTCTCTTGTAATTCTAATAATATATGGTTGTTTATGTCTATCTAATGATGCAATCCAAAATTTAGCACCAAATTTTGAGGATGGTTCTTTTAGGAAGATTCACAAATGGAAGTTTCATAAGTGGAAAATACGAAAGTTTCCGTGAATAAGGAACTATTTTTGGAAGACAAGAAGTTGAGATTGTTTTTCTTTCTTGCGGTTTCGTTTTTTAGAGATAAAAGGGGCTTTCTTTCTTGTACAAAGAAAGGGGTTTGTACAAGAAAGAAAGCCCCTTTCTTTGTACAAGAAAGAAAGCCCGTTTTATCTCTAAAAACGGAGCACCTTTTATCTCTAAAAAAGGAAACCGCAAGAAAAAAAAACAATCTCAACTTCTTGTCTTCCTACACATGAGGAAATAACACCAAGACAAAAAATTCTCATGCTTTTTCCCTTCTCAACTTCTCTGCACAAGAGAAAATCCGAACCACACGTGTGTTCTTCTCCACCCGATCTCTTCCAAGACATAAGCCTTCACTTCTTTTTCACATATTTTAAGAAAACCCATGTTGCAAGAGAATCCCCGAGCACCTTGGTATATAGTATAACCCTATATATGTTCTAATATAATCCGAATAAGATAATGAACGGGTGTAATGTGCCTACATGGGCTAGAATCATTTAACCAGTCAATAACCCTAGTGTATCTCTATATATAGGGGTTGGAGGCAGCAGTCTAGGTGTTCCAAGAAGGCAGCTACCCATGCGGCAAAGATCAATGGCTATGAAGATTTGCCGGCCAATAGGGAGAAGGCTCTATTGAAGGCTGTCGCAAACCAACCCATTTCTGTTGCAATTGATGCTGGTGGATCTGCCTTTCAATTCTAGTGTCTTCACTGGGGATTGTGGTACCCAACTTGACCATGGTGTTACCGCTGTGGGTTATGGAAAAAGTAGTGATGGGACCAAGTACTGGCTAGTAAAGAATTCGTGGGGCAGTGGGGTGAAAATGGATACATAAGGATGAAAAGGGATGTTGCCGCTAAGGAAGGCCTCTGTGGTATTGCCATGGAATCCTCTTATCCAACTTTGTAGTAGATGATACTTCTTTCCGTTCCTTATATCCCTTCTACTTATGTCGTTTCCATGTGAGAGCCTTGTTATATATTTTATGTAAAAATTGCCCAGCGGGAAGGCCTTAAAAGTAGTTTTCTCTTGTAATTCTAATAATAGATGGTTGTTTATGTTTATCCAATCCATCACCTTTTTTGACAGAAAGTGTCGAAAAACTGGCAATAACTGCTAGCAACACGGGAATTCCGTTTGGAGAAAAGCACGATGCCATCTATTGTGACGCGTGTGCAAGAATACAAAAAGGAGAGCATACCTGGGTCCTTTCGAAATGAAAATACTAGTCTGATTCTGATAACGAACTCTTTTCTTTACCCGAAGAAGAAGTTTCGAATAGGGGTCGAATGGCGCCTTACTAATAGGGGAATTGGGCTAGTAGAAACTCAAATCTTTCATCTCCGGGTCGAGACTGCTATTATTGCTTGCGCACAAAAAATGCAAACAAGAAAATAGAGTGAAAACAACCAAATCGTCATCATTTTCGCTCCTGCCTTTGTTTTCAGCATGGGGCCCATTTGAGAAGTGTTTTCTAAAATGCTTTGTAGTCAACCATAACCTGACCCAATTTTGTGGTAAAAGCTCTAGCCAAATTCTGAAAAATCTACCCGAGTTGCACCCCTAAGTAGATTGCCCTCTCTTATTCTAACTTATGATTGTACATTGCCGGTAAATATATATAATGCAGATTCAGAAGGATTATAGGATGATTGCCGAAGAAAATTTTCCTGTAACAGTTACTTACAATATAAAGGACATATGTATACCGGTTTATAAATTTCCTTTTGCCAAGGTTTTTTGGAGTTCGCGAAGAACTTGAGACATTTAGAATGGGAGGCGAAGCAAACCCTTTGCATTTGAAAGATATCCGAACTGATAACAATCCGGATGAATCCAGTTGAAGAGATCCCCTACCTGTAATTCGCTTCAGATTTTTTCTCTGAAAATATGGAATTGGAATTAGACATTGGGATTTTATCGGTGGAATTGAGCGAGTGTGCGTGATAGTTTTTGTGCCAGAGTTAGTTCGGATGCTTTGTTTAAAAGGGTTTCGATCGACGGTTTCCTGGGAGCTATAAATTAGTTTCGGACTGCAGGGAGATAATGTAAAGATGGCAAGGAAGTGTAAATGACTCTTTTTGGGTAATAGTTTGTAGGGATTGGACTTCTTGGGGATTTTTAGTTTTGGTTTCTTTGGTAAAAGAAGTGAATGTTGGGAAGACCTGGATGGTGGTTGAACACTGTATAGACATCCGGATGTACTTGTGTTGTTTATCTCTTCTGCTCTGGTGCTGGCATGTCGGTCCAGTCCACCTTAATATTTTGTATTGCAGGATGAGAGTACTGCCCCAACTGCTATCATAATATTAATGAAATATGTCAATTTTAAAATTAAAAAAAAAATATATATATATATATATATATATATATATATATATATATAATGCAGATTCACTCATGAAACCAACTTGATAGAGGAAGAAGATGAGATTTGATAGAAGGAAATTGTTCTCTTGATGTTGAACACACATAGAATGAAGCCCAAGTTGGTACACTAGTTAAAGTTTAGAGATTTTAAATTTCACTTTAATTCCTTTAAAAGAAGATACAATGCCCAAAACCTAGGCTACAATTCAAATCGAAGAATAACATTTCTTAACTATACTTAGCTTTCCTAAGGTACTACTAACACACTAGCAAATGTAATTATAAATAAAGTAAATGACTTGTACAATTCCAAAACAAAAGAAGAAACTTAAGTCCCAAGAACATTCACTCCTAAAAGAGCAGATTTCAAACATATCAAAGTCAATGTAGTAAGTTCCAATGTAACCAAGTAATATAGCAAGATCCCAATGTAGTTGAGTCAATGTAGCAAAGTTCTCATGTTGGAACATTAAATGGAGAAGGTGCAAGGCATGCTCAATGTATGTAGCAAGTTCCAAGATAGTCAAGTGGTCAAGCTAAGGTTTAAAACATATCACACATTAATTCTTTCTCTATCACCCTTGTTCAGAGTTCTTTAAAAATTCCAAGATTGATATCATCTTTGCTTTCTCCGGTCCGATTGGTTAGCTGATTCAACTGAAGCATGATTGGTGCTCTTCATTTGGGCTTGAGCGTCTATATCCATCATGCTAAGGACATTAGTGATGTCACATGGAGACCGGCTAACTTCTTGTATAAGATGAGAGCTTTGTAGAGGAGGAGAAATTTTCCTCTACTTTTAACCCAACCCGCCCCCCCCCCCCCCCCCCAACCGGCAAGCGTAGCTTCTCAACTTGTCAAATCTGGCTCTTCCATGGATTCATTGTATACTGGGCACATTTGAAATCCTGTTTTCTCTTATTATATCCTATCTTTCTTTAAAAAAAACATTAAAGAATAACAATTGATCAAAATGAGAAATAAATATTTTTCTCTTGTATTCAATAAAAGGATCTCCCTATAATTTGCCTAACTTAAATGCTGCCTTGGGGAAAGAGGAATGTTTAAATGTGTCGGTATCTTGGTCATGAGGAATGCTTCACTACATTGAGGTGACTCCCTATATTGCGTAGTGAGTCCTACCATATGGCCCATCCATTTGATGAGTCTTGCTTTTAGATATCTTGTGGCAAGAAGATCATGCCAATTGCCGGAATCTCACATCCAATAATATGTTTTCTTTTTCTCATTGAACCAATAGTTCAACCTCAACATAAAATATACACATTGTTGGGCCATAGGATTGCACAAATGGCATTATGTTTGGGCTAATAGGAGATCCAAAGCAAGGCCCCTCGAATGAATAGGTCATATCTATCAAAGGTAGGCACTTGTACTATTTATAGGGACACCCTGTCCCATTTCTAGGAACACCACTAGTACAATTTTTAATTGAAAAATGGTATCCCCGCTATTAAACTTAGGAATGTCACCATGTCTGTTTGTCTTCTGTATGTGAAGAGTAGAAGCAAATCACATAAAACAAACGTATGTGTGAGGAAACATCTTGATTGACGAAACATCCGACCAAAGAACACACTCAAGGCAAAATGGAAATAACCACAAGAATCACAAAAAAGCACCAATACAGAAAGCACCCATGAATTTATGTGATTCGGCACAGTGGCCTAAATCCACAGGTGAGATCAAATCATCTACTATTAGAGAAAAGATAACAAGATTACAAAATCGGGATAAACACAATCCCATAAACCGTAACCCTATTTGCTCTTCCATGGAAATACTTCTCTCTCAAAGACTCAACCCCCTTTCTTTGTACAAGAAAGAAAGCCCCTTTTATCTCTAAAAAAGGAAACCGCAAGAAAGAAAAACAATCTCAACTTCTTGTCTTCCTATTTTTTGAAAGGTAATATTATAAATAAAGGAAAAAAAAAAAAAAACAGGAGACCGAAATGGAAGTCCCATAGTTACAATAGAAAACGAGAAGACAAAAGAGTCGAAATATACAATCAACGGCACACCACTCTTCAAGGAGGAAGGTGGTCAAACCACCTAATAGGACCACCAGATACTCCACACTTGGCAAGCACATCCGCCTTATCATTTGCCGATCTTCTGACATGTTGATATCCATAGAAGACCCCGAAGTTATATCACCAATCTCATCAAACATGGAAAGAAATCTCCACGGAGGAGCCGTCCCACCTTTCAGCCAACGAATCACATTTAGCGAATCCCCTTCAATAATGGTCTGATCCAACAGACTTCTATCAATATGCAAAATGCCAAAATGCGCAGCCTTCACTTCAGCTTCAGAGGTATCACAAACACCTATAGAGCCATAGTATGCCCACACTACTCCCCCCTCTTCGTTATGACACACTCCTCCCACCCCAGCCGGACCCGGATTGCCGAAGCTCGCTCCATCAAAATTAACCTTAAGCATATTTTGAGTAGGCGACTCCCACCTTTGCGAGACAAGAGCTCTACGATCAACACTAAAACAAACCTCCCTCCAACCTTCCCAAAGATCATAAGCCGATACAAACCGGAAAGAAGGAAGGCATCTCACGCAAGATATAACCAAGGTGATAATCTTCAAGTAGATTCAATGAGGGTTCTTTGCTTTCACCTCAAATATCCTAGCATTCCTCTCCTTCCAAATAGACCACCACGTAGCAAGTAAACAAAAGTTCCACAAATTTTTTCCTTTTTCCTTCTAAGGAACCCCTCCCCACTGATGCAATAACGACGGAATAGACCTTGGGAAAACCCAACAAATACCAAATCTCATGAAAATGAACCGCCAAATGAGCCGAGTAAAAGAACAATGCATAAACAAATGATCCACAGATTCCCCATCTTGCAGGCATAGGGGTCAATGATCGATAAGCCACATACCACGGTTTCTTAGAAAATTGATAGTTTGTATTTTGTCACGACAAACAGCCCAACCAAAGATACAAACTCTAGGTGGGCAATGAAATTTCCATACCTTTGCCGAATATGAAGGGTTAGAAATGGGCAATAAACTCTTATAGAAAGATTTGATCGAGAAAGACCCAGAAGGTTCCTCAGTCCAAAGCCTTTTATCCTCTCCATTCCTCTTAATATAACATCCCTCAAGAAGGACCCGCAAGCTAGAGGCCAATTCGACCTCCCACTCAAAAAAAGATCTTCTAAACCCCGGATTCCACACAAAGACACCATCATTCAGGTCGAAGCAATCGCAAACAAAGGCCTCCCTATTAGAAGCCATGCTAAATAATCTCGGGAATCTACATTTAAAGGACATGTCCCCGCACCACACATCATGCCAGAACAAAATTTTATCACCCCTGTAGACTCTAAATCTAACTTTAGACTTGAAAAGAGATGTCATTTTTAAGATATCTCTCCATACCGACAGCCCTTTTTTCGCAAACGAGTCCATGGATTCCCATCTCCCCCTATCGCGCCCATACTTGCTACTAATGACCTTAACCCACGACCTATCAAGCTCCTCCCCAAATCTCCATAACCATTTGCCCAAAAGCGCATGGTTGAATTCCTTAACTCTCCTGATGCCCAACCTGCCCATCTTGATGGGGACACAAACATCTTCCCATTTGACCAAAGCAATCCATTTCTTTTCCTTATTCCCGCCCCACAAGAATCTTCGCTGGATCTGTTCAATTCGCAGAGAGACACTCACAGGGCATTTAAATAAAGACATGAAGCAAATAGGTATGTTGGACAATACAGCCTTCACCAACACAAGCCTACCACCACGAGATACTAGATTCCTTTTCCGTGAGCCCAATCTTCTCTCAATCCTCTCAATTATAGGATTTCACAAGTATTTATTCGGTCTGCTCACCCCCAACGGAAGACCCAAATACGGGAAGGGAGCGAATCCGACTGACACCCCAGGATCAAAGCTATCTCCTGAGCCCTCTCCCCAGAAATATTCAAGGCAAATATTTTAGACTTGTGGAAATTAGATTTTTGACCTGAAATGAGCTCATAACATCTCAGAATGGCTTTTAAGTTTCGCACTTGACCAAACTCCGGCTCACAAAACAATAAAGTATCATCAGCAAATTGCAAATGGGAGACCTCCACCTCATCCAGACCGATCCTAAAACCTCTAAAAAGATCAAGACCACTCTCCATCACCAATAACCTACTAAGGATTCCTGCAACTATGACAAATAAGAAAGGGGATAATGGATCTCCCTGTCTAAGTCCTCGAGAGGACTTAAAGAATCACTTAAGAGATCCATTGATGAGGATAGAAAACCAAGCAGAGGAAACACAACTCTTCATCCACGAACGCCATTGACATCCAAAACCCATTCTCCCTAAAGAGAAATCCAGGCATCCCCAATCCACTCTATCATAAGCTTTCTCCATGTCCAATTTACAAAGAATGCCTTTCTTTCGAAGTTTTCTATATGAGTCAATGGCCTCATTCGCAATCAAGGAACAATCTAAAATTTGTCTCTTCTCAACGAATGCGCATTGATAATCCGATATGATTGATGAAAGTACCCTCTTTAAACGCTCAGTTAAAACTTTAGCCAAAACCTTATAGTGGCACCCCACAAGACAAATAGAATCAAATCACATAAAAATAATAATATGTGTGTGTGAAAATCATGTCCCAAGATCTATCCAATCAGAGAACACACAAATTTACGTGATTCGGCACAATTAATGGCCTACCTCCACGGGTGAGATCAATTCTTTCACTATTAGAGAACAGATAACAAGATTACAAAAGTGGGATTAACACAATCCCGTAAACTCATAATCCTCTTTGCTATTCTATGGACATCCTTCTATCTCAAGCCCCATTCTTTGTACAAGAAAACCCCTTTTATCTCTACAAAAGGAAATCACAGAGAGAAAAACAATCTCACATTCTTCTCTTCCTACACCCAAGGAAAGAACACCAAGAGAAAATACTCTCACCCTTTTTCTCGTATCTCCTCTTCTCTACACTAGAGAAAATCTGAACAACACTAGTGTTCTTCTCCACCCTCTCTTTCACTTCTTTTTCTCATTTTTTAAGAAAACCCATGTTGCAAGAGAATAAGTGTGCACCTCTTTCAAATCTTAAATACAAACTCCATTTGTTTTTACGCATGGATGTACATATCACAACAATATGGTTGGTGCCTTTTTTTTTTCTCTCAACTACCAATTTGCAACCACCTCAAAATCTTCTGATCTGACGGCCGGTTAGAATTACCAGATCAGTATGGCCCATGGCCCATCCATGATTGGGCTCACTGAATTATTTCCGTCTATACTTAACAAGGGAAACAAAAGGTAACCACATGACTCCCATGTTAAGACATTTCCTTATCTCCTCTGTCGTTCTCCTTACGCAGCCTTAAATTAAATTGAACAACGTCTCCATAAAGGACCGTTACGTTAAAAAATTACAATAATGGGAACCTCTGTAGAACCTCATAAATAAGAAGGCTGGGCCTTCTGGACTATGTGACAGAAGTAATAACATGAAACCAAATTGGGTGGTTGATTATCTATACAAAAAGTTGTCACTCCCCCTATCCAAATCAGATCACTTGCCCAGGCACGTAGCATGTCAATCTCACCACCACAATAACAATAAACTATACTAAGAGCAATGAATCCCTTCCAATCTAATCTCTCCCTCTATATAAACTCAGACCACCTTACATTATCACATCATATCATCTACAATTTCAGTACCCCATGGCTTCAGCTCACCAATGCTACTTGGTGGCCTTCTTTGTTCTAGGAATTTGGGCTTCTCAAGCCATGTCCCGCACGCTCCCTGAGGCGTCCATGTCCGAGAAGCATGAGCAATGGATGGCACATTACGGTCGCTCGTACAAGGACGCAACAGAGAAGGAGCAACGTTTCAAGATATTCAAGAGCAATGTCGAATTCGTAGAATCTTTCAACAATGAAGGGGACAAATCCTACAAGCTAAGTGTTAACGAATTTGCAGACCAAAGTAATGAAGAGTTCAAAGCCTCTCGTAATGGATTTAAGACATCCTCAACTAGGGCAGTGTAAAAGGCTTTCAGTTTCAAGTATGAGAATGTTAGTGCAGTGCCATCTAGCATGGACTGGAGAAAGAAAGGCGCTGTAACACCCATCAAAGACCAAGGACAATGCGGTGAGCTTTATTATATATAGTTTCTATCTAGTGTTTTCTTTTTCAAAAAAAAAAAAGAAAGATAAAATTGGGGAGTGATAAATCGACTCCCAAATATCTTAAATCGACTCCCCATGTGTCTTTCTCTCTCCTCTGGGTTAGAGAGAGAAAGACACATGGGGAGTCGATTTAAAATATTAGGGAGTCGATTTATGAATCCCCATAAACTTTATTAAATAAAAGATGATCACAAGTGCACTTCAGGGGGAGAGATGGCCCCATATATATAAGTTAGCTCTAGAAGCTCCCAATTTGGCAAGGCAATCGGCCAAATCGTTGGTACTTCTAGGTACGAGAAAAAAATGAGAAAGCATCATGCATACAATGATCTCTAGTCCCATCCAATAGATTGGCTCTCCACGGACTGACTTTAATCCCTTTGACCCACAACATGATATTTCTATCTAGTACTTCTTAGCTACAAAAATGGTACCTCACTTTGTTATCCAGTGGTTTCTAACTTCTAATGAAATGTGGAAAATATATAGGAAGTTGTTGGGCATTCTCAGCGGTTGCGGCCATGGAAGGAATTACCCAACTCAGGATGGGTAAATTGATATCTCTATCCGAACAGGAAGTAGTCGACTGTGATACTGGCGGTGTGGATCAAGGATGTGAAGGTGGTCTCATGGACGATGCCTTCAAATTCATTCAACACAACAAAGGCCTTACAACTGAAACAAGTTATCCTTACAAGGGAGTTGATGGGACTTGCAACACCAAGAAGGCAGCTACCCACGCGGCAAAGATCAATGGCTATGAAGATGTGCCGGCCAATAGCGAGAAGGCTCTATTGAAGGCTGTCGCAAACCAACCCATTTCAGTTGCAATTGATGCTGGTGGATCTGCCTTTCAATTCTACTCAAGTGGTGTCTTCACTGGGGATTGTGGAACCCAACTCGACCATGGTGTTACCGCTGTAGGTTATGGAAAAAGTAGTGATGGGACCAAGTACTGGCTAGTAAAGAATTCGTGGGGCAGTGCGTGGGGTGAAAATGGATACATAAGGATGCAAAGGGATGTTGCCGCTAAGGAAGGCCTCTGTGGTATTGCCATGGAATCCTCTTATCCAACTGCGTAGTAGATGATACTTCTTTGTAGTAGATGATACTTCTTTCAGTTCCTTATATCCCTTCTACTTATGTCGTTTCCATGTGACAGCCTTGTTATATATTTTATGTAAAAATTGCCCAGCGGGAAGGCCTTAAAAGTAGTTTTCTCTTGTATATGTCTATCTAATGATGCAATCCAAAATTTAGCACCAAATTTTGAGGATGGTTCTTTTAGGAAGATTCACAAATGGAAGTTTCATAAGTGGAAAATACGAAAGTTTCCGTGAATAAGGAACTATTTTTGGAAGACAAGAAGTTGAGATTGTTTTTCTTTCTTGCGGTTTCCTTTTTTAGAGATAAAAGGGGCTTTTTTCTTTCTTGTACAAAGAAAGGGGTTTGTACAAGAAAAAAAGCCCCTTTCTTTGTACAAGAAAGAAAGTCCGTTTTATCTCTAAAAAAAGAGCACCTTTTATCTGTAAAAAAGGAAACCGCAAGAAAGAAAAACAATCTCAACTTCTTGTCTTCCTACACATGAGGAAATAACACCAAGAGAAAAAATTCTCATGCTTTTTCCCTTCTCATCTTCTCTGCACAAGAGAAAAATCCGAACCACACGTGTGTTCTTCTCCACCCGATTTCTTCCAAGACATAAGCCTTCACTCCTTTTTCTCATATTTTAAGAAAACCCAGGTTGCAAGAGAATCCCCGAGCACCTTGGTATATACTATAACCCTATATATGTTTTAATATAAGCCCAATAAGATAATGGACCGGTGTAGTGGGCCTACATGGGCTAGAGTCCTTTAACCAGTCAATAACCCTAGTGTATCTCTATATATAGGGGTTGGAGGCAGCAGTCTAGGTGTTCCAAACTAGATACCTAGGGTGTAATGCTTCAAGCAACCTTCGCTTGATTCTACATCTTTCAAATTTGAAATACCTGTACTTGTTTTCATGCATGCAGGTAATACGGATTCAAAACCATTCCCCAAAACATCACAAATTGTTTCTCAACTACCAATTTGCACACACATCAAAATTCTTCAGATCCGACGCTTAGTGTGTATATCACATCCATGATGGGACTCACTGGATGATTGGTCTATATCACATACACACGTGCCATCTATACGTAAGGCAAAGTGTGTATAACCGGGTAACTTAATTACCTGGTAAGACGTTTCCTTATCCCCTCTGTCGTTCTCCTTAAAGCAGCCTTAATTTAAATTGCACAACGTCTCCATAAAGGAACCTGTATTACTGTATAACATTATAAATAATAAGGCTGGGCCTTCTAGACTATGTGACAGAAGTAGTAACATGAAACCAAACTCGGTGGTTGATTATCTATACAAAAAATTGTCACTCTCCCTATCCAAATCAGATCACTTGCCCAGGCACGTAGCAAGTCAATCTCACCACCACAATAACAGTAAACTACTAGAGTAATGAATTCCTTCCAATCTAATCTCTCCCTCTATATAAACTCAGACCACCTTACATTCTCACATCATCTACAATCTCAGTACTCCATGGCTTCAACTTACCAATGCTACTTGGTGGCCTTCGTTGTTTTGGGAGTATGGGCTTCTCAAGCCACATCCTGCACGCTCCCTGAGGTGTCCATGTCGGAGAAGCATGAGCAATGGATGGCACAGTAGGCGCGCTCGTACAACGACGCAACAAAAAAGGAGCTACATTTCAAGATATTCAAGAGCAATGTTGAATTCATAGAATCTTTCAACAATGAAGGGGACAAACCCTACAAGCTGAGTGTTAACGAATTTGCAGACCAAAGTAATGAAGAGTTCAAAGCCTCACGTAATGGATTTAGGACCTCCCCGACAAGTGCATCGGAAAGGACGTCCACCTTCAAGTATGAAAACGTCAGTGCAGTGCCATCTAGTATGGACTGGAGAAAGAGAGGTGCTGTAACACCCATCAAGGACCAAGGCCAATGCGGTAAAGTTTTATTATGTACTTTGCTACCTATTAAGTGTGTCATAGTTTCTATCTGGTTGTTTCTTAGCTATGAAAGAACAAAAAGGGCACCTGACTTTATTATCTAATGGTTTCTTTCTTCTAAGGAAATGTGGAAAATAGGATGTTGTTGAGCTTTCTCAGCAGTTGCAGCCACAGAATGAATTGCCCAACTTAAGACAGGTAAGTTGATATCTCTATCTGAACAGGAGGTAGTTGATTGTGACACTGGTGGTGTGGATCAAGGATGTGAAGGTGGTCTCATGGACGACGCCTTCAAATTCATTCAACACAACAAAGGCCTTACAACTGAAACCAGTTATCCTTATAAGGGAGTTGATGGGACTTGCAACACCAAGAAGGCAGCTACCCATGTGGCAAAGATCAATGGCTATGAAGATGTGCCGGCCAACAGCGAGAAGGCTCTATTGAAGGCTGTGGCAAACCAACCCATTTCTGTTGCAATTGATGCTCTTGGATCTGCCTTTCAATTCTACTCAAGTGGTGTCTTCACAGGGGCTTGTGGTACCGAACTCGACCATGGCGTTACTGCTGTGGGTTGTGGAACAAGTAGCGACGGGAACAAGTACTGGCTAGTGAAGAATTCGTGGGGCAGTGGGTGGGGTGAAAATGGATACATAAGGATGCAAAGGGATGTCGCCGCTAAGGAAGGCCTCTGTGGTATTGCCATGGAATCCTCTTTCCCAACAACGTGATAGATGACACTTCTTCTTTTCCTTCTTTATATCGTATCACCTCTGTGACAACCCTGTTATATATCTCTGTAAAAAGTTGCCTACACAGAAGCCCTTATAAGTAATTTTGTCTTGTAATTACAATAATATATGGTTGTTTATGTTTATCTATCGCAAGAACTCGTTTGAGAGAAAATGTCGAAAAAACTAGCAAGAACTCTGGGCAACCAAGTTTAGTTGGCCCAATAAATGTGTTGTTTTAGCTAAAAGTACTCAAATTGCTTCTCCATTATAGTTGGTATTCTTTAAGTTTTAAAGGTAAAGAAAAATGTTATAGGGGGTGAATTTATCCTCAAGTTGTTACGAACCCGAATCGGTTCATAACATGATTGATCTTCTTAGAGGGAAGATCAGCCTCTTGATCCACTTCAAGGGAAGGATCAATCCTCCATTGTGCACAAAGACACTTTTTGAAACAATTTTCTTCATTCCTCTAGGAAGGCTGAGTACAAGTTATTTAAAGAAAAGCCCTAATCTAGATAATCCTCATCTCTAAGACTCCTACACATCCCAAACAACTACAAAGCAAATCTTACAATTAATAAAATCTAAACTAATTTATTCCATCACAAGTGGGTCCCATCTAGGCACGTAGCATTCCACCTGCCTTGAAATCAACCTTATCCCCAAGGTTGGAGAATAAGCGCAGATCAATTGGTGAAAAATAAGATCTTGCGCAGTTTCCGAAAGTATTTTTTTCTGTCTCTCTACTTTCTTCTTCTCTTTGTCTAGCGCTTGGTCATCATTTCGCATATCGTCGCCAAGGGTTGCGATAACTCCATCTTCAAACGATTCTCACATTGTTGCTCATCAAAGCTCATTCGTTGTGTCATTTTGGAAGGATTGGAACGTTGACAAACGGACGGTTGTGGGTGGGGAGGGTGGGGATCTTTTCGATAATGTGAGCGGAACGGTAGACTCTTCGCAGACAATGGGCTTGTTCGGCAAGGCTTCTCATTCTCGCCCAATCAAAGGGGCGAGAAACGGGTAGATGAGAATCGTGAGAAGCGACTATTTGTTGCTCCATAGAATCCTATTTTTTAGGCAAAATTTTAGAAATGGACTTTTGCGGGTCAACTTGCCGAACGCAATTTTTGAGATATTTTTGCTTTAGGCATTCTCCGCACCTAAAAACCAGGAGAATCCCATAAATAGATGGTTACCGAACAGGCCTGAAGTTTCTTTTGTGGCTTTTTGCCCTTTTCTTGTGGCTTGATTTTTTTCTCTCTTCTTCTTTTCTCTTTTTCTGTTTCGCCGTTTCCTTTTTTATCGTTATCTCGATTTTGTTCAAACCTTCCGCAAACCGTCGATGTCCTTCCATCATTTCCAAAACGAGTGCTTTGATCTTATGAAGATCTCCACGCATCAAATCCAAAATCTCTGAAGAAGTAGCCATGGCATAGGATCAAACTGCTCTGATATCAATTATTACGAACCCAAATCGGTTTATAACATGATTGATCTTCTTAGAGGGAAGATCAGCCTCTTGATCCACTTCGAGGGAAGGATCAATCCTCTATTGTGCACAAAGACACTTTCAGAAACAATTTTCTTCATTCATGCATACAAGCTATTTAAAGAAACTCCCTGATCTGGATAATCCTTATTTCTAATTAAGACTCATGCACATCCCAAACAACTACAAAGCAAATCCTACAATTAATAAAATCTAAACTAATTTATTCCATCATACGTGAACCATTCTCACAGAAACTGTTGAGGGAGGGGGGATTTTATCGGTTCCGGGGTGGGGGGAGTGGGGGGTGGGGGGAGTGGGGGATGGGGTGGGATATCATTTCCCTTAATATATCTATAATCAGTCATGATAAATGCTTCACTACATTGAGGTGACTCCCTATACGGCGTAGTGGGTCCCACCATTGATAGATATGGCCTATGCATTTAATGAGTCTTACTTTTAGATATCTTTTGGCAAGAAGATCATGCTAATTGCCGGATCTCACATCCGATAATTTGTTAAATTATTTTATTTTTTTTTAGAGCGTATAACATGTAATTTTTTCCTCACACTGAATAGTACGTAATTGTTTCTCGTGGAACATAAAAAAAATACACATTATTGGACCATAGGATTGCACAAATGGCATTATTTTCGGGCTTATAGGAGATCCAAATTGCAAGGCACCTGTACTATTTATAGGAACACCCCCCCCCCCCCCCCCCCCCCCCCCCCCCCCCCCCATGTATGTAATCTGTATAGAAAGGCACTCGTACCATTTCTAGGAACACCACTGGTGCAATTTTTAATTTAAAAATGGTATCCCCACTATTGAAGTTTGGAATGTCACCATATCTGCTTGTACACTGTGTATAAAAAATAGAATCAAATCACATAAAAAATAATAATATGTGTGTGTGAAAATCATGTCCTAAGATCTATCCAATCAGAGAACACACAAATTTACGTGATTCGGCACAATTAATGGCCTACCTCCATGGGTGAGATCAATTCTTTCACTATTAGAGAACAGATAACAAGATTACAAAAGTGGGATTAACACAATCCCGTAAACTCATAATCCTCTTTGCTATTCTATGGACATCCTTCTATCTCAAGCCCCATTCTTTGTACAAGAAAACCCCTTTTATCTCTACAAAAGGAAATCACAGAGAGAAAAACAATCTCACATTCTTCTCTTCCTACACCCAAGGAAAGAACACCAAGAGAAACTACTCTCACCCTTTTTCTCGTATCTCCTCTTCTCTACACTAGAGAAAATCCGAACAACACTAGTGTTCTTCTCCACCCTCTCTTTCACTTCTTTTTCTCATTTTTTAAGAAAACCCATGTTGCAAGAGAATAAGTGTGCACCTCTTTCAAATCATAAATACAAACTCCACTTGTTTTTACGCATGCCTGTACATATCACAACAAAATGGTTGGTGCCTTTTTTTTCTCTCAACTACCAATTTGCAACCACCTCAAAATCTTCTGATCTGACGGCCGGTTAGAATTACCAGATCAGTATGGCCCATGGCCCATCCATGATTGGGCTCACTGAATTATTGCCGTCTATACTTAACAAGGGAAACAAAAGGCAACCAGATGACTCCCATGTTAAGACATTTCCTTATCTCCTCTGTCGTTCTCCTTACCCAGCCTTAAATTAAATTGAACAACGTCTCCATAAAGGACCGTTACGTTAAAAAATTACAATAATGGGAACCTCTGTAGAACCTCATTAATAAAAAGGCTGGGCCTTCTGGACTATGTGACAGAAGTAATAACATGAAACCAAATTGGGTGGTTGATTATCTATACAAAAAGTTGTCACTCTCCCTATCCAAGTCAGATCACTTGCCCAGGCACGTAGCAGGTCAATCTCACCACCACAATAACAATAAACTATACTAAGAGCAATGAATCCCTTCCAATCTAGTCTCTCCCTCTATATAAACTCAGACCACCTTACATTATCACATCATATCATCTACAATTTCAGTACCCCATGGCTTCAGCTCACCAATGCTACTTGGTGGCCTTCTTTGTTCTAGGAATTTGGGCTTCTCAAGCCATGTCCCGCACGCTCCCTGAGGCGTCCATGTCCGAGAAGCATGAGCAATGGATGGCACATTACGGTCGCTCGTACAAGGACGCAACAGAGAAGGAGCAACGTTTCAAGATATTCAAGAGCAATGTCGAATTCGTAGAATCTTTCAACAATGAAGGGGACAAATCCTACAAGCTAAGTGTTAACGAATTTGCAGACCAAAGTAATGAAGAGTTCAAAGCCTCTCGTAATGGATTTAAGACATCCTCAACTAGGGCAGTGGAAACGGCTTTCAGTTTCAAGTATGAGAATGTTAGTGCAGTGCCATCTAGCATGGACTGGAGAAAGAAAGGCGCTGTAACACCCATCAAAGACCAAGGACAATGCGGTGAGCTTTATTATATATAGTTTCTATCTAGTGTTTTCTTTTTCAAAAAAAAAAATAAAAGATAAAATTGGGCAGTGATAAATCGACTCCCAAATATCTTAAATCGACTCCCCATGTGTCTTTCTCTCTCCTCTGGGTTAGAGAGAGAAAGTGGAGAGAGAAAGACACATGGGGAGTCGATTTATCAATCCCCATAAAATTTATTAAATAAAAGATGATCACAAGTGCACTTCAGGGGGAGAGATGGCCCCATATATAAGTTAGCTCTAGAAGCTCCCAATTTGGCAAGGCAATCGGCCAAATCGTTGGTACTTCTAGGTACGAGAAAAAAATGAGAAAGCATCATGCATACAATGATCTCTAAGTCCCATCCAATAGATTGGATCTCCACGGACTTACTTTAATCCCTTTGACCCACAACACGATATTTCTATCTAGTACTTCTTAGCTACAAAAATGGTACCTCACTTTGTTATCTGGTGGTTTCTAACTTCTAATGAAATGTGGAAAATATATAGGAAGTTGTTGGGCATTCTCAGCGGTTGCAGCCATGGAAGGAATTACCCAACTCAGGATGGGTAAATTGATATCGCTATCCGAACAGGAAGTAGTCGACTGTGATACTGGCGGTGTGGATCAAGGATGTGAAGGCGGTCTCATGGACGATGCCTTCAAATTCATTCAACACAACAAAGGCCTTACAACTGAAACAAGTTATCCTTACAAGGGAGTTGATGGGACTTGCAACACCAAGAAGGCAGCTACCCACGCGGCAAAGATCAATGGCTATGAAGATGTGCCGGCCAATAGCGAGAAGGCTCTATTGAAGGCTGTGGCAAACCAACCCATTTCTGTTGCAATTGATGCTGGTGGATCTGCCTTTCAATTCTACTCGAGTGGTGTCTTCACTGGGGATTGTGGAACCCAACTCGACCATGGTGTCACCGCTGTGGGTTATGGAAAAAGTAGTGATGGGACCAAGTACTGGCTAGTAAAGAATTCGTGGGGCAGTGCGTGGGGTGAAAATGGATACATAAGGATGCAAAGGGATGTTGCCGCTAAGGAAGGCCTCTGTGGTATTGCCATGGAATCCTCTTTCCCAACAGTGTGATGGATGACACTTCTTCTTTTCCTTCTTTATATCGCTTCTACTTGTATCGTATCATCTCTGTGACAACCCTGTTATATATCTATGTAAAAAGTTGCCTACGCAGAAGACCTTATAAGTAGTTTTGTCTTGTAATTACAATAATATATGGTTGTTTATGTTTATCTATACACCTCTTTTGAGAAAAAAATGTCCAAAAAACTTGCAAGAAGTCTGGGCAACAAAGTTTAGTTGGCCCAATAAATGTGTTGTTTTAGCTAAAAGTACTCAAATTGCTTCTCCAATCTTTCTACCCGCAGAACCCTTCTCAACTTAACCTATGTGATGGAACGATAGGGGGCCACTTGTATTTGGGCTTTTTTCTTTTGACAATTAACAATGAATTTTATTAAATTTAAATATGGGACAAGATGTCCCAGTACATAAGCATAAGGAGCAAGTCTGCAATAGAATGCCTACTAAGAGCCCAGAGAATCTATACAAATTACATTTGTTCCCGTTACAAAGACCCCTTCATTTCCCAGCACGTCCGCCAAGGAATTGGCAGATCTCCTCCGATGTACAAGTTGAGGAAGGAGACTCCTAACTAAATCCCGAATTTCATCGAGGATGTAATGTAATCTCCATGGCCCGCCACCATGATTGCTGGCCCATTTCAGTTGAAGGCTCTATTGAAGGCTGTCGCAAACCAACCCATTTCAGTTGCAATTGATGCTGGTGGATCTGCCTTTCAATTCTACTCAAGTGGTGTCTTCACTGGGGATTGTGGAACCCAACTCGACCATGGTGTTACCGCTGTAGGTTATGGAAAAAGTAGTGATGGGACCAAGTACTGGCTAGTAAAGAATTCGTGGGGCAGTGCGTGGGGTGAAAATGGATACATAAGGATGCAAAGGGATGTTGCCGCTAAGGAAGGCCTCTGTGGTATTGCCATGGAATCCTCTTATCCAACTGCGTAGTAGATGATACTTCTTTGTAGTAGATGATACTTCTTTCAGTTCCTTATATCCCTTCTACTTATGTCGTTTCCATGTGACAGCCTTGTTATATATTTTATGTAAAAATTGCCCAGCGGGAAGGCCTTAAAAGTAGTTTTCTCTTGTAATTCTAATAATATATGGTTGTTTATGTTTATCTAATGATGCAATCCAAAAATTAGCAGCAAATTTTGAGGATGGTTATTTTAGGAAGATTCACAAATGGAAGTTTCATAAGTGGAAAATACGAAAGTTTCCGTGAATAAGGAACTATTTTTGGAAGACAAGAAGTTGAGATTGTTTTTCTTTCTTGCGGTTTCCTTTTTTAGAAATAAAAGGGGCTTTCTTTCTTATACAAAGAAAGGGGTTTGTACAAGAAAGAAAGCCCGTTTTATCTCTAAAAAAGGAGCACCTTTAATCTCTAAAAAAGGAAACCGCAAGAAAGAAAAACAATCTCAACTTCTTGTCTTCCTACACATGAGGAAATAACACCAAGAGAAAAAATTCTCATGCTTTTTCCCTTCTCATCTTCTCTGCGCAAGAGAAAATCCGAACCACACGTGTGTTCTTCTCCACCCGATCTCTTCCAAGACATAAGCCTTCACTTCTTTTTCTCATATTTTAAGAAAACCCATGTTGCAAGAGAATCCCCGAGCACCTTGGTATATAGTATAGCCCTATATATGTTCTAATATAATCCTAATAAGATAATGGACCGGTGTAGTGGGCCTACATGGGCTAGAGTCCTTTAACCAGTCAATAACCCTAGTGTATCTCTATATATAGGGGTTGGAGGAAGCAGTCTAGGTGTTCCAAGAAGGCAGCTACCCATGCGGCAAAGATCAATGGCTATGAAGATGTGCCGGCCAATAGGGAGAAGGCTCTATTGAAGGCTGTCGCAAACCAACCCATTTCTGTTGCAATTGATGCTGGTGGATCTGCCTTTCAATTCTACTCAAGTGGTGTCTTCACTGGGGATTGTGGTACCCAACTCGACCATGGTGTTACCGCTGTGGGTTATGGAAAAAGTAGTGATGGGACCAAGTACTGGCTAGTAAAGAATTCGTGGGGCAGTGGGGTGAAAATGGATACATAAGGATGAAAAGGGATGTTGCCGCTAAGGAAGGCCTCTGTGGTATTGCCATGGAATCCTCTTATCCAACTGCGTAGTAGATGATACTTCTTTGTAGTAGATGATACTTCTTTCCGTTCCTTATATCCCTTCTACTTATGTCGTTTCCATGTGACAGCCTTGTTATATATTTTATGTAAAAATTGCCCAGCGGGAAGGCCTTAAAAGTAGTTTTCTCTTGTAATTCTAATAATATATGGTTGTTTATGTTTATCCAATCCATCACCTATTTTGACAGAAAGTGTCGAAAAACTGGCAATAACTGCTAGCAACACGGGAATTCCGTTTGGAGAAAAGCACGATGGCATCTATTGTGACGCGTGTGCAAGAATACAAAAAGGAGAGCATACCCGGGTCCTTTCGAAATGAAAATACTACTCTGATTCTGATAACGGACTCTTTTCTTTACCCGAAGAAGAAGTTTCGAATAGGGGTCAAATGACGCCTTACTAATAGGGGAATTGGGCTAGTAGAAACTCAAATCTTTCATCTCTGGGTCGAGACTGCTATTATTGCTTGCGCACAAAAAATGCAAACAAGAAAATAGAGTGAAAACAACCAAATCGTCATCATTTTCGCTCCTGCCTTTATTTTCAGCATGGGGCCCATTTGAGAAGTGTTTTCTAAAATGCTTTGTAGTCAACCATAACCTGACCCAATTTTGTGGTAAAAGCTCAAGCCAAATTCTGAAAAATCTACCCGAGTTGCACCCCTAAGTAGATTGCCCTCTCTTATTCTAACTTATGATTGTACATTGCCGGTAAATATATATAATGCAGATTCAGAAGGATTATAGGATGATTGCCGAAGAAAATTTTCCTGTAACAGTTACTTACAATATAAAGGTGTGGACCTCGATCCGAGATAGGCGAGTGAGGGAACTCGTCCCTACACCATCCTCTGGATCATCCACGTGTGAAGGAGAGCTCTACCAAGGAACTCTCGAACGGATGCCACCCTCATAGCATAGCACGAGTGGCGATATAAAAAGAAAGAGATATGTCTTGATCCGGAACCGAGGTTCGAAACCGAGACATACCTAAAATAAACTCAGAGTCGCCATCCATGGATATGCCATGGAACCCTAAAATCAAATCCTCTGTGCAATGGATAAACAGAAATATATATGGGTTCGTGCCTGGTTACGAATGGGGAAGGTCTGAGAGCACCCCCGATTCGTCCGAGTGCAAGCACTTGGTCTCTTATGCCATTTATTATTAACTCCAAAGAAGTTTGGGTAAAAATCATGTGAAATGAGAACAATCCTCAGGAATCGTCTACCTAAGCATGCATTTCCTGAGGATAAAAATAATAAACACATATAAAATAAAATGAAAGATGTGTCACCTAAGCATAGCTAGGTTATGAGTGACATGCCTAATGGGTGTCTAAGTTCTGATATGCAAACACATGCAAGCTATAGCTAAAAGTATAGGATCAGTACGAGAAAGTAAGGAAACACATCAAAATATGTAATAACAATACTATAAATCCTAAGACTCTAAAACATTAGCCCGAGTCCTCAGATGGTCTGGTATTCATCCAAAGAAGCCTACGTATCCCCGCCTCCACGAGAATCAAGGCAACGTAGTTCTTCGCGCCTATTCTAAGCTATGATGCCTAAGACACCTAGCCCTCTATCCTAGACTCGATCTAAAAGACCGGACTAGTTATTAAAGTTTCTTGTACGATTATTTAAATTCCAGTGAATTTTGGATTTTAGGACACCCTATATGCCCTAACTAAATGCAGATTAGCCCTAAGCTAATGCAGGTGGTTCCTACAACCTATGTGTAACTAGGCTGTGTTTCCTAAAGAAAACAAAGGGTGGACTAACGCATCCTACTCTAGTCATCAGTCAGCGATGTGAATCGCCAACTGACCGGACGAAGGCGCTCCTATAACTCTAGGACAGACCCCTAACTCTAAAACAAGCACACAACAAACAATCAATCAAACGACCTATCAAAAGAAAAATCCTAACTCTAAAACTCTCTATTTAGGAGAAACTCCTAACTCTAGAGGAAGATCTTTTGAAAACAGGGTTTTAAAGGTTTTCGAAGAAGGTTTAAAATATTATTTACAAAAAAAGTTTGGCTGGACTTGGGATATGGATCCCAAGCTGCACTACGTACCTCGTGAAAGAGGATCAAGCCAACGTAGTTCGAAACGAACTCTCCTAATTACTACTCCTAAAACACTCACCACTTTAAAAGATTTGAGGCTTTTGATATATTTTTTTTAATGTTTTTGATGTTTTAAATTTCTAATGTTTTTGAGTTTTAAAATATTCAATGTTTTTGGATTTTAAAACTTTTTCCAATGTTTTTGAAGTTTAAAGAGTTTTCACCCTTTTGGTCAAAGACCTAAGGGAATATACAAAGCAAAACCCTAGGGCCAAACCCTAGGGCTAACAGGGGAAACCCCTAAACAAGGTAAACTAATGATCCAGGACGAGGGAATGATCTAAGATCACAAACAAGAAAAAACTCTAATGAAACTGTGCCAGTCTCTAACAAAGAAGAACGACGACAACACTAAGGAGAAACTCCCAAATAAATACACTATCGAAAGATAAGGTAAATGAGTCAAAGACTCTCTAATAATACCACTAAAAGGATAAATGAGTCAAAGACTCTAATAACACCTAAAGACAACTGAGTCAAAGACTCTCTAACAACACTACCCGAAGGACGAAGGAGTCAACGACTCTCTAATAAAAACTACTAACGAAAATAAATGAGCCAAAGGCTCTCTAATACTACAACTTAAAGGGGGAATGAGTCAAAGACTCTCTAAAAGGAGCTGCTCTAATATAAGGCTGGGTAAGCCTTCTAAAAATGGAAACCCTCTAAATGAGACAAGGCTTGTCTCCAAATAGGGGCTCTATAAATGAGGCAAGGCATGCCTCCTATGGGTATACTCCCTACCAAACTAAAGCGACCTCCCTAAAGGGGAGGTCCAAAATGAGGCTTGTCTCCAAAAGAGAACTGCCTCAATGAAACAGAGTGTGTCTCCTAGCACGAAACTCGCTAATAAGACCACAATGGTCTCCTAAATGAGGAAGAGAAACTACCACTTAAAGGTTTCTAAAAGACTAGAGAAGTCTCTAAATCAAAGAAGGGAAGCTCTACTAAGACTGAGCAAGTCCCTTAAAATAATGGGCTTGGGCTAAAATATAATTCTATTCATATTTTAAACCATAATAATGACAAGGCAAAAGCAAAGAAGGCAATAATAGGTGCTCTGTTATCTAACAACAATACCAATTCCAAAACCATTTTGCTTGACCCTAACACCCGGCTTCTTTTACGAAATGACCTTCAATTTCAGTTTGATCAGAGAAATATGCACACTCCGAGCTTAATCATGAACATAGCAATTTATCCTAAAATATTGAAGAAGAAGAAAACCAGTTGATCTTCTACCATGACAACGAGTTGTAATCTCATGAATTAAAACCTCTTGTCATTGGAAATCCCATAGCCTCCATTAAGAATTAATTCAGAGCAAAGATTTAAGAATGTTACTATTCTGATAATCCAAAAGAGAGGGTGCACAATTACCTGCAAAAATGAAAATGATATGCTCAATATGCTTCTTGATTCAATTCTTCTCAGGCATATCAAGATCTTCACCCTCTCTCTCTGAAACCGGATTCCGGCAGATTTGCTTAGAAGACTCAAGTGCACAAAATTCGCTTTTAACTCCTTTACCTCAAGCTCTTCTCCCAGTCCACACCATACAGCTTGCTAAGAATATGACCTGTCTTGACGAAAAATTGAGGCATCTCCTTGAAAAATTCAACCACACTCAACCTCGTGACCCTCAAAATCTAACATAAAGTAAATCCATTATCTTCGTTCTCCTGCTTCACTTCCCCTGAAGCATTCAATTTCTTCACAGTATACAGAACAAACATGAACAAAGCCCGTTCGATTTCTTCGGAAGTTCCGCATCTAATCCCCGAATTGTTTGCCAAAATAAGATTTTTGCTTTCTTCGAGCAATGTCATCGCTTCTCTCAACATGTTTTCATTGAGCGATAATTCAGACTTGCAGAGATCGGAGAACCGAGATTCTAATACACTGACATCGAGATGTGAATTGATCGAGGAAATCACAGGCTTTACATCCTCCATATCCATATTAACTGGACTCATGTATTCAAACCAGCTTGTTTTCTCCAAAACCCTAACCAATCTATCAACATTACTCGAGAAAGGAAAAGACGAATTCAGATCTATAACGTTCAGAAAAGACAACAAAAGTTCGGGATTTCAATCGAGAGAAAGAAAATGCAACGGGATCGGCCACAAATCTCCCCCTCCTTTCCGATCTGAGGCCAGAAAACGGCCAATAAATATCGGAAAATCTTAACTTCAAGGTGAATTCGGCGCCGAAAAACAGCACTAAGGGTAGAATCAAACGAGCAGAGTAGCTAGGGTTTTGAAGAAACCCTCTTCTGTTCTTCTATCTTCGCTCTCTCTCTCTCAGATCTCTCTCTATGAATTTTCCCTAAACAACAATGGAAGAGAAGATGGAGGTGAGAGGTTTTTGATGTTTTAATTGAAGGGGTCGAGCGGCAATGGAGATAGCCAGCGGATGAGGGGAGAAGAAGATGAAAACTGATGAGGGTTTTGGATCTCTCTCTCTCAAACCCCCTTCGGATGATCTTTAGATGAAGAAAGATGAGATGGGTTTGGGCAATGGAGGGATAGGCAATGGAAGGATAGAGGTGGAGGTGATGGCCATCGGTGATGGAGATGTGGATGGGTTGGATTCCGGTGGCTTGTGGTGGCCGGCGGCGATGGGGTTAAACTCAGAGGGTGGTGAATGGGTTTGGGTGAAAATGGGGAGGGATTTACAGAGACTAGGGGTGGAGATCTGAGATGGGTTTGGGTTCAAGAAAAGGGGTGATTGAGGTGGAGAGGAAGAAGATGGTGGTGGCTAGAGGTGGGCTTGGAGGCTAGCAAAGTCTTGCCGGAATCCATGGAAGCTTACCGGGAAAATGGGTTTTGGCCGCGGATTTGATGGAGGTGGTGGCTGCTAGGGGTGGAGATCTCGATGGTGGTGATGATCGGCGGTAAGGGAGAGACCGAGGAAGATGATAGGTTGAAGGAGACCATGGCCACGGCTCCCTTTTCTCCCTCTTCTCTGCAAATCCCTCTCTCGCTCTCTGCATCTGGGTTTCTCCCTCTCTCCCCCGTTTTTCTCTTCTCCTCCCTCATCCTTTTTCTGAAAAATCAAGAAAAACCATCTCTAGTTTTCAAAAATCTCATATGCAGATCTGAGATTTTCTCTCTGATTTTTGAAACGAAAATGGATTTTCTTCTTCTCCAAATCTTCGTCCGATGGCTTTATGCTAAATTTTGACTCATCTATTCTATTCCGGGACAGCCCCCTTGTAGATGATTCACTCCCCTTTTGGATTCGTACTACGCACACTGCCCTGGCTCGTTCACTGAGCAAACGCACTCGGATCTCGACGAAATTTTACAGAGACTTATGGGAGACCTTAAGCTACTCTAGGGTTCAATTTGGGATCCCAACTCATTGATTTGATGAGGCTTCGCACAAGTGCCGCGAACTCGGGTCCGGTCAAAATAGGATGTCTACAGATGCCCCTCTTTGGCAGAGCGTGCTTGTCACGCGAATGGCAAAGCTGAACAGACGACCCATTTTGATTGACCCGAAAACACAACAAAGCAAATTTTTTTTGGTTTTTTATTTATTTTTAAGAATGGTATTCACAGGGGAAAGACTCTACCAACTAAAGGGAGATAGCCTCTCACCGACTCTTAACTCAGCAACTAAGACATCTCAAAGAGATAGCCTCTCTCTAACGCTCATGACTCGACTATCTAAACTAGTTAACAAAGATGAACGAACGATTATAAAACACAAACACATATTTTTTTTTTCAGGCTAAGCCAAAGTAAACATAACAATTGCCCAAAGAGCACCAACCAAACAAACAAACAAATCATTTCAATCACTCAAAGAGCTTTCATTTTTGTAATTTTTTGGAAACCACGTTGCGATTTGTCTAAGACAAGTATAACTCCAAACACTCAAAGAGTTTTCATTTTTTTTTTTTTTAGAAACCACAATGCAATTCGTCTAAGACAAGCATAAATCCAAACACTCAAAAAGTTTTTCCTTTTGAGAAACCTGCAAAAAATAAGCCAAAGACCACTATAGTGAAACTCGTCCAAAACAAGTTCAAAACCAAACACTCAAAGAGTTAAAAAAAAAATTTTATCATGCCGATCAGTCTAAAACTTGATCAATTATTAGGGTATTCGAATATTTGAGCTAAACTCAAACATCTAATACCGAGGCGAAACTAAGTCTCAAGCCTCGCGATAGATATACAGATCATTGCTGAAAATACATCTGTTTAGCTATCCGAGTAACTCTGACTCCTCTCTTTCAAGGTAGCGAATCACTCCGGATCACGCGGTTCTGCTAAACAGTTCCACGTAAATCCAAATTCGTATGTCCTGCTAAACAGTCCCATACAAACCTCTTCGCAGATACGCATGACTCCCAACACGTTAGGAAGCTGCACATTGCGGAACGATGATTAGGTAAGTCACTACTTGACATTACATTACTAATCATCGGGGTACTAAATACCCGGGAGAAGGAAGAAAAGACCAATCCGTGTAACACAGGATCGAAAACTTTTCCCAATTAAAACCTTTCAAAAAGACCAAACCATGTAACACAGGTTCGGTAACTTCCATCTCTGTTAAAAATCTTTCAAAAAGACCAAACCGTGTAACACAGATTCGATAATTTCATTTCTGTTAAAAATCTTTCAAAATGACCAAACCGTGTTACACAAGTTCGGTAATTTCTATTTCTGTTAAAAACCCTTCAAAAAGACCAAACCGTGTAACACAAGTTTGGTAATTTCCAATTTTGTTAAAATCTTTCAAAAGGACCAAACCGTGTTACACAAGTTCGGTAATTTCTATTTCATCGATTGGTCTAAAACTTACTCGACCACTTATTAGGGTATTCGAATATTTGAGCTAAACTCAAACATCTAATACCGAGGCGAAACTAAGTCTCAAGCCTGGCGATAGATATACAGATCATTGCTGAAAATAAATCTGTTTAACTATCCGAGTAACTCTGACTCCTTTCTTTCAAGGTAGCGAATCACTCCGGATCACGCGGTTCTGTTAAACAGTTCCACATAAACCTAGATTCGTATGTCCTGCTAAACAGTCCCATACAAACCTCTTCGCAGATACACATGACTCATAACACGTTAGGAAGCTGCACATTGCGGAACGATGATTAGGTAAGTCACTACTTGACATTACATTACTAATCATCAGGGTACTAAATACCCGGGCAAAGGAAGGAAAGACCAATCTGCGTAACGCTGGATCGGAAATATTTTCCTTATTGCAACCCTCAAAATGATCAAAGAAAATTCCAAACCGTGTAACACAGGTTTGATAATTTTCCCCTTTTAAAACGAACGAAGAAAAGAACGAACCGCGTAACACAGGTTCAGTAATTTTTATTTCTTAAAAACACTCAAAGAGCTTTTGTCATTGAATTAAAATTTTGCCACAGCAAACAAAAACCAAACACTCCAAGAGTACAAATCAGATAAGTACACACTAATCACTCAAAGAGCTCTTTTTTTATAACTGTATTAAAAATTTTGTCAAAACAAGTGCAAACCAAAGGTTTTTTTTTTTTTTAAATGATGGAAGAAAAGATCAAACCGTGTAACATAGAATATAGTAATTTCTTCCTTTATTGAAAACTTTCTAAAACCATGGAAGAAAAACCAAACCGTGGAACACGGAACCATCAATTTCTATCCTTATTAAAAACCTTCAAAAGGAATGAAGAATTTACCATCTTTGATTGATTTCAATAATGGGCCAGTCATCTCTTACCGAGAATAACTACGAGCGCATGATCTTTGCTGAAAGCAAAACTCAAGTAGATTGATGAGATTTTCAGGTGCTGACTCTTTTTAACAGGTGAAAAGCATTCTGATGAGGTTTAAAGGATGCAGGAGTAGATTCTATACTCCGCTGGGAATTGTAGTTTTTGAAACTAACTCCAAAAGAGACAATTTAATCAAAGAATTCAACTCAAAGAGTATGCTCAAGCTCCTCTGGTTTCTATTTGCTAAGAATAGATATCCCAGTTATCATTGTGTAATATCTTTTATGACGCAAGTCATAAAAGATGCCCTAGTATGATGTGCTTCCATGACAAGGTCTTAAGAAAGCAGAACCAAGGTAAGTAGGAAAAATTTGTGTTTGCATGGGTTCTTTCTTTGGTATAGTGGTAAGACCATCTCCACAAAGGCTGAACGTAAGAATTCTTCATTTTGCTCAGTGCTTGAGGCTTTGATGTTTCAGGCAGGTCTGAATAACAAATCTCTTGCCCTTCTTTGATTCTTAAACCAGGATCTACTCTAGATTTTTCTTTACATTTCGGAAGGTGTACACCCATTCTCTCCAGTGCCAAACACTTTTGATTCTAAAAGAAAACAATGATAAACAAGGAACAAACTCCTGAGGACTCTTTCAAAGAAGACACAGATTATTCAAGGGACCTGACTCACTTTCGATTCACCCTTAGATAAAATGTATTATTTTGTTATGGAAAGGTTAGGCACTCTTAGAGTACTCTCAAAAACCAAGTCAAAAGGCTCTAGTTTCCTCCATCAGGATTTTCGTCATGGTTATTACCCCCTTCGGATTGCTCGATTTTAATGCCCCTAGTTTAAAAGGATATCGAAGTAAATCTCACCGACACTACTCGAATTCCAGGATCCTGCCCTGTGTAGAGGTTGCTTCTCCGTCTCCTTGATTTCTTTTTTGGATAGAAGTCAAAACTAATGCTTTCCAAGTTTTTAGTCTAAAAGACCACTTATCTCAACTTTTGCTTTCCAAGCTTTCAGTCTAAAAGACTACATATTTCAACTTTTGCTTTCCAAGCTTTCAGTCTAAAAGACTACCTATCTCAACTTTTGCTTTCCAAGCTTTCAGTCTAAAAGACTACTTATCTCAACTTTTGCTTTCCAAGCTTTCAGTCTAAAAGACTACTTATCTCAACTTTGCCTTTCCAAGCTTTCAGTCTAAAAGACTACCTATCTCAACTTTTGCTTGCACTCAAACTTGGGAATTCTACGTAACTGAGGAACTCCTTCTACTTCTATTCAACTCAACTTTTCATGGGAAGTCTTTGCCTCTGACTAGATTGCATCTTCAAGTTTTCAATCCAGCAGACCGCTACCCTTACTTTACATAAGCCAATCTCTTTGGTTATTGACTTAGCAAGAAAATGTCTTTATCTAGGCCGCCCTTTCGGGTTTTCAACCTAGTGGGTCTTCAGATTCTCGTTCTTTTTTTTCTGTTTTTCTTTTCATTCGCCTCGAACCTTTGCTTGTTTCACCAGAAGGACTTTCTAGGTAGGCTTGGGTTCAAAAGGGTTGAATACCTAAGGTTCTAAGGATTTGGACCGAATCTGGTCTAGCCAGACTACCTACGTACCCCAAAAATGGAGGATCAGGTCCGCGTAGTTCACTATGGGGTTTTTCGAAGAATGGTTTAGCACTTAGCTTCAAAATTTTGAAAAGGGATTTTATTCCAAGGTTTGACCGAACCTGAATTAATCAGGTTGCCTACGTACCCCTGAAGAAATGGGGATCAGGTCCGACGTAGTTCGGGTGCATAATGCCCCGGGTTTATAATGTGTTTGAAAAGAAACATTGGCTTTAAATTATTGGCCCAAAGGGTTCTAAAAAGGATTTTAAAACGTTAGGATTTTGGCTATTAAGGCTCAAACGTCCAATGATGGCCTCCTGATGTATTTGATATACAAGCTCTTTTGTTTAAGGTTCAAAACCTTTGAAAATTTTTTCGAGGAGTCTGACGGCATACCAGACAAAACTTCAACCACTGTGCTCCACTCCCATCTCGAAGATCTTGAATTTATGCTCAAGATACTATAACTTTGTCTGAAAATCTTCTCTCAATATTTCATCAGCTCCACAGGATGTCTGATGGTCAACTCTTTGGAATTTTACTCTTCAACTGGATGTCTAAAGCAGATGAAGTCTTGCTTTGATCAACGACAGGACATTCCCCTGGTTTATCCTTATAGGATCAAGCAAGACTACCTCAAACCCCTCTAAACAGGTTTATCAATTCTTTGCGCTCCTTAGGAGATAAAGTTTTTCCAATCCATCTTTCCCGAGTTTCGGATTTCGATACCACTATCAATGGCTTCGATTTCTTCTTTAAGTGGCTATGCTCGACGCTCTTCCTCTCGTTCGACCATCTTTCAGATCTCGAGGTGAATTTCGTCTGCATTCTCATCCGAGAAAGGGGTCTTTAGTTGTTTAAACATTAGATCTAAGAGTGAATCATAGAGTATCAAAGATACGAAATCAACCATTTTATTGAATTGAAGACCGTAAGTACATTGATGATTTTTGACACACCTCAATGGGCTCTTCATCAGTTCTGATAGAAAACAGAACACTGACTCTATATAAGAAAGACTGACAGATATGACACTTCTCTCTTCTTCTTCTTCTTTTTTACATCTACATAACTGAACTTTTTCAACTTAGAGAGAAGAAAGTTGATGTACACTCAATGAAAGACAAATCTAAAAACACAGGACACTTCTTCAAAGGTAGTGAACTGACACTAAAAGTTTATAGATGATACACCTTTCCTCATGATAATGATAACTATAAAGTTTAATCCCAGAGTAAGAATCCCAGAAAAGGCAACTCCACAAGGTCTAGGTTAAATGGGGCAACAAAAGGCTTATGTTGACAATGTGGGTAAAGCAATAGACTGCTGTATCGAATGAGTTCAGAAATTGTCAGTCTTTTGAAAGAATGGTCTTTCGCTAAACACAGACTGTTGACTTGGAAGCACATACACTAGATCAATAGTCATGAGATAAAAATTCTGAATAAATAGAGAAATTAGTAATCTTGAAATACACCAAAGGGTATTTTATTCTGAAAATCAAAGAAATACTGTCTATGAAAGTTAAAGAAAAATAGACAGTGATAATATGACCTACATCAACAGGGTCTCAATGAATTCTCAATCCACACCTTTAAGTCTTTTTTAGTATAATTGCTCTTCTTTTTGGGAATGAAAGAGTCAGGGACGATAAACATCCCTAATCAAAATAAGTTTCGATCTCAGCAATGATCATGCACTCAAAGAATACAGGTAAGATCAAACTTTTGCATCAATGATTTCGATATGATCCAAGGGTAAAAGATATATGATAGGCAAACATGGATCAATGAAAAATCAATGGCTCAGATAATAGACCATGGCCATAAGAATGACAAAAGTAGGGTCAAGGACCAGATCTAAAATCTGAATGATGGATATCAACAACTGTACGATCAATATGATCAGAAATGATAGAACATGGTCATAAGGACAGCAAACGAGCTATCGGCCAGATCTCAAGATAAAACAGGTAAGGATCTAATCCTACTAAGCAATGTATATATGGGAATCAAGAAAAAGTAGACTGACTCCAAAGGATGGCAATCATGCTTAACATGTTTTTGGATAAAATCCAGCAGCATAACGGCTATACGAGGAGGTGAAAGTCCATACTAAGTAAATTGACTCTAAAGAGTAGCAGTTATGCTCAAAATGTATTGCAAAAAATTCGACAGCATAACAGCTAAACAAGAAAGCCCATGGTAAGGTAAACTCATGGTTTTCCTAATTCTAAGAAATAGCGGTTATGCTCAAAAATGCTCTGGATAAAATCCGGTAGCACAACAACACTAGACAAGAAAGTCAAAGAAAGGTAAACTCATGATTTTCCTAACTTTAAGAAATAACGGTCATGCTCAAGAAATATTCTGGATAAAATCTGGCAGCATAACAGCTATACAAGGGATATCCATAGCTCAATCGAAGGTATATGAATAATGGTTACCAGAGAAAGGTAATCAATTGATGAACTAACCAAAGGTGAGAATATACAACAACGGGTCAAACCCTATAATCAACAGATCAAGGACTAAACCTGGCCAAGGTAAAGGCGGTCAAAATCCACTGACTAGATCTAGATCTAAATAAAGAATTGATATAACCAATTGAAATGAATAAGGAACTCTAACTAAGAGGAGAACCCTAATATATATAATCAGTATATATAGGTATATACACATACACACAAATCCTAACCAGGGGCACCGGCCCTAATTCTAATCTAGCTGAGTCAAGAAAATCTCGACTCAAGACAGACTGATAAGTATACTAGGACCGTGCTGTAGCCATGTAAAATGAGCTACCCTAGTCTATAAATGGGGCAAAGCTCCTAACTCTAAGCTCAACATGTGTAAGCAACACACATTCGACCCTTATATGAATGCAATATACTTATATAAACACGGGTACTTCCTAGTTGGATTTCACTAGGTCAGTAAGTATATACATAATATATAAAACAAAGTAGGGCTCCGGACTCAATCTACCGGGTACTATGCATATGAAATATACTTAATATGTATAACTCAAGTGCACCGAGTGTTATACATAGTATGCTTCATTGCTCATTGGCTGCTGTAAACACAAGTGCACCGAGTGTTTACGGGTGCAGCGCCGGCGCATAGCTTGGAAATAGATTCAACAGTACCATCAGGGTAAAGACATCCCAGTCGGGCATGCATTGAATCTATCCCGTGCAGCCAAGAATAAAAAAACAAGGAAAAACAATGAAAGAAATAACATATATGATAATGCATGATGTGCAGTGTGTGAATCCCTTGTTTTAATTACGCACCTATCTGGTGCCCCTGGATTCTAAGCGAAAAGGTTCCCATTTAAAATGATTTTAACCCAAATTCCTCCAAAGTTAGTAAAAAATGACATTTTTATAGAGTTAGGCAATGTTTCAAGAACTCCCCAGCAGAGTCGCCAGCCTGTGGACCCCGATCCGAGATAGGCGAGTGAGGGAACTCGTCCCTACACCATCCTCTGGATCATCCACGTGTGAAGGAGAGCTCTACCAAGGAACTCTCGAAACGGATGCCACCCTCATAGCATAGCACGAGTGGCGATATAAAAAGAAAGAGATATGTCATGATCCGGAACCGAGGATCGAAACCGAGACATACCTAAAATAAACTCAGAGTCGCCATCCATGGATATGCCATGGAACCCTAAAATCAAATCCTCTGTGCAATGGATAACCAGAAATATATCTGGGTTCGTGCCTAGTTACGAATGGGGAAGGTCTGAGAGCACCCCCGATTCGTCCGAGTGCAAGCACTTGGTCTCTTATGCCATTTATTATTAACTCCAAAGAAGTTTGGGTAAAAATCATGTGAAATGGGAACAATCCTCAGGAGTCGTCTACCTAAGCATGCATTTCCTGAGGATAAAAATAATAAACACATATAAAATAAAATGAAAGATGTGTCACCTAAGCATAGCTAGGTTATGAGTGACATGCCTAATGGGTGTCTAAGTTCTGATATGCAAACACATGCAAGCTATAGCTAAAAGTATAGGATCAGTACGAGAAAGTAAGAAAACACATCAAAATATGTAATAACAATACTATAAATCCTAAGACTCTAAAACATTAGCCCGAGTCCTCAGATGGTCTGGTATTCATCCAAAGAAGCCTACGTATCCCCGCCTCCACGAGAATCAAGGCAACGTAGTTCTTCGCGCCTATTCTAAGCTATGATGCCTAAGACACCTAGCCCTCTATCCTAGACTCGATCTAAAAGACCGGACTAGTTATTAAAGTTTCTTGTACGATTATTTAAATTCCAGTGAATTTTGGATTTTAGGACACCCTATATGCCCTAACTAAATGCAGATTAGCCCTAAGCTAATGCAGGTGGTTCCTACAACCTATGTGTAACTAGGCTGTGTTTCCTAAAGAAAACAAAGGGTGGACTAACGCATCCTACTCTAGTCATCAGTCAGCGATGTGAATCGCCAACTGACCGGACGGAGGCGCTCCTATAACTCTAGGACAGACCCCTAACTCTAAAACAAGCACACAACAAACAATCAATCAAACGACCTATCAAAAGAAAAATCCTAACTCTAAAACTCTCTATTTAGGAGAAACTCCTAACTCTAGAGGAAGATCTTTTGAAAACAGGGTTTTAAAGGTTTTCGAAGAAGGTTTAAAATATTATTTACAAAAAAAGTTTGGCTGGACTTGGGATATGGATCCCAAGCTGCACTACGTACCTCGTGAAAGAGGATCAAGCCAACGTAGTTTGAAACGAACTCTCCTAATTACTACTCCTAAAACACTCACCACTTTAAAAGATTTGAGGCTTTTGATATATTTTTTTTTAATGTTTTTGATGTTTTAAATTTCTAATGTTTTTGAGTTTTAAAATATTCAATGTTTTTGGATTTTAAAACTTTTTCCAATGTTTTTGAAGTTTAAAGAGTTTTCACCCTTTTGGTCAAAGACCTAAGGGAATATACAAAGCAAAACCCTAGGGCCAAACCCTAGGGCTAACAGGGGAAACCCCTAAACAAGGTAAACTAATGATCCAGGACGAGGGAATGATCTAAGATCACAAACAAGAAAAAACTCTAATGAAACTGTGCCAGTCTCTAACAAAGAAGAACGACGACAACACTAAGGAGAAACTCCCAAATAAATACACTATCGAAAGATAAGGTAAATGAGTCAAAGACTCTCTAATAATACCACTAAAAGGATAAATGAGTCAAAGACTCTAATAACACCTAAAGACAACTGAGTCAAAGACTCTCTAACAACACTACCCGAAGGACGAAGGAGTCAACGACTCTCTAATAAAAACTACTAACGAAAATAAATGAGCCAAAGGCTCTCTAATACTACAACTTAAAGGGGGAATGAGTCAAAGACTCTCTAAAAGGAGCTGCTCTAATATAAGGCTGGGTAAGCCTTCTAAAAATGGAAACCCTCTAAATGAGACAAGGCTTGTCTCCAAATAGGGGCTCTATAAATGAGGCAAGGCATGCCTCCTATGGGTATACTCCCTACCAAACTAAAGCGACCTCCCTAAAGGGGAGGTCCAAAATGAGGCTTGTCTCCAAAAGAGAACTGCCTCAATGAAACAGAGTGTGTCTCCTAGCACGAAACTCGCTAATAAGACCACAATGGTCTCCTAAATGAGGAAGAGAAACTACCACTTAAAGGTTTCTAAAAGACTAGAGAAGTCTCTAAATCAAAGAAGGGAAGCTCTACTAAGACTGAGCAAGTCCCTTAAAATAATGGGCTTGGGCTAAAATATAATTCTATTCATATTTTAAACCATAATAATGACAAGGCAAAAGCAAAGAAGGCAATAATAGGTGCTCTGTTATCTAACAACAATACCAATTCCAAAACCATTTTGCTTGACCCTAATACCCGGCTTCTTTTACGAAATGACCTTCAATTTCAGTTTGATCAGAGAAATATGCACACTCCGAGCTTAATCATGAACATAGCAATTTATCCTAAAATATTGAAGAAGAAGAAAACCAGTTGATCTTCTACCATGACAACGAGTTGTAATCTCATGAATTAAAACCTCTTGTCATTGGAAATCCCATAGCCTCCATTAAGAATTAATTCAGAGCAAAGATTTAAGAATGTTACTATTCTGATAATCCAAAAGAGAGGGTGCACAATTACCTGCAAAAATGAAAATGATATGCTCAATATGCTTCTTGATTCAATTCTTCTCAGGCATATCAAGATCTTCACCCTCTCTCTCTGAAACCGGATTCCGGCAGATTTGCTTAGAAGACTCAAGTGCACAAAATTCGCTTTTAACTCCTTTACCTCAAGCTCTTCTCCCAGTCCACACCATACAGCTTGCTAAGAATATGACCTGTCTTGACGAAAAATTGAGGCATCTCCTTGAAAAATTCAACCACACTCAACCTCGTGACCCTCAAAATCTAACATAAAGTAAATCCATTATCTTCGTTCTCCTGCTTCACTTCCCCTGAAGCATTCAATTTCTTCACAGTATACAGAACAAACATGAACAAAGCCCGTTCGATTTCTTCGGAAGTTCCGCATCCAATCCCCGAATTGTTTGCCAAAATAAGATTTTTGCTTTCTTCGAGCAATGTCATCGCTTCTCTCAACATGTTTTCATTGAGCGATAATTCAGACTTGCAGAGATCGGAGAACCGAGATTCTAATACACTGACATCCAGATGTGAATTGATCGAGGAAATCACAGGCTTTACATCCTCCATATCCATATTAACTGGACTCATGTATTCAAACCAGCTCGTTTTCTCCAAAACCCTAACCAATCTATCAACATTACTCGAGAAAGGAAAAGACGAATTCAGATCTATAACGTTCAGAAAAGACAACAAAAGTTCGGGATTTCAATCGAGAGAAAGAAAATGCAACGGGATCGGCCACAAATCTCCCCCTCCTTTCCGATCTGAGGCCAGAAAACGGCCAATAAATATCTGAAAATCTTAACTTCAAGGTGAAATCGGCGCCGGAAAACAGCACTACGGGTAGAATCAAACGAGCAGAGTAGCTAGGGTTTTGAAGAAACCCTCTTCTGTTCTTCTATCTTCCCTCTCTCTCTCTCAGATCTCTCTCTATGAATTTTCCCTAAACAACAATGGAAGAGAAGATGGAGGTGAGAGGTTTTTGATGTTTTAAATTGAAGGGGTCGAGCGGCAATGGAGATAGCCAGCGGATGAGGGGAGAAGAAGATGAAAATTGATGAGGGTTTTGGATCTCTCTCTCTCAAACCCCCTTCGGATGAGCTTTAGATGAAGAAAGATGAGATGGGTTTGGGCAATGGAGGGATAGGCAATGGAAGGATAGAGGTGGAAGTGATGGCCATCGGTGATGGAGATGTGGATGGGTTGGATTCCGGTGGCTTGTGGTGGCCGGCGGCGATGGGGTTAAACTCAGAGGGTGGTGAATGGGTTTGGGTGAAAATGGGGAGGGATTTACAGAGACTAGGGGTGGAGATCTGAGATGGGTTTGGGTTCAAGAAAAGGGGTGATTGAGGTGGAGAGGAAGAAGATGGTGGTGGCTAGAGGTGGGCTTGGAGGCTAGCAAAGTCTTGCCGGAATCCATGGAAGCTTACCGGGAAAATGGGTTTTGGCCGCGGATTTGATGGAGGTGGTGGCTGCTAGGGGTGGAGATCTCGATGGTGGTGATGATCGGCGGTAAGGGAGAGACCGAGGAAGATGATAGGTTGAAGGAGACCATGGCCACGGCTCCCTTTTCTCCCTCTTCTCTGCAAATCCCTCTCTCGCTCTCTGCATCTGGGTTTCTCCCTCTCTCCCCCGTTTTTCTCTTCTCCTCCCTCCTCCTTTTTCTGAAAAATCAAGAAAAACCATCTCTAGTTTTCAAAAATCTCAGATCCAGATCTGAGATTTTCTCTCAAAATCTCAGATCTAGATCTGAGATTTTCTCTCTGATTTTTGAAACGAAAATGGATTTTCTTCTTCTCCAAATCTTCGTCCGATGGCTTTATGCTAAATTTTGACTCATCTATTCTATTCCAGGACAGCCCCCTTGTAGATGATTCACTCCCCTTTTGGATTCGTACTACGCACACTGCCCTGCCTCGTTCACTGAGCAAACGCACTCGGATCTCGACGAAATTTTACGGAGACTTATGGGAGACCTTAAGCTACTCTAGGGTTCAATTTGGGATCCCAACTCATTGATTTGACGAGGCTTCGCACAAGTGACGCGAACTCGGGTCCGGTCAAAATGGGGTGTCTACAAAAGGACATATGTATACCGGTTTACAAATTTCCTTTTTTCCAAGGTTTTTTGGAGTTTGCGAACAACTTGAGACGTTTAGAATGGGAGGCGAAGCAAACCCTTTGCATTTGAAAGATATCCGAACTGACAACAATCCGGATGAATCCGGTTGAAGAGGTCCCCTACCTGCAGTTCGCTTCAGATTTTTTCTCTGAAATATGGAATTGGAATTAGACATTGGGATTTTTTCGGTGGAATTGAGCGAGTGTGCGTGATAATTTTTGTGCCAAAGTTAGTTCGGATGCTTTGTTTAAAAGGGTTTCGATCGACGGTTTTCTGGGAGCTATAAATTAGTTTCGGACTGCAGGGAGATAATGTAAAGATGGCAAGGAAGTGTAAATGACTCTTTTTGGGTAATAGTTTGTAGGGATGGGACTTCTTGGGGATTTTTAGTTTTGGTTTCTTTGGTAAAAGAAGTGAATGTTGGGAAGACCTGGATGGTGGTTGAACACTGTATAGACATCCGGATGTACTTGTTTTGTTTATCTCTTTTGGTCTGGTGCTGGCATGTCGGTCCAGTCCACCTTAATATTTTGTATTGCAGGATGAGAGTACTGCCCCAACTGCTATCATGATATTAATGAAATATGTCAATTTAAAAAAAATATATATAATGCAGATTCACTCATGAAACCAACTTGATAGAGGAAGAAGATGAGATTTGATAGAAGGAAATTGTTCTCTTGATGTTGAACACACATAGAATGAAGCCCAAGTTGGTACACTAGTTAAAGTTTAGAGATTTTAAATTTCACTTTAATTCCTTTAAAAGAAGATACAATGCCCAAAACCTAGGCTACTTGAAGAATAAAATTTCTTAACTATACTTAGCTTTCCTAAGGTACTACTAACACACTAACAAATGTAATTATAAATATAGTAAATGACTTGTACAATTCCAAAACAAAAGAAGAAACTTAAGTCCCAAGAACATTCACTCCTAAAAGAGTAGATTGCAAACATATCAAAGTCAATGTAGTAAGTTCCAATGTAACCAAGTAATATAGCAAGATCCCAATGTAGTTGAGTCAATGTAGCAAAGTTCTCATGTTGGAACATTAAATGGAGAAGGTGCAAGGCATGCTCAATGTATGTAGTAAGTTCCAAGATAGTCAAGTGGTCAAGCTAAGGTTTAAAACATATCACACATTAATTCTTTCTCTATCACCCTTGTTCAGAGTTCTTTAAAAATTTCCAAGATGGATATCATCTTTGCTTTCTCCGGTCCGATTGGTTAGCTGATTCAACTGAAGCATGATTGGTGCTCTTCATTTGGGCTTGAGCATCTATATCCATCATGCTAAGGACATTAGTGATGTCACATGGAGACCGGCCAACTTCTTGTATAAGATGAGAGCTTTGTAGAGGAGGAGAAATTTTCCTCTACTTTTAACCTAACCACAGCCGCCCCCCCCCCCGGCAAGCGCAGCTTCTCAACTTGTCAAATCTGGCTCTTCCATGGATTCATTGTATACTGGGCACATTTGAAATCCTGTTTTCTCTTATTATATCCTATCTTTCTTTAAAAAAAACATTAAAGAATAACAATTGATCAAAATGAGAAATAAATATTTTTCTTTTGTATTCAATAAAAGGATCTCCCTATAATTTGCCTAACTTAAATTCTGCCTTGGGGAAAGAGGAATGTTTAAATGTGTCGATATCTTGGTCATGAGGAATGCTTCACTACATTGAGGTGACTCCCTATATTGCGTAGTGGGTCCTACCATATGGCCCATCCATTTGATGAGTCTTGCTTTTAGATATCTTGTGGCAAGAAGATCATGCCAATTGCCGGATTCTCACATCCAATAATATATTTTCTTTTTCTCATTGAACCAATTGTTCAACCTCAACATAAAATATACACATTGTTGGGCCATAGGATTGCACAAATGGCATTATGTTTGGGCTAATAGGAGATCCAAAGCAAGGCCCATCGAATGAATAGGTCATATCTATCAAAGGTGGGCACTTGTACTATTTATAGGGACACCCTGTCCCATTTCTAGGAACACCACTAGTACAATTTTTAATTGAAAAATGGTATCCCCGCTATTAAACTTAGGAATGTCACCATGTCTGTTTGTCTTCTGTATGTGAAGAGTAGAAGCAAATCACATAAAACAAACGTATGTGTGAGGAAACATCTTGATTGACGAAACATCCGACCAAAGAACACACTCAAGGCAAAATGGAAATAACCACAAGAATCACAAAAAAACACCAATACAGAAAGCACGCATGAATTTATGTGATTCGGCACAGTGGCCTAAATCCTCAGGTGAGATCAAATCATCTACTATTAGAGAAAAGATAACAAGATTACAAAATCGGGATAAACACAATCCCATAAACCGTAACCCTATTTGCTCTTCCATGGAAATACTTCTCTCTCAAAGACTCAACCCCCTTTCTTTGTACAAGAAAGAAAGCCCCTTTTATCTCTAAAAAAGGAAACCGCAAGAAAGAAAAACAATCTCAACTTCTTGTCTTCCTTTTTTTTGAAAGGTAATATTATAAATAAAGGAAAAAAAAACAGTAGACCGAAATGGAAGTCCCATAATTACAATAGATAACGAGAAGACAAAAGAGTCGAAATATACAATCAACGGCACACCACTCCTCAAGGAGGAAGGTGGTCAAACCACCTAATAGGACCACCAGATACTCCACACTTGGCAAGCACATCCGCCTTATCATTTGCCGATCTTCTGACATGTTGATATCCATAGAAGACCCCGAAGTTATATCACCAATCTCATCAAACACGGAAAGAAATCTCCACGGAGGAGCCATCCCACCTTTCAGCCAACGAATCACATTTAGCGAATCCCCTTCAAAAATGGTCTGATCCAGCAGACTTCTATCAATATGCAAAATGCCAAAATGCGCAGCCTTCACTTCAGCTTCAAAGGTATCACAAACACCTATAGAGCCATAGTATGCCCACACTACTCCCCCCTCTTCGTTATGACACACTCCTCCCACCCCAGCCGGACCCGGATTGCCGAAGCTCGCTCCATCAAAATTAACCTTAAGCATATTTTGAGGAGGCGACTCCCACCTTTGCGAGACAAGAGCTCTACAATCAACACTAAAACAAACCTCCCTCCAACCTTCCCAAAGATCATAAGTCGATACAAACCGGAAAGAAGGAAGGCATCTCACGCAAGATATAACCAAGGTGATAATCTTCAAGTAGATCCAATGAGGGTTCTTTGCTTTCACCTCAAATATCCTAGCATTACTCTCCTTCCAAATAGACCACCACGTAGCAAGTAAACAAAAATTCCACAAAGTTTTCCCTTTTTCCTTCTAAGGAACCCCTCCCCACTGATACAATAACGACGGAATAGACCTTGGGAAAACCCAACAAATACCAAATCTCATGAAAATGAACCGCCAAATGAGCCGAGTAAAATAACAATGCATAAACAAATGATCCACAGATTCCCCATCTTGCAGGCATAGGGGGCAATGATCGATAAGCCACATACCACGGTTTCTCAGAAAATTGATAGTTTGTATTTTGTCACGACAAACAGCCCAACCAAAGATACAAACTCTAGGTGGGCAATGAAATTTCCATACCTTTGCCGAATATGAAGGGTTAGAAATGGGCAATAAACTCTTATAGAAAGATTTGACCGAGAAAGACCCAGAAGGTTCCTCAGTCCAAAGCCTTTTATCCTCTCCATTCCTCTTAATATAACATCCCTCAAGAAGGACCCGCAGGCTAGAGGCCAATTCGACCTCCCACTCAAAAAAAGATCTTCTAAACCCCGGATTCCACACAAAGACACCATCATTCAGGTCGAAGCAATCGCTACTAATGACCTTAACCCAGGACCTATCAAGCTACTAATGACCTTAACCCAGGACCTATCAAGCTCCTCCCCAAATCTCCATAACCATTTGCCCAAAAGCGCATGGTTGAATTCCTTAACTCTCCTGATGCCCAACCTGCCCATCTTGATGGGGACACAAACATCTTCCCATTTGACCAAAGCAATCCATTTATTTTCCTTATTCCCGCCCCACAAGAATCTTCGCTGGATCTGTTCAATTCGCAGAGAGACACTCACAGGGCATTTAAATAAAAACATGAAGTAAATAGGTATGTTGGACAATACAGCCTTCACCAACACAAGCCTACCACCACGAGATACTAGATTCCTTTTCCGTGAGCCCAATCTTCTCTCAATCCTCTCAATTATAGGATCCCACAAGTCTTTATTCGGTCTGCTCACCCCCAACGGAAGACCCAAATACGGGAAGGGAGCGAATCCGACTGACACCCCAGGATCAAAGCTATCTCCTGAGCCCTCTCCTCAGAAATATTCAAGGCAAATATTTTAGACTTGTGGAAATTAGATTTTTGACCTGAAATGAGCTCATAACATCTCAGAATGGCTTTTAAGTTTCGCACTTGACCAAACTCCGGTTCACAAAACAATAAAGTATCATCAACAAATTGCAAATGGGAGACCTCCACCTCATCCAGACCGATCCTAAAACATCTAAAAAGATCAAGACCACTCCCCACCACCAATAACCTACTAAGGATTTCTGCAACTATGACAAATAATAAAGGGGATAATGGATCTCCCTGTCTAAGTCCTCGAGAGGACTTAAAGAATCCCTTAGGAGATCCGTTGATGAGGATAGAAAACCAAGCAGAGGAAACACAACTCTTCATCCACGAACGCCATAGACATCCAAAACCCATTCTCCCTAAAGAGAAATCCAGGCATCCCCAATACACTCTATCATAAGCTTTCTCCATGTCCAATTTACAAAGAATGCCTTTCTTTCGAAGTTTTCTATATGAGTCAATGGCCTCATTCGCAATCAAGGAACAGTCTAAAATTTGTCTCTTCTCAACGAATGCGCATTGATAATCCGATATGATTGATGGAAGTACCCTCTTTAAACGCTCAGTTAAAACTTTAGCCAAAACCTTATAGAGGCACCCCACAAGACAAATAGGCAATTTTTAGGAACACCACTGGTGCAATTTTTAATTGAAAAATGGTATCCCCACTATTGAAGTTCGGAATGTCACTATATCTGTTTGTACACTGTGTATAAAAAATAGAATCAAATCACATAAAAATAATAATATGTGTGTGTGAAAATCATGTCCTAAGATCTATCCAATCAGAGAACACACAAATTTACGTGATTCGGCACAATTAGTGGCCTACCTCCACGGGTGATATCAATTCTTTCACTATTAGAGAACAGATAACAAGATTACAAAAGTGGGATTAACAGAATCCCGTAAACTCATAATCCTCTTTGCTATTCTATGGACATCCTTCTATCTCAAGCCCCATTCTTTGTACAAGAAAACCCCTTTTATCTCTACAAAAGGAAATCACAGAGAGAAAAACAATCTCACATTCTTCTCTTCCTACACCCAAGGAAAGAACACCAAGAGAAAATACTCTCACCCTTTTTCTCGTATCTCCTCTTCTCTACACTAGAGAAAATCCGAACAACACTAGTGTTCTTCTCCACCCTCTCTTTCACTTCTTTTTCTCATTTTTTTAAGAAAACCCATGTTGCAAGAGAATAAGTGTGCACCTCTTTCAAATCTTAAATACAAACTCCACTTGTTTTTACGCTTGGATGTACATATCACAACAATATGGTTGGTGCCTTTTTTTTCTCTCAAATACCAATTTGCAACCACCTCAAAATCTTCTGATCTGACGGCCGGTTAGAATTACCAGATCAGTATGGCCCATGGCCCATCCATGATTGGGCTCACTGAATTATTGCCGTCTATACTTCACAAGGGAAACAAAAAGCAACCACATGACTCCCATGTTAAGACATTTCCTTATCTCCTCTGTCGTTCTCCTTACCCAGCCTAAATTAAATTGAACAACGTCTCCATAAAGGACCGTTACGTTAAAAAATTACAATAATGGGAACCTCTGTAGAACCTCATAAATAAGAAGGCTGGGCCTTCTGGACTATGTGACACAAGTAATAACATGAAACCAAATTGGGTGTTTGATTATCTATACAAAAAGTTGTCACTCTCCCTATCCAAATCAGATCACTTGCCCAGGCACGTAGCATGTCAATCTCACCACCACAATAACAATAAACTATACTAAGAGCAATGAATCCCTTCCAATCTAATCTCTCCCTCTATATAAACTCAGACCACCTTACCTTATCACATCATATCATCTACAATTTCAGTACTCCATGGCTTCAGCTCACCAATGCTACTTGGTGGCCTTCTTTGTTCTAGGAATTTGGGCTTCTCAAGCCATGTCCCGCACGCTCCCTGAGGCATCCATGTCCGAGAAGCATGAGCAATGGATGGCACATTACGGTCGCTCGTACAAGGACGCAACAGAGAAGGAGCAACGTTTCAAGATATTCAAGAGCAATGTCGAATTCGTAGAATCTTTCAACAATGAAGAGGACAAATCCTACAAGCTAAGTGTTAACGAATTTGCAGACCAAAGTAATGAAGAGTTCAAAGCCTCTCGTAATGGATTTAAGACATCCTCAACTAGGGCAGTGGAAAAGGCTTTCAGTTTCAAGTATGAGAATGTTAGTGCAGTGCCATCTAGCATGGACTGGAGAAAGAAAGGAGCTGTAACACCCATCAAAGACCAAGGACAATGCGGTGAGCTTTATTATATATAGTTTCTATCTAGTGTTTTCTTTTTCAAAAAAAAAAAAGAAAGATAAAATTGGGCAGTGATAAATCGACTCCCAAATATCTTAAATCGACTCCCCATGTGTCTTTCTCTCTCCTCTGGGTTAGAGAGAGAAAGACACATGGGGAGTCGATTTAAAATATTAGGGAGTCGATTTATCAATCCCCATAAACTTTATTAAATAAAAGATGATCACAAGTGCACTTCAGGGGGAGAGATGGCCCCATATATATAAGTTAGCTCTAGAAGCTCCCAATTTGGCAAGGCAATCGGCCAAATCGTTGGTACTTCTAGGTACGAGAAAAAAATGAGAAAGCATCATGCATACAATGATCTCTAGTCCCATCCAATAGATTGGATCTCCACGGACTGACTTTAATCCCTTTGACCCACAACATGATATTTCTATCTAGTACTTCTTAGCTACAAAAATGGTATCTCACTTTGTTATCCAGTGGTTTCTAACTTCTAATGAAATGTGGAAAATATATAGGAAGTTGTTGGGCATTCTCAGCGGTTGCAGCCATGGAAGGAATTACCCAACTCAGGATGGGTAAATTGATATCTCTATCCGAACAGGAAGTAGTCGACTGTGATACGGGCGGTGTGGATCAAGGATGTGAAGGTGGTCTCATGGACGATGCTTTCAAATTCATTCAACACAACAAAGGCCTTACAACTGAAACAAGTTATCCTTACAAGGGAGTTGATGGGACTTGCAACACCAAGAAGGCAGCTACCCACGCGGCAAAGATCAATGGCTATGAAGATGTGCCAGCCAATAGCGAGAAGGCTCTATTGAAGGCTGTGGCAAACCAACCCATTTCAGTTGCAATTGATGCTGGTGGATCTGCCTTTCAATTCTACTCAAGTGGTGTCTTCACTGGGGATTGTGGAACCCAACTCGACCATGGTGTTACCGCTGTGGGTTATGGAAAAAGTAGTGATGGGACCAAGTACTGGCTAGTAAAGAATTCGTGGGGCAGTGCATGGGGTGAAAATGGATACATAAGGATGCAAAGGGATGTTGCCGCTAAGGAAGGCCTCTGTGGTATTGCCATGGAATCCTCTTATCCAACTGCGTAGTAGATGATACTTCTTTGTAGTAGATGATACTTCTTTCAGTTCCTTATATCCCTTCTACTTATGTCATTTCCATGTGACAGCCTTGTTATATATTTTATGTAAAAATTGCCCAGCGGGAAGGCCTTAAAAGTAGTTTTCTCTTGTAATTCTAATAATATATGGTTGTTTATGTTTATCCAATGATGCAATCCAAAAATTAGCAGCAAATTTTGAGGATGGTTATTTTAGGAAGATTCATGAATGGAAGTTTTATAAGTGGAAAATACGAAAGTTTCCGTGAATAAGGAACTATTTTTGGAAGACAAGAAGTTGAGATTGTTTTTCTTTCTTGCGGTTTCCTTTTTTAGAGATAAAAGGGGCTTTTTTCTTTCTTGTACAAAGAAAGGGGTTTGTACAAGAAAGAAAGCCCCTTTCTTTGTACAAGAAAGAAAGCCCGTTTTATCTCTAAAAAAAGAGCACCTTTTATCTCTAAAAAAGGAAACCGCAAGAAAGAAATACAATCTCAACTTCTTGTCTTCCTACACATGAGGAAATAACACCAACAGAAAAAATTCTCATGCTTTTTCCCTTCTCATCTTCTCTGCACAAGAGAAAATCCGAACCACACGTGTGTTCTTCTCCACCCGATCTCTTCCAAGACATAAGCCGTCACTCCTTTTTCTCATATTTTAAGAAAACCCAGGTTGCAAGAAAATCCCCGAGCACCTTGGTATATAGTATAACCCTATATATGTTTTAATATAAGCCCAATAAGATAATGGACCGGTGTAGTGGGCCTAAATGGGCTAGAGTCCTTTAACTAGTCAATAACCCTAGTGTATCTCTATATATAGGGGTTGGAGGCAGCAGTCTAGGTGTTCCAAACTAGCTACCTAGGGTGTAATGCTTCAAGCAACCTTCGCTTGATTCTACATCTTTCAAATTTGAAATACAAACTCTACTTGTTTTCATGCATGCAGGTAATACGGATTCAAAACCCTTCCCCAAAACATCACAAATTGTTTCTCAACTACCAATTTGCACACACATCAAAATTCTTCAGATCCGACGCTTAGTGTGTATATCACATCCATGATGAGACTCACTGGATGATTGGGCTATATCACATACACACGTGCCATCTATACGTAAGGCAAAGTGTGTATAACCGGGTAACTTAATTACCTGGTAAGACGTTTCCTTATCCCCTCTGTCGTTCTCCTTAAAGCAGCCTTAATTTAAATTGCACAACGTCTCCATAAAGGACCGTTACGTGAAAAATACAATGATAGGAACCTGTATAACATTATAAATAATAAGGCTGGGCCTTCTAGACTATGTGACAGAAGTAGTAACATGAAACCAAACTCGTTGGTTGATTATCTATACAAAAAATTGTCACTCTCCCTATCCAAATCAGATCACTTGCCCAGGCACGTAGCAAGTCAATCTCACCACCACAATAACAGTAAAATACTAGAGTAATGAATTCCTTCCAATCTAATCTCTCCCTCTATATAAACTCAGACCACCTTACATTATCACATCATCTACAATCTCAGTACTCCATGGCTTCAACTTACCAATGCTACTTGGTGGCCTTCGTTGTTTTGGGAGTATGGGCTTCTCAAGCCACATCCTGCACGCTCCCTGAGGTGTCCATGTCGGAGAAGCATGAGCAATGGATGACACAGTACGCGCGCTCGTACAACGACGCAACAAAAAAGGAGCTACATTTCAAGATATTCAAGAGCAATGTCGAATTCATAGAATCTTTCAACAATGAAGGGGACAAACCCTACAAGCTGAGTGTTAACGAATTTGCAGACCAAAGTAATGAAGAGTTCAAAGCCTCACGTAATGGATTTAGGACCTCCCCGACAAGTGCATCGGAAAGGACGTCCACCTTCAAGTATGAAAACGTCAGTGCAGTGCCATCTAGTATGGACTGGAGAAAGAGAGGTGCTGTAACACCCATCAAGGACCAAGGCCAATGCGGTAAAGTTTTATTACGTACTTTGCTACCTATTAAGTGTGTCATAGTTTCTATCTGGTTGTTTCTTAGCTATGAAAGAACAAAAAGGGCACCTGACTTTATTATCTAATGGTTTCTTTCTTCTAATGAAATGTGGAAAATAGGATGTTGTTGAGCTTTCTCAGCAGTTGCAGCCACAGAATGAATTGCCCAACTTAAGACAGGTAAGTTGATATCTCTATCTGAACAGGAGGTAGTTGATTGTGACACTGGTGGTGTGGATCAAGGATGTGAAGGTGGTCTCATGGACGACGCCTTCAAATTCATTCAACACAACAAAGGCCTTACAACTGAAACCAGTTATCCTTATAAGGGAGTTGATGGGACTTGCAACACCAAGAAGGCAGCTACCCATGTGGCAAAGATCAATGGCTATGAAGATGTGCCGGCCAACAGCGAGAAGGCTCTATTGAAGGCTGTGGCAAACCAACCCATTTCTGTTGCAATTGATGCTCTTGGATCTGCCTTTCAATTCTACTCAAGTGGTGTCTTCACAGGGGCTTGTGGTACTGAACTCGACCATGGCGTTACTGCTGTGGGTTATGGAACAAGTAGCGATGGGAACAAGTACTGGCTAGTCAAGAATTCGTGGGGCAGTGGGTGGGGTGAAAATGGATACATAAGGATGCAAAGGGATGTCGCCGCTAAGGAAGGCCTCTGTGGTATTGCCATGGAATCCTCTTTCCCAACAACGTGATAGATGACACTTCTTCTTTTCCTTCTTTATATCGTATCATCTCTGTAAAAAGTTGCCTACCCAGAAGCCCTAATAAGTAGTTTTGTCTTGTAATTACAATAATATATGGTTGTTTATGTTTATCTATCGCAACAACTCGTTTGAGAGAAAATGTCGAAAAAACTAGCAAGAACTCTGGGCAACCAATTAAGTTTAGTTGGCCCAATAAATGTGTTGTTTTAGCTAAAAGTACTCAAATTGCTTCTCCATTATAGTTGGTATTCTTTAAGTTTTAAAGGTAAAGAAAAATGTTATAGGGGGTGAATTTATCCTCAAGTTGTTACGAACCCGAATCGGTTCATAACATGATTGATCTTCTTAGAGGGAAGATCAGCCTCTTGATCCACTTCAAGGGAAGGATCAATCCTCCATTGTGCACAAAGACACTTTTTGAAATAATTTTCTTCATTCTTCTAGGAAGGCTGAGTACAAGTTATTTAAAGAAAAGCCCTAATCTAGATAATCCTCATCTCTAAGACTCCTACACATCCCAAACAACTACAAAGCAAATCTTACAATTAATAAAATCTAAACTAATTTATTCCATCACAAGTGGGTCCCATCTAGGCACGTAGCATTCCACCTGCCTTGAAATCAACCTTATCCCCAAGGTTGGAGAATAACCGCAGATCAATTGGTGAAAAATAAGATCTTGCGCAGTTTCCGAATGTCTTTTTTTCTGTCTCTCTGCTTTCTTCTTCTCTTTGTCTAGCGCTTGGTCATCATTTCGCATATCGTCGCCAAGGGTCGCGATAACTCCATCTTCAAACGATTCTCACATTGTTGCTCATCAAAGCTCATTCGTTGTGTCATTTTGGAAGGATTGGAACGTTGACACACGGACGATTGTGGGTGGGGAGGGTGGGGATCTTTTCGATGGTGTTCGATAGTGTGAGCGGAACGGTAGACTCTTCGGAGACAATGGGCTTGTTCGGCAAGGCTTCTCATTCTCGCCCAATCAAAGGGGCGAGAAACGGGTAGATGAGAATCGTGAGAAGCGACTATTTGTTGCTCCATAGAATCCTATTTTTTAGGCAAACTTTTAGAAACGGACCTTTGCGGGTCAACTTGCCGAACGCAATTTTTGAGATATTTTTGCTTTTAAGCATTCTCCACACCTAAAAACCAGGAGAATCCCATAAATAGATGGTTACCGAACAGGCCTGAAGTTTCTTTTGTGGCTTTTTGCCCTTTTCTTGTGGCTTGATTTTTTTTCTCTCTTCTTCTTTTTTCTTCTTCTGTTTCGCCGTTTCCTTTTTTTTCGTTATCCCGATTTTGTTCAAGCCTTCCACAAACCGTCGATATCCTTCCATCATTTCCAAAACGAGTGCTTTGATCTTATGAAGATCTCCACGCATCAAATCCAAAATCTCTGAAGAAGTAGCCATGGCATAGGATCAAACTGCTCTGATATCAATTATTACGAACCCAAATCGATTTATAACATGATTGATCTTCTTAGAGGGAAGATCAGCCTCTTGATCCACTTCGAGGGAAGGATCAATCCTCTATTGTGCACAAAGACACTTTCAGAAACAATTTTCTTCATTCATGCGTACAAGCTATTTAAAGAAGCTCTCTGATCTGGATAATCCTTATCTCTAATTAAGACTCATGCACTTCCCAAACAACTACAAAGCAAATCCTACAATTAATAAAATCTAAACTAATTTATTCCATCATAGTCCATCTAGGCACGTAACACAAGCAGTGAACCATTCTCACAGAAACTGTTGAGGGAGGGGGGATTTTATCGGTTCCGGGGTGGGGGGAGTAGGGGATGGGGTGGGATATCATTTCCCTTAATATATCTATAATCAGTCATGATAAATGCTTCACTACATTGAGGTGACTCCCTATATGGCGTAGTGGGTCCCACCATTGATAGATATCGCCTATGCATTTAAGGAGTCTTACTTTTAGATATCTTTTCGCAAGAAGTTCATGCTAATTGCCGGATCTCACATCCGATAATTTGTTAAATTTTTTATTATTTTTTTGAGAGCCTATAATATGTAATTTTTTCCTCACACTGAATAGTACGTAATTGTTTCTCGTGGAACCAACGGTTCACGCTCAACATAAAAAAAAAACATTATTGGGCCATAGGATTGCCCAAATGGCATTATTTTCGGGCTTATAGGAGATCCAAATTGCAAGGCCTATCAAATGAACGGGTCAGATCAATCAAAGGGGGCACCTGTACTATTTATAGGAACACCCCCCCATGTATGTAATCTGTATAGAAAGGCACTCGTACCATTTATAGGAACACCACTGGTGCAATTTTTAATTGAAAAATGGTATCCCCACTATTGAAGTTTGGAATGTCACCATATCTGCTTGTACACTGTGTATAAAAAATAGAATCAAATCACATAAAAAATAATAATATGTGTGTGTGAAAATCATGTCCTAAGATCTATCCAATCAGAGAACACTCAAATTTACGTGATTCGGCACAATTAACACAAGATTGTGTTAATTCTTTCACTATTGAGAACAGATAACAAGATCACAAAAGTGGGATTAACACAATCCCGTAAACTCATAATCCTCTTTGCTATTCTATGGACATCCTTCTATCTCAAGCCCCATTCTTTGTACAAGAAAACCGCTTTTATCTCTACAAAAGGAAATCACAGAGAGAAAAACAATCTCACATTCTTCTCTTCCTACACCCAAGGAAAGAACACCAAGAGAAAATACTCTCACCCTTTTTCTCGTATCTCCTCTTCTCTACACTAGAGAAAATCCGAAAACACTAGTGTTCTTCTCCACCCTCTCTTTCACTTCTTTTTCTCATTTTTTAAGAAAACCCATGTTGCAAGAGAATAAGTGTGCACCTCTTTCAAATCTTAAATACAAACTCCACTTGTTTTTACCCATGCCTGTACATATCACAACAATATGGTTGGTGCCTGTTTTTTTCTCTCAACTACCAATTTGCAACCACCTCAAAACTTCTGATCTGACGGTTAGAATTACCAGATCAGTATGGCCCATGGCCCATCCATGATTGGGCTCACTGAATTATTGCCGTCTATACTTAACAAGGGAAACAAAAGGCAACCAGATGACTCCCATGTTAAGACATTTCCTTATCTCCTCTGTCGTTCTCCTTACCCAGCCTTAAATTAAATTGAACAACGTCTCCATAAAGGACCGTTACGTTAAAAAATTACAATAATGGGAACCTCTGTAGAACCTTATAAATAAGAAGGCTGGGCCTTCTGGACTATGTGACAGAAGTAATAACATGAAACCAAATTGGGTAGTTGATTATCTATACAAAAAAATGTCACTCTCCCTATCCAAATCAGATCACTTGCCCAGGCACGTAGCATGTCAATCTCACCACCACAATAACAATAAACTACACTAAGAGCAATGAATCCCTTCCAATCTAATCTCTCCCTCTATATAAACTCAGACCACCTTACATTATCACATCATATCATCTACAATCTCAGTACTCCATGGCTTCAACTCACCAATGCTACTTGGTGGCCTTCTTTGTTCTAGGAATTTGGGCTTCTCAAGCCATGTCCCGCACGCTCCCTGAGGCGTCCATGTCCGAGAAGCATGAGCAATGGATGGCACATTACGGTCGCTCGTACAAAGACGCAACAGAGAAGGAGCAACGTTTCAAGATATTCAAGAGCAATGTCGAATTCATAGAATCTTTCAACAATGAAGGGGACAAATCCTACAAGCTAAGTGTTAACGAATTTGCAGACCAAAGTAATGAAGAGTTCAAAGCCTCTCGTAATGGATTTAAGACATCCTCAACTAGGGCAGTGGAAAGGACTTTCAGTTTCAAGTATGAGAATGTTAGTGCAGTGCCATCTAGCATGGACTGGAGAAAGAAAGGCGCTGTAACACCCATCAAAGACCAAGGACAATGCGGTGAGCTTTATTATATATAGTTAGCTACCTACTATTAAGTGTCATAGCTTCTATCTAGTGTTTTTTTTTTTTTGAAAGAAAAAGAAAGATAAAATTTATTAAATAAAAGATGATCACAAGTGCACTTCAGGGGGAGAGATGGCCCCATATACAAGTTAGCTCTAGAAGCTCCCAATTTGGCAAGGCAATCGGCCAAATCGTTGGTTCTTCTAGATACGAGAAAAATTGAGAAAGCATCATGCATACAATGATCTCTAGTCCCATCCAATAGATTGGATCTCCACGGACTGACTTTAATCCCTTTAACCCACAACACGATATTTCTATCTAGTACTTCTTAGCTACAAAAATGGTACCTCACTTTGTTATCTAGTGGTTTTTAACTTCTAATGAAATGTGGAAAATATATAGGAAGTTGTTGGGCATTCTCAGCGGTTGCAGCAATGGAAGGAATTACCCAACTCAGGATGGGTAAATTGATATCTCTATCCGAACAGGAAGTAGTCGACTGTGATACTGGCGGTGTGGATCAAGGATGTGAAGGTGGTCTCATGGACGATGCCTTCAAATTCATTCAACACAACAAAGGCCTTACAACTGAAACAAGTTATCCTTACAAGGGAGTTGATGGGACTTGCAACACCAAGAAGGCAGCTACCCACGCGGCAAAGATCAATGGCTATGAAGATGTGCCGGCCAATAGCGAGAAGGCTCTATTGAAGGCTGTGGCAAACCAACCCATTTCTGTTGCAATTGATGCTGGTGGATCTGCCTTTCAATTCTACTCAAGTGGTGTCTTCACTGGGGATTGTGGAACCCAACTCGACCATGGTGTTACCGCTGTGGGTTATGGAAAAAGTAGTGATGGGACCAAGTACTGGCTAGTAAAGAATTCGTGGGGCAGTGCGTGGGGTGAAAATGGATACATAAGGATGCAAAGGGATGTTGCCGCTAAGGAAGGCCTCTGTGGTATTGCCATGGAATCCTCTTATCCAACTGCGTAGTAGATGATACTTCTTTGTAGTAGATGATACTTCTTTCAGTTCCTTATATCCCTTCTACTTATGTCGTTTCCATGTGACAGCCTTGTTATATATTTTATGTAAAAATTGCCCAGCGGGAAGGCCTTAAAAGTAGTTTTCTCTTGTAATTCTAATAATATATGGTTGTTTATGTCTATCTAATGATGCAATCCAAAATTTAGCACCAAATTTTGAGGATGGTTCTTTTAGGAAGATTCACAAATGGAAGTTTCATAAGTGGAAAATACGAAAGTTTCCGTGAATAAGGAACTATTTTTGGAAGACAAGAAGTTGAGATTGTTTTTCTTTCTTGCGGTTTCGTTTTTTAGAGATAAAAGGGGCTTTCTTTCTTGTACAAAGAAAGGGGTTTGTACAAGAAAGAAAGCCCCTTTCTTTGTACAAGAAAGAAAGCCCGTTTTATCTCTAAAAACGGAGCACCTTTTATCTCTAAAAAAGGAAACCGCAAGAAAAAAAAACAATCTCAACTTCTTGTCTTCCTACACATGAGGAAATAACACCAAGACAAAAAATTCTCATGCTTTTTCCCTTCTCAACTTCTCTGCACAAGAGAAAATCCGAACCACACGTGTGTTCTTCTCCACCCGATCTCTTCCAAGACATAAGCCTTCACTTCTTTTTCACATATTTTAAGAAAACCCATGTTGCAAGAGAATCCCCGAGCACCTTGGTATATAGTATAACCCTATATATGTTCTAATATAATCCGAATAAGATAATGAACGGGTGTAATGTGCCTACATGGGCTAGAATCATTTAACCAGTCAATAACCCTAGTGTATCTCTATATATAGGGGTTGGAGGCAGCAGTCTAGGTGTTCCAAGAAGGCAGCTACCCATGCGGCAAAGATCAATGGCTATGAAGATTTGCCGGCCAATAGGGAGAAGGCTCTATTGAAGGCTGTCGCAAACCAACCCATTTCTGTTGCAATTGATGCTGGTGGATCTGCCTTTCAATTCTAGTGTCTTCACTGGGGATTGTGGTACCCAACTTGACCATGGTGTTACCGCTGTGGGTTATGGAAAAAGTAGTGATGGGACCAAGTACTGGCTAGTAAAGAATTCGTGGGGCAGTGGGGTGAAAATGGATACATAAGGATGAAAAGGGATGTTGCCGCTAAGGAAGGCCTCTGTGGTATTGCCATGGAATCCTCTTATCCAACTTTGTAGTAGATGATACTTCTTTCCGTTCCTTATATCCCTTCTACTTATGTCGTTTCCATGTGAGAGCCTTGTTATATATTTTATGTAAAAATTGCCCAGCGGGAAGGCCTTAAAAGTAGTTTTCTCTTGTAATTCTAATAATAGATGGTTGTTTATGTTTATCCAATCCATCACCTTTTTTGACAGAAAGTGTCGAAAAACTGGCAATAACTGCTAGCAACACGGGAATTCCGTTTGGAGAAAAGCACGATGCCATCTATTGTGACGCGTGTGCAAGAATACAAAAAGGAGAGCATACCTGGGTCCTTTCGAAATGAAAATACTAGTCTGATTCTGATAACGAACTCTTTTCTTTACCCGAAGAAGAAGTTTCGAATAGGGGTCGAATGGCGCCTTACTAATAGGGGAATTGGGCTAGTAGAAACTCAAATCTTTCATCTCCGGGTCGAGACTGCTATTATTGCTTGCGCACAAAAAATGCAAACAAGAAAATAGAGTGAAAACAACCAAATCGTCATCATTTTCGCTCCTGCCTTTGTTTTCAGCATGGGGCCCATTTGAGAAGTGTTTTCTAAAATGCTTTGTAGTCAACCATAACCTGACCCAATTTTGTGGTAAAAGCTCTAGCCAAATTCTGAAAAATCTACCCGAGTTGCACCCCTAAGTAGATTGCCCTCTCTTATTCTAACTTATGATTGTACATTGCCGGTAAATATATATAATGCAGATTCAGAAGGATTATAGGATGATTGCCGAAGAAAATTTTCCTGTAACAGTTACTTACAATATAAAGGACATATGTATACCGGTTTATAAATTTCCTTTTGCCAAGGTTTTTTGGAGTTCGCGAAGAACTTGAGACATTTAGAATGGGAGGCGAAGCAAACCCTTTGCATTTGAAAGATATCCGAACTGATAACAATCCGGATGAATCCAGTTGAAGAGATCCCCTACCTGTAATTCGCTTCAGATTTTTTCTCTGAAAATATGGAATTGGAATTAGACATTGGGATTTTATCGGTGGAATTGAGCGAGTGTGCGTGATAGTTTTTGTGCCAGAGTTAGTTCGGATGCTTTGTTTAAAAGGGTTTCGATCGACGGTTTCCTGGGAGCTATAAATTAGTTTCGGACTGCAGGGAGATAATGTAAAGATGGCAAGGAAGTGTAAATGACTCTTTTTGGGTAATAGTTTGTAGGGATTGGACTTCTTGGGGATTTTTAGTTTTGGTTTCTTTGGTAAAAGAAGTGAATGTTGGGAAGACCTGGATGGTGGTTGAACACTGTATAGACATCCGGATGTACTTGTGTTGTTTATCTCTTCTGCTCTGGTGCTGGCATGTCGGTCCAGTCCACCTTAATATTTTGTATTGCAGGATGAGAGTACTGCCCCAACTGCTATCATAATATTAATGAAATATGTCAATTTTAAAATTAAAAAAAAATATATATATATATATATATATATATATAATGCAGATTCACTCATGAAACCAACTTGATAGAGGAAGAAGATGAGATTTGATAGAAGGAAATTGTTCTCTTGATGTTGAACACACATAGAATGAAGCCCAAGTTGGTACACTAGTTAAAGTTTAGAGATTTTAAATTTCACTTTAATTCCTTTAAAAGAAGATACAATGCCCAAAACCTAGGCTACAATTCAAATCGAAGAATAACATTTCTTAACTATACTTAGCTTTCCTAAGGTACTACTAACACACTAGCAAATGTAATTATAAATAAAGTAAATGACTTGTACAATTCCAAAACAAAAGAAGAAACTTAAGTCCCAAGAACATTCACTCCTAAAAGAGCAGATTTCAAACATATCAAAGTCAATGTAGTAAGTTCCAATGTAACCAAGTAATATAGCAAGATCCCAATGTAGTTGAGTCAATGTAGCAAAGTTCTCATGTTGGAACATTAAATGGAGAAGGTGCAAGGCATGCTCAATGTATGTAGCAAGTTCCAAGATAGTCAAGTGGTCAAGCTAAGGTTTAAAACATATCACACATTAATTCTTTCTCTATCACCCTTGTTCAGAGTTCTTTAAAAATTCCAAGATTGATATCATCTTTGCTTTCTCCGGTCCGATTGGTTAGCTGATTCAACTGAAGCATGATTGGTGCTCTTCTTTTGGGCTTGAGCGTCTATATCCATCATGCTAAGGACATTAGTGATGTCACATGGAGACCGGCTAACTTCTTGTATAAGATGAGAGCTTTGTAGAGGAGGAGAAATTTTCCTCTACTTTTAACCCAACCCGCCCCCCCCCCCCCCCCAACCGGCAAGCGTAGCTTCTCAACTTGTCAAATCTGGCTCTTCCATGGATTCATTGTATACTGGGCACATTTGAAATCCTGTTTTCTCTTATTATATCCTATCTTTCTTTAAAAAAAACATTAAAGAATAACAATTGATCAAAATGAGAAATAAATATTTTTCTCTTGTATTCAATAAAAGGATCTCCCTATAATTTGCCTAACTTAAATGCTGCCTTGGGGAAAGAGGAATGTTTAAATGTGTCGGTATCTTGGTCATGAGGAATGCTTCACTACATTGAGGTGACTCCCTATATTGCGTAGTGAGTCCTACCATATGGCCCATCCATTTGATGAGTCTTGCTTTTAGATATCTTGTGGCAAGAAGATCATGCCAATTGCCGGAATCTCACATCCAATAATATGTTTTCTTTTTCTCATTGAACCAATAGTTCAACCTCAACATAAAATATACACATTGTTGGGCCATAGGATTGCACAAATGGCATTATGTTTGGGCTAATAGGAGATCCAAAGCAAGGCCCCTCGAATGAATAGGTCATATCTATCAAAGGTAGGCACTTGTACTATTTATAGGGACACCCTGTCCCATTTCTAGGAACACCACTAGTACAATTTTTAATTGAAAAATGGTATCCCCGCTATTAAACTTAGGAATGTCACCATGTCTGTTTGTCTTCTGTATGTGAAGAGTAGAAGCAAATCACATAAAACAAACGTATGTGTGAGGAAACATCTTGATTGACGAAACATCCGACCAAAGAACACACTCAAGGCAAAATGGAAATAACCACAAGAATCACAAAAAAGCACCAATACAGAAAGCACCCATGAATTTATGTGATTCGGCACAGTGGCCTAAATCCACAGGTGAGATCAAATCATCTACTATTAGAGAAAAGATAACAAGATTACAAAATCGGGATAAACACAATCCCATAAACCGTAACCCTATTTGCTCTTCCATGGAAATACTTCTCTCTCAAAGACTCAACCCCCTTTCTTTGTACAAGAAAGAAAGCCCCTTTTATCTCTAAAAAAGGAAACCGCAAGAAAGAAAAACAATCTCAACTTCTTGTCTTCCTATTTTTTGAAAGGTAATATTATAAATAAAGGAAAAAAAAAAAAAAACAGGAGACCGAAATGGAAGTCCCATAGTTACAATAGAAAACGAGAAGACAAAAGAGTCGAAATATACAATCAACGGCACACCACTCTTCAAGGAGGAAGGTGGTCAAACCACCTAATAGGACCACCAGATACTCCACACTTGGCAAGCACATCCGCCTTATCATTTGCCGATCTTCTGACATGTTGATATCCATAGAAGACCCCGAAGTTATATCACCAATCTCATCAAACATGGAAAGAAATCTCCACGGAGGAGCCGTCCCACCTTTCAGCCAACGAATCACATTTAGCGAATCCCCTTCAATAATGGTCTGATCCAACAGACTTCTATCAATATGCAAAATGCCAAAATGCGCAGCCTTCACTTCAGCTTCAGAGGTATCACAAACACCTATAGAGCCATAGTATGCCCACACTACTCCCCCCTCTTCGTTATGACACACTCCTCCCACCCCAGCCGGACCCGGATTGCCGAAGCTCGCTCCATCAAAATTAACCTTAAGCATATTTTGAGTAGGCGACTCCCACCTTTGCGAGACAAGAGCTCTACGATCAACACTAAAACAAACCTCCCTCCAACCTTCCCAAAGATCATAAGCCGATACAAACCGGAAAGAAGGAAGGCATCTCACGCAAGATATAACCAAGGTGATAATCTTCAAGTAGATTCAATGAGGGTTCTTTGCTTTCACCTCAAATATCCTAGCATTCCTCTCCTTCCAAATAGACCACCACGTAGCAAGTAAACAAAAGTTCCACAAATTTTTTCCTTTTTCCTTCTAAGGAACCCCTCCCCACTGATGCAATAACGACGGAATAGACCTTGGGAAAACCCAACAAATACCAAATCTCATGAAAATGAACCGCCAAATGAGCCGAGTAAAAGAACAATGCATAAACAAATGATCCACAGATTCCCCATCTTGCAGGCATAGGGGTCAATGATCGATAAGCCACATACCACGGTTTCTTAGAAAATTGATAGTTTGTATTTTGTCACGACAAACAGCCCAACCAAAGATACAAACTCTAGGTGGGCAATGAAATTTCCATACCTTTGCCGAATATGAAGGGTTAGAAATGGGCAATAAACTCTTATAGAAAGATTTGATCGAGAAAGACCCAGAAGGTTCCTCAGTCCAAAGCCTTTTATCCTCTCCATTCCTCTTAATATAACATCCCTCAAGAAGGACCCGCAAGCTAGAGGCCAATTCGACCTCCCACTCAAAAAAAGATCTTCTAAACCCCGGATTCCACACAAAGACACCATCATTCAGGTCGAAGCAATCGCAAACAAAGGCCTCCCTATTAGAAGCCATGCTAAATAATCTCGGGAATCTACATTTAAAGGACATGTCCCCGCACCACACATCATGCCAGAACAAAATTTTATCACCCCTGTAGACTCTAAATCTAACTTTAGACTTGAAAAGAGATGTCATTTTTAAGATATCTCTCCATACCGACAGCCCTTTTTTCGCAAACGAGTCCATGGATTCCCATCTCCCCCTATCGCGCCCATACTTGCTACTAATGACCTTAACCCACGACCTATCAAGCTCCTCCCCAAATCTCCATAACCATTTGCCCAAAAGCGCATGGTTGAATTCCTTAACTCTCCTGATGCCCAACCTGCCCATCTTGATGGGGACACAAACATCTTCCCATTTGACCAAAGCAATCCATTTCTTTTCCTTATTCCCGCCCCACAAGAATCTTCGCTGGATCTGTTCAATTCGCAGAGAGACACTCACAGGGCATTTAAATAAAGACATGAAGCAAATAGGTATGTTGGACAATACAGCCTTCACCAACACAAGCCTACCACCACGAGATACTAGATTCCTTTTCCGTGAGCCCAATCTTCTCTCAATCCTCTCAATTATAGGATTTCACAAGTATTTATTCGGTCTGCTCACCCCCAACGGAAGACCCAAATACGGGAAGGGAGCGAATCCGACTGACACCCCAGGATCAAAGCTATCTCCTGAGCCCTCTCCCCAGAAATATTCAAGGCAAATATTTTAGACTTGTGGAAATTAGATTTTTGACCTGAAATGAGCTCATAACATCTCAGAATGGCTTTTAAGTTTCGCACTTGACCAAACTCCGGCTCACAAAACAATAAAGTATCATCAGCAAATTGCAAATGGGAGACCTCCACCTCATCCAGACCGATCCTAAAACCTCTAAAAAGATCAAGACCACTCTCCATCACCAATAACCTACTAAGGATTCCTGCAACTATGACAAATAAGAAAGGGGATAATGGATCTCCCTGTCTAAGTCCTCGAGAGGACTTAAAGAATCACTTAAGAGATCCATTGATGAGGATAGAAAACCAAGCAGAGGAAACACAACTCTTCATCCACGAACGCCATTGACATCCAAAACCCATTCTCCCTAAAGAGAAATCCAGGCATCCCCAATCCACTCTATCATAAGCTTTCTCCATGTCCAATTTACAAAGAATGCCTTTCTTTCGAAGTTTTCTATATGAGTCAATGGCCTCATTCGCAATCAAGGAACAATCTAAAATTTGTCTCTTCTCAACGAATGCGCATTGATAATCCGATATGATTGATGAAAGTACCCTCTTTAAACGCTCAGTTAAAACTTTAGCCAAAACCTTATAGTGGCACCCCACAAGACAAATAGAATCAAATCACATAAAAATAATAATATGTGTGTGTGAAAATCATGTCCCAAGATCTATCCAATCAGAGAACACACAAATTTACGTGATTCGGCACAATTAATGGCCTACCTCCACGGGTGAGATCAATTCTTTCACTATTAGAGAACAGATAACAAGATTACAAAAGTGGGATTAACACAATCCCGTAAACTCATAATCCTCTTTGCTATTCTATGGACATCCTTCTATCTCAAGCCCCATTCTTTGTACAAGAAAACCCCTTTTATCTCTACAAAAGGAAATCACAGAGAGAAAAACAATCTCACATTCTTCTCTTCCTACACCCAAGGAAAGAACACCAAGAGAAAATACTCTCACCCTTTTTCTCGTATCTCCTCTTCTCTACACTAGAGAAAATCTGAACAACACTAGTGTTCTTCTCCACCCTCTCTTTCACTTCTTTTTCTCATTTTTTAAGAAAACCCATGTTGCAAGAGAATAAGTGTGCACCTCTTTCAAATCTTAAATACAAACTCCATTTGTTTTTACGCATGGATGTACATATCACAACAATATGGTTGGTGCCTTTTTTTTTTCTCTCAACTACCAATTTGCAACCACCTCAAAATCTTCTGATCTGACGGCCGGTTAGAATTACCAGATCAGTATGGCCCATGGCCCATCCATGATTGGGCTCACTGAATTATTTCCGTCTATACTTAACAAGGGAAACAAAAGGTAACCACATGACTCCCATGTTAAGACATTTCCTTATCTCCTCTGTCGTTCTCCTTACGCAGCCTTAAATTAAATTGAACAACGTCTCCATAAAGGACCGTTACGTTAAAAAATTACAATAATGGGAACCTCTGTAGAACCTCATAAATAAGAAGGCTGGGCCTTCTGGACTATGTGACAGAAGTAATAACATGAAACCAAATTGGGTGGTTGATTATCTATACAAAAAGTTGTCACTCCCCCTATCCAAATCAGATCACTTGCCCAGGCACGTAGCATGTCAATCTCACCACCACAATAACAATAAACTATACTAAGAGCAATGAATCCCTTCCAATCTAATCTCTCCCTCTATATAAACTCAGACCACCTTACATTATCACATCATATCATCTACAATTTCAGTACCCCATGGCTTCAGCTCACCAATGCTACTTGGTGGCCTTCTTTGTTCTAGGAATTTGGGCTTCTCAAGCCATGTCCCGCACGCTCCCTGAGGCGTCCATGTCCGAGAAGCATGAGCAATGGATGGCACATTACGGTCGCTCGTACAAGGACGCAACAGAGAAGGAGCAACGTTTCAAGATATTCAAGAGCAATGTCGAATTCGTAGAATCTTTCAACAATGAAGGGGACAAATCCTACAAGCTAAGTGTTAACGAATTTGCAGACCAAAGTAATGAAGAGTTCAAAGCCTCTCGTAATGGATTTAAGACATCCTCAACTAGGGCAGTGTAAAAGGCTTTCAGTTTCAAGTATGAGAATGTTAGTGCAGTGCCATCTAGCATGGACTGGAGAAAGAAAGGCGCTGTAACACCCATCAAAGACCAAGGACAATGCGGTGAGCTTTATTATATATAGTTTCTATCTAGTGTTTTCTTTTTCAAAAAAAAAAAAGAAAGATAAAATTGGGGAGTGATAAATCGACTCCCAAATATCTTAAATCGACTCCCCATGTGTCTTTCTCTCTCCTCTGGGTTAGAGAGAGAAAGACACATGGGGAGTCGATTTAAAATATTAGGGAGTCGATTTATGAATCCCCATAAACTTTATTAAATAAAAGATGATCACAAGTGCACTTCAGGGGGAGAGATGGCCCCATATATATAAGTTAGCTCTAGAAGCTCCCAATTTGGCAAGGCAATCGGCCAAATCGTTGGTACTTCTAGGTACGAGAAAAAAATGAGAAAGCATCATGCATACAATGATCTCTAGTCCCATCCAATAGATTGGCTCTCCACGGACTGACTTTAATCCCTTTGACCCACAACATGATATTTCTATCTAGTACTTCTTAGCTACAAAAATGGTACCTCACTTTGTTATCCAGTGGTTTCTAACTTCTAATGAAATGTGGAAAATATATAGGAAGTTGTTGGGCATTCTCAGCGGTTGCGGCCATGGAAGGAATTACCCAACTCAGGATGGGTAAATTGATATCTCTATCCGAACAGGAAGTAGTCGACTGTGATACTGGCGGTGTGGATCAAGGATGTGAAGGTGGTCTCATGGACGATGCCTTCAAATTCATTCAACACAACAAAGGCCTTACAACTGAAACAAGTTATCCTTACAAGGGAGTTGATGGGACTTGCAACACCAAGAAGGCAGCTACCCACGCGGCAAAGATCAATGGCTATGAAGATGTGCCGGCCAATAGCGAGAAGGCTCTATTGAAGGCTGTCGCAAACCAACCCATTTCAGTTGCAATTGATGCTGGTGGATCTGCCTTTCAATTCTACTCAAGTGGTGTCTTCACTGGGGATTGTGGAACCCAACTCGACCATGGTGTTACCGCTGTAGGTTATGGAAAAAGTAGTGATGGGACCAAGTACTGGCTAGTAAAGAATTCGTGGGGCAGTGCGTGGGGTGAAAATGGATACATAAGGATGCAAAGGGATGTTGCCGCTAAGGAAGGCCTCTGTGGTATTGCCATGGAATCCTCTTATCCAACTGCGTAGTAGATGATACTTCTTTGTAGTAGATGATACTTCTTTCAGTTCCTTATATCCCTTCTACTTATGTCGTTTCCATGTGACAGCCTTGTTATATATTTTATGTAAAAATTGCCCAGCGGGAAGGCCTTAAAAGTAGTTTTCTCTTGTATATGTCTATCTAATGATGCAATCCAAAATTTAGCACCAAATTTTGAGGATGGTTCTTTTAGGAAGATTCACAAATGGAAGTTTCATAAGTGGAAAATACGAAAGTTTCCGTGAATAAGGAACTATTTTTGGAAGACAAGAAGTTGAGATTGTTTTTCTTTCTTGCGGTTTCCTTTTTTAGAGATAAAAGGGGCTTTTTTCTTTCTTGTACAAAGAAAGGGGTTTGTACAAGAAAAAAAGCCCCTTTCTTTGTACAAGAAAGAAAGTCCGTTTTATCTCTAAAAAAAGAGCACCTTTTATCTGTAAAAAAGGAAACCGCAAGAAAGAAAAACAATCTCAACTTCTTGTCTTCCTACACATGAGGAAATAACACCAAGAGAAAAAATTCTCATGCTTTTTCCCTTCTCATCTTCTCTGCACAAGAGAAAAATCCGAACCACACGTGTGTTCTTCTCCACCCGATTTCTTCCAAGACATAAGCCTTCACTCCTTTTTCTCATATTTTAAGAAAACCCAGGTTGCAAGAGAATCCCCGAGCACCTTGGTATATACTATAACCCTATATATGTTTTAATATAAGCCCAATAAGATAATGGACCGGTGTAGTGGGCCTACATGGGCTAGAGTCCTTTAACCAGTCAATAACCCTAGTGTATCTCTATATATAGGGGTTGGAGGCAGCAGTCTAGGTGTTCCAAACTAGATACCTAGGGTGTAATGCTTCAAGCAACCTTCGCTTGATTCTACATCTTTCAAATTTGAAATACCTGTACTTGTTTTCATGCATGCAGGTAATACGGATTCAAAACCATTCCCCAAAACATCACAAATTGTTTCTCAACTACCAATTTGCACACACATCAAAATTCTTCAGATCCGACGCTTAGTGTGTATATCACATCCATGATGGGACTCACTGGATGATTGGTCTATATCACATACACACGTGCCATCTATACGTAAGGCAAAGTGTGTATAACCGGGTAACTTAATTACCTGGTAAGACGTTTCCTTATCCCCTCTGTCGTTCTCCTTAAAGCAGCCTTAATTTAAATTGCACAACGTCTCCATAAAGGAACCTGTATTACTGTATAACATTATAAATAATAAGGCTGGGCCTTCTAGACTATGTGACAGAAGTAGTAACATGAAACCAAACTCGGTGGTTGATTATCTATACAAAAAATTGTCACTCTCCCTATCCAAATCAGATCACTTGCCCAGGCACGTAGCAAGTCAATCTCACCACCACAATAACAGTAAACTACTAGAGTAATGAATTCCTTCCAATCTAATCTCTCCCTCTATATAAACTCAGACCACCTTACATTCTCACATCATCTACAATCTCAGTACTCCATGGCTTCAACTTACCAATGCTACTTGGTGGCCTTCGTTGTTTTGGGAGTATGGGCTTCTCAAGCCACATCCTGCACGCTCCCTGAGGTGTCCATGTCGGAGAAGCATGAGCAATGGATGGCACAGTAGGCGCGCTCGTACAACGACGCAACAAAAAAGGAGCTACATTTCAAGATATTCAAGAGCAATGTTGAATTCATAGAATCTTTCAACAATGAAGGGGACAAACCCTACAAGCTGAGTGTTAACGAATTTGCAGACCAAAGTAATGAAGAGTTCAAAGCCTCACGTAATGGATTTAGGACCTCCCCGACAAGTGCATCGGAAAGGACGTCCACCTTCAAGTATGAAAACGTCAGTGCAGTGCCATCTAGTATGGACTGGAGAAAGAGAGGTGCTGTAACACCCATCAAGGACCAAGGCCAATGCGGTAAAGTTTTATTATGTACTTTGCTACCTATTAAGTGTGTCATAGTTTCTATCTGGTTGTTTCTTAGCTATGAAAGAACAAAAAGGGCACCTGACTTTATTATCTAATGGTTTCTTTCTTCTAAGGAAATGTGGAAAATAGGATGTTGTTGAGCTTTCTCAGCAGTTGCAGCCACAGAATGAATTGCCCAACTTAAGACAGGTAAGTTGATATCTCTATCTGAACAGGAGGTAGTTGATTGTGACACTGGTGGTGTGGATCAAGGATGTGAAGGTGGTCTCATGGACGACGCCTTCAAATTCATTCAACACAACAAAGGCCTTACAACTGAAACCAGTTATCCTTATAAGGGAGTTGATGGGACTTGCAACACCAAGAAGGCAGCTACCCATGTGGCAAAGATCAATGGCTATGAAGATGTGCCGGCCAACAGCGAGAAGGCTCTATTGAAGGCTGTGGCAAACCAACCCATTTCTGTTGCAATTGATGCTCTTGGATCTGCCTTTCAATTCTACTCAAGTGGTGTCTTCACAGGGGCTTGTGGTACCGAACTCGACCATGGCGTTACTGCTGTGGGTTGTGGAACAAGTAGCGACGGGAACAAGTACTGGCTAGTGAAGAATTCGTGGGGCAGTGGGTGGGGTGAAAATGGATACATAAGGATGCAAAGGGATGTCGCCGCTAAGGAAGGCCTCTGTGGTATTGCCATGGAATCCTCTTTCCCAACAACGTGATAGATGACACTTCTTCTTTTCCTTCTTTATATCGTATCACCTCTGTGACAACCCTGTTATATATCTCTGTAAAAAGTTGCCTACACAGAAGCCCTTATAAGTAATTTTGTCTTGTAATTACAATAATATATGGTTGTTTATGTTTATCTATCGCAAGAACTCGTTTGAGAGAAAATGTCGAAAAAACTAGCAAGAACTCTGGGCAACCAAGTTTAGTTGGCCCAATAAATGTGTTGTTTTAGCTAAAAGTACTCAAATTGCTTCTCCATTATAGTTGGTATTCTTTAAGTTTTAAAGGTAAAGAAAAATGTTATAGGGGGTGAATTTATCCTCAAGTTGTTACGAACCCGAATCGGTTCATAACATGATTGATCTTCTTAGAGGGAAGATCAGCCTCTTGATCCACTTCAAGGGAAGGATCAATCCTCCATTGTGCACAAAGACACTTTTTGAAACAATTTTCTTCATTCCTCTAGGAAGGCTGAGTACAAGTTATTTAAAGAAAAGCCCTAATCTAGATAATCCTCATCTCTAAGACTCCTACACATCCCAAACAACTACAAAGCAAATCTTACAATTAATAAAATCTAAACTAATTTATTCCATCACAAGTGGGTCCCATCTAGGCACGTAGCATTCCACCTGCCTTGAAATCAACCTTATCCCCAAGGTTGGAGAATAAGCGCAGATCAATTGGTGAAAAATAAGATCTTGCGCAGTTTCCGAAAGTATTTTTTTCTGTCTCTCTACTTTCTTCTTCTCTTTGTCTAGCGCTTGGTCATCATTTCGCATATCGTCGCCAAGGGTTGCGATAACTCCATCTTCAAACGATTCTCACATTGTTGCTCATCAAAGCTCATTCGTTGTGTCATTTTGGAAGGATTGGAACGTTGACAAACGGACGGTTGTGGGTGGGGAGGGTGGGGATCTTTTCGATAATGTGAGCGGAACGGTAGACTCTTCGCAGACAATGGGCTTGTTCGGCAAGGCTTCTCATTCTCGCCCAATCAAAGGGGCGAGAAACGGGTAGATGAGAATCGTGAGAAGCGACTATTTGTTGCTCCATAGAATCCTATTTTTTAGGCAAAATTTTAGAAATGGACTTTTGCGGGTCAACTTGCCGAACGCAATTTTTGAGATATTTTTGCTTTAGGCATTCTCCGCACCTAAAAACCAGGAGAATCCCATAAATAGATGGTTACCGAACAGGCCTGAAGTTTCTTTTGTGGCTTTTTGCCCTTTTCTTGTGGCTTGATTTTTTTCTCTCTTCTTCTTTTCTCTTTTTCTGTTTCGCCGTTTCCTTTTTTATCGTTATCTCGATTTTGTTCAAACCTTCCGCAAACCGTCGATGTCCTTCCATCATTTCCAAAACGAGTGCTTTGATCTTATGAAGATCTCCACGCATCAAATCCAAAATCTCTGAAGAAGTAGCCATGGCATAGGATCAAACTGCTCTGATATCAATTATTACGAACCCAAATCGGTTTATAACATGATTGATCTTCTTAGAGGGAAGATCAGCCTCTTGATCCACTTCGAGGGAAGGATCAATCCTCTATTGTGCACAAAGACACTTTCAGAAACAATTTTCTTCATTCATGCATACAAGCTATTTAAAGAAACTCCCTGATCTGGATAATCCTTATTTCTAATTAAGACTCATGCACATCCCAAACAACTACAAAGCAAATCCTACAATTAATAAAATCTAAACTAATTTATTCCATCATACGTGAACCATTCTCACAGAAACTGTTGAGGGAGGGGGGATTTTATCGGTTCCGGGGTGGGGGGAGTGGGGGGTGGGGGGAGTGGGGGATGGGGTGGGATATCATTTCCCTTAATATATCTATAATCAGTCATGATAAATGCTTCACTACATTGAGGTGACTCCCTATACGGCGTAGTGGGTCCCACCATTGATAGATATGGCCTATGCATTTAATGAGTCTTACTTTTAGATATCTTTTGGCAAGAAGATCATGCTAATTGCCGGATCTCACATCCGATAATTTGTTAAATTATTTTATTTTTTTTTAGAGCGTATAACATGTAATTTTTTCCTCACACTGAATAGTACGTAATTGTTTCTCGTGGAACATAAAAAAAATACACATTATTGGACCATAGGATTGCACAAATGGCATTATTTTCGGGCTTATAGGAGATCCAAATTGCAAGGCACCTGTACTATTTATAGGAACACCCCCCCCCCCCCCCCCCCCCCCCCCCCCCCCCCCCATGTATGTAATCTGTATAGAAAGGCACTCGTACCATTTCTAGGAACACCACTGGTGCAATTTTTAATTTAAAAATGGTATCCCCACTATTGAAGTTTGGAATGTCACCATATCTGCTTGTACACTGTGTATAAAAAATAGAATCAAATCACATAAAAAATAATAATATGTGTGTGTGAAAATCATGTCCTAAGATCTATCCAATCAGAGAACACACAAATTTACGTGATTCGGCACAATTAATGGCCTACCTCCATGGGTGAGATCAATTCTTTCACTATTAGAGAACAGATAACAAGATTACAAAAGTGGGATTAACACAATCCCGTAAACTCATAATCCTCTTTGCTATTCTATGGACATCCTTCTATCTCAAGCCCCATTCTTTGTACAAGAAAACCCCTTTTATCTCTACAAAAGGAAATCACAGAGAGAAAAACAATCTCACATTCTTCTCTTCCTACACCCAAGGAAAGAACACCAAGAGAAACTACTCTCACCCTTTTTCTCGTATCTCCTCTTCTCTACACTAGAGAAAATCCGAACAACACTAGTGTTCTTCTCCACCCTCTCTTTCACTTCTTTTTCTCATTTTTTAAGAAAACCCATGTTGCAAGAGAATAAGTGTGCACCTCTTTCAAATCATAAATACAAACTCCACTTGTTTTTACGCATGCCTGTACATATCACAACAAAATGGTTGGTGCCTTTTTTTTCTCTCAACTACCAATTTGCAACCACCTCAAAATCTTCTGATCTGACGGCCGGTTAGAATTACCAGATCAGTATGGCCCATGGCCCATCCATGATTGGGCTCACTGAATTATTGCCGTCTATACTTAACAAGGGAAACAAAAGGCAACCAGATGACTCCCATGTTAAGACATTTCCTTATCTCCTCTGTCGTTCTCCTTACCCAGCCTTAAATTAAATTGAACAACGTCTCCATAAAGGACCGTTACGTTAAAAAATTACAATAATGGGAACCTCTGTAGAACCTCATTAATAAAAAGGCTGGGCCTTCTGGACTATGTGACAGAAGTAATAACATGAAACCAAATTGGGTGGTTGATTATCTATACAAAAAGTTGTCACTCTCCCTATCCAAGTCAGATCACTTGCCCAGGCACGTAGCAGGTCAATCTCACCACCACAATAACAATAAACTATACTAAGAGCAATGAATCCCTTCCAATCTAGTCTCTCCCTCTATATAAACTCAGACCACCTTACATTATCACATCATATCATCTACAATTTCAGTACCCCATGGCTTCAGCTCACCAATGCTACTTGGTGGCCTTCTTTGTTCTAGGAATTTGGGCTTCTCAAGCCATGTCCCGCACGCTCCCTGAGGCGTCCATGTCCGAGAAGCATGAGCAATGGATGGCACATTACGGTCGCTCGTACAAGGACGCAACAGAGAAGGAGCAACGTTTCAAGATATTCAAGAGCAATGTCGAATTCGTAGAATCTTTCAACAATGAAGGGGACAAATCCTACAAGCTAAGTGTTAACGAATTTGCAGACCAAAGTAATGAAGAGTTCAAAGCCTCTCGTAATGGATTTAAGACATCCTCAACTAGGGCAGTGGAAACGGCTTTCAGTTTCAAGTATGAGAATGTTAGTGCAGTGCCATCTAGCATGGACTGGAGAAAGAAAGGCGCTGTAACACCCATCAAAGACCAAGGACAATGCGGTGAGCTTTATTATATATAGTTTCTATCTAGTGTTTTCTTTTTCAAAAAAAAAAATAAAAGATAAAATTGGGCAGTGATAAATCGACTCCCAAATATCTTAAATCGACTCCCCATGTGTCTTTCTCTCTCCTCTGGGTTAGAGAGAGAAAGTGGAGAGAGAAAGACACATGGGGAGTCGATTTATCAATCCCCATAAAATTTATTAAATAAAAGATGATCACAAGTGCACTTCAGGGGGAGAGATGGCCCCATATATAAGTTAGCTCTAGAAGCTCCCAATTTGGCAAGGCAATCGGCCAAATCGTTGGTACTTCTAGGTACGAGAAAAAAATGAGAAAGCATCATGCATACAATGATCTCTAAGTCCCATCCAATAGATTGGATCTCCACGGACTTACTTTAATCCCTTTGACCCACAACACGATATTTCTATCTAGTACTTCTTAGCTACAAAAATGGTACCTCACTTTGTTATCTGGTGGTTTCTAACTTCTAATGAAATGTGGAAAATATATAGGAAGTTGTTGGGCATTCTCAGCGGTTGCAGCCATGGAAGGAATTACCCAACTCAGGATGGGTAAATTGATATCGCTATCCGAACAGGAAGTAGTCGACTGTGATACTGGCGGTGTGGATCAAGGATGTGAAGGCGGTCTCATGGACGATGCCTTCAAATTCATTCAACACAACAAAGGCCTTACAACTGAAACAAGTTATCCTTACAAGGGAGTTGATGGGACTTGCAACACCAAGAAGGCAGCTACCCACGCGGCAAAGATCAATGGCTATGAAGATGTGCCGGCCAATAGCGAGAAGGCTCTATTGAAGGCTGTGGCAAACCAACCCATTTCTGTTGCAATTGATGCTGGTGGATCTGCCTTTCAATTCTACTCGAGTGGTGTCTTCACTGGGGATTGTGGAACCCAACTCGACCATGGTGTCACCGCTGTGGGTTATGGAAAAAGTAGTGATGGGACCAAGTACTGGCTAGTAAAGAATTCGTGGGGCAGTGCGTGGGGTGAAAATGGATACATAAGGATGCAAAGGGATGTTGCCGCTAAGGAAGGCCTCTGTGGTATTGCCATGGAATCCTCTTTCCCAACAGTGTGATGGATGACACTTCTTCTTTTCCTTCTTTATATCGCTTCTACTTGTATCGTATCATCTCTGTGACAACCCTGTTATATATCTATGTAAAAAGTTGCCTACGCAGAAGACCTTATAAGTAGTTTTGTCTTGTAATTACAATAATATATGGTTGTTTATGTTTATCTATACACCTCTTTTGAGAAAAAAATGTCCAAAAAACTTGCAAGAAGTCTGGGCAACAAAGTTTAGTTGGCCCAATAAATGTGTTGTTTTAGCTAAAAGTACTCAAATTGCTTCTCCAATCTTTCTACCCGCAGAACCCTTCTCAACTTAACCTATGTGATGGAACGATAGGGGGCCACTTGTATTTGGGCTTTTTTCTTTTGACAATTAACAATGAATTTTATTAAATTTAAATATGGGACAAGATGTCCCAGTACATAAGCATAAGGAGCAAGTCTGCAATAGAATGCCTACTAAGAGCCCAGAGAATCTATACAAATTACATTTGTTCCCGTTACAAAGACCCCTTCATTTCCCAGCACGTCCGCCAAGGAATTGGCAGATCTCCTCCGATGTACAAGTTGAGGAAGGAGACTCCTAACTAAATCCCGAATTTCATCGAGGATGTAATGTAATCTCCATGGCCCGCCACCATGATTGCTGGCCCAAGCTATTACATTAGATCAGTCCCCCTCCACTATCAATGGGCCTTAATTATGAGGGGCATACCACCGGAGACAGAATAACAACTCCCTTGCCTCGGCTTCATTAGCATCACATGTTCCCGTAGATCCGGAGTACGACAAGATAGTTCTGCTAGAGGAATCACGAATCACACCCCCAAAACCAGCAGGTCCCAGATTGCCTAATGAACTGCCGTCGAAATTAAGTTTTAACCACCCCTCCCCAGGAGCAATCCATTGCGGAGTGATTAAAATCCGAGGCTTTCTTTTCTGTAGGAACACATTCCAATTTCTCAAAGCCGCCCTCCACCTTGTATTTGGACTTTTGATGTGCGTACATCAATGAATCAAATATCCCACATGAGTGAACACAGAGTGAAGAAGAAATCAATGCAAGAAGATAACACTAAGAACACAAATCCAAACTAAAGGAGAGAAACTTTTTCTCTCGAATCTCTATTTCTTGAATTCAAAGCACTACACCACACGTTTTGTTTCACCCCTTTTTATAAGCAAAACAAAAAACCTACGTTTAATCAAAGTATCAGACAACATGGCCAAATCCTGTCCTAACTAACCCATCAAATAACCACAAGATTCCTTATTCTCCTTTTCTACCTCCAAAACTACTAACATGACTCCTTTAAATAGACTTCAAAGAATAAACAAGTTCTATTCTACCTAGAGCTGTAGAGACCAAAACAACTACTAGTCTTGATTAACTAGGAGTCATGCTCATGTCGGCAGCCCCTCCGATGCCCAAGGTTTTAAATTTTGTTTTCGATGTCGGTTTCAACCACCACCGAAACTGAAATATTCAGTTTCGGACGAAATTTCGGCGGAATCATGTAAAAAATATGATAATGATTTCATTTTTTTTTTTTTTAATTTCGTCCAAAATGTCTAAAATTTCAGTGGAAATTTCATAAATTTCAGTAGATATTTTTTTAATTTTGGGTATAAATTTTGTGCAAAAAGAGAGGCTAAAAATGAAATTTCAACCGACATTTTGGCGAAATTTAGAAATTTTAGTGAAATTTCATTGAAATCTTGTAAAGAATCGACTTCATGTAAATTTCATTTCGGCCATGGCCGAAACCGAAATATTTCGGCAATTTCGTTTCGGCCGAAATTTAAAACCATGCTAATGCTTAGCACGAGTCAACGATGACTCTTACACAAAGGCCACGTTAGGCAACCATGGAATTCTTTTCCTATGGAATACTAGTTTAATCAAATGGTAAGAAAGAGAGTTGGGGAGAGTGGTAGAAGTAGAGACTTGAGAGGGCATGAGTGAAGATACGGTGAAAGTGGTTAAAAAAACAGTGGAAAAATAGATCAAATTTTGAGTGGAGTTTTATTTGGGTAGTGATATTTACGCCCATTTTCATCACCAGGGACACCCAGCGTCAGTGTATCAATGGCAAAAAGGGGGCTCATGTACTTTATGCCAGAAAAATCCAGAGGCTTTGATTGCAAAGTAGCAAATGGGTGTCCCTGGTGATAAAAGGGGCGTAAATATCATTTCCCTTATTATGATTTGTTTTTTAGCCTTTTCTTACCCTCTCCTCACTCTGTCTCCCTCAGTTCACTCCCTCTCCGGCCCTCACTTACCATGCGATAAGGTAATATTCCATGGAAAGAAACTTCATGCTTGCCATGGAACGGATTGAATTGAAAAATTACAAGGTTTGCACAAGTGTAGGTTAGATTATACCTATTTGCACAAATACCCCGACAATTTCTGATTGTCAACACGCAGTTGGAAGCCTGCACAGAAACAATTCTTCACTCTATATGTCCTGTGAATTGTTGTGCCTTGAATCACTGTATTTTTTATTTGATATGAATAATTGAAGTGGATTCTCCGAAGAGAAGATGGCTTCTCATTCAAAACCCTCCACAAGACTTTCATATCATACAGCTGCAAGATGATTAAAGAAAGAACAAAATCAATAAATAAAATAAGAGGTATGCTAAATTGAAGGGTGCCCTGCCCCCATTGGATCCACGTCCTCTCATTGCATTCATTTTCACTTGATTGGAATGCATTGAGGTGACATGGATCCAATGGGGGCGCCCTAAACACACTTTTGAGTATATGCACTAACTTCCATAATCACTTGATTATATCACAACCATACAATTAATTAACAATAATTAAAAAATCGAAAACTAGACTCGACTTGATCGAAAGTGGGCTGAGTAGAGTTAACTGCAAACTCGATGAATACTCAAGTATAAAAACTTGAAAACTGGAAACAGTGGATCAAGTTGAGTCAACTCAAACAAGTGACTATTGACTCAATAAAACTTGGGCTTGGTTTCCTATTAATGTATAGAGAATCATACATGTATTTATATTTCTTGTATTTTCACTGGCAATAGATGTGGTAGTGATTTGGGTTATTTTTCCTAAATCGGAGGTAGCAGGTTCCCAACTTCATGTGGAGCATTTTTTTGGTAAAACTTTCCATCTCCAACTAGTTAATGCCAAGTTAGTTTTACCAGCAAGTCGAGTCAACTTCGACGAGTTGTCAGTTGATTTGAACAGTTTTAATACTACGATTTTATCTAGGGGAGTGATAAATCGACTCGCATGTGTCTTCATCTCTCCACTTTCTCTCTCTTACCCAGAGGAGAAAGAAAGATACATGGGAGTCGATTTAAGATATTTGGGAGTCGATTTATCACTGCCCTTTTATCTATCAGTTTTAGTACTATGATTTTATCTATCATAAGCGACAATGAAAGAGGTTTTTAGCGTGTTTTGATGTGTCAAAATAGAATGCTGTTGGGCATTCTCGTTTCAGCCATGGAAAGAATTGCCCAACTCAAAACACTCGAGTTAATTTCCCTATCTGAACGAGTGCTGGTCAACAATTGAAAATAGAATGAAATGCGAATCCCATCTTTGAGACGTGTTACCATAGGATGGGTAGAGGACTTTGTGGAATCCGACGACTGTAGAGGTATTCGTGGTCTTTTAGTTCTTGGAACTTCAGTAGGAGATGGGATCATGACGGCAGCTGGGATGGTGTTTGGTGTAGGGGTGTCATGACCTGGAATAGATTGGGAGCAAGAGAGTGGGGATGTACATGAGGAATTGTGAGAAATAAATGAAGAGAGAAGATAAAGTAGAAATGAAGTTCTCTAGGAAAGGGTTCTTGCAGAGATTGAATCTTGGTGAGGGGCCCGCAGCCTAGGAACGAGTAGCAGACGAAGAAGTCAAGTCTGCCTTTGATACCATGAAAATAGAATGAAATCTATGAAGAGAGTTTCCGTCAAAGAGTGCATACCCTCTAGGGGGAGCAAGCAGTATTTAAAATAATAGTACAAGAGTTTGATCTCCTTAGGAGATTACGACAGATTACAAAAGATTACATCAAGTCCTTATCAACCTCTCAAGTGATATCAACAGTTACAGGTTTTTGGGATTTTGGGTGATGAGCTTTATCAACAGTTGAAAGAGATAAGGTAGCTGGTTTACGTGGATCTTATCAACAATGACACTAGCAGTCGGGGCTTGGCGTGGGTGGGTGCTGGGGTTGGACTCGTCACACTTGCAATACTACAAAGGGGCAAAGGCAACTAACCATCTAGTCAAGATAACCAGTTATGACGATGTACTAGTTGACATCGATGCTAATGGATCTGCCATCCCATTCTACTCAACTTGTGTCTTCACAGGCAATTGTGGTGCCGATCATGACCATATTGCTACTATTAGTGTAGTATGTCCCCAGGAGTCATCTTTAGGGGTGTTTAATCACGCGGGATTTTGAAGGTTGTGTGAATTCTCGCAAACTGTCCGCGACACTTGGGGACTTCGACTTTGACTACGAGGGCATCTAAGCTCCCGTAGACTTACGTGAACTTTGACGGGAAGTCAAGGTCACGCGGAAATTGAAGTTGTGCATTAGTAGTCAACAAATGCACAACTTTGAAGTCCTTAACATTCAATTTTTATCGTTACTTGTGGGCTCCACTAATAGATCCAAAAGCTAGTGGAGGTTTGTGAGCCTCATTAATAGATCCAAATGCTAGTAGAACTATGTGGGACCTACTAGTGGGTCCAAATAAAGGAACATCGGTAGGCCGGTGTAGTGGGTAAAAACTCAAATTCTACTTTCAAAATGAATAGATAATATAGGGAGTTATTTAATAAAACAACAATTACTCTCTCATTTTAAGTGCCAAATTGGTGAAATTTCTACCACTCGGAGGTTGTCAAATTCTCTTTCAACAGAAAAAACCTCATCAAAAAATTCAATGGGTTGAGAGAGTTATTGTCTCTTTACCCTAAAACAGTATTAAACCGTAATTTTGAGATAATAGAGGGAGTTATTTAATAAAACATCAATAACTTTCTCATTTTAAGTACTAAAGTGGTGAAATTTCTACCATTTGGAGGTCATCAAATTCTCTTTCCACAAGAAAAAAAACCTCATAAAAAAATTCAATGGGTTGAAAGAGTTACGGTCTCGTTACTCTTAAAGAGTATTAAACCGTAATTTTGAGATAATATAGGGAGTTATTTAATAAAACATCAATAACTCTCTCATTATAAGTGCCAAAGTGGTGAAATTTTTACCATTCGGAGGTCGTCAAATTCTCTTTCCACAGAAAAATCCTCATAAAAAAATTCAATGGGTTAAGAGAGTTATGGTCTCTTTACCCTAAAACAGTATTAAACCAAAAATTTTAGATAATATAGGAAGTTATTTAATAAAACATCAATAACTCTCTCATTTTAAGTGCAAAAGTAGTGAAATTTCTACTATTCGGAGATCGTCAAATTCTCTTTCTACAGAAAAAAAATCTCATAAAAAAATTCAATGGGTTAAGAAAGTTATGGTCTTTTTACCCTAAAATAGTATTAAACTGTAATTTTGAGATAATATAGGGAATTATTTAATAAAACATCAATAACTCTCTCATTTTAAGTGTCAAAGTGGTGAAATTTCTACCATTCGGAGGTCGTCAAATTCTCTTTCCACAGAAAAAAAAACCTCATCAAAAAATTGAATGGGTTGAGAGAGTTATGGTCTCTTTATCCTAAAACAGTATTAAACCGTAAAAAGAAAATGATGCAAATGTGTACCCAAACAAATGAGAACACCCACCAGTGTCTATAATTGTAGATAGGCCTTATGAGATGCACAAGAAAATGGAAAAAAAAAAAAAAAAAAAGCAGAAAATAATGTCTACAGAAATCAGTTTATTACCGAATCCACCAAGCATCCTCCGTCTTTGTCTCCACTGATTATTTCCAGTAAAAGTAATCCAAACCAAAACTCACTTTTCTACTTTTTGGCCTTGATCAGCTAAGGGAAAAAAGGAGACCTGATAATGCATTCCTCCAATTTATTTAGCATATGACAATTAAACCAAGAGAAATGTTATCAGCACTACTCTATTTTGATGAGGGCACTCCTCACTTTATTAAAAGTAAGGTATGGCCCGCACCATAGGATGATCCAAACCGTCCATAAGATGGGCCATAGCCTAAATAGGCTGTACCTCAAAAATCATTTCCATAGGTTGATCTTAACCCTCCGATCTGAAAGTTAGAGGGTTGATCCTAACCCTCTATAGATTTGAGGGTTAGGATCAACCTATGGAAATAATTTTTGGGGCACAACCTATTTAGGCTGTGGCCCATCTAATGGACAGTTTGGATCATCCTATGATGCCTGCCATACCGTACTTTTAATAAAGTGAGAGTGCCCTCATCAAAAATACAGTATTGCTGATAACATTTCCCTGGACGAAAACCCCAAATTCAACACAACAAAAGGAAGAAAGGAAACTAAGCTGATGCCATCCTCATTATCATAAATTATCATGCATGTAAAACCCCGCCGATCTGCTTCAACTCGAAGAAAGAGCAAAAAGGCAATCATATGGAAACAGTCATTGAGGAGCCGGGAGTGCTAATTGTCAAGTTAGTCATGATGGTTGATGGGAAGAAGATAATGGATTGATGAATGGGCCCATCATATGAAATGGGCAAATGATGTGTGAGGCCCATCATATGAACAAAAAGCCCAATCATGGAATCTCTCTTATGACAAGGTATTCCATTTGCTCTCAGTCCCAAAGCATATTATCCAATAACTAACAAACTGCAGCTGTTTCCCACTGGAACTTCGGCACTTCAACTCCAAAAAGATATAGAAGTCCCACTCATATGTATAGTGAAGTTTCATATATGCCATTTCAAAGGGTACCCCAAATCATACCAACTGAAGGCTCCACATCCCACCCTAACAAATTCACTTCAACCACCCCATTACTTGATCCCTTCATGGGTCTACCCTGTATTGTCCATGCCACATTATTCTACACTTACATGAACACAACAGATCAAACAATACAATACAAAAAATAGCCCCCCTCTCTGTCTAAGATTAGGTAGGAGACAAATGTGCCTTTAAATTCCATCTTTCTTGTCAATTGGTATGTACTCGAAGTCAGTCAAAAGAAACCATCCATACCGGGAATGGTAGTTATCACGCCTGGAAAGCATTCATTATCCAAGGATTACAGACAAAAGCACGTTTTTAAATCCATCCACAAAGCCAAATCAATCTTCCTTCCATACTAAGAAACCCAAAAGCCTAAACCCAAGGTGGGGTGGCAGAATCAAGTAGGTGGTGTCCCCTTCCCATTTATAAACAAGAAGCCTGTAAAAGAGATGAAAAGCATGTATTGTTCAATAGTAAGAGAGAACCATATCAAAAATTTTATTCGAGTCGAATCTACATCCATTAGATCTTGATCAGACGGTTGTCCACTTACTCAATCTTGATATGGTGGTCTAACCCCCGCAGATGTATGAACATTGAAATATACGATATTATGGAGCAACCGATCGTGTTGGGATGGTGAGACGATTTTATTACTCCTGTATATAAGACTAGCATGGTTCACCCGTGCTCTGAATGGGTGTAAAATAGTGGACCCCACCCCATCAAAACATGAGGTGTAAAATGGTGGCCTCACCCTATTGATGGCTTTGGTGGAGATGGTTGGGACCCACCCCAATAAAAACATTAGGTACAATGGTGGGGCATAACATGCATGGGCTTGAGTGAAGTTGGTGGGCCTCACCCTATTGATGGCTTTGGGTGGAGATGGTGGGCCCACTTGTGGTTTTAAAATGGTGGGGCTCACAATATGCATGAGTCTGGGTAGCCATGGTCAGCCCCCCCTCCCCCCCCCCCCCCCCCCCCCCCCCCCCGCGCGCATACTATGGCATGGGTGTAGAATGATGGGCCTATATTAGCCCTTTTTTTCTTGGGACAACTCCCTCTAGTAAAAATGGGGCCGATATATCATTTCCCAACATATTTTTATTTCCCATTAAATTTTTTTACGAAAGAAGTTTACTCATAAATTTTTTCACAAAGTAAAAGGAAAGAAACAGGTTTAGTATATATCATATTATAGATACAGATAGATAGGCTCATGTTGGCAAACACGCCCCACCAATCCCTAGTGCGGGATTAGATAACTAGCACTGGAAGGAGAAAATGATTGAAGCTGGTGAAATGATTGCGAACGAATACCACTTGCACCAAAAATTATAGTGTGAGCAAACTTTAGGCACTGTCCATTCTCGAGCCAGTCATGAAGAGCACCACTCTAAGGCTGATGGTCCCCATCCTTCATCAATTCCGACGGGTGGTTGTCACTTATGAGAACTGTCCGGACATTCACCAAACGTCGGTAAAGAATCACTTTAGTGACGTTCACCAAACGTTGGTAAATAAGTACAACTTTTTTTTTTTTGGGCGGTGGCGAGGGAGTAACCATTCACTGTCGTTTAATTTATGAATGTCGATGCATATACACCATTGAACGTCGGTGAATGTCCTTTTTCTTGTCGGATCCGATCCTTTTTCTTGTCGGATCCGATCAAGATCAAATGGGTTTGTCATAATCACTTACACGAAGAGTAAAAAGAGATTCATTAGAGGAGTATTAATATCACTTGGGTGAACGAGATTTTCATCACTTCACCAAGCCTACACTTCAAGTGACATCTGGGTGTGATGATGTGGTTTGTTATCTTAATTTGTATGCCACAATGAGAGTACAAGTAGGGGTGTTCATTATTCGGTTATAACCGAATAACCGAACTGAACCGAATTGGTTTGGTGGGTTCGGTTCGGTTTTCGGTTCCAAACCATGTTTCTTAGGTTCCAAACCAAGTTTTTTGCTACATCATGATTAGCATCCCCTATCTTTATTTCGAAGTTTAGACCTAAGAAACTTCAATAACTAGTAAAATCTCTTCATGGCTGTAGCGAAGAATTAAAACAAAAACAACCATTAAAAAAAAATTTAATGGGGATGTGTCAGTATTTTTCAAAAATTGTTCTATAGGCCACTTCATATTTGTGCCCTGAAAATCATTTCGACAGGATGACCCTAGCCATCAGTCTATAGATGTTTCCATTCCCACTATAAATGGGAGGGCTGGGATCAGCCTATGAAAATGATCTCTCTCTCTCTCTCTCTCTCTCTCTCTCTCTCTCTCTCTCTCTCTCTCTCTCTCTCTCTCTCTCTCTAACACACACACACACACATTTACGGGTACGTTGTGGCCCAACAGATGAACGGTTTGGATCATTCCGTGAAGTCCAATGTTTTCTAGAAACAACAGTGGGCCCAATTCTTAGGATGATCCAAACCGTTCATTTAATGGGCACAACATAAATAGCATATATCCAGCAAATCATCTTCATGTGACGATCCTAACCCTTCAATTTGAAAAGAGACCGCCCATTATAGAAACCTCTATGGAGGGTTAGGATAATCTCATGGAGATGACTTACAGGGGTACGTTGTGGCCCCATCAAATGAACGGTTTGGGTCATCATGTGAAGTTCAGTATATTTCATAAACTCTAGTGGGGACTACTTCTTAGAATGATCCAAACCATTCATTTGATGGGCCAAAACGTAAACATGTCATATCCCCTAGATCATCTTCACGGCATGATTCAAACCTCCGATCTGGATAGAGAGAGAGGGAGAGATGTTGCCCTTATTTAAGAGAGAGATTTTGAAAAGATTTAATGATTTAAAGTTGCCATGGAGGAGAGATTTTTGGGATTTATGTATTATTATGTACAACTAAGGATAATATGATGATGGGTAAAATGGGTTTAAACAAAAAATTAAAAGCTATTTAAGGCAAAAGAAGGGACTATCGGTAATTAAGAAGGGAATTGCTAGCGTCCATCGCAAAAGGCATTTCGCAGCTGGTCTATTGCACGTCAGATCAGCCACCTGGAGACAACAACTTTTGTCTCCATTAGTCTGACGTGGTACAGACCCCCACTAAAAGCCTTTTGCAATGGACCCCAGCAAATCCCAATTAAGAAACATTTGGGGGGATTCCAGTAGATATGTTTGATCTAGGAGGTTTCTTCCTAACTATTTACAATGTGGCCCGACAAATGCACGGTTTGGATCATCCTGTGAAGTCTAGTATATTTCATAAACTCTAGTGGGGACCACTTCTTGGGATGATCCAAACCATTCATTTGATGGGCCAAAACGTAAATATGTCATATCCCCTAGATCATCTTAACGGGATGATTCAAACCTCCGATTAGGATAGAGACAGAGGGAGAGATGTTGCCTTTATTTAAGAGAGAGATTTTGAAAAGATTTAATGATTTAAAGTTGCCATGGAGGAGAGATTTTTGGGATTTATGTATTATTATATATGTACAACTAAGGGTAATATGATGATGGGTAAAATGGGTTTAAACAAAAAATTAAAAGCTATTTAAGGCAAAAGAAGGGACTATCGGTAATTAAGAAGGGAATTGCTAGCGTCCATCGCAAAAGGCATTTCGCAGCTAGTTTGTTGCACGTCAGATCAGCCACCTGGAGACAACAGGTTTTGTCTCCATTAGTCTGACGTGCGACAGACCCCCACTAAAAGCCTTTTGCAATGGACCCTAGCAAATCCCAATTAAGAAACGTTTCGGGGGATTCCTGTAGATATGTTTGATCTAGGAGGTTTCTTCCTAACTATTTACAATGTGGCCCGACAAATGCACGGTTTGGATCATCCTGTGAAGTCCAGTATATTTCATAAACTCTAGTGGAGACCACTTCTTGGGATGATCCAAACCATTCATTTGATGGGCCAAAACGTAAATATGTCATATCCCCTAGATCATCTTCACGGGATGATTCAAACCTCCGATCCGGATAGAGAGAGAGGGAGAGATGTTGCCTTTATTTAAGAGAGAGATTCTGAAAAGATTTAATGATTTAAAGTTGCCACGGAGGATAGATTTTTGGGATTTATGTATTATTATGAACAACATGATGGGTAAAATCGGCTTAAACAAGAAATTAAAAGCTATTTAAGGCAAAAGAAGGGACTATCGGTAATTAAGAAGGGAATTGCTAGTGTCCATCGCAAAAGCCATTTCGCAGCTGGTCTGTTGCACGTCAGACCAGCCACCTGGAGACAACAGGTTTTGTCTCCATTAGTCTGACGTGCGACAGACCCCCACTAAAAGCCTTTTGCAATGGACCCTAGCAAATCCCAATTAAGAAACGTTTGGGGGGATTCCTGTAGATATGTTTGATCTAGGAGATTTCTTCCTAACTATTTACAATGTGGCCAGACAAATGCCCGGTTTGGATCATCCTGTGAAGTCCAGTATATTTCATAAACTCTAGTGCGGACCACTTCTTAGGATGATCCAAACCATTCATTTGATGGGCCAAAACGTAAAATATGTCATATCCCCTAGATCATCTTCACGGGATGATTCAAACCTCCGATCAGGAGAGAGAGAGAGAGGGAGAGATGTTGCCTTTATTTAAGAGAGAGATTTTGAAAAGATTTAATGATTTAAAGTTGCCATGGAGGAGAGATTTTTGGGATTTATTTATTATTATGTACAACTAAGGGTAATATGATGATGGGTAAAATGGGTTTAAACAAAAAATTAAAAGCTATTTAAGGCAAAATAAGGGACTATCGGTAATTAAGAAGGGAATTGCTAGCGTCCATCGCAAAAGGCATTTCGCAGCTCATCTATTGCACGTCAGACTAGCCATCTGGTGACAACAGCTTTTGTCTCCATAAGTCTGACGTGCGACAGACCCCCACTAAAAGCCTTTTGCAAATGTACCCTAGCAAATCCCAATTAAGAAACGTTTGGGGGGATTCCTGTAGATATGTTTGATCTAGGACGTTTCTTCCTAACTATTTACAATGTGGCCCGACAAATGCATGGTTTGGATCATCCTGTGAAGTCTAGTATATTTCATAAACTCTAGTGGGGACCACTTCTTAGGATGATCCAAACCATTCATTTGATGGGCCAAAACATAAATATGTCATATCCCATAGATCATCTTCACGGGATTATTCATACCTCTGATCTGGATAGAGAGAGAGAGGGAGAGTTGTTGCCTTTATTTAAGAGAGAGATTTTGAAAAGATTTAATGATTTAAAGTTGCCATGGAGGAGAGATTTTTGGGAATTATGTATTATTATGTACAAGTAAGGGTAATATGATGATGGGTAAAATTGGTTTAAACAAAAAATTAAAAGTTATTTAAGGCAAAAGAAGGGACTATCGGTAATTAAGGGGAATTGCTAGCGTCCATCGCAAAACGCATTTCGCAGCTGGTCTGTTGCACGTCAGACCAGCCACCTGGAGACAACAGCTTTTGTCTCCATTAGTCTGACGTGCGACGAACCCCCACTAAAAGCCTTTTGCAAATGGACCCTAGCAAATCCCAATTAGGAAACGTTTGGGGGGATTCCTGTAGATATGTTTGATCTAGGACGTTTCTTCCTAACTATTTACAATGGGGCCCGACAAATGCACGGTTTGGATCATCCTGTGAAGTCCAGTATATTTCATAAACTCTAGTGGGGACCACTTCTTGGGATGATCCAAACCATTCATTTGATGGGCCAAAACGTAAATATGTCATATCCCCTAGATCATCTTCACGGGATGATTCAAACCTCCGATCTGGATAGAGAGAGAGGGAGAGTTGTTGCCTTTATTTAAGAGAGAGATTTTGAAAAGATTTAATGATTTAAAGTTGCCATGGAGGAGAGATTTTTGGGATTTATGTATTATTATGTACAACTAAGGGTAATATGATGATGGGTAAAATGGGTTTAAACAAAAAATTAAAAGTTATTTAAGGCAAAAGAAGGGACTATCGGTAATTAAGAAGGGAATTGCTAGCGTCCATCGCAAAAGGCATTTCGCAGCTAGTTTGTTGCACGTCAGATCAGCCACCTGGAGACAACAGGTTTTGTCTCCATTAGTCTGACGTGCGACAGACCCCCACTAAAAGCCTTTTGCAATGGACCCTAGCAAATCCCAATTAAGAAACGTTTCGGGGGATTCCTGTAGATATGTTTGATCTAGGAGGTTTCTTCCTAACTATTTACAATGTGGCCCGACAAATGCACGGTTTGGATCATCCTGTGAAGTCCAGTATATTTCATAAACTCTAGTGGAGACCACTTCTTGGGATGATCCAAACCATTCATTTGATGGGCCAAAACGTAAATATGTCATATCCCCTAGATCATCTTCACGGGATGATTCAAACCTCCGATCCGGATAGAGAGAGAGGGAGAGATGTTGCCTTTATTTAAGAGAGAGATTCTGAAAAGATTTAATGATTTAAAGTTGCCACGGAGGAGAGATTTTTGGGATTTATGTATTATTATGAACAACATGATGGGTAAAATCGGCTTAAACAAGAAATTAAAAGCTATTTAAGGCAAAAGAAGGGACTATCGGTAATTAAGAAGGGAATTGCTAGTGTCCATCGCAAAAGCCATTTCGCAGCTGGTCTGTTGCACGTCAGACCAGCCACCTGGAGACAACAGGTTTTGTCTCCATTAGTCTGACGTGCGACAGACCCCCACTAAAAGCCTTTTGCAATGGACCCTAGCAAATCCCAATTAAGAAACGTTTGGGGGGATTCCTGTAGATATGTTTGATCTAGGAGATTTCTTCCTAACTATTTACAATGTGGCCAGACAAATGCCCGGTTTGGATCATCCTGTGAAGTCCAGTATATTTCATAAACTCTAGTGCGGACCACTTCTTAGGATGATCCAAACCATTCATTTGATGGGCCAAAACGTAAAATATGTCATATCCCCTAGATCATCTTCACGGGATGATTCAAACCTCCGATCAGGAGAGAGAGAGAGGGAGAGATGTTGCCTTTATTTAAGAGAGAGATTTTGAAAAGATTTAATGATTTAAAGTTGCCATGGAGGAGAGATTTTTGGGATTTATTTATTATTATGTACAACTAAGGGTAATATGATGATGGGTAAAATGGGTTTAAACAAAAAATTAAAAGCTATTTAAGGCAAAATAAGGGACTATCGGTAATTAAGAAGGGAATTGCTAGCGTCCATCGCAAAAGGCATTTCGCAGCTCATCTATTGCACGTCAGACTAGCCATCTGGTGACAACAGCTTTTGTCTCCATAAGTCTGACGTGCGACAGACCCCCACTAAAAGCCTTTTGCAAATGTACCCTAGCAAATCCCAATTAAGAAACGTTTGGGGGGATTCCTGTAGATATGTTTGATCTAGGACGTTTCTTCCTAACTATTTACAATGTGGCCCGACAAATGCATGGTTTGGATCATCCTGTGAAGTCTAGTATATTTCATAAACTCTAGTGGGGACCACTTCTTAGGATGATCCAAACCATTCATTTGATGGGCCAAAACATAAATATGTCATATCCCATAGATCATCTTCACGGGATTATTCATACCTCTGATCTGGATAGAGAGAGAGAGGGAGAGTTGTTGCCTTTATTTAAGAGAGAGATTTTGAAAAGATTTAATGATTTAAAGTTGCCATGGAGGAGAGATTTTTGGGAATTATGTATTATTATGTACAAGTAAGGGTAATATGATGATGGGTAAAATTGGTTTAAACAAAAAATTAAAAGTTATTTAAGGCAAAAGAAGGGACTATCGGTAATTAAGGGGAATTGCTAGCGTCCATCGCAAAACGCATTTCGCAGCTGGTCTGTTGCACGTCAGACCAGCCACCTGGAGACAACAGCTTTTGTCTCCATTAGTCTGACGTGCGACGGACCCCCACTAAAAGCCTTTTGCAAATGGACCCTAGCAAATCCCAATTAGGAAACGTTTGGGGGGATTCCTGTAGATATGTTTGATCTAGGACGTTTCTTCCTAACTATTTACAATGGGGCCCGACAAATGCACGGTTTGGATCATCCTGTGAAGTCCAGTATATTTCATAAACTCTAGTGGGGACCACTTCTTGGGATGATCCAAACCATTCATTTGATGGGCCAAAACGTAAATATGTCATATCCCCTAGATCATCTTCACGGGATGATTCAAACCTCCGATCTGGATAGAGAGAGAGGGAGAGTTGTTGCCTTTATTTAAGAGAGAGATTTTGAAAAGATTTAATGATTTAAAGTTGCCATGGAGGAGAGATTTTTGGGATTTATGTATTATTATGTACAACTAAGGGTAATATGATGATGGGTAAAATGGGTTTAAACAAAAAATTAAAAGTTATTTAAGGCAAAAGAAGGGACTATCGGTAATTAAGAAGGGAATTGCTAGCGTCCATCGCAAAAGGCATTTCACAGCTCGTCTGTTGCATGTCAGAGCAGGCACTTGGAGACAACAGCTTTCGTCTCCATTAGTCTGACGTGCGACAGACCCCCACTAAATGCCTTTTGCAAATGGACCCTAGCAAACCCCAATTAGGAAACGTTTGGGGGGATACCTGTAGATACGTTTGATCTAGGACGTTTCTTCCTAACTATTTACAATGTGGCCCGACAAATGCACGGTTTCGATCATCCTATGAAGTGGGCTATAGAATACTTTTTGAAAAATACTGTACTATACGGCCATGCAACATATAATTTCTCGCAAATAGAAATTATTGTCCTAAATTCCAGATTGGAAACATAATTGTTTGGACATTATTGCCCTTCTTTATTTCCACCGCCGGATCCCGTTTTAGAAGTGTTTTCATAGTGAGGAGGGTTGCTAGGGAGACGGGATCCCGTTCTTATCGTGACGCTTGAGCATAGAACCAAAAAAAAAGGGTGCAAAAATCACTAAATCGTTTGGTCATTATTACCCCTTCTTTACTTCCAGAAAATGGTCCCGACGAGAGCACCAACCTACAAAGTAAGGATTCCTACTTTAGACTCGGCAGTGACTGGTGAGACACAACATAGCACAAGATTATCCGGTCCCACCCAAAACAAGCTCCTGGTCCTTAGCTCAAACCCAATCCCCTCCACCCTCTCTCTCTCTATCTTACGTGCTCACATCAATGCAAGATTTCCACTCAAAACCCAATCCATTCTGCAAAAAATATCAGATATTTTGTCACAAAGCATGTGAACCCAAGAATCTTTGGCCCCAACCCAGTAACCCACTAGCTTATATACACATCTCCTCTCTCTTGTTTCCTACCTTTCCATCATTTTACTCTCGGAACGAAAACCGAGATGGGTTTTGGTTTCCGAAACTTTTGTTCCTCTTTTCTACCTTTTTTCTTGCTCCTTTCGTTTCTCCAACAGGCCAGGGCAAAGCATTTTCACAACGAGAGTAGTTTCAGGGGTAGAAAACAATTAACCAGCTGTAATTTTTTTCAGGGGAGTTGGGTTTATGATGCTTCATATCCTCTTTATGATTCCTCTACCTGTCCCTTCATTGATCCTGAATTCAACTGCCAAAAATATGGCCGACCTGATAATCTGTACTTGAAATTTAGATGGAAGCCTAACATGTGCGAGTTACCAAGGTACCATTTATCATCTCTCTATCCACAAGCAAATAAGAACTGTTTTTAATTTCAAACCCCGGCCACTTATGTATGCTTTGTTTTATTTTTTTCCTTTTTGGGTGTTGTAGATTCAATGGTTTGGATTTCTTAGAGAGATATAGAGGGAAGAAGATAATGTTTGTGGGGGATTCCCTGAGCTTGAACCAGTGGGAATCACTTACATGCATGCTCCACGCTGCAGTTCCCCAGTCTAAAACCTCCTTTGTGAAGAAAGATGATCTCTCAACACTCACATTTGTGGTTAGTTTTTTTTTTTTTTTTTTAACTTGCCTTCTCTTCTTCCACCGAATTCATATGATGAGGAACCTTTTTCTTTTCGGAATTCAACACAGCCAACTTGCATATTATATTTTTATGGTAGCCAAAGGTGCCCTTAGAAAATATAATATAATACATGCAAGTTGGCTATATACATGTTTCCCGTGACTAAAATTGCTATGACTAGAATTTCATTGACATTTAGAAAACTAGAAGCACCCCACTCTCTTTTTCGTTTGTCTTAGTGGGAGACACTATACTTTTTAATTAGGAAAATTATATATGCCCAATCATTCATTCAAGTACCTTAAGAAGTTTCTCCTTTAAGTTATTTTTCTCCCCTTTTTTGAACCATTGTGTGAGAATTTAGCTCTCTCTTTCTCTCTCTCTCTCTAGCTTGACTGTTGCATGTGATTTTCAGCATTTGCGAAAAGACCAACGAGCCTATAATTCCCCCCCGTGACTAAAATTGCTCCAATCTTTTGTTAGTTAAGGACAGTATGTAGAAGTAAATTTTCCTTGGCTTTGCTTTACCCCAAATTTTCAGTGTGGCCAGCCATTAAAATCGTTGAGTTATAAGTTATAACATGTCGGACCCTACTTTGAACAACTGGAGTAGTGGCGGGCACCGAGTAGCACTAAGTTAGTAGGCACCGGAATAGTCGGTGGGGGTCCCCGCATAGAAAGTAGTACCAACCTTGTCAGTGGTGCTCCCCAGTCCCCACTAGCAACAACCGCTCGACCAAGGTCTGTCTGTCCTTCATTAGCATAAAGCGATTAGCCATTAAACTATTTGTAGTTTCTTGTCTTATATACACCACTTCTACTTCGATGTTTCTCTCATTGACAAACTTTCGAATTAAAGCTGCAACATGCGTGTAGAAAAGTTGAGGGATTTTACGAGGAAGTTCTCATGAACCTTATATATTTTAATAACATTATCAACCTCAAATGATAGCTAGCTTTTGCTAAAAGTGCCCTTACCTAAGAACCTCATGATAACTTTACCCTTACTTGCTAATTAGATTGTTTTAATTTAATCTTGTATGCAAATGGGGCAATACGTGTTTTATGCTAGTGACGGATCATAAAATCCGTACGAAAAAATACTTAAGTGACAGAAACAATAAGCTGTCTCTAACACTACCCTTGTCCTGTCGCTGAATATTACACAAAAACTAAGGCCATGTTCGTTTCAGATTGTGACAATCGATTGTGAGCCCCAAACCGATTAATGTACTTGACTATTAAACATAATTTTGAGTCAAATAATAGAATTGGGGCTTACAATCGATTGTCACAATCTAAGATGAACAGGGCCTGAATACTTATAAATACGGGTTGTAAAAAACTGTCTCTAAAAGTAATTTTTAAAATCAATTCTTGCAAAAAAACCGTCAGCGTTGACTAATTTAGGGCAACGATAAATTCGCACCCTGTAGGATAATCCGCATCCTTTAACAAGAATTGATGTTAAAAGTCTAACACGTACCCTCCTTTAAAGGGGTGCGAACTTATCATCGCCCATAATTTAAACACGGAAATACCCTTTCTCATATCCAAAAAACACAAGTATAAAAAAAAAGGCTTAGGCCCTGTGCGTTTCAGATTATGACAACCGACTGTCAGCCCTATATCTATTACTGGACACAAAATTACATTTAAATTTGGGAAGTGATATATCCACCCCTTTTTTATTACTTGGGACACCCAGTAGCCGTACATGGCAATCAGCCCCATTGAATCCTTCTGATGTGAAGTACATCAGCCCCTCTGCAGTCATTGATACACTGCTGCTGGGTGTCCCAAGTAATCAAAAGGGGCGGATTTACCCATTTCAAGTAAGGGCATTGCAACACTTTTCTTCATTTTAGTTTTTCCTGCCTCTCCATTGGCTGAGCTGAATGAACAAATACAACATTTTTGCAGGATTATGGAGTGTCTGTGATGTATTATCGTAGTACCTATCTTGTAGACTTGGTAGGAGAGGGAATAGGGCGGGTCTTGAAACTGGACTCCATCGAAACAGGCAATGCATGGAGAGGCATGGACATGTTGATCTTTAACACGTGGCATTGGTGGCTCCACCAAGGAAGCAGTCAACCGTAGGATCTGCCCAAACTCATAACGAAGAAATGATATTTCCACCACCTTTTTTTGTCTTTTCCAATAAATGACATTTTTCGAGAAAAGACAAAAAAGGAGGGGTGGAAATATCATTTACAAAAGGGGAAAAAAAAAAAAAAAAAAGCTAAAAAGAAGACCTTGGCTGTTTGCAGATGGGACTACTTGCAGGAAGGAAAGACTGTATATAAAGACATGGATCGTCTGACTGCCTTTCAAAAGGGGCTCACCACTTGGGCTGAATGGGTGGACACCTATGTTGATCCTGCCAACACCAGAGTCTTCTTCCAAGGGATTTCACCAACCCATTACATGTAAGCTTTGCTTTTCTTTTCTTTTCTTTTTTTAAATAGGTAAGCTGGGGTTTGATGGGACCTTACTCGTTTATTTAAATGAGAAAGATGATTGTCTTTGGGAACATAAAAGGCTAGTAATAGAAAAACCAATTCTTGTGTTATTATAAATAAAGGGTTTTGCTAACGAGTGCCCTTACCGTTAAGGAGCATTTAAAGCACCTATTTTCATGGATCCCACGCATGACGCATATATCCTCAAACACATTTATCACTAGAGCAACGATTGTAGTCGGGATTTTATTTCCATAATTACAATTTCAACAAAAGAGGCTTGGGTTTGGTTTTTACAAAAATACCCCCACCATGACAAAATAACAAGCATACCCTTATCTCATAAAAGATAACAAAAATATCCCTACTTAAATCTCATGAAAAATGACAAAAATACTTATATATCATAGAAAGTGTTAAATACACATATCTCTTCGGAAAAAAAAAAAAAAAAACTCATATATCATGAAAATTAAAAGACCCTATCTCATAGAAAATGATCAAAGTACCACTCACTCATAAACAATGACCAATACACTTATATCTCATAGAAAATAATAAAAAAGACCTATCTAATGCAAGACAATTTACATGGTGGACGGCTCTGCACTTACGTGCAACCTGAAAAAATACTGGTAGCCGCATTTTTTTGGTGATCCAACCATTCATTTTGTTGGGCCCGGATTTTATTCTCTAATTCAGATCTAATTTTATTCTCTAATAAAATCTGCTCCATAGAATGATCTTAACCCTTTGATTTGAGAAGGTTTAAAAAGGACACCGCAATATAAAAAAACTACATAGATCGGGGTTAGGATTGAAAAATATTTTCTGGGCACACCCCCAACAAATGAAAAAAATACACGTGCCGACATTGTTTGGGTGGGTGATCCAACCATTCATTTGTTGGGCCCTAATGTAGATAGTGTGGGCCCGTAAAATCTTCTCCATAGAATGATCTTAACCCTTTGATTTGAGGAATAAAAAAAATGCATAGATTGGAAGGTTAGGATCATCAATCCTATGAACAACACTATCTCATAAAAATGACAAAATACACTATCTCATGAAAATGACAAAAATAAGCTTATCTCATATAAAATAATAAATATTTCAATCTCATGGAAAATGGGTTAAGGTACTTTGGCTATTATCTTTTATGACACAGGGGTATTCTTGTTATTTTCTCGTAATAGAAATGAAATTGTGGAAACCGTTCTCTAATAATAAATGTGTTTTGAGGATAAAAGTGTGGGTACATGAAAATAGGTGCTTTAAATGCTCCTTAACCAGTGCCCTAAATCTGATGCTTTTTTATGCTTTTTGACATTAATATATTTACGTTAAAGGGGTGCAAATCAATCTACAGGGGTTGTGAATTTATCATCTCCCATTAGATATTGTCTCTTATGATATTTACGTTGTTTCTTATAAAGCCAATTAATGAATTCTACAACAGGAGATTTTATATGATGGGTGGGCATAGGGGTGGCAAAATTGGCCGAACCGAACCGAACCGAGCCTAAACCGAACCGAAAATTCGGTTTCGGTTTGGTTAAACCAAACCGATTCAAATTTCGGTTTGGGGATCAAACCGAACCAAAATCGAATATTTCCAATTATTATGAGTAAGGGGTGGCAAAATTGGCGGAACCGAACCGAAACCGAACCGAAAATTCAGTTTTGGTTCCGTTTTGGTTTGGTAAAACCAAACCAATTCAAATTTCGGTTCAGTTCGGTTTGGGGATCGAACCGAACCGAAACCGAACCATTGCCACCCCTAGGTGGGCACCATGCCTCCCTTGATATTTGATCCAACAATTTCTCACTTTTTAGAAGCTGCTGCTGGATCAAATATCAAGGATGGTACTTCCATAGTACCACCTTTACATGTTTGCGGGCCCACTCATCATATAATTTCTCGTGAAATAGTGAGGATTTTATGTGATGAGTAGGCGTACAAACACATAATAACATTATCGCCCTTGATATTTGATCCAACATGAGCAAAGTCTCCAACATGCTTATTAATTTTGGGCATGCAAGATGGGATTGTTTTCTGGTTCTCCCTCCTGCTCAATTTTTGTTTTTAACTCACTAGTTTTTTAGCTTGTATTTGATCCCACTCCAATTTTTAACTCAATTGTTTTTTAGCTTGTATTTGGGTAAGGTTCGGGCGAAATTATATGGTGCCCGACCTTGAAGTCCCTTGTGGGCAGTACTTCAACCCTTGATATTATGTCCAACAGCAGACTTTGAAAAAATGGTCTGCTGTGGATCAAATATCAAGGGTGGTACTGCTAGCAAGGTACTTTGCGGTCGGGCACCATATAAAAGCTCATGGTTCAGATTCAATCCAATTCGTCTTCTTACTTGGGTATTCTTTTTTATTTTTGCTCATAACCAGCGGAAAGGATTGGAATGACCTGAAGGCGAAGAACTGCTACAAGCAAACACTGCCTGTCAGCGGATCAGTGTACCCGGGCGGTGAGCTTCCTCCATCCATAGTGCTAAAGAATGTGCTGAATAAGATGTCAAAACCCGTGTATTTGCTGGACGTAACATTGCTCTCTCAGCTTAGAAAAGATGCACACCCATCCGCCTACAGCGGGGACCACGCAGGCATGGACTGTAGCCATTGGTGCATCGCTGGCCTACCGGATACATGGAACCAGCTTCTATACTCTGCCCTCATCCTTTGAAGATAATGGAGGGAGTGTTATAACCAAAATTAAATTTGAAAGAAAAATAATGTTGCTCATCTTCCAAATTATTTTCGAATTTTAGGTGTATTTTTTTTTCACTGTAGTTTCCTCTCTCTCTCTCTCTCTCTCTCTCTCTCTCTCTCTCTCTCTCTCTCTCCTTTTTGGGTTGTTAACAACAAGGGTAGTGTGTGAATTGCCATTGAGGAAAAAAGAAGGTGGAGTTAATTGCAGAGATTTTCATGTGGTTACTTGGGCTTAATGATGGATGTCGTGAGGGCTGAAGTTGCACAGTGTTTTACTATTATAAAGGAAATTTGAAATCGAAATGATATATTCGCCCCGTTTTTTAACTTTGGACAGCCCCCTCTAGTGTGAAAGAGTAGTCATAAATACTCTAGCCCCAATACATGGATCACAGGACTGTAGACTGTAGTGCCACTTGTTTTAACTCCGTGACAGAACTAATTTGTCGGCATTTACGGAGAAGAAAGTAGAAAGCGAAGTGACTAGTATTGCATGTGAGCTGCTCGTGACTGTAGGGATTCTTTAAAGCCTCATTAACAATGTTGAGAAACAAAGATTTTAATGTGTCAACAAACATTCGGACTCTGTCTGGACTGGAGTATTAAGGTAGTAATTTAGTACCTAGAGAGCAAGGTCTTGGTCACAGGATTCACCATTTTGGTTTAGCGTTACAAAACTCTCCTTAACTAATGTGTGGCTCACAGCACCTGCAACCTAAATACGTGGCCTATATATCAATGCCACCACATCGATAAAATTAGGAAAATACCCTCTAAGTAGAAAACCGAAATACCCACTACATAAACCCGTGTAATCTGCACATCATGAACAATTTGAAAATTGGCTAAATTTATCTCGCATGTAAAACACCAAAGCCTTGCACGTCTAAGTAGAACTAACATCAAATAAGAAATTAACAGGCATGTAGGTATGCAGACTGCCTTAGGATAGTACGAAGGATTGGGAAGGAGTTTACTAGAAATTTGGAGGACTGATTATGTCCCTATAGCAATAGATATAGAAACAGTCACAAATTGCATCACAAATCACAAAGCAGGCATAGTGTACTGTATAGCCTCATGTGCTCTGCGCAATGCGACTAGAGTTCATTTTTTTCGGGGGGAGTGATAAATCGACCCCCATATATCTTAGGGGTCGATTTGTCACTGCCCTTTTTTCTGGTATACACCAAGAAAAAATGATATACAGTAGGGCTGCAACTCGAGCCGGGTTTTACCCAACCCGCATCGACCCGACCCGAAAATAGCCTAGGTTGGGTTCAGGTTTCTCGGATTTCGGGTCGAACCGGGTTGAGCATCCAAAAGCCCGCATGAATCTCGGGTCAAGCCGGGTTTGAAGGGGCCCGACCCGACCTGACCCGAGTTACATAAGTTATAGTATGTATTTTTTTTTTTCTATTATTAGTTAAAAGTTAAAAGTGAAAACCCACGCACGCATTGTTATAGTATGTGAGTGTAATTTATGCTTCTATGAGTTGAGTTGATTCAAGTGTGTGATTGTAATTACAACATTGTTTGATTCAAGTGTAATGTGAGTGTAATTACATCATTGTTTGATTCAAGTGCAATGTGAGTGCAATTTCTGCTTCTATGAGTTGAGTTGCCTTGCCAAACAAGAGTATTCCTTAAAAAATTGCGTCAACGTGAAAAACCCTGACCCGACCCGAGATTTATCATGGGTAGGGCTGAGTTTGGGAATCGTGGGTTTTCCGGAAAAAAAAAACCCGACCCGACCTGAGATATTTCTCGGGTAGGGCTGGGTTCTCCAAAACCCTACCCGCCCGACCCGAGTTGCAGCCCTAATATACAGTGATGGATCCTTATATTTCACTACAAGATAAACCCCATGCAGTAATTAAAATTAAACCGTCGGTATTGATTCGTCATTAAAATTTGATATATTTGTTTTCTTTTTTTAAAATAAATAATAAGCGTTCCTACGGAATGGCCAAATATAAACTGATGGCCTTTTAAGAGGAGAGATTTTATATCGTGTAAGCCCTTACAGTCCCTTATTTTTCAAAAAGTACTGTACCGACCGCACTATAGGATGATCAAAACCGTCCATGTGATGGGTCATAACGTAAATAGGTTGTGCCCCAAAAAGCATTTCTATAGGATGATCCTAACCCTCCGATCTAAAGAGGTTTCTCTATACATCATCGGAGGGCTATAGAGTTATACCTGGCATGATTGATTGGATGAGACATACATGACATGAGCAACTCCTTTCAGAAAGTTGAAAAGAGTCTGATGAGTCACCTCTACTGTTTCCACGTTTGGAAGACGTGGACAGAAAGCACAACAGATGTCAAGCCCGAAATAAAACCATCCATCTCAAATCCCTTTCTGCTGCTTATTTAAAGCGTTCTTCTCTTCTCCCTAACCATCATCATCAAACTCATCCCAACACAAGCAGAAGTGTCACATATCTACAATGGCTTCAAATCAAGCTACACAAAAGGGTGTTGCGGGAGGCAAAGCAACGGATGCTGATCCAAACGAGCTCAAGGATTATAGGCAAATCGCACAGCAGAACTCAATGGAGGCCATAAGGGCGGCGGAGGAACGATATGAGAAGGCAAAGCATTCAGGAGGGTCTGCCCTACATGAGACCAAGGACGCTACCCAGAAAGAATCTGTACAAGGAAGATGAAATGCTGTATAAACTGATCCCTTTTTGCATGTTGTACAAGGAAGATGAAATGCTGTCTTTAGTCCGAATAAGAAAAATGGAATTCCTTAGCCTCGCTTTTCCTATCAGAGTTCTACGTAATTTTGCAATGTTGCCTCCACACATTCGAATTGATTAAATATGAATTTTTCTCTCTTTTGGGATAAATGAAATTTCGACCGAAATAGATGACCATTTGGGTTTCGGCAAAATTTTCGGATTTCGGTCCGAAATTTTAAAACCATGCTAATATCAGTTCCAAAACTATTATAACTATTACTTGTAAATGATCACATTTAAATTCAAACCATTTTATAAGCAAATCAAATGGAGAGGGCACATCTTTCACCCAAAACAGGAGTCACGAGAACTCCATAGCATTTATCCATTCTAAAATGGTCCAAAGAAAAAATTCCAATTAACACATAAAATCCGTTCGGCACTCATGAATCATTAGGAATAGCTTAATGGATGTGTTTTTCGTGAACCCATGATTCAAATCATGAGTTTGATTTCAATTTAGGGGAAAATAACATTATCATCAGTGCACCTCTCCATTGGAACTTATTGAGCAGATTTCAAGTTGCTGCAGCCGAGAACAGCTAATTCCGCAAGGTGCCCCTAGAAAGGGGTAAAACACTAAAATGTCTATTGGCAACCTCCTAATACACATCCAAAATTGGGGGTGGGGGTCGGAGCCCTATGATTCAATAAATTAATTCTCTTTGGCAAACTTGATCCCCTTCTCGATTGAGGATTTGAGTTCAGGCTTGAGATTTTCCAGACCTTGCTTTTCGTAGTCAGAGAGAGGTCCCAACCCAACTACTTCCTCCACACCGTTCTTCCCCAGCCTTACCTACACCACTCCACAAACATCAATGTATTAACAAACATCTCCAAGCATCATTAAAAGAAAAAAAAAAAAGGCCGTGTTCGTTTGGGATTTCGAGATTGATTTTGAGACCAAAACTGATTACTGGATTCGTTTAAATGCAATTTTGAGTCCAATAATCAGTTTTGGATTCAAAAGAGAAAAAAAAAAGGGCGTAAACGATCAGGCAAAAGTTAAGTTCATGTAACTTTAATAACACTGTGCAGCCAGAGGGGTAAATAGTGATAACTCATTTTGGGTAAATAATGCACCACATTAGCAATCTATTAACCAAAGGATATAAGGGATGCTTTACATTTCTAGAAATAGATACGAGTTAACAATATTTAGCAGTTTAACTATCAGTTTTGCAATTGCATCTCATTGTTTCGTATCTATCACACCAACCTCCAATAAGATGCACAATGGTACTGCGTGCAATCAAATTATGAATCTTTTAGTGTGAAAGTCCAAATATTTGCAAATTTTTCAGATGAAAGATGAAGCGTGCAATCAAATTATGAATCTTCTAGTGTGAAAGTCGAAATATTTGCAAATTTGTCAGACGAAAGATGAACTTCAACACACTCAATTTGGAAACTAAAGATGAATTTCCAAGCTATGTCTAATGTCTAGACCAATAGGGGCCTTTCCTTTTGATGGTTCTAGTTATTGGATCCTGCCTGAAACAATTTGGAAAGTCCTTCATAGTGGCAGTCAACTGAGCTCAGTTTCCTATTCCATGATTATGAATGAACGGGTCATAAATCAAAGAAAAAACTTCAAAATTTAAACTACCCCATCCTCCATATTTGAGATTCAATATCAAGAGACTCTTTTCTAGAGATAGTTCTATAGCAAAGCATTGAGGACTTTTTTCCATCCCGTGCCTTCCAGTCCGACAACGATATACTCCTCTCCCCTCCGTAGAGGTTTTGTTTATGACGAAACAAAGTCCATCCAACAAAAATGTGTCAGGGACTATGTGGCAGAAGACCGACCCTATCCAATGAAGCATTCCATTAGTGGGGACGACAACTAGGGGTGCAACTCGGGTCGGGTTGAGGCCAACCCAACCCGAGGAGCTCAACCTCCAACCCTAACCCAACCCAACCCGACTTTCAACCCGGGATGGCTAACCCAACCCAACCCAAATTGGTTTTTCCCTAACCCGAACCCAACCCGAATTCCCAAGTTGGGTCGGGTTTAGACATTTCAGACGAGATATTTAGTAAGGGAAATGGCACCCAAGTTCAAAACCAAAGGAAAAAAAATAGTAAAATACTACTAGAACACATGCACGTATTAAATAACTGCAAGTGATGCGAGGAAAACATGACAATCACAATCACAAGGATATGCGGGTGTTTAGTCCAGAAAAAAGAAGGTTGAGATCATCCAATCAATCGATTTTTGCATGCTTCAATCTTGCGGTTGAGATCTCTTCTAGGTTAGGGTTTTTACTTTAGTGACTTTAGCCCTTTACTTTTTGTTTTTTATAAGTATCTATTATTATATTTGCAAAGGATGGAAAGAAACAACAAAACGTCAGAAGCTACAAAGTACAAAAAGTAAAAAACGTGTATTACTCTTTGTCGGGTTACGGGTTGGGTCGGGTTGCCTGATACCCAACCCAACCCGAATTTTGGTCGGGTTGCCAAATCCCAACCCGGACCTGAACCCAACCCGAATTTGGTCAACCCAACCCGCCCAAAAATCGGGTTCAACCCGACCCAAGTTACACCCCTAACGACAACTAGGAGATTATGAGGCCATGATGAGACAGGTGATGGTCAGTTACTGCAAAGGAACAAATGGAAACAAAAGTAGAGACGGCAAAGGTCCTTATCGACCATGGACCCTGGCCCCCTACATGAGGGTTGTCTTTGATCCAGGCATCATGGATCATGCTTATTATGCCACTATGCCGACAGATGTGATTGCTGCCCATAATTCTAGCATTGGCATCGGTCTGAGGAGCACACGAGCTTGTGGTTAAGCTCCATTAAGGGAGGGCGTGTCAGTTGGGGGGGGTGGGGGGGTGTGTGTTTGTAAAGACAAATTGATATGCACCGGTGATCATCCCAGAGAGCGCTGTTGATCCAGGGGTGGACATAAGCACCTATGTTCAAGGTGTTTTGGGAGTTAGAAGTATGTGTAATGTGAGTGTGTATTGTAATATGAGAGTGCATGTTGCAGCTTGTGAGGGTGTACAAGTGTATATGTGGTAATCCCTTAGGTATGTCAGAGTGAGCCCACAATAGGAGTGGGAGTGGGAGTGTGAGCCCACAATAGGAGTGGGAGTGCATGTGTTTATTGTGAGAGCAATGGGTGAGGGTGAGAAAGTGCAAGATTTGAGATGTGTGTAAATCTGTATGCAACCGTCCTTTAGTGGTTGCAAAGAGGAGTTGCCACATTAGTAAGGATCCGCAAACTTGCCTCCAAGATACAATGAAGCCAAATAGAGATACTCTACTGTTGTTTGATGGCACTATCGTTAGGGGGGGAAATCGTCCATTTGTTAAGATCTTGACACGTGGCTCCAACCCTGTTTAAGGAACTGGACTTGCCTTTATGATACAATCAAGCCTCCAAGATACAATCAATAAGGTTTTTTCTCATATACAATCAAGCCAACTTTGAGGTGAATACTAAACTCTTTTTCTTCTTTTTTTACCACTAATATGGATTTTATTTTATTTTTTGAGGGGGGGGGGGGGGGGGGGGGGGGGGGGGGGGCTATATAACAGTTGGGAGTGTTGCTCCATTGTGACTTGGTGGTCAAGGGTTCGAGTCACGGAAACAGCCTCTCCGCAAAACAGGGGTAAGGCTATGTATATCTAGCCCTCGCTGCAATGGCGAGAGCCTCGTGCACTGGGCCGCCCTTTTTTTAACGGTTGGGAGTGTCTAGTTTGGCCAGATCTATGCATGAATACTCTCTAGATTTAGTGTTTATTTAAATTTATCTTGTTTTGGGTTTTCATTTTTTCTCACTTGGATTGACCAGCTCAGGCTCAAAAACATTTTGACCCAATTTTAATAACATATACAAACTCTTGACTTACTTTAGTTGCATTATTGAGTGGTGGCACTATTGATTAGACCTTGAAAAACTTCACTGCACACATTAAACAACTTAAAAGCCTCTTTAGCACCACAAATTAGTTATTAGGAGTTTTAAAAATGATATCTCAATTCACTAATCAAATGAGAAGCCAAGGAATGAGTACCCTATTCCCTTTCAAAACCAAAAAAGGGAATGACTACCCCATCCTGGCTATAGTAAACAGTAATGGTGTAAGAAATGGTAGTGAGCATCATATACGCCTACGAGTCTGTAACTGACATGCGAAGATCATAGCACTGAACAGCAAAAATAATTACTTCTGACTAATAGATCAAAGATGGCAGGTACACAAATACATCGAAAAATGTTGCAATAAATATATTGTTTCGCACCATAAGAAATAATATATAGGCTTAAATAGATCACCTTAGATGCAAAGAAATAATGTAAAAATAAATAGGCTTAAAAAAATATAACGTCTGTAACCATAAGAGAAACAATATAATTATATTTATAATTATGGGATTTGCTAGGGACCTTCGCAGAAAGGCATTTCACATTTGTCTGTTGCATGTGAGAGTAGCCGTAGAGGCTCACTTTTCAGCAGATTTTGTCTTGTTCATTTAATTCATTTGAGGTGGCTACTGTCACAAGCAACAGTCAGCCGCGAAATGCCTTTCTGCAATGGTCCCTAGCAAATCCCTATAATTATATACAAATATAATGTTTGGCACCATAAGAAATAATATATATAGGCTTAAATAGATTACCTTAGATGCAAAGAATGGTAGTTCGGTGACACTTGATTGCACGTAAGAGCATTCCACAATACCCGGAACTCCATTAAGACCCTTCAAGCAAGCATCAGCAAAGATGGCTCCAGCATAGCTGCATGAAGTTCCATAGCTTAATCACAAACTATAATCATATTCCACTTTTAAAATGTGGCATCCATTAGTAACAATTTCAAGGAGCTGAATGCTACCCATTTTATTGCAAAGCACTCCAAACGCTAGAGTTCAAGATACAAAAGAGAGCAGGAGCGAGGCAAACAGGCATTTGAAAGTAATGAAAAACCATAATCAAAAGCAATGAGCGTTCTTCTGAGTAAGCGTGAAAACTGCTAGATTAGCATAACTAAATAAAAGCATGGGTTGTGCTTGCAACAAGAAAAGCATCTATGACTAACTTCCTGGTAACTAAAATCACCTATGACTTGTGCAAACACAACCTGCATATGTTGAACTCATCCTTGCTGCAAAAGCTCAAAGAAGCAGAAATGATACAAAGTCGGGTCACTTCTCTTTCCTCACTAATGCTACTATTGTCAAAGCCACAACAATTTTTTTTTTTGTGTGTGTGTGTGTGTGTGGTCGTGGTCGTGGTTGTTTGGGGGGGGGGGGGGGGGAGGGAGTGGGTGGGTGATGGATAGGTGAAACTCCTAGCTGTTGAGCCTGAAGACTGAACAAGGAGCGAACTGCATCCCCTATCCAGCTAGTTGATTGAACGATTCAAATCACACGCATGAAAAACAAATCATGGGTGCATGCCATTCTTTTTGCTTTTTTTTAATAGTATATGCCATTCTTCATTACAGAGACTCTAACTTGTTCTAATACCTCAGATAAAAAGAAAAAAAATGTCATAAGAAAGATGACAATGCAGTATCTATTCCCCTTTTCATGTATTTCTTGTGAGATATTATACTAGCACTACCATGTTTTAGTAATTGCAAAAATTTGTCTTCTATGATTTAAACAGCCATAAAAAGTTATTACATTTCCCAAAAAGCTATCAGAAGCCAATTTAAAAAGAAAAGATAAGCTGAATAAGTGCAATTATCAAAACATGGTAGTGCCAATAACAGTAGCCTTGATCTCACCTTGTAAACATCCATAGTAGAGAATTAACACGAAAACGAACAAAAGGGAGAAGAAGAAGAATGAAAAATAGCTAAAGGGGAATCCAATAAAAGCTATCAGAAGAAAATGCCCAAAAAACTACGTAGTTTTCCTTAAATAGCAAGCTAACAACTTCTCTGTTGTTTACCCAATCCCCATGATAAGGAACCTAAAGATCGAAATTGGTGTCAACTCTTTTTGAACCCTATAATTTAGAAGTACCAAAATAATAATAAAACCCACTTTCTATATTAAGTGGTCAAGTTGCAATAGCTATCCTAGGACATAACAATCTGAGGTTCAAATCTCCTAACTGAAGTCATATAAGCACCATTAACTTACTATCAAAACATAAAAATTGAAAAACTGAGATGAACAATTATAAAATCCCAAAATAGAACCCAAGCTTTTTTTGAATGCTGGAGATTTTATTCATAAACGACCGAGGAAGTCAAAGTGAGTACACTGAGAGAATAAACGAGAAAAGATACAGAAAAACAAGCCAAATCAAGGGGGAAGGAAGTGGAAAATCTCCAAGCTAACACAGGCTACCCCGAGCGGGCTAAGCGATCCGCCTCACTATTTATTGCGCACCTGACATGCTGAAAGGCCACCTAGAATCCCTCCGTCCGATCCATGATCTCATCAATAAAGTCTGCAAATCTCCAGGGGAAGGGACTTTTCCGGTCTAACCACGTGATAATATTTAGGGAGCCTCCTTCTACTACTAGCCTATCCAAGCTGCTCCCCTTATCTCAATTTTGTACAAAGTCAGAATATTCAGCGTGTTTTCAGTTCCCCACAAAGAGAAGATAGTGTGTGTTTTTACTATTAGAACGGTGATTAAGTGAAGAAGACGAAAGATCTGTTCTGAACACATAAATAAGTGCGGCGATTGATGATTGGCAAGATGATTATGTGATCCATATGATACTGAACATACCCTACGTTTAGCATGTACGTACAAAACAATGAAGGGTATTTTCCGACTTTGACAATATCAATTCGCACATAGGACAATGCCAGACATTCACTTTGTCTGGGTCCCATCCAACTAAATCAGACTTGCGTCTGCCCCACAAGGGACACTCCAATGGACCCATAAGTTTTGTCCATGTCCCACCCACTTAGATCAAGATCCTCAGGGTCTCATTGGATCATAGAAGTCAAATTTCGTAAGAAATGGCTTTACCTCAGTGCCCACAAGTTTCTAGCTACTACAGAACAACCAAATACGTTTTCAAAAAAATTACTTGAAAGAAACACTGCAATATATAAATGAATCTGTAAGAAGAGAAAACTCAATCTCAAACAATACAGATCCAACAGTTTCTACACAGACTTACGCCATAGATAACGTCGCAGAGCCTTTTCCAGCCTTCGCTTCCACAACTTCTGTTCCTCCATCTTGTGTCCGCTTGGTAAGGGCTATGATGTCTTCATCCGACAAAGCAACATTGGACTGTGGTGTTGCCTATAAAATAAAAAAACGGAAGAGCAACACATGATCAATGACTGCAATGCCAATAGCTCTAAAAATTATGAAACAAAAAATTACTCCAAAAGCTTAAACTGTTAGAGTTGGTGTTATTTAATCATTTATACTTCAACACTCCCCCTCACGTGTGGCCACTCTTTTGGATTTTTAATACCGAGAAGTAGTTGGGTTTTTAACCCAGGAGTTGCCGTGAGGCAATAGCTCCGAGACCATGTGAAACAACCAAATACTCCAAAAGCTTAAGCTGTTAGAGTTGGTCTTATTCAATAATTTATACTTCAACAAAAATCAAAGACATAAGGTAACATACAGAGGAAAAACAAAGAGAGAGAAAATTACCTGCGAGAAGAGAGGGAGAATAGTTATACCAGCGTGTCCACCAACAACAGGGACATTCACATCTGTATAAAAGACAATGAAACCCATACTAAAATTAGTTCAAATGGCCAAACCATTGAAACAAAACAGAGAGAGAGAGAGAGAGAGAGAGAATACCAGCTGCAGGAACTTTCGCCTTCCCCGCGTAGAAAGTCTTTGCCCTAAGAACATCGAGCGTAGTCACACCAAAAAGCTTCTTCTCGTCATAAGTTCCTGCCTTCTTGAAAACCTCAGCAGCAATCGGCACCGTGGAATTCACAGGGTTGCTTATCATATTAACAAGCGCCTAATTTCATGCCATAAGAAAGAATTAAAATAAAAACCACTCGATATGAAAAGAACCATGAACACAATCAGAACAATAAGACCCTGTTTGGATTGCAAGAACAACACTTTTGGCGGAAATCCTTTTGGTCGCAATTTTTTTTCTTTCCATGATTTAGAGGGAAATGATAAAATTATGGTTAATTTAGAGGGGTACTTTCATAAATTGAAGGCCCCCTTGAAGGAGAGAAAAATCTCTCCTTTAAGGCCTTGTTTGGATTGCAAGAAAAACATTTCTGATAGGATTTTTCTTTTTCTTTTTTTGAGACGGTAGAAAAAGAATATATTAAGAACCGAGCTGGTTCAAAGCAACATTTCTGATAGGATTTTTCTTTTCTTGGGAAAATGCTTTCATTCTAAGATATAGAGGCATATGATATGATTATGGTTAGTTTATAAGGATATTATCATAAATTAAAGGCCCCTCTCTAAGTAATAAATGTACAGGGTTGGTTCAAAACTTCAAATTGTCATTTTGGGTGTAAAAAATCAAAAATTTTAGAAATATGTTTCCTTTCCAAACTTTTCTAGAGAATCCATGCAATCCAAACAGGGCCTAAAGCAGAGAAAAAATGAAAGGAATTTGAAGGAGAGACTTACATTAGGGCAGTACTTGGCTATTGCAGTACAAAGGGATTTAACAATACCAGCATTGATGTTGAAGAGATCATCACGCGTCATTCCAGGCTTACGCGGGACTCCAGCCGGGATAATGACAACATCACATCCCTCTAGAGCTTGCCCTAGTTGATCCTCTCCCATGTAGCCTGCAACCTAAAACCAAAATTAAAGTTGAATCAAGGAAAGATCGGAAGACAGAAACCCTAGAATAGCAATTCAAACAAAAACAAACCCTAGAATAGAGAAAACCTAGACCTCAGATCTAGTGTTGATGTGGCTGACATCAGCGGCAACGCCAGGGGTTCCAGCAATATCGTAGAGGGATAGCTTGGAGACGAGAGGGTTTAGCTTCATAAGAAGGGCTAGAGGTTGGCCGATGCCGCCGGCCGCGCCTAAGACTGCCACCTTACGATCGGGGAGCGACTCGGAAGAGTAAGATCTGACAGAAGAGAGGTGGGAGGATGAAGAAGAAGAAGAAGAGGAACGGGTTTTAACGGCGGTAGTGATGGATCTGATCATGGAGCCCTTCATTGTTGAAGAAGATGAAGAAGAATGGGAAAAAAGGGTTTTGAGAGGAAAGGTGGAAAATGAGGAGAGTATTTTTGTGACGCGATTTTATTTATGGCGGGATTAAGAGGGGGAAGGGTTTTCGATAACTCCGCCGCTTTGGGCGTGATACTGTATTCTTAGGTGAGGTAAATGATATTCCCACCCCTCTTGAAATGACGATAGCACTGACGGACGGGTTTGTTTGGGCATTTCCTTTCTAAGATTAGTCGTTGGGAGTCAACGGTAACTCACCACCTGTACACTGTACAGTAGTGTTTGGTTGCCAACCTGGTAAAGTAGTGGTAGAGAATCTCATTACCAACATAGACATTGAAGAAAAGGAGTGGGGAGAGAGGAAAAACATCTTTCTCAAAATATCCATAGCTAAAAAAGAAAAGCGATCATGCGCTGCAGCGAAGGGAGCTTGACTGGGCTTTAGTTGTTTATAAAGCCTCACATTGGTTTGTATAGCAGGTCCACAAGAAGGAACCGATGGGAGGCTTTATAAACAACTTAAGTGCAGTTAAGCTCCCTACGCTGCAGCTCAGGAACGCTTTTCTAAAAAAAATTACTTTTTATCCATGAACACTTTCCTCAAGAAAAAAAGAGGACACATCCACCAAACATGGAGTTTTGCTGATGTGGCACCCAATTGTCGAGTAAAACCCCCAAGTAATCCCCGGCTTCTGTGCAACCAAACACGAAAAGGAGTGCAACAAGAAGGGAAGCATCAACACCGAGACCCAAACTCCCTTGTCAAGTTCATTAGTTGTAACGTAGATGTAGATTGAATTACGTTATTTAACTTTCAAAAGGTAAGAAAAAAATGTTAACAGGGGGTGAATTTATCCTCGAGTAGTGAACCATTCTCACGGAAATCGTTGGGGCGGGGGGGTGGGGGCAGGATTTTATCCATCAGGGCGGGGTTATAGCTCACTAAAACAAGCATACTGAGATTTCAGCTGGGGACCAGATTCCTACACGAACTTCACTTGCCCCTCCTAATAAAGCAATCTTCTTTAGGGCATTGTTTCAACAATCAGATTCCGGGACCAAAGACCTACACGAACTCCACTTGCCTCTCCTACTAGTGAAGCAATGAATCCCAAATGTGTAAAAACAGTTCATGCATTATTGATGGGGTCAGTTGTGAGAGATGGGTCCTCGAAAAAATAGGAAAAAAATCAAATTTGAATTAGCTTATTTTTTTCACTGCTTTGAAAAGAAAACGCTGTTGCAATGAGCCACTGGCCTTACATTATGCACTCCAACAAGGTTAATTGTCTGGAGGGTTACTAGGTTGGCATAGATTTAATGGAGAGATTTCACAAGCTCCATGCATTGATGCTCTATACTATTCCCAATATCAAGAAGCACACCAAACATTTTCATTTCCTATTAAAGAAGACAGTGAATACAGAGATATCTTAAAAAGATTTCTGATGGTGAACCTGAATCTGTTGGTGAAATTGCTGAGAAAATCTGGATTTCAATGAAGAACAGGTAGAAGGGGCTCTTTTCAGTAAGGCTGAGGTCAATGAGGCTGGGGACGGGCAGAAAATGTTATCGTAGGCTAGGGATGACAAGGAACTGAAGAGATTAACCAATGGCGTAATCCATAAATCTAAGCTGGGATTTGGGGATGAAATCATGGGAGGATCCAAATCAGATCACCGACGTTGCTGAAAATCTCATCTCCAATGTATAATACAAAAATCAATGTGCTAAGGTAAAACTGAGATTTATGAAATCATAGGGATTTGAGCTAAATACAAACCATGGAGTTTGCACCCAAATCCAAATCCAAACCTCGCAATCCAGGGCATCCAAAAAGACCATAAGTTCATCTTGTTCATTGACTAAATTCAATACAAGCAGATTATTCGAAAATTTGCCATAACATACAACACAAGGTATACTAGACCACTCTGTGTGTACAATAGGTTTACAATCATAATTCTTAGATGAAACTCAGCATCTTCACTTCCCAGTCACAAACTCATGTGGATTACTGAGGATTAGGAGGGCGGCTGTTGGCAGATGAAACTCTGGATCCCCACTCCAGTAACTCTTTGCTTGTGTCGTCCTTGTGCACAATAACCTCAATAAAACATAAGCAATCTTTCTTTGCTCCTGTAGTCTCCGCTATCGCTGCCTCTAGTTCATCCTCTGTGCGAACCTGCAATTTGATATGATTTGATCAGTCATCCTACTCCATCTGGTCGCCATTTATGGAGAAGTTTTTGTTGATTTATATGCAAGAGATTGTTTGGTAATACTAACCTTCGTAGTCCAACATTTGCCTTCACCATTGTGAATGGCATCGACAAGACCAGTATAGTTCCAGTTCTTGATCACGTTGTATGGCCCATCATGGATCTCTACCTCAATAGTGTATCCTCCATTGTTGATGAGGAATATAATGGTCCTTTGCTCACATCGGAGCATCGTTGAAACATCTTGCGCTGTTACCTGAAGGAAATGAAGTATTACCATTCATCAACTGGACAATGGAAGGAGGAATGATATTCCGTATTTCAGTGCGGGTTGATAATGCGAAATTCTAGTATGAGTGGATTTAACAATAAATTCAAGCCAAGAACTTATGGATGCCAACGTGAGGGACGAACATCTGGACCTGACTATCCACCAACTTAGCAGATGGTAGTTCCCATGACTTGCGACAGTTGATCTAGACCCGCAACTGTTAGTCTAAACAGACCAGACCCCTGCTTATTTTAAATGATTCATTTCATGTCTAATGTGCAAAACACGAGCATGCCAAAATGTTACATATTTAGGATCAACCATTTGCATTTAAGTACATGACGTTTCAATGCGCACCGCAAGGCAATGCATTCCAAAAACACCATAAGTGTTAAAAAAAAATGTTTTGCCCCTCGAGGGGGTGAAGCGTTCTTAAGCGTAAAAGGTGTATGCCTTTCACTTGGGACGAAAGTCATACACCTTTCAGGTGAAAAGCTGAAAGATGTGACCCCCCCCCCCCCCCCCCAACAACAACAACAAAAAAAAAGACTCCTCATTTCTTTTATATTTACCCTTTTGTTTTGTTTTTTCTTCCTATAATCACTGATTAATACTTAAGTTAGCTTTAGTATGGTCTATTAAAACCAATTTCAAGAAGGAATGGGTTTTAAGTGATTGATGAGGATTTTTGTGTTTTAGGAACTTTTTCTTTCCTTATATGTGTGTATAAAAGTTTTAGTAACTTTTCATATTTTATCTATGATTTAGCCGACACTTAGAATTTATTGCCGACACACGTGTCCCGCCGTGTCCAACACGACACGCGTGTCCACCCGTGTCCCGCCGTGTCCGACACGACACGCGTGTCCACCCGTGTCCCGCCGTGTCCGACACGACACGCGTGTCCACCCGTGTCGATACTCCTTTGGACACTTTTAAATGTAGTGTTATAAGTGATAGACTTAATGTGAGTGTGTGGGCATGTTTTTGTGTTGTGTCAAGTGTGACATTATGTTTTATTATTGCATATTGTGTTTATCTCTTTTGTTATTAACTATTATAAACACTTTTATAGCTCTTTTTAACTAATATTTGTTGTTGTATCATATATACTTTCTATTTTAGCCGTGTCCGACACTCCATGTCCGTGTCGACACGCGACACTCGTGTCCCTGTCCACACATCATAGTATTTTATATAATTTTTTATTTTATATATTTATATAAAAATTAAGAACAATCGTAAGCCTCACGCCTCAAGAGGAATAATGCATCAACCTAACCTTTGCCTCTAAAAACAATGATCTAGGTTAAGGTCTGTGCCTGCTCAAGTAGAATCCTTAACTTGGAAAGCCTCATAATTGTTGAAAACATGAATACCACATGTCTTAGCTTTTAGATTCCACAAGATTGGGTTCATCTTAGGATGTAAATAGGCATACAGAAGCCATAACTGCAACTGACCTGAAAGCTCCCATCACCAATGCAAGCAATTATACGCTTATCTTTGGCTGCTTGTGCATATCCAAGTGTAGCACCCACTGACCATCCAATAGATCCGTATTGCATCTGGAATTCGAATCTGCAGAATGTCATTGTAAGTCTAACAACATCAAGGTCTTGATCAGAAGAAAAAGGAAATGTCAGGGCGGAAATGACTTTTGCAAGTAGGAACTTTGAAATGGAAACTCTTACCCACAGTTCTCTGGCAGACAAAGCTTTTGACAATTGAACCATGAGTCACCCGTCTCTGCAATGACTGCTGTATCTCCACTCAGCATACCCTATTTCATAAGGTAGGTTAAAGAAAGCGTAAGTGATGGGCATGCCATGTTAATGAAACAGTAAAAGATTGATGGAGAGTAACAGAAATACGGCAAACTACAAAGCCTTTAGCGTAGGTAAGCTGGGATTGAACCTACGAACCCTCACGGTTGAGATACAAAACCTCAACCAATTGAGATATAGGCCCAACCCCAATGCTAAGTTACTCTTATCCTTGCCTGGATATGCTTGAAGAGGACATTGACCCTCAAAGCTTCATTGGCCTCGCATTTGAGAGGAACACCAGAAGGGACGAAAATCCGACGATAATTGTCCAATGCAGTGCTATTCTTCTTCAGCTTCTTTGCCAGTGCTGTCAAGAATTCCGCCATGAAAACCCAACCAAAGGAAGGCCCATGTCCAATAGTCACACGGTTGGGCTGCACAATCACTTGCTTCTCCTTCTTGATCAGCAAAGAGTACCCCACAGAGCTGTAGTCATTGAAGATGGGCCCAATGAAGATATACGCATCGGCAGATTCCACAATCTCACCGACAAAGCTGGTGCTGACAGCACCCCAGTATGTTCCAATGAAGTTCGGGTGGTGCTCCGGCACCAGACCCTTGCCCGATGGCATAACAGCTATTGGATACCCGCAAGCATCAGCTAACTCTACAAAGGCTTTTTGGGCCTTGGCGACCCGTATCTTTGGCCCACCCACAATCACTGGCTTCACAGCCTTATTTAGAAATTCTGCTGTTATCTCCACCGCAGCTTCTAGTCCCATCTGATTGCTCGACCTGTGAACAAGGGTAGCTTGGTCATTATAATTTTAAAGATGCCCCAACTGTCCTGTAAATTGTAAAAGTATGGTAATTTGAACAGATCATCAACAAAGACATTCATTAAGACTAGTCTGTGTCAAGAAATAGGGATCAACGAAAATATCCTCGTTGAGAATTACAGGTAACTAACAGATCCCAAAGTCCAATCTTTTGAAAAGATTTAAGCGGACAACCAGGATGCAAAAAAACCTCAAAGCACAAGGTCCATCACAGACAAAATATAAAGACCATACAGACCAATTGACTTTGGAAAAAAAGAAGAAAAAAGACTTCATTTGATTCACTTATAAGAGCATTATGATAACAACAAACCAAATATGAACTCTATGAACTGACACTCTACAATGTACTCTCCATTTGACACTCAAAAAGCAACTTATGAGATCGTTAACTAACCAAAACAAGATTCATTACTCAAAGTAATCAACAAAACAAAAGCACATAATTTTATAGTTTATTAGTTCGATTCAGCGATATCTACAACCTCCTAAAAGACACTCCCTATGATCTTTTGGTTCCAGCAAAGGCACAAAAGGAGCTCCATGCAAGAATATACTCCAGTTCCAGACTTCCAACCAATTAACTGATGGTGTCAACATAAAACAAATGGGCATGGTCTTACACAAATCCCACTGGTAATTTGGATGAACAATGATATTTATCAGGTAGTCAAAACTTGGACGAAACAATTGTAATTTTCCACGAGCTCCTTTTTAGCAGAGATACATTGGTCATTCTTTCCAACTCATAGAAGAAAATAGAGAAGAATCAACAGAGAAAACGAACCTTGGCTCGAGAAAGAAAGGAACTGGTTCCCTATTAAAAGTCGGATGAGGGATGCCCGACAAGTTACAGCTCACGCTAATATAGACAGGCTTACTTTCCTTCAATGCGGTTGAGATAGCAGTGTCAATCAGCTCATGTGCATCCTCCAGATTATTCACCACCGCCTGTTCAATAACAGTCCACAGAGTTCAAACAAATGCGATTTTGACAAAGGTAAGACCCTCTTTGGATCCCACCAAAATCAATTTCTATTTGCAAATAAGCTTCTTTTAATCTAATTTTATTGCAAATGCAACATTAAGGCATTATTAGAAGCCATTAACTATATCATTTCTAAGACTATCATAAGCATTATCTGCAAACAATCATATTTAATTTCAAAACCATCTACATATAAGTTTCTATGCAAATAATTTTCAGAGTTTCCAAAACCATTCTCCAATGTTACCCAAAAATGCTCCTATGTTCTTCAATTCGAGAAAGTTTGAAGACCCTGTTTGGATTGCAGGAAAAACATTTCTGGCTGAAATTTTTTTCCTAAGAAAAATTCTCCTCTCTATGATTTGGAGGGAAATAAAATGTTTATTTTTTATTTAGAGGGATATCATCATAAATTGAAGATCACTATAAATAAAACATAAACCGGTTCCAGTTATCTTTTTCCGTGTATAACCAAACAGTTACAAAGTAGAAAATTTTGGAAAAGTAAATCCTTTCCAATTTCCAAAAACCTCCAAAAAAAAAAAAATGTAATTTACCTGAAAACAAGTGACCGTCTGGAAGGAACGCAGTTCCTGAGAGAAATCCGGGAGTCCGATAGTGTGATGGAGGATCCGATTAGTACCATAATCATTCGAATTGGGCCCACCCACGATACAGATTATGGGTAGGTTCTCGCTGTAAGCTCCAGCTATAGCGTTAATCACGCTCAAACCCCCAACAGTGAAAGTGACGACACACGCGCCAACACCCTTGGAACGTGCGTACCCATCGGCTGCATATCCAGCGTTCAGCTCGTTACAGCAGCCGATTAGGTTGAGCTCTGGCTCGTCTATAAGGAAATCTAATAGAGTGAGGTTAAAGTCACCAGGTACAGAGAACACGTCCCTCACGCCGACTTGGACAAGCCGCCGAGCCAAGTGTTTTCCCAGCGTGCCGCTCGATTTGTTCACCGGTACCGGTACCGGTACGATTGAGTCTCCCGTGTCGATTTTGCATTCCATTTTTCGAATGGTTTTTTTTTTGTTGGGGTTTGGCTCGGTGAGATGAGATTTATATGTTCTACTGAGCAAAGGATGTGAAGCGGTTTTATGAAACCATGGGTTGATTGGATCCGGGGGGTTTCTGGAAAGCTGGATATTTAAAAACCAGGGAAAGGAAAGAACCGAGAAAGGGGATGATTTATTTTAGATTTTTTCTAATCAGCGGTTGATTTTTCTAATCTGATTTTGAAGGAAAACAGTGGCTGCTTTTGAGAAAGAAAATGGCATTAGATTTTTTCGCCCTCTCTGTAGCATTATGCGCCCCACCTTATTATAGCATGAATTGTTGTGGGCAGAATTGAACACTTTTTGACGTCAAATGACGTTACAAAAGGTGGGGCGCATAATCCTACATGGGGGCGAAAAAATCATCGCTCAAGAAAATTTACCAAAATGATACTGTCTGGTTGGGGTCTATACTGACAGATATCTATGGGATTCACCTGAGCCACGTGGACATGATCGGATCCGTTGATCCCAAGTCGGGCACATTTCAGTTATCCCACCTTGATTGGATGATCCAATTTTCGTGATCCCATCACGCCCCGTTTAGGGTAATTTCTGACGAGAAAGTCCTTCGATTCTGGCAAGGAAAAAATCATTGCCAAAGACAGGGAGATGACTTTTTCGCCCCACGATGGGATTATGCGCCCCCCCTTTACGTTAAATGTGGGCAGACTTTAACGCTTTTTGACGTCACAGAATGCTAAGGGGGCGCATAATCATACAGAGGAGGCGAAAAAAGCATTACCAAAGACATGGGCTAAAAGAGGCAGCGAAGAGACTCCTAATAAAAGGCCAAAGGGATTTTCTACGCAAATTCGCGGAGACCCATTTCTCGGCTGACTATGCATTAGAGAACATCCACCTCATAAGAAGTAAATGAATAAGACAAAATCTATGGAAAAATGAGTCAGCGCGGCTCTTCTTTCATGCAAAAGTAAGCCGCAAAATGGCTTAACGCCAAATTGCCTAGCAATTGGCTTTCCGCCAAAGAACATCAGGATGGTTAGAATTATTCAATAAAAGTGCCTTTTAGTCGATGGAAATTTCAAGTCTCAATTAAAAGAAGGTTCTAAAAGTATAAAAGTAAGACATTAGGGTAAGAGTGAGTTAACACGCCAATACAAACAGGGGGAGACGCAGGATAACTTCCTCTATATACCAACTTAGTGACCCATGCTCCGTTTGCAGAAACAATGGGTTTCATGTGAAATAATGGGAACCACTTGCATTTTAAATGACTGGAAACAAATGTCAATGTTGAGAGGGAAAAGAAAATTCTTTCCTGAAAATCTGAAATTATAAATAAATGTCATCAAATTCTAAAATATACAATAACGATTCGTCAATTTCTCATCAGATGTAACTATCTAAATCATGCATAAGGATTAAATTGAAGATAAAGGCTATTAATATGGCCAGTTAGGCCAGATATGTGGTAGTGGGTTATAACCAAGGTTTAAAATTTCGGTTTCGGTACCCCCTGAAATTTCAAATTTTCGACCGAAATCTGGTACAAAAATCGAAACCAATATTTTATTCAATATGTGAAATATTAAATTAATTTAAAAAAAAAAAAAACAGATTTTTTGGGTCAAATTTAGGAAAAACCCAAATTCTGAAATTTCGGCCGAAATAAAATACCATTTCGGATTTTATTGATTTCGGTGTCGGTCTCCACCGAAATCAATAATTTCGGATTTCGGTCTAAATTTAAAACCATGGTTGTAAGTCGGGCATAAATAAATGGCCTAATGGCAAAAAATAATGCATCCCACATGTATACTGACCAACGTGTGGCTACAATAGATGACCAATGACCAAAAACCAATGATGCCAATAAAGTAACGAGTTGTATCCTAGTAAGGTCTGCGTGGATGACCTAATGGACAAAAATGACAATGGGCTACATCCTAGCGGGGCTAAGATATATACTAGTAAGACCTACTAGTAGATGGCCTAATGACCCACGCATGTGCTAATAACTAATCTATTAGTAGGGCTAAGATGGACGGCCCAATGGCCAAAAACTTACGGGGTTTATATAAAGTTATAAATTATATACTAGTGAGTAAGGGTGTCAATTTTGGCTCGGGCTCGGAAGCTCGCTTGAAAAAAGCTCGGCTCGAATCCTTAACGAGCCGAGCCGAGCCGGCTTGCTAGGCTAGTTAAGCTTAACGAGCCGAGCCTGAATTAGGCCAGGCTCGGCTCGGCTCGGCTCGTTAAGGCTCGTTAAGAAAAACAGTCATATATAAATATAATACAGTAGCAGCTGAGGCAGTAGCAGCTGAGGCATAATCATGACTTTTTTCAATAATTATCATAACTTCCTACCGGTTGGTTGTATTTTTTTGGTAATTGTCATAATTTCCGGGTAATTTTTCATTTAAAACTATATACATTCAGATATTTTACTTTTTCGTAATGATGACTTTTTTTTTATTATTTCGCTTTTGCTAGCAACCTTTGCTACCCACCTTGGCATGTGCGAATCTCGCACCCTTGATAATCCAAACCGTGATAATCCACTGTGATAATCCAAACCGTCCATTTGATACATATATTCCAGAATATAACCAAAGCTCGATAGGCTCGCGAGCCTAGCCGAGCCTGGCCGAGCCGAGCCGAGCCTGGTTCGAGCCCGAGCCGAGCCCGAGCCTAGCCTTTGAGCTTAATGAGCCGAGCAGAGCCTAGCCAAGCTCGGCTCGGCTCGGCTCGTTTACACCCCTACTAGTGAGCCTACATAAAGGGTGCAATAATAATAATAATAAAAATAAAAAAAAACAGTAATGACCCTCTACTAGGAGTAAGATGGAGTGTCCAATGGACAAAAATAAATGCAAGCTCATACATATAGTAATGAGTCATGTACTAGTGAAGGCCTTCATAGAGAGCCTAATGACTAAAAACAAATAGACCCCGGGTTTAATATAGATAGATCAGTGATCTACTAGCGAGGCTAAAATGGAATGCCTAACAGGAAAAAAATAAACTAAGAGGTAAACTAAGAGGTCTACATAGATTAATTATATTAAATCATATAGTAATGACTACAAGTCAAATGACCTCACATGCATGTTCAAATGTTGCCTAATATTTCTTTCTGAATGAAAAGGAAAGTCATCATGTACATGGTTTTAATTGAGAAACTTTAGGTTGAAAAATGAGTGTCATCCTAAAAAGTCCAATGCACAATCAATCAAAAGAAAAGTGATGAAAACATGGAAAAGGTTTTTCTTTCCACTGCTTTCCTACCAAGTTGCAAGCCCAAAAATTACATGATGATCACGACGAAGATGGTGATTATGATAAGAGAACCAGGTTTTTTGTGGGTTGATGCCGTAGCAATTAATGGCGGCAGAAAGTAAATTAATTAGTGAAATAAATATTTACAATACGATGTGTGTAAAGAAAGGGAGTCATTGTTAGAAAAATCCTACCGGTAGATGGCCATTTGCAAAGATCAATGGTTGTAATCTTGTGGACCTTGGTTCATTAATAATTAGAGTTTGGGAGAGGTCTTGGATAGAGGGAGAGGAGGAACGGAGTATGATGGGAGTCTTTTTCATCCACTCACATGAGGACTCTAGAAATGGGAAATCACCCATGGTCCAAAAGGAAACCTCTCATTGTTTTTGGTAATCCACAGCAAAACGGCAAGATCTCATGTATTTCAAGACAAAAGAAGATCAAAAGGATACAATGGGAGCATTGGAGAACAATGGGAAATACAACGGGTTTGATCTTGAACCCGAGAAAGTATGTATCTTGATGAAACTAAGGGACCGTTTGGATACGTGGATTTTAGAATCCTTATTTCTTCAAAATTGTAGACGGGAGACAAGAGAAGAAAGAGATCCGCCGTCGTTTTCTGATTTCTCGCTCTTCTTTTCGACAGAGAGCAACAGATCTTTCCATCTTTTCAGGTTTTAGAAATCTTAGGATGTGGGAGAGATTTCTAAACCTACATCTCTCACTTAAAATCCAAGAAACGCTGTCGCAGCAGACATCAGCTTGATCATGAAGCCTCTTTTACACTTTTTCAAACTAAAACCTGAATTCTAAAATCCGCCTATCCAAGCCCAAATGGGCCCTAAGTTTTTCCATGTTGATTGCCCAAGATTGTGATTTAAGTCGATCACAATGATAGAAACGACAAGGGTCATCCCAAATCCAAATTAAATGAAGAAATTTTATCCATAACAACTGATCAGAGATGGGTCAGAGTTATCAGCCAAGAAGTCATTTATTTTTCTCTTTTTAATTCAAATTGCATGGTTTTTATGAGGAGGTTTGCCGGCAAGAAGTTGTATGGGGAATTGGGGATGCTGGACCGGGACAGTCCTTGGATGAGCGCCCTACATGCTTGGTGATCTATGAACAAATACATCTGCTACACTCACATTTGGGGTGCCATCATCAATTGGCGGTGGCTTAATGCTAGGAGAAATGCTGTTTGATGCATATACCTGAAGTAATTTTGTTCAGAGAAACAATTAGTAGAGAATCAATTAGTAAGCACTTATCTGAAAAATCAAACTGTAAAGTGGAAATAAATACTATTGAAAAAGCTAAGTATCTCAGGATGGATGGAAATCCACATCTAAAAAGGATCTGTAGAAGTGAGTCCCTCTTTTGATCAGAGGGTTAGAATCATCCTATGGTAATGATTTTCTGGGCACAACCTATTTACGTTGTGGCCCATCAAATGGACGGTTTGGATCATCCTATGGTGTGGGTTGTACTATCCATTTTGAAAAATAGGGGGTGCATTCAATTTAATTCCATCATTGCAAGCACTCAAACCAAAAGACAAAGAAAAAGAAAAAACGAACTACTGCGGGTACCCGCGGGTTCACCCAATCCAACCACTGTTTTGGCTGGTTGGGTGACCCATGGGTCAATTTTGACGGGTCACTCAAATGTCAACCCATACCTGCAAATTTACAGGTGGGTTGGGACAACCTGCGGGCACGGGTCAATTTTGCCAAGTCTACTCACAGCTTGCCCCACAAATACTCTAAGGAATATTTTGTTTTTCATGGTGGCCAAACATGGTCTGAATGCATCCAAATATGCCATAAAGATCCTTGAATATGGATCCATCAATTCAACTCAACTCAACTAAGCCTTTGTCCCAAATTAGTTGGGGTCGGCTAATGAAGAAGGTGAAAGGATCTACTCGGGTAAAATTGACTAAGTCTAATCCTGACACTAGTTGGGTTCATCTACATGGATCATTTTCTTCCATTATATCCTATCCAGGGTCACATTCTCTGTTATGTTCCTAGCCCTCAAGTCTTTCCTCACTGTTTCTACCCAAGTTGTTTTCGGTCAGCCCCTACCTCTTTTTACTCCATCAACGTGGCACGAGTCACTTCTTCTCACTGGAGCATCTAAATGCCTACATTGGATAAACCCAAACCATCTTAAGCGGTGCTCTCTCATCTTCTCCTCAATTGGTGCCACTCCCACCTTTTTACTGATGTCTTTATTTTTAATTCGATCTAACATTGTGTGTCCGCACATCCATCTAAGCATTCGCATCTCGGCTACACTCATCTTATGTAAATGTTGTTTCTTGGTGGCCCAACATTCTGAGCCGTACAACATGGTTGGCCTCACAGTTGTCTTATAAAGCTTTCCCTTCAACTTGGTAAGTATTTTACGATTCCACGGAACTCCTGAAGCATGTTTCCACTTCAATCTAACCTTGTGTGACCACACACTCATATTTGAGTATCGATCCATCAAAATAAAATATTTGACTCGTCATGTACATAGTTTATGTTCATTTAAAAGGGGATTAGCTTTTTAGATGGATCCGTAAACTAGGCATTTGCATGCACATACAAAAACAGTTAAAAAAAAAAAAACAGCAAGCCCGCATTATTGGATGATCCAAACCATTCATTTGTTGGGCGAGGACTTATGCAGGCTGTGCACCAAAAATCGGAACCCTCTGATTTGTAGAGGTTTCTAATATTGTCATTTATATTAAACCTCTAAGATCATATGGTTAGTATTATCCGATGGAGATGATTAGAAATCTCTATGGATTGGAGGGTTGCCTATTTAAGCTGGCCCCCAACAAATGAACAGTTTGGATCATCTAATAATGTGGGCCTCAAAGCTAGAAAAAATAAAGTCTTAATCCCTATTAAGAAGGGGAGTAATTACTACCCATTTTGCAATTTTGGTGACTTTTTTTTTTGTGGTAAGTAAGTTGGGGTTAGGCGGACCCCTACCGGCTAAAATTAATGAGAAATAGAATTACAATCTAAGGGGGCTCAAAGGCCAACAGGCGGGGAACATGCTCCCAGGAAACAAAAAGAACAAAAGAGACAATAAAAACCATAAGAGATACATAGCTATGTCCTTGTGTAGGGGACTCCAGCGGAATCAGATGCAATAATATCTTTGAGAGAGATGGGGATGGACGACGGAGGGATGTCATCACCCTTGCAAGGGCAGTCCTCTTTTGAAAGGAAATCAGCAGCTGAGTTTGCTTCTCTCCAAACATGAGTGACTTTCCAGTCAACAAAGTCAGCAAGACCAAGGTATATTTTGTCCAACAAGGTGAGGGCCTTCCATGGGCAGGGGGGCTTGAGAGTTGATAATATTGACTGCATTGAGGGAGTCAGATTCAACCCAGATTCTGATGAGGGCTTTTTCCTGAGCCAAAGATAATCCATAGTCAATAGCTTTCAGTTCCAAGATTGTGATGTCGTCGCCAGAAGCAGGAATAGAGAAGAGGGGGAGGACAGAGTTGGGGTCCCTAATGAGACCTCCCAAGGAGGCACCATTAACAGAAAGGGATGCATCAGTGTTAATTTTGGCAACACCGACAGGGGGTTTGATCCAGGAGCAGGTTCGGATAAGATCAGGTTTCAGATGGATAGGGATATTGAAATGGAGAGCAACTTGGAGACTTCTGGGGGAATGATTGTCATGTAGGTGGAGGAATCTAATTCTAGATTGAATCTTGTCGATGATCAAATGAAGAATATCTCTTTTGTGGGTTGGGGTACCTCCGTGGAGTCTTGAATTTCTTTCCTGCCATATACAGTATATGGCTGCCCCAAAAGAGACTTTCATGGCAATGGTAGTTTGGTTTGAGCCCCTGAATTGATTTCTTACCCATGCCTCTTCCTCACACAGAGTTTTGCCAATTTTCCTTTTGTATTTAAATCTCCAGAGCAGAAAGATCCAAATCCATTTGGAGAAGGCGCAATGAAAGAAAAGGTGATTTACTGATTCAAGCCCAGAGTTACATAGAAGGCAAGCTTGATCAGTTGTAATACCCATGGAACACAGACGGTCTCTAGTTGGGAGTCTGTTGCTGATGGCTTGCCATGCTGTGAGAGCATGCCGGGGCATGTTTCCTGAAAACCAAATGGTTGAGCACCAGGGGACTTTCTGCGCTTTGATTCTGACTTCGTTCCAGGCTGATTTTGAGGTGAAAATACCATTTGAGCAAGGTTTCCAAATAGCTTTATCAGGGTAACCAGGACGGATGATTGCAGAAGAAATGATCTTTTTTAGGACGACGAGGTGGGGGAGCTCAAACATCTGATCCCAGATGCCATTAAGGAGAATGCTACTTAGGTTGGTTTTCTTACTGATATTGGTTAGAAGCGAGGCAGAAGAGGATTGGTTGGATATAGTCCCTTCAGGGTGCCAAGGGTGGTCCCAGAAGTTAATGTTTTCCCCTGTTCCAACAGAATAGCAAATGTGATTTTTCATGGTGTCCCTGGCTTGGAGGATTCCCCTAAATCCCCATGAAGGATGACTGGGCATCTTCATTTGCCAAATGCTTTGTGTTTTTACATATTTGAGTAGGACCCAGTCATTCCATAGGGATTTCCTGTTCGATATCAGCCCCCAGAATTGCTTCATTTGGCCAATACGGTTGGTGTCTCTGATTCTTCTCATACCAGCTCCCCCTTCTCTTTTGGGAGTGCAAATGACCTCCCAAGAGATGGCATGAAATTTTTTGTGCCTATCTTCTCCACTCCAAAAGAAATTTCTCAGGATTTTTTCAATATCATCTAACACCCCAGCTGGAATGTTGAAAGAAGAGGACCAATAAATCTGAAATGAGTTAATGACAGATTTGATCAGCTCAAGTCTCCCAGCTCGGGATAGGTTTTTGTTGCACCAGGTGGAGATCTTTTTCCTAACTTTAGAAACAAGGGGGATGCAATCAGAAGAGTTCATCCTGGAGGAGGTTAGGGGGAGACCAAGATATTTGATTGGGAGGGTGCCTTCAGGAACTTTTAGAATATCAAGGATGGTCTCTCTACCATGGATGCAGGCTTTACTGAAGAAGATTTCGCTTTTTTTTCGGTTAATGTCGAGGCCAGAGCACATTTTGAATCTATCAAGGCAACTAAGGATTGCTTTAGCTGTGGATGGGTTTGCATCTGCAAAAATCATCACGTCATCTGCAAAAAGGAGGTGAGAAATTTTTGTTTTGCCCCTAGAGAATGGAGTTCCAAGAGATCCAATAGATAGAGCTTCATTTAGGAAACAAGACATCATTTCCATGACAATGGTGAATAGGAGGGGGGGCAGAGGGTCTCCCTGCCTCAAACCATTTGAGGATCTGAAGAAGCCTTTAGGGGAACCATTTAGGAGGATAGAAAAGGAGGGGGTGGAGATACATTGAGATACCCAGTTGCACCAAGTATCATTGAATCCCTGTTTGGACATGAAAGTCAAAAGGCTTTGGAGATTTACATTGTCAAAAGCCTTTTGGAGGTCGAGTTTAAGACAGATGGCTTGTTTGGAGTCTTTTGAATGGAAGTTGTGCATGACATCATGGGTAAGGAGGATGTTATCTTGAATGAGCCTACCTTTTATGAATGCTGACTGGTTGGGGCTGATGATGTCGCTAATGACTCCACTAAGTCTGGAAGCTAGAATTTTGGTGATAATTTTGTATAAGAAATTGCAGAGAGAGATAGGCCGGAATTTATCTGGGGAGGTTGCATCAGCTGATTTAGGGATCAAAGTGATGAATGTGGTATTTAGCTCCGAGAGCATTTTACCACAATGGAAGAGATTTTGAATAGCTGTTGTCACTTCTTCCCCAATGAGATACCAAAAAGCCTTGAAAAAGTCAGCATTAAACCCATCGGGCCCAGGGCTTTTGTTTCCATCCGCTTGGTGAATGACTCTTTCAATTTCTTCTTTGGAGATAGGGTCGGTAAGGGTAGAAGCTTGAAGGGGGGAGATGACCTTTAAAGGGTCAGGGACCTGCCAGAAGTGAGAGTCAGTAGAGTTGAGGGTGTTTTTGAAGTAGTTGACGAAAGCTTCTTCAATCTCTGATTTAGAGGTAGAGATTTCACCATTGGACTTTGTCATTCCGTGGACACTGTTTGATACTGCAATGTTGGGGTCCTCAAGTATAAACAAAGCGAAAACAAAGTGGTCTTTTTGCATCTCATTTTGCTTGTACTGAGCAGAATTTCTATCTTCTCACTTTGGCTCGGTTCTCAAGGACCATGAAATAGTTCTACCAAACACACATCGTATTTAATTGAAGAAATATGTGTGAAGAGGAGTTCATAACAGCACGAATCTTGCGTTGCCCAAATCCAAATCTCTCTCTACGCAATTTTAATTCCCGTTTAGGAATTCGTCATGTTCAATTCAACTCTAATGATCCAAACAATTTATTAATTATTACAAACAAAATCCCCCACACAAGGGGTGAAATCTACAACAACAAATCCATCTCTCCAAACCCATCAAACCCTAAATTGATATTAAAAGAAGAAGAAGAAAAAAACAAGGAAAGTTCAGAAAGCCCTAACTTATGTCCAACCTGTTGTTTTGGTTTCAACAGGGGATCTTAGAGGTGAACCACTCCATGACATGAAGAGGGGCTTTGATCAACTCGAGTGCTAGCTCCACTAAGATGGTCACACAAAGGCAACAAGGGCATATACATGTCAACGTTAACCTGAAAAAAAAAAAAAAACCCAGAAAGGAAAATCAAAACAAACCATCTTTCAAAACCCGAAAAGTTGTAAAGAAAAAGAAGGAAAGAGAGAACAAACCCAACAATCCAGATGAGAACGCCGATGATGGAAACAAGGAGAGAGAGAAAAGCAAAGGGGAGACCCAAGAGAAAGCCCAGAGGCCTGCAATCTCCATCGCAACACATCTTTTTCTTATTCTTCTCTGTTCTTTGGCTTCTTTTATCTCTATCTAGTATCTATTCTGTGAGGCTTTTGTTATTTTGTTTTGTTTTTTTATGACGGATAATACAAAGACACGTTTTGGTGACTGCATATGTAAGGAAAATTTGGAATTTCCTTGTGTAGGAAAAGGAAACCAGAAAAGGAGGTTTTACTGACTTATGCTCAGAATAGGAGGAAACGTCCATCCACCTCAAGCTCTTCACAAAACTGCTAGAGAAAATCTATTTTTTAAGAATAATGAGTAGAGGCAATGATAAATTCACACCCCTGTAGGATAATTCGCACCCCCATTAACGTGAATCGGCATACCCCTCCTTTCAAAGGGTGTGAATTTATCATCTCACTGGACTTTATAATAAGATTATAAGAACTGCACATGTGTGGGCCAGAATAAATTCCAATTATCAGATAATCATAAGTATCAAAGTCCGATGACTTTTGGGTACTGAATCTAAACCGTTGCTTGAGTAGTCGATAACTCAATATTCTAATAACTAATAATTTTGTTTTACACATTTCTAATTAGATGTTGATAGCATCTTGAGACTTGTAATAGTCAAGATAAGCTAATTTGCTAGACAATTTCGCGGAAAGCCATTCCGCGGCTGGCTTCCTCAGGTGAATTAAAAGTCAACCTGTTAACCTGTGTGGCTGTTCTCACATGCAAAAGCCAGCTGCGAAATGGCTTTCCGCGAAATTGACGAGCAAATCCCTTTTAAATAAATGTAGTGCCACTATCAAGATATGGTATTGCTTGCAGGACCCCTACCAGTATTCATTGATAAGAAGAAGAATTACAACTAGGGGGCTTAAATAGCCAGAAAAAGAAAGCGGAACATGCTCCCAAAAAAAAATATGGTATTGCTGGTACAAGTCCCCCACATTTATTTCCCTTTTAATACGACAACTAGTTCGATTTTGTTTCTTGCTCTAGGTTTTATCGAAGAATTCAGACTGAATTTGTTTCTTGCTCTAGTTTTTATCAAAGAACTCGAACTGGGTAAGTGGTGACTTTGAGATTGGCATACTTTTTGGCATGATGCAGTCAAGTACCCAGTTGACGTGGCTGAGTACTCGGTTGACACAATCATAACTCAGGAGAATCAAAGGAGTTTTGATTGGCTTTGTAGGGCAAAGCGCAGACTCGGACAAGAACACAGCCAAGGTAAAAATGAGTAGACTCGGAGGAGTCCATGATGATGCCGAGGAGACTCCTCTCTTAGGAGAGAAAAAGACTCCCCAATGGAAACCTTCCAATGGGGATGACCTGAGTTGCTAGTCTGGTGGTCCACCAGAACCAGCTTCTTGGTGCAATACTGACTTTAAGTGTTGGGCAAAACCTGAACTGCATGCATTTTTTTAACTCTTGTTTTCGATCCTTCCACTCCATCTCCTTGTTATCAAACTTTTCCATTGGCTGTTGGCTTCCACCCACTGTCTTTGAAAGCTCTTTGAAAGAGTTTTAAGATTAATACAGGGGTTGGAAATATCTACTACCTTTGAACCTCACCTGCTTTTGGTTCAGTATTGCCCAGGAAAAAAAATGAGAAATAGCCTAAATTCAAGCGAACCATTGCCTGGGGTGTAACTGTGGCTGCAAACAAGTGCTCAGACTGCACATCAAGAGGGGACAACAAGGTCCGGGTCGGGGTTCGATCCCAGCTTACCTACCCAAAAAAAAAAAGAGGGGTCAACAAGGTAGTCAGTTTGAGTTCTGAATTCTGTCAGATGACAGACTACAGTACTTTGTAAAAGATGAAAAAGAAAAGTAAGCAGTGACATCTCCTATATTCCAAAGGCTACAATAGATAAGAAGTTGTAAAGGAATATATTCAAAAGACAAACCACCAAACAAGGCTTCTAAACACATATATAAGAAAAAGTTCAACCTAAACAAATGATTAGTCATTGAAACAGCCCTTGCCTGGGGTTTACAAAGATTTGATTAGAATGTACAGTAGAATTCGAAGAATCAAATAGTGGCTGATTCGTTTCGTAGTTCTTGCATGAAGCGCGACTCTTCTAAGTCATCAAAAAGTCATAGCAGTTGACTTTCCAAACTTGAGTTCTCTTTCTCCATAGAAATAATACAAGCAAGCCTATCATAAACCTGTCAAAAAAGTTTTTCCAATCTCAGTTGAACATAAACTTAAACAAGCACAATGTTTATCTAGTGGAAAATTGTACCTCCGAAAGCTCTTCCTTATCCTTCTTTTCTGTAAATGAACTGTCATACCTAGATTTGACATACAATATAGTAAAGATATTGCACTTCTAGACTTGAAAGCTAATTTCAAAAGGCAATCATATTCTCTGATTTCTTTACCAGTCGCGGGGAATTCCAGCTTCATCCCGAGCTGAATAGTTGAATGGACCCTTCAACTCCACGTTGAACTCCTTTAACAAGTCTAGAGACAACCCAGTTAGTGTTCGAAGTTTGTGTTCGAATATACAGTTAGTGTTCAAAGTTTGTGTCAAATTTAAGGTTATATTTACCTTTAAAAGTGCTGCAAGGTGCACGCCCCAGTTTCTGGCACACAGACAAAAACCAGAACACACCGACTGCCACATGTGCAACCTCCTCATCAGCAATCTTAGCCACAATGTTTGATGTCCTGTGATCCCCAAAACCAACCAATTTTTTGACTAGCCTAGGCCCAGCATCAAGCCCTCTAGCCTCCTGGTAAAATTACACACAGAAACATATCCCACAACAAATAAATTAAAAGTATAATTCACTTCGGAATTTAAGCAGAATGTATCAGAATGAAGTTAAATTAATGCCTCGATCAATAGCATCATTATTCCTTTCTTTTCGTCGCTTTCTAAAGAACAGTATCTGATGCTCTTTCTATAAAATAAATGAAGTGGCTTCCATGAGAGAACGCAAGTTTTCACCACATTCTAAAGAAGACTATAGATGGATGCATGCTTCTTAAGCTAGGAAGCACGGGTACTCTCCCAGGGCTCCCGCACCCGTACCCGACATGTATGGGGTGCGGGTACGTCCGGGTACGCCCCGGGTACGTACCCCCATTTTAAAAAGAAAAAAAAAACAATTTTGGTTGTCGGGTGCGTTTAGGGTGCGCACCCACGCGCACTCGACACGTCCTGCTGCTTCTCTTTCCTCTCCTGTACTTCTCTCTCCTTTCCTGTACTCGGTATTTACATGTACACCATTTAAGTAAATGTCGATTTACATGTAAATAATGGAATACCCCCGATTTCGATTTATTAAAAATAGTTTCAAGACCCAAATCTAAAAGGAAAAAAAGTCAACTCTCTTGTTCTAGTACAAAATTCGAAGAAAAATGGTTGGGTCAAAATTTTAACTTTCTTAACTTCCAAACGGTGGGATATTTTCGAATTTTAAAAATTCATAAGTCTCTAAAAATTATACATCTTGTCAGGCACTGGTCAACACACTGGCGACAGACTTTTTTTTCTAATGAATGATGTATTGATGCCTCATGTTATGAAATATGGAACTTAATCACTTATGAAATGAAGAGTAATATTAGAATTTTCCATTTTGGTGATGTTATTGTTATTTGATTGCTCTACAATTATTTTTTAAATTTTTATACATATATAATAAAATATTAAAATATATTATTATATTTGGCGTACCCGCACCCGGTTTTTTTGGCAAATCACGTACCCACGTCTTGTGTTGTGTTGTACCCACACCCCGTACCCGTGCTTCATAGAATCTTAAGTGGCCGGTAGAATGTACTCATTGAAAAGAATGTGTTTTTCTAAATAAAAACCTGTAAACCAAAAATCACAATCATGGAATTCACTATTAAATAAAATAGATATATTTTTTAATAAAAACCTGAAAACCAAAAATCACAATCATGGAATTCACTACTAAAGAAGGGCGATGATATTTTTAACAACCCCCCCCCCCCGGGCGGCATTACGCGTACGCCCCCCTTATAATGTGATTTGACGTCAAAAAGCATTAAAGTTGCCCACTTTTCACGTCAAATCACGTTATAAGGGAAGCGCATGCGTAATGCTAATGCAAATGCAGGGGGAGTGAAAATATCATCTCCCTTAAAGAAAATAGATATTAAATGAAAGCAAATTCAGGATCTTCTAAAAAAACATTAGCTAAATGCTGGAAGAGAATACACAGATTCCATTAAAGAACTGTATGACTATTCATAATAATATCTTAAAGTCGTCACGTCCCTCCCTCCCTCCCTCACCTCAGAACGCACTTAGGAATTGATTGCTGACTGGCTTCAGTTAGCACATGCTCATTCTGTCATTAGGCACAATGCACTAGTTGACAAAAACTATAAAAAAATACAATTTGCATGGATTTCCTTACTAAACAAGAAAATACAAGTGCCAGAGCATAAACGAAGATAAACTCCTCTATGGAACAACCAACGTCAGAGGTGTGATGTAGTGCTAAAGCTTAAACTTAACTCTCCCTTTCTCTCTATCCTATTCATACTAGGAAGCCTAATCAAAGGGATGGGAGAATCTTTACATGGGTAACAAGACATCAATCCCAATACTATCCATAGGGATGGGAGAATCTTTCAACTTGATAGAACTCCACTAGTAGAACATCTCACAGGCTTCAAATTCTTTACTGAAGTACACTTCTCATAATACACAAGGCAACTGAAAATTGTAGACCATTCAATACTTATCAGCTATGATTGGTGGACACGGACACGAGTGTCATGTGTCGACACTGACACGGGGTATCAGACACGGCAAACCCCCAAAATTTAGAAACGGAGACACGGCTAAAATAGAAGGTATATATATAATCATAATTTGTCAATATGGATTCGCGTGTAGAGTTTCAACACATATGTGAGTTGTCTGACATGGCAACATCTAAAAATGTAGAAATGGTGACATGTACATACACAAAATTATTGATTATTACAGAAATACGTGTCCACACGCCCACATTAAGTCTAAGACTCCTAGCAATACATTTAAAAGTGTCCAAAGGACTATCAGACACGGCAGGACACGTGTGTTAGCACTAAATTCAAAGTGTCAGCTAAATCATAGCTTATCAGGTGTTTGCAGTGTGCACATAATGCTGGGTAGTCATTAGCATGCAAATCTGTTAGATGTTGGAGATCATCCATTTGACTTGCGAGTATATCAACAAGTCCTACTGTAGTAGACGTGAGAGAAAAAGTGGACAAGCAAAATGCTGTTTCATGATGAGACCTCTCTAGAATGTAGTAAACTGTATTTTTGATTTTTCGAAGTGAAAATATTCATCCCAGATCACTAAAGCAGGGAATACCTGAACCAGTGGAATCACAGCCAAGCGTCCAGCAACGCTTCCAGACGTTTTCTCGCACTCCCTCCAAAGCAAGTTATGGGCAGGCATATCTCCATATCTATAGGTAGAAGAAAACAGACAACAATTGTTAGTTAATGTGAAATAGTACGAAAATTGCATAAATTTCAACAGTACACCACTTTGCTGGAAAACTATGCTCAGCGATAATTTGATTCTATTGGTACCAGATTAATTACAAGATTCAACACAATATCAATGGCACATAACAGCTTATTGGAGAAATGTTTCTTTGATACTTCCAAACAAATAAAATGAGAAAAAGTGATTTTAATCAAAAAAGGCCAGATACATGTGGTATGGTTTGACATGTTAACAGACTTCTTTTTAAATGATGGATAACTGGAAAGTCACGATACATGCATTGACAGACAGAAAAACAAAACTAACACAACGAGAAGTGCTCAATCAATGAAATATGCTCTTATTGCATTGTGAAAATTTTATGAATTGAGTTTAGTAATCGACATAGCCATTTTGACATGAACCCTGTACAACCATTTCTCTACGGAATCTTGTCACTGTTCATCCTACATATCTAACAATGTATTTATCAAGAACCCCAGAACTCAACACACCTCTAACACAATTTGTATCAAGTATAACTTCAACAAAAGGAACTATTTTCTAATATAGGTTTCAATCCACAAAGGTCCATGCAGTTTGGAAAAACTTATACAATAATAAAAATCAGTAAGAGTTATTCTGACCAACCACTGAAGAAGTTGTACTTACTTAAACCCCAGCTCGGCCAGTCTCTGCGAACACCAAGTGAAATGGCGGCTCTCATCATCAGCAACATGTGCAAAATCAGAAAAGAATCCATCACCAAGAACATCTCTGAATGGAGAAAAGCGTACTACCGTATCCCACGCCAGATCTATAGCATTCAGCTCTACATGTGCGAGATTGTGGAGCATATAAGCATTCAGCGGTAGACCCGAATTCTTGGGAGCCGGTATTTCTTTAGGAGAAACCTAAATTACACACACACACAAAAAAAAATCCAATCAAACACCAAGAATCTAAAGGAACCCACAGTTACAAAGCCCAGATACATCAAAATTAGGCACTTGGGTACTAGAGCTGTCTCGCCCACATCTGAAATTATCTTAAAATGAAAGAAGTTCACCAAAATAACAACACTACGAAGATGTTCGATGAAATGCCACAAAGAATAGTTTTTTCATTGGATCAAAAGATGATACAATGGAGAAGCATAGAACAAACCAGGGAAGGATTGGGCAGACGGGCGGGGCGGTCGGGCGGTCTGGAAACTCCGAGGGGGAGATTTTCGCTGCGCCATTTGGAGTAAGCGAGATGGGAGATTCTCGATTTAGCAAGAGGGTCACTGGTGGAGAGGATTAGGGTTCCCCACTCGGCTAGAGAAGAGATCGAAGCCGTTGATATATTGTCGATTTCGAGAGAAGATGATTCTGGACCGTTGGATCCCCATCTCCTATTTTCGTTGAGAGAGCTTTCTCTCCAGCTTTGGAGGCCAGGCCATTGGCATTGAAGAGAAGAAGAGGGAGGAGATGACAAGGGTTTTGTTAACCTCAATTGAGCGGGGAGTGAGAGCATTGTCTTAAACGGCAAAACCAGGTTCCTCATGCTCTTTCGGATGCTAGTTCCCTCTGTTCTAGGGTTTAAGAATTTTGGTTCTGGAACTGATATTTGCATCCCTATTGGGCTCGTACGAATACAATATAGCTCACTGCGTATAGCTTCAGCCAGAGGAATTTATTTAAATTAAGGAGGAGAACTTACTGATAAATGGGGGTATAATCTAACGGCCATCAACCATAATGTAGGACCCATCAGCGGGGAATATGGTGATAATGCTGGGTTCCACACATAAGCAAATAGTCCCATATCGGTAAAGTAAGATGGATGGGAATGGGAATGTGAATGGGAATGGGCACCCTCTCTCCAAAGGCTAGCTTTTAGGGACGAGTTCTACCAGGTTAAAGTACCCAACAGATAATACCTTCATTTTTTATGGCCAAGTTTTTATATGGTGAGTGGGTGGGTGTTAAGGGTGTGTTTGGCATACCGTTTGAAATAGCGTTTAAAACGCCGTTTTGCAAAACGGTGTTTTGCCAAACGGCGTTTTCATGTTTGGTTGGCCAGATCAAAACGGCAAACGGAAGTATTGTGTGTTTGATTGCAAATGCCCCAAAACGGAGTTTTAGTGGTAAAATGACCAAAAAGGGCATTGTTTGGTTGGCTTCAATGTAACTCAACTACTCTCTCATTAGGCCCAATATTAAAAGGTCATTAGGATCTCATTCAAACACTATTAAAATTAAACATCATTGCCAGAAAAAAAAATGGCTATACCTTTGGGGTTCTTCCTTCTTCTTCTTAACGGCCGGATTTGCCGGATTTGATGAACGAATGGAGGCGTTGAGGCAGTGAGGAGGACGAGTGGGTTTGCAACTTTGCAAAGTAGATGAAGAAAGTAAGAAACTAGAGTTTCTTTTAATTATTTTGTCTTTAAAGAATCAAAATTAAGAGATCATATAATGATATCAGCAGCCCCTTGTTTTGAATTAAATATTAACAATTTAACAAATTTGTGTCCTCAAGAATGATATTAACACCCCCACTTTTTTGGTATTTGACGTAACACATAAAGTCGCACGCATATATGTAAAAATGGGTTTTGGTGAGGGCAAACACGTAAAAACCCACAGCCCAAAAACTCCGTTCAAAACGGCGTTTTGCAAACGGACCTCACTCCCTCCGTTTGCAAAACGCCGTTTTGAGGGTTCAAAACGGTGTTTCAAACAGTGTTTCAAATGGTGGCTGCACACCCAAACACTCCCAAACGGCCGTTTGGCCCCAAAACGGTGTTTCAAACGCCAAACGGTGTTTTAAACGGTACGCCAAACACACACTAAGTCTTTTTATAAAACTACACGACTTAAGAGGATAATCCTAACAATTCATTTGTTGGGCCACCACATAAATGGGCTGTACCCATTTGGATGAACCTAACCCTCTGATCTGTAGAGGTTTTTACAATGTAGGGTCCCCTCTTACGGACAGGAGGGTTAGAAACATCTTAGGAGATGATCTATGGTGTGTGGCCTTTAAAAAAAATACTGAATTTCAAGTGCACTCACCCTATAAAATCTCCTAAATGACCTATGTGAATGTGAGTCATGTCCGTCGAAGTGTCCACTTAGAATTTTGGAAAGGAATTTGCTAGGTACCATGGCAGAAGGAATTTTGCGGGCCAGCTGTTGCATGAGAGAGCACCCACCTCATATGAATGAAATGAAAAAGAAAATCTGTTGAAAAGTGATCTGTGTGTTGCTGCTCTCTCAGCAGGCCTTTCGAGGGCCTTCTGCAACGGTCTCTAGCAATTCCCTTTTGGAAAATGTTAAAATATTTTGTCCACTGTTAGTCTGTTTGTCCATAGTATTCACTCAAATCAGCCTTTATCTGCCAACAATTCCATATACAATAAAGCTTGTAAAAATGTGAATTAATCTGAACTGCATGTAAGCATCTAGCCTCTGGGCTTAAGTTAATACCTAAATCGTTGGGGCTTTGGATCAGAGAGAGAGAGAGAGAGAGAGAGAGAGAGATTTTGATTAAGGATTTTATACGAAAAAAGTACGCCTAATTAATACTCTTTCATTTACAATATTAGTATTTTCATACATAACCAAACTTCAATCAGATTTAGAATCAATGACGAATTTTGATAAGAAAAAATATTGAGGATTAGCTTAAAAAATTGCAAGGGGACCAATTCAATTGAAAATGTCATAACCAATGGTTGTTCTTCTTGCAGTCCTTGCTGCCAATTCTCTATTCTCTACCAACACAAAGGAGATGCAAATCACAATACAAACGTGTCGAACCTGAAATTATTTACCTCTTGGATCCTTGACAACACCCAATAGTCAAAATATAAACATTATAACGAAAGAGGAGCACAGTTTGCCGCACATAGAACACTTTCTTCATGACTGATGAAAGCACTATGGTGCAGGCCAGGGGAAGAGAATAAGAAGAAAATGAAGAAGAGAAGAAGATAAGAAGAAACGAAGAAGAATAGGAGTAAAAGAAAGGGGAAAGAAAGGGAAAAAGGAGGGAGGAGGAGGAAGGAGGAGAAGAATAGAAAGAGAAATTTAGGGGAGAAATCTGTAATCAATATTATTCCAAAAGCCTCCTGTCTCCTACATCAGCCTACATACAGGCAACTGAAAATAAAATTACATGAAAAAAATCCCTAAAACTATATAGCATAAAAGTAAAATAATATGAAAAAAGTCTTATTGAGCAAATATGCCACTTATTGGGTCCCACACACCCATGATCCTCATCACACAACCAACATAAGTGCCTAAGAAGAAATTTTCACCATACATCAAAGCTCAAAATCACTCAATTTCTAACAAGCCCCACAAATGGATATTCATTTTAATGTCAAATCATCATTAACACCTCTACTATGATATAATCATCATATCCCCGAGCAATCATATGACATCTTAAAATATTACAAGAGCCTAAAATTAAAGATGCATTAACTTTTACTCAGTGCTAACAAACTTAAAAGATAAGTTGATCTCTCACTAATGATAATTCAAGATATCTGACTTAAATATGCATTAAGGGGTTTACACCCTTCTAATTTCGGATTGTACCGCTTTCTTAAGCTTTTGTTTTTCTTGCCTCTGCCAATTTAGATTAATAAGCAAGTAGGCATGACAGCTCTATTAGCTCTTTGTCACATGAATAAGTGTTTGTAAAATGGGTGGTATTATGTGATGCATAGTACAATTATGAGAATGTTGCTGAAATGCTGACACAAAAAGGAATGATGCATGAAAAGACTACAAAATTGATGTGTAAATTACTTGGGAAGAAAGTCTTCAATTTAACACAAAAATGATTCCATTCAGAAAGTCTCTCCCCTTCCAATTTATTGGAATCGTGGGGATTGCTACGAATTTAATAAGTTATAAAACATCTGGTTCAAATGGCTCTCACGGGCTGTTTCTTTTAAAAATATGGATTGATAGAAAAAAATCAATCTCAACTGGCAATTATACCTTTGGTCTAAGTCACTAAGCAATCTTTAAAGGGATCCTACAATTCCACGTTATCCCAGAAATCCTACTATGTTCAATACCACGACCTCTCTATCAACATCAAATAACAAAAAAGGAAAAAACAGGTTACAAATAAGCTCTGTATAAACAGTGGCCTTAGGGAGGCCGATGGTTCAAAGGTTTCAGGTAAGAGATGAGAAGGAAGCATGACTATGATATCGGAAATAACAAACTCAAGCAGTGAAAATAAACAGGAAAAGAAACTAAAAAAGTCATGACTCTAACCAAATAAAAAAAGAATTGTTAGGGAGCCAAAATGAATTTCTAGAGCTAAACATACCGTTGAAATTAGTAGTTAAACTGAGTTAACTAACTCATCAGTCAGAAGACCAATATCATTAAAGCAAAAGAATGGGATATCGATCTTCACTATTCGCTTATCACGTGGGGCCTGCAGTTGTAGAATGGATTGTAGCCTTTGATGTGAATTACCATCTTCTTGATGTGAAACACCACATTGCGGCTCTGAACCGTATGATAACAAGAATGTCGAAAGAGTTACTACAGGATCAAGAGTGGAGCAAATTGCTGAAACTAAGATGAACAGAAGCAGTTAGTGATGTACATTGGTTACTTTGGGACAGGAATGATAAGCAAAACCATCGTTTGGATCACAATCCTACAATAACATACAAATTCACATGGGAAACATTTCGAAAATAAGACTAACATGGGTACCACCCACCCTTAGTACTTTTTGTTCTTTTAATGAACGAGGCAAGCAGTCTTAGTTATGCTTACAGCCTTCACCGACTTCAAATCTGAATAAGAGGGCAATAATCCTTTTCTTCAGAGGAAGATGAGGCTCTCGGAGTTAACAAGGAGTGCTGTACCACTGCCCCACCCTTCCCAAGAAGGAATGATCGTCTCAAGAATCAATCCAGGTGTACCAATTGCGGGTCTTCTGGTCCTGCAAACAGGTCACAAACAATTGATTACTTCAGTTGTTAATGTTATTTTGGGTTTCATAAGAATCAATCAAGGTGTACCAATTGCAGGTATTCCTACAATGACGAAGGTTCAGAAGGAGAAGCTATTCTCGATGCAGCAAGCAACGCAGAATCAGAATATGTGGGCCAGGAAGATTAAGGATTTTAGACTCATAAGTCTAAGCAATAGCTTATATAAGATTCTAGCAAAAAAGCTTGTGGGACGCTTAAAGTCAATGATGTTTTATAAATTGTAATAGGGGTCGAATTGTTTCAGACCGTAAATCGTAAGATATATATATATATATATATATATATGTTATAAACAAATTAAAGAATAAAGATAGCCAATCATTCATTTCTTTCCAAATTCATTAATTCAAATAGATACTACATGATTAGCCATTCAATATTGTAATACGAATGGTTTGCTAACAAACTTAATACATACTAATCATCTATTTCTCACCCAAACCCATGCATATTGTATAATAATCTTAAAGAAAAATATCAATCCTTACAAGAAGCCTTCCAAAAGACGCAAGATCATATCAATTGTCAAAGTCTCAAACATCAAATATCAATCATAAAAGACTGGATTCGTCAGTGTTGTCTTCATTATAATCGTCTCCCACATCGATGTAAGTAATGCCCTCAAGCACCTGCACTATGATTGACTGGTTCGATTTGTTCGAACTCCTACTCCTCTGTCTTCGGTTCCGTAGGCTTCTTGTAATGTAGGAAGTAAATGAGGTCTTTCAAAAGAAGGTCCTATTTTCTTTTATACAAAACTTAATTTGGATAAATCATATGAATCGTATGATTTACGATCGAATCATTAGATTCAATAAAAAATCGTAAGAATCATACAAATTAAAATTTGATCGCGGGATTCAAATAATCATGCATGAGATTTGATTTAAAGTGTAAATCGTAAGATTTTCAAAACATGAATGGTCTCAATTATCTCTCCATTCCAAGGAGCATTTGTGAATGACAGACAGATCCTATATGGGGTTCTTATCACCAAAGAATGCTTGGAATCATGGCACGAGAAGAAAATCTCAGGAGTGGTATGCAAAATTGATTTCGAGAAGGCGTATGATCATGTGGACTGGACGTTTGTGGATTACATGATAGGACAAATAAGATTTGAGTGACATGGAGGAAATTGATAATGGTTTGCATTTCAAACCCTTCATTCTCACCCTTTTCATCTAAAGGATTTTTTCAAAGCTCAAGGGGCTTAAGACAAGGTGATCTGCTCTCCCATTTTCTCTTCACGATCGTAGGACAAGCTTTGAGCAAGATGTTAGTGAGAGCTGAGGAGCATTGAGCAGGACATTAGTGAGACTTGAGGCAAATGGAATGGGTCAGATTTAGCGGTTTGGGTTCCATTCCACATCATCAGTTTGCAGATGACGCTATTTATGTAACGCAACCAAGGTTCAGATCCATAATCTCCATGTTATTCTGAGATGATTTGAAGTGGTTTCAAGCTTGAAAATCAACCTGGGTAAAAGAACAATAGCAGGAAGCAATGTGGATCATAATCATTTGCAGAGCATAGCCGAAGTTTTGGGTGGTTTGACATCTTCTATTCCTTTCTCTCTTTTGAAATTTTCTTTATAGTGAACTAGACTCAAGTATGCCTAAATAATGGAGGTTTACTAATTAGAAATTCCATCAAAAGGAATAAGGCTCTCTTTGGGAAATGGCTTTGGTGCTTCGAAACTAAATAGAATGCTCTTAGAGGGAAGTGATCAAAAGCAAGCATGCGGAAACTAGGGATGAGGGGAGGTTGGTATGTTTAGTAGAGATCAAAAAAAGACAGGATACGTGGAAGCGAAACGAGGTCTCTCTGTTGGAGTGGGTTTTTTTTTTTTTTTTTTTTTGGGGGGGGGGGTGGGGGGATTTAGCGGTTTGGGTTCCATTCCACATCATCAGTTTGCAGATGACGCTATTTATGTAACGCAACCAAGGTTCAGATCCATAATCTCCATGTTATTCTGAGATGATTTGAAGTGGTTTCAAGCTTGAAAATCAACCTGGGTAAAAGAACAATAGCAGGAAGCAATGTGGATCATAATCATTTGCAGAGCATAGCCGAAGTTTTGGGTGGTTTGACATCTTCTATTCCTTTCTCTCTTTTGAAATTTTCTTTATAGTGAACTAGACTCAAGTATGCCTAAATAATGGAGGTTTACTAATTAGAAATTCCATCAAAAGGAATAAGGCTCTCTTTGGGAAATGGCTTTGGTGCTTCGAAACTAAATAGAATGCTCTTAGAGGGAAGTGATCAAAAGCAAGCATGCGGAAACTAGGGATGAGGGGAGGTTGGTATGTTTAGTAGAGATAAAAAAAAGACAGGATACGTGGAAGCGAAACGAGGTGTCTCTGTTGGAGTGGGTTTTTTTTTTTTTTTTTTTTTTTGGGGGGGGGGCGAGGGGGGTGCATCACTCATAAAAGCAGCATTAGCAAGCATTCCCATCTATCAGTTCTAAGTCTTTCAATGCCCAATGAGTGTTAATAATAGAACGGGTTTTTGCAAAAGAAGTCCTCTACTTTGCTTTATTTGCACAAACAGTCTTGTAGTTTCACAATTTGCAAATAGGGTCACTACCTTTGAGTGAATTTTGCAAATCAGGTCATGCCATCAATTTGTGACCAAAATGCCCATGGTTTTTTTGACTAGTAAACGACCAAACTTTCCTTTTATATAAAAAGATGAAAAATACCTAGTAAAAGGACCAAAATACCCATGAAGCTCAGTGATATGATTTGATAGGTGGGTCCCACTAACCCAATTCAAATCCATGTATCAAGTGAGGCCCACCATTTTGCCTATCAACGGCTATAATATCGTGAAATTTTTATGATAGTTTTTAATTTCAATTTTCCTTTTTTTTTTGAAATGTATCTTATATTTTCTTAAATGGTATATTTTTAAATAATTTTTTTTTTTTTTTTGAATGGTATTTTAAATAATTTTATTTTTATCTTGTTTTCAAGATAAAACCCCAAAAATATTTTAAAAAATCTAATCAATCCCGAGATTTTTCCTTGCCGAGAAATTCTCAAGAACGATATTTGTGACTTAGGTTTGCCATGCCTAACTTACCAGATTCATAGAAAGCAAACTAAGTCAAGCCAGATCAATTCAGAACTGAATCAGACTCTTTATTAATTGAGGCCAAATCCCAATTGTATCAAGTTGGGGCTGAACAATAATTGTGACATGTTCAACTTGATAAGATGCAAAAATGCATATACATGAAACAAACCAATAACATACTACATAATACCAATACAAGCAATTGATTGAAGTGGTATCCACAAAACTTACCTGCACGATGATTACTTGTCTTCATGATTGGATATTTGTATAGACCATGACAAATACATACTACATAATATAAATACAAGCAATTGATTGAAGTGGTTGCCACAAAACTTACCTGCATACACAATGATCTCTGAGCTTCATGTTTGCACATTTGTATAGACCATGACAGCATGAAGGCATATAGCCAGGTTGCAACACAGAACAAATGACCGTGCACAAAAGTACAGCGCACATTTCATGGCTTAAAAAGAAATGGTCACTTAAGAAACAAGCCTCTCCAACCACATTTTCTACACAATATGGGAACTCCATGCAATCAGTCATATTTAGTCCCAAAAGATAATCCCCAACGCTTAATTGACTTTTTTTTAAAACAGAAAGGGGGGGTTGGTGTGTGTGGGTGTGGGAGGGTGTTTTTTTAGATAAGGTCACGTATGAACTTATATAAAATAACAAAGATATCCAAAAGCAAGTACAACAGTGCAAGGTCACGTATTAGCACAGAACCATATTGCAAATTGTGATAACCACGAAGGTCAAATTATGCTTTGTATTTCATTATCAGACTCAAATATATGAAGAAGAGTTCAAAAAAAAAAATGATGTGAAAGTCGCCAATCATAAAGATCAAGATTTTGAGAAATAAGATATGAGTCATGCAACAAACAAAAATCTAAAGGAATTTGTTCCCACCATGATTTATTCCTACCTGAATTAAACCCATTCAATTCCTAGGTGAATGAGCTGCATCCGATCCCGCAGATGAACTTTCGCTGTCAGACTCTGTACAGCACTCATTGAAAAAAACCAATATTCAATCTGACTTTCAACAAGACCACACTTTAGATGATATTAGAGTGTTTTCACAGATACACCAAACACACAACCATAGTAAATTTGATCACAATTAAGCTAATTGTAGAGTAAAAGAGTACCACTTGAAGAGGATCCGGAGTCACTGCTAGAGCTATTTGAACTACTTGATCTACTTGCATTATGCCCATGTGTTTCTCCTTGCACAGGAGATGAGGAAGATACATTCTTTTCATCTGATGTACCCCATGGATTTCAAAAAATCATGCCATAACAAATACGTTGACTCATGAATGGCACAGAATAACTACCAAAAATAAGCCTCATGTTTTCAAAAGCTATATACCTGTTTTACCACCCTTTGGTGCCTTCACAGCGACTGTAACTTGGTCCTGTAAAGAACAAAACAATTTTGAAGTAGGCACTAACTCATTCAAAAAAGGAGAAAATAATGAGATAAGTGATTCTGTGGCTAACCGTTTCTAGCACATTCTGCTTAATTTCACGTCTAGCTTGAATAGCAAGCTCAGCTTTCCTCTTGTTCTTGCTCAAACTCTTCTTATAATTGGTCACAAACCTGTCAAGTTCCCAAAGGGTCTCTGCATCGAAGCTATCAATATCCACTTCAATCTCATCATCATGCTGGCTAAGTCCTGAATTCCTCTTCTTAATTATCTGGACAATGTTATCAAGCTTTTCTGAAGGCAAATTCAGAAGGTTCGTGCTCAGTCTCCGCTTCTCGTCATAGGTCATGTCCCGTTTGTGGGGATCCTTGGCTTTTGGCTTCTTTGGAGCAGCAACCCGACCAGTCGGAGTGTAATTTGTGGGATTCATAGGATTCATTTTGGAATCAGGACGTAGTGACGTTGATTCTGATCTATCAAGAGTCCTACTAAATTCAGGAGGAGCCTTTTTCATCATATGGGTTGGGGTTGGGAGACCAGCATTTTGGTCTACAAATATCGGATTGAGATTATACTCAGCTTGTATAACCGCCCATCGTTCATCGAATATCTTCGCCAGCTGATCCGCCATGATATGCACATCCTGCCCTTTAGGGTTATATGTCATCGCATTACGAAACGTCAATCTAACATCCTCCGCAAATTCCCTAGGGAACTTGTACCAATTCGTATTCAGCCTCGACTTCACGGTGCCAAGGTCCATCGGGTGCTTTATAATGCTGTAATAATCATGAAGTCCAAGCCCCTTAACATCAACAGGGGTATTAAACACCCACCCATGTTTGTGCTTCATCAATTTTGAAAGCAAATTTTCGCAATGCTTGAAAACTTGTCTGGTATGCTTGTCCACCACCATCCCATAATCCCCTTCCCCTTTTCCATTGGATTTCAACTTCTTGTTACTATCAGGAGGCGGGAACTTCTCCTTCCCCAAAACAAATTCTGAATTGCGATAGTACTGATTAGCCTTGGGGGTCCTCTTCTCCTTCTCAAATACATCACTCATGCCAGCCTGGCAGTTCTCTACCACTGAAACACTCAGCTGGTTCAACGCCCGCAATTCCTGTGGGCCCCTCGAAGCGACCTCGAAATTCAAATTCCCTCTCTTCCCACCACCATTATCCAACCCATCATTCTCAGACATCTGAGAATGACTGTAACCAACTCCAGAGTAACCAGTGAGCTGCATTTCCCTAGACTCGAGCTTCTTCCCGAGATTTCGCACCTGATCAAGCTCATTCATAAGCTTCCGCCTAATCTCCCTAATCTCCTGTTTTGACCTAGAGGATAGACTAATGGTAACAAGGTTCTCTGGCCGGAGGAAAGACGGCCGGACGGAATTTGGCTCGCGGGCATTGGCCACGGTGACAGAGACTTGCCGGAGACTGGATGAATCATCGGAAGTGGCGTCGAAGCGAGAAAGAGTTTGGTGCTGAAATGAATTGCCATCATTTGTGGTGGAAGTTAGGGTTTGAGAAAGGGGCTGAAAAGGGGGATTTGAGGGCTTGTTTTGGGATTTTCTGGTGTAGACTTTGCTCTCTGTCCATCTGTGTTTCTCGCGAGAACCATCGCCACCGTTCCCAACCAAAGGCCCCGTCGCCATACATGTAATGAACAATCCCTAACCCTAATTCGCCCTTTTTTATCTTGTGTTACTGGATAAATGAAACCCTAAGTTAGGAAATGCTATGGTGTAAAAGGAAAAACCCTGATTCGACGGGGTAAAGAACATGAGGATATTAGGGTTTATACCTGAATGAAGAAAAAGGGAACATAAAGAAAAAGTTAGGGTTTTCTAACCTTTTTGAACCCATCCTGCTATAGTCTGATTTTGGGGAAGTACAACTGTACAAAGCATTTTGAGTGACGTTGTTCGGAGGAGTCGAATTTAAGGCGGTAAAGAGGGTGGGGCCCACAATAAATCAACAGGTGTCATATCCATTTATGATCCAAGTCGTTCGATTTTCGCTCCCCCTGTAGGATGATGCGCCCCCCTCTTAACGTGATTTGACGTCAAAAAGAGTAAAGTCTGCTCACAATTCACTTAAAATGAGGCGCATCATCCTACAGGGAGGGCGAAAAATTCAGTGCTAAAAAACAAGAGGTTAATAAAATTGAAGACGACTCCATTTGTCCTTTTTCAACAAAGTGCGTTCCTTATGTTTTAGTAATTTGACAAGGGCAATGATATTTTCACCCCCGTTAGAGTACGCATGCGCCCCACTTTTAATGTGAGTTGACGTCAAAAAAACGTTAAAGTTGCACGTCAAATCACTTTACAAGGGGAGCGCATGCGTACTGCAGAGGGGTGAAAATATCATCTCCCTCTCACAGACCTAGCTTGTCTTTTCATTTTTAGTTGGCTTGTGGGAGGTTTTTGCAAACTCTAATAACCTTTGACAGCTCTTAAAATAATAAAAGACAAGGCGGGTTAGTGCAAATATCAAAACATGGTTGTGCTGATTCCATTTCCCTAATTTTATATCTGTCAGCGCTATTTTCATGTTTGTATGGCCCTTATAATTGAAATTTTGCTCACATGGACTGATAGGGGCGCCCTTGTAACTGGTTTTTTGCAAGGGCGCCCTTCAGTCTATCATTCCTCAAAAAGCTGCTATCATTGTTATTTGCCCATTAAGCAGGGGTCTGTCGTTAATCATTTAGCCAAGGAAAGAATTTGGGATCCGGTTTAGTAAAATATGAAAGTAAAATGACAAAAATACCCTTATCGAACAGTTAAATTTTCACACAAATGTTGTCCATCATTCATCGAGACCATTATCACTTGACTATTGATCCTAGTCATTTTCATATAGAAACTATTCCAAAACAGTTTTTACATTATGATCCAAACCATTTCGTATAGATGGGGAATGCACCAAAGTTGAGTCCCATATGTCATAATAGCTTTGTTGGAGGCTATAGATTATTACATTTTTAGTTTCTAACAATCGTTTTAAGGACTAGAAAAATAGATAGTAGAATCTTGCAATGAAATTGAATTTTTATGGAAGGTTAAGAGCCCTTACAGGTAAATTTCGTAAGGGTAGAAGTGTCCAAATCTTGGGGTGGAAGACGATCGCTAAAGATGGGCCGCAGTTCAAAATGCACCCTCATTGGATGATCCTAACCCTTTAATTTGTAGAGACGTTGCTAAAGTATTAAAGATAAATAACACCTTTCTCCAACAGCTTAAGCTTTTGGAGAAGTTGGTTAGTTAACATTTTTTTCTCTTCTAAGAAATGAAATTTGGATATCCAAAATTCTACATAGTATCAGAGCCAAAGGTCTCGATTTCAAACCTCCCGGATAGCAAAAATTCACATGCGATAGTCGACCCAAAATGAGACCACATGTGCCACGTGTTTGCCAAATTGGCCACACGTGTGGGGAGAGTTAAAGTATAAAAGATAAATAATGCCTTTCTCCAACAGCTTAAGCTTTTGGAGAAGTTGGTTAGTTAACAGACGTTCTTGATGAATATAAACCATTGCTTTTGTATATTCTCAGTGGCCATTTAGTAGTCATGATTTGAAGTATGCATGGTTTTGTTCTCTTTGTTTCATCCATAGCAATGCAAATAAGTAATTTCGATCATTGAGCACCTAGCCCACTAGTTGTTTGGATCTCACATCCATGCCTCCTATGCCCCTTGCGGAAACCAAAAATAAAAAATTTATTTTACCATTGATCAGAAAAGTGACTTTCAGGAGCCAAAAATGGCCTCTAACCGTTGATTGTAAAAGTGATTTTCTATAAAGTCGTTTCTGAATGGGTAGCTTTTTTTACCCGGGAATTTTGTAGTGAGGCCCCGGATTGAACCCAAAGATTTTATTAAAGAAATCCAATGGGTAAGGGCCCAGACAGGCTTACAAGACAAAGAGCACATATATAATCTAAAGGCTGCAAAAAATAAGAAAATCAATTAATCAACTCTAAAGACGGAAGTTGGAGATCCTTAGACTATTGTATCTCATTGCTTCTTCTGGCTCTAACAAACTTCATTAGCAAAAGTATCTTCAATGTAATTGCCTATACATGACAAATAGTCGGAGTGAGCTCTTGCATAAGGCAGGAAATTTCCGACGAGTAGTATTGGATGATCCAAGGAGGCCTGGCTGTATTGAGGAGCATGTCTACTAGCATTTTGCTATCAGATGATTCAATCTAAAGTAACATTACATTTAGAGACTTACTATGTCTTGAGCCATCTAAAAGGGCGTTGCATTTGGATCTCCACCATAGAAGCAAGAGAATGATACGCATCTTTACTTTATCATACTTTATCATATCTGATAATGCCCCCTTCCCCCCTCCCCCTGTACTTTACTTTCCTACTTTATCATCATTGAATGAGTATCTTTTCTATCCAAGAGGTCTCCAAACACTCAGGTCCAAAGCAATCACAGCTTCGATGAATCCCCGTTATTTCCGGGAAATGATATCTGCTCCGAGTGTTTCAATAAACATGTGCTCCACTTGTTTCGTGTACGTAGTATTTAAAGGGTTTAAAGAGCTTTTTGAGAACCGTACTATACTCTGAAATCCCTTTAAATACTACACGGCAAACAAGTGGAGTGCTTGTTTATCAAAACACCTTCGCGGAGATATCATTTCCCAATATTTTAATGGGAGGGCCTACTTCGTCTTTTTTCTTTTCTTTTTTTATGGGTAAGCTGGGGTTAGGTGGACCCCTACCAGAATACTAAAGAGGGCCTACTTCTTTCGCCAGTGCTTTTGATTCCTTATAGTTTATCTAATTGAACCCTTTTCAAGCCTAGCCCATTAAATTATGATTGCATGGAGGGCCTACCTAGGCCACTGGATGGACCATAATTCAAAAGGTGTCACAAGAAAGCAATTATGAGAATTTTCTTTAGATTTTAAGGGAAATATATGATACAAACTTCTCTTCAGAGAGAAAGTTAATACCTTAATTCTGGAAACAATATGCAAATCTATTGCCTTTCCCTATATATGGAAAGGGTTTTGCTAGTCAATTTCACAGAAAGCCATTTCAATGTTCGAGAACAGCCACATGGGTTCATTCATTTAATTCATCTGAGGTGGCTGTTCTCTTGTGCAAAAGTGAGCCGCGAAATGGCTTTCCACGAAATTGCCTAGCAAATCCTATGTGGGAAATATTCCAAAAGTGCTTTGGAGAAGAATCTCATTTCTATTGATGACAAAAAGCTAGCATTATCTTACTTCAGGTGCACAAAGTTCCTTTTCCCTCTCATACAAAACATTTGCCTAGCCCCCACTAAACTTACTGTAGCAAAGGTATCCCACCTACATTCCAACACATGAAAATCTAGTTGAATGTTGGTGGTGTTCTGTGGTGCTGAGGATCAGGCCCTCCAGGTGCTATTCTGTTAATGTCTATGCCTGGAGCCATCATTACCCTCCCACGCCTTTCAAAGTCCAACGAAAGCCCAATGGGCCCCCGTTCTATAGCCGAAGGCCCATAATGCACCCGTGCGTCCAACCTAGCCATGTGACCCAAAAGAACTAGTAAGACCAATATCCATACTGACCTCAAATTCACCATCTCTATCTCTCTGAAGCTGAAGTTGAAGAAGAATAAGAAGCTAAGAGGGGAGTTTAGTAGGTAGTGAGAGCAGATATATATAGGATTATAGAAGTGCAGGGGAGGAAAGACACGAGCAAATGGGAGAAAAACGTAGAATGTATTGTTTGGAAGGATGTGTGTTTTATTTGAAAAGGTAATGGAGGTCGTGTAAGCAATGCATCTTTTAACAACAAGTCCCACGAAGTCTGTTGTCTGTTCTCCTCGCGTGAACCTTAGGACCAATGTTTTCTCTTATGCGCATCCCATTACCTCCAATTCTTACACAAAGCTCTTGCCAAATTAGCGTTTATTAGAGAAAGGGTAACGATAAATGTAAGACCTTGCTTTGTTAATGGAACCATTCACTTTGTTTTACACTTCTGGTGAGGGATTTTTGGGAATTGTAAAACAAGGTGAGTTCGTCCCATTGTCAAAATATGGTCGTGTAGATATTAGTACTCAGAGAAATTACTTCAAAAAAGAAGAAGAAGAAGAGGAATTGGCTTTGTAAGGGCCTAAGCACCGAAAGTTAGTGTATATAAAACATGGTCGATGGCCAGCCTTACTATGGACACGTGTATGGTGATCAGGGCCATAGACGTGATCTTCGGGTATGTTGGGTGGGCCATAGCCCAAATATGACAATGATTAACTATCCTAACCGCCCACAATTTCTCTAATTAATCACCCAATTACCAATTGACTGATTTTTGTTCAACTTAGTGCACTTCCCACTCAAACAAAGGTGAGGTTAAAAAATTAGGGAAGTGATATTTACACCCCCTTTTCTTCGTCTTTTTCATCAAAATGACCTTATTTTCAGAAAAAAAGTCTAACAAAAGCGGGTGAAAATGCAGTCATTTTAAGAAAAGGGAGAACCAAAAGGAGGTGGACATATCATTTCCCAAAATATTATTATCTCCAGAGCACTAAATGTGTGATTAAAGTAGAAATTGCCTGTACATCAGAAAAATTCACTTGGGTTTTGCATCATATTCAAGTAGTATTAGGATGAAAGGAGATGATGGATGTAGAGATTCACTTGGATAAAAGGCAATCAATGTAGAAATTTGAAGAACATTTTTATTTCTGAAAGAGATTGATGAGATTGTCTCGTTTGCTTTAAGAGTGAATACAAAAAGTCCAAGGAGTCAAACGAGTCTTCTAAATTGCTGGAATTTGCTTTCAATGATAAATGCTTTAGACAAAGTAGAGATTTTCATAGTACTATATAGAAGGATTGGGAGTAAAATAAGTGGCTCTCAGCAGTACTACTTATCCTTATAGTAACAATGATTTGACTAGTACTTCTAAAAGATATGTATGTATTACTATGTAGCAGAAAAGAATGTCAATCTACTATCTTTGCATTAGTAGACTCCCTTTCTAGTTTTTACCCATGTCCTACCTTAGTTTTCCATTGAAGCCATCTTCAATTCTTTAATTCCGTCTCTATCCCTTTGCCACTTAGTGTGCTGCTCCTGCCACTTGCATACAAAAAGGAACGATTACCAATGGGGGACAAAAGTTAGGAGGGATTATCAATAAGACCCATGCTTTTCAGAAATTATCAACGAGGGACAAAATAGGTCTTGTCATTAAAAGCTGGACGAAAATGCCCTTTTATTAAGCAACACGTTTTACTTTTCCACTTTTCCCTCTTCTCTCGTCTTTCCCTCTCTTTTTTACTTTTTCATTTTCAACTTTGTTTTTTTTTTACCTTACAAGTCATTTTCTTCATCATTTAGCCACCATTGGAGGCGGGAAAGCTAGAAAACTTGAAACGTGAGTTCATTCCCATCTATCTCTCTATATCTAAGTTTTGTTTTTCATTTGTTTTAGGGTTTTGTATTTCTCCTTTTCCCTTTCAATGGAGGATGAGGAAGATGAATCGTAGGGTAGAAAGAAAAAAAAAAGGGGAAAATGAACGAGTGAAAAAAAAAACAGGAAGTAAAAACGTGTTCATAAGGGACTTGATAAGCCCATTCGGAATTTGGTAACCCCATTTTGATACTGGATAACCCCAACCCCAGAGACTTTAAAACCCCCTTCCAAAACTCCAGTACCCTCGGCCAATTTTAAGGGACTTAATAAGCTCATTCGTAAATTGGTTACCCCATTTTGATACTAGATAATAGGGGTGGACATGGTTCGGTTCCAACCCGAGGAACCGAACCGAACCAGCCTATTTGGTTCGGTTCGGTTCGGTTCCACAATCCGCCGGTTCGGTTCTGGGTATAGAATTTGAGAACCGATGGAAACCGGTTCGGTTCTGGGCTTGGGTGTATGGAACCGAGAACCAAACCGAACCGAACCAGTTTTCATATGTTTTTTGAAAAACAAACAAAAACGGGTGCTGATATCATTTTCCTCTTATAGTTTGGAGCTTTGGGTTTGGAAAAAAACAAAAAGGGGTGCTGATATCATTTTTATTTGGTTAATAACATTAAAACCCATCGATTTTTGTGTGTTTTCACTTTTCACTTTTCTTATGTTCTGTGTTTTGTTTCTCAAGACTCAAAACGAGCCCTAATCCTAAATCTTTCATCTTCCTTTCCCCTCCACAACCGACGCCCCTGCCGGCCCATAGAGAACTCGTTCTCAGCGTATCCTCCTCCCTGCCTCTCCTCACGGTAATCTCGCCTTTTCTCTTCCCTCTTCATATTTGATTTTTTAGAACTGATTTTGAATAAACTCTAAATTTATTTTTGAGAACTGATTTTGAATCCCTACTTTATATAACAAAAGACCAAAAAAAAAAGTAAAAAACATGGAATTAAAAGGGAAGAGATCTGGGGGTAGAAAGTAGAAACGGCTAGAACCCAGAACCGAACCGACCAAGTTCGGTTCTGGTTCGGTTTGGTTCCAGCCACAATCGGTTCGGTTCTGGTTCCAAGTTTCAGGAACCGACAATGGAGTGGTTCGGTTCTTGGTATACCTCGGAACCGAACCGAACCGAACCATGTCCACCCCTACTAGATAACCCCAAACCCGAATACTTGAAAACCCCATTCCAAAACTCTAGTACCCTCGGCCAATTTTCAGAGACTTGATAAGCCCATTTGGAAATTGGTAGCCCAATTTTGATACTTGATAACCCCAATCCCAGAGACTTGAAAACCCCCTTCCAAACTCCAGTACCCTTGGCCAATTTTCAGGGACTTGGTCACCACATTCGAAAATTGGTAATCCCATTTTTATACTAGATAACCCCAATCCTAGAGACTTGAAAACCCCCTTCCAAAACTCCAGTGCCCTCGACAAATTTTCAAGCACTTGATAAGCCCACTCGAAAATTGGTAACCCTACTTTTGAGAGTTACTAACCCCCTTCCAGAGAGTTGATAAACCCCTTCTGCTACAAAACCCTCTGCCTATAGCAACTCTTCTAATGGCATTACAATTCTGCTCATGATAGAAATAACAAAAGAAATGGATGTTATTTTCATTAAATGTGCTTCATGTATTACACCCTAATTTGTGTATTACAAAAAAAAAATTAAGTAAATCAAAAAATATGTAGCCATCCATTCATGTATTACATCAACTTTTTCTTATACAACTACTTGTCTTCCAAAAAAATGAGTGAAGCCATCCATGCATTATCTCTAGAACACAACCTAAAATACAAACCGCATAAACGCTAAACAAGATAAATCATAAACAGATGAATGAAAATTAGTGCAAAACCCTAAAAGAAAAAGAAAAACAAAACCTAGATATAGAGAGATAGATGGTAAGAACTCAATATTCAAGTTTTCAAGATTTGCCAGCAACAATGGTGGCTGAACAAGGAGGAAGATGACTTGTAGGGTAAAAAATCAAAAAAGGTGATAATGGAAAAGTAAAAGAAGAGGGAAGAAGAAAAAAACAAGGTCAAAACGTGTTGTAAATGCCAAAGGGCATTTTCGTCCAGCTTTTACTGATAAGACCTCTTTTGTCCCTCGTTGATAATTTTTGAAAAGTATGGGTCTGTTGATAATTTTGCCTAATGTTTGTCCCCCATTGGTAATTGTTCCACACAAAAATGACAAGACATACAAGCAAATCATCTCAAAACATCAAACATTAAAGAATGTACAGAAAATACGAATTCCGTGGAAATTTTCCTTTATCATTTGTTTTATTTCCATTGAAATTTTTTATTTGGAAAATCTGTTCTATAGAACAATTTTATTGAAATAATTTCTCTAGTGGAATTTTTTACATCTCATGCATAGCATGGGTGGGGCCATCATTTTACACCACATGTTTTGATCTTAGGTGTACTTCTAAAAGGTAGCTCATATACAATACCTATACAATACGTCATATGTAAGTTAAAGATAATGCGCTGGTAATTTTACACATGATGCAATGGTTAACGGGCTGGAACTTTTCCAAAGAACAACACAAATTGAAGCCTGTCTTAGTGTGCTGAATTTTGTAGTATGTTAGGGTTTGACCATGGGACTGAAAGCACGGCAGAAGTCTTCACAAATATGAGATCCTCTGTATGATATGTACACCATCTTTTCTCCATAATAAAAGACCCAAGTTGTCCTTAAAGATAATTGACAAAGGTGCTCTACATCCCAAGTGACTGAATAAAATTTCAAGTCACTTGGATTAAGCAACTTGTTTTTGTCCTTAAAGATAATTAACAAAGTTGCTCTACATCCATGGATTTCCACTCAGCCCACGTCTAGGGCCCCTGCAAGCCTTAGATATTGGAGGGCGGCTTTTAAAAAAACAGCATTGTGACAAGTTATTCAATTATTTTCAAGTACAGACAAGATTATATCATGAGAGAGAAGTTCTTCTGTTTTTCTTTTGTTAATTTGACCTTGTCTGCACTATCTTCGCTAAACAAATAGTTAAATGCATTTGTTAACTTGATTTTGTTGCATCTATAGATTCCATTAAGCATTTTGAAGCGGTGGGCTCAATGTGCGAAAGTCTCTGCACATTGGGGTGCTCTGCCTTTGGCCATAGCATTTCTTCTTGAATGAAATGGGATAAAAAAGTCTCTGTGCTCATTGGAGGTGCAGTAAAAAAAGGTTCGCTTGGTATTACATAGTTCAATCATATAACATACATAATCATTTATTTTTTGTCTCTCTCTTTTTCTTTTTTTCTTTTTTTAGATTTTCCTTCTGGCCCAGATGCGAGCCACAGTATCATTCATCCATTCCTTATCAAATTATATTTTTTTCAGATTGGTATTAAGACATTTCCACATGTTCAAGAAGACAAAGAAGTGTGCATGAATCCCCACAAAATGCGAAAAACACTATGGAAATGACCAAATTGTTGGTCATTGTCGGTCAATTCCACTTTAGTCTTTATTTTTAAAACGGAATCCCATTTTAGAAGTGTTTCCCAACAAAGCATATCAGTAATGAAGAAAGACCATTTATTAATCTCTTTATTTGATTTGAATCATGGTATCATTCATCCTTGCATTATAATATTACATATCTGTATGTATATTTGTATCCAGATACAGATAATTTTATTATGACATGTATGATAAAAATCCTATACAATTCTCTATTACCTCCATCTTGAAGCTAGCATATGTGATGCGTCATCATACATATAACACAGACGCACTGACATGAGTGGTGTGTATAATAGGGCCCCGTGCTTCATGTGTTAGGGGTGGTCATGTTGCTTACTCAAATGGCCGATGAGGCTTGGATGCATGCCTCTAGCATTTTGATACCCACAACATTTGGATTTGAATTTCTCACATTTGGCAACTCTTTTTACATTGAGATTTGGATCTTGATCAAATCCTTAGATTTCCAAATCAGCTACAACAGTGAAAAACTCTGATTTTACAAATATGATATGCAAAACGGAATTTGGAAATATATTATTTTACAAATATGATATGCAAAACGGAATTTGGAAATATATATATATATATATACACACACACACTAGTAAAACACCCCGTGCAATGCACGGGCCGACAAAGAACTGTACGAACGACGTCATAGGTTGATCCAAACTGTCCATGTGATGGAACACAACATAAATAGGTTGTGCCCCAAAAATCATTTCCATAGGCTGATCCTAGCCCTCCAATCTATAGAGGTTTCCATAATTCCTCTTAAATCGGATGGTTAAGATCACCCTATAAATTTTTTATTAAAAAACCATAAAGGAGGGGGGTAAGATTGAAATTATGTGGCTTTAATGGGTGCCTTTGTTAAAAAGCATAAAGTAGGGGGTAGGATTGAAGATATGTGGGTTGAATGGGTGCATTTATTTAAAAAAGTCAAAAAAGTAAAGTAATTGTCATAGAATTTTCAAAAAATTCAAAAAATTCTCTTATTTTCTCTTCTGCTATATATATATAATATATATATATATATATACTAGAAAAAACCCCGTGCAATGCACGGGCCAACAAAGAACTGTACGGACCACGTCATAGGTTGATCCAAACCGTCCATGTGATGGAACACAACATAAATAGGTTGTGCCCCAAAAATCATTTCCATAGGCTGATCCTAGCCCTCAAATCTATAGATGTTTCCATAATTCCTCTTATCTTAAATCGGATGATCAAGATCACCCTATAGTTTTTTAATTAAAAAACCATAAAGGAGGGGGGTAAGATCGAAATTATAGGGCTTTAATGGGTGCCTTTGTTAAAAGCATAAAGGAGAGGGTAGGATTGAAATTATATGATTCAATGGGTGCCTTTGTTAAAAGCATAGGAGGGGGGGGGGTGTAGGATTGAAATTATATGAGTTGAATGGGTGCATTTGTTCAAAAAAGTCAAAAAATGTGACGTGTAATTTTCACGTGATTTTCAAAAAAATGGAAAAAACTCTCTTCTTTTCATCCCAGCTTATTGTGTGTGTGTGTATATATATATATATATATAGAGAGAGAGAGAGAGAGAGAGAGAAATGATTGTACGGTCGACCGCACCAAGTTAGGTGCAGTCGAGGGCCCCAAACTCATGTGGGCCCACTTTGTTAGGATGATCCAAAGCATTCATTTGAAAGGCCCTTACATAGATGGGGTATGTACAAAAAATCAGCTCCATAAGATCATCCTAACCCATTCATTTGTGGAGGTCAAAATGGACAGACACCGTTTGCCACAAATCTGCCCATTTTTGCCCTCGACTTTTGGAGGGGTTAGGATCATCCAATGGACTTGATTTTTTGTACACACCCTATTTATGATGGGGCCTTGCAAATGAATGGTTTTGATCGGCACAAAAAATGTGGGACACATGTGTTTGGGCCTCGACTGCACAATCTTATTCCACCTAAGCTTAGCTGTGGTCGACCGCACAATCTTATTTCTATATATATAGGAAAAGTTTTGCTACTCAGTCGGGTTAAATACAGTGGAGGCCCACATTGTTTGGGTGATCCAAACCATTCATTTGAAAGCTCCTTACCTAGATAGGGTGTCCACAAAAAATCATACCCATAGGATGATCCTAACCCATCCAACAGTGGAGGAAAAAATGAGCAGATTTGTGGACAAACTGTGTCTGTCCATTTTTTTTCCATTTTCCCTCCACTGTTGGATGGGTTAGGATCATCCTATGGGTCTAATTTTTGTGGACACCCTATCTAGGTACGGGGCTTTCAAATGAATGGTTTGGATCACCCAAACAATGTGGGCCCCTACTGTATTTAACTCGACCGAGTAGATAAGCTTAGCTACAAGACCGAGTAGCAACACTTTCATGTGTGTATATATATACTAGTAAAAAAAACCCGTGCGATGCACGGGCCGACAAAGAACTGTACGGACCACATCATAGGTTGACCCAAATCGTCCATGTGATGGAACACAACATCAATAGGTTGTGCCCATCATTTCCATAGGCTGATCCTAGCCCTCCAATCTATAGAGGTTTCCATAATCTGTTGTTCCTCTAAAGGTGCCCAGAATTTGTAAATATTTTTAAAGGTGTGCGGAATTCGTAATTTCCTCAAAAAATTAATAAGGCAAAGTAGTATTTTCGTAATTATCATATTTTGATACCTCTTCTTTGTGGTTTTTTCCGTAATTGTCATATCCAAGTACCCATTGTCCGTGATTTCCCTCCCAAACTTTATAGTAATGATTATTATTGCTAGCTTCTTTCTTTACGTATTATTGCTAGCAACCTTTCAATTTTTCATCACATCTAATAAGACAAATATCTGAATACATACAATTGCAAATGATGGGCAAGACGTAGCATTTGAAGAAGATGGCTAGCAAATCAAGGCTCAAAATTACCAGACGCGTTAATGCCACAGATTTTGCAAATAATTCCGACCATTCATACATACCTTTTTTACCCTCACATAGCTAGTATGTACAGATATGTGGGGAGGACAAAAAATGGTAAAAATCATCCACATTGACGTGTTAAATGGACAAAATTCTCTCATTTTCTCTTCTGCTATATATATATATATATATATATATATATATATATTTCTGCGCTCGACCGTAGATAAGCATATATGCGCTTGAGCACAGAAATAGGGTGGGGCCACATTTTGGGTGGGATCCAAAGCATTCATTTGATGGGCCCTTTTATGGGTAGGGTGTCCACAAAAAATCAGCTCCATTGGATCACCTTAGGGTGTCCATTTGTAAGGCAAAAAATGGACAGATCCACAAATCTAATCCATTTTTTGCCTCACAAATGGACATCCATTGGTGATCCAATGGAGCTGATTTTTGGTAGCTCCCCATCCATGATGGGGCCTTCCAAATGAATGGTTAGGATCACCCGCCCCCCCCAATGGCCCCACCCCCTGCTGTAAGCGCAGAAACCCCTCTCTCTCTCTCTCTCTCTCTCTCTCTCTCTCTATATATATATATATATATATATATATATATATATATATATATATATATATATATCATTGCGCTTAAGTGGCTTAAAAAGCCACCGATTGGTCGCTTTTGCGGACCCCACAAAGGTGGATCCGCCGTACGAACCAATCGGTGGCTTTTTAAGCCACTTAAGTGCAGGGAAGCTCCCTGCGCTACTGTGCAGGAACACATCTCTCTCTCTCTCTCTCTCTCTCTCTATATATATATATATATATATATATATATATATATATATATATGTGTGTGTGTGTGTGTGTGTGTGTGTGTGACAATTTCCTTCACCCTCTCTCTCTCTCTCAGCATGAGCACGAGGATGATCAATTTATTTTGTATCCAAAAATCCAAATCCAAATACAAAAAATGAGGCATCCAAATGCACTCTAAGGGCCCATTTGGATACCTCATGCATTTGTATTTTGATTTGGATTTGAGTTTTGGATACAAAATACATCAATCATCTTCATGATCATGTTTTAAGAGAGAGAAAGAGAAAGAGAGGGAAGGAGGGAGGGATATCTCGCTGCTGCCGGAACAACGTCGAAGAGCAGCGACGGTGAAGGAAGTTGCCACAAATATTGATTTCCAAATATGTCTCGCAGACCAGATTTGAAAATCAGAATTTTTTGCACAGTTGTAGCTGATTTGGAAATCTAAGGATCTGATCCAGTTCAAAATATCAAATAAATCCAAATCTAAATCTTGTGGGTATCCAAACATGGCCTAAGTGTGTCGCTGAACTCGGCCATTGGCTTTCTTGCGAAGGACGCGTAAGATTACACTCACAGAAACATTTTATTTAATCACACCCCTTCACAAAAACGGGAATGGCCAAATTCTGGGCGACACCCCTTAGTCCCGACAGAGGTGAAACAGGGCCCACCGTTAATTGAGCATAGAAAAATAAGACAGTTAATTTGCTCTTTTTTATCCTAAGGAAAAGTGATAAAAAAGTCTCAAACAAGTATATAAAACAGCATTAGCAAACTGTAGCCATTGAATTACAATACTTCATCTTGCTTCAAATAAATTAAGTGTGGAGGCACAAGTAGAGCTCCTACAAAACTTCTTCCCCATGGTCTAAGACACGACTCTGTGATATGGTTTAGGAAGGTGGCACAGCATGATGTTGGGGGTCTGGTCCGCTAGGACTCAATCTCTTAGACTCCCATTCCCTTCCCACCGCCCACTCTACGCTCAACACTGGCTTGAGCACTGCTTTGGCATCCTTGAAAACGGGTTCTCCGATTCCGCTAACCTCGCTTTCCGCTAGAATTCCATTCAGACGCCGAGATTCTGATTCCATGGCAAGAAAAACCAAGACCAAGATCATACAAACCAAAGCTTTCAAACACCCCATTCTCTTCTGTTGGAGCTTGAATTGCTAGAGTAGAGGTATTACGACATCAGGGTTCGATTTATATAACACACTCACATAACCCTTTTCTTAATTTAAGCTTAGTGGGGCTCTAAACATGGTGGCATTTTATGTGCTAACGACAGTTGCTTCGTGCTTAACTGAAATTGTAAGGGAAAAAAACAGGAAGCCCATGGACGACAAGTTTTGTCCTTCATAACAATGCGCTCTCCACTCTAATTTCATAAAAGAAAGGGAGAAACAACAAAATGATACCAAAGACAACTTCTTCGGAATTCAACAAAATTTCATCTCTCCTATCCATCTCTTTTGTTTTATCACTTATGTTTGTGATGCTGGAAAGCTAGTGCTATGCTGCTGGCGTAGCTGTAGCTTACTCTTACACGGAAAGGCCACTTTTATGGCCTATTCATTCCTCATTCTTTTCTCCTTATTCGCCCAACTCTTCTCCACTTCATTTTCCACAAGGTTCCAAAGCCTTTTGTGTTGGTTTCATCTGCATGTAAGATTGGGTCAACCCACTTGGCAAGACATTAAAAACTGACCCACAGATTCACTAGAATTGCACGGATTTTCTTGAAACTTCGAAAAAAAAATAAACTTTTCCAAAATTACATGCTTTTCTATTGTTTGATTACCCATGAAAAGGGAAGTAATTTGAACCACCACAGTACAAATTTTATTTACAGGGACCTTCAGTTTATAATCATTTCCCTAAAATTTTGGAAACAAAAAAAATCCAGGAAAAGTTTTTCCTCAAGAATTTTTTTGCCTGCAATCCAAACAGTGCCTAACTGTAAGCAAGTAATTTTTTCATCAGGCAGTGTTGAGGCCAAAAAAGACATTATTATTGGTTACGAAAACCACAGTTATATCCAATCCCTTGCTGATTCTATTGCTTTCCCAAGGGATGCAAGAAAGAAAAACCTCATCCAACAAAGGATTCCATTACTAAAAGGTAATCTCCAAGGTTGACATGTAAAAGTTTATTAGTTTATTGGTTTATGGTTAATGCTCCTAGACAAGTATGCGCTGCTGACAGAGATAAACAATAAATAAACTATAGATTTGAAAAGGTAGAAGGATTTGAAAGTTCAGATTGGGAGGAGGTCTACATCAATTCTTGATTACCATTTGACTTGACAAAGATCCATAGTAAATATTGGGTTTGACAAATGACAAGAGCTCCTCTATCTGCATGACATTGGTTCAATCCGAGAAAGCTATATGATGACAATAAGGCAGATAAAATTCTTTAATGGTGATTTGTTTTGCCGCAAACAATGATTTGAAAGGTAAATAAGGTCTAGACAAAATTGATGATTTGGAAAGTTAAGCATGGAAATTCACTTTACCGTATCAGGTCAACAACAATGCTCAATTAGCACAGAGAAAGGGCACCTTCTTCCTTGAGTTTCTTACCAAGAGGTTTAGCCAAATTGCTAAGTCTCACAGTGAATTATCTCAAAACTATACTCACTTTAGCATAATTAACCACATGCATGGAGTCTCAAAGGTCTACCATAGACCCATATAAGATCTGCCCGCATGACATTAATGATGTCATAGTAAGGAGGATTAAGAGGCTTCTGGGTTCAAGTAAACTTCTGCCTCTTGTTCAAGGTTAAGGTTTGGCCTATATGAAGGCCAGTAAATTGCATAACCACAATATTTACTTGGGACATTTTGGTTGCACAATTTATTGGGTTTACTAGGTGTTTTGAGCCCTTTTAGGGTGTCATGTCATCTACTAATGGTAGGGGTGCAACTCGGGTCGATTTTTTGGAATGCAACATCCGGCCCCGCCCCGCCCCGCCCTAATGGTAAGTTTAAGATATCAACAAGACCGACAAACAGACAAAATTATAATTACAAATATGGGACTAACATGCATAAAACATGATAATTAATTGAAACATAATAATTATTTGACAGACAAAATTATCCATGATGCGTCCGGTATGTGTTCCTGTACAGTATCTTGTTATCCGCAATAAGTTGGGCCTGCACAAGTATCCGGGTATCATAGCTTCTAGTCCCAAAAAGATGCTCCAGCAGATCTTCATTCATGTAAAATGAGTATTCAAGTCATCATTTCTGTCGAACATAAAATTTATTCATGAATTACAATGTGAATTATACGAATTGATTTGTGAGATGATTTAGATAAATTGATCTAATTACTGTCTCAAAAGAAAAACTCATATATACAACATTTTTCATACAACATCAGAAATAGAACTTTGTAATTAAGCCTACAAAGTACCTTGATTGCTTCTATTAATCAAAACATTTATTTAGAAAAAAAAAGTAAGAGATATTTAGAGCAGGGAATTGAGATCCACAAACAATTTCATGCGATTTGTTATGCAAGCAAGGAACATAATGAAGCAGAGAATTGATTCCCTGGTTTCTAAATTCAAAACATACAGCAATACAGTTTAAAATTTTGAATACAGATTAGAAAAGAAAAACCTAAAGACCACTTGGCCAAGTCCAACAGCGACACATACATACTTCTATTCAACTTGGATAAAAGAGACAAATTGAGTCAAAGTAGACATCAGTACAATACAATATTAGTGTTCACCAACATCAATAATCATGCACCAAGGCTCGTATAACTAGCAAGTAAAATAAACTCGAAAGATTCTTCTCCAAGTCCAATAGTGAGCACATAGAGGTTTGTATATATCTGCAAATTTGGGTAAAATTATGCAAGCATGGCCAGCTAATTTAGTTTCAAATAGTTAATACATCCAATTTATAAGGCACATAAAGGCATCTACAGATAAGAACTTGAAATGTTGACTCTTCCATTGGCTCACAATCCTCCCCCAACACCCAGACAGCAATTGTAAAATAAATGAAAAGCTTATGCAACAACCACTGTAACTAAAACAATGTAGAACCAAATAGGATTATGTGCTCAAAAACAGGCTTAAAAAGTACAGTTGCAGAACATACCACTCCAACAACATCCGAACAACTATTCAGATAGAAGAGGCAACCTAGCCGTGCCATTATGCGAATCATTGATGTCATTGGAACAGCTCAGATCATCAGATTTATTAGCTACATTAACAGCTCCGCCAGAATATGCACGCCCTTCCATCTCAGCATGAAGTGGAAGGATATGGAGTCTTACATCTGGCCCCTTACCAACTTTCTCCGACCGTAGCTGATATTTTTGAATAAGGTCCATCTGAAGAGACATGATGTGGGAAGACCTTGGAAGTAGCTCCACAGGCTCCCCTTTAGGAATCACAATCTGTTCAATGGCTAATCTAGCCTCCTGACAAATAAAGGGCAATTTTATATGTTTTATCCAGCAAGAAAGCCTTAAATAAGTAGCAGCCAACTAACCAGTATAATTTAAAAGTTTTTGATAAGTACAATGAATCTGTTCCAGGACCGTAATGCTGACAAGTATATCAAAATGGTTGCAGAAAAAGATTATTATGTCTCACCTCTAATGCATCAATTTTCTCTGATGAACTCGTTTGGTCTTCACCTTCAAACTCCTTTAACCCATCAGCATGTTCATTCATAAATGCACGTATGGCCTTCGTGATTTGCAGCAAAGAGCTTGTCTACAATAAATAAGAAACTAGCATAATTTGAAACGTGATCATGACCAAATCATTTACTCCAGAGTCTGAAAGATCTTTTGAAGAACTGATTAATCGGACGAGAATAAAGATAGAGTCCCATTCTACATGTAATTGATAGCAAGTACAGTTCGAAGATGGGGTCATTGGGAATTCGAAGATAGATTTGCTCAAAAAGGGTGCACTATATAGGAAGACGTTCTAAGTTATATCCATAGCTTTTGAGCTGGCACCAGATTTAGAGTTCACTCAGGCGATCGGGTTAGGTTTTGTCTTGATAGATAATGTGATTTATCTCCTTTGAATGATATTTTCCCGAACTTATTTCTAGTTTCCTCCTCAAAGGAAGCTCTAGTCAAAGATTGCTTCTTGCGCTTTGGGGGTAGGATTGTATATAGCTTTTGAGCTGGCACCAGATTTAGAGTTCACTCAGGCGATCGTGTTAGGTTTTGTCTTGATAGATAATGTGATTTATCTCCTTTGAATGATATTTTCCCGAACTTATTTCTAGTTTCCTCCTCAAAGGAAGCTCTAGTCAAAGATTCCTTCATCACCTTTCTTGCCCTGCCACCCCTAGTTTAGCTAGAATTTGGTATGTCTCTCCGCTCCCCCAAGGGTTGGTGGTTTTGGTTGGGCAGCCATTCAAGAGCGTATTCAGACGGTGACCTTTTTAAGGGAGAGGAAAATGTTGATCATCAATCATTGTGTCTTTTTCATTGAGTATGGAGAATCGGTTAATCACATCTTCATCCATTTTAAGTAGGGCTGCAACTTGGGTCGGGTTTTACCCGACCCGCATCGACCCGACCCGAAAATAGCTTGGGTTGGGTTCATGTTTCTCGGGTTTCGGGTCGAGACGGGTCTACTATCCAAAAGCCCGCATGAATCTCGGGTCGAGCTGGGTTTGAAGGGGCCCGACCCGACCTGAGTTACTTAAGTATAGTGTGTATTTTTTTTTCTAAAACTTTGTTACTTTAAAAGTGAAAACTTAAAAGTAAAACTCACGTACGCACGCAATCACAAGGACTCTTTCCATCTTCTGTTTGTTTCCCCCCTTTAGCTCTAGGGTTTCAAGTTTCAACTAAATAGTTAATGCACTAAATAGTTTGTTGTTTATCTCATATGAGCATAATCATTTTCATTTGGTAATGCATCAATTTATTCTCTTTGGACTAGTTATTAGTTAATGTACTAAAGAGTTTGTCATGTTTGAGGTTTTCTACTTCTATGAGTTGAGTTGCCTTGCCAAACAAGAGTTTTCCTTAAAAAATTGCGTCAACGTAAAAAAACCCGACCCGACCCGAGATTTATCATGGGTAGGGCCGGGTTTGGGAATTGTGGGTTTTCTGGAAAAAAACCCGACCCGACCCGAGATATTTCTCGGCTAAGGTTGGGTTCTTCAAAACCCGAACCGAGTTGCAGCCCTAATTTTAAGATGGTCAGAGAAATATGGAGTAGTGTTTTGCAAATGTTTGGTATCTCTTGGGTCTTCTCTGTGGATATCATGCAGGCGTTGGAGTGTTGGGAGGAGGAAAGGAAAAATCTTATGGCATATCTCCTTCTTAGCAGTTATCTGGGTGATATGGAAGGAAAGGAATGTAAGAATCTTCAAGGGGGTAGCGAAGAGTGCCTCTTTTCTATCTTCAAAGGTGACGGCTCTCCCGGTCATTTAAGCAAAGTCTCTTCCAAGTTTCAATTTTGTTTCCGTGGAACGGTTGGAGGGAAGTGTGATCAAGTGCCGAATTCTCTATTCCAGTTATCCAAGTCTGGGAGCCTCCGGATTCGGGATTCCTCAAACTTAATTTCGATGGATCTAGCCTTGGTAACAAGGGACCGGCCGGCATTGGAGTTCTTAGAGATGAAAATGGTGGGGTTGAGATGGGCTTTTGCGGGGCCTATTGGAGTCACTGACTCTATCAAGGTAGAAGTGAGAGTGGTCCATCAAGGTACCAAATTTTTGGAGGGGGTAGATCTCACTTCTGCCTTGCTAGACTCCGCGACTCCAATAGGCACCGCAAAAGCCCATCTCAACCCACCATTTTCATCTCTAAGAACTCCTTCAATGCCGGCCGGTCCCGGGTTACCAAGGCTAGATTTATCGAAATTAAGATTGAGGAATCCTGAATCCGGAGGCTCCCAGACTTGGATAACCGAAATAGAGAATTCGGCACTCGAATACACTTCTCTCCAACCGTTCCACAGACCAAAGGCGGAAACAAAATTAAAACTTGGAAGAGATTCTACCCAAATGACCGTGAGAGCCGTCACCTTTGAAGATAGAAAAAAGGCATTCTTCGCTACCCCCTTGAAGATTCTTGCATTTCTTTCCTTCCATATCACCCAGATAACTGCTAAGAAGGAGATATGCCATAAGATTTTTCCTTTCCTCCTCCCAACACTCCAACGCTTGCATGATAGCCACAGAGAAGACCCAAGAGATACCAAACATCTGCAAAACATTACTCCATATTTCTCTGGCCATCTTACAGTGGATGAAGATGTGATTAACCGATTCTCCATACTCAATGCAAAGGACACAATGATTGATGATCAACATTTTCCTCTCCCTTAAAAAGTCCATCGTCTGAATACGCTCTTGAATGGCTACCCAACCAAAACCACCACCCCTAGGGGGGGGCAGAGACATACCAAATTCTAGCTAAACTAGGGGAGGCAAGGCAAGAAAGGTGATGAAGGTAGAAAGACTTGGCCAAGAATTGCCCCGAAGAGTCCCAAGCCCATACCCTAACGTCAGAGCCATCTCGCTTTATGTAGTAACTCGCAAGTAACTCTAGCAACATGATCACCAAAGGGAGCTTCCTCTGAAGAAATTACGCCTGAAGGCCCGAACCCATACAAATATTCAATCCTACCCCCAAAGCGCAAGAAACAATCTTTCACCAATAAGTTCAGGAAAATATCCTTCAAAGGAGATAAAGTACACCATTTATCAAGACAAAACCTAACACGATCGCCTGAGTGAACTTTAAATCTAGCACCGGCTTGAAAGCTATGGATATAACTTAGAACGTCTCGCCATATAGTGCACCCTTTTTTAGCAAATCTATCTTCAAATTCCCAATGACCTATCTTCGAACCATGTTGCTATCAATTACATGTAGAATGGGAGTCTATATTTATTCTCGTCCGATTAATCAGTTCTTCAAAAGATCTTTCAGACTCTGGAGTAAATGATAAATGATTTGATCACTGAATCTTCGATGTAATGACTAAAAATCCAGAGAAACATTTGTCCAGGGAATCTTGTAAAATATCAAAATTATTTCCCAAAATTTTACATGATTTTGGCCCAAATTTCAGATGAAACCGAAAAATTTCGGTTTGGTGGCTGTGGCCAAAACCGACATTTAAAACCTTGATCATGACATGGTGTTGAATATCAGAGAAGAAATATGCCAATACCTTTGTCACATAAATGGGAATGGCATGAGATTTGGCAACAGCTTGAATGCGTGAGTTCTTCTTGAGCTTGGACAGTAAGGCGAGTAATGCATCTGCTTCACTGATATTATCAGTTAATCTAACCGCATTTTCTATTTTCAGCAGTTTAATCGCCTGGACCACGCTTGTCTCCAGGATCTAGAATAGTTGCTCACCTATTAGTTTTAAACTGGGAGTTTTTTATGCAAATTAGCAAATTCAAAGATACAAATTGTGGAAAGAATTCATCCTATTTAAGCTGAAAATCGGATTTTGATGTATTGTATGCATATCAATCATAAGAGATGAATCCACAACATTATTTTTCTATGTTCCCAATGGAAATTCTTATTATTAGCATGGATAAATCAATACATAAAAAGCTTCTATTCATACAACCAGTTCTGGAGGCGGATCAGCATAAAATACTTCTGTTATCTAATATGCCTAGTTAACACCACGGTTTTAAATTTCGGTTTCGGTACCCGTTTCGGACCCGACCAAAATTTCGAAATTGCGTTCGAAATACGACGGCCATTTTTTTATCCCGCCTGAAATTTTGGTATTTTCGCCGGAATTTCAGGGAAATATTAAATAATGAGTAAAAAATAAATTTTTTTCCTAAAAGTTCGGACTGAAATTTCGACCGAAATTCTCGAAATTTTGACCGAAATTCTCAAAATTTCGATGAAATAAAGTACCGTTTCGGGTATTAGCTGTTTCGGTGTCGGTCCCAACCGAAACCCGAAATTTCGGATTTCGGTCGAAATTTAAAACCATGGTTAACACAAAGACAATCACTTTGCAGTGAACAAATTCAGAGTAAATAGACCTGCAGTTTAAGATTCCTGAAAGCTATGAAGATAATTTGACACAAATATAATTTGACATCAATCAATTTGTGATGAACTTCAGATCTGACATTAAAGCACTTAAGGGATAAACATAGAAAGGGTAATCCTAATCTGACCTAGTATCCTAATATAGCCTAACTTCCTTATCAAGTTTATTCCAATCCAACACCTCATCTAGCACCTAATCCAATGAGGAGATATGGTGAGATCTCATATACTCTAACATGCCCCCCTAAAACGTATGTGGATTGTAAATCGACATACGTTTGCTTACAATAAGTTTCCTCGTTAAACAAGTAGGTAAAATCGGACGATTTGATGAGCACTGTCGAAGGTAAAATCAGATGATTTGATGAACACTAACGATTTGATGAATGTTTGTTGATGACTATGACAATGGTTTTAGATTTCCACTACAAATTTCCACCCTCTTTAAATCAGCCGTATGCAAACCCTTTTCTATTTTCCCACCTTTCACTTTCCCTTTATTTTATTTTCATGAATCAAAGGAGATGGAGGTCGCAGAGTCGTTGATGCTCAGGCACACCAACGAGGTTGGCGGTTGTTGTCAAAGGCTCAAATCAAGGGTGGAGGTCAGGGAGAGTTGGGCTGAGATCTGTGATGGCAGACGACTAGGTCGACTGTCCGCCATAGAACAAAGCTGGCCGAGTGGTGATCAGGGAAAGGTCTGATTGATTCACTCTCGCTCTGACAGTATGTTATAAACTGAGATTTCACAAATCCTGGATAATTAACAGCGAACCCTAATCAGTACTTAGCTAGAACACTTAAAGGATGAACATAAAAAAAGAAGAAGAATAAATGGTAAAGAGACAATCCTAACCTAGCTTCTAACTTGCTTATCAAGCTTAATCAGATCTAATCCAATACCTCATGTAACAGTACAACACCTAATACAAAAAGGAGATCTGGTGAGATCTCATATACACTGAAGTCTTCACACTCTTCACCAACTTTCTAGGTTGACAACTCCATTTAAACATTTTTTTTTTTTAAATAACTCAATTTAAAATTGTTAGCTCTAACTTTCTAAGCTTTGAATTAATGACGAAGATTGCAATGGATGTTTGGGAGTTTAGTCCTAGCAAGTGATCTCTATCAGGCTACCTGTAAGATCTTTTCTAAGAAGGTGTGGCACAATGGGCACATTTCAATTCGGCTATGAACTCAAGCGTTAAAGAAATCAATGCGTAGATGGAATTAGAGAAGATACAACATAGTGCTCGTTACTCGCTCTTGTTGTAAGTTTACATTAATGACATTTGAGTAAAACTGGAGAGCAAAAATGGAGATCAAGGATATAGTAATAGTAAGAGGCTGATTGATGATTGATGATCCATAGGCAATGGGCCTCCTTATTTTTAGGGGTCTTTCAGTGACTACTTTCCACAGGTCCTGGGAAGAGATTCAACTGAGCTGTTCTAGTAAGGAGCGCCCTACCCCCAAGAGGGATCCTTTTCTTTCGGGATTCCTGAAGTTGAAATTCGATGAATCTTTGTTAGATGGGTAACGGTCTTAAGTATCCATAGAGGTTCACATACACTATCGGGGAGATTCATGATTTGATCAAGGGACACAACATTGAGATTCAACACATTTGGCGATCATCCAATTTTGATGCTAATTGGCTTGTTCATTCTGGAGTTAACAGAGATGAGAGTTTGACTTTTGATTATCTTCGTCCCTAAGGATCTTTGCTGCTCTTTTTGTTTTCTCTTTGCTTGGCTTTAGTTTGTTGTTGTTGTTTTGAGACCTCAGCCTCTTTGTTCCTCTTTTTCTTCATCTGTTGAGAATTTACTATAAAAAAGAAGACGATGATTGATGACTAGAATAATGTCACAACAAGTGGAGCGTTCTCAAACTTCATAGTGCATGCATCTATGTTATGTTGAGACTCAACTAATTTTGAACTTTGCATAAAATTATCTTGCGTGTTAGAGAAGGAAAGCGATTCACACGGCTAAAATGCATGGAATACAATAAGCAGACAAACATACCAACACACCAAAAGTTCCCTTATGCAGACAAGACTGAGCAACCATACATTGTACATGCATTAGAACATTCTATGGACATTCAAATCAGGAAAAAAAAAACAATGCCAACTACAATCTACTGTAATATAAGCCCATCTAGCTAGGTATGAAGACTACAATGAGGCAACTAAAGAGACCATGTGCACTTGAGGCCAAGTGCATGAGCCATAGTGAATTTATAACAGAAGTTTGCCTGTTCAAGCAGGCATGCAGTAAGCCAGTAACCATATAAAAACTGTTGAAGTAGCTTGTTTGGGTGATGTCCCTCTTGTAATGTTTTTATCTTATTAATAAATTTAAGGTGCTGACATGGGTTCCTAGAGAAGTTCCGGGGATGAAAAGAAGTAACTAGGACACAAGCATGTGTTAGGATTATAAATAAGAAAAAAAGAACATTATTTGTACTCCTCAGAAACCATTGCCCAGATCACTATTCAACATATCTTGACACCTAGACACGAGGCCAAACACGTGGCTTCCCCAAGAACTTTGACACATGCATACATCTACGCAGTTGATATTAAGTATATATCCAAGATAAAGAGATAAACTGGAAATTAACAGTTTGTAGAAATTTGGTGTACAAAACTATTTAAAAATTTAATACCAAAGAACCACAAAAGGGGTGGCTTATATTTTTGTGTCTAATTGTAGTACTGACAAGTGGCTATGCAGATTTTCAGCACAAAATACACTTTAAGGGATGTCAAGACTCAAGACGTATTATAGGAAGAAGAGGGGAGAAGAAGGAATTGTTGAGACAGAGACTGGCTTTGAAGAGTATTTATTTGGGCAAAAACGGTAACCTGCACAGCCAGATTTTGGAAGGAGTCCCTTTAAAGGACTCTTACAGCAATTTTCAGGGCTACTTTGGTTGGATTTGAACTCTCCAACAATAAGTTCAAATAGAAAACGACAATTAACACAGTTTCGATAAGGTTTTACGAAGTTTTAGTTGAGGAAAACCTGTAATTTCTCGGTTTTATATTGTTGGACTACCTTAAGACACTTGATAGCTTAAGTTACCGTATTTAATGAAGTTATCGTATTTAAGATCATATATAGCAGGCATGCATATAATATATGCACAACAGTGTGAATTTTATAGCAGTGGCCACCTAATGCAACTTTAGAAGATAAGAAAAATCATTCAGTTGCTTGAAATTCATTTTATTAAGACATTTCAAGGCGATATAACTCTTACCCCATAAACATATAGAGAAACAGGTTGATCATCTTTGAAAGAAGTCTCTATTCTTACGGAAAAATCAGAAGTGAATTCACTGTCTTTAATTCTTTCATGAGTCTTCTCTGAAAGATCTCCAACCCTGATTTCATCTTGCTTGTGAGAGGAAATGCCACTGGAAGGTTCTCTTTGCACAGTAGGTATTTCAATTGTGATCCCCTGAGAGTTTATCTTACGGACTTCAAAATTTGGGGATCTACCTGCATCCAACACACCAAGAAAAACATAGGAAATAGTAAAGAGATAGCTAACATCACCACATGAAGCCATTTTTTGTGCATAAAAAGATAATCACAATTAGATGCGGCATAAAAAAAACCTGAAAGGAGAGCATCCACTGTTGCCTCTAAGCTCCGATGAACTCGTAACTCAGTCTTAGATATAATCTCGACTCCGCAAGTAAATGTTGAAGGTCCTTTACGTTCTAATACAGTCTTCTGGACGCCCCTTCTGCTAGCCTCTTCATCCCCTAGGGTAACACTCTTGAACACATGGAGAAATGTAACTGGTCAGAAAAAAGAAGCTTAGTTAAGAATAATTAATATTCAGAAAAGTAATTAATTTTCAGAAACTCGTGAATATTTTTTTTTTGAATGATCAGAAACTCGTGAAGATATAAAGTAAAAACTAGTTATAGCCTATGTTGCATCAGTACAGATATGAGTATCGGAATCCAACACGGGTATCGAGTGTCGGATTCGGCAAAGCTCAAATGAACGATTCGTGGATTCGCCAAAATATTTTAATCAATTCTCAGATTTTATTTTATTTTATTTACATGATAATATGGTTATAACAAGTAATATATTTAATATTTTAATTTATTTTTTTTAATGGTAGAATATTTTAATAGGTTAAGTAGATATAATATTTTATTTCCATTTAAGAAACTTAATATTAGGATGGTTAAAACTCAACACATGTGGTAATTGTAAGTTGTGGCAGTAGTATTCAGAAAGAACACATAAAAGAGATTGAGTAATGTCTCGGAGAATCTTGAAGTATCAGAATCCAAGACGCGTCCGACACGGATTCTTCGCCCATTTAGAAGAATCCATGTAACAATGGTTATAGCAAATATTGTCTTCAATCACCATGATATTCATATGCAAGTCGGCTTGAACATAGAAATGGTCTGCTCAGAGTGGCAACAACAAGCCATGAATCTCAAATGCAGGTGTTCTTCTCAAACCAATGCCACATAAATCCATTGGATTCTCACTTTTTTTGTTGAAATTCCACAAGTACCTCTATCAATCTGTTATATCCTACATTATGATCTAGTTCAATATCCAAACCAGATGCAATTCTGAAATTAGTGCTTTCATTTTGTAGACGAACAACAGAGACAAACATGTATTCGATGTACAGATGATTTACCTCTACTATGAAAAAGGAGATATGTTATTTCACAACGATCAGACAATTGAATAAGAAAGTTATATCTGATATCTGTATGCATGAACAAAAAACCTTTGTGCTCTGTGACCATAGCACATAGCACAACAAAACAATTTTAAATATATTATCCCCAACATTAATTTGTCAATCTAGAAAAGCAACTATACCATACTTCAATCTTGAATCAGTCGCACGTGGATTTTATATCGAGTGAAAAACAGAAAATACACTTGCCATTCAAAAAAAAAAAAAAATGCCCTACCTGTATCCCTCCAACAAGCATCTCTAGAGAAGGATTCACTATCAGGTTCTCAATTGTTACTCCATGAGCGGTGGCAACAAGCTGGATTCCACGTTGCGCAATTGTACTTGCAGTCATTGCTTCAAGTTTGGTGCTGATTTCATCAATGACAATTACTTGGGGCATATGATTCTCTACCGCTTCAATCAAGACCTGTATAGCGTCCACAACAACAAAAAAATGGGGTGGGGATACCCTAAGTCATAAATAAAAAAAATTTAAAAATTCAAGACCTGTACAGCGTGCAGAATGAGTGTCCACAACAAGAGCATATGATGGATCATAAAATATGGTAAAATGGACAGGCTTATTCCATAGACTATCATAAATGACTATTCCTTCAACAAATGCCCCATGTAGGCATTTGTGTTCACACAGAGTACACAATTCCAAACAAAAGTGAATTTCAACAATCATGTAACTGTATCAGTTTTATGCATCAAGTTAAAAAAAACTTGAGAAACTATCAAGTTGTTTTTTGTGTCTGGGCTCCGAGGTCCAAGTCACCCAAAGCCTTCTGTGTATATAAGAAAAATCAGGAAATCAATCAATAGCTCAAAATATTTTCACAACTCCCAAGTTTATGACGGCCAAACTTGAAAGTGTAACTTTCGTATCTGCCCACCCAACATTTAAAACATACCAATTCATCTACCAAAAATAATTGATAACACCTTTAAATTATACCAGTTCCATCTTCCCATGCTCCCTATGGCTAGTCTAACCGTCTCAGATCAGATCTTTATTCCCTCTACTCTTTGGTACCCCAGCTACTTCGCTCTTTCACGGTTTCATGTCAGGTCAGATCTTGGTCCTCTCTCTATTATGGCTTGCTCCCCTTTGAGGCTAGACCCCAATATTTGAAATTCTATTGCCTATCTTGGGGCCATCGTTTTTTTATGTTTTGTTCTTCATGGCAAAATTCTTACTGGGGGCCAAGTTGCCGAGAGAAATGTATACAGATCTTGTGATTATGTGTTCTGCGAGTATCCTTCGAAATCCCCCTCTCATTTATTCATCTCATACCCTTTGACTCTACATATTTGGAGTCACTTCCTCGATCTTTTTAATCTGTTCTCCGAGGAGAGTGACCTTATTTCTATAAAGTCCCTTTAGTCTTTGTGGATTAAACCTTTGGGTAATAAGAGACTTGAATGCATAAACAGGATCCCTCTCCCATCAGCTTTATGGATAGATTATGTGAAAGGAAAGAACTAACACGAGTATCCTGTTGGCCTCAATTGGTTGAATTGATTATGCAGTGCTGTGATCATAAGAGCGAGGTAAGGGAGCTTCGGAGATACACAGCTAAAGGGCACGTGTAGAGCTCCACCAAAACACAAATGTAACACGACAATAAAAAGACTTTTATATACAACAAAAACAACTTACAACAGATTTCTACACTTCTCATCTCCCTTGAAGATTCTCTCTGAGACTTACAAGCTGTACACAAATCACTTCATACTAATAGACCCAAGACACACCTAAAATAGCTAAATACATTAAACACCTTCTTGTAGTCCTCGTGTGACGCAGGCCAGGAGAAGGAAAAGAGAAGAAAGAGGAAAGAAGAGAAGAATAATAGAGAGTGGCATATTAGAGTGGCAACCAAAAACATGACATAAAAATCCATCAAATGAATATTAGAGCGGCATATTTACATTCTTGGAATTCTTTTAGTATGTTGCAATAGTACAATGCAAAATTAAATATGCTATATTGGACCATCATCTGTCTTATTTTCGAACTGATTAAAAACTATCCCTCCAATAATTCAAAGAGTTCTAACTTTCTCCCTATTTTCCGGGATATTATGGACTTAAAACAAACACATGAAGAACACTACAAATATCTCATCAAGTCAAAGTAACATATGAGCCAGAGCTTTTAATACAGGACAAATATAACACTGTTCTACTTCTAATATTGACTAGTGCATTACGAATACAAACTAATAAAGAGTTATCCACATTTGGCGGAAATAGAATAAGAATTGACATACGGACCTTATGCTGCTGATCAGAATTTGGGACTTGCATTCTGCGAGCACCGCCAATGCCTTCATGAGGAATATCACCATCACCACCTATCTCATTTGAGGTGTCAACAATCATCACTCGTTTGCTATAATCATCTGCAAGCATACGAGCTATTTCCCTGAAAAACTTGAACAGTTAGGTTATTGTTCAGCAGTTATATTCATAGTCTACCTGAGAACAGCTGAAAACTTGCATTTTTTTTAAAGATACAGTTTTCATAATGTCAATATGTCATATGCAAAGTTCTATGCAGGAAATGTGGTTTAAAAAAATTGGTCATCTTTTTTTAGGCATGTTGTTAGACACAGACATGCATCAGTATTGACCCTCGTCTCAGCCGGATGGAATCAAATACGGTGACCCAGGAAAGCCGGACATGGTACAGGTATATGATTAATTGGATGGCACAATAATGCATAAATGGAAACAATATGGCATGAAATTTCTACACAGGAACTTCATGAATGAGGTTCTTATCACCATCGGATATTGGTCTGAGTGGTATGAAGGGGGGCCCAATTGATCACATCACTTGCTAAAAAGTCAAAAGCAAGTGGGCACATTTCTTATCAAATCAAAGTAACATCTTTTGGTGATGAGACACTCTACATCGAATTTTCTGCATAGGAGTTTCATAACAGATTGCTGCTTATATATACATCTAGATCTAGACTCATAAATATACAATGAGCCTATATATTGTATATGGTGGGGCATCTTGTCCCCATTATCTGTTTTTGGGTGATTTTCATCAATAAATATCACCTGTTTAAAAAAAAAATTGTGCATGTATAATATTCAAAAAGATGAAATGAAAAAAATTAGTGGTTTCCTAATAGTCGTCTCAATGTCCGTCTGACATGGCAACAATTTTAGAAAATTGTTCAAAAAGATGAAATGGAAAAAATTAGTGTTTTCCTAATAGTGGTCTCAATGTCCGCCTGACATGGCAACAATTTTAGAAAATTGTTGTTTTCATGACTTACATAGATATATACAAGGTTGGCCTAGTAAACCTAGAATTATTGTATCCAAGATGCGCATGAAATGTAAACAAAATTTACAAATATTACTGGTTTATACCTACAGCTACTCTACAGAAGAGTTAAAGGTTCCCATCACATGCTGTTAAATTACAAGATTATACACTATCATTAATATGTCCTCTAGTTACCATTCAAAAAAAAAAAATGTCCTCTTGTTAGTCCAGTAATATCTAAAATTGATAGTACACTAACAAGGAAGCCAATTTATGGTCCATTTAAACAAGCTAGTGATCCAATATTCCAAGCCCGTATAGATGATGAAGCAACACCATTTTTTTCTGAGAATTCTTTTATGAAGTGACAATGATCCTAAAACTTTCAGTGCATTTGTAGAAATCCAGTTACTGTGGTTCCACGGACAACCCATTTTCCCATCCCTAACTTCTTGGAAATCTGAGATAATTCAACATACATTGCAGCTCAGATTTAGGTATCCGCTCTATGATCTCTCCACCCTTCACCTCACAGAAGCCTAAACATCCTCAAAGCACGCTAAAATGCTACGAAAGCCAAGTGCAGGCAAGACTAATACAGGAGTGGTGAATAAGAATTAAACACTTTTTAGCAATTATTCCAGGAACGCAGTTTTAGGCTTTTAGCACCACAGATAAAAAAGAAATTTCACAGAATATTTGGAAGTTTTCTTTACCAACTGAAGTTGCATACTTCAGACATGCAAGGTTATGAGTTGGGTGAGGAGTTATACATTATTTCAGTAAACAGCTTGCTTTCTTTTTGTTACTCACCTTACTAACAGTACGCATTTGGCAGTTAGAACTCATAGTTCTATATTTCTTTAAACAGGCACTTGCATTTGACATTCATAAGTTACGGCATTAACCATTTCCATCCTAAAAGAGATTGTGCAGCCATGGAAGCATGTGAAAAAAAGTCAAGGAAAACAACGACACACCTAATAATTGTAGTCTTTCCAACTCCCGGAGGCCCAATGAGCAATAGAGAACCACCATCCTTAACCAGATCCCGCAACATATTAGCACTACCAGATATTGCACGCCCAACACGACACGTTAAACCGATAATTACGCCCATACGATTTCTAATAGCACTAATCCGGTGCAGTGTTCTACTGATACCCGCACGGTTATCAGTAGCAAAGTCACCAACCTGCGATACAGCTTCCAAGGTAAGTGATAAAATAGTAGAGCCATGATTTCGTGTGAAACAACAGATTACTCCAAAAGCTTAAGCTGTTTTTTTTTAAGCTGTTAGAGTTGGTGTTATTTAACCATTTATACTTTAACACTCCCCCTCACACGTGGCCCCTCTTTTTTTGTGTTGGCCATACAAGTGAATTTTTACTATCAAGGAGTTGTTGGGTTTTGAACCCGAGACTTGCCGAGAAGCAATAGCTCTATACCATGTGACACAACCAATTACCCCCAAAAGCTTAAGCTGTTAAAGCTGGTGTTATTTAATCATTTATACTTTAACATTTCAAACTCATTTCCTGTCAAATTTGTAGCAGGTACCAACCAGAAGAAATAAGAGCAGATTGGAAAAGTAATTCTATATTTCAATAAAACTGCAAGAAAAAGGTTTAGGCCCTGTTTGGATTTGCAGGAATTTGCTGGAGAAGTTTGGAAAGAAAAAAAATATTTCTAAAAGCTCTTACTATTTTACAAATGAAAAAGATAACTAGCACCAGTCCTATTCAATTTTTACCTAATGAGACCTTCAATTTATGATAATATCCCTCTAAATTAAATTAATCATATCATTTCCCTCTAAACTGAACTGTTGTAGGGAATTTAAAGGGAATTTAACCGGGTAGAACTCACTCCTAAAAGGGTGCCCATTCCCTTACAACTCCAAACCAGGGTTACCACGCCCTGAGCTCTGATACCATTTGTAGGGAATTTAACCGGGTAGAACTCACCTCTAAAAGCTAGCCATTAGAGGTGCCCATTCCCTTATAAGTTATAACCCATCCCCATCCATCTCTCTTTACCGATGTGGGACTATTTTGCTTTTGCGTGGAACCCCAACAACTGTGATAAAAATAAAAATAAAAAATCCAAGAAAATTTTTCCATGTTTTTCTTGCAATCCAAATAGGTGAAATTCAGATTACCTGAGAAGTAGCATGTTTTAGATCCTGATAAGTGATGGGGAGATCAGACAGGAAGAAGTCGCCGGAAGGGAAACGAGCGAGAGGTTTTCGGCCCAAATCCATGACTATTTCAATTAGGTGGTAGAGCTCCTGATGGTTTCTTACCTTACGCTGCATCTCTTTAGGTAAGAGATCTAGCAGGAAACCTAATTCTACTTCTAAATCATCGCTCAAAGTTGAAGAATTAGAAGCAGAGGAATCAGAGAAGGTTCTTGGAGATTTGGATATGGAAGAAAAATTAGGGTTTGGGGTGATTTTGTGATTGAAATGAGATAGAAGAGGTGGAGGGTAATTGAGGGAGAAGGTATGGAGGGACAGTTTGTGTTGTTGGGTGAGATGAAGGAAGGGAGAGGATAGGATGTGAGGGGAGAGGGCTAACGTGCGCATGGAGGCGCAACGGGGTTTGGATTGCCGCCCCTCCGGAGCTTTTTTTCTACTCTGTTTAATTTGTCCTTCTCTGCTTTGCGAGGGAAAAATCCGAAAATAGCATTCCTGGGAGATTTAATCCAATGAATACCTTATACTGCACACAGAAAATTAGACTGAAGGCATATATACTGAACGTTCGGTGTATATACTAGATTTTTCCTGGGTTATATAATGGCAACTGATATTCCGACTACTATGTTTCGATAATGAGACAAAACCTCACCTTGTCTTTTATTATTTAACCAGCTGTCAAAAGCTATTACAATTCCCAAAAAGCTCTCAGCAGCCAATTAAAAAGTAAAAGACAATGTAAGTTCGTCTCATTACCAAACACGGTAGTGCCAATATCAGTAGCCTATACTATGGATGCTTAATTTTTTTTTTTGAAGGAGTACAGGTAGGGCCCACTAGTTCTATGATCAAAACCCTTCATCTGATGCATTGATTTTGATGGCCATGAATCAAAATCCGGAGTTCTTAGCATTGCAATATCCCTAATTATCCGATTGGAAATGATATTTGAGCTACAATTCCATCATCTTAATATAATTTTGATCCTTTTTTTTCACTGAGCATAAGAAAATGTGGTGAGCAGAAGGATGCTTCCCCTGCTTAGTTATTAACAATAAAAAAAAGATGATGCTAACACTCTACTGTAATTTGAAAATGAGAAACATGTAACCAATTACCACTCAAATAAATTCATTTTTCTCCATTTTATAACCCATTTGACAGCTTGTAATTTCATAAAGATGAACAAAAACCCTAAAAAGTATTGGTTTATCACCAGACTACATATCCAAAATGCAATGAATTGTAACCATATCTGAGGCACCAAACCTTTGATTTATTGGATGGATCATCCAATTAATCAAGTCTTACAAGTGAATCAACTAAGTAAAAAGAAAGGAAGGAAAAGAAGTAATTCAATCTTCAATCAATAAGAACTGAAATTATCTGAAATCCTTTCTTAATGACATGCGACAAGAGCTCCCCATTACATCTGGGGAATCTACAGTTTTTCTCTTTTGAGGTTTTGCAGTAAGAATGATTGAACGAGCCAAACCCAGATCAGCAGATGAAAGGAACAGATCACTCAAGGAGAGTAAGAAGTCATCAATAGCATATACACGGATTGCCAAGGGTGTATATTCGGAAGGAGGAGAAATGGGTGAAGGAATTGGCTTGTTGGTTGGGTACAAGAGGTGGGTAATGTCCTCAAGAGGCTTCCGTTTTCTTTTGCTGAGAGTGGAATGTGGAGAGATTGCCGGAAGAAGGTTAGGGGTTTGAGGAGAGATGGGAGGGATATTTTCTTTGTTGTTGGATTGAGAGAAAGAAACGAGTTCCATCGCTGGAGAGAGAGAGAGAGAGAGAGAGAGAGAGAGATGGGGAATGAGGGAAGGAGAGGGAGTATTTGTAATGGTGGGTTTTGGACTTTGGAGGGGAATTTAATTTCTTTTTGATGTTTCATTTTAATGGGAGGAGGGAGAAAGATTACAGTTTTGAAATCTGAATTTTAGTACGCTTTAGAGAGAGAGAGAGAGAGAGAGAGAGAGGTGTGTTTTTTTTCCCTTTGTATTGAACGTGGACGAGGGAGATTTGAAATTTACGTGGAGTTTTTTAAGTGGAAATTTTGAAAGGGATTGGTTCCCGCGAGGGAGCCCCGCGCGGTTGCAACCTCCAAAGGTAATTTCACGCGACGCGCGCTATTTGTAGTCGCGGTCCACAGAAAAACGGTCAAGAAGAACATAGCGACGGTACACGTGGCAATATGCATTGGATCTGATCATCTGATTCGTTCAACGGATGGGACCTAGCAAAGATGGCCACTGCTCAAATAGTATATACTATATAGGCTAGAAAAATAATGTAGCAACATAGCTACATCGTGCTGCATATGATGGCATGGGATCTGGACCCTCCACAAATGGGCCTAACAAGGAGGGAAGGGCCCACATGAGAAAAACTGTACCCATAGACCAGAAAACAAAATTAGAGCAAGTAGAATGAAGAGTGCATGGCAAATTGGCAACCAAACATCTTTAATAAAGGGAAAATGACTGTCATTTTACTTTACTTTCCGGCACAAGCACTATATCAATGCCAGCCAAACAGACCCAAGGAATGTGAGTTGTGCTTCATGTGTACACTGATCCGACGGCTATAATTGTTTGATCACAAAGTTTCTTTTTGGATCATCACATGTCTACTGACCGGATGCATACCGTGCTCGCATTCCCAGCACGAAATGCCTTCTGCGATGGACCCTAACAAATCCCCTAAGATTATTTTAGGATCCCTAAAACACTAGGCATGTTGGGCAGCCATGAAAAAATATTCCACGTTCCATGTAATATTTGTGGGGCCAGTTGTGAATTTGTGATAGATGGGCTGAGGTTAGGGACATAGTTGCTAGGGTGAGTGCAAGAGCATGAAAAACCCCCTTAAACAGGAAAAACCACATATTTAAGTAGCGTGCCCTTTCCCCTGCTTCTTAGAATTTCCCATGCTCTCTCTACCCCTACCCTCTCTCAAGCATGGTTTTAAATTTCGACCAGATTTCGATGGGGACTGAAACCGAAATTCCGAATTTCGCCAATTACCAAATTTCGGAATTTCGGTTTTCTGTGGGGTTCGAACGGTTACTGAAACCGAAATTTTAAACCATGCTTGCTCCCAAGCATGGTTTGAAATTTCGGTTTCGGAAATACATATATTTTGGACCTAGCCGAAACCGAAATTTTAGTCAAAATTGGGTAAAGACACTCGAAATGCCCGGTTTTTTGGGCTTCGGTAATTTCGGCTGAAAATTTGTAAAGGAATAAAAAATAATATTTTATGTGAAATTTAGCTGAAATTTCCGAAATTTTGTACGTTTCGGATATTTCGGATTTCGGTCGCTTCGGTGTCGGTGTTGACAGAACGATTTCGGTCGAAATTTCAAACCATGCTCCCAAGTCTATGCCCCTCCCAACTTTTCTACCCATCCGTCACAACTGGACCCACAAACGTTTCATGGAATATTTTTTTCATGATTGCAAAACATGCCCTATTCCCGTTTTCCCACCGTTACCTTTCTTATTTGGATTTTGATATTCAAATAAAAGATAGGAAGGATGATTGGTTACATTGGACCCTAGCCAATTTCGAGATGTCAGTCATGAAAAATGTAAAAATAGTAATAATTCAGGAAAATCTTTAGAAAGTTAAAAAAAAATGTTATATACATTATATATTTGAAAATGGTATGAATAATTGAGAAAAAAAAGAGTGAACAATTGTCAAAATAAAGGGAAGTGATATTTTTACGCTCCTTCTGATCACCAGGGACACCCAGTGCCAATGTACATGGCAATCAAACCCACTTGATTCTTCTGACGTCAAGTACATTAGCCCCCCTTTAGTCATTGATACATTGGCACTGGGTGTCCCTGGTGATCAAAAGGGGCATAAATATCACTTCCCAAAATAAATTATGGGGTTTTCCCACAAGAGAAAAGCGTTACTGCGCTTCGCAGGGAGTTTAAAAGCCTCCCATTGGTTCCTTTCTCGTGGACCCGCTATGCGTTTCAAAGGGGGACCCGCTATACGAACCAATGAGAGGCTTTATAAACAACTAAAGCACAGTTAAGCTCCCAGCGCAGGAACGCTTTTCTCTTCCCACAAACCTATAGTCCTATCCGTGGAGGTTTAAGTAGTTACCAAACTACTCAAACCCATTTTCCTTTTTCCTTTTTACCTGTAGCAAAAGTGGCTCTCTTGTAGAACTTGGCCTTCAAAACCAAGTTCTCCTCTTGTTCTCTAGGCCGGACTCCTGTTAAAAGTTGTAAAGACCAACAGCCCCCTCTTCTTTTATGAGAAATTATAGGGCTTAGATGAGGTTGTTTCACCCAGAAATCAGACTTTCAATTATACATGGTTTGGTTCCAAGTAATATTATACGCAAATGCGGACCAAGTATTCAGTATCAGTGTCTGATTCTCGTGTATGTACTGTGCAGGTCAACAAATATTGAACGCTGATTTGGAGAAAAAAATGTCATAAAATTTGATGCAAAGAAAAAAAATTAAAGATATGTCATATGTGATCTTGTTAAAGAAAGTTCTCTGAATGACCTCTCCTAAGGGTATCTGATATGGAGCAGATGGTCTACAGTATGGTGAATAGTTTATTAAATGATGTGATTTCATGAAAAAAGAGAAAGTAACTATCGCATGAGCAATTGTACACTTACAGATTCAATTGTGAAAAACTGAAAACAATATTAACAGAACCATTTAAGACGGATATCTATATTGAAATTCCAGTTTGCAGTAGAGAATTGGATAGGTGTTTTAAACTGGAGAAGTTTATTGTAGTACCAAGCCATATACTGAAATATAAAAAAAATCAACTTTGCTAGATTGAGACCAGGTGGTAATGCACTCACATGGTGTGAAGCTTACACAAACATGTTCAAAAGGCAAGGGTCCATTTCTCAATCAGATGGTAGGTCCCATTCAACACGATCATCAGATTGTGACAAAAAGCTGGTGAATAGCGCATACAGAAGAAGTTTAGCTGTATGTGCTTCAGACCGGATCATCCCTTTGTCTAATACAACAACAATGACTTCCCAAAACTGACAAACAATTGTGCATCCCTATGTGTGCATATGGGCTCTGTTCATGCAAATTCAAATAATACTAACACAAGGATTTGAAAAACTTCATGCTTTCAAGATATTGAAGTTGGTTCCATCCTAAACTCTTTGAAATGGAGTTGAGAGCAGGTAAAAGAAGTTATACAGTTGTAGAAAAGTGGGGAAAAAGAACTGTTTTCAAAGCCTAACAAGAGAGAATAGAACATTAATAGGTCCCTATAACTTTGTACACTAAAACAATCATCTGTTTTTGCAGATAAACAGATAGCAATTGAATACCATGACCATGTAAAAGCAAGGTGTGTTTATGCTTTTCTATGTCCAGCTTCTTTGTAAGGGAAGTAAAGAACACCGAGTATCTTTTTGTATCGGAAGAGAGGATCAAGCTTGATAACCTTTGGACTTCATGCTGGTGGTGAATCTCTGAACTGTCTGGATGTTTTGATGATGAAAGAAACACAAGTTGATGTTCCAATAAAATAAACGAGATTACTATGTAAGAAACAAAAAGCATAAGGACTACGTGAAGGATATCTTCTCTTCAAAAATGGGATGATTTAGCATCAGCAACAAATTGTTGTTTACAATGGCACGAACAAGTAATTCCTTGGCTTCGTCATGTTTCTTTTTCAGCATGTTGCATATCTGTTAAGAAGACATCAGAAATCCTTAGCTTATATCCAAGCAATGATAGAAGGTTTTCTGAGAAAATGAGCTATTTATTACACCTTAAAAGCTTTGCATCTGTATGTATCATGTTAGTTATAAATGCAATGAGGTGTTCAAGTGTTTATGCACAATGTTTCAGATTTCAGTTTCACTATGCTTTCCAGTCGTGATGGAAATAGAAACATGTTGGTTTCGAATGAAAATTTCGGTGGAAATCCAGTAACATCACGGAAATGTATGGAAACATATGCAAATGATGGATATTTAAGATGAAACGTCAGAAAATGCCAGAATAAGCACAAATACACACTCAAAAACCATCTCATAGGCAAGAAAATCACTCGTAATGTTTAACAACATCGTACACCTAGGGACGTGTTGCCGTTGCACACATTAGATAATTATTTACATACCACATTTTAGATACAATTTATATATACATATAATTATGTAAAACATAATGGTATAATACATCACTAATACTCTAAATGAAAAGAAAGATTTTTTTAAATGCTTTTTAATATTTTATAAAAATTGTACAACAAAAGGAGAAATAATGAGAAAATACAACACAAATTTTATGTATAACAGTACATGGCTATATCTGAACAGGTCTTTTTTAAGTTTTTCTAAAATTTTATAACGTTTTAAAGTTTTAATGCAAATATAAAAAAGTAATTATAATACTAGAAAATGTAGTATGTAACACTATGATAGTATTAGTAGTGTTATTTATATAATTTCCTTGTTCATTCTTTTTTTTTTATAATTTTATTATTTTTAATACATAAAATTAAGGCTACTGATATTGGCAGTGCCATTTTTTAATAATTGCAATAACTTATCTTGTCTTTTATAGTTTAACCAGTTGTCAAAGGTTATAAAAATTCCCAAAAGCTCTCAAAAACCAATTAAAAAGAAAAGACAAGGTGAGATAGTGCAATTATCAAAAGATGGCAGTGGCAGTATCAGAAGCCAAAATTAATTGGTTTCCTTATTTTTAAATAAAAATAATTTTCTAGCAATTTCTAAAGTTTCATCTTAAATTTCCATCATTTGCATATGTTTCCGTACGTTTTTGCGATTTTGTAGGATTTTTTACAAAAATTTCCCAATGATGTCAAGGTCTGTGAAGTGGCGTGCCAAGATCATACATTAAATAGAGATATTAGATTATGAAAGTATAGGTCAGTCAAAGAAAAAAAACACCTCTTGTAACATGGGAAGATTCAGGCAATGTGAGGCCAAGTAGATGGGCATGTGAAATCATACATTAAATAATATTTAATGCATTACTAAGAAAGTGTACAGGTATATGGACATGAGAGCACAAGTATATGCATAATTGTAGAAGAATTGCCACGAAGTACAAGGAGACATTTAAAATTAAGTTGATCAAACAAAGGGAACCAAGCTCCTTGCATAGATAAGAGCCTAAGTTTATATTCTTCTACTAATTAATGGTGAGATCACATCAACATACAGAAAGTTAAACAAAACATAAAATACTATAAAAAATGAAAAACATAAGTTTTTAATCTCAAATCAGACCTCTTTAGTTAATAAGAAGCCAAAACGTAATTGGTATGAAATCTATAATTTACTTACATCTTCAAGTTCCCTTGCACATGCTTCAGCCTTCTCTATATTTCCATCATTCTCTATCAATATTGGAAGTTCTAAATCTGTCACACAAGCCTTAATGGGAATATCAAATGTAGAAGTTGAATGATCAAAGCAACCATCCTTGTAATTATCTTCCAGGCTCTCAATGTCAGTAACCTAGCCAAAGGACAGAGCAAAATATATGCAAAATGATATGCTTCAATATTAAATCTTCATCCTAACTAAGCAATATTTGCATCGGAATGTTGTCTCTACAAACAAATGAATGAGCTTCTTTTGATAAAAATACCCTTTCTTCATCATTTATTTGAGAAGCTTCCTGAACTTTTCTGCAAATTTTGTCAGAGAAAACATTTATTATAACTGGTTATAGCCAAGATAGATGAGTTAGCTACAACATTTGAATCCTATCAAAGAACCTGTTTTCGGTGGGAGACTCTGTGATACGCTTTAATGGATTTAAGGCTCTTGGATCTGCATTTGATCCCTGCAGCATGCTAAGCCAGCTTAAACTAGGGTGTAAGATTACAAGAACTACATATGAAGAAAAAAACTTTTCTGAATACACATGACATGATCTAACAAAGAATTTAAATAAGTAAGCAAGTACATGTACTAGTTATAATTCTCTGTTAAGAAAAGTTGAATAAAGATTTACTATGACATGGAATAGAAAAGAAAGTAAAGTTGAACTCCTGCAATCCAAAATCAGCAGGCCTAACAATAGTGCCCTCATTATGGACAAATAACGTAAAAGTGATAATCACAGTAGGAAAGAAATCTTCTTTGTCAAATGCTGATAACCTTCACACCCCATAACCTCCAGTCTACATGTCATCATTGGAAAATATAGTGTAGCATGGATCTCATGATGTACCCAAATGATGACAATCAGATAGTGAAGATCAAGGGGCGCAAATGTTACTAGTAGGCCTCATCTTCTTTTCATGACGCAACCACTTGATTATGAAATTTGTGAGCAATGGAAATTTCATCTAAATAGAAAATCCAAAAAAGAAAGGAACAGTTCCTAATACAATGTCAGAAGACCTTGTTGCCACTATAATGACAAAAGGCCTTTAGCTTAATAAGCTAGATTATGTCTCCATCAGACTTGTGATGCACAACCGGTGATATTCAGCTCAGACATAATGTTACAAAGGGACATTACATTCAGTTTATTGTATACGTATCGTAAAATGCAGTTGGGAATCTTTTTTGTTTGTGACCCTTGTGTTGTTTATCCAAAAGTCCTGCTTAAAAAATCATGTGACCCACTGTCATTTTGAGATTTCTTACTTTCATTGCTGAAGGCTGAATAGTTTAAATAAGTTTTTCAGTTTAATATAGTTTTCCCAGTAGATGTTCTAGGCTTGTAGCACTTCACATGCATTCAGTTATTTCTTGCATAGCATTTCAGAAAAAAGAAAAAAGAATAGAATTAGCAGCAACATCGTATCATACAGATACCATTGCAATGAGAATATATAGAAACCATTGCAATGAGAATATATAGAAATCTTTACAATGAAAGAGAAAATAAGAATAATAAGGACCTCAATCGATTTTCGCTTCAAAGATGGGATTAACAGTGCACGTGTCTCTGAATTGGTAGAATGGGCCATCTTGGATGCCATGTTTACGACCATTCCCGGGGTTCCCTCAGAATGCCTTGGTGATTTTATTTCATTTCGGATCATGGAATTTGAAGGCTCGCAGTTTGATTTTGCACTCCTATATAAAGAAACATGGAGTTATTCCGGACACACTCAGTGACCAAAATTTCAAGAAAGTAAGAAAAAAGAAAAACAAAAAAGGGCATCATACCTTGAAATCTTCAAGCTAGAAATATCATATTTCTTCTTGTCAGCTATCAGAGGAGATATCTTGTGCCTCTCAACAGAAATATTCTTGGAGTTTGTACCAGGTGCAATGCTTGAAACTACAAGTTTAGGATTGGTACTCTTCGGAGTGCCTGGTGTAGTCATTTGTCCTGGTAATTTGGCAGAAGGAACTTGGAAACTGCAAGGAACTCATGTCAAGCCCATCTCAAGTGAACAATCTCATGTTTTTTTTTTTGAAAGGTTGAACAATCTCATGTTATGAAATGAAAAGAGTGTGTGTACACGTAATAGTATTTCGTAGGCCCTGTTCGTTTCAGATTGTGATAACCAATTGTTAGCCCCAGACCAATTATTGGACCCAAAATTATGCTTAAATTTTAAGTCCAATGATCGGTTTGGGCCTGACAATCAGTGGCCCCAATCTGAAACGAACAGGGCCTTAGTTGACTAAACAACTAATAGATTGTTATCATCACACTAGTTCTTAAACATTTAGAAAGAATAATCTGCATTCCCAAATTTGGAAACCTAAATCATTTACAACCAGGTTACTTTACTATGGAACAATATTACGCTAAAGGATTATTCATGGAAGATCATCAGACAACGAAAAACAAAAACCATTAGACTCAAAATTCTGGAATCTAAAAGAACAAGGTAAAATGAACAATCTGGTACAGGCGATGGGGAAACATTATCATGCTGACATCATAGGTCAATCAGCCTACGGGATCAGGTTAGCCCCTCTAGGTCCAGAAAGGATTATGGTGTTTAATGCTCTAGGAGTTTTGCTTCTGAGTTCTGGCCACTGGAACAAATTTGAATGTTTAGTTCACAAGAAGAACGGATTCTTTTCACAGTTAACGAGTTTTGCAATAAAATTAAATAAATCCCTTGTTATAACTTATAATGTGATATGTAAAGAAAAAAATAAAGTTTCTAGGTTCTGTCCCAACTTGTTGGCAGAATGTGGGTCCCAAAAAAGATTGACAAATTCAAAATCATCACTGGAGGACCTTTACATGCTTTTTACAACTTACAAAAAACTATATACGAGTAATATTTTTGTTCAATTTGTGTTTTGGAGATGCCAAAACAATAAAAATGCAATAGTGTCATTTAGCTAGAAAAAAGCCCTCGCCGAGAGATTAAGGCATGCAATGCAATATCCAAAGAACAAACAAATATATTATGACAACGAAACTTCAGCATGACCAGCATACACAACTTTCCAGCAAGATTGTGATGTATCAACTCAAAATCTCAACTCGAGGGCAAGTTTGGCATGCACATCTTTACACAATTCTGGAATATATTTCATTCTGAAGGGGTATTATTTGGATGCATTTCATCAACTCCAAGTTGAGATTTGTGAAAAGATGTGTGTGCTCACACAATCTAAAATCTAACATTCTTTCAACTAGGTCGTCTTCGTAATAAAGATTAATGCAGCCTTACAGCTTTGCATATAAAGAAAGTGGATGTCGCAGTAGGTATTTCTGGTTCCTGGAAAATGACTAGATTCCAGCCAGTTCCGAATATGGTGATGAGAAAGACAGGCTTCAAATTTTCAGGTTTAAGTTCCCTAGATAGAAAGATTTAAAATTTTCTGAAGATGATATATTGATTATTTCTTACGGATACATTGAGCATTGATTTATGTATTATATATGTATATGAGCTCCACCTGTGCTTTTCACAGCCTGTCCCAAGACAGGATAAAGGAGGAGGGTAGGTGTCAGGTTAGCAGCCGACCGTAAACTTTGCCACTTTTCTATGAAATGAAAAGCCGACCCCAACTAGTTTGGGACAAAGGCTTAGTTGAGTTGAGTTGAGTATATGTATATGAGCTTCTTTGATTCATGCATTAGATATGTACACATGTGAAATTCTGCATGTGTTTTTCAATTGTAAAGGACTAAATCCAAAATCTTATAAGGATGAGAATATTATTAAAAGAACACATAATGATAAGCATGAAGCCTCTCAACAATATAGCTCAAAACGTTGATGAGATATGCTGGAAAGAATAGCCAAGCAGAACTGCCTCAGGAGGAAGATTCACACATTCTCCATAAAATAGATACTATATGAAACCATAAAAGGTAGAGATGGTTAATAATCAAGATTCATCGTGATGCTAAGAGGAGGACTGTGTAAGGCCATCTTTGTTAAAACTGGCTTCTAAGATTGTTGAGTATGAAAATAAGTATATGTACGTGCATAAGTACTGCTTGAGCATTGTTCATTTTCTAACCATTCTATCAATTTATATGTTTCTATATCTCTTTATGTTTATTTTTCTCCACAAAAGACATAAGAGACAGCCCATTTTATGTTTTTGGATATTAGAAGTCGAGATTAAAAATTCTTGCTACTGAAGTTCAATAGATAAGCCCCCCTTGTCCTGCTGTTTTATTACAGTCTGAAAAGCGGTATTAAACAATTTTGGGACAATCCTTCTGGAAAACATCAATGCCCCATAGTATCACTCAGCACATCAACATAGCAGATAACCAAATAAAATTGAGCCATAGAACTGATATAAATATGGATGTGAAGTCCAGGTTAAGAGGCCTTTACCCAGATGTATTGAGATTTTTATTATTCTTTTCATTTCCCAGGATAGCAAGTGTGCCTTTTGTTACAGCTCTGCTATATGACTCCGAAATACCAGCTTTTTGGTTCCCAGCTTGTGCATCACTTCCCCCATATTCTTGGCTGTAGAGAATTGCAGGATAAGAATTAGCATGTGGATTGTAACTATGATATTGGTTACAAAGAAAGAATTAGCATGTGGATTGTAACTATGATATTGGTTACAAAAGAAAGAATTAGCATGTGGATTGTAACTATGATATTGGTTACAAAGAAAACGACTAATAAAAAATAAGCACCTTTTCTCACCAACAGGGGCCACATTCATGATTTCCATCTTTTTGTCAGTGGGGGCATACAGTTTCTTTGAAGTTGAAACCAAATTCACTTGAGATTCAGTATTTCCCGGTTTCTTGAGAAACTTAGAGTGTAAAGAAATGGACCCTTTGCCGTCCATTGGCATGAGCTTTTCAAAAATCGGTTTCCTGCATCAAGCAAACAATGATTAATGATATGCGCAGAAGTTAACACAAGCAGAATAACACTGAATCTCACATCCATGCCTACTGCTTATCTGAGCACATTTTCATATCTAACCACGTTGACAATTAAGTGGAGTGGTGCCCTCTTTTCCAATATAGTATCCACTTAAGTGGTTGCAGTGTGAGCACATTTTATATCTAACCATGTTGACAATAAGTGTTGCCTTCTTTTCCTCTATTTATCCACTTAAATGGTTACGGTTTGGTAAATATAGGCATGCATTCCCCATGAGTGAGAGTGTAAATTTGTGTGACAACCCTGCTACTTCAATAATGTGGGAGTACCATGCAACTGAGGTATAGGCCCAAACCCTATGCATCCACTTTGGATAGTACTATGAGCTTTCAGATGCAGATATAATGATGTATTATCAAGTTCTCCAGTTTGAAATAAATCAAATAAAAATCCAGCTTCTACTGGCATAATGTAACTAGATACTAGTTTAGTAGCATGAATACATGTGTTTTACAGTGTTTACAGACCCTATACACATACTGTCATATGCTATCAGCTCATACTTCAACAAAATAAAAGTAGTCCATGGAGAAACCATGCAATTCATATGCAAACTTCAATGGGTTTACTGTACAAACATCAAATTCTATGGTAATAGTCTCATTAGATTACCTATGCAGTGGTGATTGAAGAACCTTTGAAGCCATGGCCTGATTTTCTCCGGTATCCTTCGTAACATGCAATTTCCTTGTGATATTTGTCATAGCAGCAGCTGCAGTAATCGTATTACCTAGGTCTAATTCATTCCTAATTATATTTCCTTTGGTAACATGATACCCTTTCTCAGAGTCCTTCTGAAGCTCAGTATGAGTGTTCTGTGATTCAGATATACATGTTTGAGGTGGAGTCTTCAAGTTATATGAATTAACTGGGCTAGAATTTCTGGAGTGTGAACTAGCTATCGATTTTTCACTAATGTCTGGATCTGTGCCTGGTTTAGCATTTACTTCTGCATCGAAGGAACAAACAGAAGTTTGTAATTCTGGCACAGACTCTGGCACCAAACCATCACCAGAAACAGATTCTACAGGCAAAAATTGATTATCATGTCGAGCATTTGGTTCTGTGGATCCTTTAATTTCTGACTGTTCTCTGTCTTTCTCAGTTCTATTACATTCTCTCTGACTTTGTTGTGCATTTGTAGTTACTTGCTTCTCTGGAGAAGTTGCATCCTGAAACACATTCCGTCTTACTTGTGCATTTGTAGTTGCTTGCTTCTCTGGAGAAGTTGTATCATGAAACACATTTCGGCTTACTTGTGCATTTGTAGTTGCTTGTTTCTCTGGAGAAGTGGCATCATGAAACACATTCCGGCTTACTTGTGCATTTGTAGTTACTTGTTTCTCTGGAGAATTGGCATCATGAAACACATTCCGGCTTACTTTTGCATTTGTAGCTACTTGTTTCTCAGGAGAAGTTGCACCATGAAACACATTCCGGCTTCCAAAACCTAAAGAAATGGGAGGAGCACCATCATTGACAGTATGAAGCTGTCCAAGGCTGCCTATAAGACGGTCGAACTTTGAAGTGGTCACGGTATCTAATGTTGGTCGTTTTTCAGCATCACAATGTTCAAAAGTATCAATACTTGTGGCCAAGCTTCTGGAATCTTGACTCTTGCCATGGTTAACAGTAAAATCAACTCTCTTATCATCCGCATGTTTATCAGATTTCTTTTCTCCTTTAAGCAAGTTGGAATCCAGCTCAAAACTGTCCAACCTGAATCCCACACCCAGTTCAAAATGGAATTATTAAAGCATACCAAAAATCACTAAGTAAAAACACAGGCTTGTAAGAACTAGTAGAGACATTCCAATCAGCATAAAACTATATTCTACGTAAGACTTTCAACGATCAATGGATGATGCACAATACACGTACTCATTGAAGTCAAAACTGAAACTGAACCGATCTTGTTTTCCTTCATGTCTTCCTGGGATTGCTTCGTTTCCAGATCTTTCCTTGCGCTTCTCAGCCTCTCTACGTGGACTAGAGAAATCCAGGTCAGACATGTCTATTTTGAAGGATGATATTTTGTCAAAACCACCCTCAAGTGCAAAATCCATTTCCCTGTAGAAAGAGATTTTGCCTTCAGTATCATCTTTAAGACAATGCTTTTATTGTTGCATGATCTATCTAGCCAAAGCATATGCCTGAGATTGATCTCTAATCAAATACATGTTGGTTATCATGCAATTTTGAAGATCACTGCATAAATTGTGTGCACATTATGATACAGATAAAGTGGAATAACAGAGAGATAAGGAAAATAGGTCAATAACAGAAAGAGATAAAACAGTAATGGATCCCAGGGGATTTGCTAACCGAGCTGGTACCAACAGAATGTGAACTGAAAAGTGGGGACATTAAAAGGTCAAAGCTTCATCTTTTATCAATAAAACAAAATTTTAAGTCAAATAGTTTTCCTGATCTACCCATATTACTATTTGGGAGAAAGGTATTTCCTCGGACAGTTTATCTGATATTCAAGGAGAAGCACTTTGGCTAATATATAAGTGTTGACCTAAGCCCCTTGGGGCTCGGCTCCCGAACAGTACGTGAGCTGCCTCGTACGGCTCTTCCTAAGAAATTGAAGCCCCCCTCTCTCCAAGCACTTCATTTGTAGCATACGAAAAAAATGGAACTAAAAAATTCTGATGAACTCACAGCTTGTCAAAGCTAAAGGGTTTTTTCCCACCACAAGTAGCTGTTTCGCAGTTAAAATCCAATGAATCATCCAACATTGTTGGTGATTTCCAGGAGTCGAGGAATTCCTTTCCAATTTCATCATCTGTTTCAAGTAGAAGGCATGAAATGGTTAAGTTCAGTTTAAAATACAAACAATAGAAATCTCTAATGCAACATTCTAGAAACATCTGAAGGCTTAAGATTTATGTGAAATAAAATAACGTAAAACACATTCAGATGCATCATCCTGTCCTTCAGAAACTTATATCTAACATTCACCGCTTCCTTGTAACTGGACATTTATATTATACAGCTAACGTATGTCTAACATTCACCACTTCCTTGGAACTGGATATTTACATTCTTTTTTTTTTGAAATGGTGGATATTTACATTCTATAGATACGACGAGCTTCTTTGACCACTTCAATTAAAACTATTGCTTACATAGTCCGTACTCCATAGCCAAAGGAAAAGCATGCAACAGTCATTCCCTACAGGCTACATATCATGGCTAAGGGCCCTTAAGAAAAATCATACCAAGCAGCGAGCTTTTCTTTTTTGTGTCAACAATTGAAGTAGCTCCTTTCTGTGATTCTGCCATTTTTCGTGAGATAGGCTGATATTATGGTTGGAATCTGCACAGAAATATGGTAAAAATTAAGGTTAATCGAAGTATCTTCCTCAGCAAAATATGAATCTTCATAGAAGTTTGATTCTGAGCGATTCAAGAGTCATGCAATGACTGTTCATCAACACTATCTACATTCTCGTGAATTATTGCACTAAACTCGCGGAGGAAAACAGGTTATCCGACCTCAAGTATAGGTTTCAGTAACAGAATTTTGTTAGAAATAAAGCTAATTCACAGAGAATTCACTGAAAAATCACAAAATTTTCATCTGATCTCCAGAGGAACAGTTTAGAAGTACGCATCCAAACAATAGAAAATAATAACAAAAATTCATCAAAAATTCTCTAAGCAGTTAATATATGATAAAATGTGGTGAGAAACATGCAAAACTTAGAAGATCCATCCATATTTCAAATCAAATTGAAATTCTAGGACAATCAGAGAAGAATCCGAGTACAGAGTCTACAAACATGTGATCTCCATCTAATTCTCAAGATTGAGATAGAAAAAATCAAGGAAATTCATGTGATCTCCATCTAATACTCAAGATCTAATTCATTTTTCAAATGCAACCGCAAGTATAGGACTCAGTAACATAATTTTGATAGAAATAAAGCTAATTCGCAGGGAATTCACTGAAAAATCACGGAAATTTCACCTGATCTTCAGAGGAACGGTTTAGAAGTAAGCATCCAAACAATAGAAAAAAAAATTAACAAAAACTCGTCAAAAACTCTCAAATCAGTTAATATATGATAAAATGCGAAGAGAAACATGCAAAACTTAGAAGATCCATCTATGTTTCAAATCAAATTGAAATTCTAGGACAATCAGAGAAGAATCCGAGTACAGAGTCTACAGACATGTGATCTCCATCTAATTCTCAAGATTGAGATAGAAAAAATCAAGGAAATTCATGTGATCTCCATCTAATACTCAAGATCTAATTCATTTTTCAAATGCAACCACAAGTATAGGACTCAGTAACATAATTTTGTTAGAAATAAAGCTAATTCGCAGAGAATTCACTGAAAAATCGCGGAAATTTCATCTGATCTTCAAAGGAACGGTTTAGAAGTACGCATCCAAACAATAGAAGAAGAAAAATTAACAAAAATTCATCAAAAACTCTCAAATCAGTTAAGATATGATAAAATGCGAAGAGAAACATGCAAAACTTAGAAGATCCATCTATGTTTCAAATCAAATTGAAATTCTAGGTCATTCAGAGAAGAATCCGAGTACAGCGTCAAGAGACATGTGATCTCCATCTAATTATCGAGATCGAGATGATTTAAACAGCAAAGTATAAGGAGAAATGCAGAAAGGGGGGAAAAGAGAGAGGCGAGAAGAGAATGCAAGCGAGGAAACTTTCCTGTTATTGCTGCCTCGAGATTTGAGACGTTTGTAGAAGAATCGCTGCTCTGTTGGAAGGAAATGCTTCCCTTACACGCATATTTATAGTTAGAGAGGCGGGAAGGGAAATGATTTTAGCACTCCATAAGTTTGATATGTGGCGAAAGCTTCTTGTCTTTTAGTGTTTAAAGGGGTGTCAAAAGGCTATTTACAGGGCTAAAATCATTTCCCGGCGGGAAAAGTCATTCGGTTCCGGGATATGGAAAAAATCTTCCTAAGTTTACCAACATACCCCCAATGATATGACTGTATTAACGGAAATGATATAATCCAACCCCCCCCCCCCCCGGGCTCATGAATACACTAGATGGGCTGGCTCTGGGAATAAAAGGAGGCGAATATTTCAATTCCCCACGTCAAATCACCACGTGGTTGTATGCTTGAGTATTCTATATAAACACTCATTAGGCTTGATTATAAGATAAGCAAAGATTAGTGGTAATCTTCAATATTTTACATGGTATCAAAGCCACCGATCTTGGAGTGACCACAAGACAAATAGCTGCTCTCTCCGGCGGACGGCCGATCTAGCCGTCCGCCCTGCTACCATTGCTCCTACATTCTCTTTCTCAAATTAACACCACTAGTAGTGTCATTCTTACCAACTTCATTAGTTTCAATCTCCTTGCATCCTTAGCATAATTCCTTAGCATTCTTTTCCCATCTAATTTTCAAGAGTTTCTTGGTTGCCTTCAATAACCCCTCATCTTCTTAAATGTGCTCCTCTCATCATCTTGTATCAATTACACAGTGTCCTTATTTTGCTGTCAACACCTTCACCAAAAAAAAGGGGGAATTTGCATTTCAAAACACATATTTGATATTTGTACATTTTTTCTCAATGTCCAATTTTTCGTCGATAATTGTTGCCACCATTCCTAACCACTATTTGTCGCTTTCTCTTCTATTTCTTTCCTCTCTTTCTTTATATTTTTGTCTTTCGCCTATTTAGGTTGAGGTACTTCTTTGTGGTGCGTGCCTGAATAGGAGCTTTACTCAGTTGAGGGGCCTCTCTCCTTGAGGTTCGTGCCTGAGAGAGCAATTTCTCTATTTCATAAGGATCGGTATCTCAAGCTGACCTATGAAGTCTGCCCATTGAGGCTTTCTTTTACTCATAGAGGCAATTTCTTGCCCATTATGGCATTCGTCCATTGTGACTCATTTCTTGCCCATTCTGGCAATGGTCCATTGTGACCCATTTTCAGAAGGTTCAATATTCTAATCGGCCTAATGACTCGCCTATTCAGGCTTGAGTCCAATCCAGTTCCTTGAAGCTTTTTGCGGCTCACCTTTTTAATGCGACACATTCTTCAACAACAAGCGGCCATCATCCATCATCTTCAACAATATTGGCAACATACATCAAGCAAACATCAATTGTGACAACGTGCAACAAAATTGGCAAATTTTTACATTTTTTTGGGATATTCATTGTAATCAAACATATATCGATTTTCAATCCATAAACGTTTGAGGGAGCATGTTAGAATATGTGAGATCTCACCAATATGTGATTTTATTCTACCTAATCAAACCATAGTTGCCTAATCTAACATATTGGTGAGATCTCACATATTCTAACATTTTCAAATAAGAAAATGGAAAACCAAGTTGCTAAGTTGCTCAAAATTGTGACCCTCTGATTTTTCATTAAATCCAGAAAAACTTTATAAAAAAACTTAATTATTGATTTGTCTGCGGGAGAGATATCGAATCAACTTCCAAGTTCCAACTACAGTGGTAAGGGGAAAAAAGTACCAAAAATAAGGAGAGCAAAATTTAAAATACTAGCCCTCTCCTCAAATTTATTTTTGAAATAGAGGTTTGGCAGGGACATGTGCCATACTAGTAATATCAGTAGTTGGGATCGGTAATATTAGTAAAACACCCTTTCCTCTTTATTAAAATAGAGTAGTAATTGGGACTGGTAATAGGGATTTGCTAGAGTCCATCGCGAAAGGCATTTCACAGATGGCATGTTACATGTGAGACCAGCCACTTCGTGAATGAAGACAAAATCTACTTCGTGAATGAAGACAAAATCTACTCCAAAAGCCATCACTGAAATGCCTTCTATGGTGGACGCTACCAAATATCTTATTAATATGATGTGCTACGATAGTGTGGCTGGTACCTATAGGAGTCTGATGTTGAACATAGATTTAACTCACAAGATGTCAATTCCGATCCCTGATTCCGGGGGGATCGGAATCGACATCATATTTTAATTCTCATTCTAATTCTCCCTTTTATTTCGTCGCTCAAAGGCAGAGGGGAGATTAGTAGAAGAAGAAGTCAAAGGGAAGTAGACAAGTATGGAAGATGGTAAGAAGAATAGCAACATCGTGGTGAGTGGTGGTAGCTCAAGAAGATTTGTGGGAGATGTAGGGGTGTTCTTACCAAAATAAAGGGTAGAAACGAGATAGAGGGAAGAGAGAAAGAGTGAAAATAGAATAAGACAAGAATTTCATCAACTTCTTCCACTCAAATTCCATTGAAAATGGTGAAAGATAGGGAGGATTTTAGAGGAGGGAACAATGCCATTGTGTAGGAAAACAACAATTATGATGTCGTAGAGATATTTGGGAGTCAAAGGGAGTTTCAATGCAAAATGGCAACCAAACATGGCAGATTAGTGGAAGATCAAACGCCAATGATCTCCTTGCTTTTAGCAACCAAACTCCCTTTTATAGAAAAAAAAATTAAAATTAATTTTTTTTTTTTTTTAAATATAATAAAAACTTTTAATTTGAAAAGAATTAAAAAAAAATCTAATAAAAACCCAATTTTAAAGAGTGGTAATGCCAAGTAGATGGAGAGCGTAAAATACGAGTACCAGGATTGGTTGAAATTCGGTACCCCACCTATGTTAGAGAATCAACCAATCTATCCTCTTATCCTCATTCAAGAACAAAACCATGTGAACGTTAGAAGCAGAGAAAGAACAGTTCGAACATGGCTGGACTGCTCGGAAACTTTACTTTAGCAGTCTTGGCTTCTAAGCTCCCTCGTTCTTCATCCTCCAAACACCAGTCAAACCCTTCCCTTGCTTCAATCCCAGGTAACAAAACCCCAAAGAACGAAAAAGAAAAATCCCACTCCTCTCCCCTTTTGCTTCTTGATTCACTATGTCATACTTTGATATCTACACACCCATATTAAAAAACGCACCCAAAAGGAGTTAGACACCTTTTAGTCCCTCTAAATGTTATTATTGTTTTTTTTTTCTACAGGCCAGATATTGGGGAAGAGTTCTTACAGTGGTTTTGGAATTAGGGTTAGAAATGCCAGACCTAGTTTCCATGTTGCCAATGTAGCCACAGGAATCGCTTCTACCGAGCAAGTATGTTTCTTCTTGAAATTTTACTAAATCTTGCTCCAATTTTTCTCATCCTTCTTTCCTTTTTAATTATCTAGCTACTCAAATTTTATCTGAGACTCTGGAATTGCACATTTTTTTTTATTTAACTGTAAAAAGACATGGGTGGTCTTCAGTTAGGCCCTGTTTGGATTGCAAGAAAAACTAATCTTTGGAAAATTTGCTCTTTCCACGATTTAGAGGGAAACGATATGATTATGGTTAATTTAGAGGAACATCATCATAAATTGAAGGTCCCTCTAAATAAAAATTGAATAGTGTTTCTTCCAATTATCATTTTCCCGTGTAAAAAAAGAAAGAAATTTTAGAAATATTTTTCCTTTTCACACTTTTCGACAAAATTCTTGCAACCCAAACAGGGCCTTAGAGCTAAATTTTGAAGAATTAGCCTGTATAGCTAGTGTAATTTGCTATGCTCTGTAATTTTTTAGGCCCAGAAGCTTGCTGCTAAGGAAAGCCAGCGACCCGTATATCCTTTCTCTGCGATAGTAGGACAGGATGAGATGAAACTCTGCCTCTTACTAAATGTAATTGATCCAAAGATCGGCGGTGTCATGATCATGGGCGACCGTGGAACAGGGAAATCCACCACCGTTAGATCGTTAGTGGATTTACTTCCCGAAATTACGGTCGTTGCTGGTGATCCTTTCAATTCTGATCCTGAAGATCCAGAATCTATGGGGGTAGAAGTTAGAGAAAGTGTCCTAAGGGGGGAAAATCTCTCTGTTGTGACGTCCAAAATCACCATGGTTGATTTACCTCTTGGTGCTACTGAGGATAGGGTGTGTGGGACCATTGATATTGAGAAGGCACTCACAGAGGGTGTCAAGGCATTCGAGCCTGGACTACTTGCGAAAGCTAATAGAGGGATTCTTTATGTTGATGAGGTTAATCTCTTGGATGATCATTTGGTAGACGTTCTTCTAGATTCCGCGGCTTCTGGTTGGAATACGGTTGAGCGAGAGGGGATCTCAATTTCGCATCCCGCTCGTTTTATCCTCATTGGTTCGGGAAACCCCGAAGAAGGCGAGCTTAGGCCGCAACTCCTTGATAGGTTTGGAATGCATGCACAGGTGGGAACTGTGAGGGATGCAGAGCTTAGAGTCAAGATTGTCGATGAGAGATCACGGTTTGATCGCAACCCTAAGGAGTTCCGGAATTCCTATACGGCTGAGCAAGAGAAGCTCCAAGAGCAAATTTCCATGGCTAGGAGCTCACTTTCTTCTGTTCAGATCGATCATGATCTCCGCGTGAAGATTTCTAAGGTGTGTTCCGAGCTGAATGTTGATGGGTTGAGAGGTGACATTGTGACAAATAGGGCTGCAAAGGCTTTGGCTGCTCTGAAGGGAAGAGACAAAGTAATGGCTGAAGATATAGCAACTGTCATTCCAAATTGCTTGAGACACCGTCTTCGGAAGGATCCATTGGAGTCAATTGACTCTGGGTTACTTGTCATAGAAAAATTCTATGAGGTGTTTAGCTGAGCTAAGGTACCAAAGTGATCCTTCAAATCTTGTGGGATCGTCGTTTTTTTTCCTTTCTGGTAGCTTGTTTCTTTCTTTTAATGTGACATGATTTATAGCAATAATAAATATAAAGTTCACATCAGCACTAATATGGGGTTTAGCTAGGCTTTGTCTGTTATATGAAGATGAAGCAGGAAATGCGTGTTTATTTGAAATTTCACAGGGTTAAGGAAGACTCTAACCTGACCTCCATGTGTATGAGAATCTTTGTTCAGTAGTTTCTCTGAAGGTTGACTTTGTACTGAGAATACTGTAATAGTTTAGTAATTGAGGGTTCCCGCCTGATGAGTTCTTGGAACATATTCAGATACCCTCTTTTGCTGAGCACATCTCCTTTGCCATTCGATGTTGTTAATTATCTTTTTTTTGAAAAGGGATGTTGTTAATTATCTCATGCTTCATTTATGAATTTCAAACAATATATTGAGCTCATGCTTGTTCTTGGTTTTAAAATTTCTATCGTCTATCATCACTGTAAAATTTTACCTAAACAATATTATGCCGCTTTTTATCTTCGATTATCATGTATGAATAAATTGATCTTTTCGTTGTGATGGTATCATGAGATGATTCAGCTTCAGAACAGAATAAAAAGCATTCTAAGCCAGACAATCTGTTTGGATGGGATGTAGCATCCCCTGTGATTTGTTAACTGTGGGTATTTAAATTATGTTCCAAATGATTTAGCCATGGGCGAGAAGGCTCAACGAACAGAGATCTAAATCTTCGCATTCAGTTTCCCTTATCAAATTTACAAATACTATTTATCCACTTGTGTGTATGGAGTTATGAAAAGCCTTTTTATATACTGCATACTATCAATGACCTCCAATCTACGTCCAAAAGTAAAAGCAGAAACTGGTTGAGTATAATATTGCATTCAAATGAATTTCTTCAAGGGATTTTGTGTGTGAAGATACAGAAATGATATTTTTAGTACTCTCAACTAAGGGCACTGGGAGGTCATCAGATTTTTGGTTTTGGTATCTGATAACACTTTGGCTATGGCTGGTTTGCACATGTTCTATTGTGACATGTTCAGCTTGTCTACCAGATGATGTTTAGCTATAATTGTGATCCCTCTAGTGAAACTGTCTTCTACTTGCTCTTGAATGGCGAGTCTCAGCAGAAATTGGGCTTCTGTGACAACTTGACATCACTCTGATTGTTATAGTATAAGATATATGTGTTTGACCTCAGATGAAGCTCCTTGAATAGAGTTAGACTTTATAAGCTTTAAATTTTAAAGATTAAACGACTTTTCTTGTCCCTCTTCATATTTTATTTTATTTTATTTGAATCAAATTTCAAAGCTTTTACAACATCTTATAAAACAGTTTTAAATTATCTTTATTCATTTTAAAGGTTTCATGCATTCCACCTCCTTTAGCAATGGCTTTTTAAACTCAACTCAACTCAACAAAGCTGTTGAATAATTTTGTAGGGTAGTTTAGTCATTACTTAGAGTATCAGGGGTAGTATTGTCATTGTACCATTGTTGCCCTAGATGGGCCTATATATACATCATATTCATGTGGAGCTCCCTAGTGGAGACTCTCCAACCTTCACTCATCTTCTTCTTCCTCTCTATGTCTAACCCTAATCCCATTTCTAACATGGTATCAGAGCCAATGGGCTGATCCTCAAGAAGGAAAGAAGAAGAGTCTATCTCCTTCCATGTCATTCACGCCTTCACGGCATTTTTTTTGTTTTCTCTCTATCTCGCATCTCTCTATCTCTAAGTTAGTGTGTTGTGCAAACCAAATCCCTTGTTTTTCTCCCTCAAATCTCAAATCCCTCAGATATCTCTCTCGTAGTCTCTCTCTTTCCTAAATCTCCCAAAGATCTCACTCTTTCTCTCATTTCATCAAACACATTTCGTGTTTAACCCATTTTTTCTCTATCGTATTGTCTCAAAACAAAAAAATGTCTGTTACTTGTGTAAACCCATTTTGGGTTCTCCTCCACTCCAAAGCTCTCTTTATTTTCTCTTCTCTATTGTTTTTTTGGCCTATGGCCTTTGTCTTTCTCATCTCATCTTCAAGGTGCACCCCAAGTGTTTGATGAAATGTCTCAAAGGGGTTTTTGTGCCTTGAAAGTATTCTTTTTGTTTCAAGTTGAAGGCCTTTGGCCTCAACTTGAGGGGGAATGTTGTCTTGTATTGTTTCTTGTGTGGTTCTCTTATTTTTTTTTATTTTTTTTTGTATTGATGTCATTTCTTTCTTTACAATGTCTTCTATGTATTGTCTTCTATGTCTTTTATGTAGTTCCTCAAGGCGCACACAAAGTGTTTGCTCAAATGTCTAAGAGAGGTGTTGTGTCTTGTTGTCTTCGTTTCTTTATCTTCTCCAAGGCGCACACTACGTGTTCGCTGAAATGTTTGAGAGAGGTATGGTGCCTTAGAAATCTTCTTTTGTGGTTGTTAGTGTTATCTTAGTCTTGTCTTCTTGAGAGAGTGTTCTCTTGTTTTCATGTCTTCTTGAGAGAGTGTTCTCTTATTTTCATATCTTGTTTTTCATGTCTCTTCGTGTTGTCCGGCTTTATGCCTTATCTCTCAATATTGTCTTCTCCTTCATGTCTTCTCTTGGCGTAGTTTTACGCATTCATCTTTCATTCTGGCTTTATGCCTTATCCCCACATTTTCCGGGCGATGGCTTACATATCCATCATCGGTCGACTCTCTTACAGGCGACAGTCTTTTCCCGTCGACCTCTCTTTTCCGGACGATGGTTTCCCATCGTTGGTCGGCTCTTTTCAGGCGACGATGTTCATGTCGTCGGCCTAGTCTCCAGACGATGGTGTCCCCATCGTTGGTTGGTTTATCTTTTCCCTCATTTTCTTCTTGTCTGTAGGCGACGATGTTCATGATGTCGACCTTGTCACCAGACGATAGTTTCCTCATCGTTGGTTTGTTATCCTCTTCATATGTCCTTATCTTTAGGCGACGTTCATGCTGTCGACCTTGTCACCAGACGGTGGTTTCCCCATCGTTGTTTGGTTATCTTCTCTATCTCTTTTTCTCTTCAAGCGACGGTTTCCCCGTCGACCTTGTCTTCGATGGTTTCCCCATCAATAGTTATCTTCTTCTCTTGGTGTTGACTACTTAGCTGATGTTTTTGCTCGTGGTGCTTCGTCATTGTTCGTGTGCGCACCTTTGGTGTGCCCCCTTTTTGCTCGATGGGTCATTGTTATTCACCTGCCGAGGTGCCTCAGTTCGATCCTTCGTGGTTCCAGACTTATTGCCGGGTTCTCATTCAGGGGGAGACCCGGTTGCGACTTCTCTCACCGTAGTGCTACTTCAAGAGGAGTTCATTTTTGGTGGCCGCTGATCTCGACGACCGTACTCTCATGGTGGCCGTTATCTCTTGTTATGCTTTCCTTATGTATTCACCACACCAGCTTGAGGAGTGTTATACTAAGTTGGATGTGTATATGAGATTATGTGCTTTTTGTTATTTTTACTTGTTTGTTGTAGTTTTCTTTGTACCAAGCTGGAGTTCCACAGCATATACACTCCAGCTTGAGGGGGAGTGTTGAATAATGTTGTAGGGTAGTTTAGTCATTACTTAGAGTATTAGGGGTAGTATTTTCATTGTACCATTGTTGCCCTAGATGGGCCTATATATACATCATATTCATGAGGAGCTCCCTAGTGGAGACTCTCCAACCTTCACTCCTCCTCTTCTTCCTCTCTATCTCTAACCCTAATCCCATTTCTAACAAAAGCCTTTGTCCCAAACTAGTTGGGGTCGGCTAAATGAATCCTTTAGAAAAAAATTCATGAAGAAGATAAAAGCAATGGCTTTTTCTGCAAGAAAAAAAGACGTTGAGGAAGAGATGTGCATATATACATTTCTCTTGTGCATAAAATATGTACAACACTTCTTGCTTTTGATAGACTTATCCAATACATCCACTCTCTTGCTGTCTTATGCTTTACGATCAAGCTTATATCTAAGTGCTTTGATCTTTGATCTCCAAGAGTTTTCAAGTTTTACTTTTAGTTGGGCAAATCGTCGGCACCAATCATGTTCTAGGTTCAAGTGGTGCTTGCACACTGTCAAAGATGTCGTAAAAGTGGTGGTATATCCTGTGGACAGGTTGCAATCAATCCGATTTCATGTCAACGATGGTGGGGCGATATTCTATCTTAAGGGTAGTTTAAATTAGTAATGTGACTCTACGACTCAATTTTCTTTTAATTTCTAGCATTTTTGGTTTGGATTTTTTATTTTTTTTTTGAAAATGGGTTTTTGGTTTGGATTTTGCATATGGATTTGTCTTACATACACTAATTATCCACAGTGATTTCGTATTCTTTAATTAGCTACTTGATATATATCTTTTAGATTGTTGAACTGATCTACATACATAAAATTATCCAACAATCTTAAGTTAGATTATTAAATTAGTTCAACATGAATGGTGAAGAATACACTCGTCCCAAGAAGTTGGACAGATTGAACTTCAAATGTTGTTTCCAACGCTTGTTCTTTTGATTATCAAGACTAAAATTTGGTGTTGCTTGAGTTCTTGCCTCAGAGGTAGACTTCTTTGAAACTTGTTCTTTGCAGTGGCCCTTTTATTTAGTTTGGAAAGAAAGAAATGAGAAGGTCTTTAATAGGTTTATAGAGGTGTTAGGAGTATTAAGAGACATCTTTTCTCTTTGGTTACTCTCTGGGTTTTTAGAGGAGTTAGTAGTATTAAAATACAACTTTTCTTTTTGGTTACTCTGTGCTTGACTTCCCTAAGAACAAGTAAAATGAGCTAGATGCGTGCACAAGCCATGCATGATCAGGACTTGGAAGTCTATCAAGTTAGAGATTCCAAATTGCAAAGATATGTACGTGGTCTGCAGTCAGTGTGATCTACTTGGTTCACAAATTCTCTAAAGGGACAAATAGGCCTAAGTAGTTAACTAATACTTAAAAATCAGTTTGCATTCTGTTGACGCCGGTGAGAACTACGTAACCATGCTAGCAAAGATGAAGCCATTCATTGATGTGATTTTGACAAATCCTATTAGATTTCGATGGTCTGTGAAAAGAAGAATATGATAAGTGTAGAAAACCAATCAAACACGATGTGCAGCAAGCAACAAGAAGAGTACGGGGACATTGAAAATACATAGGCCAATCAGAGGTGCCCGTGCTTCTTCTTTGTCCAAGTCTGGGGACTGGTCAAACCGGAGAAGGCATGCCCAATCTCACTCCTATGAGTCCTAAAGATGCCTCCAATTCCTGTCGGCCCCGGATTACCGAAGACCACACCATCAAAAGTAGGCTTTATAGAGCAACCGAGGGGAGTGATCCATCTTGATGCTTTATTGTTCCCTCCCACTCTCTTCCAATCATCTCTTCCCACTTCAAATATAGATCTTGAATGGAATACCCTTCAAATTCTTTTCTAATGATTGCCCAAGAGAACATAAAGCTTTTTACCCCCGAGCCTCTACCACTACCTATCACTCTTCCCTCCCATCAACAACTCCCCCGCTCCCCCTCTTCTTCACAATGATAAATGTTCTCCAAAGAGCATTTCTTTCCTCTCCCAATCTCCAAAACCATTTTCCTAGAAGAGACACATTCCTCAATCTAATATTGGCAAGGCCAAGGCCTCATTCTCTTGGAGCACAAACATTTTACCACTTCACAATATGCTTCACCCTTGTACCTTCTTCCCTTCCCACAATAAATCATGCTGGAGCTTTTTCCATACTCTTCGCTACGACCATCATGATCTTAAAACGGGAAGATTGGAAAGTGAAGCCTTAATTAAGTTAATTCTACCACCACAGAATGGATAGGATCCCAAAAAGCTTTAGACAGAATACCCAGTCATAGGGAAAGGCAAGGATAGGTTATGGGAACACTTTCCTTAACACATCTGAATGCCTTTGCCAACTTGACTGCCCACTCATCCTCCACATTGACCCCAACTAAGAAGCTCTTTCTTCCATTTATTCTCAGCCCCGGCGCCTCCTCCTCAAACCACCAAAAGTTACATAAAATATTCCTAACATGACCCAAGGAATCCTCACAAAAGATGTCGTATTATCTGCAAATTGGAGGTAGGAGATGAAGACACTGATTTGCCCCGGGAGAAACCAGTAAGAAGCCCTATTCCAACGAATCTATGTATAATTCTATTAAGGGCTTCCCCAACCAAATACTTGTCAACATGTTGGGTTCTCTAGGGTCACTGTGTTTTACACAGTCGGTGTCTACATTGTGCAATGAATCATTATTGTATGTGTTGGGAAGGTTGCCTTGTTTCCCATGGTCTTGTGGGAAGGTAAAATAAGAAAGTCTCTAATTTAGGTTTTTGGAAAACCTTAAGGAAATATATCACTTCTTCTCCAACGACAGAAGGTGGGATGAAAGAGTGGAGGCGTGAAAACAAGAGAGAGAAAAAGAGAGAGGAGAGAGGAAGAGAGAAGGAAAAAGAAGAAGTGGGTCTTCTTCTTGGGTTTTCTCGGGCTCCTCTTTGGTCTTCTTCTTGGATTTTTCTTGGGGTGCTCTTGTTTGTACAGTCGGGGTTGAGAAGCAAGGGAAAGGGCTGCGGGTTTGTGGGTTTTGGGTTAATCCATTGTAATCCTTATATATATTTTTTTCTCATACGTAAATCTCGGTGTTCATCTTGTGGTTTATTTCTTGTTTTTAGTTTTCCGTTTACTTGTGCATGATTGGATTGGACTTGCCCGGCGGATTTTCTCAATAGTATGTTTTCATAGATCAATGGTTCCTGTTAATGTCAATTGATTTTTGGAACATTAAAAAAAATTAATTGATTTTTGGAACATTAAAATAAAATTAATTGATTTTTGGAACATTAAAAAAAATTAATTGATTTTTGGAGGAACTTCCTTGAAACTATGCATGCATGCGATTTTGACACGCTACACTCGTCGATGATAATAAGTTCAGAGAGGACCTATATCGTCGTATCTTGAATTTTGGTTTCTCCTGAACTGTACTGATCTACTCGTACTCACTTCAAGAAGTAGGGGAGATTAGTAACAGTAAACTGTTTGGTCAATGTATAAAGTAGATACCTATTGTTAGTTTGTTTATAGCTTTATTGTTAGTTTGTTTATAGCTTTGCGCCCTCAAGAATCTTTGCCAATAATGCAAAGGGTTTCTGCTGGGTTTTTACATTGAATAGAGCATAGGAACTCATGCGTAAAGAAATTCCCTATCATAACTGGAAAATTTGGGAGCTTTTGAACTTCTAGGGATCACCTTTGTGTTGGCTTTCATTTGGATGCATTTAAGATAGTGGTTGGATATGAGCTGTGATCTAGCAAATGTACTGTAGTAATTCTGATTCTTCTAAAACCAGATTAGGTGGAGGCAAGTGGTTACCAGTATGTCGACATGCTACCAACTGAGTATATTTCATTAATTAAGAAAGATGGCAGCTTTGGTTGAGATCTGTTATAATTTATTCTGCTTCAGTTCTTGAAATTAGTCTACTGAGTAACTTTTAGGAGTTGCATTCACAAGTAGTTTGTCTCATTTGACTGTTGTTACTTGGCACAAAGTACCCGACTGATATGGAATGAATCAATGAAATATGTTAATTTCTTTGGAACACTTTAAGTCAAAGTAGATCTCTAAAATAATGTGTTTAAGATATTGAACATGTGAGATTACTCTTTAAATTTTTTTTAGGAGGGATGCTGTAATGATGACAACTAGCTAATCCTAGTAATTATTTTAATAAACAAAATTTAAGTTGGATGATGATGGAACCGAGATGATATTTCATATTAGGGTGTCTTTTTAAGAGAAACATGTGTACTAAACCCCACCGCATTCTTAGTAGATGTGCCATGTTACAGTAGAGGAGTTGGGTCTAGAATTTTTTTTGTTGCAACGAGGCTCTTTACCAGGAGGATAGAAATCCTATGATTCTATGAATGAACTGTTCCTGGTATTAGCTATCCTGCTGGGATAAGTTTATCTTGAAATTATCTTGTCTGTTGTTCATCATTTTTCTTCAGAACATTTTATTCAAGAACAAAGGTCAGCGTGAGCAGAGAGAGCGAGAGCAAGTCTATCCAAAGATAAAAATTAACACTGGCTTGCCACCCATGAGAAACACCATTGGGTTGCCTAGTAGAGCTCGCCGCCTATTCATAAATTGAACCAAAAAAAATACTAATGCTTGCGAGCTGCATTTGCAGCTAATTGTTGGTAATCAACTGGGATTGTCCACCATGATGATATAAATCATTGTATGAGCTGTTTTTGGGATAGGCTATCTTGCTTGGATAAGTTAATTTTGAAACTATCTGGTCCGCTGTTCACCAATTTTGTTCTGATAGTATTTTATCGAAGAACAAACATTGCCACTAATAGAGGATAGCAAGTCAAATCAAGGATAAGTAGATTGCGTGAAGAGCCTGTTTGTTTGAGTTCATTACCGGAAAATATGGCAGCAACAGAACTGTCCACTGTTCACCAATTCTATTCTGAGAGATCTGATGGGATTTTATCGAAGAACGAAGGTTGCCACGAACAGAGGATAGCAGGTTAAACCAAGTCTATCCTTGGATAGCAAGTCTATCCAAGGATAAGTATATTGTATGAACAGCCGATTTGTTGAGTTTATTACCCAAAATTATGGCAAACTGGAGTCACAGAACCATCAGTTGTAGACATGCCTGAGGACATCAATCTCTACAAAATATAACAGTGGCTTCAAATACTACGAAACATCGATCTTTTTACTCTCTAATGATTCGTAAGATTTGGAAATTTTGATCATGAATGAGCACAGACATTTATTCTCAATCTCTATGATTTCAAATTTTCAATCATGGATCGACACATACATTACATGACTGAATACAAATTTCACATGGATGATCTTCCATGAACAATTTAAACTTTTCCTCGAACATTTGATAATATGGCTCTTGGCTTCATGTCATTGAATCCCCCTCCTTGACAGCTCCACAAATCTTAAAATTAGGCTTCAGCTCCTCAAAGGATGGTGGTCGCTGGTATACAACTGATGCAGCACGAATCAAAATCCCCGCAGTTAAACCCCATATCACATATTTCTTACTATCCGCTTCGAAATCAAAGAAATGAATAAGATACTTAGTCCCCATCCATTCCCTCTCTTGACACTTCCGATTCTCATCCTGTATCCACAATGAAATGAAACTATGGAAAGAGAACTCAAAATAATAAAGCCCGCCGAAGAAAAAAGTAAAATTGGAAAAGAGCAACCTTGAGAAACATCTCTAAGGGTGCATCGAATATGGCTTCCACTTCGCTGGCATTCGCGGCGGGCTTGAATGCTTGTTTATCAGAAAGTATACCAATCACAGGAATTACTCTCAGAAGATGCTGCGAAGATGATTAAAAAACAGACCCATTTTGGTAATATCAGATATTAAAATTAATACCTTCACAACAAAACACAAACAAGCTGGAATGGTAACTTTAGAAAAATCTAATCTCAGATGTTCAGTTGTAATTTGGGAATAAGATTAAGGCCCTGTAGTTGTTGAGTTGTAATTTGGAAATAAGATTAAGGCCCTATGTTGTTGAGTTGTAATTTGGAAATAAAATTAAGGCCAGGCTTGTTTTTGAGTTCAAAACTGATTATTGAACTGAAACAGGGCCTTAAATTTGAGTCCAATAATCAGTTTTGGACTCACAATCGGTTCTCAAAGTCCAAAACAAACAGGATCTAAGCATCCTTTGAAACACAAACTGTGTAAGCTGTATCAACATCATTTTTCCATCTGGGAAGCATACACATTTTCGACTTTAAAACGCCTTACTTTTTGTGTTTGTGTGCTTATTTTTCTCGTTCTTATTGCATATATCTGTTAGCAAAACTCACAGTTTGGAACTGGCAAGCAAGGGAGCAGAACTTACCTTCCAGATAAATCCAAGGGCATAAAACATGCAGAGGAGGCCCAATTACTAATTAGTCATAATTATGAAACTAGATCACTCTCGTTTAGGCATACCATTTGTAATATGGGTTGCAGAAAATTATAATTTGGAATCTAAATGGAAATGAGATAATCAGAGAGTGCTAAAGAAATTGGAACAATGAGGGATGGAGACTAAGAAGACAATGCTTTCCACACAAATGGACAGTAAAAATGAAGTTATCATTCAAAACTGACAATATTGATGGAGAAATTATACGGTGCCCTACAGTGAAGTCAGGTGTAGGTGGTACTTAAAAGTACCACCCTTGATATTTGATCCAACAGCACTCTTAAAAAGTGGTCTGCTGTCGGATCAAACATAAGGGTGGGCACCATATAAAATCTCACATTTATGAATGACCCATGTAGGCAATGAGATAAGGTAACATATCCTACAGCTTCATTGGAGTGAAGGATCTTTGCAAGGAAATGTCATGGCTTGACCTAGGCAACAAGTTTAACGATCTTAAGGTGTAGGGTGCATTTCAATTGCACCCAAATGGGCAATTTGGGTGTTTTTTTTTTTTTTTTTTTTTTTCAGATTCAAGTTCATGGGAAGTACAATCAATCGAAAAAAGAAGAAGCCCAAATTACAATCCCATACCTTGGACAGGAAGGTTTCGAGAACGGTCCCACCCGTAACAAGCGATGGGTCCAGACCAATCTCTTCTTTAGCTTCTCTCGTAGCAGTGTCAAAATCGTCCGCATCTCCCTCTTCCGCTTTTCCTCCCGGCAAAGACACTTCCCCTGTTACCCATAAAAACATAACAATAACGATTTGAACATATTTTACATAATTCAAACACCAATTTTTCTCTATATATTTTCATCTTCTATTTTGACTGACCAGAATGAGTGGAGAGATTCGAAGAGCGTTTAGTAAGAATAACACGCAGATCCCCTGCATCTCCTTCGAAGAGGCAAATAAGAACAGCAGCTCTCTTGGGTCTGAATTTTGATGGAGGGATTGGGGCTTTAGATTCAGGCAAACCCACCTGAGAAATTACGTTTTCCGCCCTTTCTTGTTCTTCCTCGTTGTCAAATTCGGAAGAAGGGGGTTTGTAGAGACGGAGTTGTTGAGCTAAGTTTTTTAGACGCTGGGTTCCATTGATGGAATCCATGGTGTTGTTGGTAGGATTTGGGAAAGGGAGTGCCATGGAAAGATTTCTGAGTGTTGAAATCATGGGAGATATAAGGGCAGAGGTGATGCTTTGGTGGGGCCCTTGCTGGGTTGTTGGGAAAGTCGTGGCGAAGTTGGTTCATTCAACCACGGCACCTACTGTTAGTTATATTTTTTTTTGATGGGTTCCTGTTAGTTATATCAGGTTAAAACCGGCTAACTTCGGCCACATCCAATGAATCTTTTACTGGCTTAATGCTCACTCTGTAATAAAAAAGACACAAATAGTCTCCCAATCTGCTGAAATTCGACCGCTTGATTTTTGGAGGGGTTTGGTAGGGTCCATCGCAAAAGTCATTTCGTGGATGGTCTGAATGAAGACAAAATATGTTAAAAAGTGAGCATGTGTGGCTGCTCTCATGTTGCGGCAAGAATCTGCTGCTAGAAATCCGGTTATCGGAGACTACTCCAAGCAAACAATGAAAAATAGCCTCCGGCAACCCACAGAATTAGCCCAAACAAGTGTGTAGTGAAATAAAGAAAGAAAACAAGAGAACAAGAGACACGACATTTACGTGGTTCGGCACTTTGGCCTACTCCATGGGCAATCCGGCAAGTAAACTTCACTATTAATGATGAGAAATTACAAACAAGAGTTAAAACCCTTACCTCTCCAACAATGGTGAAAACCCCACCAACACCCTCTTCTTGCAACCCAAGCAAGAAACCCAACTCCCTCTTACAATGTTTTCACAACCCCAAAACCACCATAAAAGAACTCAACAGCCTTGGATCAAAGTCCTTGCAAAGGAAGAAGAAGAAACTCTTTGGAGAGAGAAAACCCCTTTTCTTGTAGATAAAAGCTCTTAACCCACTTCTTTAGAAGAATACCCCAACTAAAGATAAAACCCTTTTTAGTAGACTTTTAACACATTCCAAGAATGCCCTTCACAAAGAAGTCAATACCCAAGTGATTTATATCACTAATCCAACATCTCACATGCAATAGACCATTCGCGAAATGCCTTTTGCGATGGATGATAGCAAATCCCTGCCAACTTGACTACTCTCTTATCCTCCATGTTGACCTCAATTAAGAAGCTCTTTCTCTTATTCTCAGCCTCCTCAAACCACCAAAAGTTACATAAAAGATTGCTTGACATGACCCAAGGAATCCTCACAAAATATCACTCTGTCATCTACAAATTGGAGGTAGGAGATAGAGACACCACTTTGCCCTGTGGAGAAACTTGTAAGAAGCCCCAGTACAACGGATCTATGGATAATTCTATTAAGGGCTTCTCCAACTAAAGACCCAACATGTTAGGTTCTCCAGGGTCCCCTTGTTTTACACAGTCTGTGTTTACATTGTACAATGAATCATTAATGTATGTTTTCTCAAAATCAATAGTTCCTGTTAACATTAAGGGGCCGTTTGGATACATGGATATTAGAATCTTGGATTTCATCAAAATCGTAGATGGGAGACGAGAGAAGAAGGAGACTAGCCATCGTTTTCTTATTTCTTGCCTTCCTTTCTGTCAGCAAGAGAGTAAGAGATCATCCCATGTTTCCAGGTTTTAGAAATCTCTCCTGGTAAGAAACCTGGATTTTTTACTTAAAATCCAAAATTATAAAGAGAAGCAAAATGGATGGTCTCCTTCTTCTCTTGTCTCCCTTTTAGGATTTTGAGGAAATCCAAGATTCTAAATTCTGCGTATCCAAACGGCCCCTAACTGAGTTTTTGAAGAAACTTTGTTTAGATTATGCATGAATGTGATGTTTACCTGCTTGCCAACAGTAACAAGTTGAGAGAGGACCTATATCGCTGTATCACTGCAAGTAGGGTAAATTAGTAACGGTCAACTGCTTGGTCACTGTAAAGTAGATATGTATTGTTAGTTTGTTTATAGTTTTGCACCCTCAAGGATCATTGCCAACAATGCAAAGGGGTTATGCAGGGTTTTTACATTGAATAGTGCGAGCACAAATTTGGAAGACTACTGCCCCTCCAAGGGTGGTGGCCTTTGTGTGGACTATTGTACAAAAAATATCAACACTTGTGATCGTCTCAAGAGAAGGAAATTCCAAATGGCGAGTTGGTGTGTCTTATGTATGCGAGCGGAGGAATCTTTGGACTATCTTCTATTGCATTGTCCTTTTTCCTATTACCTTTGGATGAACGCGATGAGATCGTTTGGTAATGCATGGGCTTTCCCAAAGGGAATTAGAAAGGTATTATTGCATTGGACCGGTGGAATGTCTGGTGATACAGGTCAAGCGATGTGGAAGCTCATCCCATATGTCATCATATGGAACATTCAGAAGGAAAGAATAATCAAATTTTTGAAGGAAATGCGAAGAGGATGGATCGGGTCACACTAGAAATCAAAATTGAGTTTATTGCATGGGTAAAAGAATATGGTGTTGGTGAAATATTATGAAATTAGAATGCCGTCATATGGGAAAGGAAGATTGTCGAAAAGATAACCCCCAAGTGGAAAGCCCCACCCCCACCGACGGGTTGGCTCAAGTTGAACTTTGATGGTACCTCGATTGGCAACCCGGGCAAGGCCGGGATTGGAGGTTTAGTTCGAGATTCAAATGGTACGGTATTGATGCGCTACTGGGACCGGTGGGAATTTGTGATGCTAATGAAGCTGAAGTAAGAGCACTCCTCTACGGCCTTAAATGGTTCTCTACAAACAATCATGGCCCCCTCATTATAGAATGAGACTCCTCCAATACAATAGCTTGGGCCACCAATGAATCTAAAGGGCTGTGGAGACTTCAATGTTATATTGCAGAAATTTAGGATTTGGTGCGCACTATCTGTCCAAGAATTGAACACAGAAGACGATCGGATTGGCGGACCGAATTGCCAAGGAAGGGGTACTTTTGGAATCCATTTCAATTACAACCTCATCTAATGAGAAAGAGAGGGGAGGGGAGGGGGTAGAGGTGTTCAATCGGTTATAACCGAACCGAAATAACCGAAATTTGATAATCGAAATAATTTTGGTTAACAAATTTTGGAAACCGAAACCGAAACCGAACTGAATTTTACGAAAACCGAACCGAAACCGAACCGTTTAAAAATTCTGTTATTCAGTTATAACCGAATAACCGAATAGCGATAGAAAAGGACAAAAAAAAAAATCTATTTGGACGGTTTGATCGGAGGGCTATGATCAATTTATCGAAACGGTTTTTTAGGCACAACCTATTGAAGTTGTGATCAATCAAATGGACGGTTTGGATCATCCTGCGGAGTGCCCATACACCATTTTTAAAAAAAATAATGTTTATTTTTGGTTAATTTTGGTTATTTGGTTAACCGAATTTTTTTCCCGAGATAACTGAAACCGAAACCGATTAACCGAATTAACCAAAAACAAAAACCGAAACCGAACCGACCGAATCAATTCGGTTCGGCTATTCTGTTAAAACCGAATAATGAACACCCCTAGGGGGCTTAGTGATGTAGATTGCGTGTATAGCTACTGCCAATCTTGGGGACATCTTGTCCCCCTCATTGTAATATCTTTGGGGTAATGAAAGTCAATTTTTTTTAAAAAAAAGGAAAAAAAGAAAAAAATAGTGGATAGGATCTCATGCATAGAGAAATTTCCTATCATCTACTGAAAAAGTTGAGAGCTTTTGGATTACATTTGTGTTGACTTTCATTTGGATGTATTTAAGAGTGGTTGGAGACAAGCTGTGATCTAGCAAAGGTTCTGGAGTAATTCTGATTCTTTTAAAAGCAGAGTAGGTGGAGGCAAGTGGTTAGCACTACATGTCCACAAGCTACAAAATGAGTATATTTTACTAATTAAGAAAAACTGTGGCAGCTTTGGCTGGGACCTGTTATAATTTATTCAGCTGCAGTTCTTGAAATTAGTCTACTGAGTAACTTTTAGCAGTTGCACTCACAAGTAGTTTGTCTCATTTAACTGTGTTTACTTGGCAGAGAGCTCCGGACTGATATGCTAATTTCTTGGAAAGACTTTTAAGTCAAAGTAGATCTCTAGAAAAATGTGTTTAAGATATATTCAACATGTGAGATTACTCTCTTAAAAATTTTGTAGGTGGGATGCTGGAATGATAACAACCACCTAATCTGAGTAATTTTTATAGTAAACAAAATTTAAGTTGGATGACGATGGAACCGAGATGATATTTCATATTAGGGTTTGTTTTTTAAGAGAAACACAAGTCAAAAACCCCACCACATTCTTAGTAGACGTGCCATGTTACAGTAGAGGAGTTGGGTGTAGATTTTTTTGTATCCTATCGGGGCTCTTTACCACGATGATAGAAATCATTGGATGAATTGTTCATGGGATTATCTATCCTGCCTAGATAAGTTTATCTTAAAATTATCTTGTCCGCTGTTCACCACGGACCAAGGATAACAAGTCAAACCAAGGATAAGTAGATTGCATGAACAGCCCGTTTGTTGAGTTTATTACCCAAAAATATGTCAGTAACAGAACTGTACCCCAATTTTATCCTGATAGGATGTTATTAAAGAACAGAGGTTGTGACGAACAGAGGATAGCAAGTCAAACCAGGTCTCTCAATGGATGAACTGTTCATGGGATTATCTATCCTGCTTGGATAAGTTCATCCTGAAATTATCTTGTCCGCTGTTCACCACAAATTTTGGTCTGATAGTATTTTATTGAAGAACAAAGGTTGCCACAGATAGAGGATAGCAAGTCAAACCAGGGATAAGCAGATTGTATGAACAGCCCGTTTGTTGAGTTTATTACCCAAGAATATGACAGTAAGAACTGTTCATTGTTCACCAATTTTATCCTGATAGGATGTTATTAAAGAACAGAGGTTGCATGAACAGAGGATAGCAAGTCAAACAAAGTCTATCCTTGGATAGCAATGATAGCAAGCAAGTCTATCCGAGGACAAGTATACTGTATGAATAGCCGGTTTGTTGAGTTTATTACCCAAATTATGGCAAACTGGAGTAACAAAACCACCAATTGTAGACATGACTGAGGACATCAATCTCTACAAAATATTACATTGGTTTCAAATATATACTATGAAACATTAATCTTATTATTCCGTCTTGATTCACAAGATTTGGAATTTTCTATCATGAACGAGCAGACATTTATTCTCAATCTGTATGATTTCAAATTTTCGATCATGGATTGACACATTACAATACAGAAAACAAATTTCACAAGGACAGCATGATCTTGCATGAACAATTTAAACTTTTTCCTCAGACAATTCATAATATGACTCTTGGCTTCATGTAATTGTATCTCCCTCCTTGACAGAGCCACGAATCTTAAAATTAGGCTTAAACTCCTCAAAGGATGGTGGTCGCTGGTATACAATTGATGCAGCGTGAATCAAAATACCCGCAGTTAAACCAAATATCACATATTTCTTATTATCCACTTCGAAATCAAAGAAATGAACAATATATTTAGTCCCCATCCATTCTCCCCTTTGAAACCTCCGATTCTCATCCTGTATCCACCATGAAATGAAACTATGGAAAAAAACTTCAAAAACATAAAGCCCACGAAAGGGAAAAAAAAAAAAAAAACAAGAAAGAGAAACCTTGAGAAACATCTCCAAGGGCGCATCGAATATTGCTTCCACTTCGCTGGCATTTACGGTGGGCTTGAATGCTTGCTTATCAGAAAGTATACCAATCACAGGAACAACTCTCAAAAGATGCTGCAAAGAAGATTAAAAACAGTTCAATTTACTAATATCAGATATTAAAGTTAATACACCTTCACAACAACACACATGCAAGCTGGAATGGTTGGCAGAAAGAGGCGCTGGATATTTTCAAATGTGATGCTCAAGTTGCCTCTGTTCATTTGTATGGGAGCTTTAGAAAAATCTAATCTCAGTTGTTAAGTTGTAATTTGGAAATAAGATTAAGGCCCTCTAGTTGTTCAGTTGTAATTTGGAAACAAGATTAAAGTCCTGTTTGTTTAAGATTTTGGGAACTGATTGTGAGTTCAAAACTGATTATTGGACTCAAACAGGGCCTTAAATTTAAGTCCAATAATCAGTTTTGGGCTCACAATGGCTTCTAAAAGTCCGAAACAAACAGGGCATCATATGCATTCTTTTGAAGCATAAAATGTGCACGCTGTATCAACATCATCCTTCCATCTGAGCAGCAGACACATTTTCGACCTTAAATACCATTTTTTGTGCGTTTGTGTGCTTATTTTTCTTCTTCTTATTGTATATTTCTGTTGGAAAACTCAACAGTTGAGAGTTGCAGGTGAGAGAGCAGAACTTACTTAACTTCCAGATAAATATAAGGGCATTAGCATGCAGAGGTCCAATTACTAATTAGTCATAATTATGAAACTAGATCACTCTGGGGTAGGCACAACATTTGTAATATGGGTTGCAGAAAATTATGACTTGGAATCTAAATGGCAATGAGATAATCAGAGAGTGCTAGAGAAGTTGGAATAATGATGGATGATGACTGGGAACACAATGCTTTCCATACAGAGAGCAGTAAAAATGACCTTATCATTCAAAACTGGCAACAATCATGAATGACTCATGTAGGCAATGAGATAAGGGAACATATCCTACAGCTTCATTAGAATGAAGGGTCTTTGCAAGGAAATTTCATGGCTTGACCTAGGCAACAAATTTAAAGATCTTAAGGTTACATCTGAAAGTTGTCCAGATATTGAGCTCTAAATACCAGATTACAGCTTGAGGCATTGCGACAGTTGTTTGAGTATTGAGTGCTAAATACCAGCTATGGAGCTTGTTTAAAATCATCCAGTCACATAGGAAAGACGAAGGTTGATCACAAAGCAAAGTGAAAAACGGAGGAAGCCATGGTTGTATTATCAATGTATCATGATTGCAGGTCAAGAAGGTAGTGGTATGAGGTTTGACATACTGGAATCGACTCTATTCAAGGACCTTACAGGCATCAAGAATGGTTTGACACTAAGAAACATCTAATCTCAGATGTAGAATTTGTGACAGAAGGGTGCACCCAAATGGGCAATTTGGGTTTTTTAAGATTGCAGTTCACAGGAAGCAAGGTTTTAAATTTTGGTTTTGGTTTTGGTTTCGGTCATCAGCAAAAGTACGAAATTTCGGTACTAAAATCACGGCCAAAATCTAGGTAAGATTGTTCAACACTAATTTTTCTTCTTCTTTTTTATGGTTTTCTAGAAATATCTTAAAGGAATCTCGTTGTTTGTTAGGCTTTCATTTATATGAAAATTTGCACGTTCTGCAAATTTCGGAAAAATCTCTAAATTTCGGGCAAAATCTGGTATTTTTCCGAATCCAAATTGTATTTAGTTTCGGCTGCAGCCCAAACCAAAATATTTCAGCCGTTACTGCCAAAATTAAAAACCACGACGTTAAGTAGAATCAATGAAAAAAGCCCAAATTACAGTAGGTTTGAGTGTTTGACACTGAGAAACATCTAATCTCGGATGTTGAATTTGTTACATAAGGGCGCATTTCAATCACACTCAAATGGGCAATCTGGGTTATTATTTTTCAGATTGCAGTTCATAGAAAGTGCAATCAATAGAAAGAAAAGAAAAAAAGCCAAATTAGGATCCCATACCAGGGACAAGAAGGGTTCGAGAACGGCCAAACGCGTAACAAGCAATGGGTCCAAACCAATCTCTTCTTTGGCTTCTCTAGTCGCTGTATCAAACTCATCAACATCTCCCTCTTCCCTCTTTCCTCCCGGCAAAGACACTTCCCCTGTTACGCACAAAAACATAACAAAAACGATTAGAACATATTTTACATATTTCAAACAAAACTTTTTCTCTATTAGATTTTTTTCATCTTTCTCTTTTGACTGACCAGAGTGAGTGGAGAGTTTAGAAGAACGTTTGGTAAGAATAACACGCAGATCCCCTGCATCTCCTTCAAAGAGGCAAATAAGAACAGCAGCTCTCTTGGGTCTGAATTTTGAAGGAGGGATTGGGGCTTTAGATTCAGGCAAACCCACCTGAGAAATTACATTTTTTGCCCTTTCTTGTTCTTCCTCGTTGTTAATTTCGGAAGAAGGGGGTTTGTAGAGACGGAGTTGTTGAGCTAAGTTTCTTAGACGATGGCTTCCATTGATGGAATCCATGGGGTTGTTGGTATGATTGGGGAAAGAGAGTGCGGCTGAAAATGAAATTATGGGGGCCCAATTATGTCAATATAAAACTGCAGAGTGCTGGTTTGGTGGGTCGCTTGATGGGTTGCTGGGGCCAAGGGTGGCAAAATTGGCCGAACCGAACCGAAAATTCGGTTTCGGTTTGGTTCGGTTCGGTTTGGGGATCAAACCGAACCGAAACCGAATGTTTCCAATGATTATGAGTAAGGGGTGCCAAAACCGGTGGAACCGAATCAAAAATTCGGTTTCGGTTTGGTTTTTTGGTTCGGTTCGGTTTGGGGGTCAAACCGAACCGAAACCGAACCGTTGCCACCCCTAGCTGGGGCCCAATTATGCCGATAAAAGTTGGGGAGTGATATTCCTCCCCCCCAACAGAAATAGTTAACTTTTATGCTTTTGGACTTAACGGTTGCTCTGCCACCCCTTCATAAAAGTTAACGAAAACTGTTAGAGGGGGGGGGGGGGGGGGGGGGGGGGGGAATACCACAGCCGCCACCCATTGTTAACGAAAACTGTTGGGGGGGGGGGGGGGGGGGATACCACAGCCCTAGTAAACTACGGAAGCTCCCGTTAGCGAGATCAGGTTGTAACCAACTAACTTGCGCTACATACAATGGCTCTGTTAACTAGGGCTGCACACGGTTCGGTTTAGGAGTTTTTTTTTTAACCGAACCAATGACATCGGTTTGGAGAAAATCCAAACTGTAACCAAACCGATCGGGGGATATAACCGAACCAAACCGAACCGATTTTCACCGGTTCGGATCGGTTTGGTTCACGGTTTATCCGGTACAAATCCAAATCAAGTAGCTAAATACGTTTATCTATAAAAAAAGGTTTAAATATGTCCCCCCCCTCTCTCTCTCTCATGAAACAAAAATGAAGAGACCCCTCTCTCTCTAACCCTAATCGAGGGCCTTATAAAGGGGATGATGTAATCCCCCCCCTCTTCCCCTTTCCCGCTTTTCTTCTCTTGGACAGCCCCTCTAAGTATTTAAGACTATTCTTTTTACACTTCTAAGGCGTGGTCTAAGGGGAAGGCATGAATGTATTCTTTACTTTTTAATACAGGGAATTGATATAGACACACCTCCCTTGTTTAAATCACCCCTCTGATATTAACTCACCTTAGATTTGATAATGACACAAAATCATTTCGTCTTTTCCTCCATTTCTCGGTTCTGTTCGGTTAATTTTCGGATTAAAACTCTAAAACCGTGAACTGAACCGATCCCATCGGTTCGGTAAAATTCTAAACCGTGACCGAACCAATGCCGAGAAAAACCAAACCAAACCAAACCGAAAGGCCCGGTTTGGCTCAGTATATCGGTTTGGCCCGTTTTTTGTGCAACCCTACTGTTAACGATTACCCTGTAAGCAAAAAGACAGGAATACCCTCTCAATCTGCTAAATTTGGAGTTTGTAGACGGGGCCACATTGCAATCCCTAATTTAAGAATGGAAATGAAATATTCGCCCCTATTTCTTACATGGCACCCCCCCCCCCCTTAATGTGAAAGAGTAGTAATAAATACACTAGAGGGGGCTGCTTCTTTGCCCGTATTCAGTATTCAGTATTCACTATTGTTTTTTCATGCACGCGGAAATTTTTTTCTTAGGAATTTCTTTTTCATCTCCACAACAGGGAATTGATATAGTTATGGATTATTTTGAGGGATATATATATATATATATACTAGTAAAAAACCCTGTGCGATGCACGAGCCGACAAAGAACTATACGGACCACATCACAGGTTGATCCAAACCGTCCATGTGATGGAACACAACATAAATAAGTTGTGTCCCAAAAATCAGCTCCATAGGTTGATCCTAGCCCTCCAATCTATAGAGGTTTCCATAATATGTTGTTCCTCTTAAATCGGAAGGTTAAGATCACCCTATAGGTTTTTTATTAAAAAAGCATAAAGGAGGGGGGTAGGATTGAAATTATGTGGCTTTAATGGGTGCCTTTGTTAAAAAGCATAAAGGAGGGGGTGGGATTGAAAATATGTGTGTTGAATGGGTGCCTTTGTTAAAAAAAGTCAAAAAAAGTGATGTGTAATTCTACAAAAAATTCTCTTATTTTCTCTTCTGCTATATAGTATTAGATAGGGGTGTAAACGGACCGAATTCGAATCGGATAATGCTATATCCGAATTCGAATTCGATTACAATATTCAATATCCGTATCCGTATCCGAATCCGACGGATATTATTTGAATTAGGATATTATCCGTATCCGTTTATCCGGATTTAAATCGTATCCGAATATCCAAATTCGAATAAATCATATCCGAATGTCCGAATTCGTATCCGTATCCGAATTCGATTCATGTCTGTAACTTTAAATCAATTGGTTAAATATCCAAAATTATGTAATTGAAGTTGAATTCGAATGCGAATATCTGCATCCGTAACCGGATATCCGAGTTTGCATCCGAATTCGAATATTCGGATACGAATTCGGATATACGGATACGGATGCAGATATTCGGGATAAACGGATGTACTTGTCGGATTCGGATGTGAAACGGATTGGATGCACCATTTACCAGATTCGGATCGTTAAGAACCGGATATCTCCTAAACGGATTCGGATAATATCCGCTTGAAGCGGATTCGGATAATATTCGCTTTAAACGGATTCGGATGAGGACGGTAATCGAATTTTCGAATATCCATTTACACCCCTAGTATTATATATATATATATATATATATATATATATATATATATATATATATATATATATATATATAAGGTACCCTAGGTAAAACTTGAACTGTTGTGGTTCAAGTTACTTTTGTTTTTGTTTGTAATAAAAAAATTGAGAAATAAGACATTTCAGAAAATATTTTCTTTTCCAAAAAATTCTTGCAATCTAAGCAGTACTTTAATTAAAAATTTTAATCCTTAAAAATGCACATTATCATTAACCTTTTACAGGAGAAACTTAGGTCATGTTTGACAACCATTTTCGTACCCTTGATTTTCGCAGAAGGCAAAACATGGGAAATGGGTAGCGTTGTCATCAGATCCACTTATATCTTGGTCATTATCCATTCAAATGCCTTGTCAATCACATCATTTTCGAAGTGCTTTTCGGATCTTACTTTCTGATCTTGGTTCCAATCCAATTCAAATTAGACCCTCTATGGGTCCTACTTAGGTTAGACTCCTTACTAGATTTCTGTGAAGAAGAGCAACACCACAATGGAGAAAACCCCATTAAATTTCAAGATGAAGACCTATCCGACGCTCGGAAGAGTTGCACTCACTGCCTAGTTGGTTATCTAATGGGGAAACGACCTTACTTTCTTGCTTTCAGAGAATTTCTTCAAAAAAGATGGAAAGTTAAGGGGGAATTTCAGATGTTTGCCTTGTCAAATGGCTTCTTCTTAGTCAAATTTCTAAACAATGAAGATTGTAAATCTGTTCTGGAGTCCGCCATAACAAACTATGGGGGAAGAGCTCTCATCGTACAAAAATGGATCCCAGGATGCGCAATGGAACGCCTCAAGCTATCTACCATTCCCATTTCGGTCAAATATCCAGGCCTGCACCTCCAGTTCTGGACGAAAAGAGGTCTTAGCAAAATTACCAGTGCCATTGGGAGACCCTTGTACATGGACTCTCAAACAACTGAGGCATCCAGACTTAGCTATGCTAGAGTCTGTGTAGAGGTGGATGCTAGTTAGGTGCTCCCAAATATCTTGCACATTGAAACACGAACAGGGAAGATTCAACAAGAGGTAGAGTATGATTGGAAACCCCGAGCGTGTCAAACTTGTATTGATTTCAGTCATACATATGAGAAATGTCCTCTATCTCAAAATACCGACAAAAAGATCATTGCAAAAGCTCAAAGGCAGGAATGGATTCCAAAAAGGAAGACAGAAGAAGAAAAGCCAGACCCTGCCTCGGTTCAAGACAATCAAGAAAGCATAGATAGTATCCCTGGTCCTAAAGGAATTCCCTTAGGAAATAAGACTGAAATAGTCACAAAAAATGCCTTCGGTATTCTGGCGGAGGTTGAAACAGGGGAAGAGCAGGGAAGCCTTGGCACAAAAGCAGATGAAGGAGGGTCTGAATTTGCTTCAACAAGCTTTCAAAGCCTCACAGGGCATTCACCTATTCCAATGCCCAACCATGACAAACCTTTAAATCAGCCCAAAGAATGCATTTCCTATGCTATACCCGAAGAGGAAGGAATAGAGGGCATTCACCTATTCCAATGCCCAACCATGACAAACCTTTAAATCAGCCCATAGACTGCATTTTCTATGCTATACCCGAAGAGGAAGGAAGAGGTTCCCTCTTCATTGGAACCCTCCCCAGAAAAGGAAGTTGAAGGTTCCAAAAAAGTTCCAAAAAAGAAAGTATCCTGGGCGGATGAACGTGATCTAGTCAGCCTGATCCCAGTCGCGCAAGAGGATAGTGAAGAAGAGAATCAAGAGCCTGAGGAATCAATTGAATCATGGCATGAAGTTCTCAAGAAAAATTGGCCAAGACGCTCACAAAGTGCTCATCATACCTCTACCAAATTAACTGATTATGTAACTCAGAGGTCTTGAGCATTTATATTGTGTTTGTCGCTCATATGTGCCGAGCTTTGGTTTCTCCCTCTCGCATGTTCCGAGTCAGGGATGGTTTGTGTTTTTATTGTATCATCTTTCTTTTTATCAAATAAACCGGTAGGGGTCTCCGCCAAACCCCAGCTTACCCATCAAAAAAAAAAAAAAACAGATCCATTTCAAATTTTGAATCCTTACCCAATTTGGTTCTATACCTGGTCGGATCTACAGATCCTACATTTTGGGTGGGTGTCACGGGTCCTAATAAAAATCTGAAGATCCGTGGGAGTGTCTTAGGTCCTACTTTATTTTTTACACAATTTAAATTTCTACAAAGAAGTTTTAGCTCTGGTTCAATGCGCTACAAAGAGTATAGTTTGTATTTTTTCAGTCTTTTTAGCAAATAAAAGGGTGGTGAATAGCTGTGATTAGGCAGACACATTCATACAATGACAAGTGGACAAAGGATTCTTTTGTATTCGTTATGTTACAGTAAAAATCCCTTATTCCTATCATGTAAGTTAAAAAATGATAATTTTTTACTCTAACAAAATAAGTTTGGATGTGGGACATTCCGTCGGACTTTTTACATTGCCCAGGTCCCATGCGATTAATAAAAGGAGTATCTAAGTCCCACATGAGACACTCTGAGAGGGGATGAAACAAAAATGTTATAAATTCTCTTTAATGAAGGTGATTGGAAGAAGAAAGGAGTAGGTTTAGTACCTGTGTTTGATGTGCTGGGTGACCAATCCAACAACTCGCATTGGTTCATATGGGTTGTACTGGTTCCCCGCCTAAACTCAAAACGCCCTCGAGAGTACATTGATACTAAATTGGGCTGCTTATTGACTACAAGTGGATAGAGGTGTCCTGGGTTGGGAGTCTTGAATTCAACCCGCTTTGGGTATTGTGTGTGACCCGGATGCAGCCCGTTTACCTGGCTCCTTATTTATTGACAAAGCATTATGCAATATTAATAGCAAAGCAAAACGAAGGAACCAAACACAAGCAAATAGGGGTGTTAGTTCGGTTATAACCGAACCGAATAGACTGAAATTTGATAACCGAAATAATTTCGGTTATCAAATTTTGATAACAATTTGATAACCAAAATTGAACCAAAATTTCCAAAAACTGAACCAATTAAAAATTCAGTTATTCGGTTATAATCAAATAACCGTATAGTGGGAGAAAGAGGGAAAAAAGCAAAATCTTGATTGGATCGGAGGGCTAGGATCATCCTATCGAAATGATTTTTTGAGCACAACCTAATTAAGTTGTGATAAATCAAATGGACAGTTTTGATCATCCTACGGAGTGGCCATATAGCATTTTTTTTGGAAAAATAATGGTTTTTATCCATAATTTCGGTTTTTCGGTTAACTGATTTTTTTTTTTAGATAACCGAAACCGAACCCGAATAACCGAATTTTCAAAAACAAATAACCGAAATCGAACCGAAATGGAGAAAAAACCGAACCGAACCGACCAAACCAATTCGGTTCGGTTATTTGGTTATAACCGAATAATGAACACCCCTACAAGCAAACACACAAAGGCACAAAGATTTACGGTTCGGCAAAGCCTATATCCATATATGGCAGAGGCGACAAGAAAATCCACTTTAAGAACTGGAGATTACAATAGAAAAACAGTATCTCCCATTAAACCCACCAAGAAACCCTAGCACATCCTTTCCCCCCCTTTTGTGCTCTCAACCCTCTGAATACGATAATAACCCCAAAAATCCTTTATACAAAGTAGGTGAAAACAAGCTTATTCTACTCGGCCCAAATCACTTAAATAACGGGTCCCATTGTCCAATAAACAGGCCGCAACCGGGTCGCACACTTTATCCGACCCAAACCAGGTTTAATTCAAGACACCCAACTCAACAAGTACAACTTGGGCCGAATTTTGGGAATTTGGGTTGAGCTCGGGTTCGGGTTGATTCCAATTCATTTTTTTAGCCAAAGCTCAACTCAACCCGACCCAAGTTTCACCCCGACAAGTGGATCAGGTACGTGTGTCCCAACCAAATTCAAGATTGCCAAACCCAAATATGCGTCAACTCGACACCACACAAGCACGTACGTAAATGGCTAAACTCACGGAGACTAGCCGGGGTGCAAGCTCGGTCGCAAGATCGATCCAACCCGATGGGTTGTTGTCTTCAACATAAAACGGGTGGGGTTTGGTCAACCAAACCCAGGTTGCACCCCTGATGGATACAAATACGCTAGTCTATCTAAATCCTAACTTGTAATACAAACGAATGTGAAAGTGACAAAATATCTTAATTTAAGTGTTACAATTTTAAATAAAGAAGAAAAGGGGATTGGAATTGGCTTTATTAAGTGTTTACGTGTTACATTTTTAAATAGGGAGTTGATATATCCGCCCCTTTTCATTCACAGGAACACCCCCTTACAGCCTTTCACCGGTTTTTAACCGGGCTACTTATAATAACTTTTAAATACCAAAATGCCACAAGCCAGAATGACGAAAATACCCTCTAATCTCTCGTTCGAATAACTCTCCCGCCCTACACGAACCATCTCTCTCTCTCTCTCTCTCTCTCTCTCTCTCTCTCTCTCTCTCTCTCTCTCTCTCTCTCTCTCTCTCTCTCCATGACTATTAAAATCCCCCATTACCATGAGAATAGAGCTCTCCATTTCAGACGATTAGATTCGCTTGTCAAGCGTTCGATGAAATGATTGTGAGGGATTATTAGATTTGCATATATGATATTTTCTTCTTGTCTGATTAGATATGCATTTTGGATTTGGTTGTTAAGGGCTGCAGATGTGTGTTTTTTATTTTTATTTTGTTAAGATTAGAGTGAGCTTTGGGTTTTTGTTATTTATGGTTGTGAAATTTCATTATTAGTGATGAGTTATTCGATTGGAAATGGTTTAATGGTTTTGGTTGTGCAGTTGAGATTATTCGATTGATATTTTAGGGTTTAAATTGGTATTCCTTTTTAGCTAGGGTCTCACAAATAAGATTAGGTTGTTTCTAGGATTTTGTTGTCTTATTTCTTCGATTATATTCTTTGGTCTTCGCTTAATATGAAAACAGTGATTATGGATTCAAAGTAATTCTAAATTTGTTGTGTTTGTACATATTACTTACCTAGATTTTATCTTCTTTATGATTTTCAAGAAGAACTGAAGTGATTCCTTGCTTCTGATAGCTAATGAATCGGCGTAGGAATTATGGATTTTTTTTTCCAAGTTTTTTGTTGATTGAAAAATAAAAGAGCATCTTAGATTTAGAAAGTCTTGCTAACTAGAGAAGTAGAGAGGAACCGTGACTCTTAGAATTGGTGTAGCCATATAGTCATTTCATAGATACTGAGAAGAAACTTGGAAATTTTTTGGTTTTGAAAAATAAAATTGTACGATATCAAACATATGAATTATTTGAAAATCTTTACACAATTAGATTAGTTGCTTTTAAGTTGATGTGTTTGCAGCCATGTAGCATGCACTATTTATTTTAATCTAACTCATTCTAATATTTTTTTTTTTGACTTTATAACAATTATATATTTTCCTACTTACTATGGTCTATGGACATTCAAAGCCAATAAGAATGCCTTGAGAACATGATGAGCATGCGGCCAATTTTGCAAAATCTCAAGGGTATATAGTAAGCTTCAAGAAATCAGAAAAAACAAGAAAGTTATCATTGGATCTAATAGAGGGGGTATTTATAGGAATACCCATAAGATTCCTGATAATCTTTGTCAGAAGGACACATGAATACCCATAAGATTCATGATAATCTTTGTCAGAAGGACACATGCTCACGCTTGATAAATTGTCCGTTTAGAATTGATGGTAGAAGGATTAGCACCGGCCCATGGATACTCAAGATAAGAAATTTGGAACACAACCACAAAGCTTCAGAAGACATCTCAGGCCATCCACCCAGTCGTCTTCTTTCAAAAGAAGAAGTTTGGCGAATTAAGGAAATGACTTGCTGGAATACAACCACGACAAATGCTTTCCTCTCTTAAGCAAAGTAATCCACAACTTTTATCAATATCAAGTGATGTCTACAGTTATATTGCCAAGGTTCGTAAAGAGATACTAGATGGTCGTACCCCAATCCAAGCTTTAGTAGATGAACTTGCCGGTGGTGGTTTCCAATACAATCTTAAATATGATAAAGAAAGTCGTTTGACACATCTATTTTTCTCGCACCCTCAATCGATAGTATTGATCAAGCACTTTCTAATGTTTTTGTGATGGATTGCACCTATAAGACCAATAAATACAAGATGCCATTACTTGATGTTGTTGGAATGATGGATTCAAGGAAGGAACTACTGAACAAAAGGTTTGCAAGTGGTTTTAGTTGACCTAGATGTCATTTCCAACATGCTCAAATGCATTACTAATTCTACACTAAGAAGAATTAAAATGTATATTCACTAAATTCAGGAGTTGGTGTGGCACTCATTGTTTGCATAGCTTCAATTGACAGGAGTTTCCTCTATAACTAAATAAAGCAACACAGGAATCATAATTACGTTATTGTGACCTCTAATTATCAGTTCTGCAAAACATTTTGGGTGGCAAATAACAACTGCAAAATTCACTATTTCTAGCACCTAGCAGCTTTGGTTTCAAAAGTCATGAAATTCAGCTTTCATGGATTCAAACAAAGCCCATGAATTAGAATTAAACCCCCCAGAATTCTGTGTTCATGAAATTCAGCTTTCATGGATTCAAACAAAGTCCTCGACTATTCTGTGTACATAAAAAATGAATCAAATTAGTGCAAAGTTACGGATCTTGGTGGATTCGAACCACCATCTTCTTGAGACCTATTTCTCAAGTGCTCTACCTGTTTTGAGCCAAAGATCCACAGGGAAATACAATAGCAAGAATTAGAAAAGCATCAAAGGCGAGAAAATTAGACAGATAGAAGGCAAACCATACTAAGGAGTTCATTGGCTGCATCATGTGTTGCTCCCATCATGCCATATTTGTTTCAACAACCGGTAGCATTCTAAAAGTGCTTTTGAACAAAAGCGCATTCTAAAAGTGCTTCTTTGTTTCCACCATTCCCGGTCATAAAGTACAAGCATGCATCAGATGTGTCGGGAGCTAAGTCGAAGTTGCAGTCATAAAGTACAAGCTACATTCCTATAGCACAATCGGAAGCTATAGAAATGTAACGATGCCCAACTAAACCATAATAGTTAGAGGCCATGTCAAAATGAATATAATGGAGAACAGGCCCATGTTTTTAACACCTTATCTTTCAACTATGATAATTGAGTTCTCGAGTTGTAAATGAAATTACAATTGCCATGATGAAACCTTGGCGAACAGCAAACACTCAATACACCAATTTTAAAGCTACTGCCAAATGGAAATGCAAGAGCATGTGGTTTTCTTGTATAAGGCTTTAGTTCTTCAAGTAGGACAGTCCTATTGTCACTTTTTATAGAGCATGTGTTTTTCTGGATACGTTCAATGTGGAGCTCATAGTATAGATGGAAAGAGATGTTCCCTTCGATTATTTCAAATTAATGGAGTAGGTCACTCACTCCAACATTCCATCAAACAGTTAGAGGGCCCTTTGTCTGAGAACTCTCCAATTTTGAGGAAAAACTAAAAATTCTCAGACAAGAAGTAAACAACAACATTAACCATACTGCAGGAAATCTTAGCTCCCAATGTTCTGAGGGAGAAGAAGCCTTTCGTCGACTAAGGGGGATAGAGAGATATTAGAGAAGATGTGTTGGAGGGTATTTTTGGGATTTCAAAAATTATTATTAAGTAAGCCAGTTGTAAAACTGCCTAGTGGCGGTGGCCAGGGTGTTCCTGTGAATGAAAAGGGGCGGATATATCAGCTCCCTTTTAAAAAATATCTTTATTTATGTGTGAAACAATAATCAAATATATACGAAGACACCATATTTTTTTATGACTAATTATTTATGCGATAAGGTATTTAATAGCTATAAAGAAATTTACAAGTACGAGGAAACATGGTATGCGGGAACACCATTGCTATATACAAAAAAAATAGTTAATTTTAAGATCAAATTTTTTCATAATACAGGAATACGGCCGGAAAGAAATTTACATTTATTGTATCTAATTGAGATAAATTAATTTAGTTTTATAAGATATTTAATTGCAATGGTTAAATTTGCATGTATAAGGTATCTAATAGTTAAAGGAAACTTTATCTTAATAAGGCATTAATTTTTAAATTGAGAAATGATATATTCGCCCTTTTTTGACTTGGGACAGCCCCCTCTATTGTAATCGAGAAGTCATAAGTGAATAAATCTCTTTCCTTTAAATTACCTCATTGGCCATCCAAGTTTTCTCTTGTAATTTTTATTACTCATATTGTTAACTTACCAACTTCTCCAAAAGCTTAAGCTGTTGGAGAAAGCCGTTATTTATCTTTTATACTTTAACACTCTCCCGTGCACATGTGGTCCCACTTAGGCAGGGCGGAGTAAGGAATTTACACTTGTGGGGGCCGGATTAACTTTGGGGGGCCGCTTACCATTACCGGCGTTTAGGAACGCCGTTAAAAGTGTTTTTTTTTTTTTTGCTATCCGGGACGTTACCTCGAGACCTTTGGTTTTGATACCATGTTAACTTACCAACTTCTTCAAAATCTTAAGCTGTTGGTGAAAGGTGTTATTTATCTTTTATACTTTAACAAATATTAATAAAATTTGAGGTGCCGTCCAGGGGTCATAAATAAATTCCGGGTTTGCAAAAAATAAAAAAATAAACATATTAAATTCCTAGCTTTTTTGTTTCTTATGTAAAGTATTTAATATCTATAAAAAATTAAACTTAAAACGTTTTACATAACCTCTTTTGTTATATTAAATATATAATACAAACAATGCCAACTGCATCTCTTCACCAGGCCTATAAAAATTAGGAACTTCCCCGTGTGAGAGAGACATGAAGTTGGACGAAAAGGAGTCGAAAAAAACAGGTACACACGGAGAAAATCACCCAAGATCTACACCGTAGGAAGAAGAAAGAAATGAAAGAAAATCACGAGCCATTTCAAATCAGACTGTCCATCCGAGTGTCCTGGTAGGTCCTACTTACAGTACACACAGTTAAAATTCTTAAAAGAAGTTGCAAGAGGGTGTAGAGAGGAGCAAGCACAACCCGCGGCGCAGTGGGTTAGTGATTTCCGGTCAATGGTTAGAGAAGAGATTGGGTGACTTGAGATGAATGACAAATACTGAAAATAGGAATCAATCGAAAAATGCATATAATTTATTTTTACTAAAACACCCCTAAAATAATATTTAAAATTCTTAAATATTTTTGGTAAAAAAGTATAAAAAATCAGATTCTGGACTGTCCTGATCCTATGATAAGGAACCAAAATGTGTCAATGGATACTCATAATGTGTCTAGATCATGTCCGTTTAAGTTTGGATTCAGATAGTCCATCAGTCTTGGTTAGGGCTGCAACTTGAGTCGGGGCCTGACCCGCATCGACCCAACCCAACCCGAACCGAAAATAACATGGGCCGGTTTTAGAAATCATGGGTCTTGGGTAGGGTCGAGCTTTAAATTAGAAAACCCGACTCAATCTTGAATAGGGCCGGGTTTAAAGAAAAAAAACCGGAAACCCGACTCGACTCATATGGGTGTACTGTGACTTTCTTAAATATCTCTTTAATAACATAGAAAATTATTTTCTAATATATTGATACAATTGTTTTTATTGAGGTGATCATGTCTCTAATGTGAAAATAGTGTCCTCCTTAAATTTATAGACTTGCTGACATAAATTTTGAGATTTTTTGTGTGAAGATTTGTTTTTTTCCTTCAATCTCTAAAATAGTCACCATCCTACGCTAAAAAATGAAAACCCGACCTAACCCAAGAAAGTTTCTTCGGTTAGGTCGGGTTTACGAATCTCGGGTTTTCCTGTAAAAACTTAGAGCCAACACGGCCCGAGATATTTCTTGCGTAGGGTTTTGGAAAACCAGACCTGCCCAACCCAAGTTGCACCCCTAGTCTTGATCCATTGACACCCCCCGTCTAGGTTTCACAGCTGCGACGATGACTTCAAGCAAAGCTTTTGGCAGAACTTATCTCATGGGTCGGTGACCCCACCCCGTGCCGGCAAAGGAAAGCGACCATGTTTTGAAGGACTACCTCAAGGTGTGTTAAGCAGAGCATTTTGGAAAAGAGGAAGCTAGGCGTGCTTACACCACCCACATCCATCTCCGTCCATGTCATTCAAATTGGAAGCAAACATCACTCTCACCCCAATTGTCCTACTTGTCCTCTTGATTGATTTGCATTTCTGCTTCCATAGAAAATTCTTCCTCCCCTTTTTGTGTGTGATAGGAAATGATCTGGTGCTTTTGACCATGGTTTTGAATTTCCAATTGTCAAAACTGAAATAGAAATCATATATACCCGAAACGGTACTTTATTTCGGCCAAAATTTCGAAATTTCAGCCCAAAAATCTCGATTTTAATAATTAAGTAATATTTTTCTGAAATTTCAGTTTTGGTCCGAACGCATTCCGAAACCGAAATTTGAAACCATGCTTTTGACTAGCTCACCCAATCATGTCTGTTTAATACAGGCCCACTACATTCCTATCTGCTCCAAATTTTTAGATCAAATACGTTCTCCAGTGCATTGTAGACGTTGATCAATATCTGATGATGGTAGCTGAGTAGTACATCAATGATTTGTGAATCGAACAATAATTTTTCATGGGTGGTTGCATTATTTTTGCTACTTTAGAGCTGCTATTAAGGCACACCCGTGTAGGGGTACAACTCGGGTCGGGTCGGGTCGGGTTGAGGCCAACCCAACCCAACCCGAGGAACCCATTTTTCCAACCCAACCCAACCCGACCCAACCCGATTTGAAATTTCCTACCGCCGACCCAATCCGATTTCACCATTTGTTTGATTTCTCCATTTTATTTTTGTATTTCCATCTCATCCTAGTCATTAGATGTTCTCCAACAAGAGAGTTAATTAGGACAACTTTCACCAAGTTTTTTATTTCTTTATAGATTTGAGTTATACAGTGACAAAAAAACATAGAAGTCAAATTTTTATACATATCGGAATTGGAAATCGGGTTTCGGGTCGGGTCGGGTTGCCCGACACCCCAACCCGACCCAACATGATTTCCAATTCAGGTTGATTTTTCCCAACCCAACCCGATTTAAAAAAAAAAAAACTTAACCCGACCCAACCCAAATTCGGGTTCAACCCGTCGGGTTCGGGTTGAACCTTACCCAAGTTGCACCCCTACACCCGTGTCAGGGAGCTTTTTAACTCTGTGTTTGGATTGCTGGAATCTGACATTGGAATTGGCATCCTATTCTGATTCCACCTGATTTTGACATTTGGTTAAAAAAATGAATAGAATCAAGGGGTTGAATTGAAGGTGGAAACAATTCCGGAATTTGTTTCCCGCCCAAGAGATAGTATTCTGATTTCACGCTAGTCGGAATTAAACTTTTATTGATTTTTTTAAATATTTTTTTTTTTTTTTTTCATTTCGTCTCCAAGAGAGTATGAATAGCAATAGAAATTAGATACCGATTGGCTATTACTAACAGTCTTAACTCTTAAGACTCCTTCAATATTACATTAGTGACCATTTTTATGATAAATTACCCACAGGTCATTGATAAAAGACAAACATGGCAACACTTATTAGGATGGGTATTTGGGACAAGTGTGATACACCCATGAGATGCGTGTATTTTTAATAAAATATAATGGAGCGCACCTGAACCGGGTAGATTCTTTCACCTTCTTCATGAAATTTTTCTAAAGGATTCATTAGCCAACCCCAACTAGTTCGGGACAAAGGCCTAGTTGAGTCAAGTTGAGTTGAGAATGGCGCCTAGCTTTTACAAAGATCCTAAATATTCATCTCCTTGGGATAATCCTAACTCTCTCATCTGTAGATTCGGAGTGTTAGGATCATCCTATGGAGATGTGTTTTTGGGACGAGCTGTTCAGTGTTTACATACTCTAAATATCAGAGGGTTAGGATCATCCTATAAAGATGACTTTTTGGGACCCAAGCTGTTTAGTGTTTACACTGAGGCTCAACAAATCAATGGTTTGGATATCCGGAAAAAGGGAAACCTGCATTTTTTTTAAAAACATGTTGCTGTAGACATTGTATAAAAGCTCTTATATACATATATAGAGCTGAAAACGTTCAATAACAAAAGGGAAATAAGGGAGTGCCTAGCCTAGGCAATTTCACACAAAGCCATTTCGCAGGCCCTCTTTTTTAAGAGAGAAGCCACCTCATACCTGAATTTGTGTTATTACCAAGGTTTTAAATTTTGGCTGAAATCCAAAATTTCGGACCGAAATTTCAGATTGGTCAGGACTGAAACCAAAACGTTCTGAAACCGAAATGGCCGAAATTTACCAAATTTCGTTATAATTGGGAAATTTCGGCGAAATTTTACCGTATTTTTTAAAAAGTAACGGATCACACTAGAGAATGATCCAAACCGTCCATGTGATGGGGCACAACGTAAATAGGTTGTGCCCAAAAAATCAGTTCCATAGGATGATCCCAACCCTCCGATCTATAGAGGGACTGCAAATTATGGAAACCTCTATAGATCGAAGGGATAGGATCATCCTATGGAACTGATTTTGGGGGCACAATATATTTACGTTGTGTTCCATCACATGGACGGTTCGGATCATTCTATGATGTGGTCCGTACAGTACTTTAAAAAAATACAGGACTATAAGGGCTTACACCATATAAAATATCCAAAACACCATCTATTTATTTATTTATCTTTGGAATTTTTTCTTGTTTTTAATTCTATAAGAATCAAATATGATTTTTTAATCTTATTAGATTCTAAATTTGTCGGAATAAATATATGAGCTTTTTACCTATCGACATAAAAATCCGAATGTTTTACCCTACTGGAGTAAAACTCCAACAGTGTCAATCTCTATTGACATAAAAATTTATTGCAGGTAAAAATATGAGTATGTCAGCCTAAAATCTAAGTTTTTAACTCTACCACATAAAAATATATATGCATATAAAAACTCAGAAACATAAATCCCTATTGCTGTAAAAGCATAAATTCCTATTGGTGTGAAATTTGTTATGCCTCTACGTTGATAGATTTTTACACTGATAGGAATTTATGCTTTTATAACGAATTTTTTATGGTGATGGTAATTACTCATCTAACAGATATTTATTCTTTTACACTTAGGCTCTGTTCACTTGCGTTCCCGGGAAAGCAAATCCCTGAGAAACAGCCTCTTTTTTCCTTGACAAGACCTTGACATCTGGTGTTCACTTGCTTTCCTGAGAAAGTAACAAGCCTAGGTGGAAAATGTCAAATAATGACATGGAAATTGCCAAAAGTGATGTGGAAATGTCTCTTTTCTCACAAGCGTGGGAAACCAAATCCTACTATTTTGTTCGGATTTGCTTTCCCGGAAAAAACTAGTGAAAAAAGGTGAACACACAGTTTCTCGGAAAACCTTTTCCTACACAGTTCCTGCGCACGTGAACAGGCGCATGAAACCTTTTCCTATACAGTTTCCTTAGATTTCTTTCCTAGTGCCACGTCAGAATTCCGGGAAACCTTTTCTTTTCCTTTTCCGGGAAAACAAGTGAACACAGCCTTACGGATATTTAGAGTGATAGGTCAAAATCTCATATTTTATTCCCCTTATGCCTATAAGACTTTAAGCTAGCAAAGTTACTTATTTTTATGCTGATAGGTTAAAAACTTAGATATTTATACCGATAGGACTGACAGCTATAGACTTCTACACCAATAAGACAACACATTTAGATTTTTATGGCAGTCGGATTTTTAAAAAAAAATCATACACGAGTTCCACGAGTACAGTGGGCCGCTATTGTCTTTGTTAGACATAGACACAGTTACGTGTCACCAACTCACTAAATCATTATCACAGAAAGAGAAAAAAAAATAATAGAAAGTTCTAGGTGGGGTTGTTAAAAAAAAGAGGCAAAGACGGTGAGAAGATGACTACCAATCCCTGACAGACAACGCCTAACAGTGATAAGAATGAGACAGCACAGTCCGGCGGGTCTCAATTAAGTTTTTTTGAAGTTTGTCCCTCTCTTCTTGATTTTTGTTGTGATAGTTGGCTCTAGGGCTGTAACACGGTCGGATTGGGCCGAGCTTTTAAAAACCCTAGCCCAACCTTGGATCTCATTATCTTAGCCTTGGCCTGCCCTGAAGCGCTAAGCCCATCCTTTGCCCGCCGTGATTAGGCCGGGCCGGGCCAAGATGACCCTGATTGATTCTGGTTAAAGCTTCTAATCTCTTTTAACAACCAACATGCCTCAGCAATCTCAGCCAAATTAACACAAATACCGCAATACCACACTCATAATCTCTCCTAACCTCACTCCACCAAATTTATACTCAGCAAAATTTCCTTTTACATTAAGCTACAACACACTCATCTTGAATCTCAGCCCTTGATTTTAAGACCTTCCCTTGCTACACAATACACACTCATTTGAGTTTTGGTTAATCACATAATATAGTGTAAAATCTAGCTTACCCGGTTCGGGCTTAGGGCGGGTCAGGGCTCCCAGGGCCAAACTTGCACCACTAGTTAGCTCCCAAACAAGCGTGGTTTGGACGTTGAAGCCAAAACAAGGGTTTTATTTTATTTTAAAAAGAAGTCTTCTACTTTGCTGTATTTGCAAAAACAGTCTTTTAGTTTGACAATTTACAAAGGCTAATGATATTGGCACTGATTGCACAAATTTTCTTTTCTAATTGGCCTGTGAGGGCTTTTTGGAAACGGTTATAACCTTTGGCAGATGTTTAATTAATAAAAAACAACAAGAGTTAGTGCAATTATCAATACATCGTAGTGCCAAAATCACTAACCTTTACAAATAGAGTCATAACATTTGAGTGACTTTTGCAAATTGCAAAATAAGGGCATGCCATTAATTTGTGACCAAAATAGGCGTGGTAGATTTGTTACTCATGAATAGATCAAAATGTCCTTACATGTGAAATTATCATGTTAGAAGACCCAAATACCGGTGGCGCTTAGTGAGATGTTTTGATGGGGTGGGTCTCACCAACTTAATTCAAACATATGCATCAGGTGGAGCCCACCACTTTACTTCATGTTTTGATGGGATAGGTCCCACGATCTCCATCCTAACCCATGTATATGGTGGGGCCCACATATTCACGTCTCATGTTTTGATGTGGCGAGGCCCTGTTTTTACATCCATGCATAGCATGCGTCAAGAATGCTAGTATATAGAAAAATGATATTCCCACAACCTTATTCAAAACATATCTTTGACCGTCATAGGCATTTTGGTGTTTTAATAAGGCATGTTTACCATGGGTAGGTGTTTCGGTGATCACAAGTTGATGGCATGACTGGATTTGCAAAAATACATAAATGTGAAGAGTATTTGTAAATTGTGAAACTACATGGCTCTTATTGCAAATAAAGCAAAGTAGACTACCAATAATAATAATAATAATAATAATAATAAGGGATTTGCTAGCGTCCATCGCAAAAGGCATTTCGCGGATGGTCTGTTGCATGTAAAAGCAGCCACACAGGCACACTTTTCAGCAGATTTTGTCTTCATTAATGAGGTGGCTGCTCTCACATGAAACAGACCATCCGCAAAATGCCTTCTGCGATGGACGCTAGCAAATTCCTAATAATAATAATAATAATAATAGGGCTGATTTTTTGTACACACCCTATCCATGGAAAGGCCTTCCAATGAATGCTTTGGATCCCCCACAAACTGTGGGGCCACATGTGTTTTTGAGCTATAGCTTCGGAACACTTTCCTCTAATAATAGTAATAATAATAGGGATTTGCTATAGCATCTATCATAGAAGGCATTTTACGTATGCTCTATTGCATGTCGGAGTAGCAACAGAGGCTCATTTTTCAGCAGATTTTGTCCTCATTCACGAGGTTGCTGCCCTTTTTAATCATTTATACCACTCCCCCTCACGCTGGCCCCTCTTTTTTTCTGGTTTGGCCATACACGTGGCCCCTCTTTGGGTTGGCCATACGCATGAATTTTTAAAATTAATGAGTTTGAACCCACGACCTGTTGTGAGGCAATTGCTCAGATACCATGTGAAACAACCAATTTACTCCAAAAGCTTAAGCTAGTAGACTTGGTGTTATTTAATCATTTATACTTTAACACTTTTTGCAACCCTTGATACCATAGAGCAATATTTCTGGCCTTGCCGAGGGGAAATTCTCAATTTCTAAGAAGGAGAACGGTATAAAGAGACATGCCGTACAATCTTTAAAGCAGACTATCACTCGAGTCCTTTGGTGTTCTTATACTCAAATTTCTTTTTTTTTTTGAAAAAGATACCAATTTTATTAAGAAATTCTTATACTGAAATTTCTAGAATATTGATATTTGCGTAGCTTTTTTGATATCAGCACTCCATTCTTTGTTTAAGTCAAGAAGTTAAAGATCCCAAGGCAAATCCTAGTCAACTGGTGCAGCACAATTTGAGTACTCAGTGTTGTAATAATGTTGACTAAAACAATCCGTTTGGATCTTAGGCATTCAAATCAATGAAAAACTCAAAGTTCTTAAGAAGTGGGTTTTGAAATGCCTTTTACCATGGTTGAATCATCGAAGCTTGAAATCTGATGAAGTCCTTCTCTTTTTCGAACACAGAATCGACTTAGAAACACCCCGTGTTCTTCTCTTCCTTCTCCTCACCACACGGTTTATAGGAAACCTTTACTTAAAAGTGAGCTCTCTCAAGAAAGAGTTGGAACTTGATGAGAAGAAGAGGGACCAAGAGCTAACTTGTACCACAAGAACCTTCCCAAACAAGTGTGTTTAGTTTCCAAAGCGAAGAGTTAGTTGCCTTAACGCAAGGCCAGATACAAGGTTAGTATATTTCAAATATAGAAACTTCTAAGAGTCAGTAGACCACCCAAGTATTGGTGATGCGATCACAACTTGGGAGAGTCAAAAGGAGTTTTGATTGACTTTGTCGGGGAAAAAAATATGCTCGAACAAGAACTCAACCAAGGTAAAATGGAGTTAACTTCGGTGATTCCACGATATGAGAGGGGAGTTTTGAAACTATGGGCACAGGAACGTATATATTTTGTGCATATATTATTCTCTATAGAAAGTGAGGCAAAGCACCTTTGTCATTTCACATGACACACAAAGGGAGTGCCATTATGACTCGCATGCATCCTACATAGAACAAGATGTCTTGCAGTCCCACCATCTCCCCCATAAACATGGCGCATGTGCACCAATGTGGGTGGGCTATAGCTCCAAAATCATGACCTTAAAATGGAAAGAAAAATAAAAGGTTACCTTTCATTGCCAAACTAGTCATGAAAGGTGATATCGAAGAACTTGGCATTTGTGTTAGAATTTATTGAACGATAACAAAGAATATGTCCTTGATTACTCGTTTGTACAATGGATCTACTAAGCTTATCGGGAATATCAAGAGGATGTCTTTCCAAGCTTAAAGTTGTGTTGGTCCACAAAAAGTATAGGAGCCAGAAATGATAAAACATCACGTGAGTAAGTGTGAGTAAGCCCGAGCCCTTGTCGTCCTAACTTTTCTGTGAAGTTATTATCTTAGGCCAGTTTGGATTGCAAAAAAAGACATTTATGAAGAAAAACTTTTCTTGAAGAAATATTTTTCTTTGCACGATTCAGAGGGAATGATATAATTATTGTTAATTTAGAATAATATCAATATAAATTGAAGGTTCCCGTTCGCCCTCCTCCCCTCTCCCACACACACACAAAATGAATGGCGTTGGTTCAGGTTATCTTTTTACGTGTGTAAAAAAGGAGGAAATTTTAGAAACATTGTCCCATTGCAAACTTTTCCAGAAAATTCTTGCAATCCAAACAGGGGCTCTGAAAGTCCCATGACATGATCAATCAAAGAAACACATGTCACGCCGCCAAGCCGCACACATAAGACCTGGGAACATGACAGCGCCGCACACCTGCAAGGAAACCTTACAAGTATACAAGGCTAACAAAGCGATAACAAAACCATTCATATCATAATATCCATAGAGGTCCACAATTGCTATTCACATCCAAATAGTCAAATATTTAATCTTTCTCTCACTCTCCCCAACAGCCAATATTGAAATGAAATAACATAGTCTTAATAATGCCTAAGCAAATACTCACTATCTAATGAAACTAAAAGAATAGACTAAAGCTGAAAATCGAAAGGTCACGCCTGCGCTCCCTCGTCCGCTCCACGAGGGTCAATGTCTAAAAATGATAAACCACAGTCAGCTGAAATGCTCAGTACATAATAACGCACCACAAAAGTGGGGTCAAAAGCATGCTGCAAAGAGACGGTCAATAGGCAACTGAAGATAGTAATGTTGTATATGAGATTATACAATTGCGATAACTGAGAAGTAAAGCTTACGAAATCATATTTCAAAGTTTCATATCAAAGAGGTCACAAAGTCTTAAGAGATCACTGAAAGCGATCAGAAATGTACGAAATCACCCAAAGGTCATTGGCTTAGCTCAAAAAGCAATTTATTTTATCCGACTACCCACGGTTCGAAACTAGTTTCTAAGTTCATATACCTGTCGACAGGATCAACGTATAGCACCCGCTAACCGGACCCAAAAGCCAACGTACAACCCCCATTGGTGTAGGCCCTTATAGTTCATATATAACCTAAGCCTCCACAAAAGGTGTTCACATTGGTTCCACAAGGATTTCCAAAGATATGGTTCACATTGGTTCCATAAACTTTGGAACTTTATACAAAGTTGTGGTTCACATTGGTTCCACAAGGATTTCCAAAGATATTTGTGTATACAATGATCAAAATATTCTTATATCTCAGAGGGTCATAAATTCAATACGAAATTTGTAGGCTATCAATGAGTACAAAATTCAATAAATTGTGTTCGACAAAGGATAAGCATGCAGGACCCAAATCAAGACTAAGGGTATCATAGATTTCACATATTCAGAGATTAAAGGACTACAGACCGAAAAGGCATATCATTCAATGGTGGATCACATCACTAAAGTGGTACGGAATTACGTACCTCCATTGACGGATATTTTTCTTTTCAAATTCACCTACAATCAATAGTATGAACATTTTTCATAAGTTTCATCATTAGTTTCAGTCCAATTAGGCACTTATGTCCTTCCACAAACACAAGATATCTTTTGGTGTCCAATTGGAAAAGGCACGGTAACCCGTCCTATGGTTCTTTTTAGTATTCTAGAATTATCATCATTATAAAGTCTTTAAACATTCTTGAATCTATTTTTCATCTTCTGTTGAGTCCATAGAGCACGGGAGCATCGAAAACGGATAAGAGATGAAGAAGTTATGACTTTTCAAAGTTTCACAACATTTCAGGGTAATTCTACTGGCACCCATTCGGAAGTCTGAAGGTCACAAATCAGTTCTACTGGTACCCATTCGGAAGTCTGAAGGTCGCAGACTGGGTTTTTCAGGAAAATTTCAGATTCGTCCCAAAACTTTAAGAGGCTATAACTTTCTCATTTTAGCTCCGATTCGCGTGTGTTGGATCCGTTAGACTCGTATGGACGAGAGGAATCCATTAAACCCAATTTTACGCTCCGAATCAATACACATAATTATCGAAAAAATTATCTAAACTTGTACTCTAAACTCTCGAAAGCCAAAACTTCCAAAAGCCAAGACGATCCGATCCTAGATTCATTAGGGATTCTGGATCAAAGCGAACCCTAAGGAATCAAAGGTCAATCCTTGAACATATCAAAAAATCAAAACCTTCACTTTTATCTTTTCAAGATCACCTAATCATTGTTTTAGGGTTTCTAAAAACATAACCCAAAGAAAAACATAGTTCTTACCTTGTTCTTCATTTTCTTCTTCCAAAATTTGTTCTCCTCCTTATTTCTCAAGGAAATCCTCTCTTGGGGCTGTAAAAAAAGAGTTAGGGTTTTCTTGATGGCTCTAAAGTTCTTCTAAGATGTGTATTTATAGGCTTTCTTAAAAGAGCCCTAATTTTAGTCTAATTCATATGGACAAAAACGCGCTTCATTTTCAGAGGGGAACGAATTTTTAAAAGGGGACAATTCGGGTATTTACAACATCGTAGTAGCAAAAGTTGCTTAGAGCTAAAATATCACAATAAGATCGATTTTTCTACCTTTGATACATTATGATTCATGGGTCAAGCTAATAAGATCGATTTTATTACTAGGAGAGAAAGATAAACAAAGATTACAATGAGATTAACCAAGTTAATACAAAATCTTTACCTATTTCATCTCTTCTCAATGAGGACCGTACAAAAAAGAAGAAGAACAAAAGCCCCCCCATCTCAATTTCTCATCACATGAGAATTTCCTAAGAAAATTATGTGTCTCTCTCTTTTTTCTCCACCACCTGATTGGTAGTGTGATTTCTCTCCCTACATTTACCTTATACAGACTGGGTGAAAGACAAAATCCTCTGTCCTAGTCCATCTCGGATATGCAAAAATAATTCCTACTCCTAGTCAAATTAGGAAATTTAACTCTCCCTCTATCCTAGTTATACTAGGAAACCCAAATCAAAAGGGAGCCTCTGGACACAATCACTGATTTGCAAAGGTCTCGAACACAATTACCCTGGACACTCTACATTTACAAGGACTCACCAAGAAGATCCCACATAAAATTAAAAACAAAATGGTACGAGAATGACTTTAGCTAGCAAAAATCCATTTGCTTTTTGCCAATGTTTGCTTTCACCACATGATTGTGTATTTCCCCTTTTCACCACATAATTTTCTCATAAATACGTATAAGATAGAAATTAAGCTAAAGAATCATCAATAACCTAGTTTACATAAAATCATTTCAACATGAATAGGGCTGGTTTCAAGTTATCTTTATTCGTGTGTGTTAGCAGCATATTTTAGAACTAATTTTCCGTTCCAAACTTTGAGAAATATTTTTCCATTCCAGAGTGGAGAATGATGGATCAATCTAGCAAGAGAAGTTGGTTAGTGATGAGAGACATTAATAGACCCACTCACGTGACATAACTTTGTAGGCACTCTCATTTTGTCTCCCTCTAACTTTGTAGCTGCACGTGACAGGCTTATGAGTTAAGACATTGCATTTTAGCTAAGGATCCATGCTTAGGCCCTGTTTGTTTAAGATTATTACAACCGATTGTGAGGGCCACACCGATTATTGGACTCAAATTTAAATGTAATTTTGAGCCCAATAATTGGTTTGGAGCTGACAATCGGTTGTCATAATCTTAAATGAACTTGACATTAAAAGGTTGTATGCCAGGCACATATTAGCCTCGTTCATTTTAGATTGTGACAACCAATTGTGGGCTCCAAATCAATTACTGGACTCAACCATGAGGTCGCAAGTTTGATCCAGGTTACCTACCAAAAAAAGAGATGATCCCCGCTGACTTGACCATGATTATGTCAATTTAGCACCAAAGCCTAACCGGTGCAAAAAATACTTTAACATATTTGAAAAATTAATTAAAAGAAAATGGGGGAAATATAAAAATTTCGACATTTTCTTTTTTAAACCCCCAAAAATAGCCTTGCAGTCCCTTCTTTTACATAACCAACGATTATTAGGAATACCGATCATGTCCCACACCTGTGATAGCCTTCCCAAGTAGACCTGGCAAAATGGCACCCGTACCTGCGAGCATGGTTTTAAATTTCGACCGAAATCCAAAATTTCATTTTTCGCCATTTACCGAATTTCGGATTTCGGTCCGAAATTTCAATTAAATGCCATTATTTATTTTAAAAAAAAGTGTTACAAAATTTCGGAATTTCGAACCAAATTACCAAATTTTGCCGAAATTTCGGTTTTCGGTGGGGTCCGAAACGGTTACCGAAACCAAAATTTTAAACCATGCCTGCGGGTACACCCGGCCTGTTGAACAACCCTGCCTTCCCAAGTGGGGAAAAACCCACGGTTTATTGCATGTACCAATTGGGAAAAACCATAAAAGGATGTAAGTTTAAAATAAAATAAAATTTGCTTTTCGTTAAAATCTATGATAACTAATTAAAAAACAGATTTTACTTAAAAAGAAAAGAAAGGATGAAATTCAAAAAACAAAAGATGGAATTTCCCACCTTTTTGTCAATTACAAGTAGTGGTACACAATGAGAGCTCCTATTTACCACACAACCGCAATTTCAGGATAGACACGCTTAGTGATTGGGCTGTTCCAAACTAAACTCAACTCAACTAAGCCTTTGTCCCAAACTTATTGGGGTTTGGGTTGTTCCAACCAATATGCTAAATTTCTCTGTTTGGGTACGCTGTACACGTGACACATGTGACTCCTCTTTTGGTTTAGAGTGGGTTTTAATGTTAAGAAGTTATTTGGATTTGAACCCAGGATTTCGGCCAGAATCAAACCCTACTTTCCATCCTTCCTCGACCAGGCAAGAACACTGGGAGGAAGACAGTCATGATCTCGCAGGTCTGGCGTCATTTACTTGAAAAGAAATTAGATAACGGTCGACATTTCGGAAAATTTAGCAATTTCGGAAAAAAATTTAGATAAAATATTAATTTTTTATTTCTTTAGCTTAAAATTCGGCCCAAAAAACTGACATTTCGAGAAATTTCAAGATTTCGGCTGAAATTTTGGTGAGGACAAAAACATTACCCGAAACCGAAATTTAAAACCTTGGTTAGGCCAGCCCAAGGTTAAAGATGTAGACCCCTCATCGCGCTATAATCCTATGCTAGTGGCCGTCTCGCACATGGTCGGTTTCCACTGTGCCCAAGGCTAGTAGTTTTATTTGCGTTCGATGCTCTCCACGTTCATCCTCACGCCACGTGGCAAGTATCAGTAGAAACTCCCCCTCCTTTTTTCACAGAACACCCCCTTACAACAACAACCAAAAAAAAAAGTTATAGAATCAAATAAATAATAATTTAAAAGAAGGGAAGATTCAGTGGTAGAGATATTATTAATGAAGAAAATCCCTCCCCAGAAATAGAATGTTAGAAATGTTGGAAAAGAATGTTCTAACTTCTAGCGCACTGTGATTTACAAGTTTGAGGGCGGCCCCTTGGCCTTGGATGAAGGGTTTGTGTCATGTTGACATCATTTAAGTAGGCCCAATTTAAGCTTCTTTCACACGCTTCTCTTTCTAAAACCATTCCGCCGATAACACCGTTGAAAGATCAGTATTTTCCACAAGGTCGGTCATAAATTCGCCACATTCTAGGATAAATCCACCGTGTATTTTTCAAAATGGACTGTACAGTCACACACCATAGGATGATCCAAACCGTCCATTTGATTGGTCATAATGTAAATAGGTTGTGCCATTAAAATCATTTCCCAACCGTCCGATCAGATCGGAGGGTTAAAATCATCCTAAGGAAATGGTTTTTGGGGCACAACCTATTTACTTTGTGGCCCATCAAATGGGCTGTTTGGATCATCCTATCATGTGGGCTGTATAGTCCATTTTGAAAAAACAAGGGGTGAATTCATCCTAAAGGGAGGTGAATTTATCACTGCCCTCTAATCAACCTGGTCAAAAAACTCAAGTCAATACTCTACCAATCAGCCACAACCATGTTTGCAAGATCTTTTTAGGGGTAAAAAAAAAGAAAAAGAAAAAGAAAAAAGAAAAAAGAAAAAAGAAAAAAGAAATTGAGAGGATCCAGCATTCATTCCGATATGTACAAGCATAGAAGGACATAAGGGGTATTATCGTCATTCCGCATGATCTCAAGGGGGCGTCAAGTCGTTTTCGATAACAATAACTAATCAACTCATGGGGCACCACACCACTGCACGCAGCTCACTACTTCAAAAAATGGGCTCTTTGTCTGGAGAAAATTACGATCCCACCCTCCGAAAATCATGTCAGTACTTTCTTTTAGTAACGACACCTCTCCTCGCTTTGTACTTTTATTAAGGAAAATAGGAAATGCTATTCTCAGACTCATTTTTTGTTAACCACACTTTTGATAGGCTGTTGATAACTTTCTGAGATTTGTAATGAACTTTTTGACTGTTTATTTAAAAAGTGTCAATAAAAAAGAGTGAGTGCCAGATTGCCCTTATCATCATCATTTCTCTTTTTATTATTACCAAAGCCTTTAATAACTCCTTAAACTATACGCAACCAAGTAGAAAGGTGACCGATAAAGTGAAGAGTGTCACTACAAAAACTAGGGAGTGCAGATAACATTGGCCTTTTGCTTAAATTTTATTGCTTCGTACAAGACTCATTGTGAGTTGTACCAACCAAACCGACTAAGAAAGCTAAAGGTCAAAAGGAGAAACAATGGTGCCCATTCCATTTCGATTTTTCTATGTTGTTCCAACTCTCGTGCACGTATTTTTAAAATACAAAATGTTGCGGCCCACTCCATTCGATGATCCAAACTATTCATCACTAACATACACTTATTGATGATCGAAACCATTCATCACTAACATAAATAAGCCATGCCCCCCCCCCCAAAAATCATCTCCGTAGGATGATCCTATCCCTTCAATCTTTAGAGGTCTCTATAATTTGCCATCCTTCTAGATATCAAACGATTAGGATCATCCCTTCGATCATTAGAGGTTTCTATAATATGCTATCCTTCTAGAAATAAAAAGAAAATATCATCCCGTGAAGATGATTTGAATTGTAAAATCCAGGTTTTAGCTTATAAAATTCAAATTTTATAAGCTACTATGGATTGTAAAATAGGAATTGCTAGGGCTAATCACAAAAGGCATTCCGTGGCTGGTCTGTCGCATGTCAAACCAGCTACCTCGTGAATAATGGAGACAAGCTATTAGCAAATCCCTTATAAAATTCATGTATCCAAATGGGCTTATAATCTTTAAACCGTTTTATTAGTGAATGGTCCTTTTATTTACTTGAAAAAATTGCATTGCGTGCCATGTTTGGATGGAATGTTTTAGAAGACTCATTTTCATGTTTGGTTTTCTATAAGTTGGAAGCCCTTAGATCATGCTAAAATCATGTGATTGGGCTCAAACAAAGATACAATGCCCTTTCTAAATCACTCTATGTAAAAGAAATGGGTGACTAATTCCAAGATAAGTGACTAGAAAACTAGTAGTCTAAAGAAGAGTCAACGAGCTCTTTTACGAGTTTTTTTTTTTATAAAGTTTCTTTTGGATTAAAAAGAGAAGGTGGAAAAAGAATAGAGACAATTCGATTTTTGTGTACAGAAATGGGGGGGGTAATTTGGTAAGAAGGAGAAAGGTGATGTCGTTTCTTTTTCGAAAAGCAATAAAGAAGCAGAGGAAAACCAAAAGCTGTATTAAGAGTCATTGTCGACCGGTGAGGGATCTAGAGAGAGAGAGAGTCCTAACAGTCGTAATAGTGGCGTAGAAACGACCGTGGCTCTGGGTTCGTGCTAGGGTCGAGAGAAAAAAAAAACTTATCTCAAACACGCAGAGAGAGAGAGAGAGAGAGAGAGAGAGAGAGAGAGAGAGAGAGAGATTTAATCTTCTTCTGACGGGATTCTGCCACACAAAGCAGAGGAATCAACGGCTCTGATAGGTCGAGAAGGAATTCCTATCGACTATCTCTCCTCTCCCCTCTTTCTTTCTTTATTTTTTGTACTTAAATTTTTCTGGGTTTTTTTTGTTCTATTGTTCTCTCGCTTTCTTTATGTTTCTAAAATGTGAAGGTGAGAAAGGCTGGATGCAGGGATTTCAGTGAAAGCCCTTTTTAAATTAGAGGGATTTGGGTGCGTTTTGGAAGTGGGTTTTACTGTATTACAGGTTTGCAGAGTAGGACAAAAGAGGAAGAGAGAGAGAGAGAGAGAGAGAGAGAGAGAGAGAGAGAGAGAGAGAGAGCTGTGTTCTTTTACTAGATGGGATAGGAATGGGGAATTGAGTTGGGTTTCTTTTTTTGCTGTCTTGGTATAACTGGGTTTTTGGTGCTGGTAATGGAATTTGAGGAGTTGAATGGGAAGGTCTTTTGCAAAGAGAAGAGTCAGGTATTATCAGTGTGGGAACAGGAAAAAAAGCAGCAAAAGGGGAGGAGGGAGAAAACAGAGTAAGAAATTGAAAGCTGGAAGAGGAAAAGAGGACGGGTCTGGATCCTCAGAGGAGGACGAAACAACAGAATCAGCACCCAATTTTAAAAGAAAAAGAAGAAAGAAAGGGAGAGGGGGAGAAAGAAGAAGAAGAAGAAGAAGAACAACAACAACTAGGGTTTCATGGGCAGCACAATCAAAACTTGCTTTTCTATAGAGAGGGAGAAGAATCTCTAGAAATTCACCATCAACAACACCCACCTAAGAAGAGATATTTTCACCCCTCTTCAGCTTCCGAATATGCGCGATTTGAGACAGATAGAATGGGAGAGAGTCAACAAAATCAGAATCAACAGCAGTACCAACAGCTCTATCAAGCTCCGAGATTAAAAAACACAACAGGGGGAGAGATTGTAGAAGTACAAGGAGGCCACATTGTTAGATCTACTGGCCGGAAAGACCGTCACAGTAAAGTTTGTACAGCCAAGGGTCCGAGAGACCGCAGGGTCCGACTCTCAGCCCACACTGCTATTCAGTTCTATGATGTTCAGGATCGGCTTGGCTACGATCGGCCTAGTAAAGCAGTAGATTGGCTGATTAAAAACGCTAAATCCGCCATTGATGAGCTCGCCGAGCTTCCAGCCTGGCAACCTACATCAACAAATCCCAATCAACATAATAATGCTGATTCTGATATCGTGGCCGGCGGGAGTTCTAGTAAGAATCCGGTGGATCCTCCGCCGGTGGCGGTATCCGTTTCTCCCTACGGTTTTCAACAGATGAACAACACATTCCTCCCGCCTTCTCTAGACTCTGATGCTATTGCAGACACCATCAAATCCTTCTTCCCTATAGCTTCCTCTTCTTCAATCCATTTCCAAAACTACCCTCCTGACCTCCTCTCAAGAACTAGTAGTAGTCACACCCAAGATCTCCGCCTCTCTCTTCAGTCCTTCCAAGACCCAATCCTCCACCACCACCGCCAACAGCAACAGCAAGAACAACAAACCCTTTTCTCCAATTCCGGTCTCGCATTTGAAGCTCCGTCCACTCACTGGTCGGAGCATCAGCCGGAGATGGGTCGGTTTCAGAGAATGGTTGCTTGGAATGCGGCGGAGCCCACCGGAGGATTTACCTTCAATGTGCCTCCTCCTCCGATGGCCTCTCCATTGCTTCAACCTCTTCTCGGTCAGAACCCATTATTTTCACAGAGGGGACCCCTTCAGTCCAGTAACTCACCTCCCATTCGTGCTTGGGCGGACCCATCGCAGACGATTTCCGAGACTCCACCGATGCTCCTTCCGTCGGGTTTCGGTTTCGCCTCTGCCGGAAGTTTCTCTGGGTTTCGTATTCCGGCACGAATTCAAGGTGAAGAGGAGCATGACAATGTTGGCCACAAGCTGCCCACTTCGTCCTCTGCTCCTCGCCATTAAAGTAAAGAAACCGAAATCATCACAACCCCCAGGTATCACTAACCTCAATTTTTCGATTACTCTTACTTGAATTCATTCTTACTGATCTCTCTCTCTCTCTCTCTGATGATTTATCAGGATTCTCTTTCTTTGTGGAGGAAAAAGAGCATCTGGAGATAGATTTGATTGAAGAATTGACTGATTTTGGTTACTGAATCCAATGGTATTTTGCCTTAGGAAGAAATCTGTGACACAGGTTTACTTTCCATGGCTTGCTTTTTTAGTACTGTTGTTTGTTGTTTCCCCTTTTCTATTTCCCACTTGTGTTTTTGGATGGCTTTTTCAAGCTGCTCTCGTTTATGTTGTGACATTGCCTTATGGCTATTGTTAAAGCGGGGAAATTGCATGTTCTTCTTTTCCATGTAAGTGCTTTAATTTATCCTTCAGTTGGAAATGCTGATTCTGAACTGGGTAAGTTTCGTTTTCTCGTAGCTGAAACAGAAAAGAACCAAGAAAAATTGAATTACTGATGAATGTAGTTTTTGTATGGACTTCTATAGCTTTTGATTTGAACTCCATGAAAATGAGAGAAAGCAGAGGTTTTTTCTTTCTGTTATTGGAAATGAATGGTCTTTTTCCAAGTGAAGGTAACTTATTGGTTATGGCATGTTTTGTGCTTGGAGAGAGATGTGATATTTACATCTCTATCATATTAAAAAATTCATAGTAGAAAGTGGGAAGATAAAGTCATTGTCTCTGAATAGCAGATGCAGGAGTATGTGTACAAGTAGTTTATTTTAAAACCCTAGTTGCTTTCGAAAGTAGTGAATGAAATCAAAGACAGGAATTAGACTAGATTGCGTGAGTTTTCAAAATTGCTGGATGACCACTGTCTGATAATATTTCCGAACTGGGTTATTGGAATTCCTTGTTTGGTAGATTGCTTGCAGAGAAACCAAAGCGGAAGAGTCTCTCTATAATTAGCTTGTTGGCTGAGAATGACATCTTTGAACCCAATCTGTCTCTTAGGAAAACTAATGTAGAATATCGTTTTTCTTAGCCAATAGGTTGCATCACTTTGGTTTTAAACATAGGTTACTATCATATTGCCGTGTTTATGAACTAATTATATCGATACCTAAAATAGTAACACTTGTATCGTCATCTTCCTTCATTTTTAATACCCATTAAAATCATGACACACCTACCATCCTTCTCTACTTTTTTTAATGGTAGCCAATTTTATTGAATTTTTTTTTTTAATGGTAGCCAATTTTATTGAAAAAAAAACCGATATAGTCAGTACAGTGAAAAAGAAGATAGAGAAATAAAGGTACGGAATGAAAGAAGAAAAGACCAATGAAGCCTCACGGTGGAAGGGAATCAAACAACGCTAGAGCTTCTTTGGAAACACCCTCCCTCCCTAGCTAGGCAATCGGCCACGTCATTGGCGGATCTACGAACATGGTTGAAGATAATGGAGGAAGAACCCTTCAGGTCATTGATATCATCAATGAATATATCAAACCTCCAAGGGTGCTTGAGGAGACCCTTAAGCCAACGAATGATGTTAAGAGAATCCCCCTCCCCCACAACTGAGTCTAAAATATTTGTATCCAACAGCTTAATCCGTTGGTGAACCGCATGCACGTCCGCCTCTGGTGGTCAGCAATGCCAATGGGCCCCGCAAAAGCCCAGATCACTTCTCCTCGCTCATTCCTCAACACACTACCAATACCCGAGGGTCCAGGATTGCCAAGGCTTGATCCATCAAAGTTAAGCGTAAGACACCAAGGAGTTGAGGGCTCCCACCTTTGGGCTATCATGGGTTTAATCTCAATACTTGAGCACACCTCCCGCCTTCCATGCCATAAGCCATAGGACGAGGTGAGTCTAAAGGAAGGGAGCAACGTGACCCAAGAGATAGTCAAGGCCGCTACTTTCACATAAAGGTGAAGGGGACTTTTGGCAATCCAATTAAAGACGCCGGCATTCCTTTCTTTCCAAACCATCCTTCTCTGTTTTATACGAACACCATTTGTTTTTTTAAAATTGATCAAGAAGGAAAGTTTCTAAGTATTTGGGTTGACCAAGAATCCAGTAAACACCTTGATCCAATCCAAACTTATTTTTGATTATTTGATCCAGTTCAATATTCAAAGCCCTCTTTATAACTACACAGAAAAAGGAAAATGTTCAATTCTTAGTTTTTTCCATCTCACTTGCATAGATTCACATAAATCGTGGATTATGTATTTCCATTCCATTACTTGTTTGATATATTTCCGGGTTTGGTTGTTCACCATCTCTTGTTTCACCGACTTGGTTGGAGAAATTTGAGTTGGGTCGTTCTGCATCTTCTATTTGCAGAATTCCAGTTCCAGAAAATCTAAACTGATACAGAACAACTTAATTCTGCATGATCGAATTGTATAGTAGTTCATGTCGCTTGTAAGTTGTTCAAGGGAGCTAAATCTTCATCTAAATTAGAATATGAAATTGGATACAAAAAGGTGCGCCAAAGGGAACCTGATTCAATCTAGGAGAGGAGATGACATCTCCTTCAGCAATCTTTGTAGATAATGATGGGGTGTAAAAACAGCAGCCTATCACAGGCCAACACCTGTCCTGGAGTAGGTGAACTCAAGCCTATCACAGGCCGACACCTGTCCTGGAGTAGGTGAACTCAAGCCTATCACAGGCCGACACCTGTCCTAGAGTAGGTGAACTAAAACCTATCACAGGTCTGCACCTGTCCTGGCATAGGTCATCCCACGTCATCGAGTTTCCCTCTATAAAAGGGGGTTCAAAGCTCAAACCAATGGGTAATGCACAACCTCTCCAAAACTCTTAAACTAGCTCTGCACTCTTGCTCATATACTGACTTGAGTGTCGAAGGGCCTGTCCGGAGTAACACCCAGGTTGGTCTTCTGACCTCGTTTGCTTCTGTGCAGAACATAGTTCCTTCATTTTAGTCTAGCTGAACTCAGCTCCCTCACTTCGATTCCTCAGGACTCAGCTCCTCGGGTCATCCAGCTTAGCTCTTACGTCACTGTCGTACCTGTTACCGATTTTCGGTCTAACAGATTGGCGCCATCCGTGGGACCCAAAACTAAAAGTTGTTCAGATCTCTTATAAAAATGGCAGGGCGCAAGAGTGCGCGGGTACCAACTGCATGGACTGATCGAGCTGTGATGCCTCGCAGGACCCGAAGTGAACGAATCGCCTCGCTGGTGGTGGCAGCCTCTGCTACAGCTGAACAGAGCCCGGCTCGTTCGGAACACCTCAACCCTATGCCCACTCCGGACCAAGTTCAAGCTCTTTTCCAGCAGATGACGGCTCTGGTCAGTCAATATCAGCAGCTACTCCAAGCGCCTCCCCAACCTCCTCCAGAAGCCTCACGACCTGTACATGAAAGGTCGAATATTCACAGAGGCAGCACGCCACAATGAAGACCGGACTCCCCACCCGAGGCAAGTCCATCACTCCGGGGCCAGGCATGCGCATACGGAGCCTCACCACCGCCGAAGGTCGCGGTCCCATTCTCCGCGAAGGCCCCGAGCTCGTGAAAACCGCACACAGCAAGAGAATTTCCGGCCTCGTCAAAAGAGTCCGGAAAGTCAGTCCGGCTCTGCGGCGAGCATGTCAATGGAGAGAAACAGATCACCGGACCAGCCGGACCGCAGAGCTGATCCGATGCTTCAAAGGATGGAAGAAATGAACCACCGCATAGAAGAACTGGCAAGAGATCAGAGCCGGCCTACTGTGCGGGCGTTCTCAAACAGAACACCGTTTACCGATGATGTCATGAGTGCCCTAGCACCCAGAGGGTTTAAAATGCCTACCATCCCGCAATATGATGGAACCACTGATCCAGTGGACCACTTAGAGACATTCAGAGCGATGATGCTCCTCCACGGTGCATCTGATGGCTTCCTCTGCAGGGCGTTCCTAATCACACTGACCGGTGCGGCCCGGGACTGGTACTCCATAATCAAATCAAACTCCGTCAGCAACTTCGAAGACTTCGGCGACAACCTGGTCCGTCACTTTATGAGTAGCCGCAGGCCAAGGAAAACGACAGCATCCTTGATGGCCTTGCGGCAGGAGGACAATGAACCTCTCAAGGTGTTCGTCCGCTGCTTCAACAGGGAGGCACTCCAAGTACCGAATTTGGACCCCTCAGCGGCAATGAGCACGCTCCTCGCGGGCGCCAGATTCAATGACTTCCGCCGCTCAGTGGCTCGCCAAAATCCGCACTCACTGGCGGATCTAATGGCAGGAGCTGAGGAGTACATAGCGGTGGAAGAAACGCTGGCAGCCCTAGACTTGACTCGGAGGAGAACCTCTGAGGACAAGAACCCTACCAAGCAGCTTAGGGAGGATAGAGCCGCCAGAAGAGAGAAGTCCCTCGAGAGGAGAGAAGAGAACTTCACGCCCCTCAATACCTCCTGGAAGCACATACTGGCTGCGATCAGCGATGAAGAATTCGTGAGGTGGCCAGCTAGAATGATCTCCAAGGGAAATAAGAGAGACCAATCAAAATACTGTCGGTTCCACAGGGACCACGGCCACGACACGGACGAATGCTGGCAGCTCAAGGAAGAAATTGAGCAGCTGATAGGCCGGGGCTACTTGAAAAAATATGTCCGAAGTGACGGCCGCAGACCAGAGAGAAGAGAGAAGAGTCCTCAGGGCCGCAGCCCTCGACGGCCGCAGCCGCCCCCTGTCCGGAACCAATCTCCTCTGCCACCTAGCTCACAACCAGAGGCGCCACGATCCCAGCCAAGGGGAGTCATTGGCACAATTATGGGCGGACCAGCCGCTGGGGGCACATCGTCTGCTGCTCGAAAAGCATATGCACGCCGAGTCAACGCCGTGCACACATGCAGCAAAAGGATGAGGACGGAGAATGGGATCTCCTTTTCAGATGCGGATCTCGACAACCTCATACTGCCACACGACGACACACTGGTCGTAACCATGCTCGTCGCAAACTGGGAAGTAAAGAAAATCCTTGTGGACAACGGGAGTTCAGCAGACATTTTGTACTATCACGCTTTCCAGAAAATGATGATAGGCGACGACCGCTTGAAGCCGGCGAACTCAGATCTGTTCAGTTTCTCAGGAGAGGTTGTGAAGGTGGAGGGGCAGATCGAACTTCCAGTCCTCGTCGGAGAACAACCCTGCCAAGCGTTCACCATGGTCAATTTCCTGGTAGTGAGGGCCACTTCGGTCTATAACGCTATCTTAGGACGACCTGGCCAGAACCTGATTCGTGCGGTGGCTTCAGCGTATCACCAGAAGATGAAATTCATAACGCCAAACGGTGTGGGTGAAGTTCGGGGAGACCAACCCCAGTCCAGGGAGTGCTATGCAATGACACTCAAAGGTAAAAATGCGGTGGAATCGCTGCCGATTGAGCTACTCGATCTGAGGGACGAATTCCGGGGGACTCAACCCGCCGAAGACCTCATCTCCATCCCTCTGAGCAAGGACGATAATGAGAAAGTCGTCCAGATCGGATCCTCTCTAAGCAGCAGCATCCAGAACCATCTCACCGAGTTTCTTCAAGACAATGCAGATGCCTTTGCGTGGGCTCCCGCTGAAATGCCTGGCATTGACCCAGAGATCAGCACGCACAGACTCGGTGTTGACTCAACCTGCAAGCGGTGAAACAGAAAAGAAGGCATTTCGCTTTCGAAAGACGGCATGCGATAAAAGAGGAAGTGGAGAGGCTCCTAAAGGCTGACTTCATTCGGGAGATCCAATATCCTGACTGGTTGGCAAACGTAGTCCTGGTCAAGAAGACAAATGGAAAATGGAGGACCTGCATTAATTTCAATGATCTGAATAAGGCCTGTCCCAAGGACAGCTATCCGCTCCTGAAAATTGATCAGCTCATTGACGCCACCGCAGGTCACGAATTACTAAGCTTCATGGACGCTTTCTCCGGATACAACCAGATCAGGATGTATGAATCAGATATACCAAAGACCTCCTTCGTGATAGATCAAGGGACATACTGTTACCGTGTCATGCCCTTCGGTCTCAAAAATGCCGGGGCCACATATCAGAGGCTCGTAAACAGACTCTTCTAGAATCAGATCGGCCGTAACATGGAAGTCTATGTCGACGATATGCTGGTCAAAAGCCGAAGCGCACATGATCATGTGTCTGATCTGAGTGAAACATTCCAGGTCCTGAAAAAGTACAGCATGAAGCTCAACCCCACCAAATGCACCTTCGGCGTCAGCTCAGGAAAGTTCTTGGGGTTTATGGTAAGCCAACGAGGGATAGAGGCCAATCCAGAGAAGATCAAGGCCGTGATGGAGCTTACTTCACCGAGAACTATCAGAGAAGTGCAGCGGCTCACAGGAATGGTGGCCGCACTGGGGCGCTTCATCTCGAAATCTACAGAGAGGTGCCTACCTTTCTTCAACGCAGTCAAAGGACTCAAGACTGCGCCCTGGACAGCGGAGTGCCAAACCGCATTCGAGGAATTAAAGCAGTATTTGTCCTCTCCACCACTCTTGACAAAGCCAGAGCCAGGTGAGGAGTTACTCCTATATCTGTCCGTCAGCCCCATGGCCCTAACGGCTGTCCTAGTCCGTGAAGAGCACCGCCAGCAAAAAGCCTGTCTATTATGTCAGCAAAGTTCTTCATGATGCCGAAGTCAAGTACCAGCGGGTCGAGAAATTGGCTTATGCGCCGGTAATGGCAGCAAGGAAGTTGAGGCCGTATTTTCAAGCCCACACTATAAAAGTCCTGACTGATCAGCCGCTCAGGCAAGTTCTCCATAGACCAGACATCTCAGGACGGCTCGTAAAATGGGTCGTAGAGCTGAGCGAGTTTGATATCCAGTATATACCAAGACCAGCGATCAAGGCTCAAGTACTGGCAGACTTCGTGGCCGAGTGCACCATCCCCTAGCAGATCACTGAATCTGAAGTTGTTCAAACCCCAGTTGTGGAAAAGTCAATCACGACTGAGGAATGCACAGCAGGGGGGACTGAAGCAGAAATCATCCCCTCCCCAGCAGAGCAGGGTCTATCAACCGCCGAACCACTCTGGAAAGTGTACGTGGACGGGTCTTCGAACAAGGGTGGCTGTGGAGCCGGTCTAATTCTCTCCGGATCTGATAACTTCACTGCAGATTATGCCTTGAGGTTCGGATTCCGCACGTCCAACAATGAGGCAGAGTATGAAGCCCTCCTCACCGGAATGAATCTCGCAGTCCAGACCAGTGCCCAGAGGCTTAAAGCGTAATGTGACTCCCAACTGGTTGCAAACCAGATTCAAGGAGTCTATGAGGCCCGCGACGAGCGTATGATCAAATACCTCTCCAAGGTCCGCCAGCTAGCCAGCAAGTTCAAAAGTTTTGAGGTCATCAAAATCCCCAGAACAGAGAATGCAAAAGCATATGTGTTGTCCAAGCTTGCCGCCTCCGGATACACTACTCTTAGGAGTATATGCATGGAGTTCTTACAGAAATCCAGTATCGAAAGTGAGGCCGGTGAAGTAATGCAGGTGGAGAATGAGTCGTGCTGGATGGACGAAATCATTGAATACCTGCGCAGTGGTAAACTTCCTGAAGTCAAGAAAGAAGCCCGCAAAGTGATACAGAGAGCCGCCCGATTTTCCCTCAGTGGTGAGAGTCTGTACAAAAGATCGTACACCCTCCCGTACCTAAAGTGCCTCCGGCCCGGCGACGCCGCTTACCCCCTGCAAGAGACGCACGAAGGGATCTGCGGAGAACATCTGGGGGGCAAGGCCCTGGCGATCAAAGTGTTGCTCAAAGGCCTGTACTGGCCTACCTTAAGGCAAGACGCACTGAGCCTGGTTAAAAGATGCTAGAGATGCCAGAAATTCTCTCCCACTATCCACCAACCTGCTGTGTCGATGGCCCCGATCATCAGCCCACTCCCCTTCGCAGTATGGGGGATGGACATCCTAGGCCCCTTTCCACCGGCCTCCGGGAAGCGCACGTTTGTAGTAGTTGCTATTGACTATTTTACTAAGTGGGTAGAGGCTGAACCTCTGGCCCAGATCACATAGCAAAACGTTCAGAACTTCTTCTGGAAGTCAGTAGTTTGCAGGTTTGGGATTCCCCGCGTTTTGATAACGGACAATGGTAGACAATTCGACTGCCGCAACTTCCGAAAATTCCGCTCTGACTTGAAGATCGAGCAAAGGTTTACTTCAGTGGCGCACCCTCAGACGAATGTGCAAACAGAAGTGACAAATAGAATCCTTCTTCAGGGGATTAAAAAGAGACTGGATGATAAGGCTGGCCGATGGGCAGATGAGCTTTATCATGTCATGTGGGCGTATAGAACCACCCCGCGCACATCAACGGGAGAGTCACCATTCAACTTGTCCTTCGGGACGGAGGCGGTAATACCCGTCGATGTGGGCGCCCCATCTCCCAGAGTGACCAATTTCAGTGAGCAACTCAATAATGACGGGCTCCGTGCGAACCTCGACTTGCTGGAGGAAGCCCGGGAAGAGTCTCGAATCAGGGTCGCCACCTACAAGCAGAAAGTGTCCAACTACCATAATTCGAAGATACGTCCTCGAGAATTCCGAGTGGGAGATCTAGTCCTCAGGAAAGCAGCTATCTCCCAACCAAAGAAGGTTGGAAAACTCTCCCCGACCTGGGAAGGGCCATATCGAGTAAAAGAGGTGATACGCCCGGGAAGTTATAAACTGGAAACACTAGAGGAGCACTTCTTACCCCACACTTGGAACTCCAAGAACCTCAGGAAATACTATCAGTAGCCGAATATCGGCCGTGAAAGGTGACGTTGTAAATATAAATACATATTAAATATGAATGATATGAAAACTCTTTTGCAGATCTCCGCGCCTTCTGGAAACCCAGTTCATTAAAACTAGGGTACTCGCTGCTTGGTTCGGCACGGCTCGCCTCCGCAAAGACCGGGAGCTCACTCCTGGTCCGGAACCAGCCCGGACAGCAGTATATCTGGAAACCCAGTTCGCTAAAAATTGGGTACTTACATCTGGAAACCCAGTTCATTAAAACTAGGGTACTTGCTGCTTGGTTCGCCACAGTTCGCCTCCGCAAAGACCGGGAGCTCACTCCTGGTCCGGAACCAGCCCGGACAGCAGTATATCTGGAAACCCAGTTCATTAAAACTAGGGTACTTATTATTTGGAAACCTGGTTCGCTAAAACTCGGGTCATTAAAGCTTGGACATTCGCCACTAGGAAACCTAATCACTAAGGCGAGGGCACTCGACAGTTAGAACACCACGGTTTGCCCCCACCAGGACCAGGTCCAACCTGAGTTCAAAACACCTGTTTGGAGTGTTATTAACACCGCATAAAGCCAAATAGTATTAACCAGAAACAGACAAGTGTAAAGGGGGCGGACAATAAAAATTACTTTCCATTCATGAAGTAGGGCCTCGAAGGACCATTACAAAAATAATGCCTCAAAAGGCTATTACAAAAGTTGGGCCTCCAAGGGACCATTACAAAAGAGATGGAAGAAGGGGAGCTCAAGGCACCCCCTGCCTACTATCCCGTACTAGATTTGTCTTCGGGGCCGCCGGTGCAACAGTAGTGGCCGGCTCGTCACCGCCAATCGTCGGTGGGTCAGGGAGAACCATTCCCGTCAATACCACGGCCGGATTGGATTCCTTAACCTGCTCAAGGCAGTCAAAGAACCCAATCTTGTACGCCTCACTGGACAGGGTAACAAGTTCGTCCTCCTTTTTCTGAACGGCCGCTACTTGCCTCTCTCAGGCTCTCTCCCTCTGGACGTTGAGGGCTTCCACCGCCTTCTCCTTCTGTGCGGTTAGCTGAGCAGCAAAATCTTCTTTGAGCCGCTTGTTTTCCTCGGCCGATTTTTCGATGGTTCTCTGCAGCTCCTTTGCCTCCTGGATCAACTTCCCATTCTCCTTCTCGGACTTTGTTATCGCCTCCGAGAACTTCTGGCTCTTCTCGCGGAGGTCATTATAATACAACAAAATCTACATGCCAGCCAGTGTTAACACAGGAAAGCGAGGAATAAAGCAAAAATAAACAAACACTCGAGGGCCATCTCACCTGGTAAGCTGACGAAAATATGGCCTCTTCAGCCGCAGCTGGAGGTTCGTTGAGAACCTGGAGCTTGTCATTATTGAGGACTTTACTAAGGAGCTCCTTGGCCACCCGGGTCTCACCCAGGCCGGTATCATTTTTCTGGACGGCCCAGTTGGGCCGAAAAACATTGTCTCCGGTCCTCGCCGGGGGAGGACGGGCTCCAACTGATGTCCCTCCCGACTTGGACGATTCCATGCCCCGGCCATGGGTGCCCACCAACCTCACTGTAGTCTTGGCTTTGGGAGGCGGTGGCGTGGCTTGGGATGGCGCCGGGCTCGCCATCTCTACGGCCTTTCTTTTCTGGCCCTGCTGGGCCTTCCCGAATGCCCCCTTTCTCATTCTGTCTACCAGGGACTGCTGCTGCATCTCTGAAAGTCAACATAGGTGAACAAAACCATTCAGTCAAAAAAAATAGTATTTTACAAGACTAGCCACCTACGTGCCGGGGTCGCACTACTAAGCCCAAGCCCAACCAGAATCTCTTCCCCATGGAAATCCGAACAATGAATGGGTCCCTCACGGTCCAGCTCCTCCCGGATTAGGGCAAACGTCCTCGCCCTCAAGAAACGGCTTGCGACTGTATCCCGAGTGCCCCATTTCAGAGGAACCGGCCAGGGCTCATTGGACTCCTTGTCCTCGACATAAAAGAACATGTTCCTCCATAAATGTATTGAAGAAGGAATACTAGTAATCATTTTCGCCTCCGGGCGCTGGCTAATGTAAATCCAACCCCCGCCCTTGTGCCTCTTCAATTGCGCACACGCGCGGAACAACGGCACAGACAAGTCCCTCTGAAGCCGGACCTGGACGAAGTATATGAACCCCGTCAGTAGCCTCCATGAGTTTGGCGCAACCTGAGCTGGGGCCAGCCTGTAGTGTCGAAGCACCGCGGCGAAAAATGATGCAGGGGGAATCTGAGTCCGGCCCCTCAACGACTCATCGTATATACAAACATCAGAACTTTCGTTACAGGCTCTATCTCCCTCCGTCGCCTCCCTTAGCCCGAACCTGGAAGGGACACAGTACCTATCCCTAATGTCCACCATCATGAACTCATCAAGGTAGTTCTCCTTCTGAAGAGCCTGCACGTTGTATTTGGGATTGGCTTCCATCCGGGCCCTCGCTACGACCTCAACGGCACGGCCAGGGATAAACGTTGTGGACGCCTCAGCGGCGTCACTACCAACACTCCCCTCTGCTCTGAGATAGCTATCCGTGGGGAGCGGAGTGGTGTTAAGATCCAAAATCGCTTCACCCCCAATCACCTCGTCATCACTATCTACGATATCAACACTCACATCGGGACTTGCCATCTGAGGGGCTGGTGTCCAGACCGGCCTATCCTGGGTCCTAATCGACGACCTAGACCCTGAGCTACTAGAAGACGACCCCCCTGAACCGGACTCAGAACTAGAGCTAGAGCTACTACTTGACATAAAAGCAGGAGAAGAAACGAATGAAAGGCTCGCTCAAGAAGATTACCGGACAGAACTGAAATCCCCGGGTTCCGAACTGGTAGCTCCCGAATCCGCAGCCGTTCACAACCACGCATTACGCAAGCTGAACTGGCAGAAAGGAGAAGAGAAGGCAAGAAGAAGAAAGTAAGAAGTGAAAAATGAAAGGTAAAAAACCTCATTTTATAAACTTTGCTAAGGTGGTTCGCATTTAATGCAAGGCTCGCACTTCGAAGAGCCCCTGTATAAAGGCCGCGTGTTTTTCATTAAATGACGAGCACGCACTTTGAGGTGAAGGCGTAAGCGAATACACGCGTATCTCCAAGAAGCTAAGGGCATCCGTTATTTGCTCGTGCATCAGTCCGGCCCAAGCCGGACTGGATATGACGTGTTCCACAAAACGACAAAAATCAATCCGGCCCAAGCCGGACTGGATAATGACGCGTTCCACAAAACGACAAAAATCAGTCCGGCGCCGGACTGGATATGACGCGTTCCACAAAACAACAAAAATCAGTCCGGCCCAAGCCGGACTGGTGGCTTAAGGCCGGACTGCCAAATTTTCGGACTCATTTCCAGGCCGGACTGCCAAATTTCCAGACTCCTTTCCAGGCCGGACTGCCAATTTTCAGGACTCATTTCCAGGCCAGACTGACAAGTTTCCGGACGGATGCCGCCCATTCAGGAATGTAGTTCACCACACTTCCCCAAGTCACTACAATGACTTGGAAAACTGGGGGGCAACTGATGGGGTGTAAAAAAAGCAGCCTATCACAGGCCGACACCTGTCCTGGAGTAGGTGAACTCAAGCCTATCACAGGTTGACCCTAACCAACCGGACTTCTTCCGATGGTTCTGGTGTCCTGGAGTAGGTGAACTCAAGCCTATCACAGGCCGACACCTGTCCTGGAGTAGGTGAACTCAAACCTATCACAGGTCTCCACCTGTCCTGGCATAGGTCATCCCACGTCATTGAGTTTCCCTCTATAAAAGGGGGTTCAAAGCTCAAACCAATGGGTAATGCACAACCTCTCCAAAACTCTTAAACTAGCTCTGCACTCCTGCTCATATACTGACTTGAGTGTCGAATGGCCTGTCCGGAGTAACACCCGGGTTGGTCTTCTGACCTCGTTTGCTTCTGTGCAGAACACAGTTCCTTCATTTCAGTCTAGCTGAACTCAGCTCCCTCACTTCGATTCCTCAGGACTCAGCTCCTCGGGTCATCCAGCTCAGCTCTTACGTCACTGTCTTACATGTTACCGATTTTCGGTCTAACAGATAATTTACATGAAAATTTGGAAGTTGCCCAAATGTACAACCTAACTGCAACTCTCCACAATCTTATTGCCTTGTTCCAAGTTGAAACACCCTTCATATTCATAGCCCCATAATCTTTAGGATAGAGCTTGAATCATCAGGCTTATGTGAAACAATTTGATTCCAGTGCACAATGTCTGTGCTCGGATCAAGAGGATATAAATTGGATGGTATTACTTTAGAGATGCTCAATTAGAAAAATACACTAACAGTTGGAAACCAAAATCAATTGAATTATGTGTTCTACTAAAATTTCCCAATAAAAGTTGGTGGGCACGAAGAATCGAACAGAATGGCGCTAAGAAAAATGTTCATAGCATATAGAGACTATTAGATGAGTAGATTGAACATAAGGAATTAGTTATATGTTATACAAATTGTGGATAACTGTAAGGAAAGAAATGGCCCATATAAAATTCAAATCTAATTTGTTTACCGATCAAGATGTTAAAAGTTTTCATAAGCCGGTTCTTAGCCTACGTGTTTTGCTTAAGAGGTAATTGGCGCAGCGGAACGTAAAGAAGGGTAGATCACTGTCTAGCCCTTGGTATAATAAAACCTTGAATCCATAAGGAAAGATAAAGAAAAACTTTACTTTTATTCAATGAAGAGGATCCCATACAAAGCCATACTTATTTATAGAGTTTCTTCCCCATTCTCCTTGACTGCCAAATTATACTCAAACTCTTTCTTAAACTAAGACTAAAAGACATCTACTAAAAATGCTACTCCTGCTATAACTAAAACTCTCCTAGTAACTGACTTTTAATCCAACTAACTTATAATACAGGTAGAACTCTAAGTAAGATAATTAGAAACTAACAAGGAATCCTATGAAACCCATAAACCGTCCTACATCAATCCCCTCTACTTAAATGGAACTCGTCTACAGTTTCGCTCGTTACTCCCCCATAAAGGTTGATGTCATACACCAATAACGTGTTGCACTATATGGCCTGTATCAGTGTTAATATCATCGCACAAGACCTCGTCTTGGTAATACTTTCCAAAAATTATACGATGTGGTGTTGATCTCTTTATATTCTTGACGTTGTGAATCCAACCTGATCTCTTTATATTCTTGACGTTGTGAATCCAACCGATCTTGTAAAGGTTATAATGCATCTTTTCCTTCACCTTCCGATTGATAATACACATGGATTTGAAAACTTAGTATCATTGTTGTGGATATTCTTCTCGTTTTAGCAAGAACTCCCGGATAGTTAGAACAGGGCCATCTCGCAGAACATCTAACTTGTGATCGCCATATGTTTCCTCATCTTTGTAATGCTCTGACTCGTGCTCACTAATCATGAGTAGATTACCAAATCCTCGAACTTCGATTGGAGGTCTCGCAAGGCTCGGTCCATTCCCCTAGGGTTACCAGTACAGGTGTAGCTCTTTGGCTTAAAGTCTTGGGTATGCTCCCCAGAGACGAGAGTTCGAATCCCCCTTGGCTTACCCGATGCGCATGGTTTGCGAGTGATTGCGAGCATCCGGAGGGAAATAGTCCCACTCTACAAAGTGGGGTGGGGACACCCTACGTCATCAAAAAAAAAAAAAAACGGCTCGGTCCATTCCAATACGCAACTCCCATTCCTCATGTAATTTGTGTATGAATTCTTCTACCTGACGTTCCAATTTGTTGTTGGTGACATGAAGTTCTTCCATGGGTGACTCGAGATGCTTACACGAACTCCCTCGAGTGATTTGGGCTTTTCATGTATGTTGGATTACGTTGGTGGCACGCTTAATGCTCAAGTAATCATCTCATGCAATCTTCAAAAGAAACCCACCTATGAATTGTGACGGTGGAAGTGATGTGTCTCTTGCAGTCACTCTTGGTACATTCACTACGTCTTTTGAACTATAAGGCAGGTGGAAGTGATGTATCTCTTGCATTCACTCTTGGCCCGGTACATTCACTACATCTTTTGAACTATAAGGTATGTGTCTTTCCTCCCAGTACAGTCCTTAGCCTTTGGAGCTTTCTTATCATGTCTCAGTCTAGCCTGGAGCTTCAAGCATTGCTGATATGTTGCCAGTATAATTTCTTTTTTAAAATGGATCACGCACTTCCTCTCAACGCTTGAAAGGTGGTTGTATCAATTTGTGTCGCGCTTGTTCTATCATTATCCACATGAGTTCAGCGTGAAAGCCGAAGGTCTCTCTAGCATGGTGAATCATCTCTTTGTGGTTCAGATCACATTGCGCATAACACTCGATGGCATCAAACCAATCCACGCACACCGCCTCACAATCGCCACATCCAAAGAAGTGAGGGACTAACAATAGCTCCACTCCACGGGAGAAAATAGGCTTAGCTCTGACTAATTGGCTCTACCGAAGAATAAAAGAGAGATGGATTGATACTAAAATAATTATCGTGCACCATACAATTTAAGGACGGTGGTTAAGGAATCCAAGGGGGTGGTTAACTTTTAGTGCAGAGGTATGATGCGGAATAAGGAGGGCAAAGGTAAGAAAATGGAAAGGAAAAGGGAAGTGGAAATTCTGGAAAAGATAGGTTGTTATTTTGGAAAAGGGATAGAATATTAGTCATTGGGAAGGAAAGGGGGTTTGTAAATACTGGAAGGGGGAGGTTGGTTGGGTGGTTAAAGAAAAGAAGAAGAAGAAGATGGGTTGTTAAAGAAACTAAGAAGTGGTGTAATCAGTTAGGAGGTTACCTAGTGAGGTAGCCGCAGGAAAGAAAGCGCTCGGGAGTCTGAGGTGCAAGAGGTTGGTTGCGCATACTTGCTCTACCTGGAAACAGGAGTTGGGGTTTCCCTTTTATAGGGGGAGGTTCCGAGAATCCCAGGTTGGCGATGTGATGGCCGGCATGGTAAGGTATATTTGGATGCATGGCATAGGCTCGGAGAGTTGTGTAATAAGAAGTTAAAATGGACGAGAAAAGAATTGGATTGGTCTAGAATTACCTCTCGGAGAATAGTAGAATAGATTGCAATAGTGTTTGATTCCGCAGCATTGACTTGGAGAGCAGGAGAGAAAGTAGGGGTATCATTACAAATATAGACAGTTAAGAGAGAGGGGGAAGAGGGAGAGAGAAAAAAGACCATTTCCAAGATTTTTATCCTTTTTTTTTTTTTTTGTAGAATTTGATTTGAAAGTGAGGGAAGATGAATGCTACATGGGCACACAAACAATAATTATGTCATAAACATATTGGAGATTCTTCTAGAAGTTCAATGCAATATTGATAACCAAACAATGAATAGGCTCTACTTTTCTTTCAAAATTCCAATAGATGCCTAGTGTTTGTGCAACCAAATTCGTACAATCTTTTGAGAATCATGGGGCGGGAAGCCCGGGCTATACTTCCGTACGCAAGAATTTCTGAGTCTCGTCTAGTCTATACTTCCGTACGCCTGAATTTCCGCTGAGCACTTTGATTTTTGTGCGCCAGCTAGCCGAGCAGCTTGATTGGTTTTGTGCCATATGGCGGCTTCTCTTTGGAGGTCGGCATGGCCCCACACCACGTGTCAGCCTCGGATTGGAGTTCGAATTTGACCCCCATAATTTTTAGTCAATTGGAAATTGGAAAAAAATAAAGGGAAGTGTTATCAGCACAAGTGTGTTTTGATATTTGCATATTGTATTATTTAAAGAGCTGTCAAAAGGTTATTACCGTTCCAAATAAGCCCTGACAAGCCAATTTAAAAGAAAAGAGAAGCTGCATTTGTGCGAAGGAGGTTGTAAATTCGTACCCTGTAGGATAATTCGCACTCCATATAACGTGAACTATTGCAGGCTTCTAACCCCCTTTTAACGTAAAAATACGTTAAAGGGGCTGCGAATTATCCTACAGGGGGTGCGAATTTACCAGCACCCTTATTAAAATATACCCTTATTAAAATATGGTTGTGCTGATCAACTTTCTCATCCAGGTGCATTCCTTCCTTACTTACTAAGAAAAAAAAAGGTGCATTCCTTACTCTATCCCACTATGGCGGACTGGTTGTCTGGAGACGATCACGAAAAAAGCCATTTCGGCATATGCAGCAGTGTCTTGCTCCCTGCCATCACCTGTTTGATTTTCGTCATCATCATACTATTGCATACCTGCAAGAGGTTCACCCTTGGACGCCAAGCTAGGTGGCGAATCGCACTTCATGAGAGGAGCCTCGGCGTGACAATAACACAAACACATGGTGGGCAAACAAAGACAGAGACCCTGCCCATATTGTCCGATCAGCTGGAAGAGGAAAAGAGGAGGGGTCTAGATCCTCAGATCGTGGAAGAACAAGAGGGCCACATTATCCGATCCACTGGCCGTACAGGGTTTGAGAGACCGCCAAGGGTTTGAGAGACCGCAGGGTCCGACTCTCAGTCCCCACTGCTATGCAGTTCTATGATCTTCAGGATCGGCTTGGCTACGATCGGCCTAGTAAAGCAGTAGATTGGCTGATTAAAAAAGCCAAATCCGCCATTGATGAGCTCGCCGAGCTTCCAGCCTGGCAACCTACATCAACAAATCCCTATCAGAATATAGAATATCTCAATCAGCATAATAATGCTGATTCTGATATCGTGGCCGGCGGGAGTTCTGGTAAGAATCCGGTGGATCCTCCGCCGGTGGCGGTCTCTGTTTCTCCCTACGGTTTTCAACAGATGAACAACACATTCGTCCCACCTTCTCTAGACTCCGATGCTATTGCAGACACCATTAAATCCTTCTTCCCTATTGCCTCCTCTTCTTCAATCCATTTCCAAAACTACCCTCCTGACCTCCTCTCAAGAACTAGTAGCAGTCACCCCCAAGATCTCCGCCTCCCTCTTCAGTCCTTCCAAGACCCAATCCTCCACCACCACCGCCAACAACAACAACAAGAACAACAAACCCTTTTCTCCAATTCCGGTCTCGCATTTGAAGCTCCGTCCACTCACTGGTCGGAGCATCAGCCGGAGATGAGTAGGTTTCAGAGAATGGTTGCCTGGAATGCGGCGGAGCCCACCGGAGGATTTACCTTCAATGTGCCTCCTCCTCCGGTGGCGTCCCCATTGTTTCAGCCTCTTCTCGGTCAGAACCCATTATTTTCACAGAGGGGACCCCTTCAGTCCAGTAACTCACCTCCCATTCGTGCTTGGGCTGACCCATCGCAGACGATTTCCGAGACTCCGCCGATGCTCTTTCCGTCGGGTTTCGGATTCGCCTCTGCCGGAAGTTTCTCTGGGTTTCGTATTCCGGCACGAATTCAAGGTGACGAGGAGCATGAAAATGTTGGCCACAAGCTGCCCACTTCGTCCTCTGCTCCTCGCCATTAAAGCAAAGAAACCGAAATCATCACAACCCCCAGGTATCACTAACCTCAATTTTTCGATTACTCTTACTTGAATTCATTCTTACTGATCTCTCTCTCCCTCTCTGATGATTTATCAGGATTCTCTTTCTTTGTGGAGGAATAATAGCATCTGGAGATAGATTTGATTGAAGAATTGACTGATTTTGGTTACTGAATTCAATGGTATTTTGCCTTAGGAAGAAATCTGTGACACCAGGTTTACTTTCCATGGCTTGCTTTTTTAGTACTGTTGTTTGTTGTTTCCCTTTTTCTATTTCCCACTTGTGTTTTTGTATGGCTTTTCAAGCTGCTCTCGTTTATGTTGTGACATTGCCTTATGGCTATTGTTAAAGGGGGGAAATTGCATGTTCTTCTTTTCCATATAAGTGCTTTAATTTATCCTTCAGTTGGAAATGCTGATTCTGAACTGGGTAAGTTTCGTTTTCTCGTAGCTGAAACAGAAAAGAACCAAGAAAAATTGAATCACTGATGAATGTAGTTTTTGTATGGACTTCTATAGCTTTTGATTTGAACTCCATGAAAATGAGAGAAAGCAGAGGTTTTTTCTTTCTGTTATTGGAAATGAATGGTCTTTTCCCAAGTGAAGGAAACTTATTGGTTATGGCATTTTGTGCTTGGAGAGGGATGTGATATTTACATCTCTATCATATTAAAAAATTCATCGTAGAAAGTGGGAAGATAACGTCATTGTCTCTGAATAGCAGATGCAGCAGTATGTGTACAAGTAGTTTATTTTAAAACCCTAGTTGCTTTCGAAAGTAGTGAATGAAATCAAAGACAGGAATTAGACTAGATTGCGTGAGTTTTCAAAATTGCTGGATGACCACTGTCTGATAATATTTCCGAATTGGGTTATTGGTATTCCTTGTTTGGTAGATTGCTTGCAGAAACCAGAACGGAAGAGTCTCTCGATTATTAGCTTGTTGGCTGAGAATGACATCTTTGAACCCAATCTGTCTCTTAGGAAAACTAATGTCGAATATCGTTTTTCTTAGCCAACAGGTTGCATCACTTTGGTTTTAAACATAGGTTACTATCATATTGCCGTGCTTATGAACTAATTATCATCGATACCTAAAATAGTAACACTTGTATCAGTCATCTTCCTTCATTTTTAATACCCATTAAAATCATGACACACCTACCATCCTTATCTATTTTTTTTAATGGTAGCCAATTTTATTGAAAAAAAACCGATATAGTCAGTACAGAGAAAAAGAAGATAGATAAAAAGAAGATAGAGAAATAAAGGTACGGAATGAAAGAAGAAAAAGACCAATGAAGCCTCAAGGTGGAAGGGAATCAAACAACGCTAGAGCTTCTTTGGAAACACCCTCCCTCACTAGCTAGGCGATCGGCCACTTCACTGGCGGATCTACGAACATGGTTGAAGATAATGGAGGAAGAACCCTTCAGGTCATTGATATCATCAATGAATATATCAAACCTCCAAGGGTGCTTGAGGGGACCCTAAAGCCAACGAATGATGTTAAGAGAATCCCCCTCCACCACCACTAAGTCTAAAATATTTGTATCCAACAGCATAATCTGTTGGTGAACTGCATGCACGTCCGCCTCTGGTGGTCAGCAATACCAATGGGCCCCGCAAAAGCCCAGATCACTTCTCCTCGCTCATTCCTCAATATGCTACCGATACCCGAGGGTCCAGGATTGCCAAGGCTTGATCCATCAAAGTTAAGCTTAAGACACCAAGGAGTTGGGGGCTCCCGCCTTCCATGCCATAAGCCATAGGACGAGGTGAATCTAAAGGAAGGGAGCAGCCTGACCCAAGAGATAGTCAAGGCTGATACTTTCACATAAAGGTGAAGGGGACTTTTGGCAATCCAATTAAAGACGCGGGCATTCCTTTCTTTCCAAACCATCCTTCTCTGTTTTATACGAACCACATTTGTTTTTTTCAAATTGATCAAGAAGGAGAGTTTCCAAGTATTTGGGTTGACCAAGAATCCAGTAAACACCTTGATCGAATCCAAACTTATTTTTGATTATTTGATCCAGTTCAATTTTCAAAGCCCTCTTTATAACTACACAGAAAAAGGAAAATGTTCAATTCTTTGTTTTTTCCATCTCACTTGCATAGATTCACAGAAATGGTGGATTATGTATTTCCATTCCGTTACTTGTTTGATAGATTTCCGGGTTTGGTTGTTCACCATCTCTTGTTTCACCGACTTGGTTGGAGAAATTTGAGTTGGGTCGTTCTGCATCTTTTATTTGCAGAATTCCAGTTCCCGAAAATCTAAACTGATACAGATACGCCTAAGAGAGCTTTGTGAAAGGTTATGTATTAATTCATGGAATATGAGAGTGAAATTCTGCATGATTGAATTGTAAAGTAGCTAATGTCGCTTGTAAGTTGTTTAAGGGAGCTAAATCTTCATCTAAATTAGAATATGAAATTGGATACAAAAAGGTGCGCCAAAGGGAACTTGATTCAATCTAGGAGAGGAGACATCTCCTTCAGCAATCTTTGTAGATAATTTACATGAAAATTTGGAAATTGCTGTTCGGATGAGTAACCTATGATTTGGTGCTCAAGGTTCGAGGTTTCATTTTGATGAAGGCATAAGATGAAAAGAGTAACCGAGGAGATGTTCTTCAGTGCTTCTCATTCTCCATATTTTAAACCAGGCCAAACAAGTGGAAGAGAATCGTGTGGAGCGATTGTGCTTCGCACCAAGAATTCATCACCAATAACAGCCAAATCCCACTTGAAAGTCGGATATTACAGAAATGGATGGAACGTGTCGGTTTTGCCAGTCAACATTCTCATTTCTCTCCATTCTCTGCAACTAAGGCGCTGTCCGGCAACTATTCTCTGCCCTCATTCTTCCATATGGTGAATGAGAGATCCTGAAAATCTTCATGTCTGAAGATGAAGTTCAGCAACTGGCCGGTGGCCACTACCACCCGTTTCTATCTTTTCCATTTTTTGCTGCTAAATGATATAGATTAATGAGGTTTTCTGAAGCCATACTGGCCTGATTCTCGCTTTAGAAGATTCTCGTTACCTCGTTTCTGCGCCAAATATTCAGAAGCCTTGCCCAGCACGCCCTAAAAAAATACAGAAGGGTTACCAAGAAGGGTTACCAAGAAGGGTTAAAAAACTTAATAAACTGAAATTCCAGCCTCATGCCAACAAGAAGTTGAAAAAGGTCTTCTTTTCCTGGTGCCCGAGAAATGTCCTAACATGCCCAAATGTACAACCTAACTGCAACTCTCCACAATCTTATTGCCTTGGTCCTAGTTGAAACACCTTTCATATTTATAACCCCATAATCTTTAGATAGAGCTTGAATCATCAGGCTTATGTGAAACAATTTGATTCCAGCGCACAATGTCTGTGCTCGGATCAAAAGGAGGATATAAGTTGGATGGTATCATTTTAGAGATGCTTAATTAGAAAAATACACTAACATATAAAATTGGATTATGTGTTCTACTAAAATTGAATTATGTGTTCTACTAAAATTTCCCATTAAAAGTTGGTGGGCACGAAGAATCGAACAGAATGGCACTAAGAAATAGGTTCATAGCATACAGAGACGATTAGATGAGTCGATTGAACATAAGGAATTAGTTATATGTTATACAAATTGTGGATAAATGTAAGGAAAGAAATGACCCATATAAAAATTCAAATCTAATTTGTTTACTGATCAAGATGTTAAAAGTTTTCATAAGCCGGTTCTTTTTTTTCTTTTTTTTTGAAAAAAGTAATGAAATTTTATTCATAAAAATGGGGGACAAGGTGTCCCAATACAGTAATCAAATGAAATGGTGCCTACAATGAGGCTAGAGAATCATTACAATTGACATTAGTTTCCACAAGGATTACACCCTCCTTTAGCCAAAATATTAGTTTTCATAAACCGGTTCTTAGCCTACGTGTTTTGCTTAAGAGGCAATTGACGCAGCGGAACGTAAAGAAGGGTAGCTCACTGTCTAGCCCTTGGTAAAATAAAACCTTGAATCCACGAGGAAAGATAAAGAAAAACTTTACTTTTATTCAATGAAGAGGATGCCATACAAAGCCAGGCATCCCTTATTTATAGAGTTTCTTCCCCCTTCTCCTTAACTGCAAAATTCCACTCAAACTCTCTCTTAAACTAAGACTAAAAGACATCTACTAAAAATGCTACTCCTGCTATAACTAAAACTCTCCTAGTAACTGACTTTTAATCCAACTAACTTATAATGCAGGTAGAACTCTAAGTAAGATAATGAGAAACTAACAAGGAGTCCTATGAAACCCAGAAACCGTCCTACATCAATCCCCTCTACTTAAATGGAACTCGTCTACAGTTTTGCTCGTTACTCCCCCGTAAAGGTTGATGTCATACAGGAATAACGTATTGCACAATATATGGCCTGTATCAATGTTAATATCATCGCACAAGACCTCGTCTTGGTAATACTTTCCAAAATTATACGATGTCGTGTTGATCTCTTTATATTCTTGACGTTGTGAATCCAACCGATCTTGTAAAGGTTATAATGCATCTTTTCCTTCACCTTCCGATTGATCATACACATGGATTTGAAAACTTAGTATCATTGTTGTGGATATTCTTCTCGTTTTAGCTTGTATAAGAACTCCCGGACAGTTAGAACAGGGCCATCTCGCAGAACATCTAACTTGTGATTGCCATATGTCTCCTCGTCTTTGTAATGCTCTGGCTCGTGCTCAGAATATTTGCATATTGTATTATTTAAAGAGCTGTCAAAAGGTTATTACCGTTCCAAATAAGCCCTGACAAGCCATGAGAGGAGCCTCGGCGTGACAATAACACAAACAATGGTGGGCAAACGAAGACGAAGACCCTGCCCATATTGTCCGATCAGCTGGAAGAGGAAAAGAGGAGGGGTCTAGATCCTCAGATCGTGGAAGTACAAGAGGGCCACATTGTCCAGACCCTGAAAAACAAAAAATTCCAAAAAAAAACTATTCTCCTTTCCCATTCCCTTTACTCCCATCATTTCATACAGAAATTCTAATTTTACAATCTTCCTAGAAAGATCATTCCTAAAATAACCTTGATTAATCTACCCAAAAAGAAATCTTTGCGATAATATTCATACCAAAGTTACATAGAGAGGAGGGACTAGGAGTCCCCCTAAAACTTCATTGTATGATGGCCTAGGAGGTAACTCCAGACCCTGAAAAACAAAAATTCCATAAAAAAAAAAACTACTCTCCTTTCCCATTCCCTTCACACCCATCATTCCATACAGAAATTCCAATTTTAGGAAGATCATTCCTAAAAAAAAACTTGAAACAAAACATAACATCCTTCCACCATGTTAGATCTTCCTCGAAGATCTTGACGACAACCTACCAGGATCATAACTCCTCCAAAAAATCCCATGAACAAAAACCCCCCTCTATCAATTCCCCTTTAAGAGGAGCAAAATCTTACTCGAATTTGTTATTCTTGATTTCTTTTGCAGGAGGGCCACTTGCCCAAGTGCGATTTCAGTTGGAATATAGAGCTTGGTCGTAGTGGGATAGATTGGAATGAAGAAAGAACAGGGAATTACGCATGTATCGATTGATACCAAAGATGAAATATGGGATGAAGTTTGCTAAATTCGAGGATAGCCTTGCCTTCTTAACAATTCTTTTGGGATTCAACTTCGATATCACTTCCATTTAAATACTTAAAATGTAGTTACAAGTTACAATAACCACCCTCCTTTCAACCACAGACTCATGACATAGTGGTTATTCTCTACAATAACTGCTCACTTTTAAACCATACACATAAAACAACTACTTACCATGACACAACATATAACTAATTAATTAACCGTGTTTGTAATACAATAACAACACTAACTGCTATGTCATGTTTGTCCCACACATGCACGTATTAGAGAACAGAAAAACAAGAACATGGGTGCGTTCTATGACAGAGAAACTTCAGGCATCGAACAAAAGATGAAGCTAGAGAAGAGAAAATAAATGAAGCAAAAATGGTAGTAATTGAAAGAATGGCATACCTGAGACTGAGGAGGTGTTGAAAGAAAGTGAGGAGCGAGGTGTTCTGCAAAGGTGGGTGAGCAGGTTTGGGGAATAGTAAAAGGCATGCTTTGATGCTTCGTTTGGTTGCACAAAAGCTCGGCAGCTGCTGTTGGAATTTGGTTGGATTTGACATGCCATTCCACGTTTGGTTGTCAAAATGCATTGGACTCCCTTTGATTCCCTTTGATGCCTCTCATGTAAGAATTGCTTGTCTCTTTCTTCTCCCCTACTTCCAAAGGCAAAGAATCAAAGTTTAATTTTCTAGGGAATGATGCTCTCTCTTTCTCTCTCTTCTCTCTCTCTCCTCTCTCCCTATATTGATAATGACACCCCCTACTTTTTCTCCAATTCTCTGAGTATATGCCGTGCAACCATGGTTTTAAATTTCGACCGAAATTTCGGTGGGGACCGAAACCGAAATTTCCCGAAATTGGAAATTTCGCGAAATTCCAAATTTCGGGATATCCAGTACGAAATTTCGATTAAATGCCATTTTTTATTAAAAAAAATAGTTACAAAATTTTGGAAACTCGGTCCGAATCGGATTTTGGTGGGGGTGGGATCTGAAACCGGTACTAAAATTGAAATTTAAAACCTTGCGTGCAACCAAACACTATTACACAATTTTCCGAGTTAATTCCAGGCAAATCAAAATCCCTGTCTCGTCCCTTTGACTTCCCATTCCACCACTCTCCGAGCCACCGAAAGGAACCAAGCTAAGCATGAGAGATTTTCCCGAATCGAGTCAAAGTTAACAAAAAATTTAAAATGGGGATGATAAATTCGCACCCCATGTAACGTGAGTTGCGTGTAACAGGGGTGTGAATTATTGTAGACGGTGCAAATTTATCATCGCCCAAAATTTTTTGAAAAAAAGAAGCTTTTTTTTATGTGCAGCAGGGGTGCGAATTATCGTAAGGGAGGTCGAATTTATCATCGTCCAAAATTAAAAATCGTTTTTTGATGTGTAACAGGGGTGTGAATTATCGTACATCGTCCAAAATTTAAAAAACGTTTTTCGATATGTACAATGGGGGGTGAACAAATATAAGTTGGTCCCGGCGGGGCTCGAACCCGCGACCTTCGGCTCATAAGACCAACGCTCTAGCCAACTGAGCTACGGGACCACATTTGATATATTTTTTCGTAAGATTTAATAAATTATTATAAATCAATTGAAAAAATATATAAATAAAAAAAAATATATGAATAAAAATGCACCTTCAAGTTCCCTGGTCGTATGGATACGAAAAAATATATGAATAAAAATCCACGTTCAAGTTCCCTGGTCGTATGGTTAGGATTTCACCAAAACAGCGTTAACGTTCTGCCACCAAGAAATTTAATAGGGTGCAACTCAGGTCCGGTTCAACCCGAAAAAAGGTCTTGTCGGGTTGGATTGAGTTTTCCCACCTCGGGTTGAGTTCGGGTTGGACTCAGGTTGAGGGCTTGGGCAACCCGACCCAAGTGAACCCAATTTTTTTTAATATTTTTTATATTAGTAAAGCTTAAAAACTCGAGTAGGGTCAGGTTGATCTCAGGTCGGGTTGTAATAAAGGGTTCCTAGGGTGGGGTCAGGTCGGGTTGTAATAAAGGGTTCCTAGGGTGGGGTCAGGTCGGGTTCAATCTCATCGGGTTGGAATTCGGGTCGAGTTGAGTAAATGGTTCCTCATGTTGGATTCGGGTCGGCCTCAACCTGACCCAAGTTGCACCCCTAAAATTTAACCCATAACAAGGAAAAGAGTACAAGTTCATCAAGTCAGCCAAAGACTTGCAGCAGGAAAAAATCTATCAGTCACTTTCTTTTTTCTTCGTCTCCACAAACAAGCAATTTCAATGCTTTCGTTTCTAGAAATTGGCCATTTTCTGACGTGTTCGCTAGTGGAGAACGCTCACCAATCCTTGACCCACAGGAATGTTTTTGAGGTCTCACCACTCCATAAATCTTTTCAATTTCTCATTTGCATAGGCTAAAAAACTTATGAAGTTAAACATTAGGGGTCCTGCCAAACCCCAGCTTACCTACCAAAAAAAAAAAACCTTTAGCCTCTGTTCACTTGTTTTCCCGGGAAACGAAAAAAAATGGGCGTCAATCCTCATAAAAGCAATAATTACACTTTGCAAAAGGTCAAATCAATGGTGATGTCATGCCCGATGTTATTTTCCAAACGGAATACCGTTTTCAAAGTGTTTTCCTTGAAAAATTGCATAATAGTCTTCATCCTTTTATATGAATTGACTAAACATGAGGGATATTTTTGATCGAGATTCTTTATGATGTAAGCCCGTATAGTCCAATACTTTACAAAAAGTACGGTAAGGCTTACACCATAGTATGATCCAAACCATCCATTTGATGAGCCGCAATGTAAATAGTTTGTGCCCAAAAATCATTTCCATAGGATGATCCTAGCCCTCCGATCTACAGAGGAAATGCATATTATGGATACCTCTATAAATAGGATTGTTAAGATCATCCTATGGAAATGTTTTTTGGGGGCACAACCTATTTGTATTGTGGGCCATCAAATAGACAGTTTGGATCATCCTATAGTGTTGGCCGTACAATATTTTTTTGAAAAATACTGGACTACACAAGCTTACACTTATAAAAATTCATATATCATGTATAACATAACAACAGACCTAACTTAGTTTTTGCATATAATCTTTTTGTAGGGTACTGAAAACACAATGTATTCTCCTTGTAGGGAACACAAGAAAAATTCTAACTTGGTACGAAATTTTAAACATGTAAAACGACTGCAGAAGTTAAAACACTATGGCGCATGCGAATTGTAAAGCGATCATGACACTGCCATAGAAGGTAGGATTAAGGATTCAATCGAGAAGGATCCAACCGAGAGGGATTAAAAGAATCGTGCCATAGACAAAGGTGGATCCAATGTGAATTGGGTCCCTTGATACCAATAGGGGTGCCTTGTGAATCTAGAATTCCTCATATAATAAAAGTGATTTCTTAATTCTTATGCAATCTTACTCTTGGTCTAATTGGCACTCCATCCCGTTCGAAGTATAGTGGATATTTCCATCAAAATCTACGGAGCCCTTCATAGTCTTACGCATTTATGATAAACTTAGCAAAGTTAAACTTTTTTTTTTCTTTGCAAACAACATAATCTTTAAACTTAACCCACTTACCAAGTTTCCTTATTAATAATAGAAAAACTAATTTAACACTTTTGATTTTCTTCCAACTTCCAAAGAAACATGTGTCAATGGACAGACGGTCCGATTGATAGTCCGAATCGGAACCTTAATAAACAGAATCTAGGCACACTAGAAGGATCCATGGACATATTTTGGATTCTCTACAGATCTGAAAAATTTTGGATCGTGATTAAGTTATGGCAAAAAAATCCGATGGATAGTCATGATCCGACGTCCTTTTACTAAAATACCCTAAAAAATTTCTTATAATAAGTCTTAAAAGAGGGGTATTTTCATAAAAATGAAGTAACTATTGCTTAGCTTATGACTTTCGACTTCCCCCCTTTTCCAAACATCTTTTTCTCTTCCTTTCCTCAATTGGTTTTTCTCCCTGTGAACTTCCCACTCGTCCTCAACAAGGATTAGTTAATAGAAAGTTTTATAGTCACGCACCCTCGAACATTGGAGTTCTTTTCAACAATAAAATCCGTTGTTATTAGATATAGTGACTAATTCTTTTCTGAATTAAAGAAGTTCTGGAGTTTATTTCAAATGAAGAAAGCTGAGACTTTTTTATGTTTTGTAAGTAGGATCTACTGGGACAATCCGATGGACGGTCCAATTTGAAATAGATTGTGACCGTGGCACAAGAAGTATCCCCGAAGAACACTCCGAATCCGATCTGACCGCTAAGGGATTTGAATGGATCGTGACTAAGACATAGCGGATCCGTTGGCACCCCTACTTTTCCTCTCTTCCTCTCTTATCTTTTGTTTTGTTAAATTGAAGTTTTTTCCATTTTAAAATAAATTTATTAGGGTTGGTTGAATTTGATCATCTGTCTGACTAAAACAACAGATCAAACCACCCATGGAATGCATGAACCCACGCAAGGACAAAATAAATCTCCATTGCAGAAGACTAGGGGTGTAAACGAGCCGAGCCGAGCTTGGCCAGGCTCGGCTAGGCTAGTTAAGCTCAAAAGCCAGGCTCGGCTCGGGCTCGGGCTCGAACCAGGCTCTGCTCGGCTCGGCTCGGCTCAGTCAGGCTCGGCCAGGCTCGCGAGCCTTATCGAGCTCGAATTATATTAATTTTACACCCCTCATTTTCCCTGGACAGCCCTATCTAGTGTTTTTTTACTACTCTTTTTACACTAGGGGGTGGTCCAAGTAACAAATGGGGTTTCAAAAAAGAAGTGACATATTTTGCCTCCCCCTTTCACTCCCTAGACAACCCTTTTAGTGTATATATTAATATATAATATATATATTTAAACATATTAAATTCTTAACGAGCCTTAACGAGCCGAGCCGAGTCGAGCCTGGCCTAACTCGGGCTCGGCTCGTTAAGCTTAACGAGCCGGCTCGTTAAGGATTCGAGCCGAGCTCGAGCGAGCTTCCGAGCCCGAGCCAAAATTGACACCCTTACAGAAGACATATTAGCTATTAAAAATATGGTTTCTTTTAGTCAATTGAAAAGCAATATGGATTTTCGTCAAGAACGATGTCTTGAAAAAAAAAAACCCAAGACTTTTCATATATATAACTCAAGCTTCTTCTAAGTAGAAAACAGAAGAGAGGGTCTCTTCCAATTGCACGCTATAGAACTTTAAAGCAAGCCCACCATGTCGGACAACAACGGGTTCTCCGGAGATGATCAAGGCAAAAACCAGTACGGCATAAGTAGCAAAATCTTGCTCGCCTCCATCACCTGCTTGTTCTTCGTCGTCGTCGTCGTCGTCATACTTCATATCCACGCGAGGATCGTCCTCCAACGCCAAGCTAGACGGAGAGCCACACTTCTTCAGATGAGCCTCGGCGTGACAGTAACACACACACATGGTGTGCAACCCATGACGGGGCTCGACCCTTCGGTTATCGAGAAACTGCCCATGTTCATCTACAAAAGAACTGATGAATCGGGGGTCGAGTGCGCGGTTTGCTTGGGTGCGTTAGAGGAAAATGAGATGGTTAAAGTTCTTCCAAACTGTAAGCACACGTTCCATGTGCAGTGTATTGATATGTGGTTGGATTCCCATTCTACGTGCCCAATTTGCCGAAGTGGGGCGGAGCCTCGAGGCGAAGTTGAATCGGGTGAGTCAACAACAGTGAGTGCATCTGCTCCTCCACTGGATTTGGGGATGAGTTCGGAGGGTACATCGGATACCCCGGAACAATCATCAAAGGTAGGTGGGTCTGGAATTCGGAGCTCGTTTAGGAGGATGATTAGTCTCACTAGAGAAAGGTCTGGGAGGAGAGTGCAAACATGCGGGCAAGGTGATGCCTTAGAAGATTTAGAGAGGCAATGAATTTGGGCATGAAAGAAAAAGAAAAACAATCTCTCTCTCTCTCTCTCTCTCTCTCTCTCTCTCCCTCTCTCTCCCCTTTTCTTTGTTTTACAATTATAATTTCTCCTTAGTGTGTACATAATGATAATACAGTTGGGGCGCTCTCTAATATTTTTTTTTGAAAGAAATGCTCTCCAGTAATGGCTTCTGAATTTTGAGATTGCGGTTGTAGTTTTACAAAAAGTACCTTGGGGCCCACATCACAGGATAATCCAAACTGTTAATTCTCATTAGGACTGTACATTATAGAAATTTGGATGGGAGAGTTAGGAACATTCAAAGGAGATGGATTTACAGGGAACAGCCTACTTATGTTGTGGCCCAACAAATGAATGGATTGGATCATCCTTTAAAGTGGGCCCACTGTAATTCTATAATGGATGAACGGTTTTAAATTTTTGTTTTAATTATTGCAATGGATGTTCTTCTCTCTCTCTCTCTCTCGGCAAAGGGATCTTTGGATTGTAGGTCACAAACGGAGTTTTTGTTAAGGACTTTTGGCTTTTCCTGGTTGAATGTGAACAATTTGATACTTGAGTAGTTTAACAAGCCATCAACTCGATTGTTATGACTTTCCAATGGGGACTTTTGGCTTTTTCCTGGTTGAATGTGAACAATTTGACATTTGATTAGTTTAACTAGGGGTGGCCAGAACCGAACCAGAACCGAACCGGAACCGAACTGTAAAAAAATATTTTTGGTCCGGTTCGGTTCCACTGATGAAGAACCGAACTTATTCGGTTCGGTTCCGGGTCTAATGTTCTCGGTTCGGTTCCGGAACCGAAGAACCGAACTTTGAATATATATATATATATATATATATATATATATATATATATATATATATATATATATATATATATATATATAATATTTTTATATTTCTATTATACATATACTTAATAATATAAATTACTTATAATATTAATAAGTAATAGTTAATACTATTCTTATAATAAGAAAGTAACTTATATTATAACTTTAATTAAAAGTTTTTATAAATTATAATTAATAATTAATAATTAGCCATTAGAACCGAAGAACCGGACCGGACCGAACCGATTATGTTCGGTTCGGTCCTACTGTGTAATACGGTTCGGTTCGGTTCTTACGGTTCATGGAACCGAGAACCGAGAACCGAAAAAAAAGGAACCGAGAACCGAGAACCAAACCGGTTGGCCACCCCTAAGTTTAACAAGCCATCAACTCAATTGTCATGACTTTCCAATGGGTGTGGTAATTTCTAGCCATTCATTGTAGGCCTGACCAATTCTTTTCTTGGTTGTTTTTGGTAGGTAAGCTCGAATCGAACCTGCGACCTCAATATTGACAAACAAAGCCTTAAAACCAATGAGCTAAAGGCCCCAATCCCTTATCTTGACCAATTACAGTTGGGACCCGGGTAGAGCTTAACCTTAAAAGCTAGCTGTTAAGGGGAGGGTGCCCAAATCCTTATAAGCCCATCCACATCTATCCACTATATCGATGTGGGATCTTTGCTTTCACGTAGAATCCCCAACATTCTGATCCCAATGTAGGCACCAATCGGTTGCTAATGGGCTTAAGAGGCTTTGGGTTGATAACAGGAGCTTAGTGTCCAAGCTAAAAGCTCACCGAAAAATGGGGCCGGTTAAGATCTTATGAACAATTTTTAATTCCAATGGGCCTTTATTTTCATATATATTTAATTATCATTTTGTCTATAGTTAAACCTAAATAGATATAGATCTATAGCCAAAATGTAATTTGGGCTTTGTTTGGGCCTTTTTCTATTTTATTTTTTTGAACGATTTAGTTTGGCCTTTTCTTTTCTTTTTGAAATATAAAAGTTTGGGCTTTTTTCTTTTTTCTTTTTCAAAATTGACAAATATATGCATACCAGCAAAATTTACAATGGGGACCAGTAGTCCCACCAGATTTACATAGTATGAATTACCCAGGAGCATTCTCCTTGGCCCAAAAGAAAACCCATTACACTTACATTACCCAATAGCCTTAACTGTATCTAGTCAAACAAAAAATTCCATATTGTGGGGCCTCCCAAGTCAAGATCATGACCTGCCACATCACGCAGACTTCTCCACCACATTTCGAATTCGATTTTCAAAAATCCCGCTCAAAAGCCTAGAGCTATCATGCGCCCTCACCGTGTACAATAGCCAACCACCGAACAACATCGTCGGAACTCTGGCAACCTCCACCTCCACCTCGCACCACCACCAATCACCGCAGTCACCACCTCCCGTCTCACCTCCGTTACCTCATCAAAAATCATCTCTGCCGGGGGAGTCTCAGCCATCACCACCGTCATCAAGATCTGGCAACCTCCATTGCCACTAGCCACCACGCCCGCCCTCAAGCCACCACCCATGATCTTGATTCCGAAAACCACAGCCTCCTACCGTCAAACCCATCACCCCATTGCTAACCGGCAACCCACAGCCTCACAGATCCTCCACGGCCCCTGGATCCGGTAATCCACAGCCTGAAAAAATAAGATCATTCCGCCTATAGCCGGCCTTCCACGGCTCCGGATCCAGCAACCCATGGCCTTTCATGGCCTCTGACTACCTCCGGGGTTTTCCTTGGCTCCGGATTCAGCTTCACGGCTTTAGATCCAGCCTCCACGGCCCCTGATCTGGCCTCCACAACCCCAGATTTAGCCACCACGGAAAAACCATACTCCACATCTGGCCCCCATAGTTCTATGTCCGACCTCTACGGCTCATCTTTTGCCAGCAATTGGGAGAGGCGAGAAAGAAATGACGAGACTCAAAAAATACAAACGAAGAGAGGGAGACGAGAGAGAGAGAGCCTCCCTCCCTAGGGCTTCCATCGACCTAAGGAGGGAGCCTTGCATATCGCTTTTTTTTTCAATTAAACAAGGCCCATTTAGAGTCCACAACGACCTGAGAACTCCCATATGAAATTCTGCTACTCTCATATTGGTGCAATCTATAGGTGTTGTTCTCCATAGGGATAGCAAGGCCCTGATAGCAAATCCCAATGATTTATTCAAGACAAAATAATCCAAGCCGGGTAGTCAATCCAAAGGATTTATTCAAGACAGACAAAACAGGATCTCGTTTTGCTAGCACCCCTCATACTAATAAAAGAAAACTTGGTGGCTCACCGAGGTTTAAAAAACCTTATAAATGTTAAGTTTTCTCTAACTATTAAATACCGTATAAAGGTAAATTTCTTTATAGCTAGTAAACATCTTATACTTGTAAAATTTCTTTAGGCTACTGATTTTGGCAGAAAAATCTACAACCCCATATTGAATAAATACAAAGATAATTGACATTTTTTCGGCCTAACGTCTCTTCAATACCTCCTAAATGGCCTACCTTACTAGAAGCCATAAAGGGGATGGATCAGACCATCTGAGAGCTAGAAAAGACCATCTACAAACCCACTGTCTAACAGATGACAAAGATTGGGAAAAGCCATATATTCTTTTGAATTTATTGGAAAATTGATGCAGCTGTTAACATTAACAGAGCTATGATTAGGAGTGAGGCGCACTTGAATGCAATGGGACTGTTATTTAAATCTGCTCCAGCAGGCCCGACGACTCCATAAATCGCCCCTGTTGCAGTACCAGTAAAGCTCCCGTTCCTCGCCGAAGTGCTAAAACAACAACTCATACAATTACAACATGTTCTATAACAAGAAAATATGGCAAGCAAGCATATATTTAAATTTAAAATTTACAACTGATTTGGGTCTCAGGCAAAAACTCGGCCAAGGTAAAACCGAGTCGGCTCGGGCATGTCAATGGTTGACACGACACGATCAATTTTTCATTAACTCGGACTAGTCAAGTAAGTTTTTTCATTGACTCATACGAAAAAGTTCGAACTCAGATGAGAATTAATAATGAAAAAGAACTCCATGAAAAGGAATAGCTTTCACAGGTTGAATAGCTTTCACAGGTAGGGAGAGTGCACCCCACAAGAAGCAGTGGCCTACCCACTTGGGTTATGTCTAACGTTGTCTCTGCACTTTGACAGCCGTCCAATCAAGATCAGAGAAATGAGCAGATGCAGTGAAGGGACTCCACACTAGGGCTGCAACTTGAGCCGGGTTTTACCCGACCCGCATCGACCCGACCTGAAAATAGCTTGGGTTGGGTTCAGGTTTCATGGGTTTCGGGTCGAGCCGGGTTGAGCATTCAAAAGCCCGCATGAATCTCGGGTCGAGCCGGGTTTGAAGGGGCCCGACCCGACCCGAGTTACATAAGTTATAGTATGTACATTTTTTTCTATTGTTAGTTAAAAGCTAAAAGTGAAAACCCACGCACCCACTGTTATTGTATGTGAGTGTAATTTCTCGTTCTATGAGTTGAGTTGATTCAAGTGTTTGATTCAGCATTGTTTGATTGTAATTACAACATTGTTTGATTACAGCATTGTTTGATTCAAGTGTAATGTGAGTGTAATTTCTGCTTCTATGAGTTGAGTTGCCTTGCCAAACAAGAATTTTCCTTAAAAAATTGTGTCAACGTGAAAAAACCCGACCCGAGATTTATCATGGGTGGGGCCAAGTTTGGGAATCGTGGGTTTTAAAAAAAAAAACCCGACCCGCCCGACCCGAGTTGCAGCCCTACTCCACACTAAACGTTAAGTTAAGATTTAGATGATTCGAAAGGACCTATCTAAACTAAAGAGACCAACGTGAGTCATAGTTACGAGTTATGACATGTATGAGTCTGACCTTGGACGGTCCGTACAGTGGCCCTACTACACAGACCGAACAATCTTAACCATCCGATCCATGGCCTTCGAATCAATGGTTTAGAAAATTCGAACAAACTCCAGTGCACAATCAACAGTCTAAAAATAGTATCCGTATAAATTAAAGAAACGCACCTGGATGGAAATACGCAGCTCCCGTGACCTGTAAATATACAAAACAAAAACTCATCCCATTTCAGAAGCAATAGGAGTTTCAATACCAAGCGTATCGCCGATACTCAACATGCATCGGCCGATACGGGTCTGAGAAAGCCTGTAAAAACCCTAATCAGAAAGAGAGAAAGAGCGTACTAGGATTCAAGGAAGTGAGTGCCGCGGTACCACTGAAGTCACAGCTTTGTGGGCTCAACCCATTTCTGAGGTAATAATCATTGAAGGCGTAGGAAGCGAAAGATTGAATGTCAGTGGGGTCGGAGCATGAGCCCCCTTGCTGGATGGGCCGACAATCGGACCCTCCCGCCCCACAAGCCCAATCTAATGCCGACTGTAACGCGGCATCTTCCGCGTTATTCTTCGCCACGCACCAAAGATCCGGAGTGGCCACCGTTTTATCGGATTCGAGAGCTTCTCTCGGTTTTAGAGAGAGGTTAGGGTTAGGGTTAAGGATTTGTTCAGAGTCGGGGAAATTTGGGGGCAATGCGAGGACGGAGAAGATGGGGATGGAAGAAAAGAAGAAGAGGAGGAGATAAAGGGTCGCCATTAGAAGAAAAGTAAGGAAAAATGGAGGTCTGGAAAGAATATAGCCGTTTAGTGTAATGGGTTTTTAATGAAATGTAATGCTTTTATTAAAACAGGGGAGATTGCTGGTTTTAACAGGGGAAACGTTTTTGTCATTTTATACTTGTTTAAGAGCCTATATGGGTTTCAATTTGGGGATAGTGGGAACAAGACTGACCGGAAAGTTGGGTATTCTTATAGACTTATAGGAGAAGGGAGTGTTCGTATCAGTTTAAAGGTGAAAGGGAGGGGTAATTTGGTCAGATGGGAGGAGTACAGCTGTAGTGCTAAGATCAGTTCAGCGGAATCCGTGGGATGATGTCTCGTGTCTCTTGGGAATGAGGTGGCAATAAAAATAAGGAAAAATTACATTTACACCCCCTCTAGTTTCTGACACATCCACCTCCACCCATATAGTTTAAAACGCGACAAATACACCTTGTAGTTTCAATTTGTTTAAGGTAGGCCCCCTCAGCTGAAGGTTCGTCCATAGATTAAAGGGTTAGGATGATCCGATGGAGCTGATTTTTTGGGCACACCCTATCTATGTCAGGACCCATCAAATGAACGCTTTGGATCATCCATGATTTTTTGGCAGTGTTTGGATTTGGGCACCCACATTATTTGAATGATCCAAAGCATTCATTTGATGGGTCCTGACATAGATAGGATATGCCCAAAAAATCAGCTCCATCGGATCATCCTAACTCTTCAATCTATGGACGAACCTTCAGCTGAGGCGGCAAACCTTAAACAAATTGAAATTACAGGAGTGTATTTGTCACATTTTAAACTATAGGGGTGGAAGTGGATATGTCAGAAACTAGGGGGGTGTAAATGTAATTATCCCTAAAAATAAAAAGAGAAAGGAAAGGAAAGGCAAAAGGGAAAGAAAAGAAAATAAGCGGAGAAAAAAAAAAGTGTTCTTTTGGAAAAGAAAAGGAAAAGCGTTGGATCGTCATCTTCTACAGTTCTACTCCCGTGACGGAAAGCTTTCCGTCGAATTCCCACAGATAGTCGGAAACCAATTGAACACGAGTGACGGGCATCATATTCACTTCTAGGATACACACACGAATACACGATACATCTCGTATATCTTATGGGCCCCAATTAGACTGGATCATCAACTAAAGTGGCCCCACATGCGAAAACGTACTGAATGTTACTATTTTCAAAAACAATATTATTTGGTCATTTCCACAACTTACGCTATTTAGTTGGTAAAAATTCTATGGATATGTCAGAAATTAAATTAGTTCTTTATAATAAAGAACTCCTGCAATCCAAACAATATCCTTAAAAGTAACCTATGCGCTATAAGCTCCATTGCTGATGGCGCATGTTAGCGTAGGCCCTTTAATCTGTCCCATACAAGACTGGGTCTCACCTAGTCCCATACCTAGGCAGGCCGCACTTAGGATGCGTAACGAGTACATGCCCCACATTGAGAGAGGGAGCTCATGTCAAGTTCACATGTTTAGGTTTGACTCCAGAACAAGCTATATACACAGGAAAAAAAAAAGATTAATTACTATCAAGATGATGAAAAAAAGATGCACTGTCATACTTATTGGGAAAAATGCCAATTATACATAAGGATATATAAGCTTTGGTAACATCTCAAGCCAAAGACACTCATGCTAAAATCTACTATAGACAAAAAAAAGTAGGAAAATAAAATTTCGGTACATAGGACTCACCATCACCCACTTTCATAGTTGCTTTGTGTTTTCAAGAGTCTACGACCACCCGAAAACATAATCAAGAACATAAACCAGCACTAGAGACAGCGGGTAGAACAGGTATGCTATAGAACATGTCCAAAGTGGGAACGTGGTACGGAAGCTACCAAATAGACCCATTACAATGGAAACAATAAGAATGACTAGCACTTCGGCCGAGAAGTCCCACGTCAAGTCTCGCACGTATACAAGAGCCAAGAACACAGCCAAACAAAGGATATTATTCATGGTCGCCGCACCGTAGATCTGTAGAAACAACGACAAATGGAAGGAGTCAGCCAACACTTTTAGTTAGTGAATCTGTATCACACGTATACATGTACTGATCATATATCTTAACAGGTATGCATTGAGAGATCAGAAGTGAGTAAATAACTTGATGGTGATGTAATGATCTGATTAACTCAATGAAACCCTACATTACTGGTACTGATTAACCTCATTCTTTCTTTCTTTTTCCGAGTGACAACAGCTACCTCATTCGTATTCTTTAAAACATGAAAAAAAATATAACGTCTAGTTCTTTATAAATAAGTTTCATTTAGAACAATAGCCAATCTCCATGATCCATAACCTCTTCACAGCACCCAACCAATCATGTCCAACTAATCCCCTTTCAATCCATAGAGATTTACCTAAATCCTTTTTAAAGATGTGCAGCCCTGGCAAGAGGGCCCTTGCCTTTGGCTTTGGTAAAATCAGCATTTACAATTGACTTGGAGTAAGCCAAAATAAGCTCCTCCCTATCATATCTACTAACACTTTCGATCCTGATTGAGCCCCGACTACCCCGATTACCAAACAAGCACCCATTGAAGTTTAACTTGACTACATTACACGTGGGAAGGCCCATTTGGCAGTTCTCTTGTCCTTCTACATCCTCATATTCCAAATTTCGATCCATGTGTAACAAATCTTGCGTTGAAAGCCCACAACAGTCCATTTTCACCAAAGCCAAACTCATCAATCTGTTTTATTATCTCTATAAAATATGAAATGTATCATCAACGAAGTGGAGATGATATACTCCACACTCTCCCCTCATCTCTACATGAAAAGGCCACTCCACCCCTCTTCTAAGAAGCCCACTCAATGCCTCGCCTATCATAGTAAAGAGTAAGGGGGAAAGATCTCCTTGATAAGACCTTTAGAGCTCTAAAAGAAACCCATTGGACTACCATTCACCAGTAAAGACCAAAGAAAAGGAAGGATTACAAATACACTCCCCCATCCAACTCCCGCTATAAAACCCAATTTCGCCATAAGGAAACCTCAGAAATCCCAACCAACATGATCGTGAGCTTTTTGTCCATGTGGATCTTACGAACCACCCCAATTATGTCTTCCCTCTTCAACGATTCAAGGCATTCATAGCCAATGAACAAGGAATCTAAATTTTGCCTCTCCACAGTTTGCCCCTTCCATGACTTGAACACAGGACGTGGTAGCTGCTCTTATACCAGTTGATATGTGCTGACTGGTTTATTCACAAAACAAGAATTCTTTGAGGGACGTCAACCTCTTAAGAAACCAATATGAAGATCCAGAAATTGCTTCATTTCTACGAAATCAACTATGTAAATACCAATATTATATGCTGAACCACAACTCCTAAAATCACTCTACTTTATCCCTATCTATAGACCAGCTGATAACAAATAAAAACTAACAGCAACTACAGCTTGAGATGACTAATTCTCCAAAACTCTTATTGATAGACATGCCCTTACTCCTAACAAATAGAAGCTAAAAACCTGGGAGGACTCATTCCCAAGGACACGCATCACAATACTGCTAAACCAGGTTTTGTCTCTCATGCTTGCATCAGTGGGACATGTTGTCCGGTCTGACGAAATCTTGTTTTTCCACATTAATAAAACTGTTACCTTTAAAAAAACCTATCTCAATTATGTAGATGACTGGGTTGAGGAGCGTCTCGAGATTCAGGACATTGTAGATGATATAACTAGTAAATATGGTCCTGTAGGGCCAAGACAGATAGGTTTTGACAAAATGGGTGGTCCTTGTTATTTTGCTTGGATTACATCAATAAAAATTCTTAATTATTAGTTAACCATCTCACTACATTTAATGCCTATAGTGAAGGTTAAATGTGGGAGAAGATGAGAGAGCACCGCTTAAGATGGTTTGGGCTATCCAATGTAGGCTAGGCCTTTGGATGCTCCAATGAGAAGAAGTGACTTGTGCCAAGTTGATGGAGTAAAAAGAGGTAGGGGCAGACCGAAAACAACTTGGGTAGAAACAGTGAGGAAAGACTTGATGGCTAGGAACATAACAGAGAACATTACCTTAGATAGGAGAGAATGGAAGAAAATGATCCATGTAGACGAACCCAACTAGTGTCAGGATTAGACTTAGTCAATTTGAGCGGAGTAGATTCTTTCACCTTTCATGAAAATTTTCTAAAGGATTCATTAGCTGACCCCAACTAGTTTGGGACAAAGGCTTAGTTGAGTTGAGTGAAGGTTAAACTTTTTACTGTGTAGCTCATTTGTCAACTTCTTCAATTCATAGTAGTAGACATTTAGGCCCCGTTTGGATACGGGGATTTTAGAATCCAGGTTTTTAGTTTGAAAGCAGTGTAAAAGAGGGTTCACAATCAAGCTGTTGTATGCTGTCCTGGCAGTGTTTCTTGGATTTTAAGTAAGAAAATCAGATTTTAGGAATCTCAAGATGGGGGAGAGGTTTCTAAAACCTGGTTTTCTTACTTTAAATCCAAGAAACGTTGTCAAGACAGCATACAACAGCTTGATCATGAACCATCTTTTACACTGTTTTCAAACTAAAAACCTGGATTCTAAAATCCCCGAATCCAAACGGCCCCTTAGGGATGCAGAGACATTAGAAATCACTGAACTAAGGATTATGAATTCCAAACAGACGTGGCAATATAAGGGGAACAATACATTATACAAGTCTAGAGAATAAAATAATAATAATTAAAGACAACAAAGAATAAGTTAAGCATGAGATCGTGAGGCACTAGCATACACTTCTAAGGCTTGATATGGTGTAAATTCTAAACAACTTGAATAGGAAACCAATGAATGGATTCAGATAGAAAAAGAAGCTGGAGCTGGAATGATTAATGTTCACTTTTCTTTATTTTATTTTCTGTTAGTTTTGTATTTATTGGCCATTGTAACAAACTAAGCTTGCAAATAAGTTAGATTTCTTGTCAGGTTGACAGTGCCAATCTGTAAAGTTATTGTCAGATTGGCTCATAAATAAATGCTAGAATGTACAAATTTAAACTTACAAAAATACCTCCCTGATAGCCCACTCCAGTAGTGATCACTAAACTAGGCTATATACAACAAGCTAATTATACTAGTTAAGTAAGTCAAGAAAATCGGGGTAGCAATTTGCAGGGATGGTGGTGGCAAATGCTCATCTAGATGGACCATCCATCTTTTTAAAACCACAATACTCCTGAATATATTTCTGTGAGAGGTTTAAAGTTTATGTAAGCCACCCCCTGTTCCTATCAATTGTGATGAATGTGTCGGTGTAATCACAAGAATCTGTGAAATAAGATTCTTTAAAGCATAAAATCACATGCAATTAATCACCTACGCTATTTCAACAGATGCCCAAACAAAAAGTACAAAACTGCGAGAGAAACAAACCTCAGAGAATGTTAAGGAAGAACTCCTTTGCGTTTTCCGGCTGGCAAAAATAATTGCAGTGACAGCCTCAGCAGAGTTAGTAAACATTGGCATTGCGATAAATGAGATGAAGAATGAAGGTATACTCGTAGCAGTGGAGAAATTGTCAACAGCATCCACAAGAGGATCTGAAACTACAGCCGCAATGACAGTCCCCAAGAGCAACAATAATACCGCTTTAACGCAGATCTGGGTGGGATTATCAACCCCCTCAACAGCCTCATCACTATTATCAACCAGCATATCACGGTCTTCCTTTGTTTTCTACATATGCATTAAGACACAATAAAGTGGCATGCTGAAGAAGTTCAGACCAAACCTTGTGTGAAACAACCAATTACTCCAAAAGCTTACGCTGTTGGAGAAGGCGTTATTTAATCTTTTATACTATAACACTCCCCCTTATGTGTGGCCCCCTCTTTCTAGGGTTGGCCTACACGTGGCACATGTGGTGCCTCTTTTGGGTTTGGCCATTGCATGTGGATTTTTGCTACCAAGGAGATTTGAACTCAGACTTTTGGCTCTGATACCATGTGAAACAACCAATTACTCCAAAACCTTAAGCTGTTGGAGAAGGCATTAATTAATCTTTTATACTTTAACACCTTGGAAAGAAATACCTTGAGGCAGCTTACCTGATGAAAGTCATTTGCAAATTTCTTTGAGTAATTACCAGGATTAGGAACAGAGCGCTTAGCATCGTCAAGCCATTTTTTTATTCCTTTCAAAAACTCATCCTCATCAATAGACCCATTGCGAGACGTATCAAATTCATCCATTATCTTTTGTACAGCATCATTCTGGTCCAAATCAATCTCTTCAAAATGTATCCCTATGATCAGTGCACTTAGCTCTGAAGGTGATACCGATCCATTTTTATTCTGATCGATTCTTTCAAATAATCTGTAGTTACAGAAGGGAAATAATGACCAACCATAGCACGCTATAGAATGTCCAAAGTTGCAGAAAATACATAATAAAGACTTACTTTTTTATAACAGGATAATTAGGTTCACCGGTATCGGTGAGGAGCTTTCCTAGTGCATCCCTTTGCCAATGTTTTAACATTCCTGATATTACATGTTTATGCCTTGCATATGCTAGTTTTCTCCTCTGAATCCAAGGTTGAAAGATCTGCAGGATACTCGAAAGGAAACACATAAGAATAAAAAAAAACCATATCAAAGAGAACACACACACACTATGTGTGTGTGTAAGTTTCTGCGCATGTGGATATTTTCTGAAAACTCATCTGTAATTTAATAAATACCAAGATACACCGGATTTTAATTTGCTAAATGGTAAATTACCTGCTTTAGGCATGGATTTCCAAATATGAACTACTTAGGATCAGACTGTTATGGTTATTAACCTATAATGTTAATAAAGCTTACGCATTGCTTATGTGATGCTGAATTCCATGATAGAGGTGCCAATGTATCTCACACACACATTAGACCTATTGTCTGTTTGTTGAATGGACATCCAATGGCATCTAGGCTATCCCAGTTTGTCACCCTCCTTGTGTCAAAATACGTACTATGGATGACAAAACAGACACAGGACCTTTTGCTGATATCCAAACCCCTATTTTGCCTGAGGGTGTAGCTACGCTCTCGACATTGGAATTATTTTCGATGGAGATCTGGTGAGAGATAATAAGAGATATCTTATTGTTATTCAGAAAATCAAATTAACGCTCGATAGTGGCAGAGAGTTGTACTCCCACACCATCTGTATATCAACGAAATACAAAACCTCTAATTGGAAAATTTGATTCTTTTTTAATTGTGTGCCCATTTAATCTCCTTCATGTCATGCAATGAATTTTGCTCACAGGCTGCGTAAGGTCTCGACTAGGCAAGAAACCCTTGAAAAAACTAAGGTGCTTGCCTGGAGCACCTTTTGACATATTGGATACAATACAATCTGCTGGACACCATTCATTGCCAGGATGTTGACCTTTTGCTTTTGAAGAACGGATGAGACTAAGAACACATAGGCGTGAGAACATATTGTTCATAAATGTGTGGCCCTGACATTTTTGGAATGCATTTGAGAGCCATTCAAGAACAATACTTTGAAGCTCACACTTATCCTATAACTGTCAAATTAGTTTAAAATTAGTTCAAGGGACAATACTTGGGACAGTTATAAATTGCACAGATTTCAATATACACAGAATACTCATAAAACAATAAAGAATGAAGAAAGTTATATTCACTTCAACATTACATGCTTATTAATTTAACACTGAATTTGTTTTACTTTCTTCATCGTACATACATCACACATGACAAACAACAAAACTAGTTTTTGGATTTAGTAATACCACGAGTAAAATGGGTTACTTGAATGGATTTCAATTTCCACCGAAATCGACACGAAATGACCGAAATGTTTCCGTTTACATCCCTACCAAAACCGAAATGAAAACAACTGAAATGCATAAACCAAAACCGTAAGTGTAATAGTGATATAATATATCAGTATGTATTACATAATTATATTTTGAATTACATATGAAATATGGTGCATGTACTATGTATAAATATTTATATGAATTACATGTGAAAATTATTATCGTGCATGTCACTAGATGTTCGATGTTTTTAAACCATTATGTATGGTTGTGTTGCTTATGCGATGATTTCTAAGTATGTATTTGTACTTATTCTAGCCTTCCCTGAGATTTCATCTTTAAATTCTATCATTTGCATGTCTCCATATGTTTATGTGATTTTACAGGATTTCCACTGAAATTTCCAAATGAAACAGAAACGGAAAATCGAAACCAAAACCAAAACCAAAATTTAAAACTTGTTTACCTGATAGAGGCAATAAGAAAGTAGGAACACAATGGAAACGGTGAGAGAAATCAAGATTGCTATACGACTTCCGGATGATGAATTGAAAATCTGTGGTACTTGCACAATGATAAATGGGACCACAGATATAACCATGATCCTTGCAGCATAACTCGTCCACACGTCAGTAGTAACACCTGACCCTGCAAAAATGAAAAAAAAAATGTGTGGATTATTTTGTCATCCATCTAGAATTAGAAGCAGAAAGGTAGCTCAAATTACAGACTAATCTCTGCAAAAACAATTTTAAACCTTAGAAGCTCTTTCTGAAAAGGTCAAGTTCAATAATTGATGTAAAAGAAATCTCATCTGCATCAAAGAAATCAAAGAATAAAAAAAAAAGATCAAGGCAAGAAGAAATTAGAAGCTGATTTTTGGCTGCAGTCCCAAAATCATGTCCTAAATTCAGATAACTATGCAGAACCCCACATTCAAGCATATAAGTTGAAACTTGGTGTGGAAGATCATCATCAACTCAGCGAACTAAGGGTCAAAATTGGTGCAAAATGAATCCTGTTTGATATAGGGCTGGTTTGTTGAATACTTGAATCTTATTGGCCAATGGATTATATTAATTCTGATTGGTTCAATTTCAAATCCTTCAATCCTATTGGCCAGAGTGATCAATCATGATCCAGATAAGAGAGAAAGTGGGAAGAAATTACAGGGCTCTTTAAAATAATAATATTTATTGTTTGATGATTATCTCAAATTGGCATTATAAATACAAGAAGGGCAAAACGTTGTGTATACTTTTCAACTTCCAAAAATGATTTTTCACCTCCAGAGAAAATAAGAGCCCAAATGTTTTCACCTTCTAGTTCTAGTTTCTTCCCAAAAGTTCTGCAGTTTAGTTTTCCATCAATCCCTTCTTGTTCTAGATTAGATCTAGAATCCTCCATTGCCTGTCACAATCAAAGGGAGCCACCACTTCCACTTTTGGGGACTTCGTGCTTGAGAAGCGCAGAAACCAGACGAGGAGTTAATCAAGCAGAGACTATCCGATTGGTATAATTTCTATCCTTATGTGTTTTTTACTTTGATCATCATCATGAATCTAGTAATCTAGGATTTCTGGGATTTAAAATAAGGGAAATGTTTTTGTTTTCATGGTTTCCACAGCATCTTCCACTGCGCCTGGATCCCTTCGTTTAACACTTAAAGTTTTAGGACCATTGGGAGAATAAATGACATCGTGACTTCTTTTGTAACAGCATCCACATCCTTTGGCTATAATTGAAGCTCTCGCGGACTCTATCGAACTAGTCTTCTTTTCCATGCGTACTGAATAAAGATCATCACCAACTTTATTCTCGTACAATGCATATGAGATAAATATCGTCAAAATCAGCTTTGTATGATGATATTGCTCTAATTTTGTGCCCTCCGTAGAATGTAACAGCAATGATTGTTCCGGTACGAACACCTAACTTTGATGCAACATGTGGAGTCTCTAAGGCTAGAAAACATGCATGTAAATCTCGGTGAGTACGATCCACGCAATCATAATGGGACTGCAACTGTTCAAATTTGCTGTTTAAGTCTTCCAACAACTCAACTATTCAATCGAGATTGTATCTTGATGGCATGTTTCCAACCTGAGCTCTGATACCATACCAAATTTGATGTAGGATGTGGTACGAAACATATGTAGGACGGATCTATGGGACACTAGGAGTGAAAACAATGGGTGAAACTAGGGTTTTGAATCCAAAATATGTGATTACATTGAAAAAAAATATTACCTCTAGGTGCATGCAAGGGTTTTGGACAAGATTCAAGGGTGCGCCCATCTCCTACCTGCATTTTGCCTACCATTGCCAATCCCCCCTTAAAGCTCGGTTAGATGCAGTGCTGGTTGAGTTTCCTTGGTGTTGTCCTGGCTGCTAATGGTCGTTTCTATGTCGATTGTCCTTGTTATTTTTCTCCATTATCTTTGAGAGGTTCTTCTTTTGGTCTTTTGGTTTCTATGTATCTCTGTTTTTGTTTCCCTCTGCCTGTAGAGGGGGTGCATCTCATGATCTTCATGCTTTTCTTTTTTATTAATTATTCTGGTAGGGGTCTTGCCTGACCCCAGCTTACCCATAAAAAAAAAAGATTCAAGGCTGCATGGATTATGGCGAGAAACAAGGAAAAAAATAAGGTTCTGAAATTTTAGCCAGGGGAAATGAATATTTTCAGTTCCTGGCCAGATTGTGTAGAAGTAACCAAAAAAAAGGAGAAAATAAGAGAAACGTAGATTGCAAGTAATGAAGACACATGATGCTTATCTCAAGGCATCCCACTAAGAGTTTTCCTTCACATCTCACCAAAAGAAGGAGATTATGTTTGAATCAAACTATCAATACTCTAGACATCGCATCCAGGTTTCAGGCTTCACACCTTGGAGAAGATCAAAGCGTTGCACCTTGAGGATGAAGGCTTCACACAATCACACCTACAATTTTGCAAAGAAGCAAAGAACCCTGCTTTTCATTCATTCATTCCATCATAGAAAAGTGCCCCCAGGCTTACCACATATAAGAAAAATAAGAGAACTGGAAACTTCTAAAAACCTAATACTAAAAAAGGGCGGCCCAGCGCACGAGGCTCCCGCCATTGTGGGGTCTGGGGAGGGTTAGATGTACGCAGCCTTACCCCTGCTTTGCAGAGAGGCTGTTTCCGTGACTCTAACCCGTGACCACGAGGTCATAATGGAGCAACCTTACCACTGCACCAAGGCTCGCCCTCTTGCTAATACTTTTGGACTAAAATACCCTCTGGTGAGTTAAAACTATCCCCACTTAAAATTTTTGTAATACATGTGAGTGACCTATTTAAAACACTCATAACTCAAAAAACTAAAGTATTTTGGTAGGAAAAGACTGTGGCACTCCTTCAATAACTTATAAGGGACATAAAAGACAACTAAAGGACATATAAAAGTTAGAACATAGTCCTTGGAACGGTCCCCATTAGTTGGACATCAAACTCAACACAAGCAATCTCAACTCTCTCATAAGTCACAACCCTAGAATTGAAATTTTCAAACCAAGCCTATAGAGCCTATCTCAGGCCATATAATGCACAATGAAGACAACATGATGCTATGAATGAGGTAAATCAAAAGAAAACTTCATATATACCTAAAAAAACATCTCCATTAAGAGGCATTTTCCACCAAGAAACTGAAACAACAGTAAAGGAGATCCTTACTGAAGTTGGGCCTTATAGTGAAGAGAACCATTAAAGTGAGTCTTAACCTTATAGACTCACTAACACCCAATAGCATTCTTCCAGTTTAAGAGATACAAGATCCCAAGTACGTATTGAAATCTCCTTGGCCATAGCATGCTACCAATGGGAAATAAAATAAGTCTCACGGTAACATTGGGGTTCATAAAAGAACAATTGTAAGAAATGACTGATAATTTGATGACATTATCATTGAGGGATTCGATGCTCATCTCCAGATATCTGCACTGAACAGATAATTTCAGGTCAGCACCCATGGAATGTGGATTGAGAGCAGTTGAAAAGTCGTAAATCATAACAACAATAGCTCTCCTTGAGTAGGCTTGGGTGATAGGACCAGAAGACACCAAGCGTAGTAGAGGAAACATAGCAGAAAGTCGCCAAGGACTTTCTGGTGGTACAGTGGAAACCCTCGATGAAACAGGAATCATGAACTATGAAACCAGGAAACATGAACTATGAATGTGAATCATAAGAAGTCCACTGAGCAACTAAAACCATTATATATATAGAGAGAGAGAGAGAGTGTGTGTGTGTCAAGTTGTTTTCCTTTCAAGCTTGAAGAAACCAACAAAATAACACAAGAAACATATCAGTTGTCTTCTACACCCCTTATAAGTAGCATTTACAACTAAGAAAGAGACCTAGTTTCACTCTGGATCCTTATTTTTTAAATAAGTATACCAATCGAATAAAACCCTTAAGAACAAAAAGCATGGCCCATTTCCCCAATTGACACAAAAAACCCCTCCAAGAATTATTTTTTTAATGGAAACACCTCCAAGAATAAAAACTACAAAACGCAACAGCTCTCTTGAAAGATAAAATCCCTAGTTACTATTTAAGAGAAAGTAACTAAACCAAAAATAACATGGCAGCTTGAAAGGAGTCTTGAGAGATAAGTTGCCCTTTATGATCATTTATATTTAGGAGCAGTAGCAGTTTCATCTTTTCACTTCTAATAGAACTCATTTTTTATGTTTGATATGTTTGATGGGCTCATTCTTTGTTAAAGGATTAATAAAAACTTGGGGGTGGGGAATTAAGCGACTGCACAATCAGCTCACAAATTGTGGTTTCTCCCACATCTTGTTCTTTTTCCTTTTTACCATATTTTCTATTGAACATTGGGGGGAGAGGGTTACCATTTGTGCTTGTTGAGAACATGTTCAGGCCAGATGAGTACATAAATAAAACAGATTTTCTCATCACTGCTTAAGGTGTGTTTGAATGTACATCCAAGTTGCAAATTCAGTGGATATCGAATAACACATGCTAAGCATTTAATCAATTAAAACTATTTTCCGTGGATGAAAAAATAAACAGGAGCATATTTCTAGTAAAATTCAAAAACTATGCTAAAAAATTATTGGAAAAAGGTCAAACCAGTTAGGCTGAACCGCTTTGTATCTTGCATATCGATTGACGTTGAATTCTGTGAAAGATCACATTTTCCAATAACAATACAAGAACCCCACAGCAATGTCAGAAGCATGACAGTTGACCCAGCAAGCAAGCCCATTCCAATCAAGACCTGACTTTGAGCAGTTTCTGTAGTTCCAGAAAGACCGGATACTTCAAAGGCAAAAAAAAAAGGTAGATTAGATGAACATGATAAAAAATTGATATTGACTGGATGCACTGTCTCATACACTCAATTCGTGAAATCAGATAAACAAAATAAAACATCAAAAGTTATTCATCTTAACGAAGATTTGAGACTTAGATTAAACTTGAATAAATTACCTGTTGGAAAATTGGCATAACTAATAAAAAGTATAGCAAAGATCATGCCCACATTATTAAACAACTACGCACCAATACTTCATTTGCATCAAATAACAACTATGAGGGATAGTAAAACTTTCAATGTAATTGGAACAACCTTTCTCAACTTCTTCATCTTCCTCCCTTAGCTAGTTGGGCACTAAAGAAACATATGAACTGTGACAATTTTCGCAGATAAATTCAATTCACCACAACAGGTATCTGACAAAATGCTATTGCGATGATTTTACAATGTATTGAATTTGTTCTTATTGTTTTTAAATCATGGAAATAACACCATGATATTGGTATACAACTTACTTATTGGTTTTTACATTTTTTTTTCTTCTATAATTTCTTCATGCCCCAATCAAATTTTGAAAGGGTCTACATGATTTGTAGAATTGTCATACTCCTTTTTCAAATCACTTTCCAAGTCTTTTACTCATTCAATTCCGATAAAAGTCGATGGAGAACTACCAATGAATCTTCCACTAGACATGCTTGTCTCAATTTGAAGTTTTCAAACACAAACACTTCTACAAAAAATTTCATCAATTTGCAAAGCAACTTGATATGCCACGTCCATATTCCACAAGTGAACAAGAACAAGCACATATTGAATCCATGGCTAGAATCCAAGCCCATATCTTGTTGCCACACTTTTCTAGTTTCCAATGGATCGGCGCAAGCTACCAATTGAAAGAATTTATCGTTATAGTCGTCAAACGATCACCCCCCTGTATTGGTGAGTTGCAGCTTGCTAAAAGATCTATTCATAATCCATGCGTATAAATTTTTCTCCTAATTTGACATTCGCCTCCTACCATGTATTAATTGCACATTGTCTTGATCTAATATCAACTTCTTATTGGTGGTTCCATAGGCTAGTGGCCCAGTGCAGGGCCCTTTAATTCATCTTGACCAAACTGCATTTTCCTCATTCCAATATTTCTCTCCAATCAAAGAAACTTTCAACGCTGGCAATCCAATCAATGAATAGTTTGAAAATCGTTTTCTCGTAATAACCTGGCACATCAAAAAAGCCTTGCTTGGTAAATGACTCTGGAGATTTAGGGAGGAGAGGGATCTATTATGGACTACAGTAATTGAAGGTAAATATGGGGCTCTCCCCCGGATTTAGGTAAAAGCTTCTACTAACATTAACAGTAACTCAAATGCAACGAGAAGGAAACAGAGCTTACCGAGGATGAGCATGGCATCAGGAAGGGCACCAAGAATAGGGAGAAAGAGGCCTCCGATAATACCAGGGCCAAGGACCTGGAGAAGGAGCTCGCTCCCGTTCGAGAGATAGGTCGCAGCTTTGAACATTAGATATCCGTAGACGAGGATTAGGAAGAGATTTCCAAAAATAGTAGTCGTACAGGGCAAGAATCCATATGTCTGATCGCAGGTATCAGTAGCAGATTGAAATCCTAGACTGAGAAATGAAGATGGCCGGACATGGCTGATTCCGTCGGAAACCAGATCGGAAGTTGTCTCAGTTATGTAACGGCTTTTCGCCACTCCGGCGAGTAAAAGGATTAGTAGTAAGAGGGGAAATGTGGGTTTCGCCATTTTTTCCGGCGAGCAGAGAGAGAGAGAGAGAGACAGAGAATATGAAGAGGGTTGGTATAAGAAGGGATGAAGGGATCAAAAATCAATGGAAAATATCTCACCAAACCATGCGAGACCGTTCTGAATTCAGCATTCCAGAAATGACCCTCATGTGTGAAGAAACTCCAAGAAAAACCTGGATATAGAAAAATATCTTAAATCTAGAAGAGCGACAAGTGGAGAAAGTGGCTAATGATTTGGATAATTCAAAACACTGGCTGCAACGATCAAAATGATCTCAACCATTGGATTAGTTGCTTATAGAGGTGGCAGCCCCAGGAAATAATGCTTGGTGGGACCCCTACCATGAAATATTCTATGTTAGTCGACTCCGACCCCACTTACTGAACACTGGTTTGGCGAATATATTCATTCCCTGTTTAGCCATGGATGCATGCTTGCCGACTAAAAAAGTTGTTCAGTGATGACAAATTCGAATCAGAAACTGACAGAGAATCGCTTTGTTCTATTCTCTCTTCTGTACCTCACACACTGACACGGTATAAATGGTCCTTCATTAGTTCCTTGTCACTGGCCCACTCTCTAAGTTACAATAAAAAGGGAATGGATATAGTCACCCCCTTTTCTTCACCGGGCCACCCACTTTTAGTGAAAGAAAAAAAAAACAGTAGTCATATTTATATATAAAGAGAAGAATAAAGTTATTAATATTTTATTATTTATAGTTGGAATGTCGGTTTATCCATTGCAGAAGGCATTTTGTGGATGGTCTGTTGCATCGACAGCAGCTACAGAAGCTCAGTTTTCAGTACATTTTGTTTTTATTCACGAGGTGGCTGCTGTCAAATGCAACAGACCATCCGTGAAATGCCTTCTGCGATGGACGCTTGCGTCCCATTTTGGGTTATAACTATGGATTTAAATTTTGGATTTCGGTGGAGACCGAAACCGAAATTTTGAGAAAATGTAATTTTTTTTTTTAAAAAAAAAAGAAGAAGAAATGTTACCAAATTTTGGCCGAAATTTCGAAATGAATTAAATACTCTTTTTTAATTTTTACCAGATTTTGGCCCGAAATTTCGGATTTTGCCTAAATTTCAGATTTCCGTGGGTCCGAAATATGTATTGAAACCGAAATTTAAAACCTTGGTTATAACTACTCTTTTACACTGGAGGGGGCCGGCCAAAGTGAAAAAAAAGGGTCAATATATCATTTCCCTTCGTAGTATAAAGGTTGGTCTCATAAGTCCTAAATAGACAAGGACAATAAAAGCCCCATGTTCTCCATAGAATGTCGCTTGCAATCGATTTGGTGAGGAAACCAACAAAGTCAATAGACCTTTTTCATATCAAAAGACATTAATACCCTTATGATCTTTACATATTGCGGGAATTAGGAATCGGAACCAATGTCATATTCTATTTCCTATTTCGATTCTCCACTAAAATGTAATGGGAAAAAAAAAATCAAAAAATAAGGTTTTAAATCAAAAGGATCAAATAAAAATTCCAATTTGACAAGGGACGAATCAAAATACCACCTCTTAGGGAAGTATCAGATTCCAACATTTTCCCCCTTTACACCTAGGGCCCGTCTGCATACCAACAAGATTTAGATTTGGATTTAGTTTATATTTTGAATTGGATCGGATCCTTAAATTTTCAAATCAGCCACGACAGTGCAAAAAATTCCGATTTCCAAATCTTTTTCTGCGAAACGTTATTTGGAAATCAATATTTGTGACAACTTCCTTCACCATCGCTCCTCCTCGACGTTGCTCCGGCAGCAGCGAGACATCCCTCCCTCCTTTCCTCTCTCTCTTTCTCTCTCTCTCTTAAAACATGATCATGAAGATGATTGATGTGTTTGGTATCCAAAACTCAAATCCAAATTAAAATACAAATGCATGAGGTATCCAAACGGGCCCCTATAGAATTTAAAAGTTAAATGTTCATGCTGATAGAATTAAAGGGTCATATTTTAGCCTTTAGAGTTAAGAAGTCAGATTTTTATACTAGTGAGACTAGAATTTTTAAGAGTTTTATAAGTTTAGGTTGATAATATTTTCAAGCAATAGTTTTGAGAACTTAGATTTTTACACAATAGAATAAAAAGTCAGATTGAAAATAAGAATTTTACGTCCAAAGGATTAAAAAGTCAGATTTTACGCCAATACAGACATAAAAATCTAACTTTTACATCATATTGGCATAAAAATATGACTTTTTAATTATTCTATAAGAAATCAATGTTTTTAAATCATTGTAAAAGTCTATCAGCGTAAACTAATAAAACTCTATGTGCTTAAAAAATTAACATTGTTATCCTATTACCATAAAAATTTGACTTTTTAACAATACTGACATAAAAATGTAATATTGTAATATTATTGGTGCAAAAATTTAACTTTTTAATCACCCATATATTTAAAAACTGTCAGCGTAAAAATCCATCGTCAGTGAGTTGTAAAATTCTATTAGCATAAAAATCTAATTAACCTTTTAAATTTTAATCCTATGTGTTAGTGTGTAAATATTCTAAAGAGAGTGATGCCTTTTATATGAAAAAGATAGTTGATGTCTGAATAGCCTGCATGTGTTTGAATTAGGACTGTCAATCGGGATGGGCAAGCTCGAAGCCCGCCCGTTCGGCCCGCTAAAAGCCCGCCCATAATTAAAATGAGAACAAACCAAACTAAGCTTGGTCAAAAGTTGAAGCCTAAACTCTAATTTGGGCTGAGCTTGATCAAGGGTCGTCCAGCCCGTTATAGGTCCGGGCCCGATAATATATTTACTATATAATTTTTCAAGATTTTTTATGACCTTAAAAATCAGTATATATTAATTAAATATGTTAACATTAATATCCTCTAGGCTATAGTTCGACATTAAATAGGTTTTATCTCTCTTTATTTTGCCCCTCTTCAGCCCACTTAATATGATGATCCAAACCGTTGAAGTATACAAATTGGGCCCCTCTTCAGCCCACTCCATATGAATGGTTTGGATCATCATATCCTATAGGCTGTAGTTTGACCTCAGATTTATTAAATGAATAAGACAAAATCTGACAAAAAATCAATCGGTGTGGCTTTTCTCACATGCCAAAGCCAACAAGTTTAATGGCTTTCTATGAAATTGGCTTTTCAATGCTTGCCTTAGTCTTTTCTCGTGCAGAAAATAAGAGGTGATGGGCAAGCCTGAACTCGGCCCGAAGCCCGTTGTGGAGTTTGGGTTGAGTTTGGGCAAGCAAATTTTCTAATTTAGTCAGGCCCGAACTCGGCCCGAAGCTCGTTGTATAGACATGGGCTGAGCTCGAGCACCTCAGGCCCGCCCAAGCTCGGCCTGATTGACAGTCCTAGTTTGAATGTGTTGAGACATCCACGGAGCAAAAATCCGATCGGATCGTATACAAACAAAAGAAAAAGTATAAATAAAAGCAAACCACAAGATAAATACAAGATTGCACGTGGTTCGGCCAAGATTACAATGGATTAAACCATAAACTCATGCTTTTCAACCAAGACCGTAGATAGAGTAACCGGAGAGAAAACCCCTAAATCGAAAACCCAAAAAATGTATCTCACTCCCATTTTCTTGCCTAACCCAAGAGAAACGAAACCTCCCCGTAGGCGCCCAAGAGAAAAAATCAACCTCCCTAGTTTTTATGGAAAAACCTAAAATGCCTCTTCTTCTATAAGCCCTAAGAAAATTATGATAAAAAAATTAAACACGACTATAATGAAATTTTATTGTTGCAAGTTATTTCATCTCTAAACCAAGTTTGGACGGTGTAGCCGGTGGGCCCAACTTGATCTCTAGCAACATTAAAAAAAAAGCAAAACCAGGCAGGAGCTAATTCCAACTAGAATATTTCACGTTTGGGTATTGATGTAAATTTAGTAAAAAAAAGGGGCATGTACGTTACGAAGATACAAGAGATAAGTGTGGCCCTTGTGAAAATTACGTGTGATGAGTTTTTCTGTCTTATATTCAAGGATGCGATAAGGCGAAAGGACCGGACGGAAGATGATTGGTCAAAGGAATTTGTCGGTAAGTTTGTTATTAGGGTGATGATAAATTCGCACCCCCGTAAAGGGTAATTCACACCACTGGTAACGTGATTTTGGCGTCAAAAGCGGTTAAGTCCGCCACATTTCACACTATCAGGGTGCGAATTATCCTTCAGAGGGTGCGAATTTATCACTTTTTTGGTAAATTGAGTATTGGCTCTCATAAACAGCATCGAAGAGAGTGTGAGCCGGCCTAGCGATAGACAAGGAGAGAGTGTGATCAGTGATCCCATGAACGGTGGTGATCGCATGGATTGAAAAACGAACGGTACGACTTTTTTTTGTCTTAGGTGACGAGACTAATCCTCAGAACTTTCATCAATGAAACACTACAGTACCTATTCTGATTCTCTCTTAAATCGGCCGCCCGCACGTCAAGGTGGCAAATGGGCTTGCGGCCGGCACGAAAAGCCATAGTGACACGGGGCAGTGCTGTGCTGGCACTGAGCGAAGTTGTGGGCCGTGCCGGGCTGTTGGTTTAGGCACGTGGCACAGCCCGGTACGGCCAAATCAGTTAAAAGTGAGCATATAAGGCTGTTGTCCAGGGCCGAAACGATATGGCCCACGGACCGTAGGCCATGCCACGCCTAACCTCAAACTTAACCGTGCCGTTTGCCACCTTGACCCATACAGGACTTGAAGAGGTCGGGCACCTTATAGAAACTCACAACATAAAACAAATTTTACATCAATTTTTACGTCGAAAGAAACGGAGCCTAAATGGAATGAGAAAAAAAATTAATTGAAGAAAAATTCTAATAAAAAACCCATTCCAATTGTGGTGGAATCATAATACCCTCTTGGGCCAAGAAACATAATCCAACACCCCCTCTATTTTCTGCCATGGTGTCAATACTACCTCCTTGATTACGTGCTTTTTTTTTTAAAACCAAATGTTCGAATCAGGTGGAATTGAAATCAAATTCTCATTCCAATGCCTACTCCACCATCCAAACACTCCTTTTTTTGTTCATAGAGGTTGTTTCATCCCCACTGCAACAAAGTATGTCCCCTTGAAACTAGCCTTTCACGTTTTTCGCGAAGGGCTGGGATTAGAAAACATGCTTTTCAGTGAGCTTAACCTCAGCAATGCACAAAAGAGTGAAAGGCTTGTTTAGGCGACAGATGTGAAACTCTTCTTAAAAACAAAACCTATATAAAATCCTTTCATTTTTTTTCTTACTCTTTTATTTCTCTCTCTTTTGTTTCTCTCCCTTTTTTTTATCTCTCTCACACACACACACTCTCTCTCTCTCTCTCTCTATTATGTGTGTCTTGCTATCTAACTCTCTCGCTCTACCCTATCTCTCCCTCTAAGACCTAGATTGAACAACGGACTTTTAGGATCCAGTCCGATTGAAATCGATCTAAACACTAGCTTTTAATCCAACCGTTGGATTATTTAATGACAAAAGTCAAAATGGTATTTTTTCCTTGTTTTAAAAATTGGAGGGAAGATTAAAATTTTTAAGTCTCCCCTTGTTTTAAAAAGCAAGTGTCTTTTGCTTTTGGGGACTTGAACATAAAACCTTGGAGTGTGTATGCTTGTTGTGTTCTCTTAAACAAGGCTAAAAAAATAGTCTCACATTGCTCATGAAGAGAGTAGTTCTCACCTTTATAAGGTGTAGAGTTGGAGAAAAGCTTGGGCCTTCAAGGGGCATGGAATTTGTTGGATCCTTGGGTTTTATTGAACACAAGCCCATGCGCTAAAAAGCACACACGAGCGCGCCGGGCCGGGCCGTGGTCCGGGTTTGGGTTTAAATAAAAAATGTCTTTTTAGTGCCTAAAACAGTTTCAAATCTCCAGTAGTCACAAATGTGATTGTTGTGAGAGAAACGTTAAAGGCATTTTTTACCCCACGTTTTGTTATGGACACCCATTAATTGCATAAACGGTTTCAAATCTCCAATAGTCACAAATGTGATTGTTGTGAGAGAAACGTTAATGGCTTTAATGGTTGCTTTTTCTTAACAGTCACAACCTACCATTAATGGTGGCTCTCCTAACAAATGCCTTCGGGTCTATAAAAAGGGACGAGACAGATTTGTTTAGACAGATAATCACAACGTTTTTTACATAGAACTTTCTAGTTTTTACAAAGCAAGAAAGAGTTTATGTTCTTTTCTTATTTGTCTTCTTCCTTCGTTTCTTCCGTGTTTGAGCATAATTCTACGGTGATTCTGGGTGGACCAGTCAGCAAGTACACGTGGGGTGGAGTCATATTTGGCTGTTTTATCTTGGGGCGTCGATTCGCAGATCCGGTTGCACCGATATGGGGCAGATACGATTTTTAAGGAGAGTGACCAAGTGGCACGACTCAACCTTCTCCTTTTTAATCTGATTTCTAGAAAGGTTTTCTCCAAAAGAGATAAGTACTCGTTTTATTTCGGCTCTTGATTTTTCAACTAAAAAAGAATTTTCGCTTCAAATAATTGCTTTTGGCTTCAAGTTGTATTTTGGATTCAATCACCTTATAAGGGGAGGGCATGCGTAATGTAGTGGGAAAATATCCATTTTTCTTAATTTTCATCTTATTTAGCTAGAATAGACTTTTTGGGTCCCACACAGGGATATGCACGTGCAATCAGGATTGTACATTGTAAAACCTCATGAACGAACCCACATGGCCTTGCTTCCATTAAAATACCATGTTCGAGATGAATGACTCCATAAAAAAAATAACAATATTGTTGCTGAAAATTAAACGCCCTTCTAATAATCAATTTTGGACTCAAGGTCAAGTCTCGAAATCTAAAACGAGCATGGCTGGCCATGGTCTTAACCCCTTTATCCATCAAGCCTATCAAGCCTCTATTACGGTTTTGATTTTTGCAATCTTTACCTAACCCATGGGTGTGTGTTTAGGGGATCAGATTAGGATGTTAATTCGAGCGCCTAATTTTGGCGATCCCAACTCACAATACATTATGAATGGAATTTCACGGCCATAATTTACCTTTAGTAAAATGTATAAGGTATCTAATATGATAGAGCTTATTGTGATGAAACATATTTGTTTGGGAGAGCTTGTAGAGGGTCTATTAAAAGATCAAAGATGGACCTACTTCACGTAGCGGAAACATGCGGAAAAGAGGCGAAGCTCACCGTCTTCAACCCGGTAGAAGAGGAACACCGTCTCCTTCTATAAAAATCCTTGAATCCATAAGGAAATAAAAATGAATCCTTGAATCCACAAGGAAGAGAAAAACTTAAAAGTTTATTCCATTGAGAGATCTGTCCTTTTACATACTTACAGTTCATATCTATAGAAAATAAATTAAAATCCTAATCAAACTCTAACTCTATCTCTAACTAATTAGATAAGGATAACAATATCTCTAAAGATAATGATAACTCCTGGAAAATGAAAAACGTGTCCTACATCACTACTTCTGTAATTGTTTGGTCTAAAAGGTGCTCCGGTGCAGTTGGCCAATGCAACAGTGTGTGAGAGTGGAGTGGAGTGTGTGTGTGAGTGAGTTTGAGTGTATGAAAAAAGATGCGGCGGCGCGCCAGCCTCTCTCGAGGCAATAAATTAGAAACTCACTCCAAGGGGTTTGATGATTGAAAGGTTTCCGTCCCGTGGGATTGGATTTTAGGTGATTAAGAAGAAGAGAGGAAAAACACTACTTCCTTATGCTCCTCTGGCTTTTCACAGATGGAAAAATCTTTTCACAGTACAAAACGTGACGCCAAATGTGAGGATATCGACACACACAGAATGTGAACGACATGTCGACATGAGCAAAACATGAACAAATCGCAATTGGTCGATGCGTGCAGAATGCAAACGACTCTCGAAGTCGACAAGTCTCCTTCCGATTCAAGCTAAACAGCAAAACAACACAAACGAAATGCGAGTGCGAGGGATAATGAAGTTAAAGGGAAAGACTCACCTGGGAAGATGAATTTATTGCTTCTTTAATTGAGATACAACTATGGAAAAGTAAGAAGTATAGTGCTGGAAAGTAAAGATAAAGATAAAATGCTAAAACTTGTTTGGATTTTGGTTTTGGGACCTCCTTGGAGACTAATGCCTCCTTATATAGCTTTATTCGGGTAACTGCTCCTCATTGCCCATGCTTTCTTGGAGGGAACCTTTTGGTAACTGTCCATGCTCCACTTTCTTATCCTCACGTCCACCCTTCTTCCATGTGGTTATCATCTACCCTCTTACGATTGGCAACTGCAGCAACACATCTTTGATGCAACTCCTCTTGACGGTAACTTAGTAGCTTGGTCCCACTTGCTAATTGAACTTAGAGATAAACATAACTAGGAGGAATTACTAATAGCTGTCGCATGTTCTAGACTCCATTACTTGCTTGTTCCTCCATGACTTCTTCGAATGCTAATTTGATGACTAAATCTATTGACTTTATTCAAACTGGTCGCCACCTAATAATTTGATCTCTCACAACCGATTATGCCCCAAGACGAATGTAAACAGTAACGTGAGCTTCCTTTGTTTTACTATGAGTCCCTCGTTTGGAATTTAAAATACTTTGATGCTTTTTATTTATTTATTATTTTACACTAAACATAGAAGTAAATAAATAAATATTAGCATGAAAAAGTAACAATGTGATTTTTTGCATAAGGGATTTGCTAGGGACCACTGTAGAAGGCATTTTGCAGACTGGCTGTTGCATGAAAGAGCAGCCACCTCAAATGAATAGGACAAAATCTGATGAAAAGTGAGCCTATGTGGCTTATCTCTCATAGGGGTGGCCAACCGGTTCGGTTCTCGGTTCTCGGTCCCTTTTTTTTCGGTTCTCGGTTCTCGGTTCCATGAACCGTAAGAACCGAACCGAACCGTAGTACACAGTAGGACCGAACCGAACCGGACCGAACATAATCGGTTCGGTCCGGTCCGGTTCTTCGGTTCTAATGGCTAATTATTAATTATTAATTATAATTTATAAAAACTTTTAATTAAAGTTATAATATAAGTTACTTTCTTATTATAATAATAGTATTAACTATTACTTATTAATATTATAAGTAATTTATATTATTAAGTATATGTATAATAGAAATATAAAAATATTATATATATATATATATATATATATATATATATATATATATATATATATATATATATATTCAAAGTTCGGTTCTTCGGTTCCGGAACCGAACCGAGAACATTAGACCCGGAACCGAACCGAATAAGTTCGGTTCTTCATCAGTGGAACCGAACCGGACCAAAAATATTTTTTTAGAGTTCGGTTCCGGTTCGGTTCTTCGGTTCTGGTTCGGTTCTGGCCACCCCTAATCTCTCATGCAGCAGAGGGTCCGCTACCTAGCAAATCCTTTCGGTAGAAATACCAATGCTCTCTACTAAGGCTCCGTTCCTTTCGACGTAAAAATGGATGTAAAATTTGTTTTATGTTCTGACATAAAACAAATTTTACGTAATCGAAAGGAACTAGGTAGCGGACCCTGCTTAAATAATAAAGGACAAGGATTATTTGGCTCATTATCAAAACATGGTAGTGCCATCAGTTGCCTTTGCGTGTTTTTGATATAAGCCTCTTTTTTTTGTTTTATGTGCACGTGTCACTATAGAGCAACCCGTGCTTTTTTACAGCACGGGATCCCGTCTTGCTAGCAACCCTCTTTTTATATACTATTATACATTATTTATACTGTACCTTTTGGTTTCTACGACTAGGGTAAAGAAAAAAAAGGAAAATGAGCACCCATTCCCAAGAGGTGGAGGTGCTGAACCCCCAAAACCCTAAAATGCCCGAAGAAGAAGAAGAAAAACAACAATCTCAATCAATTGACTTGGAGTTACAGCACGAACAAAACCCTAACATTCTCGAAGAAGAAGAAGAAGAAGAAGAAGAAGAAGAAGAAGAAGAAGAAGAACAGAAACAATCTCAATCGATGGACGAAGATCTCGACTTAGACTGCTCCCACGAAGAAGATCAACCAGTAGAGCTGCATCAAGACGAAGAACAAGAAGAAGTAAAAGGTTTGGCTATCTCTCTTCCTTTTGAATCTTCCATTAAGCAAGATATAAACCCTCCTGAACACCCCACATTTCGAAAACAAGGGAAGAGGAAAAAGCCCTACTCCCAAAAACAACGAGCCGCTGTTAAGAAAAAACTCCATCTCATTAAAAGCAATCTCAATGCAATCCCTTTCCGCCCCGGAAAAACCCTAGATATCTCCAAACACGAAAACCTCTTTCGCCGACTAGGGTTATGGGATTTTATCAATCTCGAGTTCGATCGCGAAATCCGATCAGACCTTATTGCCCTTCTCATTGCCAATTACAACCCTAGAACTCGTAATAGCACTGTTAAGGATTTTCGGATCAAGGTCAGTCGAGCTGATCTAGCTAGGGCTCTTAAACTGCCTGTAAAGAAGGATAAGGTGGCCGTACTATCATCGGAGTTTCATGACGCCGATTTAGAATCATTCTCTGAAGAATCTCTTTTGGTACTTGATGATTTTATGTCGAATTACATTCTTCTCTGTGGAGATACTTGGATGATGCCACAGGAGATTTTGACCTCGTCTCGGCTTTTGAAAGAGGGGCGGCTAGAGAAGGTTGATTGGGCTGGGTTGGTTTGGTATATGGTGGAGAAGGAGCTTTCTCAGGCTTTGGAATCAGAGTTGGTTTGTTACTATGCTTCACATTTGCAGTGCTTGATGAAGTCTCAGCGGCCGGAGCTGTTTATTGAACAAACAGTGACTGAAATTTCAGTGGAAGAGGAAGAGGATGATGGTGGTGTCAGTATGAGGAGTTTGGAGGGTTTCCAAGGGCAGGATTTGGAGAACCAGCATGTTGAATTGAGTTTAGGGTTGGATAAGAATGACAGCGAGCGGGTCAGAGATGAGGATGTTATGGACTTCCAAGAATGTAATGAAGAACGTGGGCAGTGGTTTTTGAATGGAAAGAACAACAGTGACGAGTCTTGCTTGCAGCGTTGTAATGTAAATGAGCTCAGGGGTTTGGACTGCGAGCTAGGGAGTAAAGAAGAAATCAGGGATTCAGAGTGTGAGCAAGGGTGTAAAGAAGAGGATCAAGGGGACATTCTGACATCAAATTTGGCTAATAATCTGGAGAGGTTCGGTTCAACTGACCTTATTCGAGAGATGGAGACGGCGAATGCTTCTTATGGTCTGCACATGGGTCTTCATAATCCTTCTTCAGATGAGCTTTTGACACCGAGAGATGATATGCATAAGATCATTCCATTGAATTCCGGTGGTCCTTCTATGTTTGGTAATGCTTGCAAACGTGAGATCGATGATGAGGATGATATGCACCATTTCTCCCTAAACAATCAGCAGAGGAAGATGAAAAATGACAGCCATTGGGGCCGCCAACCCTCCGACTTTGACATGTGCAGCGATCAAATACAGATGTGGATGGGTAGAGCTAGAACAATGTTTGCAGAGAAAGAGCAGGCATGCATTCAGTCCAATATGCATATACATTTATTGACTCAGCAGCTGCATGAAAAAGGTGTCATACTTCATTCCTTGGAGAAAAACAGGATTGAAGAACAAAACAAATGGCAACATCAGATTTATCGGTTTGAATGTGAATACCGTGTCATGTCTGACCTATTAAACGGTTATAGAAAGGCCTTGAAGGAAACACGTAATGCATTCGCTGAGTATAGACAACGTTGTCAGCTGCCTGATGAACCACTTTACAAGGATGTTGCTGGCACTGGGGGCCTTGTTCTTAGTGCCACAGATTTGGAAAAGCATCGTTTGGAGAAAGAGGAAGAAGTGAGGATTATGCGTTGCATGATAGAAGGGAAGTTGGAGGCTGTAGAACAGCACTGGAACCTTATATTTGATGCACATTATAAGGAGGTTGATTTGTTGGATGAACGGTTGCTGAAAGTGGTGGAAGTAATCAAAGCCCTCAAAGTCCAGAAATCTGAATGACACCTCTGAATGATTTATAAACCTAACATCAATGTTCAATCATTGTTTGTGACACGATTTATAAACCTAACATCAATGTTCATTGTTCAATCATTGTCTGTGACACTTGAATCTTTTGCCTCTAGTCTATAGCAAGCACTGATGTGTACGTTCCCATATTCAAGTACTGTGTTTAGTATGACTTTTCTGTTATTTCTTCTTTTATGTTGTTAAGTTATGCATTCCCACTTAATGTGAGTGATGGCACGAATTCAAGAATTGAAAGGCCTATCTTATTTTTGTTTGTAAATGCCTATTTTACATGAATCTTCCAATATTTCACATTTTTTGGTCAGGAAATCCAACAAGACTGAGAATCGTTCTTATGGGATCTCATTTTCGGTTGGTTCCATAAGGGGTACATAAATAAGTAGCTATTTAAAAAAAAAAATTATATGGTATATACTCATTATTTTAGATTCATTTCATAAAAGAGTGGCAAAGTTTACTGCCGGCTGCCAACTTGATGCCAACCCTCCTCCTTTATCTTGGCTTGGGCCAGGCTGTGAAAAATAGAGAACATGACCTTGGATAGGGGAGAACGGAAGAAAATGATCCATGTAGATTGTAGACGAACCCAACTAGTGTCAGGATTAGACTTAGTCATTTTGAGCCGGGTAGACTCTTTCACCTTCTTCATGAAAATTTTCTAAAGGATGCATTAGCGAACCCCATCTAGTTTGGGACAAAGGCTTAGTTGAGTTGAGTTGAGTATACTCACTATTTTAGATATTATCATGTGCGATACTCATTATATTCGTCTTCAAATTCCCCATACAGTTGAAATAACTTCAAATTAGGTAGGGAGGAGACAAAGGGAAGGGACCTTAGAGTTTTAATTTGCCGGTGGTCTTCTTTTTCCTGGATGAGCATGAGCTGGGGGCAGGGGATGGGAGGGGGGGGGCACTGTTTCTTTGCCTTTGGTTGTTTTCTTTTTCTTTCTTTCTTTCTTTTTTGTTTCTGTTTTTTTATTGGTTGGAGCTGGGAAGTTTCCATGCAACTAAGGATGAGGATGGGAGAGATGAGAGCAGAGGAGAGTGGTGGGAGGGAATATCATGAAGAGAATGGGTAGACTGAGGAGAGATATGGGGTCTGCTCGAGACGAGAAGGGGTCTAATGGAGGGCTCTTGGAATTGAGGAGAAAGGAGGCTGTTGGGCTAGGTGAGATGGGTTCAAAATCTTTGTGGGGGGTGGGGATGGGGATGGGGATGGGGATGGGGATGGGGCGGGCAAGGATAGAGGTAGTTGCATTGAGAAATGTAAAAGGGGGAGACCCATGGGATGGGGAGTTGCTCAATCTGTGGTTAAATATGGGGCAGCTGCGGCAAAAGCTTGGTGTGTTTTCATATTTGACCGCAATCTTGAGGATTCCTCATGCACTTGCAACTTGAACAGTAGATGGCTGAGCAGATCTGAGATCAATTTCTAAACATTCCCAAGCAAACAAGAGTTTAGAACCATTACTTCTTACTTCATGTAGCAATAATGGGTTTCGATTAAGCTTGCAGTGGGGAAGAGGATAGTTTTATTCGACAGGTGAGGTGCGAGGTCAGGAAACACCCCGAAGGGAACCAAGTGGGATTCTTGTTTGAATGGATTAGAAGGGGATCATCTGAACAATCTGATGGAGGAGGAATTGGAACAAGGGAAAGAGCGGAGCATCTTATTCATATCTGGTTTATAATAGAATTTAAAAAGTGGCCTGCACTCATGACAGCTGTTAACTCTGTTGTGAAGTTTCTAGATTGAAGAAAGGTTTTGGTTATCCTTTTCAATTTTCAATGGCCTTTGTCCCCAAATCCCCCCCCCCCCCCAAATAAAATAAAAATAAAAAAATAAAATCTTTCAGGTTGTCATCGATTAGGTTCTGGTCTAGTTCGATTCTACGAATGTCGTTTTATGATTTTGGGAGAGGGTACTGAATTGGCTCTAGCAGAGGTGTAGGAGCAGAGGGATGGGGAAGAACAGTAGATGTGGAAGGGGAGCTAGGTTATGTAGGATTCGAGGGCTAGATGGGCTTACCTAAACTGGAATAGACCGTTGGCAGACATGGATGGCCGAGATACTGAGCCTCCCAGCCAGTTCTCGGTCGGGACCTTCCATCTCATTCATTGGTGGGTTCAGTCTGATGATCCCATATATGAGTTTTAGGTTGAATTTTTGATGATAACTTCAGTTTGAGAGATGAAGAGGAACAAATATGTTTTCTTATGGGAGATGAAGAGGAACTTTTAGATGACCCTTAAAAGTTAAAACTACAGTTGAATTGCTGCCTCTCATGCATACTCACCTCATTTGTTTGTTGTTCATTGTGGTTTGGCAAGAAAATTCGTAAAACAATCACGAATACTCACTTGGAAGCTATTTGTTGAATACTTACTATATAAATCAATGGGTGTGAGCCTCTAGCTCAATGGTTTAAAGCTTTGTCCTTAAACCTGTCAGGTGTCCAGGAAGGGAATGTTGGCAGCTTCAAACTCCTTGTTCAATTTTCCCCATGGTCTATAGCTAAGTGTAATGCTTATACACAGAGGCACTGGAGAAATTAAATTCACTGAAAAAAGAGTATCGAAGCCAAGTATCAGGTTATGGAGGAGTTTAGTCAACTTTTTTGGGCAAAAAAGAACCTGATTTTGAACAAACTTCTTCCGTGAGCTAGTTTTGAGGAAAGTGGAGTGTCATCCATATTGCCGCATACCCATGAAAGAAACATTTGGGAGGTTGATTGTGCTTTATATGGGGGCAACCAATAAAGGAACCATCATGACCTTCTCATGAGAAGTTGTGACAAGCTAGTAAGTAGATGTATTCATCACTCTTGAAAGCTTTTTAGCATGCCAAATAGCTTTTCATCAGCATCGGGGAGAGTATGCCTATGTTCTCTAGCTTGTGGAGGCACATTGTAACATATTTTATGATGTAACTTTACTTTATATAACTGTACTTTGTAAGTGCATATAGTCATAGACATTGTCTATTTGTCTTGGATGTTTATGTTGAAAAATATACACAGTTTCTATTTATTTAGTACTTCTTAGTTGGAGACTAACATTCTTGGTAACTGTTATGAAACCCTAGACTGTTTGCAAATGTATGTCACTCTTTTAGCTTGTTGGTGTTCTCCCTCCATATGGATGGACTTTGTATACCTTAAAGATCCACAATTCCACCTGCAATTATCTCTTTTATTGGTTCTCCTTTTTACTGGTACTTATCATTGTTACCATATGCAGTTTGGCGTGACTTCATTTGTGCATAGTCCATCCTCATCAATTCCAATCTCCATCTCAATTTTTAGTGTTGAGTTTTTTTTCCTTATACCCCCTTATTTTATTTTATTTTGAAAATTGACATATTTCATTAATATTGAGATAGCGATTGGGACCAGGAGTCCCAGCCTGCAATACAAACTATTAAGGTGAATTGGGACGGGCATTCCGGGACTAATTCAAAAATAAACAAAAACATTTACAGTAGAGTGTAGGCATTCCTTTTCTCTATTTTGTGGATTGCATTCTTTTCATCTTTCTTACAAGCATATGCATCTATCACCTGTACCTGTTAAAACAGCATCTAACTCCTAATCAGCCACCTGGGGACTCAAAACCCGCACTCTCTTGACCTTTCAGGATGATTAATAACTCAAAAGCGGCTAAAAATTACCTCCTTAAACTCCAAAACTTCAGATTTAAGATACTCCCAGGAAAAATAGCATAGGTAAAGCATCCAGACAAAAGGCCTAAGCGAAAGAACGAATCTCTCAAGCTACGGCTATAGAAAGTAATTTTTGGATAATCAACAAGTCAATCCTAAAGCTATTTTGACGGTAGATTCCTACGATAGTGCAGAAGGGATCTATACTTCAGGATCTACAGCCCCAAAAACTGAAATTTCAAAAATCACAGTCCCGCCTGAGTTTTCTCAATACCATCTTTTCCTATCTTTTTCATTTCTATATCTGTTTCTTTTCTATTCATCCTCTATTCTTATTTTGCCTTTCCTTTTTCCCTCTCATTCTAACTAGATAGATATTTTTTATTTTATTTTTTAAATTACTCTCTCTCTCTCTCTCTCTCTCTGGGCCAGAAGGCCTTTCATACATCAGCCCCTTTATCCTCATTATCCTTTCCAACTTCTCTAGGCTCCTTCAGGTCCTTGATAGCCTTATACCCCCTTATTGATCCTCATTGGGTTTGTATCTCTCAACTGATTAGTCAATAACTGCCTTGGATGAGTTGGCTACCTTTATCAAGGCTGAAGTTTTGCTGAGGTACCTTTCCATTGCCATGGCTTCTGATTGTCATGCCAAATATTATGATTGGTTTCTATAAATTCTGTTAGTTTCCCTCACATTCTTGCTTTATTTTCTATCAGTTGTCTCTTACCCTTTTTAATCTTAGGTAGCATGAATTTTCTACCCAAGAGAGTTTTCTGCTCTGGTGCCATGATTCCATTAAGACCACAGTTAACTTGAGTGATATTACATTATTTATTCCTAGCATCACTCCAAAATTTAGACCTTAGAAATTTCTGTCATAACAATAGGTAAAAAGTCATTTTTTGAAACTTATTAGCTCTGTATGCAGGAAAATGATATCCTCATTCCCTTGTTTTGATAAATGACACTCCCACTTTCTTAAGCACTTTTTGATTGGCTGTTGATAGCTTTTGCACGCTGTGAGGTTTTAATTTTCCTGATTCATGGCTGACTATTATTGGCAGCTTGGCCTTTTTTTTTTTTGGGGGGGGGGGGGGGGGGGCGGGGGCAGGCGAGGGTGGAACCTATTACATGTTCATAGCCAGTGAAGTGGAAGTGGAATGGAGCCAATTGAAATGGTCTCTGCATTTATTAGTAAGGGCTCTAGCCATTCGAGCCATGTTCAACCCTACCTGCTACTAGTATCTCCTCTTATAAACCTAATAGCTCTTCAGAACCCAAATTCGAGAATCCAGACATAGATTGATTCTGGAGAGGCTGTTGTCCTCTAACGAGATAAAAGTCCTTGGTAAGAGGAATGCTAAATAGAAGGAGGACCTTCTAAAAAAACCAGCTACAAGGGTGCCACCACTGATGGTCCAATGGAGCGAGCGCCCTTGTGGCTCTTTTTTACAAGGTGCAAAATCAATGGGTGCCGGAGCTGCTACAATTGCTTCAGCGGAAGCTGTTGTTGGTATTGGAAACGGCCTTAGTTTCTAGATCCATTCCATGGCGTGAAATCCATCATTGGCTAAACAATCATTTGGTTATGTCATTTTGGGCTTTATTCTAACCGGAACTATTGTATGATTTGCCCCAATGATGGCGTTTCTGATCTCATCTATATTCTGATCGAAGAAACAAAGCTTCATTCCTAGGAAAAGGAAAAGAAGGCCATGGTCGAATAGGGCATGTAAAAGTCCCTCAGAAAGGGAATCAGTTTCGCATGCGTTTAGCCATGGAAGAGGAGAGGTGAGGCAGGCCCCTTCACTTTCTCTTCAGTTCAGCCTTCCTTAAGAAAAATGCTATGGCCATGGAAGAGGAGAGGTGAGGCGGGCCCCTTAACTTTCTCTTCAGTTCAGCGTTCCTTCTTAAGAAAAATGCTAAAAAGATCAGCTTTTAGGTTCATTCCGAAAAGGCACTTACTGGGCCCAACTTGTCTCTTCTAATATGTGGTCAGATCTGTTTGTCAATTTAGAAGACCTTGATCACATGATCTTGGGTCCTTTATCCTGTAGCCCTATTAAGGGTTAAATCAAGAAAGCTAAACCTTTGATTTTTGTAGTCCTTTATCTTATGCACGAGTGTCCATTCTGCATGGGATCTCACATGGGTCGCCTCATGAGTAATGATGTTCTACAAGAACAGTGTCTAAATTTCACATGCATGTCTCCGTTTGGTTGCCGGAATTTTTTTGGTTCTTGGGATTTCTGCGGAACAAAAAACTTCCTGGGAGATTGGTGAAAAAAAAACTCCCTGGAAGTATCCTGGTAAAATAAAAATCCCATGTTTGGTTGACCGGACTATGGTGGAAAATTGTTTGGTTGCTTGAACTGTTGGGAAGAGAAAAATTCTTCTGCAAGCTTATTTTTGGTTCCTGGAAGTTTTTTTTTTTTTCCCAGGGTACGGTTTTGTGCGGGGTTATTTTGGTTCCTGGGATTATTTTGGGCCCAGCAACCAAACGTGGGTTTCCTGCGGAAGTTCCACAAAAGTCCCAAGAACCAAAAAAATTCCGCAAACCAAATGGAGACCCAAAACTTGGCTACTCGCCCTAACATCTTAATGCTTTGATGATGAGCCCTTCCTGTGACAATCAATTCTTCTCTACTATGAGTGTAAATGAGATCTCACAGTTAGATTAAGTTGAGACCTCAGCGTTGGATTAGATTAAGCTTGATGATAATTTAGGTTAGATTACAAGACTTAATTAGATTAAGAAGATACACTTTTGTAATTATCTTTATCTCCATATTATCCCTAAGTGCTCTATTTAAGCAATGAGTAAGGTTCAAGGTAAATCATCCAAGATTAGTTAAATAATCTTCTTTTACATACATGGTATCAGAGTTACTCAGAAAATGGTTTTTGAAGCCTCTGAAAAATAATTTTTTGAAGGAGTAGGTTGATGTCTAGTTTTTTATGGGCCTCCCATCCCCTTTACTCTTCTGGTTGTGGGCTCTGATTGTGTGTGTAATAATCAGAACCTTAGATCTCTGGTGAGCTACTTTGACACCACATTGCACGTGGTTCCCATTTGAAATAATCATTTCTACTCATAGAAAATCATGCTAGATTGTGGCATAATCTGTCCCTCACTACTAGAACAGACAGTGCCTTATCTGATCAATACACATCTTATTAGGTTTCCTTAGGCCCTCTCTGTTTTTTATTCTGAGAATCAATTTTGAGTCCAAAATGGATTGTGTGACACAAAGTTGCATTTGATTTTGAGTCTAATAATCAGTTTTGGACTCAAAATCGATTCTCAAAGTCCAAAACAAACAGGGCCTTAATAATTCAAGAAGAATCTTATTCGAATAATGCTCAACGTGTTTACAGCATACTCTCATTCCAAGATGCTGGAATCTGGTGAGAAATAGGAGGAGATTACTTCCCAACATGTGAGCATGGTTTGGGGACAAAGCAAAGTTGAAGTTGAAGGCGTGCAAACAGTGCACATGGGAAAGCATGATTCTAGGGCAATGCCCTTCCTTTTTCTCACACCACACAACCATCTAATATACTAAGGGCCTGTTTGTTTTAGATTATGACAACCAATTGTGGAGTCCCCAACCGATTATTGGACTCAAATTTAGTACAATTTTCTGTCCAATAATCGGTTGGGGGCTCCACAATCGGTTGTCATAATCTAAAACAAACAGGGCCTAATATTGTGAGTCAAAACTGATTATTGAACTCAAATATACTTTTAGTCCTTGTGTTTGGATTTGGAGAACTGATTGTGAATCCAAAACTGATTATTGGACCCAGAATTAAACAATAATCAGTTTTGTAGACACACTCATTTCTCCAAATTCAAAACAAACATGGCCTTAATTTATGGGTGGGCTTTGATCTTCCAAACCCACAGTCACACCAACACGTGGTTGCTGACTGTACCTGTTCTTAAAATAGTACCATTAACAAACAACTCTTTGCAGCATTAGTTAGCTGTATATCACTCTTATATCCCATGTGAGTCATGTGACTACCCCTCTTTGTAAAACCTCTTGGATTGGAAAGAGGAGAGGAAAAGAAAGAGTTAGTTCAAGGGAGATGAACTCTCTTTGTAAAAGCTCTTGGGCTGGAAAGAGAAGGAGAAAATGAGTTTGTTCAAGGGAGATGAATATGTAGATTATTCGTTTCCATTTGTCAAAGCTATCTTGTTCTATGTTACTTCTCACCCATTTATATCTAAATCTTCATAAGAGACATAATCTTCATCCGAAGTTCGGATTTAGGATTAATTGGGTGAGGCAAATGTTGGAAAAATTTGGAAATTTTAGGGAAGAAATCGAAAAAAGCGCACATGTTTTTCTATTTACAGTACACATGTTTATTACTTATATACGTATTTTTTAAGAATTAAAGAGGTATTTTAAGTACCAATATCAGATTCTAACTTCATTCCAAAACTGAAAATCTGGAAATGATACACCATAAACTTCAATGATAGATTAACCCTATCTACCAAAAAATAAAAGGAAAATAAAAAGCTTCATATGGAGTAAAACCCTTTTTACTTTGTGCTGATGCACATGTATGAGGCCAACTTTTGCTCATGGTGTTACACATGAATTCAAAAATAATTAAAACTTTCTTCATGTATAGGAAGCATCACAGACCTTAAATGAATGAAGGAAATGTCTGCATTAAGTAAAAACTTCTCATTAAGTACAATGAGTTAATTAATTTCATAGGAATATCAACAACCCATTGGTTTGGTAAATATACTCAATCCCATCCTTAATCACTAATTTATTTATCTAATTTATTGTCGTCAAGTGGTACCCATAAAAAATGTAGTACCCAAAAGGCTACGGCCAATAGAGCGTCAGGAGACTTGATCTACTTGGTTGACTTGACGGCATATAATATATATGCCTTTCATTAAACTCAAATGAATGAAGGAAATGTCTGCAATCTTGTTGCAGACAGCTTAGCAAATTATGCTTGATTGCGACACCAGCATAAATTTAGTTTTCTTGAATTGGGCTAGCCTACCAAAGGAGTCTAGAGGAGCTACTAGATGCGACCAACTGTGGATTCCTTATGTAATAAATAATGTTCTTTCTTGTGGGGGTAAGTGGCTTTTTGAAATATTTTTCTTGCATCATTAATGCTTCATTTGGTTGCTCGGGGGTGGCTCAGAGAGTAATGTAATATGAAGTCAAAAAGGGAGGAGACAAGCATTTTGATTTGTCTAAAATTATATTGGAGAATAGTGTTAGTAGTGTTTAGTTGCACGGCATATAGAGAATAAGTAGAGGTGTTATTACCAATATAGGGAGAGAGCAGAGAGAAAAAAGAAGAGAGAAAGAGAGAGAGAGCACCATTCCCTTGAAAATTCAACCAAATGTCAATGCTTTTGGAATAATTTGGTTTAAAAGTCAAAAGGAGGGGACAAGGAGTTCATGTCACCAGACAAACAATTATTACATGAGAGACATTCAATGGAGTAAAAAGGGAGTCCAATGCTATTTTGGCAACAAAATGAGGAATTTGTCCTACGTGGTAGCTATTCTCCAACAAAGTTCCTGGAAAATAAAAACACAATGGCAACCAAACGGAGCATAAGGGTTTGAGGCAAGGTTCTATGTCCTCTTCTTGCGACTTTTATTCTTATTAATAAAATTTAAGGCGCCGCCCCAGGTTCCTAGATAAATTCCAGGTTAAAAAAATGAATGAAGGAAATGTGACTAGTCTGTGAAAAGAGTTTACAATGGCCAAATTGAGAATATCCTTCAATAAGTATATGCAAGCAAGTTCCAACCTTTCCCATATAGCGAGTCAATGAAAATTATGATAGCTCATAGCAAACTTTACAAATAGCGGAAGTGTACTAACTAAAACAAGAACGTGTGATTATCATCTCCCTATTTTAAAATTCAAGAGGTGAGATGTAGGGAAAGGTAAATTTCGCAACACCAGAATCTTCGCCTCTCCAATAGTGAAATCAAAGTTTACACTAGCCCAAGATCCACAACTAAAATAGAAGAAGAATAAACACCTACAAGATATACTCCAATATATGATAAAAGAGCAATACTACAAGATAAGGACAATAGGAAAAAAACCTCCAAAACATAGGAAAAATGGAGCTTTGCTTCAAATCAGAGCAATATTAGTTCCTTTTTAAATGGATTTTCTTTCTTAAAATGGCAAAGTTACCCCTCCTATGACATGTGGCATGTAGTAATTTGGCACTTTGCTTCAAATCACAAGCTTGCATACAATGGAGCTTCAATGGAGGCGACTCCGGAAGGGTGTGCAATCGATAACGACGATGACGATCAGAAAAAAATAACAAAAGATAATTGTGGTGCTCAAAAGCTAACCCACGTTGGAGGGAAACTAGAAAGAAGCGTAAAAAACACATTTTCTTCACAAGAAAAGAACACTTGTCATTCAATACTTTAATTGTCAAAAACCCAAGCTCTCCAAATTCAGCCGTCCATCTCTTTTACAATTCATCAAATTCTATTTTAGCCAACACAATAAACAAAGAAAAATTTAGAAGCTATCCTATAATACTAAGACAATAATTTGGAAACTGAAACCATAATTTAGAAGCTATTCTATACTACAAAAACATTGAATCGTTTTGTAAACTTGACAAAACTAATATAGATTTGCTTCTGATGACACCAAGGCTAATAATAGCATCTTGTAGAAGGCTTGCCTCTCCACATGCACTTTCCACAACAGTAACAATTCTAATAATAGAAAGCACCACCGATGGCCCTTTAGAAAGAAATCAACTTGTGTCTAAGGAGATTAGAAATTGGGATTTGCTAGCAAAATTGAAAACTTTCCCAAACGGTGAGCGTTCTAATGATGACGTTTCAACAGCCCGATCATCAATCTTGAAACCCTTAAAGATCCGTTCACACATCCAAAGTTTTTAGCCATTGATCTGTGAGATTTGGCGAGATGCTCCTGCATCAGGAGGTCTCTCTGGTTGAAAAATCTCTCCAATAATCCCAACAAATAGTAGTAAATAGAGATCAGGTTGGTCAATGGCAAGTGGATAATTAATAGAAAAGTGGTAGGGGGTATGAAAAAGTGGAGAATTAATGGCTCATGGAAGTGGCGGTGGGTTTAGAAAGGTTTGAATTTGAAATAGAGGGAAGATTGAGAAAAAGATGGAGCAAGCATTTGTGACTCACACATGTGCAAGCAAGGCCAATAAAATAACCAAAATGCCCTTATAACACAAAATTACATTTTTTTTTCCGGGAAATGATATATCCGCCCCTCCTGATCACCAGGAACATCCCCCTGTCAGTGCATCATTGACTAAAGAGGGGCTGTTGTACTTTTGTCAGAAGAATTTAATGCCCCTGATTGCCACAAACACTGAGAGGGGGTGTTCCTTGTGATCAAAAGGGCGGATATATCACTTCCCTTTTTTCCCCTTAGTGCATCTTTCAAAAATAAAATTAAATCAAACTAAAATAAATAAAATCAGTTTCAAAAAATACACTTTAAAATTTATCATGAGATCATATACCCTTAGTCGTGTCATACCCTTAGTAGTAGTCATGGACTTATGGTCACCATTTGGATCAATGGATCACCTACAGGTGGCAGAAGCTCCCCAATAAGGTTCTCTATGTAAGAAGTGTGACAACCTCTTTCTTTTTAAAAAAAATTTTCTTTACCAAAACAAAGGGGTGTAAATATCATCTCCCTCTCTTAAAAATTCAAGGGGTGAGATACTCTTGCTTTCCCACGTAGGCAATATCCCACATATAGAGAGACAGCTGCACCCATCATACGCACATGCCCTCACACATATATGCCCACACATGCACGTGATCATGCAATAGACACAACCCTATTTTAATACCCCATAGTCTGAATTTTCTCCCTTGCTAAACAAGAAAAAAGAAGCTGGTGGAAATTAACTAAAGAGTAAGGGCAAAACTGGAAAGAAAATAGAGTAAAAATGTGATTTTGATACTATTATAACATTTAACATAGAGAGATGGGTGGCCTCCTGTTCCGGCCAAAGCCACGGTCACATCGGCACGTGGCCACTGATTCGGCCAGTTATTAAACTACTGAGGCTTTCCTGTAAAACCGTTGAGCCTCAAACCCTACCCAGCTGTAGCTAGCTGTCTCTCTACCATGTGACCTTCCCTTCCAAAACCTATGGGGCTCAAAAAAAGAAAATGGTTGGAGCAAGAAGAAAACATACCCATCATAGAATACAAAGTAGATAGAAAGAAAAAGCTGTAGAATTTGTAGAAGGATAAGTGGATATGGGAAGAGATAGAGAGACTACTAACCATTTGGATTTCTCAAAGATTTGATCTTGTTTTGGGTTTCATTCATTAGATGATTGATTGATGATTTGTAGTTTTCTCATTGAGCATTGTAGCATTGGTTGGTTAGTTGGGTGTTTTTGCATTTGATATATTGTTATCTAAAATGGCACAATTGCCTCCCAAAATCCCAAACATGTCCCCCAATTGGACCAATTCCCCTCACCAAAGAGCCCCCTCTGTAGGAAACTTAATACCCAACAACACCCAGCCTTCATGGGTTGATGAATTCCTCGACTTTTCCTCGGCGAAGCGAGGTTCCCACCGGAGATCGGCAAGTGACTCAATTACCTTCCTTGAAGCTCCATTGGTAGAGGAATGCCGGAGCATTTCGCTGGAGTTGAGAGTTGAGAGCAACGAATTTGATCGTTTGGATGAGGAGCAACTCATGTCCATGTTCTCCGATGACATTTCGGGGACTCTCCCACCAACTGTCTCGACATCGAACCCCTCGACACCATCAGATCACAACAGCATCAATGAAGACAGGCATACACCATCGGATCAGCTGCCTCGGAATGAGCCGGAAGTCCAAAGCTTGTGCAAGTTAGAGCCACAAGTCGCCCCTCCTTTAAGCGCAGTAGGAGATCCAATTGATCCCAAGAGGGTCAAGAGGTAATGTAGCACCCTTGTTTTCTTGTTTTTTGGTTGACTATAAGGAAATTGAGATTGAATTGTTCTTAATTATCTAATTAATAATCCCATTTGGGTTTTTTAGGATCTTAGCAAACCGGCAATCCGCGCAGCGATCACGGGTGAGGAAGCTACAATACATCTCCGAACTTGAGCGTAGCGTCACATCATTACAGGCATGTCATAAAATTGAATTAAAGCTTGTAAATTCTATGAAACTCACACAAACCTATTTAAAAGTTGATTTTGTATTGTCAGTTCTTCAGAAGTCGATTGAATTATCGTAGTATTATAGTCTAATTATCCTTAATTTGTCACTAATTATGTTTTTTTTTTGGTTGGAAATATAGACAGAAGTGTCAGCATTGTCTCCTCGAGTCGCATTTCTTGATCATCAGCGCTTAGTTCTCAACGTCGATAACAGTGCGCTTAAGCAAAGGATTGCTGCTCTCGCTCAAGACAAGATTTTCAAGGATGGTACGTTCTTAAAAACATTAAATATGTTTAACTAATTCATCAGTACGTATATATACCGCTTACAAAGGCATAAATTCGCCACCCTCAGCTTTGATATCTTCTCTTTAATATGGTCAATTACCAAATTTTCCTACTTGATGTCTTATGAAAAGGTTTAAATGACCTTGGTCCATTGCAACTACTGCTTAGTCTATTTGAGAAAAGCCCTCCAAGGTTCCAACCTCCTTAATTGACTAAACAGTCATACACAGCTATGGATCTTTTTTGTTTTTGTTTTTGTTTTTGCTCCCTCTTCATAGAGATCAAATTACAAATGGGTCACTAGACAATGCCCTATACACCCCATATATCTGGTCAAATAATAAAACACCATCCTTTTCCTCTTACTAAACATAAAAGAGAAGAAAAAAAATGATAAACTGAAGCCATTTTTTTTTCTGAAAAAAACCAATTACCACTTTAAAGATGGCTCCTAAATTTTCATAAAATTAGACAACTCACCAAAAAAAAAAAAAGAAGAAGCTTGCAGCCTCTCTCTCTCTCTCTCTCTCTCTCTCTTATGGGTTTTGATAAATGCAGCTCACCAAGAAGCTCTGAAGAAGGAAATAGAGAGATTGTGGCAAGTGTATTACCAACAGAACATTAAGAAAATGGGGAACACCACTCTCTCCGATCACCAATTATGTACTGACAAGGAACTGCTCAACTGACTATAGAGTCATGAGGGAGAGAAGGAACTGTTCGTTCCCACTGAGCTGTGGCCTCACGTGAATGCTGCTCTCCTTACTGGTGGGACCCGCCACTTGAGGAGAAGGCTTTGTTTTATTCTATTTCATTGGATTTGAGTTCTGGTTGGAGGTGACCATATAAAGAAGAGATTTGTGGGTGGCAGTGCAAGGTATCGTTTGTTTAGTAAGGGTGTAGGGTGGTAGTGTTATCCAATTCTTTTCTGTATTTTATCCAATTCTTTTCTTCTCTTTTTTTCTTGTTTGTGGGTAAAAAGCTGGTGGGGGTGTTGGTATCAATGGGAAAGTGTGTTGTCAATTGTCATGGGTGTTTCATGTCTTATTGCTGTACCATTCGTGTGTTTTACCTTGTCGCAATAATGCTCTGCCTTTGTACTTCTATTTTGAAAAGAAAAAAAAATAGGAAAAGAAACCTCAAGTTAATAATTTCTACTTTCTTGTTATCTTCGCTATGCATGTCTGTTAATTAACTTAATCATCTGCTAGCAATATTTTGATTTTAATTTTCTTTTAGAAAAAAATAATAATTCTGCAACAAATAATAAGAATTAGAAGTGTTGGGAAAATTCCCTTGTTTCCCACCACCAGTGGTTGCCCAATATAATTAGGTTTTCTAATTGTCTATGATTTGTGGACACGAACACTTGTCGCGTGTCGACACTGACACGAAGTATTGGACACAGCAAGCTCTCAAATTAGAAATAGGGATACGGCTAAAATAGAAAGCATATATAATCATAATTTGTCAATATGGATTTGTGTGTCGAGTTTCGACATGGATATGAGTTGTCTTCTAAAAATCTAGAAATGGTGACACATACATACACATAAAATTATTAACTATTATATAAATACGTGTCCACACAACCATATTAACTCTAACAATCCTAGCAATACCTTTAAAAGTGTCTAAAGGAGTGTCAACCCGTGTGGACACGCGTGTCGTGTTAGACACGGCAGGACACGTGTGTCTGAAATAAATTCAAATGTCGGCTAAATCATAGCTAATTATGATAGTAGGCAAACGTAAAAGTGTGTTTTTTTCAGGTTTTGTATAACCTAAGATAGAAAAAAGTAACAGATAGACATTTTCTCTGAGAGGGAGGCTCTGTGTGGCAGCTGAAAAGTTTTTAATAAAAAGTAGAGAAAATATGTGTGTTCAAATTTAGAAGGCAATTAATAGTGTGGACCACCTTGGTGCACATATTGGTTTTAGAGATTGTTTTGCCTCGTGGCCTCTAAATCAGCCTTTGACATTTTTGTGGAGGGCAGAGGTTAAAAAAGATAAAAACTAAACTGCAAAAGGCTGATTTCAGTGTGACACACTTACTCACAACAGAGGCGAAACAACCTCGTGGTTTTACTGGCGTCTTCGTAATAATTTCATCGGGCATATGTAAGTGGTGAAACTTGAGTAAGGTTGGGTAAAATTTTGCTAAAAATGATTTGGCTTTTTACTCGAACCCCACTAGATTTTGAAGTAAAAACTCTAAAAATCAACACCCTCTCTGGTTGCCACCAAAATAATTAACTCCTTATTTGCAAATAATATTAGGCTAATCTTATTTCCAAATCGGATATTAAGCCATATCTTTGAAAGCCATTAACTATATCACGAGGAATGCTTTACTAGGCCACGACCTCATCTTAATACAATGCGGCACGCCCACTACCTTGTTGTGAGTCCTACCTTTTATATAGGCTATTGATATTGACACTACCATGTTTTGATGGTTGCACTAAATCATCTCATCCTTTATTATTTAAAAATCTGTCAAAGGTTGCTACAGTTCCCAAAAAAGCTCCCATTAAAAAAGAAAAGACAAGATGAGTTTGTGCATTATCCAAACATGGTAGTGCCAATATCAATAGACTGTGGGTGCAATTTATATGTAAATTAGAAGCAAATCACCTTCACCCTTAATGGCCTTATGGATCACTAAAGCAGCCCTACTTAATCTAGTTTTTGAATCTCTTAGCAGCTTTATTTGTATGATATTATATGGACGGATCAACGGTCTAGACTGCCGTCCAACAGATGATAAGTAGATCTTACTCATCAAAGATTAGATCATCCAGACCGTAAGAGTTCCTAACCACACGATCATCAGTCAGGCCGATCGAAGCAAAATTTCCAAATCTCCTTTGTATTCTTGTAATTTGAATGGTTAGATTAATGCAATTTCATTAGATCTAGATTTACATTGCATATTACCCCGGCCATCTTAATTTGTATGAAGACAAACTTTAGATTCTTGGCTCATTTAATGTGAGGGAACACGATTTGCATGTAAAAGTTGAGGCAAGAGATCGACCCTCTCATTTAAACGAGGTTGTGTAACAACTAACCCTTGTATTATATCATTATAGGGTGGGTACCCACCACTAATAGACAATGGTGGGTACAACACTTGATGGTTAACAAATGGTGGGCCCGTTTACTTTTTCTACAGTCTGATGATGGTGTACCATCTCGGTTCTATAGTTTTCATTTGCTAGCTATTCACGACTCACGAGTTTATATGCTGTGTGCATGTGCTTTGAAGTCCAGCATTTTTCCAAAAATGTACTGTAGGACCCACTTCATAGGATGATCCAAACTGTTCATTTGTTGGTCCGCATCATAAATAGACTGGATCTCGAAAATCATTTCTATAGGATGATCCTAACCCTCCGATGTATGGATGCTTTATGGGATAAAGCCTATTTACTTTATGGCCGGACAAATGAACGGTTTGGATCATTCTATGAAATGGGCTCCACAGTACTTTTTGAAAAATACTGGACTCCATCTGCACACAACATATAGAAATCTCAGCTATTCACATCTTTTTTTTAAAATGGTCTCAGCTATTCACAGCTTATAAGTAGAAAGAGTGAAAATTACACAAAGGGAGTGTGTTTAGCAGTAAATGGAAAAGTAGAAAAAGATGATGATCGAAAATGAAATGGGGGACATGTCTTTGCCTTATGTTTTGATTCTTCAAATAGAGGCAATAACATATTGAAAGTAGTTACTACGTTAATCTTCCAACATATATAGAGAAATTTTATAGATGCACTTTATTGAGATGGTCCAATGGGGGCACCCTTGTAGCTGGTTTTCTCAAAGCCGACCTGCTATTTAGCGTTCCTCGATATTAGTAGAAGGATTTCCTCTTCTTCTTGAGGAATTCATGGCTGGGGATTGGGACTTCTTGTTGGTCTTGATCTTACCTGTGAGGATTTATAGCTTGGATTAGCTTTTTAGAAGAAATTTCAGTGTTATTTTCAAGGTTCCTGGACCATGGGAGCTTTCATGGTAGGTGATGGAGCATGTGGTTTAATTGGGCCTCCCTTTAAGGCACATACCTTCCTCACACTCACATGGGCTAGTCATTTGTTGGATCCGATACTAGTGAAAAACATGATTGCCCCAGGACTGTAATGGGCTACAAGCCCTTCAACTTTTTCTTGACAACCCTAGGTTAAAGCAATAAGGTGCGATATAGTTTTTTTAGGAAATTGGGAATTTTAAAAAAGAAGGAAGCAATAGGATGTGAAACTAAAATGAGTACCAACCTAATCGGGCCATTAGGGCTCTAGTTGTGACTATGTTTGTTTGAAACTTTTATCCTAATACAAGTTTTTTTTTTTTTAACTATGAAAAAATATTCAATTGAATATCTGTGGGGTCAATGCGAGGGATGGGAAGTGGAGAGACTTATGCCCTGTTTGTTTTGGATTTTGAGAACTGATAGTGAGTAAGAAATTGATTATTGGACTCGAAATTGCGGACTCAAATTTACGTTTAATTTCGAATCGAATAAATATTTCAAAACAGTTTAATTATTGGACTAAAATTTAAGTTTAATTTTGAGTCCAATAATTTGTTTTGGACTCACAATCGGTTCCCAAAATCCAAAAAAAAAAAAAAATTGGGTCATGGAGGGGAGACCATGAAAAGCTTCTACAAACTAGGTAAAAAAACAATACTAGATAGGTTTTTTCACTAGTAAAAGGATAAGGCGTTCAAAGTAATGTAAACTTTATCTTCTCTATATGACTGATGTGGGTTGAAAGAATTCTCTAGGGTGGAAAAACAAATAGAATTAGTGCAAATTTCTGAGATATCTACAAACTTGTGTCATATGTTGATAGACTGCTATCAATTTCTCAGAAGTCTGTCCAAGAGAAGGAAAGTTTGTAAAATACGTATTTGATTTATCTCATGGCCAAGAATTAATAAATCAGCTTAATTAGCCACCCAAAACAAAAGAATTAATAAATCAACAGATACAATTACATTGTTTTACATTCATTCATTAATAAAACAAAGAATGAAATTCTTTGTAGTACCAAATCAATCTAACATTCATTCATTCATTCATTAGCAACCTCCTGTAGTACCAAATCAATCTAACAGTGAGATCTCAGATATTCTAACAGGGCGAATCTTCAGGGTGCTGTGGAGTGTTTTTCAGGCTTACTTGCCTCATTCTTGTGGAACTCCATCTTTTAGTGTCCGTGGAGGAAGATGAACGCGAAGCTGAGTCAGAAAGCTGCCCTTTATTCCAGTATTTTACTAATGTCACAGCTCTTCTCCACAACCTCTTCGTGCCGGGGCTTATATATTCTTCTTCTCCCACTCTTCCTTGCCGGAGTTTCCGCAGTAAGTTAGCAAGGAAGATTAGGACGGCAAGCGTAGAAATGCCTCCTGTGAGGACAAAAAGCAACCAAAAGCTTTCAAGGGTTAGGCTCTCATTCTTGTCACTTAAGTTGGTTCCAGAACCTGAACATTTGGTGTAACCCGACATCATTTGATCTTCCAATTCCCTCAGCCTTCCGTTCTCTGATAGTGTGAGAATGGCTTTAGACATGTCACTGGTTAAAGGAGAACCCTTTGGAAAGACCTGCGAGCAGTTGAAGAGTTAATCAATTAGATGAATGAGGACTGCAATTATTAATAAGTGTTCCTAGATAAATTCCTGGTTATAAAAAAAATTGCACGAGGAATGCTAATATAATCTCTTAAAGAGGATGGCTTCACTGCATATCATATAGACCAGACCATGGTATATAGTAGAAGTTGGCACAAGATCTGCTAGGAATGTGAGCCCACTAAGCAACCTTAAAGGTACAATGCTAAAACAATTGTATCATTTTTCCCTCTATAGTATTTTCCAAAGGGCTAATTGTTCACAGATTTCTATCCCTGTACAGAACAGTGACTTATACCGACCAAAGCTAAACTGTTTTTCATTCTTTAAAAAAGAAGCGTGTCTTGTGCTGTACTCAATCTAGTAAAAAGGAAAATAGCTTGCTTATGGTTTTGGCCCATATGAGAATCTAGGCTAAAATTTGGAAAATTAATGTGTCGTGTAAAGTGAAGTGTCATTGTAGTCTTTTATGTTATTTATAAGGGATTTGCTAGCGTCCATCGCAGAAGGCATTTCACGGATGGCCTGTTGCATGTGAGAGCAGCCACTTCATGAATGAATACAAAATCTACTGAATAGAGTCTGTAGTTTTTGTTCCAACCTCCTAACACAATAAAACTTGTTTACCTTTTTCTTTGTTTATTGTGTTAGGAGGATTGAACAAGGCATAACAGAATGAAACTTCTTCCAACCTCCTTTTGTTTACCTTTTTCTTTCGAAATTGACTTTAGTACTTGCAAGGAAAAGAAAAACAAAAGAGGATGGAAATATTATTTCCTTTCAACATTAGGTGTTACTGTTTCTCAACAAAATCGGTATGAGGTTTAGAGTTTTGATTATTACTTACAAAGCCAAAGCCTCCTAGACTGTAGCTTGGTTCCAATGTCGTGTATCCCTTGCAGTATTTGGAGAGGAAGATACGAAGATATGGGATCTCGAGGAAGGCCGCTACGATCCTCCCACTGTTGAAGGCATCCGAATAGTCTTCTTCCAGGTAATTGAGCCTTACTATGCTTGATTGATCAAAATGCAGCACTTCCGTGAGGTATTTCTCCACGAATGAATCATTATCGCACCCAACTGGCAAGTGGTTTCTTCTTAGAAATTCGATGTCATTCACTTTCGGTTCGAGCCGTTGGACTGTTAGCATGGAGGTGAGGCTGGCCGTGTAGCTAGAGGTCAGGACCAAAACCACGAACAACCACATCACGATCACCACTCGAGTGAAGTTGCTACGGAGTCTCTCCCCTGAGGAAAGAAATTAACATGTGATGAATGAAAAAAAGAGCAGAAATGGTGATATAGTACTCATAAGAGGTATTTATTTATTGAAGGAACCTAATTTACGGATGGGAAATGATATTTCCACCTGATTTTGTTTGTGTTTCCTTGGTGTCTGTTTGGATGTTCGTAATATAGAAATAGATGGAAAGAAAAACAGATTCCCATTTCTTTACCATGCTTTTCCTCTTGATTTGAGAGGAAAGTAAACAGTATAAAAGGTCTTGCATTTGGAAAATTTATAGCTTGATAGTGAATAATAAATAGCAACCAAACTATACTAGGAGCAGGGGAAAAAATGTCCTTTTACTTTGATTTTTCGTATATTTAATGCAACTAAACAGAGATTATCATTACATTTTGGCTATGTTTGGAAAGTATGATTTTTATTTCATGATAAATTCGTTTCTCAAGTCGTGAAAGAAGCGTAGGGCAGGTGGGAGAAGGAAATACTTCAGAGGGCACGAATGGGTAGAGGGTGAGAAGTGGTTAAAATACAAGGAAAAAATCAATCATATTTTGGGCAGTGTTTCTTTTTTCCTTCTTTTTCAGGATTTTCTTATCCTCTCCTCACTTAGTCCCTCTTATGTCTATCGCTCCCCACCCTCTCACCATTCGGTAGGCTAATATTCTCCGAAAAAATTCATGGTTTCTCACAAAATATGGATGAGGCAAAAGCTTAATGGGAGTCTGACGCAGGAGCGGGTTGCGGAAGCTTTAATGTCAAGGCGCGGATACGGTAGCGAAAAGTTAAAGGGTATAAGATGGCGGATGGTGGGTTAAACTAGATGGTTGTTTAGAGGGCTGAAACAAGGTTGAGACAAATCAAGGGTGGTGTAAATCATGTGCTGTTGGGCTACCAGGAATAAGCATGGACAGGGTAATATGGAGGCTGCTAATGTGACTCTAGGTTTATCTTATGGGAGATATGAAGGGGCTAATGTTTGGATCGGCGAATGAAGGCTGATGAAGTTTCAGGAAAGGAGATGGGGATGATTAATCGGACAGGTGTATATTGGTTAGGTGGTTAAAGGATTAATGGGTTCTATGTGAAGGGGCTTTATTGTAGGAGATTTATGGGACTGACTAGATGGCTTTGGTGAGGAGAAAACAAGCAGGTAAGTGGCTGCTTTATCTATGGTAAATGGCTGAGAAAACACTTGTTGTTGGTCACCTAAATAATAGGAATATGTGGGCTGCTATGGGATGATAGAAAATGACAAAAATACCTTGGGCTCTTGGCTGAAATTGACTTGGTCGATGGAAACTTGAAGCAGAGAAGCTACTTCAATGGTGGATAGAGGCGGGGAACCAGGAAGGGCTGGTTCGATGAAGGGTGTTGATGGAATCCAAACAAACACATGAAATTGATGGCGATATGAAGAAGAAAACTACAAACACATTGTGTTTTACCTCTTTGATCCAAGGAAGAAGATGAAGATAAACAAGGAATATAATTCCTAAAAAAACACAAATTTTATTCATAAAATCAGACTCCTACGTTTACAATGAGAACCCATATTTATAGAGTGTTTTTTGTGGCCGTATCCTACTTCTAATAAAATTAGAAAAATAGAACCAACTTTTTAAAATCTCTCAACTTTCCTAAATTATCTCTAGAATCCTAAAATAGCTGAAATTTTAATTTCTAAAACTTTTGAACGAACAACTCTTGAGAATTTCGTCCAACTAACAATCCTAATAAAAATAAAATTCTAATATAAAAGAACTTCTAATGAAACCAAAACTCTTTATTCCATGGGAACAACGTGAGCCGTTGATCTGCATGCTCAGACGAGATGCACCAGCATCAGAGTCCTATGACATTTTTTGTGTTGCATCTGGATGGCATTCTAGTCATTTGTAATGATGTAGGAATTATGTATGTGGATGACATTTACTTATTGGGAATGATTGAGGAATGTTATCTAATATAAAGATAGTACATTTTGATTGCAAGAATAAGGCTGAAGTAGGCATTCTAAGAAAAATATTCATTTTTTTCTTGAAATGGCAAATAATATTGAATAAAAGGGGGGCCCCGAGAAGGGAAAACCCAAGAATACAGAAAGAAAAAAGAAACAGAAAAAAGAGCACAGCGCAGAGGACACCTCAAGGAGGAAGATGATCAAACCATCTCAAAAAATCGCTCCCCACGCCTCTCCTACCCAACAAATCAGCCTTCTCATTTGCGGACCTCCAAACATGCTACAATTCAATATTTGATTCCGCGATTATTTCCTCCATTTCATAAAAAAGAGCCAAGAATCTCTCAGGAGGAACTACCCCACCCTTCAACCATCGGATCACATTTAGAGAATCCCCTTCAACAATTAAGTTCTCGCCACAGTAGCCCTCTCACTACTAAAACACACTTCTCACCAACCTTCCCAGAGATCATAAGCCGATACAAACCGAAACTATGAATGACATCTCGTCCATGCTATAGCCACCGCAATAATGCGCATAAACAGATAATGAGGAGATTTGGATACCTCGTCAAACACCCTAGCATTTCTCTCCTTCCATACTACCCACCAAGTAGCAAGTAAACAAACTTCCCATAAGATTTTACCCTTTCTTTTCCAAGGCACAAAGCTCCAAAGATCCAGTAACATCTGAATAGATCTTGGGAATACCCAAGTAATCCCAAATCTCAAGAAAATACGACCCCATATAGTCCAGGTAAACGAACAGTGCATGAAAAGATGATCCACAAATTCCCCATCCTCAAGACAGAGAGGGCAATCATCAACAAGCCACATGCCACGATTTCTCTGAAAGTTAATGGTTTGTATCATTTCGCGCACACAGCCCAACCAAAGATGCTAACCCGAGGTGGACAATGAAATTTCCATACCTTTGCTGAAAAAGAGGGAGCAAAACAGGGCATCAAGCTTTTATAGAATGATTTGACAAAGAAAATCCCAGAAGAATCCACAGTCCATAATCTCCTATCCTTCCCTACTCTTTTAATGTAGCAGCTATCAAGGAGCCTCTTAAGATCAGACACAGACTCTTGCTCCCAAGCAAAAAAATTTCTTCTATAAGCCGGACACCACACCAAATCACCGCCACTACGATCCAAGCATTCACTCACAAAAGCTTCTTTATTTAGGTCCACCCTATAAATCTCCGGGAACAACAACCTAAGCGGCCTCTCTGCACACCACACATCTTCCCAAAAATTTATTCTGTCACCTCCATAAACTTTAAATCTAATATTCATGTTAAATGAGAAACACATTTTTAAAATATCTCTCCACACCATCAAACCCTTTTTCTTAAAGTTTTCAAGTGATTCTCAACCTCCAGACTGACACCCATACTTACTACAAATAACCCAGGCCCACAAATGAGACTGCTCCTCACCAAACCTACATAACCAATTCCCTAGCAAAGCGTGGTTGAACTCCGTAAACCTCCTGATACCCAATCCGCCTTCCTTAATGGGCACACAAACATCCTTCCAACCCACCAGAGAAATGGCTTTTTTCTCCTCTGTTCCGCCCCACAAAAATCTGCGTTGAATCATTTCTATTTGTAAGGCAACGCTAACTGGGCACTTGAATAAAGACATAAAATATACAGGGATATTTGCCAAAACTGCCTTGACTAAAACCAACCTTCCTCCTCTAGACACTAAATTTCTTTTCCAAATGTCCAGCCTTCTCCCTATCCTCTCAATTATCGGCTCCCATAATACCTTGTTTGGTCTTCCAACCCCCATGGGCAGACCCAAATACGAAGAAGGTAAATGATCCATCTCACATCCCAGGATCCCAACCAACTCCAAGGCCTCCTCCATAGGGATATTCAAAGCAAACATCCTAGATTTATGAAAGTTGGATCTTTGCCCCGATATGATTTCATAACATCTCAATATAGATTTCAAATTTAACACTTGGAGTCTCTCTGGTTCACAAAACAAAAGGGTATCATCTGCAAACTGGAGGTGTGAGACCTCCACGCATTCACTTCCAATTCTGAAGCCTTTAAACAGTCCCACCTCACAACCTTTGGCTAGCAACCTACTCAGGATTTCTGCTACAATAACGAACAAGAAAGGGGATAGAGGGTCCCCCTGCCGAAGGCCACGGGACGACTTAAAGAAGCCAAAAGGGGATCAATTTATCAAAATTGAAAACCATGCAGAGGCCACACACGATTTAATCCACTGACGCCATCTATTCCCGAAACCCATCTTACCAAACAGAAAGTCTAAGCAGTCCCATTCCACTCTATCGTAGGCTTTTTCCATATCCAATTTGCATAATATTCCTCTCTTCTTAAGCCTCCAGTAATAATCAATGGCCTCATTGGCAATGAGGGAACAATCCAATATCTGTCTCTTTGCTACAAAAGCACTTTGATAGTCAGATATGATTACCGGTAGGACTTTCTTCAGGTGCTTAGCTAGAACCTTAGCCAAAACTTTATATAAACATCCCACAAGACTAATAGGATGGAAATCAGAAATTTTTTATGCCCCCACTACTTTAGCTATGAGAGCAATGAAGGTAGCCCCAGTACCCATGTCTAACTCCATACCATTGTAAAACTCTTTGAAAAACTCCAGAATGTCCTCTTTCACATATTCCCACACATGATTGGAAAAAGGCAAGGCAAAAACCATCCGGCCCCGGAGCTTTATCTTTACTTAATGAAAATAACCCTCTCTCAATCTCCTCCTCAAAAGGTTTTTCCAACTCCATACACATAGATAAATTCAGACTGCTAAACTCCAAATGTTCAGGTTTGGTCTAGATCCCCCTTCCGAAGAATATAGAGATTTGTAAAACTATAAGACAACTTTAGTGATCTCATCTTTACCTGATACTTCTACTCCGTTATCCACCAAAGACTCAATTATGTTTTTCCTCCTTACACTCTCCATGGCATGAAAATATGCCGAATTTTTGTCCCCCTCCTTTAACCACCTAACTCTCGATTTTTGCCTCAAGGAAATTTCCTCATGCTACCAAGCTCCTCCCTCAAATTACCACTCCCTTGCCCTGCTTCCTCCAAACCCGAAATTTCCCCAATCCTTCTTTCCGACCAAACTTTACGAGTTTGATAATTAAGCCTTTGCTCCTTCACCAATGCCCTTAATTTCTCCTTCACAAATCTAAGTTTTTTTTACCAATTCTCACATCTGATGGACCCTCTGATTGGTAAGATGCCCACCATCTTCCCAACCTTTCCTCCATTTTTGGAGCCTGTAACCATGCAATCTCAAATTTGAACGGGGGAGGACCCCAAGATTCCATCCTCGGATCCAAGATGATCGGGCAATGATCCGATACAGAATGAACAAGGGACCTTGGATAACCTCCAGAACCAGACTTAACCACCCAGGACAAATTAGGAAACGATCAATCCTACTCTTGGATTCACCCCGACTCCAGGTGAAACGGGACCCAGACAATGGGAGATCAATTAAATCATTCTTCGCAATGAACTCATCAAATACCCTCATGTTCTTAACCGATCTCCTACACCCAAGTCTCTCACTAACAAACCTAATCTCGTTAAAATCACCCCCAATAATATATAAAGAAAACAAGGGAGTGCGGATTAGAGGACTGTAAAGCACTTGGTGATTAGTAGGGGTGTAAACGGATCGAATTCGGAGCGGATACGGCTATATCCGGATTCGATTACAGTATACACTATCCGAATTCGGATTCGGATTCGACGGATATTTAATATCTATTACCGAATTCGTATCCGTCGGATATTGTTCGAATTCGGATATTATCCGTATCCGTTTATCCGGTAAATTCGAACGTTTTATTGCAGCACTTTATCTTTTTTCCCCTACTTACTCGAATGAATTTTCCAAACCTTAAAACTAGACCTCTACATTCTCTTTACAAAATTAACTCTCAAACCATAAAATATATGTGATCCTCTTCTTCCTTTTAAAACAAAGGCAGAGAGAGAGAGGGGGAGGCGATGGGGATGGGGATGGATGATAGTGTTGGTAGTGGTCTTTGGGTTTTTCCTTCTTTTTTTTGTATATGATGGAATGGGTTTGGGTTATTTTGATGGAATGGGTTTGGGCTATTTTTGTTTTTATTTTATTTTTTCTAAAAAGAATATTCACTTTTCTTATAGAAACAAAAGATAGTGTGTCATTACTAAAAATAAATATTATGATATTATTAATAATAAATAAAAAGGATTTCCTTCTCGGACTCGGATGTTAAACGGATCGGATATACCATTTACCAGATTCGCATCCGCTAAGAGCCGGATATCTCATAAACTGATTCGGATAATATCCGCTTGAAACGGATTCGGATAATATTCGCTTTAAACGGATTCGGATGCGGACGGTAATCGAATTTCCGAATATCCATTTACACCCCTAGTGATTAGAGTGTAAAGTAATTAGAGTGTAAAGGAGAGGAATGTCATTATCAAGACGGGCAATGCCATTAAAGGAAGGTGTTAGTATCAAAATTAGGTGGTGAAAACACTTACTATGTGCAAAGAAGAGGGTGCAAAAGATGAACCAGAGCATAGTGCTGAGTTGGGTCCCCCAAGGGCCTCTGAAATCTGGGTTTCTTCGGTGTTCCAAGAACCACACGACTAGGCCCGTGTAGACAAATATGACCCCAGTCACCGCCCACATCTCCTTTGTGAAAGGTTTCACAAACAACCACGCCTTCTGAGAAGCTTCCTTCACGGGGACCAACATTGCGAGCCCCGATTCTGCGTAGGGCTGAGTGAACTCCACGTACTCTGAACGGGCGGCCAGGATTGTAACGTCTCCAACCACCGCTTCAAAATGCTGCCATTTCACACCAACGATCAAGATTTTGGAATGGTTAGAAGAAGAGAAGAGAAGAAAACAAACTAAAGTGTTTTGCTTTTTAGGATTTAGTTTGAGAACGGATTTCTGTCTCATAGATGACCAAGTCATGACCAAAATATTGTAAATTTCATCTCTTACGCTATTGACTCTTTCAAATTGAGAGATTGGAAAATTATCTGGGGAATTACTAGAGAACTTGCCCGAGTTGAAGCTGAAACGACCCGCTGAGTTGACTGGCTTACAAAAACATTAAATGTGGAATATGTCCTACAAGGATAGTGGAAACCAGAACTTTTCATTCAGAGTTCAATGTCTATAGCTATATGTTACCTGGTTTGCTCAGTGCCATTCCAAGGATTTTTTTTTTTTTTTTAGGTTGCCATACATGCACTAAGTTTTGGGAAATATTCAACACTCACATGTTTTAATAAGAGGAGCTCAAGTCTCTTGTCTTTTAGTATTTAAAGGGCTTGAAAGAGCTTTTCCCTTAAACTATTAAAAGACAAGAGACTTTGAGCGCCTCTTATTAAAATATGTGAGTGTTGATATCATTTCCCTATTAATATTTGAACAAAAAATGAAATTTTATACGCTGTGTGCATGTGAAGTCCGGTATTTTTTTAAAAGTACAGTAGGGCTTAGTTCAAAGGAAGATCCAAACCGTTCATTAGCAGGGCCACAATGATAATAGGCCGCATGCCATGGATCAACTCAATAGGATGATCCTAACCCTTTGATCTGTAGAGGGACTACCTATTTAGGAGACCTCTATTGATCGGAGGGTTAGGATGAGCTACGGTGTACCCATTTAACTTGTGGCCCAACAAATGAACGGATTGGATCATCCTATGAAGTGGAACTCACTAAACTTTTTCAAAAACATACGGACGTCTGGCTCACAGCGTATAAAAACTACCCAGAAACACAGGGAAGTCATATTAGCCCCACCATGTTTTGATATTTACACTAATTCATCTTGTTTTTTATTATTTAAAAAGCTGTCGAAGGGTACTTGAGTTGCTATCGAGTTACCCATGACATTCAACTCGACTCTACTCTACTCATTGGAGTCGAGTCGAGTCGAGATTTTAGAATCTAGATAGGAGTTGTCACCTCGAGATAGACTTCATTAACAAGGTCGTCGTACGAGCCCCCAAATTGCTCGAACACATACGGAAGATTGTAAGGCAACAGTTTCACGGCTTCTTCAAAAACTTTAATGCTGAAACCCGAAAATTTCGTAACGTTCTTCTCATCATAATCCACCTTAACAAAGAGATTAAATTGGGATTTATTTGGAACCCCAATCCTCATTTGCTTTTCATCTGTAGGAATCGCCCACCCTAAAGGCACTGATGTTGAGTCCCCCGGCCAAAACACAGGCCCCAATATTTCCTCTTTTTCTCCCCTTTCATTCTCTGTTGTATTCTTCACAAAACCAGAAACCGGTGACCAAAATCCGAGCTCTTTGTAACTCTTTCCCACCACATTAATGATCTGAAAAATAGCATTATTCGCTAATTCCCCATCTACAAAACGTATTTTACCACTTAATCCTTTCCAATCACTTGTCAAAATCCCCTCTACCAACCCTTTACCCCCTTTTGAGTTTTTTTCCATCGCACGTGCCACAGCCCAAATGGCATCATAAGCAACCAGTGCGAACATTCCTGGCTCCGGATTTTTTTCTCCTGGGTATTCTGATCGGAAATTTTTCTGGAATTTAATACTGAAATCTTTGAATGAAGAGCTAGTTTCTGAGAAGTGGGTTTTGATTCCTAACACGCCTTGCATCGTAGAGATGACCGAGGAGTTAAAAGAATCAATAAGATTTGTAATACTTTCTGTAGTAATCCAAACATACCCTTTTTCCATCATTCCCATTTGTTTAGCCTCTTCGAATAAAAACTCTGAGAAAGGTGAAGATGACTTCAATACAACGAAGACCCTGCTCTGTTTTTTCTTCAGCTTTGTAAGTTCTTCTCTGATTATGGTTTTTGGGTCAGAGAGAGAAGATAGAGGGGGTAAAGTAGAGTGATATTCAATTTCGGACTCAACATTTTTTAGGGTTTCAGAGAGAAGTGTAATGGTTCCATCATCACCACCACTGTAGGAATTTTCTTCATAGATTGTGATTATTTTTCGCCACCCATATGAGCGAACTAGGGATGCAATACAACTCATCTCTGCTGAATAATTGTTGGACATTAGAACTAAGAAGGGCCATCGTTCTAACATCATTGGTGGAGAAATAGCAGGTGCTGAAAAGGAAATGACTGGAATTTGTTCTCGGTTTCCCACGTTGGCGATTAGTATTGCTTCTTGCCACGCTGTTATTCCCACGATTGCTTTTATTTTCAGCTCACTGATCAGATCTTCAGCTGCAATCAAATTTCACAGCCTCAGGTATCTTTTATTTATTTCTTTTTGATAGATACATCCTCCTCTTTATTTTAAGGAAATTCATTCATTTGTTACAGACCCACATCTCTTTGGGAATTATAATGACTAGGAAAGTTTAGTATACGAAAGAAGTGGATCTATCAGGATGCTACTAACCCTCCGATCTATAGATATGAGGGTTAGCATCATCCTATTGAGATGATTTTGGGTGCACACACTATTTATGTTGTGGGCAGACAAATGAAGAGTTTCGATCATCCGATGGAGTAAGGGGTACAGTACTTTTTGAAAAATACTAAAATCTCCTATCAAAATAAGGGAAATGATATCAGCACATTCATGTTTTGATATCTGCACTAACCCTTCTTGTCTTATATTACTTACAGAGCTGTTAAAACTTAAAAGGCTATTACAGTACCCAAAAAGCTCTCACAAGTCAATTAAAATACAAAAGACAAGCTGGGTTTGTGCAATTATTAAAATATGGTTATGTTGATATCTATATATCATTTCCACAAAATAATGGGTTTCAATTCCAGTTTTGTTGCATCTATTACTAAAGGGGTTTAAGGAAATTCATTCATTGGGTACAAATTTTTATATTTACACTAAAATTCTGTTCCAGTAACTATATAAACGTTTTTTTCCCTATAAAAATTTTCAATGTAAACATTTATCTTACTAGCTTGGCCAAAAGAAAAAGGTAAGTAAAAAATATAACTTACCAGCAGAGACTGCTCGAAGGGGATCCCCGGAAGAGTCACGTATGTGAAGTGATAGTTTGGAAATGTTGGAGGTGTTGTTGAAGTCTTGAATTGCAATTTCCATTGCTATCTTTTGTTCTTTCCCGATACGGGTCTCGGTGTCGATTATGGCACCGATATTCTCTGCGGTGCCTCCATGGGAGAAGAAGAGAAGACATGAGAAGATGAAGAAAAAAATGGGTAGAGATTTAGAGGAGCGAGATGGAAGAAAGCAGAGAACAAAGTGGTGCGTTTTGGTGCGCTGAGAATGCATATTAGTTATTACAGAGGAGGCTTAGACTAACAGAGGAGAGAAAACCAGATACGTCTATATTTATAGAGTAATGTGTGGACATTGTGTTCAAACCTTCTCGATAGACAAATCTTCTTCTGCTCAATACTTCAGTTGCTTGTTAAATAAGAGAGAATTTGAGTCGAATCGGACAAACGAGAGGCTGATTGGAGTTATGTGAGCCGTTAGATCAGAGTCATCTGAGGTTCCATGACAAACGGTTTAGTTTCGTGGTTGGGGCTGAACTCCAAAGTATGTTGGCAAGGCCTGGTCGTGGTCAAGGGCGGGCGAGCGAGCTTGCTTTTCTTTTTCATAATTAATGCAAATGGTCTCCCCCACATATTATTGCCGTACACGTGGAAATTTGGGATAATCTGGATCCTCCATTCGTCAGCTACAATATTGATATAATCATATATCAGGCCCATGGTTTTAAATTTTAACGGAAATCCGGATTTAAAATTGCCAATACCTGAAACAGTACCGGATTTCGGTCAAAATTTCGTGTTTTTATATAGCCATTTTCCTGAAATTTCAACTGAAATTACCAAAATTTGGTATTAAATAAAATATTACTTTTTGATTGTGTGCTGATTTCGGCCTAAATTTCGGTTCTGGTGAGGGCCTAAACCCATACGAAACCGAAATTTAAAACCATGATCAAACCATACACAATTACACATTGAACTTTCCAAGCCGTCAACTTAAAGAAACATATTAGAGGGTTAGGGTCATGCCTAGCACATGTGTCACGTGCAGGCCAACCCAAAGAAAAAAGGGCCACATGCGAGAGGTAGTGTTAAAGTATAAAAGAATAAATAACGCCTTCTCCAACCGCTTAAGCTTTCAGATAACTGGTTGTTTCACAGAACTTTCGTGAAAGAATGAATTCGAATCAACTCAAACCCGTCCCAATTTTAGGGCAATGATATTTCCCCCCTTCTTATGGATAAAATCCCCCAATCCCCCACCCCCTCCTCCCACCACGTTATTCGCTCAGTTAAAGGCAAAGAGAAACATTAAACGGGGCGGGTGAATTTATCCTCAGGCAGTGAACCATTCTCACGGAAACCGTTGAAATGAGACAATCATAGTCATCTATTTCATTCTAATCCTGGCTGTTGATAACCGCGGATCAATATTTTTGTTGCAACAGTCCAACTTTTCTATTTTTATATTAGAAAATGAAATTTTCGCCCCTTGTCCTTCACCGGGCAGCCCCCTTGCACTGTAAAACAGTAGTAATAAATACACTAGACGGTGCTGAAAGAAAACGGGTGAATGTATGACGTTCCTCTATTTTTCGGGCAGTGATATCACCCCCAGGGGGGGGGTGTCTTTAGGATATTTTAAAGGGGAAGGAGCTACCCGTTAACACCAACTGCATTAACGATTTCTGTTAAAGGGGGATTTTATCCAATGGGGGGGTCCCTAATTTTCTTATAATATGTAGCTCAGAATATCCAACTGTTGAGATTTTGGGTCATGGTTCCTACACATTTTCTTCTACGCGTACAATGTTGGCCGTAGGTGACTGAGCCTTGTTTGGCTACGCGCCTAGGAATGCCACTAAAAAGTCAAAAAATAGGGACCCGTTCAGATCTTACGTCCCGTATACAACACTATAAAGTCGAAAAATTGGGGTTTTTCAATCTAATGCTCTCAAAGACAAAACAAGAGTCAGATACTCTGCAAAAGCAAGACTCAAATTTTCCCCCAAGCATATGACCTGTGTATGTCTTTCTCAGGGAACATGGATTTTCTTTCCTCTCTCTTTTTTTTTTTATAAATTTTTTTTGGAGGAATGATAGATACAAGGGCGCCCTTGCATAAAGAGCCGGAAAAGAGCCCTTGATTGTATCTAGGTCATTTAGTGCAGCCAAATTTACATTTTCAACTATTTTAAAAGGTTACCAAAAATGACGTGGATCCAATCAAGGGCGCCCCGTTTCCAGCTCTTTATGTAGGGTGCCCTGCATCTATCATTCCTCTATTTTTAGATATTTTGTGTTTTGTTTTGTTTTTTCAAATTCTTGTACAAAAGTCCAACTTTTGCCCAAGTATGCCCTATATGCCTTTATGGACCCCCCCCCCCCCCCCTTTTTAAATATTTTTGTACAAATAGATGTGGAGGTTCAAAAAATGACACTAGGAATCACGTTACAAACGGTGGTCCTTTTGGATATTATTATCTTGAGGTTTGATGGCCTCTGTGAAGTTTTGGAAATACAGTTGAGCCCTCTTCATAGGATGATCCAAACCATTCATCTGTTGGACCACAAGGTAAATAGGTTAACCCCAAAAATCATTTCCATAGGATGATCCTAATCCTCTGATCTGTAAAGGGACTGCGCATTATATAAACTTCTATAGATCATCTGAATGACTTTTTTTGGGTTTCATGAATGAGAAAAAGATGAGTACGCGCGCCTGGCTAATAGGGGCGCAACGGCAACACTTGTACTATAGGGGCTAATAGGGATGGTTAGGATCATCCTATAGAGATGATTTATGAGGATACATGCTCTCTCTTTTGTTGTTTATGCAAGTGCCTTTATGGGGTAGCCTTGACTGTTTCTAGAACCCATGCTGACTCTAGTGAAGCTCCAGGCGGACTGTTGGCTCCGTTGGATATCGCGTCAGCGGAGGGATACACCGCATGTATCAACGCACGGGGATTGTAACTTATAGAAACTTCTATAGATCGGACGGTTAGGATCATCCTATAGAGATGATTTTGCTCTCTTTTGTTGTTTACTCAAGTGTCACGATAAGAGGATATCATGCCTTTTTCAGTAGGGATTTGCTATAGTCCATCGCAGAAGGCATTTCGCGGATGGTCTGTTGCATCTGACAGCAGCCACAAAGGCTCACTTTTCAGTAGAGTTTGTCTTCATTCACGAGGTGGCTGCTATGCCAAATACTTTTCACCCCAGCCGCAGTGGGAACCAATGTATTCTTCCCTTTGGCAGGAGCGGCTATGCCAATATGATTCAGGGAATACAAAATTCACAATGAGTAAAGCATTAGTAACATGTGCAGAATGAATTACATTTTCATTCTCAGGGCCGGTTGGGTTGTGTGATGCAAATGAGGCTGAGGCAAAATCATTACTCTTCGGGCTGAGATGGTATAAGTCTCACAATATGGGTCCTCTGATGGTAGAAGGGGACTCCACAAATGTTATTGCGTGGGCTGGGGGCAGACTTGTTAGGCCATGGAGACTGGCAAGCACTGTGGAAGAGATTAGAGACCTTGTTCTAGATATCCGCCCATCATTAACGCATAGGAGATGGACACCAAATTCAATGGCGGACGTCTTAGCAAAGGCGGGTGCAATCCGATCAGACACGAAAATATCTTTTAACGATATCACGGGGATTACATAAGATTATAGTCTTTCTTTTTTTGTACAGTCACAGGGACAGCTTGTCCCGTGTGTCATTTTGTAAATTTTTACAGATGAAATGAAATAGTTACCTTCTCAAAAAAATAATAATAATACATTTTCCTTCGCAGCTATGCAAAATATTTCACATTTTCATTTCTATATGCAAAACTCGAAACTAAACACCGACAATATTGCCTTCATGACTTTCTCATATTCAATTAAAATAAACAAGACAATTCCAACAGACATGCATCTCATAGGCTTCATGCATTTCATATCATTATACTCTATTGATTCATTTGAACTATATCACTTACTTCGAACACTAATGACAAGCCTCTCATGTTGGAAATCCAATCACCCTATATCTAATCACCTGAAATTCAGAAACTCAACTTAACGGGTGTCTACTGAATGCTTTGTGTGCAAAAGATAAACCCACGAATTAAAATTGAAGAAAATATGGACAAGAAAACAATGCTCTTGGACAGTCTCTTGAAGTTTGATCCCCCCCCCACCCTCCAAGACAAACAAAAAAAAAAAAAAAAACTTAAACTTGAAAGGCCATAACTTCCCGACCACCCTACGGAATTGGCGAAGGCTGGGGACTAATCCACTGACAGTCATTTGCTTAAAAATAGGGATGGTGATAGTTATTTCCAACTAATTGAAATTTAAATGACGAAATGGGTAGTTGAGAACAAATACCTCTTTATGATGGGTAATTTAAGGAATAAGATAGAGCAAGAGAGCTGCTAATGTTCGAGTATTTTATAGGATCGTCAGTGGAATGTGTGGGTAAGGAAAGAGTAAGCAAAACAACATTTTTAAAATTGACTTAAAAAAAAAAACTTTTAAACAAATCTAATTGTTACTGCACCACTTATCACATGTATCCCCATAGCCATAAGATGCTTTGACCCCTCTCAGGCTAATCAAATACCTCTTTATGATGGTATCTATGGGTGTATGACTGATCTTTATGTCATAGTACAACAATTTTACTGTATGGGGCATAATTATTTGATTGCAAACATTCAATAAAACTAAAGGAATTGCATAAAATAAAAGAGACTGAATTTAAAGAAACATACAAATTAAACAACTAAAACAATAATACTTTAAATTCATATTTAAAATAATTTAGGCAGTTATAAACTTTGCTGTAAAAGTTTTGGATCAATAGGATTGCCTTAATGGAAAACCCGAATCATTTTACAAGAGCCTAGAGGCTGTAGTTGAAACTGAGTACAGCCTATTGAAAACTGAAATCCATTAATCCAAACACTCCAAAACTGATACAAACAGTTCCTTATGTGTTTGACACATTCCATAAAAGTTTGGGAAGGAATCTCAAACTTAGCAAAAAAAATAGGAAAAGAAACCTCAAGTTAATAATTTCTACTTTCTTGTTATCTTCGCTATGCATGTCTGTTAATTAACTTAATCATCTGCTAGCAATATTTTGATTTTAATTTTCTTTTAGAAAAAAATAAAAATTCTGCAACAAATAATAAGAATTAGCAGTGTTGGGAAAATTCCCTTGTTTCCCACCACCAGTGGTTGCCTAATATAATTAGGTTTTCTAATTGTCTATGATTTGTGGACACGAACACTTGTCGCGTGTCGACACTGACACGGAGTATTGGACACAGCAAGCCCTCAAATTAGAAATAGGGATACGGCTAAAATAGAAAGCATATATAATCATAATTTGTCAATATGGATTTGTGTGTCGTGTTTCGACATGGATATGAGTTGTCTTCTAAAAATCTAGAAATGGTGACACATACATACACATAAAATTATTAACTATTATATAAATACGTGTCCACACAACCATATTAACTCTAACAATCCTAGCAATACCTTTAAAAGTGTCTAAAGGAGTGTCAACCCGTGTGGACACGCGTGTCGTGTTAGACACGGCAGGACACGTGTGTCTGAAATAAATTCAAATGTCGGCTAAATCATAGCTAATTATGATAGTAGGCAAAACGTAAAAGTGTGTTTTTTTCAGGTTTTGTATAACCTAAGATAGAAAAAAGTAACAGATAGACATTTTCTCTGAGAGGGAGGCTCTGTGTGGCAGCTGAAAAGTTGACGAGAGAGAGAGAAAGGATGACAGAATAATGCTTCTTCTCAAGTTTCTATTATGTAATCTTGGTTGAGAAGAAAGGAAAGGGTTTCGGTTTGTAGGTTTGGGGATATAATCCATTGTAATCCTTGTATTTTTCTTTTTCATAGTGTACTCGCCCGTGGATATAAGCATCTTGGCCGAACCACGTTAAATCTCGGTGCTCGTCTTGGCTTGTATTTTATTTTTACTTTTACGTCTATTTGTGGACGAACGGATCAGATTTGATCCACGGATTTTCTCGGCAAGAAGTTTGTTAAGTGGTAACAAATAAAAAGTAGAGAAAATATGTGTGTTCAAATTTAGAAGGAAATTAATAGTGTGGACCACCTTGGTGCACATATTGGTTTTAGAGATTGTTTTGCCTCGTGGCCTCTAAATCAGCCTTTGACATTTTTGTGGAGGGCAGAGGTTAAAAAAGATAAAAACTAAACTGCAAAAGGCTGATTTCAGTGTGACACACTTACTCACAACAGAGGCGAAACAACCTCGTGGTTTTACTGGCGTCTTCGTAATAATTTCATCGGGCATATGTAAGTGGTGAAACTTGAGTAAGGTTGGGTAAAATTTTGCTAAAAATGATTTGGCTTTTTACTCGAACCCCACTAGATTTTGAAGTAAAAACTCTAAAAATCAACACCCTCTCTGGTTGCCACCAAAATAATTAACTCCTTATTTGCAAATAATATTAGGCTAATCTTATTTCCAAATCGGATATTAAGCCATATCTTTGAAAGCCATTAACTATATCACGAGGAATGCTTTACTAGGCCACGACCTCATCTTAATACAATGCGGCACGCCCACTACCTTGTTGTGAGTCCTACCTTTTATATAGGCTATTGATATTGACACTACCATGTTTTGATGGTTGCACTAAATCATCTCATCCTTTATTATTTAAAAATCTGTCAAAGGTTGCTACAGTTCCCAAAAAAGCTCCCATTAAAAAAGAAAAGACAAGATGAGTTTGTGCATTATCCAAACATGGTAGTGCCAATATCAATAGACTGTGGGTGCAATTTATATGTAAATTAGAAGCAAATCACCTTCACCCTTAATGGCCTTATGGATCACTAAAGCAGCCCTACTTAATCTAGTTTTTGAATCTCTTAGCAGCTTTATTTGTATGATATTATATGGACGGATCAACGGTCTAGACTGCCGTCCAACAGATGATAAGTAGATCTTACTCATCAAAGATTAGATCATCCAGACCGTAAGAGTTCCTAACCACACGATCATCAGTCAGGCCGATCGAAGCAAAATTTCCAAATCTCCTTTGTATTCTTGTAATTTGAATGGTTAGATTAATGCAATTTCATTAGATCTAGATTTACATTGCATATTACCCCGGCCATCTTAATTTGTATGAAGACAAACTTTAGATTCTTGGCTCATTTAATGTGAGGGAACACGATTTGCATGTAAAAGTTGAGGCAAGAGATCGACCCTCTCATTTAAACGAGGTTGTGTAACAACTAACCCTTGTATTATATCATTATAGGGTGGGTACCCACCACTAATAGACAATGGTGGGTACAACATCATTTCTATAGGATGATCCTAACCCTCCGATGTATGGATGCTTTATGGGATAAAGCCTATTTACTCTATGGCCGGACAAATGAACGGTTTGGATCATTCTATGAAATGGGCTCCACACTACTTTTTGAAAAATACTGGACTCCATCTGCACACAACATATAGAAATCTCAGCTATTCACATCTTTTTTTTGAAATGGTCTCAGCTATTCACAGCTTATAAGTAGAAAGAGTGAAAATTACACAAGGGGAGTGTGTTTAGCAGTAAATGGAAAAGTAGAAAAAGATGATGATCGAAAATGAAAAGGGGGACATGTCTTTGCCTTATGTTTTGATTCTTCAAATAGAGGCAATAACATATTGAAAGTAGTTAGTACGTTAATCTTCCAACATATATAGAGAAATTTTATAGATGCACTTTATTGAGATGGTCCAATGGGGGCACCCTTGTAGCTGGTTTTCTCAAAGCCGACCTGCTATTTAGCGTTCCTCGATATTAGTAGAAGGATTTCCTCTTCTTCTTGAGGAATTCATGGCTAGGGATTGGGACTTCTTGTTGGTCTTGCTCTTACCTGTGAGGATTTATAGCTAGGATTAGCTTTTTAGCAGAAATTTCAGTGTTATTTTCAAGGTTCCTGGACCATGGGAGCTTTCATGGTAGGTGATGGAGCATGTGGTTTAATTGGGCCTCCCTTTAAGGCACATACCTTCCTCACACTCACATGGGCTAGTCATTTGTTGGATCCGATACTAGTGAAAAACATGATTGCCCCAGGACTGTAATGGGCTACAAGCCCTTCAACTTTTTCTTGACAACCCTAGGTTAAAGCAATAAGGTGCGATATAGTTTTTTTAGGAAATTGGGAATTTTAAAAAAGAAGGAAGCAATAGGATGTGAGACTAAAATGAGTACCAACCTAATCGGGCCATTAGGGCTCTAGTTGTGACTATGTTCGTTTGAAAATTTTATCCTAATACAAGTTTTTTTTTTAAAATATGATATCTTGATCGTTGCTTAAGGACATGTTTGGCCGCTATGAAAAAATATTCAATTGAATATCTGTGGGGTCAATGCGAGGGATGGGAAGTGGAGAGACTTATGCCCTGTTTGTTTTGGATTTTGAGAACTGACAGTGAGTAAGAAATTGATTATTGGATCTCACTGTTAAATTGCATTTTTGGATGAAATTACATTTTTAAACAAATAATGAAATAACATTTTTTACATGAAATTAAAATTTTTTTTTAACATATTTGAGGCCTTTGTGTTAGCAACCTCCTGTAGTACCAAATCAATCTAACAGTGAGATCTCAGATATTCTAACAGGGCGAATCTTCAGGGTGCTGTGGAGTGTTTTTCAGGCTTACTTGCCTCATTCTTGTGGAACTCCATCTTTTAGTGTCCGTGGAGGAAGATGAACGCGAAGCTAAGTCAGAAAGCTGCCCTTTATTCCAGTATTTTACTAATGTCACAGCTCTTCTCCACAACCTCTTCGTGCCGGGGCTTATATATTCTTCTTCTCCCACTCTTCCTTGCCGGAGTTCCCGCAGTAAGTTAGCAAGGAAGATTAGGACGGCAAGCGTAGAAATGCCTCCTGTGAGGACAAAAAGCAACCAAAAGCTTTCAAGGGTTAGGCTCTCATTCTTGTCACTTAAGTTGGTTCCAGAACCTGAACATTTGGTGTAACCCGACATCATTTGATCTTCCAATTCCCTCAGCCTTCCGTTCTCTGATAGTGTGAGAATGGCTTTAGAAATGTCACTGGTTAAAGGAGAACCCTTTGGAAAGACCTGCAAGCAGTTGAAGAGTTAATCAATTAGATGAATGAGGACTGCAATTATTAATAAGTGTTCCTAGATAAATTCCTGGTTATAAAAAAAATTGCACGAGGAATGCTAATATAATCTTTTAAAGAGGATGGCTTCACTGCATATCATATAGACCAGACCAAGGCATATAGTAGAAGTTGGCACAAGATCTGCTAGGAATGTGAGCCCACTAAGCAACCTTAAAGGTACATTGCTAAAACAATTGTATCATTTTTCCCTCTATAGTATTTTCCAAAGGGCTAATTGTTCACAGATTTCTATCCCTGTACAGTACAGTGACTTATACCGACCAAAGCTAAACCGTTTTTCATTCTTTAAAAAAGAAGCGTGTCTTGTGCTGTACTCAATCTAGTAAAAAGGAGAATAGCTTGCTTATGGTTTTGGCCCATATGAGAATCTAGGCTAAAATTTGGAAAATTAATGTGTCTTGTAAAGTGAAGTGTCATGGTAGTCTTTTATGTTATTTATAAGGGATTTGCTAGCATCCATCGCAGAAGGCATTTCACGGATGGCCTGTTGCATGTGAGAGCAGCCACTTCATGAATGAATACAAAATCTACTGAATAGAGTTTGTAGTTTTTGTTCCAACCTCCTAACACAATAAAACTTGTTTACCTTTTTCTTTGTTTATTGTGTTAGGAGGATTGAACAAGGCCTAACACAATGAAACTTCTTCCAACCTCCTTTTGTTTACCTTTTTCTTTCGAAATTGACTTTAGTACTTGCAAGGAAAAGAAAAACAAAAGAGGATGGAAATATTATTTCCTTTCAACATTAGGTATTACTGTTTCTCAACAAAATCGGTATGAGGTTTAGAGTTTTGATTATTACTTACAAAGCCAAAGCCTCCTAGACTGTAGCTTGGTTCCAATGTCGTGTATCCCTTGTAGTATTTGGAGAGGAAGATATGAAGATATGGGATCTCGAGGAAGGCCGCTACGATCCTCCCACTGTTGAAGGCATCCGAATAGTCATCTTCCAGGTAATTGAGCCTTACTATGCTTGATTGATCAAAATGCAGCACTTCCGTGAGGTATTTCTCCACGAATGAATCATTATCGCACCCAACTGGCAAGTGGTTTCTTCTTAGAAATTCGATGTCATTCACTTTCGGTTCGATCCGTTGGACTGTTAGCATGGAAGTGAGGCTGGCCGTGTAGCTAGAGGTCAGGACCAAAACCACGAACAACCACATCACGATCACCACTCGAGTGAAGTTGCTAAGGAGTCTCTCCCCTGAAGAAAGAAATTAACATGTGATGAATGAAAAAAAGAGCAGAAATGGTGGTATAGTACTCATAAGAGGTATTTATTTATTGAAGGAACCTAATTTACGGATGGGAAATGATATTTCCACCTGATTTTGTTTGTGTTTTCCTTGGTGTCCGTTTGGATGTTCGTAATATAGAAATAGATGGAAAGAAAAACAGATTCCCATTTCTTTACCATGCTTTTCCTCTTGATTTGAGAGGAAAGTCAAACAGTATAAAAGGTCTTGCATTTGGAAAATTTATATCTTGATAGTGAATAATAAATAGCAACCAAACTATACTAGGAGCAGGGGAAAAAATGTCCTTTTACTTTGATTTTTAGTATATTTAATGCAACTAAACAGAGATTATCATTACATTTTGGCTATGTTTGGAAAGTATGATTTTTATTTCATGATAAATTCGTTTCTCAAGTCGTGAAAGAAGGGTAGGGCAGGTGGGAGAAGGAAATACTTCAGAGGGCACGAATGGGTAGAGGGTGAGAAGTGGTTAAAATACAAGGAAAAAATCAATCATATTTTGGGCAGTGTTTCTTTTTTCCTTCTTTTTCAGGATTTTCTTATCCTCTCCTCACTTAGTCCCTCTTATGTCTATCGCTCCCCACTCTCTCACCATTCGGTAGGCTAATATTCTCCGAAAAAATTCATGGTTTCTCACAAAATATGGATGAGGCAAAAGCTTAATGGGAGTCTGACGCAGGAGCGGGTTGCGGAAGCTTTAATGTCAAGGCGCGGATACGGTAGCGAAAAGTTAAAGGGTATAAGATGGCGGATGGTGGGTTAAACTAGATGGTTATTTAGAGGGCTGAAACAAGGTTGAGACAAATCAAGGGTGGTGTAAATCATGTGCTGTTGGGCTACTAGGAATAAGCATGGACAGGGTAATATGGAGGCTGCTAATGTGACTCTAGGTTTATCTTATGGGAGATATGAAGGGGCTAATGTTTGGAGATGGGGATGATTAATCGGACAGGTGTATATTGGTTAGGTGGTTAAAGGATTAATGGGTTCTATGTGAAGGGGCTGTATTGTAGGAGATTTATGGGACTGACGAGATGGCTTTGGTGAGGAGAAAACAAGCAGGTGAGTGGCTGCTTTATCTATGGTAATTGGCTGAGAAAACACTTGTTGTTGGTCACCTAAATAATAGGAATATGTGGGCTTTGCTATGGGATGATAGAAAATGACAAAAATACCTTGGGCTCTTGGGCTGAAATTGACTTGGTCGATGGAAACTTGAAGCAGAGAAGCTACTTCAATGGTGGATAGAGGCGGGGAACCAGGAAGGGCTGGTTCGATGAAGGATGTTGATGGAATCCAAACAAACACATGAAATTGATGGGGATATGAAGAAGAAAACTACAAACACATTGTGTTTTACCTCTTTGATCCAAGGAAGAAGATGAAGATAAACAAGGAATATAATTCCTAAAAAAACTCAAATTTTATTCATAAAATCAGCCTCCTACGTTTACAATGAGAACCCATATTTATAGTGTTTTTTGTGGCCGTATCCTACTTCTAATAAAATTAGAAAAATAGAACCAACTTTCTAAAATCTCTCAACTTTCCTAAATTATCTCTAGAATCCTAAAATAGCTGAAATTTTAATTTCTAAAACTTTTGAACGAACAACTCTTGAGAATTTCGTCCAACTAACAATCCTAATAAAAATAAAATTCTAATATAAAAGAACTTCTAATGAAACCAAAACTCTTTATTCCATGGGAACAACGTGAGCGGTTGATCTGCATGCTCGGACGAGATGCACCAGCATCACAGTCCTATGACATTTTTTGTGTTGCATCTGGATGGCATTCTAGTCATTTGTAATGATGTAGGAATTATGTATGTGGATGACATTTACTCATTGGGAATGATTGACGAATGGTATCTAATATAAAGATACATTTTGATTGCAAGAATAAGGCTGAAGTATACATTCTAGGAAAAATATTTTTTTTTTCTTGAAATGGCAAATAATATTGAATAAAAGGGGGGCCCCGAGAAGGGAAAACTCAAGAATACAGAAAGAAAAAAGAAACAGAAAAAGGAGCACAGCGCAGAGGACATCTCAAGGAGGAAGATGATCAAACCATCTCAAAAAATCGCTCCCCACGCCTCTCCTACCCAACAAATCAGCCTTCTCATTTGCGGACCTCCAAACGTGGTACAATTCAATATTTGATTCCGCGATTATTTCCTCCATTTCATAAAAAAGAGTCAAGAATCTCTAAGGAGGAACTACCCCACCCTTCAACCATCGGATCACATTTAGAGAATCCCCTTCAACAATTAAGTTCTTCAAACTATCCCTCCTAATATTTTTTAGTCCTTGAAAAGCCGCTTTGACTTCCCCCTCCGTAGCATCACACTCTCCAATCGGACCGCAAAAGGCCCAAAGCACCTTGCTACTATCATCCCGACATAAGCCTCCCACCCCGGCCGGACCCGGATTCCCAAAACAAGCACCATCAAAGTTCAATTTTAGCACCCCATTAGGAGGTGGCTCCCAACTATGGACAATGATAGTAGCCCTCTCACTACTAAAACACACTTCTCGCCAACCTTCCCAGAGATCATAAGCCGATACAAACCGAAGCGATGAATGACATCTCGTCCATGCTATAGCCACCGCAATAATGCGCATAAACAGATAATGAGGAGATTTGGATACCTCCTCAAACACCCTAGCATTTCACTCCTTCCATACTACCCACCAAGTAGCAAGTAAACAAACTTCCCATAAGATTTTACCCTTTCTTTTCCAAGGCACAAAGCTCCAAAGATCCAGTAACATCTGAATAGATCTTCGGAATACCCAAGTAATCCCAAATCTCAAGAAAATACGACCCCATATAATCCAGGTAAACGAACAGTGCATGAAAAGATGATCCACAGATTCCCCATCCTCAAGACAGAGAGGGCAATGATCAACAAGCCACATGCCACAATTTCTCTGAAAGTTAATGGTTTGTATCATTTCGCAACACACAGCCCAACCAAAGATGCTAACCCGAGGTGGACAATGAAATTTCCATACCTTTGCTGAAAAAAGAGGGAGCAAAACAGGGCATCAAGCTTTTATAGAATGATTTGACAAAGAAAATCCCAGAAAAATCCGCAGTCCATAATCTCCTATCCTTCCCTACTCTTTTAATGTAGCAGCTATCAAGGAGCCTCTTAAGATGAGACACAGACTCTTGCTCCCAAGCAAAAAAATTTCTTCTATAAGCCGGACACTACACCAAATCACCACCACTATGATCCAAGCATTCACTCACAAAAGTTTCTTTATTTAGGGCCACCCTATAAATCTCCGGGAACAACAACCTAAGCGGCCTCTCTGCACACCACACATCTTCCCAAAAATTTATTCTGTCACCTCCATAAACTCTAAATCTAATATTCATGTTAAATGAGAAACACATTTTTAAAATATCTCTCCACACCGTCAAACCCTTTTTCTTAAAGTTTTCAAGTGATTCCCAACCTCCAGACTGACACCCATACTTACTACAAATAACCCTGGCCCACAAATGAGACTGCTCCTCACCAAACCTACATAACCACTTCCCTAGCAAAGCGTGGTTGAACTCCCTAAACCTCCTGATACCCAATCCGCCTTCCTTAATGGGCACACAAACATCCTTCCAACTCACCACGCTTTTTTCTCCTCTGTTCCGCCCCACAAAAATCTGGGTTGAATCATTTCTATTCGTAAGGCAACGCTAACTGGGCACTTGAATAAAGACATAAAATATACAGGGATATTTGCCAAAACTGCCTTGACTAAAACCAACCTTCCTCCTCTAGACACTAAATTTCTTTTCCAAGTGTCCAGCCTCCTCCCTATCCTCTCAATTATCGGCTCCCATAATACCTTGTTTGGTTTTCCAAACCCCAAGGGCAGACCCAAATACGAAGAAGGTAAATGATCCATCTCACATCCCAGGATCCCAACCAACTCCAAGGCCTCCTCCATAGGGATATTCAAAGGAAACATCCTAGATTTATGAAAGTTGGATCTTTGCCCCGATATGATTTCATAACATCTCAATATAGATTTCAAATTTAACACTTGGAGTCTCTCTGGTTCACAAAACAAAAGGGTATCATCCGCAAACTGGAGGTGTGAGACCTCCAGTTTGCCAACCAGGACAAATTAGGAAACGATCAATCCTGCTCTTGGATTCACCCCGACTCCAGGTGAAACGGGACCCAGACAATGGGAGATCAATTAAATCATTCTTCGCAATGAACTCATCAAATACCCTCATGTTCTTAACCGATCTCCTACACCCAAGTCTCTCACTAACAAACCTAATCTCGTTAAAATCACCCCCAATAATATATAAAGAAAACAAGGGAGTGCGGATTGTTGGGTATATAATATAACCCATGTATGTTCTAATATAAGCCCAATAAGATAATAGACCGGTGTAGTGGGCCTATTTGGGCTAGAGCCCACTAACCTATTAAAACCCTAGTGTATCTAATATATATAGGGGCTGGAGGCAACAAACTTGGTATTCCAAATTAGATACCTTGGGTGTAATGCTTCAAACAACCTCTTGCTTGACCTAATTACTCTAACAATCTTGAAGCAGTACCATTTTTTAGGGTTTTCTCTTGGGAACGTCTGCTTCTATCAAGAAGGACGGCTGATATTTTGGATCATGAATTGTCGTGAGTTTCTTCTCCCACAGAAAAACGCTTTGGGCGAGGGATTTCTTATTTTCCTCTTATTGATTTGTGATTGGGATCTGTTACAACACACAAATCGTGGGTTTCTTCCCAGCAAGGAAGCAACCAGATAATTATCTTGTTAGTTGAAACAAAACGATTATTGTTTTGTCAGAGATTTTTTGGTACGTAGATCCTTCGTCGTTGACGATCTGTTGATACAAACACTGAATTGACGAGGTGATTTGCAACAATTATCTGTTTGCCAAAAAGGGTTTATTCACGTTCAATCTGTGAACTAAAGAAAACAATTGGCCCTTACCTTCTCTCTCTTTGGCATTATTCACCCACATTATACTCTTTGGTAGGTGGATTTTCTTTGGCTGAAACCGTTTTTTTTGTAAGTGGGTTCTCTTCTCCCACAGGAATTGCATTGGCCACAGGGCTTTTGTTGGTGGTGAACAATATTTGTTGACTGAACAACCTATTTGTAGAATAAATCTTGTTGACCAAGAAATTTTGGGCCTTCTCTATGAAACCGATCATGTTGGGGTTTCACACGACAATGGATTGAAAGTGGAAATCAGTTTGGGTTTCTCCTCTCCTCTCATAATTTGTATACCTCGCGTCGGGTTTCGCCTTGGCTGGTTCTTTGTTCTTGGTTCACCCCCTATAAATCCCAATAGGTTGGGTTTGGGTTTTTCCATTGGTGGTAATCTCTTGCTGTTGGGTTTCATCTTGGATATCTCGGATTCGAGTTTGGATTTGGTTCGCGACTTAGTTATTCTTATTTGGTTATCGCGCTTCGCAAATCAGGTGCACTCTTTCCATATTTTATTTTGGTAAATTAGACTAAAATGGACAAGACTACAATTCCCTTTGAGATGGTCAAACGTTAATTGTTTGGACACACCATATAAGGAAGCTACTATGTTGGTAGATACGGCTGAGCCTAAAAGTTTCACTGCCATGTTGGGAAAAGATAAGGCCAGTACTTCCAGAGATTGGTGGTAGGATACAGAAGCCATTTGTCATGCTTACAACTCAAAGAAATTTTTCACTGGTGTTATCGAAGTAAAGGAGACTGGTACAGTGGCTAGTGGAGCAGACATGGAGGTCACTCACATTGGTACTGCGAACTTGGCCCTTTCTTCAGGTAAACAACTAACTTTATAAGATGTTAAAGTAGTTACTATTATTTTGGTATATGCACTTCATTTATATGTGGTAGAGTACCCAAGAATTTTGGTGAGGACTTTGTGACCTACCCTTTGGAGAATGATCCATCATCCTATCAGGAAGTGATGAGATCTAGGGACTATTTGTTATGGGCAGAAGCCATTCATGATGAAATGAGCTCTCTGTTAGAAAATCTAACTTGACAGCTAGTCGATTTGCCAAAAAGAGCTAAGACTATGTGCTGTAAGTAGATATTTGTATGTGCTTATACAAAATTTTGTTATGGTTTTAATCAAACACCTAAATTGTGACATCAAAAATTTGACAAAGTAATAAAGAGCTTTGGGTTTTCTGATCAATTACTCTGATAAATGCTTTTACTATCATTTTGTGTCAAATAAGGTCATGATTATTTGCTTGTATGTAGATGTTGATTCTTGTTTCCAATCTCTCTCTGTGGTGAGTAATGTGAAACTAACCTTGGGTAAAGAATTCGACATGAAAAGACCTCGGTGTTGTTAACATCATTCTTGGTACGAAAGTAAGTTTTTGAAAGGCAAGGAATCGCCCTTGGCCTAGCCCATTATATGAAAAAAAAAATACTTTCCTTATGGGAATGCAGTGAGTGCAAACCGATTGAGACACCATTTTTATTATACCAAGAAGCTGATCTCTAAGGCAGAGACAGTGTGTGGATCAGTTAGATTATTCTAAACTGATTGGTAGTATCATGTTTGTTATGTGTTGCACTGGACCAGACATAGCCTTTATAGTTGGCATGCTGAGTCATTTGACTAGCACTCCTAGCCATGAGCATAGAAATGCCCTTATGAGGCTGATGAGATACCTTTCGTGTACTCAAGAGTATGCTCTGAACTATGGTGGCCATCCACTTATTATGAAAGTTTATTCTGATGTATCATGGGGCTCAGAATCAGATGATAACAAATTTATTGTTGTTGTGTGGAAGTCGAATTGAAACTTTATGCCATAACTTCAGCTATAGATGAAAGCTAATGGATAAAGAATCTGATTATGGTTATGGCATTCCACTGACCCGATTAAAGATTAGTTCTTTCGTGGGTTAAAGATTAGTTCCTTATGTGTCTTATGTGATAATCAAGCTACAACAATGATTGTGAAGAACTCACTCTTTAATGGTAAGAGGAGACATCTTAGGCTGCAACAGGCCATATGCTGAATTATCTCAAGAACACGGGATTATCACTTTGATTGATACGAAATCGAAGGATAATAGGCCGAAGCTCTCACAACAGGGACTGACCAAAGATCGAATATTCAAAATTGTGGGGGAGATGGGGTTAAAGACCGTGTAGACATGTCTTAACCTACATCCATGTTATTTTGAATTTTTCGAATCTCCCTCTGTTTTGGCTAAGATAGGCCCTTGATATGTTTCGATGATGTTTACAGTTGTTGTATGTCATTCCACATTTGATGACATGTCCTTTTTTTGGGAAAGGTTGTACATTCCAAACTTGATGATACAGCTTAACTCAAATATGGATAAGATGACTGTAACATTCCAAAAAGAAACATGAAATAATTCTTTGCAAAAGAAACTATTTGGTCTTGTTCTTTAATGAAACTTGACAATTATGAATGGTTATTTGCAAAAGAAGCTGTTTAGGTCTTATTCTTTATTGAAACTTGACAATGATGCTTATGGTGAGAGTGATACTGATACTTTTTCAGCCATTTTGAATTGTACTAAGTTCTTCTTCAGGTAGAACTAGATACTTTCGTGAATTATGGAATTGTACTAAGTTCTTTTTCAGGTAGAACTAGATACTTTAGTGTTTTACACAAATGATTGGATTCATTTTCATGAAATACATATTTGGTAATTCACAGGGATTGGCGAAAAAGGAGGAAATTGTCTTGATTTGGACTTTGATGAAGATGACTTACTTGATGAGTAAATCTTCTAAAGTCATAAAGACTATGCTTACATTTCAGTATACATAGAGTTCACTTTTTTGTGGAACTTTATTTTGGATCTCGATGAGAATCATACCTCATGAATGAATTCATCTAAGATCAGTGAGGTTCACTTATATGTGAAACTACCTTTTGGTTGAGTTTAGCTTGTTGTATATCTAAAACTCTTGGTTTGTCATAAAAGGATTCATGTTTTCATTTGGATTACAGATCTTTTATGATATAGACCATATGGTGATGTGGATGATTCAATATTTTGTTTTGACCATTACACTATCTATCTATTGGATTGTGCTATATGTAGAACATAAGAGGAGATTGTTGGGTATATAATATAACCCATGTATGTTCTAATATAAGCCCAATAAGATAATGGACCGGTATAGTGGGCCTATTTGAGCTAGAGCCCACTAACCTATTAAAACCCTAGTGTATCTAATATATATAGAGGCTGGGGGCAACAAACTTGGTATTCCAAATTAGATACCTTGGGTGTAATGCTTCAAGCAACCTCTTGCTTGACCTAATTACTCTAACACGGATTAGAGGACTGTAAAGCACTTGGTGATTAGAGTGTAAAGTAATTAGAGTGTAAAGGAGAGGAATGCCATTACTGGCAATGCCATTAAAGGAAAGTGTTAGTATCAAAATTAGGTGGTGAAAACACTTACTATGTGCAAAGAAGAGGGTGCAAAAGATGAACCAGAGCATAGTGCTGAGTTGGGTCCCCCAAGGGCCTCTGAAATCTGGGTTTCTTCGGTGTTCCAAGAACCACACGACTAGGCCCGTGTAGACAAATATGACCCCAGTCACCGCCCACATCTCCTTTGTGAAAGGTTTCGCAAACAACCACCCCTTCTGAGAAGCTTCCTTCACGGGGACCAACATTGCGAGCCTCGATTCTGCGTAGGGCTGAGTGAACTCCACGTACTCTGAACGGGCGGCCAGGATTGTAATGTCTCCAACCACCGCTTCAAAATGCTGCCATTTCACACCAACGATCAAGATTTTGGAATGGTTAGAAGAAAGAAGAGAAGAAAGCAAAACTAAAGTGTTTTGCTTTTTAGGATTTAGTTTGAGAACGGATTTCTGTCTCATAGATGACCAAGTCATGACGAAAATATTGTAAATTTCCTCTCTTACGCTATTGACTCTTTTCAAATTGAGAGATTGGAAAATTATCTGGGGAATTACTAGAGAACTTGCCCGAGTTGAAGCTGAAACGACCCGCTGAGTTGACTGGCTTACAAAAACATTAAATGTGGAATATGTCCTACAAGGATAGTGTAAGCCAGAACTTTTCATTCAGAGTTCAATGCCTATAGCTATAGGTTACCTGGTTTGTTCAGTGCCATTCCAAGGATTTTTTTTTTTTTAGGTTGCCATACATGCACTAAGTTTTGGGAAATATTCAACACTCGCATGTTTTAATAAGAGGAGCTCAAGTCTCTTGTCTTTTAGTATTTAAAGGGCTTGAAAGAGCTTTTTGAAAACTGTTATATACTTCCAACAGCCCTTAAAATATTAAAAGACAAGAGACTTGAGCGCCTCTTATTAAAAGATGTGAGTGTTGATATCATTTCCCTAATAATATTTGAACAAAAAATGAGATTTTATATGCCGTGTGTATGTGAAGTCCAGTATTTTTTAAAAAGTAGAGTAGGGCTCAGTTCAAAGGAAGATCCAAACCGTTCATTAGCAGGGCCACAATGACAATAGGCCGCATGCCATGGATCATCTCAATAGGATGATCCTTACCCTTTGATCTATAGAGGGACTACCTATTTAGGAGACCTCTATTGATCGGAGGGTTAGGATGAGCTACGGTGTACCCATTTAACTTGTGGCCCAACAAATGAACGGATTGGATCATCCTATGAAGTGGAACTCACTAAACCTTTTCAAAAACATACAGACGTCTGGCTCACAGCGTATAAAAACTACCCAAAAACACAGCGAAGTCATATTAGCCCCACCATGTTTTGATATTTACACTAATTCATCTGGTTTTTTATTATTTAAAAAGCTATCGAAGGGTTCTTGAGTTGCTATCGAGTTACCCATGACATTCAACTCGACTCTACTCTACTCTACTCATTGGAGTCGAGTCGAGTCGAGATTTTAGAATCTAGATAGGAGGAGTTGTCACCTCGAGATAGACTTCATTAACAAGGTCGTCGTACAAGCCCTCAAATTGCTCGAACACATACGTAAGATTGTAAGGCAACAGTTTCACGGCTTCTTCAAAAACTTTAATGCTGAAACCCGAAAATTTCGTATCGTTCTTCTCATCATGATCCACCTTAACAAAGAGATTAAATTGGGATTTACTTGGAACCCCAATCCTCATTTGCTTTTCATCTGTAGGAATCGCCCACCCTAAAGGCACTGATGTTGAGTCCCCCGGCCAAAACGCAGGCCCCAATATTTCCTCTTTTTCGCCCCTTTCATTCTCTGTTGTATTCTTCACAAAACCAGAAACCGGTGACCAAAATCCGAGCTCTTTGTAACTCTTTCCCACCACATTAATGATCTGAAAAATAGCATTATTCGCTAATTCCCCATCTACAAAACGTATTTTACCACTTAATCCTTTCCAATCACTTGTCAAAATCCCCTCTACCAACCCTTTACCCCCTTTTGAGTTTTTTTCCATCGCACGTGCCACAGCCCAAATGGCATCATAAGCAACCAGTGCGAACATTCCTGGCTCCGGATTTTTTTCTCCTGGGTATTCTGATCTGAACTCTTTCTGGAATTTAATACTGAAATCTTTGAATGAAGAGCTAGTTTCTGAGAAGTGGGTTTTGATTCCTAACACGCCTTGCATCGTAGAGATGACCGAGGAGTTAAAAGAATCAATAAGATTTGTAATACTTTCTGTAGTAATCCAAACATACCCTTTTTCCATCATTCCCATTTGTTTAGCCTCTTCGAATAAAAACTCTGAGAAAGGTGAAGATGACTTCAATACAACGAAGACCCTGCTCTGTTTTTTCTTCAGCTTTGTAAGTTCTTCTCTGATTATGGTTTTTGGGTCAGAGAGAGAAGATAAAGGGGGTAAAGTAGAGTGATATTCAATTTCGGACTCAACATTTTTTAGGGTTTCAGAGAGAAGTGTAATGGTTCCATCATCACCACCACTGTAGGAATTTTCTTCATAGATTGTGATTATTTTTCGCCACCCATATGAGCGAACTAGGGATGCAATACAACTCATCTCTGCTGAATAATTGTTGGACATTAGAACTAAGAAGGGCCATCGTTCTAACATCATTGGTGGAGAAATAGCAGGTGCTGAAAAGGAAATGACTGGAATTTGTTCTCGGTTTCCCACGTTGGCGATTAGTATTGCTTCTTGCCACGCTGTTATTCCCACGATTGCTTTTATTTTCAGCTCACTGATCAGATCTTCAGCTGCAATCAAATTTCACAGCCTCAGGTATCTTTTATTTATTTCTTTTGATAGATCCTCCTCTTTATTTTAAGGAAATTCATTCATTTGTTACAGACCCACATCTCCTTGGGAATTATAATGACTAGGAAAGTTTAGTATACGAAAGAACTGGATCTATCAGGATGCTACTAACCCTCCGATCTATAGATCTGAGGGTTAGCATCATCCTATTGAGATGATTTTAGGGGCACACACTATTTATGTTGTGGGCAGACAAATGAAGAGTTTTCGATCATCCGATGGAGTAAGGGGTACAGTACTTTTTGAAAAATACTAAAATCTCCTATCAAAATAAGGGAAATGATATCAGCACATTCATGTTTTGATATCTGCACTAACCCTTCTTGTCTTTTATTGCTTACAGAGCTGTTAAAACTTAAAAGGCTATTACAGTACCCAAAAAGCTCTTACAAGTCAATTAAAATACAAAAGACAAGCTGGGTTTGTGCAATTATTAAAATATGGTTGTGTTGATATATCTATATATCATTTCCACAAAATAATGGGTTTCAATTTCAGTTTTGTTGCATCTATTACTAAAGGGGTTTAAGGAAATTCATTCATTGGGTACGAATTTTTATATTTACACAAAAATTCTGTTCCAGTAACTATATAAACGTTTTTTCCCTATAAAAATTTTCAATGTAAACATTTATCTTACTAGCTCGGCCTAAAGAAAAAGGTAAGTAAAAAATTTAAATTACCGGCAGAGACAGCTCGAAGGGGATCCCCGGCAGAGTTTCGTATGTGAAGAGATAGTGTGGAAATGTTGGAGGTGTTGTTGAAGTCTTGAATTGCAATTTCCATTGCTATCTTTTGTTCTTTCCCGATACGGGTCTCGGTGTCGATTATGGCACCGATATTCTCTGCGTTGCCTCCATGGGAGAAGAAGAGAAGACATGAGAAGATGAAGAAAAAAATTGGTAGAGATTTAGAGGAGCGAGATGGAAGAAAGCAGAGAACAAAGTGATGCGTTTTGGTGCGCTGAGAATGCATATTAGTTATTACAGAGGAGGCTTAGACTAACAGAGGAGAGAAAACCAGATACGTCTATATTTATAGAGTAATGTGTGGACATTGTGTTCAAACCTTCTCGATAGACAAATCTTCTTCTGCTCAATACTTCAGACTCTTCAGTTGCTTGTCGAATAAGAGAGAATTTGAGTCGAATCGGACAAACGAGAGGCTGTTTGGAGTTATGTGAGCCGTTAGATCAGAGTCATCTGAGGTTCCATGACAAACGGTGTAGTTTCGTGGTTGGAGCTGAACTACAATGTATGTTGGCAAGTCCTGGTCGTGGTCAAGGGCGGGCGAGCGAGCTTACTTTTCCAAGTCTTTTTCATAATTAATGCAAATGGTCTCTCCCACATATTATTGCCGTACACGTGGAAATTTGGGATAATCTGGATCCTCCATTCGTCAGCTACAATATTGATATAATCATATATCACGCCCATGGTTTTAAATTTTAACGGAAATCCGGATTTAAAATTGCCAATACCTGAAACAGTACCGGATTTCGGCCAAAATTTCGTGTTTTTATATAGCCATTTTCCTGAAATTTCAACTGAAATTACCAAAATTTGGTATTAAATAAAATATTACTTTTTGATTGTGTGCTGATTTCGGCCTAAATTTCGGTTCTGGTGAGGGCCTAAACCCATACGAAACCGAAATTTAAAACCATGATCAAACCATACACAATTACACATTGAACTTTCCAAGCCGTCAACTTAAAGAAACATATTAGAGGGTTAGGGTCATGCCTAGCACATGTGTCACGTGCAGGCCAACCCAAAGAAAAAAGGGCCACATGCGAGAGGTAGTGTTAAAGTATAAAAGAATAAATAACGCCTTCTCCAACCGTTGTTTCACAGAGCTTTCGTGGAAGAATGAATTCGAATCAACTCAAACACGTCTCAATTTTAGAACAATGATATTTCCCCCCCTTCTGATGGATAAAATCCCCCAATCCCCCACCCCCTCCTCCCACCACGTTATTCGCTCAGTTAAAGGCAAAGAGAAACATTAAACGGGGCGGGTGAATTTATCCTCAGGCAGTGAACCATTCTCACGGAAACCGTTGAAATGAGACAATCATAGTCATCTATTTCATTCTAATCCTGGCTGTTGATAACCGCGGATCAATATTTTTGTTGCAACAGTCCAACTTTTCTATTTTTATATTAGAAAATGAAATTTTCGCCCCTTGTCCTTCACCGGGCAGCCCCCTTGCACTGTAGAACAGTAGTAATAAATACACCAGACGGTGCTGAAAGAAAAGGGGTGAATGTATGACGTTCCTCTATTTTTCGGGCAGTGATATCACCCCCAGGGGGGGATGTCTTTAGGATATTTTAAAGGGGAAGGAGCTACCCGTTAACACCAACTGCATTAACGATTTCTGTTAAGGGGGGATTTTATCCATTGGGGGGGTCCCTAATTTTCTTATAATATGTACCTCAGAATATCCAACTGTTGAGATTTTGGGTCATGGTTCCTACACATTTTCTTCTACGCGTACAATGTTGGCCGTAGGTGACTGAGCCTTGTTTGGCTACGCGCCTAGGAATGCCACTAAAAAGTCAAAAAATAGGGACCCGTTCAGATCTTACGTCCCGTATACAACACTATAAAGTCGAAAAATTGGGGTTTTTCAATCTAATGCTCTCAAAGACAAAACAAGAGTCAGATACTCTGCAAAAGCAAGACTCAAATTTTCCCCCAAGCATATGACCTGTATATGTCTTTCTCAGGGAACATGGATTTTCTTTCCTCTCTCTTTTTTTTTATAAATTTTTTTTGGAGGAATGATAGATACAAGGGCGCCCTTGCATAAAGAGCCGGAAAAGAGCCCTTGATTGTATCTAGGTCATTTAGTGCAACCAAATTTACATTTTCAACTATTTTAAAAGGTCACCGAAAATGACGTGGATCCAATCATGGGCGCCCCCTTTCCAGCTCTTTATGTAGGGTGCCCTTGCATCTATCATTCCTCTATTTTTAGATATTTTGTGTTTTTTTTTTTTTTTTTTTTTTCCAAATTCTTGTACAAAAGTCCCACTTTTGCCCAAGTATGCCCTATATGCCTTTATGGAAACCCCCCCCCCCCCTTTTTAAATATTTTTGTACAAATAGATGTGGAGGTTCAAAAAATGACACTAGGAATCACGTTAGAAACTTCTATAGATCATGTGAATGACTTTTTTTGGGTTTCATGAATGAGAAAAAGATGAGTACGCGCGCCTGGCTAATAGGGGCGCAACGGCAACACTTGTACTGTACTAATAAGGGCTAATAGGGATGGTTAGGATCATCCTATAGAGATGATTTATGAGGATACATGATGTCTCTTTTGTTGTTTATGCAAGTGCCTTTATTGGGTAGCCTTGACATTTCTAGAACCCATGCTGACTCTAGTGAAGCTCCAGGCGGACTGTTGGCTCTGTTGGATATCGCGTCAGCAGAGGGATACACTGCATGTATCAACGCACGGGGATTGTACCTTATAGAAACTTCTATAGGTCGGAGATCATCCTATAGAGATGATTTTGCTCTCTCTTTCGTTGTTTACTCAAGTGTCACAATAAGAGGATATCATGCCTTTTTCAATAGGGATTTGCTACAGTCCATCGCAGAAGGCATTTCGCGAATGGTCTGACAGCAGCCACAAAGGCTCACTTTTCAGTAGAGTTTGTCTTCATTCACGAGGTGGCTGCTATGCCAAATACTTTTCACCCCAGCCGCAGTGAGAACCAATGTATTCTTCCCTTTGGCAGGAGCGGCTATGCCAATATGATTCAGGAAATACAAAATTCACAATGAGTAAAGCATCAGTAACATGTGCAGAATGAATAATACATTTTCATTCTCAGGGCCGGTTGGGTTGTGTGATGCAAATGAGGCTAAGGCAAAATCATTACTCTTCGGGCTGAGATGGTATAAGTCTCACAATATGGGTCCTCTGATGGTAGAAGGGGACTCCACAAATGTTATTGCGTGGGCTGGGGGCAGACTTGCTGGGCCATGGAGACTAGCAAGCACTGTGGAAGAGATTAGAGACCCTGTTCGAGATATCCGCCCATCATTAATGCATAAGAGACGAACAGTAAATTCAATGGCAGACGTCTTAGGAAAGGCGGGTACAATCCGATCAGACACGAAAATATCTTTTAACGATATCACGGGGATTACATAAGATTATAGTCTTCCCTTTTTTGTACAGTCACAGGGACAGCTTGTCCCGTGTGTCATTTTGTAAATTTTTACAGATGAAATGAAATAGTTACCTTCTCAAAAAAATAATAATAATACATTTTCCTTCGCAGCTATGCAAAATATTTCACATTTTCATTTCTATATGCAAAACTCGAAACTAAACACCGACAATATTGCCTTCATGACTTTCTCATATTCAATTAAAATAAACAAGACAATTCCAACAGACATGCATCTCATAGGCTTCATGCATTTCATATCATTATACTCTATTGATTCATTTGAACTATATCACTTACTTCGAACACTAATGACAAGCCTCTCATGTTGGAAATCCAATCACCCTATATCTAATCACCTGAAATTCAGAAACTTAACTTAACGGGTGTCTACTGAATGCTTTGTGTGCAAAAGATAAACCCACGAATTAAAATTGAAGAAAATATGGACAAGAAAACAATGCTCTTGGACAGTCTCTTGAAGTTTGATCCTCACCCCCCAAGACAAAAAAAAAAAAAAAAACTTAAACTTGAAAGGCCATAACTTCCCGACCAACCTACGGAATTGGCGAAGGCCGGGGGACTAATCCACCGACAGTCATTTCCTTAAAAATAGGGATGGTGATAGTTATTTCCAACTAATTGAAATTTAAATGTCGAAATGGGTAGTTGAGAACAATTATGATAGTTTTCCTCCCGAAAGTAATGGGTGATTATGGACGGTTTCCATGAAAAAACTATACAAGGAGATGAACATTCTAGATCTCTTAATTTACTTTATCCTAGTTTTAACTTAGTTTTTTAGTTATCTTGGTTTGTAATTCTACCCAAGGATACACACTATAGAAGAAATGGAATCATCCTTGCTGGTGAGCATTTCCTTTTAATTAATTTGCCATCCTCTATCAATGCATTGGTGCATGTTCATGCTCTTTGTTGTTTGACTGAATGTCTAGTGCTTTGTTGTTGCCACTTGCATTCCTACATGCCTCTGCATTAATTTAGGCATCCATTTTTGGCAACTTAAGGTCCTTTATTTCTTTAAAAAGGTGGAAGGAGTTTACCCCATGTTCTTTTTAATTGCCTGGAATCCAATCCCAAGAGACAAATTGATCACCCCCTCGCATTGAATTTTGGTAATCAAAAGAAGTATGGCTTGTTAGAAATTCAATGATCTAATGATGTGCCTGTGGGAGAAGTGGAAAAAAAAAGAAAGATAACAAGGTAAAGCAAAGTTGTTTGGTGGAGAAGTTTCCTTTATTTTATTCATTTTTTCTTTGGAAACCATAAAAGGCACTAATGGCTACAAAACATCATTGAAGTAATGGTATCATTATGAAGTCGGCCTATGAACTCACACATCTAGGCTCGAGTCAAATCCAGTTCGTTGAAGTAATGGTCTATTTATGACCTGTTGGATTTTGGCAGCACACTTCTTTGCTCAGCGACAACTTCAACAATCAGCACCAATCTTATAATAAGCATCATCGGCAACAGCTCACTACGGCAAGGATTATCAGAACTTAAAAGGTGCCTCTTGAAGCCGCAGCTCATCATCCAGGGATGAATTATGCGGAAAGATCGATTTCTTCTCAGACGAGGAGTGAAACTTTCCTGAAGAAGAAACGACCATTAGAAAAGCATCAGTCACCGGACATCATTTAACATTGTGCATCAAATTAGGGATTTAATTTCGGAATTTTAATTGTAATCAAACGTATGTTGATTTTTCAATCCACATACATTTGAGGGATCATGTTAGAATATGTGAGATCTCACCGTTGGATTGAGTTGAAATAAACCGTTGGATTGGGTGTCGATCCTACCCTGGGTCATCTTAGTGGTAGGTTCAAAAAGCAGGTTAGACGAGAAAAGCTAAATAAATTAGGATATTAGATTTGATTTGACTTGGTGGTAAATTGAGGTACGTAGGATTATTAGGTTACTGTATTAGATTGTACTCATCCCTTTCCTTTGTTATCTTACTCTTTCCATGTTTATCCTTTGACTGTTTTATTTAAGCCCTCATTAGGCTCTTTGTAAAGGATTCAAGATTAGTGAAATACCTAATTTTATCATGGCTAACGTGTACGTGCTAGATCTCACCATTGATTCAATCAACATAGTAGGCTTGGATGACGACTCGTGGTTCTTCATCATTGGTCGTGAGAGGGTAGAAGAGCCCCTTATTCAACATTACTGAGCGAAATCAATGCATTCATTCTTAACAAGTTGAGGTAAAAACTTGCTTGAAGGATGGTCAGGTCGCAAGTTATAGATCTCGCTACTAACTCGATCAACATAGTAGGACTGGATGTCTCCTCCTGGTTCTCCGTCATCTGTCATGATAAAGTAGAGCCCTAACTTGGTCATTGGTAAAGAACTTATTTTGCATGCATGCTTCTTTATTTTTTATTTTTGAAGAAAGAATGACTATATTCATAGAAAATATGAGATTAATTACAGATTCAAATCGGGGAGAGTGGACCCGGAGTAAAATGAGTCCCTCAGTGCCCCGGATTTAGCTAGTCTGCATCATTGGCTCTCCTAGGAATATGAACAAAAGAAAAAAAAACTATCATGACCATAGAACTAATCTCATCCAAAAATTTAATTAATCTCCATGGACCAATGCTAGTGCCTTGAACCCAATAAATGACACTTGAAGAATCCCCAGATTTTGGATGCATGCTTGATCCTCAAGATAATTAAAAACCCTACGATGGACTGAGTTTCCAAGTCATTAACAAGTCAATGTGTGTTTATATGACTTTTCAACAAACCTTTCTTCGCCATACATAGGCAACCAATGCAGCGATGGACTGTCACATTACGAGCATTGGAATCAAACGGTCTCCTCTTCGAAGTTCGAACTGAAAAACTTCACATGATACTGACCCAAGTAAATTCTTTCTTCATTGCGTTTGATCTCCTAAGAAAACAGGATTCTAGAAAGTCGTTAAGCTTCATTTTCCTCCTCTCCCTATAGATGAATATGAGAAAAAGAGGCTATAGAGAAAGTTAGCAACGCGTTTAGCTTCTCTCAATCCGATCACCAACTATGTACTGACAAGGAACTGCTCAACTGACTATAGAGTCATGAGGGAGAGAAGGAACTGTTCGTTCCCACTGAGCTGTGGCCTCACGTGAATGCTGCTCTCCTTACTGGTGGGACCCGCCACTTGAGGAGAAGGTTTTGTTTTATTCTATTTCATTGGATTTGAGTTATGGTTGGAGGTGACCATATAAAGAAGAGATTTGTGGGTGGCAGTGCAAGGTATCGTTTGTTTAGTAAGGGTGTAGGGTGGTAGTGTTGTCCAATTCTTTTCTGTATTTTATCCAATTCTTTTCTTCTCTTTTTTTCTTGTTTGTGGGTAAAAAGCTGGTGGGGGTGTTGGTATCAATGGGAAAGTGTGTTGTCAATTGTCATGGGTGTTTCATGTCTTATTGCTGTACCATTCGTGTGTTTTACCTTGGCGCAATAATGCTCTGCCTTTGTACTTTCTATTTTGAAAAGAAAAAAAAATAGGAAAAGAAACCTCAAGTTAATAATTTCTACTTTCTTGGTGTTTCATGTCTGTTAATTAACTTAATCATCTGCTAGCAATATTTTGTTTTTAATTTTCTTTTAGAAAAAAATAAAAATTCTGCAACAAGTAATAAGAATTAGAAGTGTTGGGAAAATTCCCTTGTTTCCCACCACCAGTGGTTGCCTAATATAATTAGGTTTTCTAATTGTCTATGATTTGTGGACACGAACACTTGTCGCGTGTCGACACTGACATGAAGTATTGGACAAAGCAAGCCCTCAAATTAGAAATAGGGATACGGCTAAAATAGAAAGCATATATAATCATAATTTGTCAATATGAATTTGTGTGTCGAGTTTCGACATGGATATGAGTTGTCTTCTAAAAATCTCGAAATGGTGACACATACATACACATAAAATTATTAACTATTATATAAATACGTGTCCACACAACCATATTAACTCTAACACTCGTAGCAATACCTTTAAAAGTGTCTAAAGGAGTGTCAACCCGTGTGGACACGCGTGTCGTGTTATACACGGCAGGGCACGTGTGTCTGAAATAAATTCAAATGTCGGCTAAATCATAGCTAATTATGATGGTAGGCAAAACATAAGAGTGTGTTTTTTCAGGTTTTGTATAACCTAAGAGAGAAAAAAGTAACAGATAGACATTTTCTCTGAGATATAATCCATTGTAATCCTTGTATTTTTCTTTTTCATAGTGTACTCGCCCGTGGATATAAGCATCTTGGCCGAACCACGTTAAATCTCGGTGGTCGTCTTGGCTTGTATTTTATTTTTACTTTTACGTCTATTTGTGGACGAACGGATCAGATTTGATCCACGGATTTTCTCGGCAAGAAGTTTGTTAAGTGGTAACAAATAAAAAGTAGAGAAAATATGTGTGTTCAAATTTAGAAGGAAATTAATAGTGTGGACCACCTTGGTGCACATATTGGTTTTAGAGATTGTTTTGCCTCGTGGCCTCTAAATCAGCCTTTGACATTTTTGTGGAGGGCAGAGGTTAAAAAAGATAAAAACTAAACTGCAAAAGGCTGATTTCAGTGTGACACACTTACTCACAACAGAGGCGAAACAACCTCGTGGTTTTACTGGCGTCTTCGTAATAATTTCATCGGGCATATGTAAGTGGTGAAACTTGAGTAAGGTTGGGTAAAATTTTGCTAAAAATGATTTGGCTTTTTACTCGAACCCCACTAGATTTTGAAGTAAAAACTCTATAAATCAACACCCTCTCTGGTTGCCACCAAAATAATTAAGTCCTTATTAGGCTAATCTTATTTCCAAATCGGATATTAAGCCATATCTTTGAAAGCCATTAACTATATCACGAGGAATGCTTTACTAGGCCACGACCTCATCTTAATACAATGCGGCACGCCCACTACCTTGTTGTGAGTCCTACCTTTTATATAGGCTATTGATATTGACACTACCATGTTTTGATGGTTGCACTAAATCATCTCATCCTTTATTATTTAAAAATCTGTCAAAGGTTGCTACAGTTCCCAAAAAAGCTCCCATTAAAAAAGAAAAGACAAGATGAGTTTGTGCATTATCCAAACATGGTAGTGCCAATATCATTAGACTGTGGGTGCAATTTATATGTAAATTAGAAGCAAATCACCTTCACCCTTAATGGCCTTATGGATCACTAAAGCAGCCCTACTTAATCTAGTTTTTGAATCTCTTAGCAGCTTTATTTGTATGATATTATATGGACGGATCAACGGTCTAGACTGCCGTCCAACAGATGATAAGTAGATCTTACTCATCAAAGATTAGATCATCCAGACCGTAAGAGTTCCTAACCACACGATCATCAGTCAGGCCAATCGAAGCAAAATTTCCAAATCTCCTTTGTATTCTTGTAATTTGAATGGTTAGATTAATGCAATTTCATTAGATCTAGATTTACATTGCATATTACCCTGGCCATCTTAATTTGTATGAAGACAAACTTTAGATTCTTGGCTCATTTAATGTGAGGGAACACGATTTGCATGTAAAAGTTGAGGCAAGAGATCGACCCTCTCATTTAAACGAGGTTGTGTAACAACTAACCCTTGTATTATATCATTATAGGGTGGGTACCCACCACTAATAGACAATGGTGGGTACAACATCATTTCTATAGGATGATCCTAACCCTCCGATGTATGGATGCTTTATGGGATAAAGCCTATTTACTTTATGGCCGGACAAATGAACGGTTTGGATCATTCTATGAAATGGGCTCCACAGTACTTTTTGAAAAATACTGGACTCCATCTGCACACAACATATAGAAATCTCAGCTATTCACATCTTTTTTTTGAAATGGTCTCAGCTATTCACATCTTATAAGTAGAAAGAGTGAAAATTACACAAAGGGAGTGTGTTTAGCAGTAAATGGAAAAGTAGAAAAAGATGATGATCGAAAATGAAATGGGGGACATGTCTTTGCCTTATGTTTTGATTCTTCAAATAGAGGCAATAACATATTGAAAGGAGTTAGTACGTTAATCTTCCAACATATATAGAGAAATTTTATAGATGCACTTTATTGAGATGGTCCAATGGGGGCACCCTTGTAGCTGGTTTTCTCAAAGCCGACCTGCTATTTAGCGTTCCTCGATATTAGTAGAAGGATTTCCTCTTCTTCTTGAGGAATTCATGGCTAGGGATTGGGACTTCTTGTTGGTCTTGATCTTACCTGTGAGGATTTATAGCTAGGATTAGCTTTTTAGCAGAAATTTCAGTGTTATTTTCAAGGTTCCTGGACCATGGGAGCTTTCATGGTAGGTGATTGAGCATGTGGTTTAATTGGGCCTCCCTTTAAGGCACATACCTTCCTCACACTCACATGGGCTAGTCATTTGTTGGATCCGATACTAGTGAAAAACATGATTGCCCCAGGACTGTAATGGGCTACAAGCCCTTCAACTTTTTCTTGACAACCCTAGGTTAAAGCAATAAGGTGCGAAATAGTTTTTTTAGGAAATTGGGAATTTTAAAAAAGAAGAAGGAAGCAATAGGATGTGAAACTAAAATGAGTACCAACCTAATCGGGCCATTAGGGCTCTAGTTGTGACTATGTTTGTTTGAAACTTTTATCCTAATACAAGTTTTTTTTTTTAAAATATGAGATCTTGATCGTTGGTTAAGGACATGTTTGGCCGCTATGAAAAAATATTCAATTGAATATCTGTGGGGTCAATGCGAGGGATGGGAAGTGGAGAGACTTATGCCCTGTTTGTTTTGGATTTTGAGAACTGATAGCGAGTAAGAAATTGATTATTGGACTCGAAATTGCGGACTCAAATTTACGTTTAATTTCGAATCGAATAAATATTTCAAAACAGTTCAATTATTGGACTAAAATTTAAGTTTAATATTGAGTCCAATAATCTGTTTTGGACTCATAATCGGTTCTCAAAATCCAAAAAAAAAAAAAAATTAAAAAATTAAAAAATTTGGGCCTTTGAGGGGACCATGAAAAGCTTCTACAAACTAGGAAAAAAAACAATACTAGATAGGTTTTTTCACTAGTAAAAGGATAAGGCGTTCAAAGTAATGTAAACTTTATCTCCTCTATATGCCTGATGTGGGTTGAAAGAATTCTCTAGGGTGGAAAAACAAATAGAATTAGTGCAAATTTCTGAGATATCTACAAACTTGTGTCATATGTTGATAGACTGCTATCAATTTCTCAGAAGTCTGTCCAAGAGAAGCAAAGTTTGTAAAATACGTATTTGATTTATCTCATGGCCAAGAATTAATAAATCAGCTTAATTAGCCACCCAAAACAAAAGAATTAATAAATCAACAGATACAATTACATTGTTTTACATTCATTCATTAATAAAACAAAGAATGAAATTACATTTTTTTTTTTTACATTCATTCATTAATAAAACAAAGAATGAAATTGCATTTTTGGATGAAATTACATTTTTAAACAAAGAATGAAATAACATTTTTTACATGAAATTAAAATTTTTTTTTAACATATTTGAGGCCTTTGTGTTAGCAACCTCCTGTAGTACCAAATCAATCTAACAGTGAGATCTCAGATATTCTAACAGGGCGAATCTTCAGGGTGCTGTGGAGTGTTTTTCAGGCTTACTTGCCTCATTCTTGTGGAACTCCATCTTTTAGTGTCCGTGGAGGAAGATGAACGCGAAGCTGAGTCAGAAAGCTGCCCTTTATTCCAGTATTTTACTAATGTCACAGCTCTTCTCCACAACCTCTTCGTGCCGGGGCTTATATATTCTTCTTCTCCCACTCTTCCTTGCCGGAGTTTCCGCAGTAAGTTAGCAAGGAAGATTAGGACGGCAAGCGTAGAAATGCCTCCTGTGAGGACAAAAAGCAACCAAAAGCTTTCAAGGGTTAGGCTCTCATTCTTGTCACTTAAGTTGGTTCCAGAACCTGAACATTTGGTGTAACCCGACATCATTTGATCTTCCAATTCCCTCAGCCTTCCGTTCTCTGATAGTGTGAGAATGGCTTTAGACATGTCACTGGTTAAAGGAGAACCCTTTGGAAAGACCTGCGAGCAGTTGAAGAGTTAATCAATTAGATGAATGAGGACTGCAATTATTAATAAGTGTTCCTAGATAAATTCCTGGTTATAAAAAAAATTGCACGAGGAATGCTAATATAATCTCTTAAAGAGGATGGCTTCACTGCATATCATATAGACCAGACCATGGTATATAGTAGAAGTTGGCACAAGATCTGCTAGGAATGTGAGCCCACTAAGCAACCTTAAAGGTACAATGCTAAAACAATTGTATCATTTTTCCCTCTATAGTATTTTCCAAAGGGCTAATTGTTCACAGATTTCTATCCCTGTACAGAACAGTGACTTATACCGACCAAAGCTAAACTGTTTTTCATTCTTTAAAAAAGAAGCGTGTCTTGTGCTGTACTCAATCTAGTAAAAAGGAAAATAGCTTGCTTATGGTTTTGGCCCATATGAGAATCTAGGCTAAAATTTGGAAAATTAATGTGTCGTGTAAAGTGAAGTGTCATTGTAGTCTTTTATGTTATTTATAAGGGATTTGCTAGCGTCCATCGCAGAAGGCATTTCACGGATGGCCTGTTGCATGTGAGAGCAGCCACTTCATGAATGAATACAAAATCTACTGAATAGAGTCTGTAGTTTTTGTTCCAACCTCCTAACACAATAAAACTTGTTTACCTTTTTCTTTGTTTATTGTGTTAGGAGGATTGAACAAGGCATAACAGAATGAAACTTCTTCCAACCTCCTTTTGTTTACCTTTTTCTTTCGAAATTGACTTTAGTACTTGCAAGGAAAAGAAAAACAAAAGAGGATGGAAATATTATTTCCTTTCAACATTAGGTGTTACTGTTTCTCAACAAAATCGGTATGAGGTTTAGAGTTTTGATTATTACTTACAAAGCCAAAGCCTCCTAGACTGTAGCTTGGTTCCAATGTCGTGTATCCCTTGCAGTATTTGGAGAGGAAGATACGAAGATATGGGATCTCGAGGAAGGCCGCTACGATCCTCCCACTGTTGAAGGCATCCGAATAGTCTTCTTCCAGGTAATTGAGCCTTACTATGCTTGATTGATCAAAATGCAGCACTTCCGTGAGGTATTTCTCCACGAATGAATCATTATCGCACCCAACTGGCAAGTGGTTTCTTCTTAGAAATTCGATGTCATTCACTTTCGGTTCGAGCCGTTGGACTGTTAGCATGGAGGTGAGGCTGGCCGTGTAGCTAGAGGTCAGGACCAAAACCACGAACAACCACATCACGATCACCACTCGAGTGAAGTTGCTACGGAGTCTCTCCCCTGAGGAAAGAAATTAACATGTGATGAATGAAAAAAAGAGCAGAAATGGTGATATAGTACTCATAAGAGGTATTTATTTATTGAAGGAACCTAATTTACGGATGGGAAATGATATTTCCACCTGATTTTGTTTGTGTTTCCTTGGTGTCTGTTTGGATGTTCGTAATATAGAAATAGATGGAAAGAAAAACAGATTCCCATTTCTTTACCATGCTTTTCCTCTTGATTTGAGAGGAAAGTAAACAGTATAAAAGGTCTTGCATTTGGAAAATTTATAGCTTGATAGTGAATAATAAATAGCAACCAAACTATACTAGGAGCAGGGGAAAAAATGTCCTTTTACTTTGATTTTTCGTATATTTAATGCAACTAAACAGAGATTATCATTACATTTTGGCTATGTTTGGAAAGTATGATTTTTATTTCATGATAAATTCGTTTCTCAAGTCGTGAAAGAAGCGTAGGGCAGGTGGGAGAAGGAAATACTTCAGAGGGCACGAATGGGTAGAGGGTGAGAAGTGGTTAAAATACAAGGAAAAAATCAATCATATTTTGGGCAGTGTTTCTTTTTTCCTTCTTTTTCAGGATTTTCTTATCCTCTCCTCACTTAGTCCCTCTTATGTCTATCGCTCCCCACCCTCTCACCATTCGGTAGGCTAATATTCTCCGAAAAAATTCATGGTTTCTCACAAAATATGGATGAGGCAAAAGCTTAATGGGAGTCTGACGCAGGAGCGGGTTGCGGAAGCTTTAATGTCAAGGCGCGGATACGGTAGCGAAAAGTTAAAGGGTATAAGATGGCGGATGGTGGGTTAAACTAGATGGTTGTTTAGAGGGCTGAAACAAGGTTGAGACAAATTAAGGGTGGTGTAAATCATGTGCTGTTGGGCTACCAGGAATAAGCATGGACAGGGTAATATGGAGGCTGCTAATGTGACTCTAGGTTTATCTTATGGGAGATATGAAGGGGCTAATGTTTGGATCGGCGAATGAAGGCTGATGAAGTTTCAAGAAAGGAGATGGGGATGATTAATCGGACAGGTGTATATTGGTTAGGTGGTTAAAGGATTAATGGGTTCTATGTGAAGGGGCTTTATTGTAGAAGATTTATGGGACTGACTAGATGGCTTTGGTGAGGAGAAAACAAGCAGGTAAGTGGCTGCTTTATCTATGGTAAATGGCTGAGAAAACACTTGTTGTTGGTCACCTAAATAATAGGAATATGTGGGCTGCTATGGGATGATAGAAAATGACAAAAATACCTTGGGCTCTTGGCTGAAATTGACTTGGTCGATGGAAACTTGAAGCAGAGAAGCTACTTCAATGGTGGATAGAGGCGGGGAACCAGGAAGGGCTGGTTCGATGAAGGGTGTTGATGGAATCCAAACAAACACATGAAATTGATGGCGATATGAAGAAGAAAACTACAAACACATTGTGTTTTACCTCTTTGATCCAAGGAAGAAGATGAAGATAAACAAGGAATATAATTCCTAAAAAAACTCAAATTTTATTCATAAAATCAGCCTCCTACGTTTACAATGAGAACCCATATTTATAGAGTGTTTTTTGTGGCCGTATCCTACTTCTAATAAAGTTAGAAAAATAGAACCAACTTTCTAAAATCTCTCAACTTTCCTAAATTATCTCTAGAATCCTAAAATAGCTGAAATTTTAATTTCTAAAACTTTTGAACGAACAACTCTTGAGAATTTCGTCCAACTAACAATCCTAATAAAAATAAAATTCTAATATAAAAGAACTTCTAATGAAACCAAAACTCTTTATTCCATGGGAACAACGTGAGCCGTTGATCTGCATGCTCAGACGAGATGCACCAGCATCAGAGTCCTATGACATTTTTTGTGTTGCATCTGGATGGCATTCTAGTCATTTGTAATGATGTAGGAATTATGTATGTGGATGACATTTACTTATTGGGAATGATTGAGGAATGTTATCTAATATAAAGATAGTACATTTTGATTGCAAGAATAAGGCTGAAGTAGACATTCTAAGAAAAATATTCATTTTTTTCTTGAAATGGCAAATAATATTGAATAAAAGGGGGGCCCCGAGAAGGGAAAACCCAAGAATACAGAAAGAAAAAAGAAACAGAAAAAAGAGCACAGCGCAGAGGACACCTCAAGGAGGAAGATGATCAAACCATCTCAAAAAATCGCTCCCCACGCCTCTCCTACCCAACAAATCAGCCTTCTCATTTGCGGACCTCCAAACATGGTACAATTCAATATTTGATTCCGCGATTATTTCCTCCATTTCATAAAAAAGAGCCAAGAATCTCTCAGGAGGAACTACCCCACCCTTCAACCATCGGATCACATTTAGAGAATCCCCTTCAACAATTAAGTTCTCGCCATAGTAGCCCTCTCACTACTAAAACACACTTCTCACCAACCTTCCCAGAGATCATAAGCCGATACAAACCGAAACTATGAATGACATCTCGTCCATGCTATAGCCACCGCAATAATGCGCATAAACAGATAATGAGGAGATTTGGATACCTCGTCAAACACCCTAGCATTTCTCTCCTTCCATACTACCCACCAAGTAGCAAGTAAACAAACTTCCCATAAGATTTTACCCTTTCTTTTCCAAGGCACAAAGCTCCAAAGATCCAGTAACATCTGAATAGATCTTGGGAATACCCAAGTAATCCCAAATCTCAAGAAAATACGACCCCATATAGTCCAGGTAAACGAACAGTGCATGAAAAGATGATCCACAAATTCCCCATCCTCAAGACAGAGAGGGCAATCATCAACAAGCCACATGCCACGATTTCTCTGAAAGTTAATGGTTTGTATCATTTCGCGCACACAGCCCAACCAAAGATGCTAACCCGAGGTGGACAATGAAATTTCCATACCTTTGCTGAAAAAGAGGGAGCAAAACAGGGCATCAAGCTTTTATAGAATGATTTGACAAAGAAAATCCCAGAAGAATCCACAGTCCATAATCTCCTATCCTTCCCTACTCTTTTAATGTAGCAGCTATCAAGGAGCCTCTTAAGATCAGACACAGACTCTTGCTCCCAAGCAAAAAAATTTCTTCTATAAGCCGGACACCACACCAAATCACCGCCACTACGATCCAAGCATTCACTCACAAAAGCTTCTTTATTTAGGTCCACCCTATAAATCTCCGGGAACAACAACCTAAGCGGCCTCTCTGCACACCACACATCTTCCCAAAAATTTATTCTGTCACCTCCATAAACTTTAAATCTAATATTCATGTTAAATGAGAAACACATTTTTAAAATATCTCTCCACACCATCAAACCCTTTTTCTTAAAGTTTTCAAGTGATTCTCAACCTCCAGACTGACACCCATACTTACTACAAATAACCCAGGCCCACAAATGAGACTGCTCCTCACCAAACCTACATAACCAATTCCCTAGCAAAGCGTGGTTGAACTCCGTAAACCTCCTGATACCCAATCCGCCTTCCTTAATGGGCACACAAACATCCTTCCAACCCACCAGAGAAATGGCTTTTTTCTCCTCTGTTCCGCCCCACAAAAATCTGCGTTGAATCATTTCTATTTGTAAGGCAACGCTAACTGGGCACTTGAATAAAGACATAAAATATACAGGGATATTTGCCAAAACTGCCTTGACTAAAACCAACCTTCCTCCTCTAGACACTAAATTTCTTTTCCAAATGTCCAGCCTTCTCCCTATCCTCTCAATTATCGGCTCCCATAATACCTTGTTTGGTCTTCCAACCCCCAAGGGCAGACCCAAATACGAAGAAGGTAAATGATCCATCTCACATCCCAGGATCCCAACCAACTCCAAGGCCTCCTCCATAGGGATATTCAAAGCAAACATCCTAGATTTATGAAAGTTGGATCTTTGCCCCGATATGATTTCATAACATCTCAATATAGATTTCAAATTTAACACTTGGAGTCTCTCTGGTTCACAAAACAAAAGGGTATCATCTGCAAACTGGAGGTGTGAGACCTCCACGCATTCACTTCCAATTCTGAAGCCTTTAAACAGTCCCACCTCACAACCTTTGGCTAGCAACCTACTCAGGATTTCTGCTACAATAACGAACAAGAAAGGGGATAGAGGGTCCCCCTGCCGAAGGCCACGGGACGACTTAAAGAAGCCAAAAGGGGATCAATTTATCAAAATTGAAAACCATGCAGAGGCCACACACGATTTAATCCACTGACGCCATCTATTCCCGAAACCCATCTTACCAAACAGAAAGTCTAAGCAGTCCCATTCCACTCTATCGTAGGCTTTTTCCATATCCAATTTGCATAATATTCCTCTCTTCTTAAGCCTCCAGTAATAATCAATGGCCTCATTGGCAATGAGGGAACAATCCAATATCTGTCTCTTTGCTACAAAAGCACTTTGATAGTCAGATATGATTACCGGTAGGACTTTCTTCAGGTGCTTAGCTAGAACCTTAGCCAAAACTTTATATAAACATCCCACAAGACTAATAGGATGGAAATCAGAAATTTTTTATGCCCCCACTACTTTAGCTATGAGAGCAATGAAGGTAGCCCCAGTACCCATGTCTAACTCCATACCATTGTAAAACTCTTTGAAAAACTCCAGAATGTCCTCTTTCACATATTCCCACACATGATTGGAAAAAGGCAAGGCAAAAACCATCCGGCCCCGGAGCTTTATCTTTACTTAATGAAAATAACCCTCTCTCAATCTCCTCCTCAAAAGGTTTTTCCAACTCCATACACATAGATAAATTCAGACTGCTAAACTCCAAATGTTCAGGTTTGGTCTAGATCCCCCTTCCGAAGAATATAGAGATTTGTAAAACTATAAGACAACTTTAGTGATCTCATCTTTACCTGATACTTCTACTCCGTTATCCACCAAAGACTCAATTATGTTTTTCCTCCTTACACTCTCCATGGCATGAAAATATGCCGAATTTTTGTCCCCCTCCTTTAACCACCTAACTCTCGATTTTTGCCTCAAGGAAATTTCCTCATGCTACCAAGCTCCTCCCTCAAATTACCACTCCCTTGCCCTGCTTCCTCCAAACCCGAAATTTCCCCAATCCTTCTTTCCGACCAAACTTTACGAGTTTGATAATTAAGCCTTTGCTCCTTCACCAATGCCCTTAATTTCTCCTTCACAAATCTAAGTTTTTTTTACCAATTCTCACATCTGATGGACCCTCTGATTGGTAAGATGCCCACCATCTTCCCAACCTTTCCTCCATTTTTGGAGCCTGTAACCATGCAATCTCAAATTTGAACGGGGGAGGACCCCAAGATTCCATCCTCGGATCCAAGATGATCGGGCAATGATCCGATACAGAATGAACAAGGGACCTTGGATAACCTCCAGAACCAGACTTAACCACCCAGGACAAATTAGGAAACGATCAATCCTACTCTTGGATTCACCCCGACTCCAGGTGAAACGGGACCCAGACAATGGGAGATCAATTAAATCATTCTTCGCAATGAACTCATCAAATACCCTCATGTTCTTAACCGATCTCCTACACCCAAGTCTCTCACTAACAAACCTAATCTCGTTAAAATCACCCCCAATAATATATAAAGAAAACAAGGGAGTGCGGATTAGAGGACTGTAAAGCACTTGGTGATTAGTAGGGGTGTAAACGGATCGAATTCGGAGCGGATACGGCTATATCCGGATTCGATTACAGTATACACTATCCGAATTCGGATTCGGATTCGACGGATATTTAATATCTATTACCGAATTCGTATCCGTCGGATATTGTTCGAATTCGGATATTATCCGTATCCGTTTATCCGGTAAATTCGAACGTTTTATTGCAGCACTTTATCTTTTTTCCCCTACTTACTCGAATGAATTTTCCAAACCTTAAAACTAGACCTCTACATTCTCTTTACAAAATTAACTCTCAAACCATAAAATATATGTGATCCTCTTCTTCCTTTTAAAACAAAGGCAGAGAGAGAGAGAGAGAGAGAGAGGGAGGCGATGGGGATGGATGATAGTGTTGGTAGTGGTCTTTGGGTTTTTCCTTCTTTTTTTTGTATATGATGGAATGGGTTTGGGTTATTTTGATGGAATGGGTTTGGGCTATTTTTGTTTTTATTTTATTTTTTCTAAAAAGAATATTCACTTTTCTTATAGAAACAAAAGATAGTGTGTCATTACTAAAAATAAATATTATGATATTATTAACAATAAATAAAAAGGATTTCCTTCTCGGACTCGGATGTTAAACGGATCGGATATACCATTTACCAGATTCGCATCCGCTAAGAGCCGGATATCTCATAAACTGATTCGGATAATATCCGCTTGAAACGGATTCGGATAATATTCGCTTTAAACGGATTCGGATGCGGACGGTAATCGAATTTCCGAATATCCATTTACACCCCTAGTGATTAGAGTGTAAAGTAATTAGAGTGTAAAGGAGAGGAATGTCATTATCAAGACGGGCAATGCCATTAAAGGAAGGTGTTAGTATCAAAATTAGGTGGTGAAAACACTTACTATGTGCAAAGAAGAGGGTGCAAAAGATGAACCAGAGCATAGTGCTGAGTTGGGTCCCCCAAGGGCCTCTGAAATCTGGGTTTCTTCGGTGTTCCAAGAACCACACGACTAGGCCCGTGTAGACAAATATGACCCCAGTCACCGCCCACATCTCCTTTGTGAAAGGTTTCACAAACAACCACGCCTTCTGAGAAGCTTCCTTCACGGGGACCAACATTGCGAGCCCCGATTCTGCGTAGGGCTGAGTGAACTCCACGTACTCTGAACGGGCGGCCAGGATTGTAACGTCTCCAACCACCGCTTCAAAATGCTGCCATTTCACACCAACGATCAAGATTTTGGAATGGTTAGAAGAGAGAAGAGAAGAGAAGAGAAGAGAAGAGAACAAAACTAAAGTGTTTTGCTTTTAGGATTTAGTTTGAGAACGGATTTCTGTCTCATAGATGACCAAGTCATGACGAAAATATTGTAAATTTCCTCTCTTACGCTATTGACTCTTTTCAAATTGAGAGATTGGAAAATTATCTGGGGAAGTACTAGAGAACTTGCCCGAGTTGAAGCTGAAACGACCCGCTGAGTTGACTGGCCTACAAAAACATTAAATGTGGAATATGTCCTACAAGGATAGTGGAAACCAGAACTTTTCATTCAGAGTTCAATGTCAATAGCTATAGGTTACCTGGTGGAAACCAGAACTTTTCATTCAGAGTTCAATGTCAATAGCTATAGGTTACCTGGTTTGCTCAGTGCCATTCCAAGGATTATTTTCTTTTTAGGTTGCCATACATGCACTAAGTTTTGGGAAATATTCAACACTCACATGTTTTAATAAGAGGAGCTCAAGTCTCTTGTCTTTTAGTATTTAAAGGGCTTGAAAGAGCTTTTCCCTTAAACTATTAAAAGACAAGAGACTTTGAGCGCCTCTTATTAAAACATGTGAGTGTTGATATCATTTCCCTATTAATATTTGAACAAAAAATGAAATTTTATACGCTGTGTGCATGTGAAGTCCGGTATTTTTTTAAAAGTACAGTAGGGCTTAGTTCAAAGGAAGATCCAAACCGTTCATTAGCAGGGCCACAATGATAATAGGCCGCATGCCATGGATCATCTCAATAGGATGATCCTAACCCTTTGATCTGTAGAGGGACTACCTATTTAGGAGACCTCTATTGATCGGAGGGTTAGGATGAGCTACGGTGTACCCATTTAACTTTTTCAAAAACATACGGACGTCTGGCTCACAGGCGTATAAAAACTACCCAAAAACACAGGGAAGTCATATTAGCCCCACCATGTTTTGATATTTACAATAATTCATCTTGTTTTTTATTATTTAAAAAGCTGTCGAAGGGTACTTGAGTTGCTATCGAGTTACCCATGACATTCAACTCGACTCTACTCTACTCATTGGAGTCGAGTCGAGTCGAGATTTTAGAATCTAGATAGGAGGAGTTGTCACCTCGAGATAGACTTCATTAACAAGGTCGTCGTACGAGCCCCCAAATTGCTCGAACACATACGGAAGATTGTAAGGCAACAGTTTCACGGCTTCTTCAAAAACTTTAATGCTGAAACCCGAAAATTTCGTATCGTTCTTCTCATCAGAATCCACCTTAACAAAGAGATTAAATTGGGATTTATTTGGAACCCCAATCCTCATTTGCTTTTCATCTGTAGGAATCGCCCACCCTAAAGGCACTGATGTTGAGTCCCCCGGCCAAAACACAGGCCCCAATATTTCCTCTTTTTCTCCCCTTTCATTCTCTGTTGTATTCTTCACAAAACCAGAAACCGGTGACCAAAATCCGAGCTCTTTGTAACTCTTTCCCACCACATTAATGATCTGAAAAATAGCATTATTCGCTGATTCCCCATCTACAAAACGTATTTCACCACTTAATCCTTTCCAATCACTTGTCAAAATCCCCTCTACCAACCCTTTACCCCCTTTTGAGTTTTTTTCCATCGCACGTGCCACAGCCCAAATGGCATCATAAGCAACCAGTGCGAACATTCCTGGCTCCGGATTTTTTTCTCCTGGGTATTCTGATCGGAAATTTTTCTGGAATTTAATACTGAAATCTTTGAATGAAGAGCTAGTTTCTGAGAAGTGGGTTTTGATTCCTAACACGCCTTGCATCGTAGAGATGACCGAGGAGTTAAAAGAATCAATAAGATTTGTAATACTTTCTGTAGTAATCCAAACATACCCTTTTTCCATCATTCCCATTTGTTTAGCCTCTTCGAATAAAAACTCTGAGAAAGGTGAAGATGACTTCAATACAACGAAGACCCTGCTCTGTTTTTTCTTCAGCTTTGTAAGTTCTTCTCTGATTATGGTTTTTGGGTCAGAGAGAGAAGATAAAGGGGGTAAAGTAGAGTGATATTCAATTTCGGACTCAACATTTTTTAGGGTTTCAGAGAGAAGTGTAATGGTTCCATCATCACCACCACTGTAGGAATTTTCTTCATAGATTGTGATTATTTTTCGCCACCCATATGAGCGAACTAGGGATGCAATACAACTCATCTCTGCTGAATAATTGTTGGACATTAGAACTAAGAAGGGCCATCGTTCTAACATCATTGGTGGAGAAATAGCAGGTGCTGAAAAGGAAATGACTGGAATTTGTTCTCGGTTTCCCACGTTGGCGATTAGTATTGCTTCTTGCCACGCTGTTATTCCCACGATTGCTTTTATTTTCAGCTCACTGATCAGATCTTCAGCTGCAATCAAATTTCACAGCCTCAGGTATCTTTTATTTATTTCTTTTGATAGATACATCCTCCTCTTTATTTTAAGGAAATTCATTCATTTGTTACAGACCCACATCTCCTTGGGAATTATAATGACTAGGAAAGTTTAGTATACGAAAGAAGTGGATCTATCAGGATGCTACTAACCCTCCGATCTGTAGATCTGAGGGTTAGCATCATCCTATTGAGATGATTTTGGGGGCACACACTATTTATTTTGTGAGCAGACAAATGAAGAGTTTCGATCATCCGATGGAGTAAGGGGTACAGTACTTTTTGAAAAATACTAAAATCTCCTATCAAAATAAGGGAAATGATATCAGCACATTCATGTTTTGATATCTGCACTAACCCTTCTTGTCTTATATTACTTACAGAGCTGTTAAAACTTAAAAGGCTATTACAGTACCCAAAAAGCTCTCACAAGTCAATTAAAATACAAAAGACAAGCTGGGTTTGTGCAATTATTAAAATATGGTTATGTTGATATCTATATATCATTTCCACAAAATAATGGGTTTCAATTCCAGTTTTGTTGCATCTATTACTAAAGGGGTTTAAGGAAATTCATTCATTGGGTACAAATTTTTATATTTACACTAAAATTCTGTTCCAGTAACTATATAAACGTTTTTTTCCCTATAAAAATTTTCAATGTAAACATTTATCTTACTAGCTTGGCCAAAAGAAAAAGGTAAGTAAAAAATATAACTTACCAGCAGAGACTGCTCGAAGGGGATCCCCGGAAGAGTCACGTATGTGAAGTGATAGTTTGGAAATGTTGGAGGTGTTGTTGAAGTCTTGAATTGCAATTTCCATTGCTATCTTTTGTTCTTTCCCGATACGGGTCTCGGTGTCGATTATGGCACCGATATTCTCTGCGGTGCCTCCATGGGAGAAGAAGAGAAGACATGAGAAGATGAAGAAAAAAATGGGTAGAGATTTAGAGGAACGAGATGGAAGAAAGCAGAGAACAAAGTGGTGCGTTTTGGTGCGCTGAGAATGCATATTAGTTATTACAGAGGAGGCTTAGACTAACAGAGGAGAGAAAACCAGATACGTCTATATTTATAGAGTAATGGGTGGACATTGTGTTCAAACCTTCTCGATAGACAAATCTTCTTCTGGTCAATACTTCAGTTGCTTGTTAAATAAGAGAGAATTTGAGTCGAATCGGACAAACGAGAGGCTGATTGGAGTTATGTGAGCCGTTAGATCAGAGTCATCTGAGGTTCCATGACAAACGGTGTAGTTTCGTGGTTGGGCTGAACTCCAAAGTATGTTGGCAAGGCCTGGTCGTGGTCAAGGGCGGGCGAGCGAGCTTGCTTTTCCAAGTCTTTTTCATAATTAATGCAAATGGTCTCCCCCACATATTATTGCCGTACACGTGGAAATTTGGGATAATCTGGATCCTCCATTCGTCAGCTACAATATTGATATAATCATATATCAGGCCCATGGTTTTAAATTTTAACGGAAATCCGGATTTAAAATTGCCAATACCTGAAACAGTACCGGATTTCGGTCAAAATTTCGTGTTTTTATATAGCCATTTTCCTGAAATTTCAACTGAAATTACCAAAATTTGGTATTAAATAAAGTATTACTTTTTAATTGTGTACCGATTTCGACCTAAATTTCGGTTCTGGTGAGGGCCTAAACTCATACCGAAACCGAAATTTAAAACCATGATCAAACCATACACAATTACACATTGAGCTTTCCAAGCCGTCATTTTAAACAAACATATTAGAGGGTTAGGATGATGCCTAGCACGTGCAGGCCAACCCAAAGAAAAAAGGGCCACATGCGAGAGGTAGTGTTAAAGTATAAAAGAATAAATAACGCCTTCTCCAACCGCTTAAGCTTTCAGATAACTGGTTGTTTCATAGAACTTTCGTGAAAGAATGAATTCGAATCAACTCAAACCCGTCCCAATTTTAGGGCAATGATATTTCCCCCCTTCTTATGGATAAAATCCCCCAATCCCCCACCTCCTCCTCCCACCACGTTATTCGCTCAGTTAAAGGCAAAGAGAAACATTAAACGGGGTGAATTTATCCTCAAGCAGTGAACCATTCTCACAGAAACCGTTGAAATGAGACAATCATAGTCATCTATTTCATTCTAATCTTGGCTGTTGATAACAGCGGATCGATATTTTTGTTGCAACAGTCCAACTTTTCTATTTTTATATTAGAAAATGAAATTTTCGCCCCTTGTCCTTCACCGGGCAGCCCCCTTGCACTGTAAAACAGTAGTAATAAATACACTAGACGGTGCTGAAAGAAAAGGGGTGAATGTATGACGTTCCTCTATTTTTCGGGCAGTGATATCATCCCCAGGGGGGGGTGTCTTTAGGATATTTTAAAGGGGAAGGAGCTACCCGTTAACACCAACTGCATTAACGATTTCTGTTAGGGGGGGATTTTATCCATTGGGGGGGTCCCTAATTTTCTTATAATATGTAGCTCAGAATATCCAACTGTTGAGATTTTGGGTCATGGTTCCTACACATTTTCTTCTACGCGTACAATGTTGGCCGTAGGTGACTGAGCCTTGTTTGGCTACGCGCCTAGGAATGCCACTAAAAAGTCAAAAAATAGGGACCCGTTCAGATCTTACGTCCCGTATACAACACTATAAAGTCGAAAAATTGGGGTTTTTCAATCTAATTCTCTCAAAAGACAAAACAAGAGTCAGATACTCTGCAAAAGCAAGACTCAAATTTCCCCCCAAGCATATGACCTGTGTATGTCTTTCTCAGGGAACATAGATTTTCTTTCCTCTCTCTTTTTTTTTTTTTATAATTTTTTTTTGGAGGAATGATAGATACAAGGGCGCCCTTGCATAAAGAGCCGGAAAAGAGCCCTTGATTGTATCTAGGTCATTTAGTGCAGCCAAATTTACATTTTCAACTATTTTAAAAGGTTAACAAAAATGACGTGGATCCAATCAAGGTTGCCCCGTTTCCAGCTCTTTATGTAGGGTGCCCTTGCATCTATCATTCCTCTATTTTTAGATATTTTGTGTTTTGTTTTGTTTTTTCAAATTCTTGTACAAAAGTCCAACTTTTGCCCAAGTATGCCCTATATGCCTTTATGGACCCCCCCCCCCCCTTTTTAAATATTTTTGTACAAATAGATGTGGAGGTTCAAAAAATGACACTAGGAATCACGTTACAAACGGTGGTCCTTTTGGATATTATTATCTTGAGGTTTGATGGCCTCTGTGAAGTTTTGGAAATACAGTTGAGCCCTCTTCATAGGATGATCCAAACCATTCATTTGTTGCACCACAAGGTAAATAGGTTTTACCCCAAAAATCATTTCCATAGGATGATCCTAATCCTCTGATCTGTAAAGGGACTGCGCATTATAGAAACTTCTATAGATCATCTGAAGACTTTTTTTTGGGTTAACTGCCCAAGTTCACAGCCTGGCTAATAGGGGCGCAACGGCAACACTTGTACTATACTAATAAGGGCTAATAGGGATGGTTAGGATCGTCCTATAGAGATGATTTATGAGGATACATGCTCTCTCTTTTGTTGTTTATGCAAGTGCCTTTATGGGGTAGCCTTGACTGTTTCTAGAACCCATGCTGACTCTAGTGAAGCTCCAGGCGGACTGTTGGCTCAGTTGGATATCGCATCAGCGGAGGGATACACCGCATGTATCAACGCATGGGGATTGTACCTTATAGAAACTTCTATAGATCGGACCGTTTGGATCATCCTATAGAGATGATTTTGCTTTCTCTTTCGTTGTTTACTCAAGTGTCACGATAAGAGGATATCATGCCTTTTTCAATAGGGATTTGCTACAGTCCATTGCAGAAGGCATTTCACGGATGGTCTGTTGCATCTGACAGCAGCCACAAAGGCTCACTTTTCAGTAGAGTTTGTCTTCATTCACGAGGTGGCTGCTATGCCAAATACTTTTCACCCCAGCCGCAGTGGGAACCAATGTATTCTTCCCTTTGGCAGGAGCGGCTATGCCAATATGATTTAGGAAATACAAAATTCACAATGAGTAAAGCATCAGTAACACGTGCAGAATGAATAATACATTTTCATTCTCAGGGCCGGTTGGGTTGTGTGATGCAAATGAGGCTGAGGCAAAATCATTACTCTTCGGGCTGAGATGGTATAAGTCTCACAATATGGGTCCTCTGATGGTAGAAGGGGACTCCACAAATGTTATTGCGTGGGCTGGGGGCAGACTTGCTGGGCCATGGAAGAGATTAGAGACCTTGTTCGAGATATCCGCCCATCATTAACGCATAGGAGACGGACAGCAAATTCAATGGCGGACGTCTTAGCAAAGGCGGGTGCAATCCGATCAGACACGGAAATATCTTTTAACGACATCACGGGGATTACATAAGATTATAGTCTTCCTTTTTTTGTACAGTCACAGGGACAGCTTGTCTTGTGTGTCATTTTGTAAATTTTTACAGATGAAATGAAATAGTTACCTTCTCAAAAAAAAAAATAATACATTTTCCTTCGCAGCTATGCAAAATATTTCACATTTTCATTTCTATATGCAAAACTCGAAACTAAACACCGACAATATTGCCTTCATGACTTTCTCATATTCAATTAAAATAAACAAGACAATTCCAACAGACATGCATCTCATAGGCTTCATGCATTTCATATCATTATACTCTATTGATTCATTTGAACTATATCACTTACTTCGAACACTAATGACAAGCCTCTCATGTTGGAAATTCAATCACCCTATATCTAATCACCTGAAATTCAGAAACTCAACTTAACGGGTGTCTACTGAATGCTTTGTGTGCAAAAGATAAACCCACGAATTAAAATTGAAGAAAATATGGACAAGAAAACAATGCTCTTGGACAGGTCTCTTGAAGTTTGATCCCCCTCCCCCCCCACAAGACAACAAAAAAAAAAAAACTTAAACTTGAAAGGCCATAACTTCCCGACCACCCTACGGAATTGGCGAAGGCCGGGGGACTAATCCACCGACAGTCATTTCCTTAAAAATAGGGATGGTGATAGTTATTTCCAGCTAATTGAAATTTAAATGACGAAATGGGTAGTTGAGAACAATTATGATAGTTTTCCTCCCGAAAGTAATGGGTGATTATGGACGGTTTCCATGAAAAAACTATACAAGGAGATGAACATTCTAGATCTCTTAATTTACTTTATCCTAGTTTTAACTTAGTTTTTACGTTATCTTGGTTTGTAATTCTACCCAAGGATACACACTATAGAAGAAATGGAATCATCCTTGCTGGTGAGCATTTCCTTTTAATTAATTTGCCATCCTCTATCAATGCATTGGTGCATGTTCATGCTCTTTGTTGTTTGACTGAATGTCTAGTGCTTTGTTGTTGCCACTTGCATTCCTACATGCCTCTGCATTAATTTAGGCATCCATTTTTGGCAACTTAAGGTCCTTTATTTCTTTAAAAAGGTGGAAGAAGTCTACCCCATGTTCTTTTTAATTGCCTGGAATCCAATCCCAAGAGACAAATTGATCACCCCCTCGCATTGAATTTTGGTAATCAAAAGAAGTATGGCTTGTTAGAAATTCAATGATCTAATTATGTGCCTGTGGGAGAAGTGGAAAAAAAAGAAAAAGATAACAAGGTAAAGCAAAGTTGTTTGGTGGAGAAGTTTCCTTTATTTTATTCATTTTTTCTTTGGAAACCATAAAAGGCACTAATGGCTACAAAACATCATTGAAGTAATGGTATCATTATGAAGTCGGCCTATGAACTCACACATCTAGGCTCGAGTCAAATCCAGTTCGTTGAAGTAATGGTCTATTTATGACCTGTTGGATTTTGGCAGCACACTTCTTTGCTCAGCGACAACTTCAACAATCAGCACCAATCTTATAATAAGCATCATCGGCAACAGCTCACTACGGCAAGGATTATCAGAACTTAAAAGGTGCCTCTTGAAGCCGCAGCTCATCATCCAGGGATGAATTATGCGGAAAGATCGATTTCTTCTCAGACGAGGAGTGAAACTTTCCTGAAGAAGAAACGACCATTAGAAAAGCATCAGTCACCGGACATCATTTAACATTGTGCATCAAATTAGGGATTTAATTTCGGAATTTTAATTGTAATCAAACGTATGTTGATTTTTCAATCCACATACATTTGAGGGATCATGTTAGAATATGTGAGATCTCACCGTTGGATTGAGTTGAAATAAACCGTTGGATTGGGTGTCGATCCTACCCTGGGTCATCTTAGTGGTAGGTTCAAAAAGCAGGTTAGACGAGAAAAGCTAAATAAATTAGGATATTAGATTTGATTTGACTTGGTGGTAAATTGAGGTACGTAGGATTATTAGGTTACTGTATTAGATTGTACTCATCCCTTTCCTTTGTTATCTTACTCTTTCCATGTTTATCCTTTGACTGTTTTATTTAAGCCCTCATTAGCCTCTTTGTAAAGGATTCAAGATTAGTGAAATACCTAATTTTATCATGGCTAACGTGTACGTGCTAGATCTCACCATTGATTCAATCAACATAGTAGGCTTGGATGACGACTCGTGGTTCTTCATCATTGGTCGTGAGAGGGTAGAAGAGCCCCTTATTCAACATTACTGAGCGAAATCAATGCATTCATTCTTAACAAGTTGAGGTAAAAACTTGCTTGAAGGATGGTCAGGTCGCAAGTTATAGATCTCGCTACTAACTCGATCAACATAGTAGGACTGGATGTCTCCTCCTGGTTCTCCGTCATCTGTCATGATAAAGTAGAGCCCTAACTTGGTCATTGGTAAAGAACTTATTTTGCATGCATGCTTCTTTATTTTTTATTTTTGAAGAAAGAATGACTATATTCATAGAAAATATGAGATTAATTACAGATTCAAATCGGGGAGAGTGGACCCGGAGTAAAATGAGTCCCTCAGTGCCCCGGATTTAGCTAGTCTGCATCATTGGCTCTCCTAGGAATATGAACAAAAGAAAAAAAAACTATCATGACCATAGAACTAATCTCATCCAAAAATTTAATTAATCTCCATGGACCAATGCTAGTGCCTTGAACCCAATAAATGACACTTGAAGAATCCCCAGATTTTGGATGCATGCTTGATCCTCAAGATAATTAAAAACCCTACGATGGACTGAGTTTCCAAGTCATTAACAAGTCAATGTGTGTTTATATGACTTTTCAACAAACCTTTCTTCGCCATACATAGGCAACCAATGCAGCGATGGACTGTCACATTACGAGCATTGGAATCAAACGGTCTCCTCTTCGAAGTTCGAACTGAAAAACTTCACATGATACTGACCCAAGTAAATTCTTTCTACATTGCGTTTGATCTCCTAAGAAAACAGGATTCTAGAAAGTCGTTAAGCTTCATTTTCCTCCTCTCCCTATAGATGAATATGAGAAAAAGAGGCTATAGAGAAAGTTAGCAACGCGTTTAGCTTCTCTCAATCCGATCAAAGGCTATTTCGGTAATCTTCAGAATGTGAATATTCTAAGTTCTAAGTTCTAAATATCTAACCTCTTTGAAAAAAAAAATAGTATAATATTTTAAGTATCTAACGTCTTTGACACTTTCAGATTCAATTACCTGGACCATCAACATCGGAGATGGGCTCTATATAAGTTCTCTATTTATGGAGTTGTCTATATATATAGGAAGAAAAAGTGAAAATAAAACACGTACAAGATAAGAAATCAACCTACTTCAAGATGCCTCGAGTTCTTCCTCTCTTCCTGCTTTTATTACTTGGGATGGAAGTGATGGCTTCTAGAGGTGAGAATTCGAAAATTAAGTTCAAGGAAAGCATAGGTGCAGTTATAGATTCCACCTCTAGAGCTGGTAAAGAAGAGAAAATAGCCATAGAAATGGCAGTTGAGGATTTCTATAAAACTACGGGAAATCAACTCGTTCTCCACTTGAAAGACTCTCTAGCGGATCCCGTTCAAGCAGCATTTTCTGGTAAGTCGTAGACCGCTCCTTACATTTATCTTGTTGATGAATATAGGAGAAGATATTTTCTAGAATAAAATTAGGACCCTACCTTCTTATTTGTGGGAACACCCCTTTTCTAATTTTCTTATATGTGTGAACGCCCCTTTCATATATGTCTTTGATATTGGAGAAATTGAACCTAGGGGTGCAACTTGGGTCGGGCTCAACCACAGCTCGACAGGTTCAACCCTATTTTGGCTAGGGTTGGGTGGAGAAAAGCCAACCCGGTTTAATTTCGGGTTGGGTTAGGGTTGAGGCCTTCGCAATCCGACCCGACCCGACCCGACCTGGACCAAACCTCCGTCCTATAAGTTTATCTTGATTTTCTTTTGGGCAGTGATAAATCAACCCCCAAATATCTTAAATCGACCCCTATGTCTCTTTCTCTCTCCTCTGTGTTAGAGAGAGAGAGAGGAAGAGAAAGACACATGCAACGGGTCGATTTATTACTCCCCTTCTTTTGGGTTGGGATGGGTTAGGATTGAGGGAATGCTATCTCGAGTTGGGTTAGGATTGGCCTCAACCCGATCCAACCCGACCCAAGTTGCACCCCTAATTGAACTACCATGTTTGCATGTTTAGAATTTTCATTTTTCTTTTGATAGAGACATTTTTAAGATGAGAAAAGGAGGACATGTTTGCGTTCTAGTGGGGGGTGTGGAAATATCAATTCCTACTAAAAAGAAAAAATAGGCGTGGATTTGATATTGCCATCACCCCTGCTATTAGAGGGGCTGCAGGAACTTCCTCCAGACCGTTCTGGAGCCAAGTTTTGTTCGAAAAGGAGAGGGTGCTAATAAAAGACTTTGCACTAGATAATCCTAGCCTTCAGTATGTGGCCTTTATATTTTGGTAATAAAGACCCCACCAATAGAAGGGGTTAGGATCATCCTATGTCCCCCATTTTAGGGCGCGGCCTATCTATGATGGGTAACAAAAAAACTCTGGTTTAGATATTTAGAATTTAGATCATCTATTCATATTGGCCCCGCTGAACTACTTGGGCCACACGAGCAGTGCATGGTCATGCATGAAAAATAAGGACTAGTTAAAGTACAGTTGGGGACAACATTTCTATGACCCAAATAAGGACTAGTTAAAATCACTAAAAAGCATGGAAACATATCAAGGAGTCGTCAAAAGTTTAAGTTAGAGTAGGTGTTATTCAATCATTTATACTTCTACACAAATGTGCTTGCTAAAGCCGTGAATTGAATATGCAGTTCTAGACCTCATCAAGGAACAGAAAGTGCAAGCTATCATAGGCCTTCGGACATGGCACTATGCGGCATTTGCAGCCAAACTCGGAGATAACCACCAAATTCCTATAGTTTCTTTGGCTGCCAATGCTCCTCCTTGGCCATTCTTGGTTCGGATGGCTCCTAGTTGTGACTTAGGAATGAGAGCAGTGGCAGCCATTGTTGGGTCATGGCAGTGGCCGAAGGTTTCGATCATTTATGAAGAAGACAACAATTATGGTGCAGCTGGGAACATCGCAAATCTCATCGACGCCCTCCAAGAAGTGAATTCTGAGGTCGAAAGCCAATCCGTTTTCCCTCCCTTTGCTTCTCTTCCCAACCCAAAAATGGCAATTCGAGAAGAGCTAGACAAGTTGAAGAAAAAACCATGCAGGGTCTTCATTGTTCACTCATCATTAGCTTTGAGCACTCATTTGTTTACGGAGGCCAAGCTCATGGGAATGATGAGCACAGATTATGTGTGGATAACTACAGACCGTTTGACAAAGAACTTTGATTCCATTAACAAGACTGTTATCTCCTCAATGCAAGGTGTAATTGGAGTCAAGAGTTATTTCTCTCAGACAAGCACAAGGTTTAGAAAGTATTATGTTCGTTTCCGACGTCGTTTTCGGTCTCAATATCCCGAAGAAGACAATTCAGAGCCTGAAATTTTTGGCCTCCAGGCATATGATGCGGTATGGGCGGTGGCAAAGGCGATGGAAAACTTGCAACCTAAAAACAAGAAGAGCTTGCATTCCCAATTGGAGAATTCTACCATATGGACTGGTGTAGGAAAACGCCTGTTGGAAGGTATCTTAGCAAGCAATTTCACTGGATTAAGAAGTGAGATCCGATTTTCGGGTGGTGAATTAGTAGGCACTACACTGGGGTTAAAGATTGTTAATGTGGTTGGGAGAAGTTATAGAGAGCTTGGCTTGTGGGCTCCAAAATATGATTTCTATAAAAGAAAAGATGGTAGTGAAGTTGAGGGAAAGAACAACAGTACATCCATGAAAATACTGGGAGATGTCTTTTGGCCTGGGGAGTCTTCCTATGTCCCAAGAGGATGGGCTACACCTACAAGTGAAAAGCCAATGATAATTGGTGTTCCTGCCAATGCTCCATATGAAAAATTTATGAATGTAAGACACAATGAAACTTCAAATGAACTATATTTTGGGGGCTTTGCCGTTGACGTCTTCGAAAAGGTTTTGGAACTCTTGCCATATCATTTGCCATACCAATTCGCTCCTTACAATGGCACCTATGACTCTCTGGTCGAGAAAGTTAATCTCAAGGTGAGTTGATATAATTAGTTTTCTGAGTAAATTTTGTTTCTGTTGTTTGATCAATTCTGCAAGTAGAATAAGAAAGGAGTAACTCCAATTTCTCCAACCATTAAAAAAAAAGCTCCAATTTTTCCAAGTTCAGACTATTTGTGAAACAACCAATTACTCCAAAAGCTTAAGCTGTTAGAGTTGGTGTTTTTTAATCATTTATACCTCAACACTATTTATAACATTTTGGTTATCTCTGCTCATTTTCTTCTCTTCCTACCTAAAAACTAAAATTTGTACTGCATTTCTATACGGGGATAAGGTTTTCGATGCAGTGGTCGGCGATACAGCAATTGTGGCAAACAGATGTCAGTATGTTGAATTCTCCCAACCTTATTCGGAATCAGGAGTTGTATTGGTGGTTCTAACTGAACCAAAAGAAGGAAAGGCTTGGATATTCCTCAAGCCCTTGACGAAAAAAATGTGGGCATTAACAGGGGCCATTATCTTGTACAATGGAGTTATCGTTTGGTTAATAGAGAGAGAAGACAATGAACAATTAGGGGGCTCCTTCTGCGACCAAATCGGCAAGTTGATGTGGGTTTCCTTCAACACTCTCTTCTCAATTCAGGGTAAGAACAGCCATAGTAATATAGAATTTTTTTTGGATGGTATAGTAATATAGAATATTGTCTTATAGTAATTAAGAAATAAGATCAATAGTCATCCCAAACTAACAAAACAGTATTTGCTTAAATCAGGCACTTATACTGTCCATCCATATCAGCTTTTATTACCTTGTTTTGATAGACACATAATCTATTTTAAACTTCACTGGTTGTGGACAACTTGTACCAGCCATTGGGATAAGTTTTAAATAGAGAGGATGTATATCTATCAAAACAATGGAGTTAAAATATAGATGCATCCCACTATTTTAAAGCAAAATAAGTATGTAATGAAACTATAAGATCCCAAGATGGAACAGTTAATTTTTTCATTGTTTTAAGGGACAATATCGTTCTTTTTTTTTCTGTCATCTTTTAGGGGAGAAACTTCATAGCAATTTGTCTAGGATGGCTATGGTGGTGTGGCTGTTTGTAGCGTTGGTCTTGACATCGAGCTACACGGCTAGCTTCTCATCGATGCTTACAGTCCAACAATTGCAACCAAGCGTCGTGGATGTTGAGTCATTGAGGAAGAGCAATGCTATCGTTGGGACTGACCATGTGGCTTTCGTCGGGACATTTCTGGAGCAGGTCTTAAAATTTGATCCAAAGCGGATTAGAAAATTCACCTCTGGAGATGACTATCCCCAAGCACTCAAGAACGGATCCATCAAGGCCGCCTTCTTAGAAGTTCCTTATGCTAAATGGCTCTTGGGGAAGTACTGCAAAGGCTTCACTATGACGGGACGGACCTATGAAATTGGAGGTTTTGGCTTTGTAAGTACTCATCCTTTGCTTTTCATTTACAGATAACAATCCTTGCTTCCAATCTTTGTTCATACAACTGTCACTTGTGAGGACTATCACCTAGAAGTGTTGCTCCAACCAACCTCATAGGTGTTAATCCCAACATCTGATAATTGTTGATCATGACCATTTAGTTCGGTTAATTTAAAATTTAATTGCAAGTAATTACATCATCTGATTCTCTCTCTTTTTTTCAAATAAATAACGGCATCCTCCCTACACAATACTTGGACATTTGATAAAAAAAATGTAAATTTGGCAGAAAGGGTTGTATTTTGATTCAAGTGACTTTGATCCATTGCTCAAAGGTGCAGTAGCATGCAAAGGGTGCTCTGGTTATGTAAACTTGGAAAACTCCTAGATAGATTATACTGCTTAGGGTTGTAGGGGAGGTAGTTTTTCATGCCGCATCGGTTTTTCAATGTTTGGCTTAGGATAGTGACTAATTTCAAAGATTGTAGAAAACAGCAAATCTTCTTACCAAGAATCTCTAAATTTAAGTCATCAAGTGCAACAATTTAAGAAGGAAACTACTTTTTTCTCATCACAAACATGATCACCTCGATGAAAACACTTATATTACGGTATTACAATGATCGTGATGTCCACGATTATCGTCTAACAATACCCTGAAGACCCATAAGTAAGAAAAAGTAAGAAAATAAGCTTTCCTATTGTTGGATTGATTTTATTCATGAGCAAGGTAAATTAACTTTTTCACATGATCTGTTCATTTAGGTGTTCCCAAAGGGTTCGCCTTTCATTGCTGATGTTTCAGAAGCCATTGTGAAATTGCGAGAAAGGAACGATATCCTGAGACTAGAGACTGACTTGATTCATTCTTCCAATTGCTCAAGTTTAGAGGCTGATGGTGAAAGTGTTAGCTTGGGTCCAGATGGCTTTTGGGGGCTCTTTTTAATCACAGGAGGGACATCCACAGTGGCTCTTATGATATTCTTTATTCGTCGAGTCTGCTACAATTGGCACCCTGATTACAACCCTCAAGCAAGATTGGTAGACGTGAAATTTTTTCAATTGATTTTGACCTTGTCGAATACTTGGAAAAAACAAGGGAGAACAAGGGAGTTGCCCGAGAGAACAAGGGATGAAGACAGTCAAGAGGGTTCTTATAATTCACAGGATTCTACTGAGCCTTGAGAGAACAAGGGATGAAGACAGTCAAGAGGGTTCTTATAATTAACAGGATTCTACTGAGCCTTGTTAGACTAGAATGTGTTTTTGATTCAGTGAAGAAATCTGTATTCTTAGATGTACATGTTGGGGTTCCACGCAAAAGCAAAATAGTCCCACATCAGTACAGTGAGATGGATGGGGATTGGTTATAAGGGAATGGGCACCCTCCCTCTAACGGCTAGCATTTAGGGGTGAGTTCTACCCTGTGAGTTATACGAGGAGTTTGTTACATTAGAAATTTACTCTCTCCGAGAGTTAATTATATTCTTGGTAGGAAGATTTGACTAGGATTTTAAAGAAATATGTATCTTCTTCTAGTACAAGTTATTTTAATGAAATTTTAAATCTTTTGAGTAGTACAACTTGGCCTCAATTATTTGTTTGTTTGGCATCAAGAGAACACTTTTATTCTTTTAAATCGCATCTTCTCTCCATCTAGTTGGTTTCATTCCAACTATCTTACCCACCAAAAAAGAGTTTAAACTTAGAACAAGCACAAAAAAATTTTGTTTTTTGAATGGTAGAACAAACACAATTTGCGAACATAATATGCTTCAATTCTCTCTCTCTCTCTCTCTCTCTCTCTCTCTCTCTCTCTCTCTCTCTCTCCTTCCTTTCTATTTCATGAAGCAAAATGACGAAAGTGTTGGCGACATTCATCTACTCCTACGCAGGCTCAATGTCCATTACTCTTCCCCAACGATTGACCATTTTTGTCCGGCAGATGGAGAGCAGTTTGGAACTGGAAAGCAATTCCTCTTACTATTTCATGGGGCTGGAGGGATTAAGGATGGCCCGTACACTGATACTATTTTGTGAGGCCAGAGAGACTAGCCAATCTCATGGATGAGATTAAAGATAGGTGTTTGTACAGTCTTTTCCTCCTTTCTCTTAATCTTAGAAGATGGTCTCTTGCCAAATCTAGAGAATCTAGCACCTCACTTTACATGGGGGCATGTTTACCACTTGAAGTACCCTCCTAATCCATTCTAATGAAATTGGTGTCTTTATAAAAAAAACAAAGGGGAAGTGCACTTCTAATCCTTTTTAATGAAATTGTTATCTCATGGATGAGATTAAAGATAGGTGATTGTACGCTGAAGGATACTTGTTGGGCCTCACTTAAGTATAGTATATTTGACACGGTGGTGCACCAAGCTAGCCAATCTGGTCCTCCCAAAATCTAAAATAAAGTGCCAAATACCTAAACTCTATTTCACGAACGATATAAAGCGTGCCTTCATCAATATAAAAGGATAAAAACTGGAAGTCCAGCAAGATTACGTGCACTAGGAATGGCCCTCCATCAGAGTTTTGAACATCAAATCTCATAAATTATAAAAACAAAGCTCTAGCACCAGTCTCAAGTTTACAGTCCTGTCATCACTACTGTCAAACCCTGGGATTGTGCATGGAATACAAACCCTTTCAACTTGCCCTTTAGTTAGATGGAACTAGCTTCCACAAGAATTTAATCAAATCGAACTGAATTCAACCTCCCACCAGCTTCCTCTATAATTCAAAATCTGTAAAAGGTCCAATCGAAGCAGCAGAAGAGTCGACAATTTCTCACGTATGTAAGAGTACACCTCACGCTGAAGTAAGTCGAAACTAACGGTAGCCCCTTCCTCTTCCACGGCCACCCCATCCCCTGCCTCTTGCACCAATTCTCCCACCACCACGAGACAAACCTTCCAAAGCCCTGTTCACAAGCTGGTTTTGCATTCCACCCTCACCTCGTCCCTTTTTAGCCACCCCTGAACCATTCATGGCAGTTGCAATTCGCTTGCCGCTAGAAAAAAAAATAGGTGGATATTAGTATATAGAAAAATTCCATTAAAAAAATTAGTACAGAGAAAAACACAGACGAAATGAAGAAAGTAGGGAGGCGCTTTCTTCCTACCCGGAGGCAGCAGTTGTTGGAGCTGGTGAAGGCTTCACTGGTTCCTTCCATGAAAGATTAATCTTCTTATCCCCGATAAATGAAGGAGATTTTGAATGTAGCGGCTGAATAGAAAAAAAGGTAGGTGAAATTGGTTAAAAAGTTCTATACCAAACCATTTATGACCACTGAAAAAGTGTTTTTTTTTTTTTTTTTGCATTTTTCACCTGTGTCATTGCCAGTATGTTATTGCAGGTCCGCAACCCTGTTGTGGTATTCTGCTTCTTTGTTTTCTGTAGGGCAAGAACAATATAATTGTCAAATACAGTAGAAATTATAGGCTAATGAGAGAAGATACAATGCCAGCTCCCAAGAACTCACAATGCTAGCCTTTGCATCATCAGTCTTAGCAGCAGCCATTGCCTTGTTGTGCTCTGCCATTCCCTGGGTCAATTTCTTCATAGTAGCCCTAGCTAGATCCTCAACAACATTCAGTCTGCATCAACCATCAACAAAGACAATAATGTCAATGCTTTTTTTCTATGGATTGTGGACACGCACGCCCATACACGTACATAAATATAAAATTACCGATTATTATCATAAACAGCAACAATATAAATATAGTATTCACTTAATAAACTAAAAAATCTTATGATTCAGCAATTGTAATCTAAAAGAAACATGAGATGATCAAATGATGAAACATACATCAATCTAATCTAGTTCTCCCCAATCTCCAATTATATGCAGCGAGAAAGAGAGATAAATAGGATACATGAATATAATCTTGGATTGAGATAATCAAATGATGAAACATTCATCAATCTAATCTAGTTCTCCCCAATTCCAATTATATGCAGCGAGAAAGAGAGATAAATAGGATACAATGAATATACTCTTGGAATAAGAGTTTGTTTAGGGTTTTAAGTTTAGGGGAGGGGAGGGGAGATAACAAGTATTAGTTAATAAAATAAGAGTCTATAATAAAAGAGTTAATAAGAAAAGGGGAGATAAACATAATACACAATAATAAAACAAAATGTCACACTTGACACGATACAAAAAACGTGCCAACGCACACATATTAAGTCTGACAATTCTAGCAGTACATCTATAAGTATCGAAAGTGATGATGCGTGTCGACACGCCTGAGCTAAATCATAGCTTCTTTTTTTTTAAATACTGCTACAAAGTCATAAAATGGTCATTGGATGGCAAGAGAACATCCTACAAACATTTGTATTGTCACCTCAATTGAGCCATGTGAGTTGGCTTTCGCAGGGTTTGGATGTCGAGAACAATGAATGTTGTTTAGGTCAGTGTTTAAAAACTCGGACTCGGATTAGAACTTGGCCAAAATAAAAAGGGAATCCATCGGGAATGTCAAAGGTTGAAGTGCTCAACTTTTCATTAACTAAAGGGAGTCAAAGGAGTTTTGATTGACATGGTAAGGAAATTCTGGCAAGAATTCAGCCCAAGGCCGTCGATTCGGACAAGTAGATGACTAACGTGGGGAGTTTTTAAGCAGTGGTCTAGGTTGTAGGTTCAGGTGGTTCGACATGATTCAATGGTTTGGGATGTCCACTGAGTGATGGAACAAGGTTTAGGGCAACAGGGGAGAGGGGGGAATGGGATTGGAACACTAACAAGGGAGTAGATTCTAGGGGCTGGGAATGCTAGATGCTTAGGTCAATCACGGGGCTTGTATACCAATATTGCCTACCAGTTATGCTAAATTATGAACTTATAGGGCACAAGCAATTGGTTACATATAAGCACAAAGATGCATATTAATAATTCATTCAATATCATAGGCATTCTATAAGAGGTATCAGACTTCAGATACCAACTTGTACATGGATAACTTCTAAGCAATGAGTTCTAAATGGAGTACTACGTAAAGCAACAAGCAAGAAAAAAATGTGAATATAACTTAGCAGTCCAGTTTCTGTGAGGTAGGAAAAGCTATTTGATACCTCTCTATGAAGTCTTTATAGTTTTCTGAAAAATCCTCTCCAAGCCTGTCTGATGGTTGACCAGTCACTATCTTGTAACCACAAAGACTATTTGTCGCATTTGGAGTCTGAAACATGATTCGAACATTGGAACAATTAAATAATAACCAACATAAAAAGACATCAGCACGGAACAGATTGAAGAAATTGAATAACCTTGTGCGATAAGTGGTGAAAGGTGTACAATAGGCATTCAACATATGTAAAATTCATCTCTTCTCCAGTTTTTCTTCGTGGCATGTACTTCTAAGAAAGAGAACAGACAAAACCAAAACCATTGTTAGGTGAAAACTTGAATGGAAAAAAACATTAATCATAACAGAACGGATTACCAAGAGAAGTAAAGCTTTATTAGATACAGAGTACAAACTAGTACAAACTGTATTCCGCTAAAGTATCTGGAAGAAGCACATGGGGACTCAAATAGATGTTCAGTAAGGAGTGTTCCTTGAAATAATATGAATTTGACTAGATATAAACTTCATTCCACAACAACTCAGAATTTTTATTTTATTTTTTGAAATGGAGACCACAACTCAAAAATTGATATGTGCATGAAGTAAAAATGGAGTAATATGGAAGAAGCACTAGACCTTGTGCACAAATCTCTACCTTCAACAGCTGAACAACAGATGGAAGAAGCTGCCGTGAATCGTGTGGTGCTGTATAAGGTGAGCTTTCAGCAAGGTTCTTGAGCAAGTCTAGTTTCCGTTCTTCAGGAAGCTGATAGGATAAGCCGTCATTAGATCAGGTCATAAAAATGGAATACACTCATGCCTATTTTATAATACATTATTTTTTTATTTTTTTGAATCGTATAATGCATTATTAGTTAATCATAAAAGCAACAGATAGATTCATAAAAATCACGTGAAAATTTTTGCAGAAAATAAAGAACATGTTTTAATAACAATAAACTCATAATGGAATAGGAAATATCACTGATTCATAAATTATCTTTGCACATTGCACAGATCTTCAATGCCAAAGATTTGCAGTAAGCAGAGTCAGCAGACCCAAGCAGAAACCACATGTCAGTTTTTGAGAAAAGTACATTTGCAAACGGCAAGAAGGAAACATGTGGACAGAGATGATTGCAGATATGCATAAGCATAGAAAGATATACAACACAGCATGCATGCATGCATACATACATACATACATGCATACATGCATGCATATTTGGCTTCCTCAAGCTTTGGTTTTTAATTGATATATCTAGAGTCAATATGACAACATTAGTTAGTCATTTTTCTTCTGTGGAAATTTAAAAGTCTACACTTGAATGCAACTGGATTATGCTCACATTTGATCGATGCAAACACTTCTAGCAACTAGAAACCCTTGGAGAACCCACGATTTTTAATAATTTCACTAAGGCAACCATATTCATAACCAAGCCTACGTAACGTGAAACTTCACCATGAATCTAAATATATCTCATATTCTCATGACATGATAGTCATTTCTCTTCCTGTTGCTCAACGTTCAATGGTCACAGTATCGACTCAGCTTGATAAAATCACATTCAGTTTCATGTGTGTTTACAAATAGAAATATTGAAGCAATATCAGCACCAGAACTATGTGTGTAATACATAGAAGTCGGTAAGAATTTCCGTTTCATATACACAAATAACACAACCCCTATTAGTTTGGGACAAAGGCTTAGTTGAGTTGAGTATACACAAATAACACAACTTCTGAACTTTAGTTTCTTCCCATCAAGAAAGTAGGCGTATATACAGAATTCTATGAATGGAACTCCAGATTAGATCAGATCATACACGATAATTTCCTATTCCAAATTAGATGCATGATTATACAACCCAAGATAGTGTGTTACATATTCATATTTATATGAATTGCATGTGAAATGTAATATATGCATTACATATCTATACCTATATGAGTTACATGTGAAATGTTGTCTGCACTAAATTATCAGTGCATGCCACTAGGTGCTCGATATTGTTAAATCATTATGGATGACTATCTTGCTGATGTAATGATTTCTAATTGTGTATTTGTACTTATTCTAGTATTTCTTAAATTTTCGTCTTAAAATTATATTATCTGCATATGTTTTCGTACATTTCCATGATTTTTAGAATTTCCACCGAAATTTTCATATGAAACCGAAACATTTCCGTTTTCGTGGCGACCAAAAACGAAACTCAAATTTAAAACCTTGCTCAACGCGATAAATAATAAAATTAAGTTACAAGAGAAAACCAACATGAATCTGAATAATAGAAAGTTCAACATGCTCAATGGCTCACAATTGTAAGAAAAGAGGAAGAAACAAAGTTACCTTATCAAAAACAGGAACGATGTGTTTGTTCAAATAGCTGAGAAATTTGCTGTTTGATGCACCCCTCTAAATAAAAATAAGGCTTGTAAATTGGTACCAGATTTAAAACTGTGAACTGCAGATCATGTAGTTGACTTAAAAGAAAAAGACTTTGATATCAAAACCATTTCATACCATAAAAAATGGAAGAGCCATATACAGGCATGACATCAATCTATCAATGTGGTCAATATCTGAAACCTGCAGTATCAAATCAAAAGGGCAAACTAAGCAAGATTGGAAAAAAGAATCAATAGAATTTTGATAAGTATCATAATACAGCAAAGCTCGTAATAATAATAATTTTATTTAAAGAACACAAATCTTTTCGAGAGGAAAAAAATGTATTAGGCCTTCAGCAAAAACAAATTCTGCATAATAGTCATCAAATCTATCACAATAGATTTTCTACCACAGAAATACCATAAAAAATTACATTAATACCTTCAAGCCAAAAGAAGCTGGTCACAGCCCGTTTATAGCAATATTAAATTGTGCAAGAAATTATCAGGCTCATTGTTTCATCGATACATCATGGAATAATTAAATTGTGTGATCTGTGTGTGCCTCATTTCAAGAGACTTAGGTCTGGGCTGCATTGGATCTAAATTTCCATGCAGTCCATCCACCAAAAATCAACCCTAAAAATTGCTACTTCCCTTTTTGTCATTTGGTGCAAAGTTCTGGATACAAAATGATGAAATAGGAGAATAGAATATTTAGATGGCAACAATGAAAATCAAATTCCGCCAAGAGAACCAAATATTTAGCCTCCCATTCTACTAAATTTGCTTTATAAAGAACATGAGGAAAGTAAACCGATGGAGATGCATAGAGGATGTTTCATCCTAGCAGATCCACCCATAGTTGCCAGAGTAGGAAGTAGGTGAGAGAAGTGATGAGAAAAGCGAAAATGGAAAGCAAAGAATCTAGAAAAGAGATATTTCGGGATGCAGGAAGACTATAAATAAAATATAGAGGAAATGTGTAGGAGTGTCATTGAAGCTCAGCATGAAGGATGTAATAAGCCTTGTTGGTAATATGAATAATACGTGTGTATAAAGAGAAGGGTTATCGTCGGTTAGCAAGGAAGGGTTAATATAAGTATGAGTAATAAATAGTAAAGAGGACTTCACGGCTGGTTAGAATTACAGGTGCAGGGATTTTATAGTTTCACATGTTCTATTCATGTATATTTAACGTTAAATTTAGAAAAGGATCCACCTACGTTTTATTTGAAACTTAAGATGAGTTTTTAAGTTTTAAATACATTCCCTTTTTTTAATATGCTCCTTCGACATTATGAAAAACTCAAAAAGTGAAAATACACTTCTAGGAAAAAATAATCATCTAAATAGGAAGTGTAGGAAAATAATCAACGTGGCGGACCGTTTCGGCCTTAATTAAGAGGAAACGAGTAAGAAGAGTGTGGGAAAAGCGAGGAGAATTTAGCTTCAGAAGTGAGCTTCCCATTCATCTAGGAAGGTTCCAGTAACTGTGGATCCACCAACCTCTAAAAGATTATATCTTAAACCCGAAATCCAAAGTAGTCTTCTATCAAACAGGAATCCTCTACAAGAGAGCACAAGTTTCAACTCTGTTGGATCCCATCTCCCCAAGAGGACCAAGTCATTATTAGATTATTGCAAGCGAAAGATTCTTTTTTTTTCAATACTCCCTTTTCCTTTGGCTTTGTATTGACCATCTCGGTCCCCGGGCTTTGCCCCTTAATTAATACATTGTTGACAAAAAAAAAAAAAAAGAACACCCCGAGTATCTCTTATGAGACTTATTCTTAACCCGAGGAAGAAGTTTCAAATAGGGGCCGAAGGTAGCCTTACAAACAGGGGGATCGGTCTAGAAGAAACTCAAATCATTCATCTCTAGGTTGAGACTGCTATTAATGCTTGCGGGTGATTTCCCCAGCCAGCCGCCCCACTTAATTAATAAATTGTTGACAAAAAAAAAAGAAAAAAGAACACCCCGAGTATCTCTTATGAAACCATCCACTCCACTCCAGTCTGGATTTCCATATGAACAAATGTTGAGGTTAAGATTAAGAACTCCTTTAGGAGAAGATTTCCATATGAAGTACTGTTGAGGTTAAGATTAAGAACTCCTTTTAGGTTTCCACCTTGCTACCTGTTTTGTTTGTACCGATTAAACCTATAGAAGGTTTGCACGAGTTGAGGAGCAGTAATTTCTAGACCATTTGCACAGTAGGTGGGAAGCTCTGCATTATTACCATCCATAGTGAAACCGAGAATTTGATGTCACATATAATGGAAGATTAAGTTGAAGCTGAAAATTGAGACGCCGGCCATATGACATAGTGTGAATGAAAGGTGGGGTCAAATTCTCAATTAAAACTAGATATATCATGAAGTTTTCCATTGAAAATGTTTATAAAGACAGTTTGCTGGGGCGTCTCTCACTCTCTCCATTAGAGGTGTGGCATATTTTATTGGGTTGTCCTTGGCAGTATGATTGTAAAGCCACTCATGATAGTGAGAGGAACACATTCATTCATTAAAGGCGTCAGGAAGATTATGTCAATCCCCGTAAAGGATGCCCCCAGGCAAGCAAGGTTTTAAATGTAGGTTTCGGCCACCACTGAAACAGTCAGTGGAAATTTCGGCCGAAATCTGAAAAAATTTGACAAAAAAATCAGTTTTAAAATTTTAATTTCCACCAATTTCAATAGAAATTTTGTACATAAGGGTGAAAAACGATATTTCGGGAAAATTTCGGGGAAATCATGTAAAAATCCGATTCAATGTAATTTCAGTTTCGGTCCAAACTGAAACCGAAATATTTCGGCCAAAATTTAAAACTATAATCTTAAGGATCAGTACCCTACATTTCCTTTCTCTGGTCCCTACCGCATTACATGTCATTTAAGACGCTTCCTATTTTCTTGTACTCGCTTGTGTATTCTTGAAAAATCTTTACGTGAGAGCGTCACTCCTATCATCCATAGCAGAGGGCTAATAGGCCATTTTGGACAAAAGTTAAGACCAATGCCTAAGTAGAACAAACGTACTATTAGGCCAAGTTAGAACGTGATGTGATCTAGTGCAGAGCAAGTCAGTCCATTAGGAGTCTAACCTATGATTTGGCCGACACTTCGAATTTATTGCTGACACATGTGTTCTGCCGTGTCCGACATGACGCGCGTGTCCACCCGTGTCGACGCTCCTTTTGACACTTTCCGATGTACTGCTACAAGTGTTAGACTTAATGTGGGTGTGTGGACTCGTTTTTGTGCCTTGTCAAGTGTGACATTCTGTTTTATTACTGCATATTGTGTTTACCTCTTTTATTATTAACTATTCTTTTATTATAAACTCTTTTTAGCTCTTCTTTAACTAATATTTGTTGTTATATATATATATATACTTTCTATTTTAGCCGTGTCTAAATTTCGGGGGTTATATACTTTCTATTTTAGCCGTGTCTAAATTTCGGGGGTTCGCCGTGTTCGACACTCCGTGTCCGTATCGACACGCGATACCCGTGTCCGTGTCCACAAATCATAGAGTCAAACTCAAAACGTGGTCATTTATACATCTTTACTCAAGATTGTTACGGAATTCAAGCCCATCATTATCATTGTTGATAGGTTCTCCGAGGTGTCTCATTTTGTGCCAACTATAGCTAGGTTATCCTAAGTCATTTCCGAAAAACTTTATGAAGTAGAATAGATATTACACTTCAATTTGAAAGCACATACTATTCTCGCGCGGATGGATAAACTGAAGTGACCAACCACGGTTTAGGGCATTTGTTGAAATGCTTAGCTGGCGAGAATACATATGATAGTTCCATTAACAGATCCTTTGATACCATCTGCAGCCATCTCATTCCTTACCTCTTGGACTGTACCCCTATGCTTTATCCTGAGAAGCACAATGCCGAGGCCCCATCCATCACAGAAAAGAGGTACACCGAGAGGCGTTAGAGAGATTTGCAACCGAGTAATGATAAATACGAGAAGGCGGCTTTGTGAACAGAGAGATCACTCCTTCAGCATTAAGGATCTATTGATGGCATTCCTTCGATGTGATCGATTCACAATTGGAGCCTATCATATCAGCACTTTGGAGACCCACCAAAGCCTGACGGTGCTTTGTTATCTTCTAGAGTTTGCACCATGAGTTTTAGGACGACGGAGACCTGTTGAGGATTTTATAGAAGGTATCTAGTTCTTGGCGAGGATGTCATGTGATAGAGCGTCCGTGGATAGATGTAGTAGAGTAATGAAGACTTCGTGAGACCCGCATCAACACATTGCAGACATCTACTTAATGGAGTCAAGTTCTTCACGTCTTCATAAGACCCGCATCAACACATTGCAGACATCTACTTAACGGAGTCAAGTTCTCCATTTTTATTAATCCTAGATGTAGAGTATGTCCACATCAGCTGTAGGACAAACTACCTTACCCATTCTACCCATGGGCCACAATCTAATACCCTAAACCCAAGCCCAAACTCCTTATTTTATCCTATTGGTCCTTCCCCATGGCCCAACACTGAAACTCTTAAAACTCATCTTATATCCAATTGGATGCTCCCCTCCTCAGCTCACCGTGTAAACATTCGAAACCCGCTTTATATCATATTGGTTGCCCCTCTATCGTCCACCACTTAAATCCATGTCCTCCCATTTGAAACCACCCAGCACCCCCTTGTTAACCCTAACTTTGAATAATTAAAAAGAAGCTCAACACCATTCGTTTGCCATGTCCTCCCATATAAAAACTCCCCAACACCCCCCTCATTAACCCAACTTTGAATAATTGAAAAGAAGCTCTCTCCCCTCATCGTCCCTCACCCAGCTCCGGCTCGAGCTCAACCGAAGTCCAGAGCTCAACCAGAGTGCATCTGCCCCCTCCCCCATCCTTTCTTCCATGCTTATCTCTCTTTCTCTTCTCTCCCCCTCTGGCCGTCCACCCATATAAAAACTCCCCAACACCCCCTCCTTAACCCTAACTTTGAATAATTGAAAAGAAGCTATCTCCCCTCATTGTCCCCCACCCTGCTCCTGCTCGAGCTCAACCGGAGTGCATCTGCCCCTTCCCCATCTTTTCTTCCCTCCTTATCTCTCTTTCTCTTCTCTCCCCCCTCTTGGCTAGAAAGTGTAGTAGCCACCCCCTCTCTACTTCCCTTCTCCTCTCGGTTGGTGTGTGCCCGCCCCGCCCATCCCCTTGCTTCACAAACACTGCTTCCTTCTCCTCACACTCAACCCTTGACGTGTGGCTGTGAGACCCCCCCCCCCCCCCCCTCCCCCCTCCCCACCCCCTCTTCTCGGCTGAGAGATCAGCCCCTTCTCTCCTTTTCCCTCTTGGTCAAGACCTGCATGGATGCACATGATGACCAAGGCACGACACTCGGCATGCCAATCCCAAGTACGGTTCCCTCCTTTAATTACCTTAAACTACCCCTATATCTCCCTCTCATTTGATCCTTTTCCCCTTTCTTTCTTTCTCCCTACATAACCATTAATACTTCTCCTTATCCTTTACACCCTTTTCCATAACCATCCCCTAACCATTGTCAACATTAGCATCCAACGTGATCCAATCACCCACCACCATTCCATACCACCTTTAGGTATTGCTATGGCCCTTAAAAGTAGGAATCGTGTTGGGTGCTGCTCCTGTTCCTGAGGGAGCGTCCAAGGAGCATGGCAAACCCTATCGATGACGTCATTCTCTCCACCCCATCTACTCCTATTACTCTAACGGTCCCACTATCACCAACTTCCTTGCATCAAAACTCCTCTAACTCCTCAAAGTACTTCATTTGAGCAAGCACAAAGGCGTTTTCAGAAGGCACGCGGAAAGAGGGCACGAAATGAAAATGGTTAGAAATTACTACTTGTTGATGTAATTAAATTTTGAAAGATATATGTGTGTTGGCGCGCACGCGTGTGTGAAGATGGTTATAAATTACTATTTTTTATGTACTTGAATTTTGAAAGACTCTTCAAGACCCTCACGCTTCCCTGGCCTGGCCTCCACAGCCACTTCGTGCTTCTAAGCTTGGGCCTTTGATAGACCTATTTTACAGATACGATATTCACGACACATCTTATTGAGATCAGATTTATCTCTCATTGCTCCGTTGTTTTCTTTATGGACTCATTGTTTGGAAATTGTTTGTGTTGATTTAATTTCAATTTGATGAATGAATTCTAAGGTTTTGAATCTCCATTTAAACTCTAGCTGAACTTGATTATCATGTTATGTTTTATTTGTCTTGGTAATGTATGTTGCTCCCCGTAGTGAACTAGAACCTATATTCTTGCTCCTTCCAAGAATTGAATTGAGAACCCTGGTTTGCACCACAAATGAAGGATATCATTAGCGGACACTGATTTATACCATCATTTCTTAGGCATATACAAATTAAAAACAATATGGCATTGACTTGGTTTCAAGAAACCACAATTTCAAATCGTAATAGTATTTAAACGTGTTAAACGTGTCATGTTAATCACTAATCATAATAGTATTTAAAAAAAAAACACTTACATTAAACTGGGCATCTAGATCAGCTTGTCCTTCGATTATTTCAATAAGTTCTTGCACACGCTCTCGGGGAGCACCATCTCCAAATATGGTCAAACTTCTCAAGAAGTCCATGAACATTTTAAATTCTGCACCAGTTACATCTTGTAAACTCTGCAATAACACATAACCAAATTGTTGGCTTAGTTTAGCATAACCCGGAACAGAAATAGGTCCAACATTCAGAAATGATAAAAAAAATGGAAAGAAAGCATATACCAAATATAGGCTTTAAGTAACTCTATATACAGACAAGACCAAACAAGACAACTAGCATTATCTAAATTATGATCTTCAACTTACTTTCTTCACTAGATCAGTTATATGCCTTTCCATTTGCTCTCTAGGCTTCAAGAGCTCAGCTTTGAGGGGAAACACCTGCCATATAACATGTTTCAAGCTCAGTATGCAACAGAAGAAAGAAACCTAACAGTGCAAATGCAGGGGCAAGAAAACTACTAATTCGCACCTTATCCTTGATAAAATTGAGAACCTTTTCACGAATACTTTCCTCACCCTCCACAATATACTTAAACAAGGCTGTTAATGAAGCTGCACAATTCAAATGGATTTATTAGATATGTCAAAAGAAGGTGCAGTTTGATAGGTCCATAGTCTAGATGTACACACAAGTGTCTAAGGTGTACAGCTCCAGGTATACATCTCGACTTGCATTCATGGGGTGAACTAGAAAAGTGATCCCTTATATATATATATATATATATATATATATATGAGAGAGAACGGTGGCTACACACTTGTGTAGGTAAGTTATTTAACACACTAGCTTAAAATACAGTGGGGGCCTACATTGTTTGGGTGATCCAAACCATTCATTTTTAAGGCCCTCACATAGATAGGGTGTCCACAAAAAATCAGATCCATAGGATCATCCTAACCATCAGAACTGTGGGGGCAAAAAATGGACTAATTTGTGAAGGTTTAAAAGACATCCATATTACCTCCACAAATCGTAGGGTTGGGATGATCCTATGGATCTGATTTTTTTGTGGACACCCTATCTACGTGAGGGCCTCTCAAATGAATGGCTTGGATCACCCAAACAATGTGGGCCCCACTGTATTTTAAGCTAGTGTGTAGATAACTTATCTACACAAGTGTGTAGGAACCTCTCTCTCTCTCTCTCTCTCTCTCTCTCTCTCTCTCTCTCTCTCTATATATATATATATATATATATATGAGAAAACGGTTCCTACACATATGTGTAGAGAGTTCTCTACACACTAGCTTAAAATACAGTGGGGGCCCACATTATTTGGGTGATCCAAGCCATCCATTTTAAAGGCCCTCACATAGATAGGGTGTCTACAAAAAATCAGATCCATAGGATCATCCCAACCCTACGATTTGTGGAGGTAAAATGGATGTCTTTAAACCTTCACAAATTAGTTCATTTTTTGCCTCCAAAGTTCGAATGGTTAGGATGATCCTATGGATCTGATTTTTTGTGGACACCCTATCTATATGAGGGCCTTAAAAATGAATGGTTTTGATCACCCAAATAATGTGGCCCCCACTATATTTTAAGCTAGTGTGTAGATAGCTTATCTACACATATGTGTAGGAACCGTTTTCTCTCTCTCTCTCTCTCTCTCTCTCTGTCTCTCTCTCTCTCTCTCTCTCTCTCTCTATATATATATATATATATATATATATATATATATATATATATATATATATATATATATATATATATATATTATATATCCAAAATTCAGAAACAGATATCAAATTGGGAAAACTCAAATGATTAAAATAACGGAAGGATTTGGCTCAAAGAAAAGTAGCTTCAATGGGGTGAACTAGCAAAGAGATAGCTTCTCAAAAAAAAAACTTATAACTGGATGAAATAAAATGTGAGGTATGCTAAGCTCAAGGGCACCCTTGCAAAAATGGGCTGACAGGGCACCGCCAAAGTGCATTTAATACTCTTTGACTTGCAGCCATCATAATTGCACGACGGTGACTGGTAGCCAATGGGAGGTGCCCTTTCAGCCCGTTTTTGGAAGGGCACTCCTGAGTTTAGCATTCCTCTTAAAATATTCAGAAAATTAAAAGACACTAAAGCAACTCAAATGTCACAACAAAAAATCCAATGATAGTTTGAAAATATAGTAGATAAGCTAGTAACATTAAATTCTGAAATGTTTAATTGGTTGGCCCAAAGGCTAGCCAATAGAGTAAAAAGAAAGGGATTTAAGAGAGGGTAAAGGAGAATAAGTAGTGGGCCATGGTGTCTCGGGGGGAGGGGGGTGTACTTCTTAGAGATGAGTTGAGAACTTGAGATTCACCAAATGGGTCTTCTCCGGTCCTATCAGGATTAAGGATTCCAACGAGCAGAAGTCAGGGCGGTATTGCAAAGGATCTAGATAATTGACAGTTCTAACTTGGGCCACCTCATGGTGGACGGGCTCCCTCAACGCTATCAGGTGGATGGACGGCAAGCAGCCCCTCCGTGAAGGTTCGTGAAGTTCTTTGATGAGATCTAGGATCAGTTGGCTGACTATCCAATTCGATTGCAGCATGTATGCATGTTCGAAGATCAGCAAATGTGAGGTGGGTTGTCCTGGCCACTCAGGGGTTACACAGACCACTTTGGACATCTTTTGTTTCTTACCTCCATGATTTCTATTATTTTTTGTGTTTTTCTTTTAGTTGTCTTGTAATGTCTCCAACCTCCTGGGTCGTGGGGCCTTTCTCTTTTCCCCATTAATAAAATGACCATCATTCTAAAAAAAGTATTGGATAATGAAATTGACCAATAGGATATAGAAAAATTGTAAATGTTTAAGTCACCAGTATTGGGCTTAGGTAATGGGTAATGGGTCATAAATTGATGTGGGCATCCCCCACATCTATGCTAAATAAATACCTCTAAATCAAAGTAAATCATATATAATAAAAAATATGTCCAATAAAAAAGTGACTAAATCTAATATCTACGATGATCAGATCACATCAGTCACCCTCCCATTCCTCCCCCTCCAATTATGAATTACATGGTCTGAAAAGGATGTGGGATTAATGACTGTCACCTTTCCCAAGGCAGCAAACCCTGTTGACAATCCTCAATTAAACCAGAAAACCCACAAATGAGTAGCTGCCACAGTCCTATTATGATAACTAGGATTAATTGTTTAAAAGCATTTTAAATCCAAAATCAGGCCACTAAATGACCGAGTCCCTCGGCACTGGTCAACACATGAATTTCAGCTAATAGTGATTTTCCTTTATGTATGAGTTGCAGACGATGACCCTGTTGTTCCAATTTTTAACAATTTATGTTTTTTTTTTTTGGATTTTTTTTCATATGTTTAACTATTAAAAAAATCCAGTCATCGCAGCGCACTGAAACAGAACGAAACGGCCGAAACATTGAAGCGTTCCGTTCCAATGGCCAAAATGAAACGGATAATGAAACAGAATTCATAACTTAGGGTGTAGATTGTGCACGATGCTCATTTCTTTAAGGTACTGATATTAGCATGACCATGCTTTGATAATGAGACGAACTCACCTTGTTTTATATGTTTTAACCATCTTCAATATGAATGTTGTTGCTTGTAAGGAAGCAAACTAAATGATTTCTAAGAATGTGACAAGCTCTTTCGTGCTGGAATCATATATGAAATATATTACCCAGAGTTGCTCCAAATGTGGTAATGGTCAAGAAGGCTAACGGAAATTCACAGATTTGTAATGACTTTACCAACCTTAACCGCACTTTCCCCAAAGACAACTACCCTCTTCCCTGCATAAATCTCTTTATTGACGCCACCTCCAAGCACGAGATGCTGAGCTTCATGGACGCCTTCTCCGGATATAAACATATTCAGATGTACGGTTTTTAGAGATCAAATTATAAGATTTTTTTTCCCGGACTTTTGGGATTTAATGATGTTTGGACATGATAGAATTTATGAATTTTTAAAATACCACATCATTTGGAAGTTAAGATTTTGACACGCCTGATTTTTTCGAATTTTGTACTAGAACTCGAAAGTTTTGTACTAGAAGTGGAAAGTTGACTTTTTATCTTTTTAGAATTGGGTCTTGAAATTATTTTTAATAAATCCAAATGGGGGTTATTCCCTTATTTACATGAAAATCTTAAGTAAATGGACATTAAAAATATTAGACTTTACATGTAAATACTAAGAAGAAGAAAGCAGAGAAGAGACCAAAGAACAGGCAAGAAGAAGAGAAGAAAAAAACTAAAATGGAGTATTTCGTCTCAAATACCATGTTTCGGACGAAACGGGTCATTTCCGTTTCGTCTGAAATACCGTGTTTCATTTGGATTTCATCCGAAACATAACGAAACGGAAAATTTGCTTAAATTCATGGATTTCATCCATTTCCGACGAAGCGAAACAGAATTTATAACTTAGCTACATACTGTCATCTATGAGCAAAGAAAATAGCATCAAAGTGAAATATCAACATGCCCACATGTCAAGCAAAGCCTCTTACGAAAGTTAATAATATAACAAGCACAAAGCTTCAAGATATCATTATCATTGGAACAAGTTACCTTTTGGATCCTGCCTTAAAAGAGACATAAGGGCTTTATGCACCGCATCACGCTCCACATTTTCCTCTAGATAGATGCATCAAGAAAATTAAATAAAATAAAGAAATTGTAAATAAGAAAAACAAATTGCAGAACAAAATTTGAAAATAAAATTACCGGCTGTAAGAAGTTGGCCAAGAACATCCACAATTTTAGAAACGTACTCCGGTGTATCCTTACAAAGAAGAGGAAGCCCACGAATTGCTTGTACTCTTATCTGCGGCCATGGATGAACGCCAATGAGAATAATTTATTACGATGATAGAAGGTGACTAAAACTACTGAAAGCACATAATGTTGAAACATGTCAAGTAGATAACAGCAGGAAATAACTCAAATTGATTAATGATGAGAAGAAAGAGCTTAAAGCCAGTAAGTTCATAAAAACTGCAAAGATAGAATGCATAAAAGCTCCAAAATAAGACTAAATGCTCCAAGATCAACCCTAGAAGACTACTACCTCTAACCCTAGCCCATCTGTCTTAGACTGGTCCTAGTTGTTACAAGATCATGATCATGATCATTCAGTCTAACCAGAAAGACAAATAAACAACTCTAATCTTAAAAAAAATAACAAAATAAACAGCTCTAGAACAATAACTGTTAAAAAAAATTATCACAGATCATGGTTATTCAGTCTAGATCATTGTGGCATCAATGCATTGGGGATGAGAGACAACCAATTGACATGACCAGCCTCCATACCATGCAGCATAGAACATGCTACTAATCCCCAAAAAACGGAGCCAATAGATACAGGCTCGAGGGTGAAAAAGAAAGCTCAAAAGAGATATGCCTTTGCAAACACTGAGAGACATCAAAACAACACATCTGCCACACAACTGAAAAAACAGTTAAAGAGGAAATGCAACCCCAAATTCACTCCCTCCACTCAGCTCCAATGCAATTTCCCTCCATATTTCGTGTAAAAATAGTCTATTGATTACAGGCATATGCCTTCTCTGAGTCAATATTGACAGCCATCCCAAAAAAGCAGCCTTAGGCACCATATCAATTGCCCTATTGTCCATCAAAACACCATCTAAAATTTCCCAACCCCCAACAGACCCCCTTTTGAGATTCTGTATTTTCTATAAAACTAATTAAACAACCTAACTGAACAGAGTAACCAAAATTGTATACAGTGCTGTAGGCTTTAAAAAAGCCTACCAACATCAAATCCACAAACAAAATCTACATACGTACCTTCAACCCATTGACAAATATTAACCCTAGAAAATGAATCAGAGGAGAAATTAAGAAACATCCAAAATTTCTTCAATCAAACCTTCCAAACTGTCTCAACCCATTCATACAAACACAAAAGAAAAAAAGAACCAGAATTTGTCCGAGTAAAAACCTAAAATTGGGGAACAAATATTAAAAGAGAAAAGGGGTTGAAACTCACCCCCAACTCATCCTCCTCGCACAAATCAAAATGTGCCTCGATCGCTTTATCCGCGAGGCTCGGGAAGAACTTGAAGAATCTAGGGATTAGCTGAGCCGCTAATTGCTTCGCCTTGAGGCTCCCTTGCCTTCCCATGATTATTCCCTCGTAATCACTAACTTGCTGCAACAGAGAGACAAGGCAATTGAAAAAAAAAAAACCCTAACTTGAAAACCCTAGAAAAAGGAGAGAAAAAAATTCAATGGGATTCACCTTGGTCTTATCCTTGGCTTCGTTGAGGCGTTCTCCGTACTCGTAGAGCTTTTCTACGTCATCTTCGGCCGCAGTAGCCATTGAAGCTGGAGAGAGAGAAAATGGGTTTAGAAGAAGAGGGTTTGAAGGAAAGAAGAGAGGAGTGTGAATGAGAGAGTAATGCGAATAGGAGGAAAAGGGGTTAGGCTTTCGTGGGGCGGAAGCTGAGAAAATGGAGGGATTCGAAAATCTTAATATGGGGAGGGTGGTTTTTATATGAAGAGGGGGCTCTGCCTATTTTCAATGGTTCTATCTAAAACCTGGTTCAATGGGGGTAAAACAAATTTTACACCCATTTTCCCACTTGGAAGTGAAATTTGTTTTTGTTTTGTGGCTAGGGAAGCTTTATTCGATACTATGTAATGCCAGTTGTGGCTCCTTGTCCCCAATGTAATTTTCATAGTATCAATGAAAATATGTCGACTTAAAAAAAAATTAAAAAAAATAAACACAGGGGAAAGAAATCAAACATTTCCAGCCTTGAATTTCCAACTCCTAGCTGAGCAAGGCTATCCGCGATGCTATTAGCCGACCTCCTCACATGGTTATAAATGATAGCAGAGTCGCCTATTCTATCTTGAATCTTATCAAAAAAATGGGCAAAACTCTAAGGAGGGACGACCATTCCTTTCAGCCATCTGATTACATTCAGAGAGTCACCTTCCACAATCGTCTCATCTATGGCTTCATTTTCTGGGCATTTTTTCCCTTGATTGCCCTAACTTCCACCTCAGCCGCATCAGCTGTTCCAAGCGGACCTGCAAAAGCCCAAATGACAACACCCTAATTTTCTAGGCATTTTGTTGCGTGTGGGACCCACTTGTGGTGGAATAAATTAATATGCTATTTTAGAGAATAACATCAATCTTACCAGATTTGTTATATTTAGTAGTTAGGATATGTTAAGATACTAATTTAGTTTATGATTTATTATTTCGATGTTTATCTCCATCACTTTTTATGTTTATCATTGCTTTATATAAGCACATGTCACGGTTAATGGAAGTGGAATGAAGAAACAATCTTAGAAATTGTCTCTTTTTGCACAAAGGAGGACCGATCCTTCCCTTGAAGTGGATCAAGAGGACGATCTTCCCTCTTGATTGAATACTCTTTCTTTAAAAAGAATATTGTTCTTTTATAGATTAACATAAAGGGATGCAAAATACAAATGGATGATTTGATTGTAAACAGCCAGTTACTCCAAAAGCTTATACTCTCAGAGTTAGTCTTATTTAATCATTTACACTGCAACACTCCCCCTCACATGTGGGGCCTCTTTTTGGGTTGGCCATGAGGCAATTGCTCTGATATACCATGTGAAACAACCAATTACTCCAAAAGCTTAAGCTCTAAGAGTTGGTGTTAATATAATCATCTATATACTTCAACACGGTCGACTTATATCTACTCCGGGATTAGGAATCTCATTTCTAGTCTCTCTTTGATAGAATATATCTATAACAAGGCTAAAGCCCAAGGTCATCTGATGAGATCCTGTATTATCATTGAATACTTCTAACCACTAATATGATATGCACCAGGTTCTTACCTCTTTCCCTCTATTTGCTTTTGATAGCATTTATGCACGTTGAATCATGCATGTGGGCAAGCCATCCAGGCAAAATTTCTCTCAATTTACAATGGGTGTTCGAGGTCATTATTAGCATTAACTTGCCCAACCATCGTGTCGTAATGAGGGATTACCCCTTTGAACAATACGTAACAAGCATATCTCATCATATTGTAAATTATGATGTGATTGCTTTTCATTGAAACAATACTTACAGATCAAATCCTTATACAGACAGATCGCTAGGATCTGCCATTGGGTTTGCATGCCGTGGGGTCCTGAAGATGAACGGACCGAATTTCATACACATGCAACATCTATACTATCAGATTGTAAATTTACTTGTAAGGAGAAGAAAGGAAGGGCTTGGCAAATAATCCTGTCGCTTTCATTAATGAGCAAAGATTAATCACCGAAGTTCAGTGATTTATTGAAATTGAGCATATGAAGGATCTTCAACCTTTAGCAAACTTGGGAAAAGAACCCGACAATGCCTGAACTTGTTTAGCACACTCAACGTCAAAGAGATCATCCAAGAGTTTTTCAAATATCTAGGGAAGTTAACAAACTTCTGGATAGATTTCTTGTAACAATGTTAGCAACAACAACAGATTAACATGTCCTGGAATAGAAGTTTCTGAAGGCCCAAGTTGCTTATTACATATCCCAATGGGGCTGTTCTCCGCGGGGATAGAAAGCCGAGTTTTATTTTATCCCTGTATAGGCTTGCTATCCATCATTCATGTCAGGAACGGCCCCAATGGATATACAAGTAGAGTAGCCTATCCCAGGGCTTTTATTCAAGATAAACTTATCCAAGCAAGGTATCCAATCCCCAGAACAGCTTATCCAAGAATTTCTATGCCGGTGGAGCATAGCCCCAATACAGCCGATTTTATGGACAGATCACCCATGGTTGCATGCTATTTTCATCTACTTACTGAAAAGCCTATGGTCATGTACTCATGCCTTGCAGTTTATTTTTGTAAGGATCCAAGCAAAATGTTTAAGTGCAAAGGAGGAAACTAAAGAATCATGTTTAGCCATGCCATTACATGAAAATTCATCTGCATCACCTTTATATATTGGAAAGTCACAACTGCATTTTATAAATATATATTTTTTTCATGGCTACCTATGGTTAAGGCGTACCTGAACATACCCAACTGGATCTTTGACCTCAGAACGATAAAATGATTCTAACCTTATGATGGTTAACTTGCTGCCAATTTTAACTTCTTAGGGGGTGGGTTTCCTCCGGAAACCAGCACATATGTATAGAAACACAGCATTGCGCCACTGCCAATGAGAAAAAAGAGAAGATCACAGAAATGGTTATACTCCGAACATACAATCTCATTAAACGATAATAATCTCATTAAACGATAATATCAAAACACATTTCCCACAGTACCTCAGGACAACATAGAACCCAGTAGGAAAGTGTTTCTTCGTCTGCACTACCAAAAAGCATCAATGGTTAAAGTACGAAAATCAGTTTAAGGTAGGGGTAAAAGAAAACAATGGGTACAGTAGGCCCTACCAAGGAGTATGTCTGAAAATGCTTCCCAAGAAGTGCAGCAGCAAGCGCTGGAATGTCAAGAAAGCATAGTGGAGTTATATAATTGTACCAAAGAGGAGATTCTACAAGAATGAATATCGTAGTAACCTTCATGATAGTAAAAGATCTGATGATTAAGGTAGATAATTATTTACGAATGTAAAAAAAAAAAAAAAAAACTGTGAGGTTATGATTATTTATGAAATTCAATGAACTAAGAGTGGGTGCCAGCATGACTTCAGTTAATTCTGTCAGTTGTATTGTCCAACTCACCACAAGTGCTTGTAAAAACTATGAATGCTATTGATTTTTTGCTCTACTGTTTTCTATATTCTCTAGATTTGAATTGACTTTCATCCTGTATTGATTTTGGCAGGGATGAATGCTCTTGATTTTGGTCTCTTCACTGTTTTCTATATTCTCTAACTTTGAATTGACTTTCAGCCTTTGTTGATTTTGGCAGGAATGAGGACCAATGATACTCGGATACTTGGGTAGGTGATAAGATACCAATACTCGTACTTGGATACTCAATTATATATTTTTTTTTGAAAGGTAACGATATCCAACGTAGGCCTTTGGATGCTCTAGTGAGAAGAAATGACTCGTGCCAAGTTGATGGAGTAAAAAGAGCCAAGGGCAGACCGAAAATAACTTGGGTAGAAACAGTGAGGAAAGACTTGATGGCTAGGAACATAACAGAGAACATGACCTTGGATAGGAGAGAATGGAAGAAAACGATCCATGAAGACGAACCCAACTAGTGTCAGGATTAGACTTAGTCAATTTGAGCCTGGTAGATCCTTTCACCTTCTTCATGTAAATTTTCTAAAGATTTCATTAGCTGACCCCAACTAGTTTGGGACAAAGGCTTAGTTGAGTAGAGTTGGTTTGAAAGGTAACGATATGATTTTATTAAAGGTGTGAACCCCAATACAATAATGGGGGATGAGATGTCCCACCATCAGGCCTGCTACAGCAGTTCCCTGTTTGATTACAGAATGGAATTGTTAGAGACTGTAACAATTACAAATACAAACCATTACCCAAAGGGACAAAGTGCTAATCCTTGAGCCCCGGGGTTTCCCCTAAAGCCTGCAACCCAATGCACAGCAGAAATAGGTGTTTCTGCAACAACACCTGGGGTAATTAGCTTCCTGCGACTGAACTTGTAACCTCCACCACGACGGACCAACGTACTAGAACGTCCTCTAAGTCCACACCTTCTTTGGCCAGCTTGTCCGTTTCTTGATTAGCTGATTGCCGTCTATGCTGAAATGAAGGCAAAACCCTCTTAACAAGATCTCTAATTTCTTCAATGATATCCGATAGATGCCATGGCCCAGCTGCTTTGTTAGTGGCCCAAGCTAAAACGTTCGCCGAGTCACCCTCAATTACTCAATTATAATGTTGACCATGCGTATCTTACATAAGCTATTTGAAATTTACTATTAGTCCCATTTTCTAAGCTAATGTAGTTAAGTTTCATGATATTTTACTTATACATCCCGTGTCTAATCTCATGGCTAATCTCATGGCATGAGGCACCCCTATTCGCATCCATGTCCTAAAATTTAGAAAATGCCAATTAGATTCTCCATTCCCGTGTCCTTGTCCGTATCCGTACATGGGTATCATATACCCACCAAGATGACAACTCATCTTCCTAGGACATTATAAGAACAGTATCAGGAGTTCGAATTAGCCATTACAAGAACAGTACCAGGAGTTTGAAGTAACTTTGAATTCATTTATGTAGATACATTTATAGCACTCGAAGTATTGCAGTTCTCTACTATCCAGCACATAGTAGAAGCAATGATAGGAACGGTTCTAGTTTATCTTCTTGCTGGTTTTTAATAGGAGATTTTTTGAACTTTTTCTGTATAAAAAAAGTATGGCAATCTGTCTTAATATCCTGAAAATTCCATACCACAAATACCGCACAGTCTTAATGAAAGAAGATGAATAATGCCCAAAAGAAAACTTGCAGATACCTGCTTGCCCAAAGATGAATGGGAAGTTGGATCTCCCTTGCCTCCAAACTTTCAAGCTATAGATGCTCAAGGACAGCAAAGCACCTCCAAAAAGCACACCAGTGATTAAGGTTGCAGGATTTCTTGAAAAAAGAAATCCAATAAGCCCACCACTTAAAACAATCCCACCTGTGGCAAGATAAAATCCAATTACATAGGAACTGAGACAGATGTTGTCTCATCTGATAAATCATAGACTTCTTTTTTTTGAATGGAATAAATCATTGAGTTTAGAATTTGACTAACTGCTCATAAAGAAAAAAAAAATTCGATTACTGAAGAGAAATATCTAGAGATGGAACTGAGAATTAAACTATGATAATGCGGAATTCGATCAAAGGTCAGTTGCTAGTGAGAGTTACAGATGTACGACATTCTATAGGAAGGATGACTAACAAGGGTGTGTAACACAAACTAGGTAGGACCAATCGGGGTGACAATAGGAATAAATAATTCTCGGATCTGAAAAATTACCTAAATTTAAGAACTTGCCCAAAGGATCAAATGGGAATCCGATTGTTGGATCATTTCGAAGATTTGATAGGTTTTAGGATAACTTTGGAATCGATCTGATCAAGCGAACTCAGATTTGGGAATAAGAAAGTCTGCAGTTGGACTAAATTCAGATACGAAAAATTGAACACTGAACACAATCTGAGCGTTGGATTGGCCCGATTCCCAGATACGTGTTAGCTGTTGGATTAACTGCTAGGATTGCATGATTAAGACTGTTTGCACGAATTAACAACGAAAAGGCAGAGAAGATGATCACAGTGCAGAGAAGCAAAGGAATGTAGAGGATGAAAATTGAAAACTTATCAGGAACCAAATATGTTAGGGCATCACACCACTAACTCTCCAAAGGCATCACACCCAAGGCACCAGAGGCATCAAACCACTGGTTAGATCATGAGCATCACACCCACGTCCGAACGAGATGGAAATCACATCCAGAAAGCAACGCAACAACTTCAATATTTTTTTTAGTCCATGCTTCAATTGCGCACTGGCCTACAAATATATAGACTTCCCTATCCCTAGAATCCCTGGCATGGCTCTTTCCTATGAATTGGGAATAAAGACGCATTTTTCCAAAAAAAAAATATAATGCCTAAGAGTTTGGGGAGTCAATCTAGACTATAAAACAGAAGAAAAATATCATAATTCTGACAATTGGAAAAGAAATTAGACCTAAGACTCAAAACAGCAAAATGACATCTTATTACAAGGACTCTTAAACAAACATCTAAAAGTGAAACTCTTCCAACTTGCAACTAAGAAAGTGAACCCAATCTACCTTCCAAAAAAAAAAAAGTGAACCCAATCTAGGCCTAGTAGGGCCCATGCCACCACTAGGCCTTCAAATTTGCAAAAAGGGAGCCTAAACATACCTAAACTGATATTGCTACCCACTTGTTTTGGAATCTTTCCATCCTTCTCTTTATCTAGAAACTTTTCACTGGTTCGACAACGGAGTTGTATAAGGCAGTGAAAAAAAATTGATAAAGGGATTAGTGAAAAATTCAAAGTATACAAAAACAAGCAAGTGAAATACTGAAATGTGAACTTCCCCTTTCTTATCAGCAAACATATCATGAAAGAAGAGATAAAATAGAATGCAAAGTACAGAGAAGATGATGCCGATGTTGACTTATAAAGCTAAGGAGGAAATTATTATCATATAAATGAAAATCATAAAAGGAACGAAGAACATGTTTGTTAAACCATGTAAAAGCACAAAGATAATGAACCTGAACAAAGTTGAAAAGACGATTGTTGTGCTCTGTTTGCCAAGCCCTTCGCACTTTCATATAATAAATATTGAGTCATGAAAAGTCAGCAATAATAATGGGTGCATACTCACCAAAGGGAATACCAAAACAGAAATCATGGATCTTTGCTGACTTTTTCTGTTGGAAGACACCATTTGTATGTAGAGTTGTCTCCATCCCTAAGTTTCCATCAATCTGTTCTTCAGATGGATAAGATTTCATTGCCCCTTCTAGATGTTGGTTTGGTTTATCGGCTGTAAATCTTACAGAAGTCTTGGTCTCTGAACCTGGATTTTCCATGTTGCTTCCTTCAAGTCGCATAGCAACTGACAACTGGATAATTAAAAGGTCCTATAACCAGTGAGTGTAACTATTGAATTTTTATCTCGCCAAGAAAAAAATCTTGTGAATTGTCGTAATAAGCATCTTTAAGGAGTTCTTGCTTTTCAAAGAATAAAATAGATCAAATTCAGAGAATTCAAGAGTAGAATCTTTATATGAACTTTAACTTTCCATCTAGTCATTACTCATAACAAGGATAATAAGCATTAGCTTGGTTATCCACAGTTCCACACTTTAAGAACGAAAACATTACACATGGAATAAAAGCTACCGACAAAGGTGAAATTACGATAATTGTGTGCATGCATTATAAATGTTTTGAATCAAACGCTTAAACCTGCAATAAAATGGCCGGAAAAGAAATAATTCTTTTTTTTTTTATCAGAAATGCACTTGTCACTTGAAATTTTTTTCCATTGTGATATCTGTTTGTTCTTTCTTTCTGCCACTCCTTTTCTGTTCCTGGTTCTCGTCCTCGTTTTGTGTTTGGATAAAGCACCATCCTTTCAAAAATAAAAATAGAGAACTACTCTGGAAAGGACATTTAGACTGAAAAAGTTTGTAATATTTTCATTTGATTCTACATTTCTTTACCTATAAAAAAGAATAGAATTTTTTTTCCCCGGAATTTATCTAGGAACATGGGATCGATCTTGAATTTTATTGATGAAAGAAAATTACAAGAGGGGGAAATTCCACCTAACCACAACTTACTTACAACAGATGTTTGGAATACCCAAAGCATCACATCTAATAGCGCCCCTAGCATTTATAGGAAGATCTTTCCACTGATTAAATGCTTAATTACATTTTCTTTTACAAGCTTAATTTGCCAAGGAGTCAACAGCTTGATTGGCTTCTCTATAGGCATGGGATATCCTAGGCTTCAGCTCCATGATCAACGTTACCATACCATTATAAGGAAAATTAAAGTTTTCGGCTACATAACAAACAACTTCCATTAATGACCCAAAACTTAAATTCATGCATTTAGTCAATTTACCATACCGCTATATGGAGATTTAAAGTTTTTGGCTACATAACTAACAACTCCCATTAATGGTCCAAAACTCAAATTCATGTCTTACAGCCTTCAATACAAAGCTTACAGCCAACCCTATCAGCAAATGACTTCAGCCAAAGTTTTTTCTTTTGGAAAGGTAACTAAAATTTTATTAAGGAGAAAGAGTAAACAAAGATGTTACGGAAGTTACGGAAGGTGCGGAAATTGCCCCTCATCTAAGCTGTGCCTGTCAGCCCCATCATTAGCCAAGGAGAAGAAAAAGTATATTTTCTTCCACCCAGACAGGGCAGAGATTGCCTCTCATCTAAGTTGTGCCTGTCAGCCCCATCATTAGCTAAGAAGAAGAAAAAGTATTCCACCCAGACAACATCCCCTCCATTCTATCCACCATCGGGGCCCATAGGGACTTATAAGAAAATGCCCACACCAAGAAGGAGTCCCAAATACAATATCAGTAACAACTAACAACACTACATCTGAATACCCTAGCCAGATTAGTGCATTTTCTGTCAGCAATGGAACCTAGTCACTGTCATTAAGCCCATACAATTGATAACTATTACCATTCAGATACCAAATAGCCATAGTTGACTTGTAGCTTGTGTTAAAGATCGTCATTAACCATTTCTGTATTTTCCTATTGTATTGTTTTCTCAGTGGGGGGAAAAAGCCACCAAGGCACTATAATGTTACAGCTGATATAGACATTGAGATTCCTGTGAAGGACGGGAAGAGATTGACTTTTCCGGTCTTCCATAAAAAAGAGTTTGAGCCACCGAGTTCAATAGATATAAACTTAGAGGCCAAGCCGAGGGAAATGGAGAAAGAGTGAGTAGGTATTTCTTTTGAATCTATTCCACAAGACAAGGTAGAAGGAAGATAGAGGATTTCAAGGGAGGTGCTATACCATTCAAAAAAATGGAGGCGCTATCACGAATATGGGCAGAAGCTTTCAAAACAGTGAATATAACCGTTCAACAGCGTTTCAACCATGGTTTAAAATTTCGGTTTCGGTAACTGTTTCGGACCCCAACGAAATTTGGTAATTTGGTTCGAAATTCCAGACCAAAATTTTGTAACACTTTTTTTTTTAATTAAAAAAAGCATATAATCAAAATTCCGGACCGATTATGGGTTTCCCTGGGTCCTCAGATATGCCTGTTAACTGAAGTTCCTATACAGCAATTTTGTCAAAATGTTTACCCTCATGAGTCAAGACCATTCCTTCTGTGTTCTTGCCTTCTTGGGTTTAAAATTTATGTCAATAGGATTTCAAATCTGTGTTCTTGGGTTTACAATTTATGTCAATAGGATTTCAACTCTAGTATTGAGGAATAAATCTCCATATTCCATGCTTCACAAGAAACGGCCAGATTATGGGCTTCCCTATGTCTTCAGTTATGCCTGTTAACTGTACCTCCACAGCATTTTTGGCCTCAAGACCATTCAGTTTGTGTTCCTCAGTTACACTTTACATCAAGCAAGTAATCATTTTCCAGTGTACATGAGCAGATATTTGTGTTCTTGGGTTACACTTTACATCAAGCACCAAAAGTTTCTTGATTAAATACATAAGAAGAATAGGGGACCCAGGGGACCCTACCATTGCTAAAAAGTCAAGTGATGTTGACATCTTCCCATCTCAACCATTTTCTTAACACTATGGCAAATCAAGCACAACAACTGGCAGAAAATCCAGTATTTAACCTAAACTAAACATATTGAAACTTTTTATCACATTATTCAGGATTGGAAGAAGAAACAAGGTAAATTTTTGGGAGGATAACTGCTTTAGTGAAGTCTCGCAAAACACCATTTCAAGCACTGTTCAGGTTGGCTGCTGACAGGAAAGAAATGGTTGATTCTCAGTATAGGCGATAAGATGTAGGGGTGTCTTGGACACCATCTTTTAGAAGGGGATTTATGGGTTGGGAAGTGGATGTGGTGGCTAGAGTGATGGACTTGTTGGAACTATACTTATGTAAGTATGCAATATGATGATCGACGAATATGGACACCAACAATGAACGGAGTATTCAGGTAGATATGTATAAGATACTGGCAGACACAAGAAAAGCAGAGGCTATGTTTGTGGGGTTATGGTCTATTCCAGCATCTCCACGAGTGTTAGCATTCTAATGGATGCAAGGTCGTGACTAAATCCTGACTATTGATCATCTCACTAGCTGTATGTGCCTTAAGGGTCGAACAGTCAGTCCATGATTTTCTTATCCACTGATCAGCTACTGCTGAATTGTGGAATTTATTTTCTCTATTTTCGGGTGTCAGTGGGTGGTGTCAAAATCCATTGATTCATTTATAGAAGCTTAGCCAACATCAGCTTGGTCATAGAGAGGCCTACAGTCCTTACACCCAAAATCATATGATTACCCCCTACCATTTTCTTAATACCCTCAGATCTTCCTCATACTTACCCGTGTCATTGTAACCTATCACGGTAATGAAACCCATAACTCTCTGAATTAAATAAGATATAATAAATCGCTGTTGATTGATCCATCTAGCACAGAGTACCATACACCAAAAAGACGAATTTCAAGCTCTATGAGAGCAGAAACAGCCCAGATAACTTCGAGATCAACCCCCTCATGCCTGAATTCCATAATAATCCTGACGCCTTCATTTGTAATCAGTCAAGGCTACGCTGTTGATATCAGACCTGCTGAACCGACTGTCATCTGGGATGGACTTCAATAGATGGTCAATTGTGTGTGCCAATAGATAAACAAGACGAAGATGAGAAGAAGAAAGCACGTGGATAGTGAATGAGAATATGAAAGAAAACTTCAATATAAAGAGGGAAGAGGTCTAGAATACATTAAAAAAGGATAGAAGTTTACGGGTTGTGAGCTTCACAAGTCATAAAGGTGGCGAATTTATCATTCCCCATATTAAATTCCTTGGATTATACTATATATACTCCCCAACATTCTTAGAGAAAGTCCCCACTTAGCCTTTCCCCAACATTCTTACAGAGGAGTTTTTGAATTTTGAAAATAGAAACAGATTGTAATTCTATGTAAAAGAATACAGCAACATCAATACACAAGGGTCATGAATAAATACGATGGATTACCCTTTTGGGCTTATATCTGCCTCAATCAACATCATAGTTCTCCACGTTTCCTGCACAAGAAAACAATTGAATGCGTTTTCCTACCTACGCAATTTTCAAATAATCGGAGATCTAGTTTAGAAAATGGTAAGCCATTCGAAAGGAATTAGGGTTTTGTAGATTATATGATTGGTGGCACTAAGAGGTTCTACATAGTGTAATTTGGAAATGGAAATAGAGGGAAAATGAGTTGGAGAAAGTACGCGTAAAGGTTTGAATCTCCCGTAAGAAACAGATCTGAGGACCGCCTTGGATTTGAAGCAAATTTCTTCAGAGAAAGGAATTTTGCAATGGAGACGCTGATAAGTCTGAAGAGAAGCTTCCATCGCTGCAAAAATCTGAGCTTTTTCAGCGAAAAAAGGTCGACGAGAGAGAGCGCCTTTTTGGGCAGGAGGTTGGGGTTTGTTTTACGGGCGAATAATAGGAAAGGGAGGTGATATTTTCAGTTTTCACAAGTGCTGGATTTACTTTGACCGGCGCTTGTATTTTGATCCACTTTTAAAATAAGGCCAGGCATTGTGGTCATTTCTTATGAAATAGGTAGTCACTCTTGTCTTTAGCACGTGGGAGTTTAGGCACACAATAACCCCCCTCTTCCTGTTTTGAATGATCACACAAGAATCTCTTCAAGGCATGTTTGGATGTATCGGTTCTAATTTTTCTATTGTTTGGTTAATTCATTCACTAGAGATTTTTTTTCTAGGTGTTGTGCAGATGTCTTGTATTCTAGCATTATACAGGATTCTTATGTGCGTGATGCACGGCGAGTCGAGCTGCACAGTCAAGCTCACCGGAGTGCAGGTTAATGCCTTGAAAAGGAAAATTTAATTTTGTGCTTTTCGCAAAAGAGTATTTCGAGAATTTTGTTGATGTAGTGGTACCGATATATATGCACCACATATTAGGGTTAAGCGTGGCAAGAGTTTTCCTTTGTGTTTTATAAATAGATTTCTGAATAGACAGAATAATTTGCAATCCAGTGAGTTTCTGTTTCACTGGTTGTCTCCTTTTATATTAAAGATAAGTTTAACATGACAGTTACACCCTTAAGAAAGATTAATTTAATCCTAAGACGATAATAACAATGAAAACTCTTCTTCTGTGGACGTAAGCACGCTGTCGAACCACGTAAATCTTATATTTTCTTGTGTTTCTTTGCATCGTTTCCTGACATTTTGCTTCATATTGTGTTCGATCCAAACTGAGAAGTATTTCTCGGTTTTCTGCACTACGGAAAACAAAAAACCTAGTCTTACCAATAATTTACTTTTTCAAGAAAAGGAAATACTTGTATACCATTGAACACCCCTATTTGTGTAGTACCATAAGTTTGAGAAACTGATAAAATTAGAAAAAAAAATTAAAAAATTAAAAAATTTAAAAAAAGAAAAACCTCAGACGGAGGCGGGAGGTCCTAAACATGAGAATCATCTATGTACAAATGAACAAGTAAAAACTTAGGCTACTAATATTGGCACTACCATGTCTTTAATCATTGCACAAGCTCAGCTTGTCTTTTCTTTTTTTTAATTAGCTTCTCCGTGCTTTTTGGAAACTGTAATAACCTGGTATTTAAATAATAAAAGACAAGATAGTGAAATAGTCAAAAGTCGTGCCAATATCAGTAGCCAAAATTTATTATTTGTGAATCTTTCTATTGTTCCAATATTTCACCATTGTGGGATGATAATTATGGGTGATGGGTTTATCTTGTCCCCACTAATAAAGTTCCCATGATTCACCACGAATGGCCTCCTTTTTTCACAATTCAAGATATTGATCTTAACTCTTAAACATGGAACTAAAAAAAAGTTAAAAAGAAAGTCACTTTTATGGTCCATATAAAAGACACTTATTTGGCTTACTCCGGCCTCATTTACATGATCGGATCAGTTGATCTTAACAACAACCATAAGTCCAGCCAAATGCTGTCTCCGAATTTCGGAATTTCGGCAAATTTCGGTTTCGGTCTCCGAAATTTCGGATTTCGGTCGAAATTTAAAACCTTGGTTGAGAATACCTTGTCCGATGATCATAAACCTTTAATCTATAAGCCCCATTTAGGGTTCTTTGAAGAAAGTTAAACCATTAATTTCTATAGTCTTTTATACTACAGGATGTCCTTTCGAAATAGGATCAAAACCATTGGTCACCTCAAAATGTTCTACAAGATCAACGGTTTTGATTTCACATCCATGCTGCCTATGCTCCACTGAAGGACCCCAAAAATTGCCTTTACCATTCATGGTAAAAGTGATTCTCAATTATCAAAGGGAATTACTACATTAGAAAGACACTTTTACTATCAATGGTAAGAGGCAATTTTTGGGTTCGACACAAGAGGAGGGCATACAGCCATACAGGGCAAAGTGCTAGAGATCAAGACCTGTGATCATGTAGATAATTATCAGGCAACCAATGCTTAAGATGGACTAAATAACCAACCGTTTAGCTTTCTCAGTGGAATCATAACCGAGGGCTGTAGATTAAAGGCCTAGGATCATCCGATCTTGGCCAGCCCTATGGTTGCCACTGAGATCAACGTATCTGATCACACAAGTGAGCCATAATCTCAGCCCAAACATGTCTTGTAGGAAAGCAAGAGAGATAGACGTGGAAGGAAAGACCACTACCCATAACAGAATAAACAGATTTACAAGCAGAAACTTCATGTTTAAGAACCGTGTTTTTTATTCAAACTCAGTTTGGAAGATAATTCTCTCCTACTCTCCTTTCACTCACTCCTTCCCTTATCTTCACATACACAGCTCTCCATTCTCTATATAACACAAAACTCCAATCCTCACAGACATAGAAGTTAGCTAGTCATGGCTACAAAAATTTCAAGACATGGGTGCTTAGCTCTTGTGTTTGTGTGTGCATTTCTGATTAATATGGCCGTCTGCGAGGTCCAGAAGAACGACACCCGAGCCATGATTGATAGGTACGAGCAATGGATGGAGAAATACAAGCGAAATTACACAGACAGGCACGAGTGGCAACTGCGCTTCAAAATCTACCAATCTAATGTCGAGTTAATTGACGCCATTAACTTCATCAACGCCTCCTACAAGCTTATCGATAACCAATTCGCGGACATGACCAACGAGGAGTTCAGGGCTACGTACTTGGGTTTCGTCCTCCCTCATCAGCAACCAAAGAGGAGAAGTAACTTCATGTACAAGAACAAGAACACGACTGAGCTTCCGGTTAGCGTGGATTGGAGGGAGAAAGGGGCTGTCACTTCGATCAAGGACCAAGGGAATTGTGGTAAGTAGGTCTAAATCTCTTTCTTCATCCAAGTATATTCATCTTATTAGAATTTTCATGTGGGAATCTCTTCTATCCACTTCTTGGTCATATGTACCACGTAAATGTGATCAGGTCCATTGATCTGATTGGCTAGCACAAGTTCGGGCCATTGCTGTTGACCCATCATGTCTTTTGTATAGGCTCCGTTCGGTGGCTTTCCCTCCATTTCTAAATTCTTTTTTATGAAATTTTGTTTCATGCATTATTAATGTTTATAATAAAATCACAATCTATTCTTCTTCACTTCACTTTCCAACTTTTGATTTTGATTTTTATCCTCCAAGGGACATCAGTTTTCCAATGTTTGGTTAACTCATTTTTCATGGATTTTTTTTTTCCAAAATAAAATTAAAAATAAAATATAAAAAAATCAAATTTTCTATTAAGTTTCCACCCTACTACTCCATGGAAAAAAAATTTCCTGCATCCATATGGCCCTTGCATGGAAAATGAGTTCTCCGCCATTTGGCAAAGTCATTTTCCATGAAAAAAGTCTTTTCAAAAAAAAATAAAAAATAAAAAATAAATAAATAAATAAATAAATATATATATATATATATATATATATATATATATATATGAGAAAACATTTCCTACACACTTGTGTAGGTAAGTTACCTACACACTAGCTTAAACTACAGTGGGGGCCCACATTGTTTGGGTGATCCAAACCACTCATTTGAATGGTCCTCACAGAGATAGGGTGTCCACAAAAAATCAGATCCATAGGATCATCCCAACCCTACGATTTGTGGAGGTAAAATGGACGTGTATAAACCTTCACAAATTAGTCCATTTTTGCCTCCATAGTTTGAATGGTTGGGATGATCCTATGGATCTGATTTTTTGTGGACACCCTATCTATGTGAGGACCATTCAAATGAATGGTTTGGATCACCCAAACAATTATATATATAGAGAGAGAGAAAACATTTCCTACACACTTGTGTAGGTAAGTTACCTACACACTAGCTTAAAATACAGTGGGGGCCCACATTGTTTGGGTGATCCAAACCATTCATTTGAATGGTCCTCACATAGATAGGGTGTCCACAAAAAATCAGATCCATAGGATCATCCCAACCCTACGATTTGTGGAGGTAAAATGGACGTGTATAAACCTTCACAAATTAGTCCATTTTTTGCCTCCATAGTTTGAATGGTTGGGATGATCTTATGGATCTGATTTTTTGTGGACACCCTATCTATGTGAGGACCATTCAAATGAATGGTTTGGATCACCTAAACAATGTGGGCCCCTACTGTATTTTAAGCTAGTGTGTAGGTAACTTACCTACACAAGTGTGTAGGAAATGTTTTCTCATATATATATATATATATAGAGGAAAGTGTCTCTAGTCTCTCCCCTAGATAAGCTTATCTACTCCTCCCTTTAAAAAAACACAGTGGGCCCACGCTGTTTGGATGATCCAAAGCATTCATTTGATAGGTCCTAACATAGATAGGGTGTGCCCAAAAAATCAGCACCAAAGGGTCATCCTAGAACTTCATTTTGTTGGGCACACCGTGTCCAAAATGGACGCATATAAACGTGGACATTTATATGTGTCCATTCTGGGTACCACAAGGCACCACAAAACAAAGTTCTCGGATGACCCTTTGGTGCTGATTTTTTGGGCACACCCTATCTATGTTAGGACCTATTAAATGAATGCTTTGGATCATCCAAACAGCGTGGGCCCACTGTGTTTTTTTAAAGGGATGAGTAGATAAGCTTATCTAGGGGAGAGACTAGAGACACTTTCCTCATATATATATATATATATATATATATATATATATATATATATATATATCATTGTTTTGTAAGAAAATTGCAAACCTACTAGACCCTCAACTTGTTTTTTCCATAATTATTTTCCCTACATCCAAACAGCCCCATAAGAGTGTGTTTTCCCTTTGAACACAGGATCTTGTTGGGCCTTCTCAGCGGTGGCAGCTGTGGAGGGCATCACCAAGCTTAAGACGGGAAAATTATTGTCTCTATCAGAGCAAGAGCTTGTGAACTGTGACGTCCAAGGCCAAGACCAAGGCTGCAATGGTGGCTACATGGACTTGGCTTTCCAGTTCATAAAAAAGAACGGTGGCCTCACCACAGAATCAAACTACCCTTACCAAGGAATAGACGGCCCCTGTAACACTGCCAAGTTGAAAAATCATGCCACCACGATCACAGGCTTCGAGGACGTGCCGCCCAACAATGAACAGGTGTGAAACGATCAATTACTCCAAAAGCTTAAGCTGTTACAGTTGAACAACACTCCCCCTCACGTGTGGCCCCTCTTTTTAGGGTTGCCCTACACGTGGCATATGTGGCTACTATTTTGGATTGGCCATTACATGTGGATTTTTAATATCAAGGAGTTTTGGACCGCTCTCCCATGTGAAACACCATGTGAAACAACCAATTACTCCATAAGCTTAAGCTGTTAGAGTTAGCATTATCTAATCACTTGAATTTACAGGCTCTGCTCGCTGCAGTGGCAAACCAACCTGTTTCGGTGGCAATCGATGCGGGTGGATATTCTTTCCAATTCTACTCCGGCGGAATTTTTGATGGCTATTGTGGGACTGACCTTAATCATGGAGTGGCGGTGGTAGGCTATGGAAATGGCAGCGGTGGCGGAGGCAATGATAAGTATTGGCTGGTGAAGAATTCATGGGGAGCTGATTGGGGAGAGAAGGGTTATATAAGGATGAAACGTGATGTTTCTTCTAAACAAGGCCTCTGTGGGATCGCAATGCAAGCGTCTTATCCTCTCAAGAACAAGGGGTCTCACCGTTGATTGTTTCTTTTGGATTCAATGTGCATTGCGAGGGTGCATGGTTTTATCTAATAATAGGGGGTGTTTATGATTTTCTATAGTAGGGGCTCTGTCTGGGGTTAGGAGTATATATCCTTGGATAGACTTGTTATCCTCTGTTCACTTTGACTCAAAATCAAGATAATTTCAAGACAAAATTATCCAAGAGGGATAGTCAAATGCTTCATAATTCTTGTGGATCAGACTCATCATTTTTGGACTCAAAATCGACTCTCAAAATCCAAAACAAACAAAGGTCCAAGGTTAGCAGCAACCTCTTCTTTTCATTTCCTACATCCTTAACATAGTCACCACCTCGATTATCTTGTGCTAATCTTGGCTATTTGAGGTGTTTTCCTACAAGGACCTCTTCTTTTTTCCTTTTTCTTTTCCGCACGAATAATTTTATTAAGCACAACAGAAAAAAAAAAAAAGAGGAATTAAGAACAAATACCAAAGGAAATAACATGGACAAAAATAACCGCGAGGCAAAACACATTCAATTCATACTTCATCATCGGTCCTACATTTTCGTTCAAGTGCATTCTCAAAAAAAGGGGCTTAGACATAATCTGCCTAGTTTCACGACAACTCACATTCGAGGGCTCTATAACACCCCCAACAGTTGTTTACAGCAACTGCACTAATCAGAAAAATAAATATAGGAAAATTTTCATAACCTGAATCCAACTCACCTTAGAATCTCTCTCCAAACCGAAAGAATAGCGCACCTGTCCCCGCATTGTGGTCAACTGCATACTCGGCTCGCACAAGACCCAGCTTCACTCCAGCCCCGTACGATGAACCTTGACCCACTCGCCGGAAGAACTCCGTTGGATTACCTTTGACATCCTTTGAGCTTCCCAAATCATTCCCGTGCTCCGCAAATGCATAAACATGTGTGTTTCTAATGGGCACACGTAGCTCAGCCGCAAGCTGAGTTGAAGAAACCAAATTATAGTAATTAGTATTAACTTAATCCTTACATCATGAGAACAGTACTAAACCAGCTGAAAAAAACAGTACCAAACCAATGTTCAATCAGTGAATAATAAGATGATATTGTTATATCTGCACCCTGTTTACCAAGAATAATACATGATGATATAGGAGTTGATCACACTAAGGCCCTGTTTGTTTTGGATATTGAGATCTGATTGTGAGTCCAAAACTGATTAGTGGACCCAAAATTAAACCTAATTTTTGGTCCAATAATCCATTTTGGACTCGCAATCGGTTCTCAAAATCCAAAACAAACAGGGCCTAAAAGTGTAAAAGGTAGCTTGTTTTTGTTTTTCCAGTCGTGCTTACCTCGAGTATGTTCCTGCAAGCTCCCAGCTCACCCATGTTGTAACCTCTCACTGAGTAGGGCCCGCCAAGTGTGAAAGCATCATAACTTGGGAGGTCTCCGACACAACCACCATAGTGTCCGTGAAGGACCAAAACAGGTGGTGGTGGTTTACCGGCACCTTCTTCCACTGGCTTCAACTGAATGAAGCGGGTCATTGTCAGCTGGTGGCGATTGAATATTGGGAACTTGCTGCCGATGCCGAGACCCTGGTCTACCTGCAATGGGATTTACTCATTTACATATATGCATCCACAAGGAGAAAGGAAATGCTAGCTAAAAAATCCATATGATAGGTTAAATAAATGACAAAAACACCTAAGCATTGAAGATAAAAATAACAATCCACTTCTCAATAGCGGATAACAATATTCGTAAGATTAGTGAAATTTCAAATTTCAGAGAATTATTCAGAATGGCCCTATGTCTGTAGCTACATTTTGTCATTTTCATGACAGTCAGGACCACATTGAGAAGAAACACCAATTTTTAATAAATCGCTAGATATGGTGAGAGGGAAAAGAAAACTGTGAAATAGTAGGTACTTTCTTCTTAACCTTTAAGTCTATAATTTCTAGAATTTAATCTTTCAAAAATGAAATAGTTTCTACAAGTTGACTACTCACTATTAGGAGTAGCAAGACAGCCGCGTAAGATGACTGAGATTGAATTGGCCTTATGGTGGGAAGACACTTTTCAGTGACAATTCAGCAACAAAAAAGTTTTGGGTAGGTATAAAAGAAAATCTAAGAAATATTATTGTAACTCATGGGAATTGATAAACCAAAATTCAGGCAATTTTTCTCATTTAGTATAAGCAGAATGTAGCTGAAATGAAGGGAAGTATGGTCAGGGAATTTAAAAAATGACCATTAGCATTCAAAAGCTTATATAGGATACAAACAAACAAGATTCACCTGAAAAACGTCCCTCTCACCAACAACTGTTCCATTAACAAACTTTGTGTTGTCACGTGTAATATTTGCTTGTGTAAATGCCATGCGATCAATGCCGGTACCACTGAGAGTTGTTGGAGGCCCATCCATGCTTAACCCACCACTTGGCAATGCTCGAGAACCATTAGTACAAATACTACTAGTTTCATCACGTGTTGTGATTTCTTCCATCACTAGTCCATAAGTGAATTTGCTTTGTTTGGTAAAGTTCTGCAGAGTACAGATAAATTAGATTGGAGAATGGAGCTTCTCTAAAAGTAATGCATAACCACAAAGCAATAGAATAAAAAAGAGAGAAAGAAATCACGAAACCAACCTCTGTGATATTGGCTTTGAAGCCCACTCTGTCAATCCATATAGGTGGAACTTCATCCGCACCGGGGCCACCAGTGAAAACGGGGCTCAATTTTCGGCTGTTGAAGCAGCTCGTACGGAAGGTGCGATTGCGAGGATTGTATACACCATCCAGATATGGATGCACATACTCAAGCTTGAAAGCAAGATCGTCCTGAACAAAGGGAAAAAAACATTCTCAAGACTTTTTCCCAAAGTCTTACAAATTAAAGTAATAAATCATTTCCAAATCGACATAACCGAACACTAAATATCAGAATACAACCACAGTTATACAAGCCTTTACTCTTATCTATCATATTTCCCTCTCAATATCTTACATTTTGCATGATATAGATCTCAAATGAAAAAGTAAAGGGTAATTTCCTAGCCTCTACCTACACAGAATATTTTGTACAAAAGCTCTGAAATTTTGATCATATAGATCGTATCTTAGGAGTAATTCAAACATTACTCTCCTTTCAAATACATATATAACCCAAGAGGTGCACATATTGGGACCAGATTTCACAGCATACAATTTTTGCACATGACTTCAGTGAATACATCAGTATGCACTGAATCAGATCCAGCCAACTATTAGATTATCCCTGCCAAACTCCGTCACACTCTTTTGTAACTGCCTCTCCCATTCTGCTGGAATATTAGCAATATCATTTTTATTTAGAGCATATGTACCAAAACCAAGATTCTGTTTGTGAACAGATATAATTTATAAAGAAAAATAGTTGAATACACTAGACAGGATGATTCCTTAATAAATATTAGTTTCTTTAAAGATGCAATTCTGCTAATCATTTTTTTATTTGAATGGTGCAATTCTGCTAATCATTCATCATCTTTCAGTTGATTCTGCCCTGAAAGAATTCACTATTCAAAACCCAGGTGAAAATTTTATAAAATAAATCGATTAAGAAATAGAAGGCATAAAATTTATAAAAAAAAAAAACTATTTCAAAAAAAGAAATAGAAGGCATCATTCTTGGTGTCAACTTTAGCGGCTAGGTATAATTTGTAGGAAAACTTTATCTCAGTTGCTTTACAGAAATAATTCTGTTAACATCCATCACATTCTTGATGCACGCATTTAAGGTCCCCAAAGATTCCTTTCACATTATATAGCACAAAGAGCATATATCAAGTTTGAAGTAATTAGCTTATTACTAAAAACTCAATGGAACATTTTCAATATATAATACTGATAAAAACTCAATGGAACATCAGGTAAAAATTCTATATAATAAAAAGATCTGAAGCTCCTGCATAAAAATGGATATATGCCCAGTGTTTAATACAGGTTACAAAATTCTGTTAATCATTCATAATGCTACTGCTTCGAGCAACTAAAGGTCTGCATAGGTTACGAATGGTGTTAAACAGAGAAAATCAGTATAAAATGAACCATTAAAAATGGGATAATGATGATAGCCACCCAAATAAAAGATTGGTGGCATGTATGAAATAAAAAGATAGAGAAGTTGGGTGCTAACTTCGGGTCAAACATGAGAGAGTAAACTATTCCAGAGAGAGAGAGAGAGAGAGAGAGAAGCAAATGAAGGACCATAATACCTGAGGATTGAGGAGGTTGCTGGAGGTTACAGACCCAAGTATGGATCTGTTCAGCCCTTTGAGATTCCTATGTTCAAATGAAACAGTTCCACCGGGCTGAATTGAAGCCTGAAAAAGGAAGACGCTATCTCTAGTCAGTATCCCACTGCAACCGGAATTATTCAAAAAAAAATAAAAAATCACATTGCAAGCAGAAAACAAAGACCTGATCATTGGCATGGATTTTGGTCTTAGAAATACCAAAAGTGTAAATCAAGTAACTTGCCAAAGGATGCAAAAAACTAAATGCAAGAAGATTAGTAACTAATTTAAACAGGTGATTGAATATACCAGGGTTGGTCGTCCTTGACGTCCGGGAACAATACTCCACTCTGTGCTAACTTCAGCCGTCTTTTGCTCAAGTTCTTTAAGCTTTATCTCAACTATAATTCCTCCCTCATTCTTTTCATCAGGCCGTGGGTTCACTTCAATGTTGGAAAATAATGCAAGCGAGTTTATATTTCTCAGAGCTTGTTTCCCTGCCTCGATATTAAAGACATGCCCTTGTCGAAGCTGCACCAAATTAATTCCCATGAAATATTTAGCTTACAAATACATATAGGATGCCAGTTGATAAGGAGGACAGTGCCAAAACATGAGAACGCTAAAATTATCAGGGAAAAGATGTATTCAAGCATGGCAGTTGGACTTTGAATAATATGCTTGAGGCACATGTTTCAAAATAATAAGGAGACGGAGCATTACTTCTGGAAAATAACAAAAACAATGTGTAGCATTGTTGTAAGTAAACACATCAATCTTTAATATGGAAAGCAACACAAAAATTTCTCTGTGAAGATTGACTAAGCTATGCTAAGAAGACACTTGCAATTTGAAATTGAGAAGGGTTGTGTCAAGTAACTATGGCAAGAGAGTAAGAGAAGAAAGCATTCATGAGTTCTACACATTAGCCATTACATTTTTTTCCCTTTCGAGCAATAACAAAGAAAAACTTTATTAATAATTACAGAGAAAAATAGAACACTAAAAAGAAAGAAAGTGGGACAGCTATCCCCAAAAGAACCACCAAAATTGAGAAGTACAACTTCAACATTCCACATTCTATAATGGAACCGTCACCTCAATTCACGTTCACTTCTCTAGCCAGTCCATCTGCCATGTCATTAGCACTTTCTAGGAAATGCTTGAAGCTCAAGAAACTCATCCTATTAACATTGAGAACTTAAAATACATAATTTTCTAATTTCCATGGCTACAAGAAAGATTTCTATAGCACCAACACTTTGTATAGCTCTTCTTTAAAAGCGTGCAATCTGGTAATTAATGCTCCTACTTCTGCTACAATTGAGTTTTAAATTTGCCAATAGGATCGAAAAATGCTTTGACTTATTATCAAACTCATTCTTAAACACCCCGTGAACTTTAATCAAATTTAATTTAATGGTACTGGGAGAAGTAATGCATCTCGGTTCAATTCTAACAACCATGGTCCATACCCTTATTCAAAGACAACAACTGAATATTACCTCCCAATAAGCCCCACAACCATTCTTAATACAAGCCCACCTAATAATGGATAATTTGATCTCCAAAATGATTAACCAAATTGATCGTATCTCATTGTTAAATATTCTCCTTATGCTATCCTGTGCTATCTAGAACAGGGTCACTACAATATGGGGTACAAGAAAAGGTATGCACTATGCCTACTCCCTCAGGATACAGTTTGATGAAGGTATGCTCATTCTGGTCGCTCCTCTGTCAAACGGTACAAAGGAGGAGGCTCATTCTGGACCGCACCCGTATATATACTCATAGTTGCCGGAAACTCCTTGGGCGGGTGGGAAACCCGTTTCCCCTAAAACGTGTTTCTCGCGGTTGGGAAACTCGTTTCCCCTAAAATGAGGGAAACAAGTTTCGGAAACATTTGCAAAATATGATACAAAATTGGAGAAATGTTTCTGAAACACATGGGAAACATATTGAAAACTTATGTAAATAATGCGTAAATGCGTGATAAACGTATGCAACACTTGTAGAAAACGCATATAAAATGTGTAGGAAACATGTGTGGAACTTATGAAAATCATTTTGGAAAAAACACATCATTTCCTCAAACGTTTCTCGTACGATTTTCTATTGTTTCTCGTTTCTTGTTTCCCCTATATTTTTTTTCATGCGTTTCCCGTTTCCATTTCATTTTTCGTTTCCCGAATTCGTTTCCCACCCTAGTAACTATGTATATACTACTCAGTATCTATATATTTGATAGTTATGCATGTAATTATTTACGAAATATAAACTGATGGTGCACAGTTGGTGTGTTTTTGTTTCTTAAGTAACAAGAAAAAAATTAGAACCACTGCCTAAATTTTATGTCATCCCATTGAAATATCCACCTGCAATCTTAGAAAACATTAAAGTAAAAGAAAACGTTAAGGATAATGGGGCTTGTCATCTCACGCCGTCCACCTGCGGAGGGACTGCAGTATCCAATACAAATGCACGCACTTTCACTACCCATAATTGAGGCAAACAAGGTTTCCATCTAGAAATGACATTAGGTATGAAGAGCCATCAATATTAGCACAATATGAAATTCAGAACGCTATACCTTAGAAAGTAAAAGAAAATATAATGACGATTACATTTATACAAATTCATTTTTTCTATATTACCCTCTATTCATTCGGAAGAACCAACAGGTGACATGAAGCGTAGTATATCCAAGCGGGATTCTTATTGCTTCTTTTTTTTAATGGAAATGTAGCTAACGAAACCACACACGAAAAGAAAGTGGTAAGCAAAGTACAACAATGTCCTTATCCTAGGGAATCAAGCATTGTCAACCATGGGCTGGTTGAAACTGTTTGATATCAGCAAACAAACCCTTAGAGCGGCAAGTTTAGTGATATTAATCACAAAAAGGACAACATCGGTATTCTCACTAATGTTCAGATAGCCGGATCACAAATGGCCTATGATGCTCTGATGCCTATATGGGATTGGCAATACCATATCAGACAATATATGATATCAGTACCAATAGGGACACCACATGTATATTTATATTAGTTGAAGCAACTATCATGCATCAAATACACACACCAGTGTCATTGAATTAATTACCATGCTTTATGTTTGTTAGAGTCGGATATTTGCAACTCGAATTATGTACATGAGTTTTATAAATGCTATAATCAATATATAACAAATTCCTTTTTCTAAGTTAAATGTAGTTAAGTTTTAACTGTACACTGTGCACACATACTGTTATGTGCCTAATCGGCCGTAACACAATAAACAAAAAGAAAACAAATAAGAGGGGGAGAGAGGTTGATTCGAGGCAACCGGACCTCCTAGTGGTTCAAATCGAGAGGAACCATGACTCTCCTAAACAAAGTTTCCCTTTTTTGATGTAATTTTCTTCTCTTCCCTTTCATTGAAATACATAAACTTAAATACAAGTACAATGAGAATGCCACATCATCATCCCACTTACCACTAACATGACACATAATAAAAACTAACACCCATGAGTCTAAACCACATACCCACCAACCTAAAATGCAAATCCCTACAATAACTACCTTGCAACTACCTCCTATACACCATACACATACGTATCACATACATACAAAAGTCTCATCATAGAACGCAAATGCAACAAATCGTCTCAGAATTATACAAATTGGACTTGCAATAATACAAATACAACTTATTAAATCTCCGAACATATTATCTATCTTTGTTTAGATGCCTTATAAGAGTTATTCAATGTATTGAACAACTTTAGAGGAATTTTCTTTGGGCTGATTCGACTGAAAAAAGCAATATACCGCCTGGTTAAATGGGAGAATGGTTGTCGACCAAGGTACGAGGGGGGACTTGGCTTTGCAAGCTTAGAGCCATGAACAAAGCACTTTTGGCAAAATGACTGACGATCTGGGGAGGATAGATGTCATTTGTGGGTCTCAATCATTGAGCACAAGTACGGGGCATGCTTTGGCAGGTGGATATTGAGCAGTAAATACAAATCTAGCAGACTCACGGCGTGGAGAGACATTCTGAACCAAAAGGCCTTAGTCCTTAAAGGAATTCGTTATAGGGTTTATAATGATATAATCTAGTTCTGAAAAAGATCCATGGCGCATGGAGGTGCATCTAATGGACTTGTCCCCTGATTTATTTGATGTTGCCTCCTCAAGAGAGGCTAAAATACAAGACTCTTTGACCACATTGATGGCAAAGTCTTCATTTGCTACTCCCTGTTGGACTTCCCCTGGTATTGTTATGCTTAAACTTAATTTTAAACTTCGGAAATCTAGGTCCAACAGAAGTGGGGAGAGTCCTGAGGGATGATGCGGGTGCAACTAAGTAGACTTTCTACAGCCCTATTGGGATTCAAACGAAGCGGACGTGTTAGCAATCTTGCACAGCATTCAGCTGGTAGGTTTCAATATGCCTAATCCTCGCATGTTTGAAGGTGACTCACTAACATGATCAGATTGATAAACAGTAGAGCTTGGTACCATTGGGCATTCGTCGATACTGACGAAGAAATTCAAGAGCGCATAGAAGGGTACATGGATCTTTTTCAGCAAGTGTGGCAATCTGCAAACAGTGATGCCGATCAGGAGTTAGTAGGCCCCACCTTGAGTTTTTCGATTTTCTTCCCCATTAAGGTTCTTCAGAATCCGTGGGGTTTCTCACTTTTAGTTTGTATCTTTTTTTTCTGAAACATAGTTTGTTTCTTATATGTTTCCTTTTTTGCTTTCTGATGTAGCTTGGCCATCTCAGCCCACGGAGCTAGTTCCCTCTTCTTTCCTTTTTAACAAAATTCTCATTGTCATTAAAAAAATGATCAACTTCTGATACCCAAAGCACATTATGCAAATTTTCAGCTAGACCCAGATCATCATACGCTAACAACAGGCTTCATTTAACTAGTTAATAAGAATTTCAAACTCAGCAAATAAGATAAATGCACACAAATTTCAGAAACCAAATCTACACATCAACATTAAACATATAAAACAAATGGAAAATTGGGACCATTTACCAGCTTGGGCAACTCTCTCCACACAACAGGAAGCTCCGTATTCCCCTCACAAACATTCCCCAACTTATCTTGAAACTGAACCACCATCTGAGTAATATCCCCCTCCACAACCTCACAAACAACTTCCCTAGTATTCAAATTCCCAAAATTCACCACTTGCGCACACGCATACCCCTCATCATGATACCACTTCTGCACACGATCCCGAATCCTCTGCAACAACCTAGCACTCACCTTCCCTTGCTCCCTCAACATCTTCAAAACCTCCATCTGAACCGGAATCGGAAACAAACACGGCCTCGCTCTCTCAATCCTCCTCCTATACTCCTTCTCCTGACTCCTAAAATAATCCATTTTCTCCCTATCAGTCATATCAGGATCCATCTCCATCGGCTTCGATTGCTGCATTAACCCTACATTGATGCACCGAAACGCATCCGCCGATTGCCAAGTGCTCTCCGTGAACGAAATCGTGACTCCGATAGTCCCATCAGGCTTCGTCTTCGCCTCTAGATCGGCCTTCTCGAACATTCCACAAGTAGCTAGGTTTTCAAGCTCCTTCTGTAGGTGAGCTTTGGTGTAGATCCCTCCCGGTTTTAGGGTTACCATTTCGAAAAAAGAGTCCTCTGTGCCTACTGTAGTTCTACGGCGGAGATCGAAGAAGAGGATTTCGGAAACTTTGTATCGCTTGAATCCACTTAGCTTGTTCAGTTGAACTACTATGTTGGCTGGGAGTCCATGGAAATCCCATTCTGATGAGGATTCTTCGTCTTTTGCGATGGCCGCCGGAGAAAAGAATCTTGACCAGAAATTTCCATCGCCGCCGGGGCCGCTGCCGTCGCCACCGCCGGAGCCGAACCAACCGCCGTTATTGCCGCCTCCTCCGGAGCCGGTGGTGAGAGGAGATGGAGAGGAGAGATGGAAGATGAGAGCGGTGAGGGAGGAGAACGTTAGGGTTTTGGTTACGGTGGAGAGGGTTTTGGATGGGTTTTTGATTGGTTTAGGGTTTTGGAAAGAGGAGGAAGAGAGATTGCATTTGGGGGTTGATATGCGACGGTGGGAAAGAGGGGCGGAGGGGAGACTTGGGCCCCACAGTTGGCTGTGAGCCATCTCCGTTCTCCACAGAGAGAGAGAGAGAGGCAGAGATAAGAGTCAGAGAGCTCTGTCCCTCGGTTTCTCCTCTGTTAGGTTTTTGCTGAGAAAATGCAGTGTAACTCAATCATAAATAATGTGGAGGGTGTTTACTGTTTAGCCCTAAGGATTTGGTGGGCCGTCACATGAATATATGAAAGTCAATAAATCAGGACCGTTGAACTACCTTAATCATTTGATCAATGTGCTAAGAAGAAATTTGAGGTGGAGGGGTAGTGCCTTGGATGCACGCACCACTCAGTCCGCTTGGAGATAGTATAATTTATTAGGTAGCGAACAGGGCTTTTTTATTATTAAAGCGTGAGCCTGAAGTCTAATATTTTAACAGAAGAGCAATGGAGTCCACTTCATCGGACGATCCAAACCGCTCATTTTTTGGCCTATTGGTTGTACGTCAATAGGTTGTACCCTGTAGCTCATCATCACTGTAGATGGAGATGGAAATGATCTACGGGGTACAACCTATTTACGTTGTGGGCCCACAAATGAACAGTTTGGATCATCCTGTGAAGTGTGCCCCACTATACTTTTTGAAAAATACTAGACCTTTCGCGCAAGCGCCAAGCAGCATCTAATTTTTAACGAGCATGCATAAATTTTGTAAAGGGAATTTGCTAGGGACCGTCCCAGAAGGAATTTCGCAGACCGTCTGATCAAGAGAGAGCGGCCACATAGGCCCACTTTTCAACTGTCTTATTCATTTAATTCATCATGTGGCTGAAATACCGATTGTCTCTAGGAAATCCTTCTGTAAAGATAGTAAACCTTTTTTTTTTTTTTTTTGCCATTAAAAAAATCTTACTTTTTATTTTGGTTTTTGACCTGGATGGTTGAATCCGAAGAGAAATGGACTCAAATACTGATCAAATTAGGTTGAGCAAATCAGGACCTAAGCATAGGGTTGTTAAAGGATAAAAGATTAAATGACACCTTCTCCACAAGCTTAAGCTTTTGTGGTAACTGGTTGTTTCACATGGTATTGAGAGCAAAGGCCAAGTTCAAACCTCTCTGATGTCAAAAAAAATAAAAATCCGCATGCGATGGTCAACCCAGAAGTGAGGCCACATGTGCCACGTATAGATGAACCCAAAGAAAGCGGGGCCACATGTGAGGGGGAGTGTTAAAGTATGAAAGATTACACCTTCTCCAACAGCTTAAGCTTTTGCAGACTTAGAGTAACTCGTTGTTTCACAAGAGTGGATCCCACCCACCCCATGCGAATCCACCATGTTAAATGCCCTAACAAAAAATGGTTAAAAGCCCTCCATCTGATAGTGCCATGGTAGGCGCTCTTCATTTTACAACAACTAGCCTTCCAGTCTATAATTGAAGAATTCTACTATAATGGTTTCGTCCTATTTATTATTTATTTATAGGAAAAGAATTCATAAAAGTTAACTTAAGACCTAAGCAACTAATCTAAGTCGTTCATCTAAAACAATTTAAATAAAAAATAAAAGTATAGGCAGAATAACCTTAAAAATATAAATCCCATTACACAAGTAAATCCAAAAACCTGAGATTTTATATGGTGTAAGCCCTTATAGTCCCGTATTTTTCAAAAAGTACCGTTCATGTGATGGGCCACAAGGTAAATAGGCTGTGCCCAAAAAATCATTTCCATAGGATGATGACAACCCTCTCATCTACAGAGGAACTGCATAATTGTCTTTGGGAGTTTTTTTGGTTGGGATCATCCCACGGAAATGATTTTTTGGGCACAACCTATTTAGCTTGTGGCTAGGGCTGCAACTCGGGTAGGGCGGGTCGGGTTTTTTTCCGGAAAACCCACGATTCCCAAACCCTGCCCTACCCATGATAAATCTCGGGTCGAGTCGGGTTGGGTCGGGTTTTTTTAAGTTGACGCATTTTTTTAAGGAAAACTCTTGTTTGGCAAGGCAACTCAACTCATAAAAGTAGAAAAACTCAAGCATGGCAAACTCTTTAGTGCATTAACTAATAACTAGTCCAAAGAGAATAAATTGATGCATTATCAAATGAAAATGATTATACTCATAAGAGATAAACAACAAACTATTTTGTGCATTAACTATTTAGTTGAAACTTGAACCCCTAGAGCTAAAGGGGGGAAACGAACAGAAGATGGAAAGAAAAGTTTTAGAAAAAAAATACATACTATAACTTAAGTAACTCGGGTCGGGTCGGGCCCCTTCAAACCCGGCTCGACCCGAGATTCATGGGGCTTTTGGATCGTAGACCTGGCTCGACCCGAAACCCGAGAAACACGAACCCAACCCAAGCTATTTTCGGGTCGGGTAAAACGCGACTCAAGTTGCAGCCCTACTTGTGGCCCATCACATGGACGGCTTGGATCATCCTATAGTATGTTCCGTACAGTAATTTTTGAAAAATACGGGACTACAATGGCTTACACTGTATAAAAAAAAAGGAACGAACTCCTAGAAACAATTATGCAGTTCCTCTATAGATCGGAGGGTTAGGGATCATCCTATGGAAATGATTTTTTCGACACTTCCTACTTACCTTGTGGCCATCACATGGACGGCTTGGATCATCCTATAGTATGGTCCGTACAATAACTTTTGAAAAATGCGAGACTACAAGGGCTCACACTGGAAAAAAAACTCCCAGAAACAATTATGCAGTTCCTCTATAGATCAGAGGGTTGGGATCATCCTATGGAAATGATTTTTTCGAAACATCCTATTTACCTTGTGGCCCATCACATGGATGGCTTGGATCATCCTATAGTATGGTTCGTACAGTAATTTTTGAAAAATACGGGACTACAAGGGCTTACATTGTAAAAAACAAAACTCCCAGAAACAATAATGCAGTTCCCCTATAGATCGGAGCGTTGGGATCAGCCTATGGAAATGATTTTTTCGACACATCCTATTTACCTTGTGGCCCATCACATGGACGGCTTGGATCATCCTATAGTATGGTCTGTACATTAATTTTTGAAAAATACGGGACTACAAGGGGTTACAATGTAAAAACAAAAAGGGGGAAAATACATTTACACCCGCTCTAGTTTCTGACACATTCAACTCTAACCCTAACTCTGAACTTGCGTTGGGTTTTTTTAATATGACAAAGTGGACTGAAAGCAGAAAATGACTATAATGCCCTCGTCTTCCCCAATTAAAAATTAGGGTTTTCATACTTAAAAATTGAAAATTGGAGTTTGATTCAAACCCTCGTTTGTTTATCAACACAAACCCTCGATGTAGGGGTTTTATTTGTCTTAATTCACATCATTATCATGCTTTGCATATAAACCCTAATATTTTAGGGCTGTTTTGTCTTTGTCGTTGTTTCTTTTTTTTCATGAAATGTGGGGTTTGATGTAGCCATGGAGTGGGGTTTCGTTGTCTGTGCTGGTGTCTTGAAGAAGAGCCACTTGATGCCATTGAGGAGAAGGAACTGTCAACAAGGAATAAACAAACTTGGAAGGAAATGGCGTAACCCTAATCCCTTTGCAAATGGCTTAAAAACAGTAAGGAGGGTATTTCTGTCCTCAAAATAGTAACCCGGGTTAGTTTCAGTCACTCCGTTAGGTTAAACTGACAGACTGTCAATGGAGGGGGTGTACTTAAATGTGTCAGAAAGTTGGTGGAAGGGGGGATGTACTTGTTATATTTAGAAAGTCAGGATTAGAGTTGAATGCGTCAGATACTAGAGGGGGTGTATCTGTATTTCAGTCATTCCGTCAGATAAAAGTGACGGACTGTCAACGGGTGTACTTAAATGTGTCAGAAAGTTGGTGGGGGAGGGGGGGGTGTACTTGTTATATTTTGACAGTCAGGATTAGAGTTGAATGTGTGAGAAACTAGGAGGGGTGTATCTGTATTCCAGTCATTCCGTTAGGTTAAAGTGACGGGCCGTCAACGGATAGGGCGCACTTAAATGTGTCCGAAAGTTGGGGGGTGTACTTGTTACGTTTTGAAAGTCAGGATGAATATGTCAGAAACTAGAGGGAGTGTATCTGTATTTTTCCCAAAAAAAAAAATAAAAAATCCCAAAAACCCTTCCAAAGATGCCAAATAGGGAGAAATGGACAGGTGTATATATAAATTAGATTGGGCGACTGTTGTTCCCACTTCCCATTTCCCACACCAGAAAAAACGAAAACCTTGATAAGCATATTTCCCCCCATTTCGGTTGAGTAGACTGTGTGAGAGAGAGAGAGAGAGAGAGAGAGAGAGAGAGAGAGAGAGAGAGAGAGATGGGGAAACGAAAGACAGGGTTTCTTTCTCCTTGCGATAGCTCCGTTCTCCTTAGCCGTCTTGAATCCTGCAAGAACGTCGACAAATCAAACATCGATGGTGTGGTCGAATACCTACGCTCAAACTTCCCTGAATATCGTCGAATCAATGAGCAACCCTTCGCCAAACTAGTCCACCAAACCCTAGAATACCACCAAAAGAAAATCCTCTCTTCATCCCCCAAATCTATCATCAAAGAAGAAGAAGAAGAAGAAGAAGAAGAAGAAGATGATGGAAACAACACCCGTTCTCGTAAAAAGACAAAAAAGGCCGATCTAGCCGAAGAGAGATTGCTCCGAACGGAGTCCGACTACATCCGCAGGAAAAACAAGCAACAACGTTCTTCGGATTCTTCCTCGGAAGAAGATAAAGAAGAACCCATTTCTACTTCCGAAGACCTGATTTTCGAAGACCCAATCTTCGATGACCCGTTAATCGAAGTGGATTCGGATTCTGATTTGATGAAATCCATGATTCGATCCAATGACAGTGCTTCCAATTCAAAAACTGAGGTTTCTAATTCAGAAGTGAAATCCGTTAATGAGGGGAAGATAATTCAAAGAAGCTCGAATTTGGAAATGGAGGTGCATGATAATTCAAAGAAGCTTGAATTGAAGGATAATACTATTAGGGGCACCAAATCCCTGAACTCCGCCCAGAATAGTTTATCTAATACATTGATTCACTCTCCTGTAAATGCCCAGACCCTACAAATGTCCATGTCCCAAAACCCACAATCCCAAATTCAACAGCCACATTTGCACTCCCAAATTCAAAAACCACCGCATTACCAGCAAAACCCACAATCCCAAATTCAACAACCACATTTACAATCCCAAATTCAAAAACCACAGCATTACCAACAAAACCCACAATCCCAAATTCAACAACCACATTCACAATCCCAAATTCAAAAACCACAGCATTACCAGCAAAACCCACAATCCCAAATTCAACAACCGCATTTGTACTCACAGACCCAGAGAGGATATTTGACAGGAGCAATGCCTCCTAGATCACAACAGTTGTACCAAACATCACTTCAGCAAAATTCACAATCCCAAATTCAACAACCACATCAGAATTTGCATACCCAGAGATCATCTGTATTGCTTCCTACCAATCCTCTGTCTTGCCCAATTGCAATTTCGCAGAATTCAAACCTACAAATGGGTAATCAGATAATCAACACGCCTCAGCATCAGTTGTTACAGCAAAAGCTTCAGTTATTACAGCAACAACGGCAGCAGCAGCAGCAACAGATTGGTCTTGGGGCTGCCACGGGCATGGGAAACATGGGAAACATGGGAAACAACATGGTTAGGCTTGGTGGCACGAGCAATGTGGGTATGGGGGGAATGCGGGGAATGGGACCCAGCATAGCGGTACCCATGGGGCCTGTGTCTGGTGTTGGAAATGTGAAGAATCTGAGTGGTGGTAGTGTTGAAGCGTTAGGGCAAGGGAATAGGGTGGATTCAAAGAGTCCTTCTAGTGTGGAATTGAAGGGCGGCGGGGATGGGGATCATGTGGTGAAGGGAAAGGACGGGCCGAGGTTTACAGATTTGGGAGGGATGAAGGGGGTTTTGGATGAGTTGATGATGGAGGTGATCTTTCCGCTCTTTCATCCGCAGTTGCCGCGGTTGTTGGGGGTGCGACCAATGGCCGGAATCCTCTTTCACGGGCCTCCGGGGTGTGGGAAGACTAAGCTTGCTCATGCCATTGCGAACGAGACCGGAGTTCCCTTTTACAAGCTTTCGGCGGCTGAAGTGGTCTCTTGTATCGTAGGTATCTTCTTCTTTTTATTTGATGTTTACTTGTGTTTTGGTTCTATTTAATTTTTATTTAATTTTGAATGCTCGGTGGCAAGTTTATGTTTTTAGGTAGAAGGTTGTTGAATAGATCAATGTAGTTAATTTCAAGTGGCTTAAGTGGTTGTTTGTCCTGTAGTTTTTTTGTTTGGGTTAGTTATTAGGAATCGGTATTATGTATGGAACTTGTTTGGGAGTTTGTGTTTGGAAGTTTGTGTGGGAACATATAGTTGAAGGGTGGTGTGATCGGAATGGAAAAGTTCCACACTTCCACTAGCCTCGAAGCCACGGTGGATGGCAATACCGTGTTGAACTACTTTGTCGAACGAGGTAAGACATTAGACGAATCATTGAAATCTCATTTCCAGTGCAAGGGCACAGAGGAAAGTGGAGACGGGGAAACGTTCAAGGTGGTGTCTCGGCAGTTGATTAGCTAAAGTTTTCCAACGGTTGTGAACCTGTACAAGTGATTCTTCGTGTCTTTGTTTCATGTTGGTGAGATCGTTGAGCGATATTTTCGTGTCCAAGTTATATGAGAAATGTTTGATAAATGCACGAGAGAGTTGTAAATTAGGTAATATATTTGCTCGAGATTTGTGACAACCAGGTGAAGGCTAAGCTAGTGATGCTTTGGGGAAAAAGTTGCATTAAGAGAGGGCTTCATTCATTTTGTTGGATATTGACACATTTAAAGACGAAATATTTTATATGAGTATGAGGGTTTCCTGTCCCGTTATAAAGTGTGAATTGACGAATGATGAAGTTGGGGGGAAATAGAACAGAGGATATGTAGTTGGGGTATGGGAGCAAACATAGGTCTTGTAGTAGTGTGATTGAATGATTGTCATGAATCTTGACTAGCTAGGTGTTCAGCTAATATGTCCTGTGTGGTTTGTTTAAGGTGGTCATGTGGAGGGGTTTGAATAAGGGTTGAGTTTATTGTTTGAGTTCGAGGTAAGTTTTGAGGAGAATGGGTTGTTGGGGTGATGTTTGTAGAGGTAAGTGGGTACGGATGTACTTGAGGGGGATATGGTTTGATTGAGTTGGTTCATGGGTAGTGGGTTTAATTTGGTTGTGGAGTTCAAACGTTTTCAGCTGCAAGAGCAGACGTTGGTTTAATGCCCGCAATAGCCTCCTCCAATGCGTGTTCAAGTGTTGGAGGGGGCTTGTTAATGTTAACTGTTGGTGTGTTTTGTGTTTTATCGTGGACTGTAGGCATTTCATTGGGAATTTCAGGCATAATGAATTGGTTAGACATAGTAATTTCGTTTATGCTTTTGTATTTAGGTTTAGTTTTGACAAGGTTGGCCTTGGGCACACATGGATCGAAGAATCTCTATGTGTAGTTGATTACTTTAAGTATTAAGTGTATGGTTTTTAAGGACCAGGCGAAGTGGTCCCACCAGACGTGCCAAATGGAAACAAGTAAAGATTTAAACTTCTGAATATTCGAAAGTTCAAATTTGAGTCTAGCAGTGGGTAGGAGGATTTCAAAATTTTAAATTTAGTTATCGAAAGTAGATGATAAATAACCTTAGATTAACAAGTTCAAACATAGGTGTCAACTTATGCTGTGCACTGTGGATTTAATAAGGAGGTGTTTTCATTTTCTCCTCATACCATCTCACAGCCTTCAACTAAGACCTTCCCTGTGGATTTAAATCTCGTGTATGAATTCAAGTTTAAAATTCTAATGTAGAGCTTCAAGTTGATGCAAGAGGGGTTTTAGGATCGCAGTTCAGATATTAGTTCTTTAAGGGAATCTTGTAAGTATAATCTAGCCATCAAAGGTGAGTATATACGGATATAATATGAGTTTGGGGTATTAAAGTGTCACTTGATTAGATTCAAAGGAGTAGGAGATGAGGGAAATATGGTTCCAACAGTTGGCTGTTTAGGAGTTTGTTAGAATACCACACTATAAGGTATGGTTCTAAGTTCTAACTGATTTATACGATGAATCTGCTCTCAATCAAATCTGTTTTAAGCTAATAAATATAAGTAATACAGAAAATTCAAGCACAAGTGGAAGTTATCTGAAATTAAAGCAAGTTATACAAGTATATGTGATTAAAGTGAGTTCCCTTACAAGTCAGTTACTGATGACAATGGCTTGAACATATGTGATCATTGGTGCCGGGCTATTTCTCGGCTAAAGTCCCAAGAGGCACAAAAAAGACCTCAGCCAGTCCCTAAGCTAAAGTCCCATGAGGCACAAAAAAGACCTAAGCCAGTCCCTAGGCTAAAGTCTCATGAGGCACAAAAAAGACCTGAGCATGTCCTTAGGCTAAAGTCCCACGAGCCACAAAAAGAAGGGTTCCCCTGGAGTTCCCAAACTCTAGGTGGCCTTAACCCTTTGTTTTTAGCACATGTCCCTCTCTTAGGATCATCTTGCAGACCTTTTGAACCCTTAGAGCACTTGGAGGAAGGACCCACTTGAGCACTAGATTGGATTTCGACCTAAAAATCGATGACTCTTTGCATTTCCGTTTTTAAGGGGGAAGACTCACTTTGATAACTCGATCGAATTTAAAGGGTTACCACTAAGCCCGAAAATGAGATTGCACTCTTTCCATTTGTGATTTTCTCCAAAAATCTCTAAAAATCGAATTTGTCCCCTCAAAATCCTTCCACGAATGGAAAGAGTGCAATCTCATTTTAGGGCTTAGTGGCATCCCTTTGTAAATTTGAATATGTTTGGGGGCTTTTCATTTGCATTTTTTTGGGAAGGAGAGGGGGGGGGGAAGCTCACTTTGATAACTCGATCGGATTTAAAGGGATGCCACTAAGCCCTAAAATGAGATTGCACTCTTTCCATGTGTTTTTCTCCAAAAATCTCTAAAAATTGATTTTGTCCGCTCAAAATCCTTCCACAAATGGAAAGAGTGCAATCTCGTTTTAGGGCTTAGTGGCGTCCCTTTGTAAATTTGAATATGTTTGGGGGCGTTTACACAAATAATTAGAGCATGGTAGAAACTGCAAATAAGTTAAGAAATGTCATTAAAAAAAGTAAACAGGCTAAGAAATGAGCATATTTTTACAACATTTTAAAATGGGCAAAAATGACAAAATAGCTTTAAAAAAGCATGTTTACAGGAATGTGGTTAGTGAATCGTGTTCTTTCATCAATAAAGTGCAAGAAATTAGCATTTGTTTTGACTGTAGCGAGTAATTTTACCTTTAAATAGGTGGATCTAAGTTGAAACTTTCATTAGTGGTGATTTGAAGATAGGGGCCATCAAGAGAATTCCCCTAATTGAGTAATTCTTTTAAGTTTCTCAAGTAAACCTTCACCCAATGCTTAGGTTCTTGGAATTTTTTCCACCAAATTTATCTTTTATTTAAATTACAATGAGAAAGATCTTTTTTTGTTTTAAATGATACAATGAGAAAGATCGATAGGAACCAGTATTTTCTTGTACTGCATTCCCTTTTCATTTTTGGTATTGTTTGCACAACTCTTCAATGGCCTGAATTTTGGTATGATACCTATTTCAGGGGCATCCGAAAAGAATATACGTGACATTTTCTCAAAAGCATACAGGACTGCTCCCTCAATTGTATTCATTGATGAGATAGATGCCATTGCTTCGAAGAGAGAAAACTTACAGAGAGATTTTGATCGGCGGATTGTGACGCAACTGATGACTTGCATGGACGAATCACACCAAACTCTTGGGTCAGTTGATGAAAATTTGGATTCAGAAACAACTGAAAGGAGATCCCGCTACATTCTTGTAATTGGTGCTACAAACAGACCCGATGCTGTAGATGCTGCCCTAAGGAGGCCTGGACGATTTGACAGAGAGATTGTTTTGGGTGTCCCAGATGAAAATGCAAGGGTGGAGATACTATCCGTTCTCACGCGTAACCTTAAACTAGAGGGCACATTTGATCTTGGGAAAATAGCTAGGACTACGCCTGGATTTGTTGGAGCTGATTTGGCAGCTCTCGCAAATAAGGCAGGTAATCTTGCAATGAAGAGAATTATTGATAGCAGGAAGAATAAGCTCTCAAGGGAAACAAACGAGGTTGAGAGCAATGATGAATGGTGGAGGCACCCTTGGGAACCAGCAGAGATGGAGAGGCTTAGTATCACCATGGCCGACTTTGAGGTAAACCTTAAAGAATGTAGCCATCTACACTTGCTAGCGTGTTTCTATGATCATATTTTTCTGCAATTCTGATTTGATTAGTGAGCTTCTTATTCCCTGTCTAATAATTTGGGCACAATTTCATCTCTGGTTGATGCTTTTGCTCGTATGTCCTTAGAAATGTAGAGATTCATTTTCTGTAATATTTGGAGCAGCAATGCATTGACTTCCTCTTTATGTTAAATCTTCAGTTTAAGTATTGAACACCGAAAGCAACCTTTAACATCTTCCAACTTCTTTAGTTTTACACTATGACCTGTGGACACGGATTTGCGTGTCTGAGCGTCGACGCGGATAAGAGGTGTCTGACATGACAACCCCTAAAACCTAAAATAAGGGGTAGATTTATCAGCTCCCTAAAATAAATATGGTATTTATTTAACAAACTAGATATCTTATGACTAAGTAAATATAAGTCTCTTGCCACTAAAAAAAAAGTAATTATACGTGAAGGAAACATAAGATAATCAAATAACAGTGCAGTCATGAATCTAATCTACTTATCTTGAGTCCCCAATATGCATCGAGAAGAAGAGACTGATATGATACAATGAATATAATATTGGAAGAGTATTTGTATAGCGTTTTAGGTTTAAGAGAGGGTGGACAACAACAAATATTAGTTACAGAAGAGTTGAAGAACAGTTAATAATAAATAAGTGTTAATGATAAAAGAGGAAGGCAACACGATATTCAATAATAAATTGTATTTCACGTGACATGGTACAATAACGTCTCGACACGCCCACTTTAAGCCTGACACTTCTGACAGTTCTAGCTGTACGTTTACATGTGTCGATATGTGTCGACACATGTGTCTACTGAAAATTCAAAGTGTCGGCTAAATCATAGGTTTGCATGTACTTTACTATCTTTCCATTGAATTGATGTTAATTATTTACTTTTTAAGAAACCAGCAAAACAAACAACGTATTACATTCTTATGGATACGCCAATGGCATTCCAGTAACATTCGAGATCACAAAGCAAGGACTTAAAATGCTAAAAATCACAAAATTTTCTCTAAACTAAGCAATGACTGAAAGTGAAATTATATGTAAAAAGGCCCCTAATTGCTTTCCCTTCGGTTTCAAATGTACGAAAAAAAAAAATTAAAAAATCTCGAACTTTTTTCATGCACAAGTTGGGGTCACACAGTCTGTGTCAAACATCGATCTAGTGGCTGTTGGCTCTCCATATCCTCCATCTGATGGTGATGTTGAAATCAATTTTCCGTTAGGCATTTTCCGTTCTTTGCTGTTCTGATTTTCATGCCTTTGATCAGCATGTGGTTTTGATCAAAAGATGTGTATACAAATGGTGTCATGCAACTATTTTTCGACGTTATGGGTACCTTACTTGCATTCCCATAAAATAATCAGTGGTGTTCTTCACCAAAGACCTTATTCTTTTTCTTCCTCCAGCAGACAAGTAACATCTATCTCCCGATCTCCGCATGCTCTACGAACTCTTTGAGTGTGCAGTGAAAACCACTTTTCACTTCCACACTCCCCATCTCCAAGTTTAGAAACTCCTTCGCCTTCAGCAGCCATGCCCAAGGTTTGTCACTGTTCCTGTTATGCCACCGGCATCCAAAATTGCTGCCTTCTTACATTCTTGAGCTCACCGCTTAAACGGCCGTAACCCCTTGGAGACAATAGTGGTCTCCTGTTACACGGGGAGAATTGTCAACAAAATCATCTGAATTCAGGCTAGTGATGCTCCCACACTCTCTGGCTGCACATACAGCACACACTACTTCAGAATGAATTATCTCTTGAATGACAAAGTGCAAAAATGTGCTCTTGCCATCAGTTCCTTTGACACCTTTCAACTTCAAAAGTGTGTCAAGCTTGAATGCCTGTTCACCTCTGCAGAAGGTACCATCATTCATGCTGTTGCCAGTCTTGAGATCAGCTTGTAAGAGTTTCAAGAATAGCTGGCTACTTCTGAGTTCCTTGCTTTCAAATTAATCTCAGTAAAGTATGAAGCCACATCCTCTTGAAGGAAAATATCTGAATTTTCGAAAGCTTCCTTGACCTTCATCAAATCTAGCCTGCAATAAATCCACTTTCTCTTGATCTTCATCAAAGCTGGGCCCATTGGGATTGCCAATGCTACGGAGGCCGAAGTGCAAGCGGCTCATCAGGGATTGAAGTTGTTGTTAGCCAGAGACATCATGGAAAATGCAATAATAGAAGGACACTCTATGAACGTGGTGAAAAATGCAATAATCTAGGCTGAAGTGCAAGCGGTTCAATCCTCTTTTTGATGGAAATGTTCGATTAGATGGCTTGTTTCTCTTGGTCTTTCTTTCATATTCGCCGCTCTGCGAACCAAGTGGCCGATCGTCTTGCGAGAGAGGGAGTTTCAAAAGATGTGCTAGTTCTTTATGTTTCCCTCCCCCCCCTAATTCAGTATTTTAGCTTATGTGATTTCTTTTCCTTTTTAGTTTCTTCCTTTGTACTTTGACCATCTAAGTCATTTGTCAATAAATTGGCTACCATTTAAAAAAAAATAAAAATAAATCCACCATTGCTCCTCCGTGACTTCATCTATCTCTAGAGGAGAGGATCAGAGAATCTCCCAAGTCTGATAACAATCTCCCCATTTTATGCCTTCCCGCTGAACCCCTCATCAACTGAGCACAAAATCAAATTGCGAAAACAAAAACGACACCGGTTCTCTACGCGTCCATCGATTCTTCAATGTTGTTAATTTTTTGACTTAATGATTGATGGTTTTTCCATTTAAAAAAATTGATGTTTTATTAATACATTTGTCCACTCATAGCTGTTTTATTTTCACAACTTCATTATAGGTTGCAATGTAGTTAATATGAAGTAGATTCATTATTCAGTATGTTATAGCTTTTATCCCTCAATTAAATTAATATTTTTTCTAGCATGGAATTCTATTTTGGACTTGAACCCATCATTGGTATGCTTAATATTCATTTTCCCCTTGGAAAAAGGGGATCGGGAATTCTTAGCAATTTATTTTGTCAATTGGTTTACTTAGTTTGACAACGCCTACCGGTTTCATGCTTGTGCTTCTGCAGGCAGCAGCTAAGATGGTTCAACCTTCCTCTACAAGAGAAGGATTTTCGGCAATTCCTAACGTTAAATGGGAAGATGTTGGGGGGCTTAATTTTTTGAGGAAGGAATTTGATCGTTACATTGTCAGGCGTGTAAAACACCCTGAGGTTTATGAGGTACTTCTTTCCTTTTATTCATGTACATCAGCAACATGAGGACATTTAGTGTAATATACAAGACTAGGAAAAAAAATCTGGCCCTCACTTTTTACGTTTTTCTTCCAGCTATTTCGGCTTGTCTGTCCTTCTTATTTTTTGAATGGAATATCATTTTGAGCATATGAATGGAATAAAAATAACGTTCGAAAACTAAAACTAAGCCCATTTTTGGATTGCAGAAATTTTCTAAAAAAGATTGGAAAGTAAAAATATTTCTGAACTTTCTTATTTTTTTAACAACAAAAAGATAACTTGAACCAACCCTATTCAAATTTTATTTAGAAAGACCTTTAATTTATGACGATATCCCAAACAGGGCCTAAGTGATATTCTATGATCTAGGAGTTGGAGTTTGTTACCTAGCATCTATGTTAAATTTAAAGGCTTTATGAATGCACGATCTGCCAGTCGCCTGTGGGGAAGAGAGAGAGGGGGGGGGGGGGGGGGGGGGGGGGATAACTGTATTACACTCAAACTAGCTTCTGATGTAGACCTTAAACTACGTTGGTTTAAAGAAGATGTTAAAGTATAAAAGATAAATAACGCCCTTCTCCAACAGCTTAAGCTTTTGGAGAAGTTGGTAAGTTAACATGGTATCAGAGCCAAAGGTCTCGAGTTCAAACCTCCCGGATGACAAAAATCTACATGCGATGGTTGGCCCAAAGAGGGACCACATGTGCCACGTGTTTGCCAAGTGGGCCACACGTGCGGGGGAGTGTTAAAGTATAAAAGACAAAAAATGCCTTTCTCCAACAGCTTAAGCTTTTGGAGAAGTTGGTAAGTTAACAGAAGACAAGGAATGTGGTGGTTGGGTTTGCTAAGGAAGCATCTGACATATTTCGTTTAGTGTCATCTGCTGTCTTTTTTTGGGTTTGTCTTATTGCCTATGTCCTTTGTTAATTTTTTGTGCTTTGTAATTGCGGAGTTTGTTCTCATTGCCATTAGATTTACATTAGCACTTAGCCATTTTTTCTAAGGGGTTTGGTGCTATGTTGATTACCCTATTGTTTAGAGATGCAGCTATTGTAGCATCTAAGTGCTCATCCTCCGTGAGAATGATTTAGTCTCAAATGGAACCCCTTCATGATTTAAAAATCCTCTTAAACTCCCCTTCTACTCCTTTTATGCATGGTTGAGATGTATTTTGGTCAGAATTATGAGTATATTCTTTTGTTTTAGGAATTTGGAGTGGATCTAGAGTCTGGTTTTTTGCTTTATGGACCTCCAGGCTGTGGTAAAACACTGATTGCCAAGGCTGTAGCCAATGAGGCAGGTGCCAATTTCATACACATCAAGGTATGACCTGTAACTCTTTCCTTCTTCCTGCTTATTAGTTGTGTTGTGTCCCACTCTTTTCCATTTCCCTTTTTGTTTTCTTACATTTTTCAGTTGAATACATATATTGATTCTCTTGTGAGTTTAGGGTCCCGAACTTCTGAACAAGTATGTTGGAGAAAGCGAGTTGGCAGTGCGAACAATTTTTAGACGTGCCTGTACATGTTCTCCATGCATACTTTTCTTTGATGAGGTACATGAGCTATACCCTCTAAGTTTTGATTGTTGGGTCTTAATATGATAAATGGACTTGTTTATCACCACAATACAAGTAAAAGTTACCAATGCATCTGTCACATATTTACATAACTTGCATCTTTGTATCTGGAGATATCTCTATCAAATATAGGTGGGCACGCCGGGGGGGGGGGGGGGGGGGGGGGGGGGGGGGGGGGAGAGCTGGTTCCCTATGAATTGAGCTCCTTAATCCTAGTCACTCCATAATCTATAAATGCATGCTCACTTCGAAGTAGCATCAACGAGCTCCTTAATCCTGGTTCACTACATGCACGTTCAAATGCATGTACATGCATCCACACCAACAGTAGCATCAATGAATCCTACCCATGCAAACAAACAAACATATAGTTTGAAAAAAAAAATTCCAACTTCGTTTTTATAGTTCTTGGAATATTTCTTGGAACATATTACTATTACGACCCACCAAACAAAAAATAGTTGTCTTAAGGCAAATGCTAGTGTCACATGCCCCTGTGATAGGTGGCACCCATGGTGCTTCCTGACACCCTTGCATGTCAGGCAGGGTCTCATCGTTTGTGTGGCCAAGGAATGCAGTCCTTGCAGTTTTCTGTTTTTAAAAATATCATTTAAAAAAAGAATTAAAAATATCATTGGTTGCTATCACCCACTGAAAACAAAGTAGCTTCAGTCAACAATCAGCTCAACTCAACTCAACTAAGCCTGGTCCCAAACTAGTTGGGGTCGGCTTCTGTCAACAATCAGCATTTCTACAAAATAAATGATGACTGTTTAATACTAATGATAGATTGGACTTTCAGACTAGTGCTTAGAGAACTTTTGGAACACATGCCATATCATTTCTTATTTAAAGGACCAGAAAAAAGAAGAAGATACTTTTGTTACTTTTCTACAATCATTGGTAGAGTTGTTTGAGGGCAGGCTTGGGGTGGCTTAATAATTTGGCACCCAAGCAGTGACCCTTGTTAAATATATTACTGTTACATGTGGCATGTGTTGCTTCTTCATATTGTAGGTGGATGCTTTAACAACAGTGCGCGGAAACGCTGGGAGTTGGGTCACTGAACGTCTTTTAAACCAGGTTACATAGCTAACTAGTCTGTTTTCCAGTCCATATGGTTCTTCTACCCCCCCTCCTCCTTCTCCTATGTTAAGGATTCGAATCTGCATGGGTATTTTGTGGCTCAAGTCTAATATTGAACCACTGCCTATTATTGCAGCTGCTCATAGAGCTTGATGGTGCTGATCACCGGAGGGGCGTTTTCGTCATTGGTGCCACAAACAGGTATTACCAAAATTTCACTCCTCAGTTGCTCTGATAGGGTACTAATTCGGATCCTTGGTATCTCCTGACAGATTCGAGGTGATGGATCCTGCTGTCCTACGCCCAGGAAGATTTGGGAAACGCCTATATGTTCCTCTACCCAGTGCCGAGCAACGTGGATTAATTTTGAAGGCTCTTGCTCGAAAGAAGCCTCTTGCAGGAGATGTAAATTTGGAAGCCATTGCCCAGAGCCAGGCTTGTGAGAATCGAAGTGGGGCAGATCTCGCTGCAGTGGTATGATTTTCAAATTTTCATTCTTAAACAGATTCCCCTAGTTATTATACACTTGGACCTGTTTATTATACTTTTTGCAATTTCAGGGCCATACTTATTTTCTTTCTGCACTTTTCATCTTTTGTCCAGATGAATGAAGCCGCCATGGCTGCCCTGGAAGAGAAACAAATCGCTGAAAGTGAGGGTAGTTCAAGTTCAAGTTCGACTTCATGGGTTATCAAGACATCACATTTCGAGCAAGGATTAGAAAAAATACCCCCTTCTGTCTCAGATGAGGTATGCGAATATAGTGGAAGTTGCATTAAAAAGAGCAGTGTATCTTAAATCGACCCCTTTTAACGGAAAACGTCAGGGGTGTGTGAATAAAGTTTTCATCTGCCCTTAAACACTGTACAAGTGTACAACTCACACACCCTAACGTTTTCCGTTAAAAGGGGTCGATTTAAGATATATGGGGGTCGATTTATCACTCCCCCAAAAAAAGCCCTGAAATCATCTTGCTTACAAATGTACACCCACTCTGTCATTTTAAGTAGCTAGTCATGTTTTAATTTGTCAGTTATTTTGATAATTCCCAATCAGCATTAGTTGCCCAAGAGGATGGCCCTAACTTTCTTTTTCCTCATCTGTGGAAGCAGCAAAGAAGATACTATGACCGTATGTCGCTTAGATTCAAAACAGCGTGAGAAGAGAAACCAAAGCATCTGACATTTCTTGGCCTGCCAAGTCCAATTTTGTACAAGGTGGAAGAACATCCTAAACTGTTCATATGGCAACAGCATCTTAGGACAGATTTACAATAGGGTATACCATAATCGGGTATCAGTAATAGAGGCACTGCATTGGGTGCTGAAAGGTGACTTATTGTTCAACAGTTTTCTTTTTCAGTTTACATTTACATCTATGAAATGGCTATTACACCATGCTTCTGCTATGGTAAAAATAAGCTGAGTGGACAATGACTTTGTTACTGTATTATGTTTGCCTTCTCATTTCATTTTGGGAATCACTTCCAAAACGGGATTTTGTTTGGAAAATAAAGATGAAAGTGGAATCGACCAATGATTTCGTTATTTTCACAGTGATTTTTGCATTTCGTGGGGATGCGAGGTCACTTCTTCTCTTCTTGCGCGCATGTGTCACAATATAGGCTTTCATCTTTCTTTCTTTTTTTCCTTTTTTTTAAAAAAATTAAGGGGCCGTTTGGATACGAAGATTTTAGAATCCAGGTTTTTAGTTTGAAAACAATGTCAAAGAGGGTTCATGATCTGGCTGCTGCTTGCTGTGTCCTGGCAGCGTTTCTTGGATTAAGGATTCTAAAATCTGCGTATCCAAATGCCCCTAGGATTTCATCTTCTTTTTTTCCCAACGGAATATGGTTTTGCTAGCAGCCCTCTTTCATTTTCATACACAGATTCTTGTCTTTTGTGTATTGATTAATTCTACGTACGTCCTTTAAAAAGAAAGGAAAATCTACAGACGAACAGTACTGCAGCTGAAAAATAGGAGGAAATCATCACCTTGTCCTTGTTTTCCAACTTTCACGAAATGGTAAACAGTAATAAACGAGTAGATGTTGAGGCAGGGTAGCTTTCAGAAAAAACTCAGGCTTATTTTTAATGCAGAGGTCTACTAATGAACTGGCAGATAACTGGCTAAAGAATTCTAAGAGAGAGGTAAGGGCCGGTTTGGATAACTCGTGCATTTGTATTTTGATTCGGATTTGAGTTTTGGATACAAAACACATCAATCATCTTCATGATCATGTTTTAAGGGAGGGATGTCTCGCTGCTGCCGGAGCAACGTTGAGGAGCAGTGACGGTGACGGAAGTTGCCACAAATATTGATTTCGAAATAATGTCTCGCAGAAAAGATTTGAAAATCTGAATTTTTTGCACTGTTGTAGCTGATAGACTTAAATCTAAATCTAAGTCTTGCTGGTATCCAAACGTGGCCTAACGCTTTGCTACAAACATTGCTGGAGAAAAGGTTTGAAAGGGCGACAGGAGTCTTTAGTTACTCCAAAACATTATCCCTGTTTGGATTGCAAGAAAAACATTTCGGATGTAAAAAAATTTCTTGGAAACGATAAGATAAGATGATTAATCCGGAGGGATATTTTCCTCAATTGAATGTCACTCTTACTAATCTGTGAATAAGGGTGGTTCAAGCTATAGGTTTTTTGTGTAAAAAGTACAAAATTTAAGAATTTTTTTCTTTTCTGAACTTCTCCAAAGAATTCCTGCAATCCGAACAGGGCAGTTCATAGCTGTACTCACGTGTAGTCAAATTGTTGAAAATGGGAACAAGAATCTGAACATCATCTGAACTATGCCAGACAAATTAATGAATGATTTGTCTTGGTATAATCCCATCCCCTTATCAAATGAATGATGTAGAGTCTATAGATAGGATCTTTTTGTGTTTTGCTTACTGGTATTGTATCAATTTGTATCTGATGTGTTATCTTTGGGACCTCTTTCTCCCTCTATCTCAGGATAACAAACTTTATTGAATAGAGTAAAGAGTGTTCCAACGCACATTTTTAGCCGGGCGCTTATATTCTCCCTCCCCCCCCCCAATCCGGGGCTGGCTAACGTTTTCCCACCATTTGACCGGTCTCTCTCTCTCTCTCTCTCCACACACAACAGCAACAGTTGGTGGGCCTAACAAAAACCGTTGGTGGAATGGTGGGCCCATCTTTGAACAACGTAGGCCCCGCCCATACCACACCATAGGATAATCCAAACCGTCCATTTGATGGGCCATAAACGTAAATAGGTTGCGTCCCAAAATATTATTTCCATAGGCGGATCCTAGCCCTCCGATCTAAATAGAAACTACATCTTATGCAACCTCTATAGATTGTAGGGTTGTGATCATCCTACGGAAATGATTTTTGGGGCACAACCTATTTACATTGTGGCCCATCAAATGGACGGCTCAGATCATCCTATGGTCTGGACGGTACACTTCATTTTCAAAAATATAGGTGTGGCCTAAATTGGTACGAACCACACCATAGGATGATCCAAACCGTGGACGGCTTGGATCATCCTATGTTGTGGACGGTACTCTTCAATTTGAAAAATATCGGTGGGGCCTACGATTGGGCCTTAATGTTAGTGTACGACCAACTCCATAGTCTTATCCAAACCATGGACGGCTTGGATCATCCTATGTTGTGGACGGGCCTTAATGTTACTGTACGACCACAGGATGATCCAAACCATTTATTTGATGGGCCAACCCTTTTGGGGGCACAACCCATTTATGTTATGGCCCATCAAATGGACGGCTCGGATCATCCTATGGTCTGGACGGTACACTTCATTTTCAAAAATATGGGTGGGGCCTAAATTGGGCCTTAATGTTACTATACGAACCACACCATATGATGATCCAAACCATGGATGAATTGGATCATCCTATGTTGTGGACGAGCCTTAATGTTACTTTACGACCAACTCCATAGAATGATCCAAACCATTCATTTGATGGGCCACAATGTAAATAGGTTGTGCCCCAAAAATCATTTCCATAGGATGATCACAACCCTACAATCTATAGAGGTTGCATAAGATGTAGTTTCTATTTAGATCGGATGGCTAGGATCAACCTATGGAAATGATATTTTAGGACGCAACCTATTTACGTTTATGGCCCATCAAATGGACGGTTTTGGATTATCCTATGGTGTGGTATGGGCGGGGCCTACGTTGTTCAAAGATGGGCCCACCATTCCACCAACGGTTTCTGTTGGGCCCACCAACTGTTCCTGTTGTGTGTGTGTGGAGAGAATAGACCTGGCAAAAAGTGACCCGGACCCGCGGGTCCACCCGGCCCGCCTGTAAATTCCGGGTCCGGGTCACCAATCTGTGACCCATTTAAAATTGACCCGCGGGTCCACCCGGCCCGTCAAAACTGGGCCGGGCCGGGTGGACCGCGGGTGCCCGTAGAGAATTACAAAAGTTTTATTTTGGCTTTTTTTTCCGTAATTGTCATATTTTTCTAATTTTCTTTGTAGTGTTTTTGGTAATTGTCATATTTTAAAACATTCTTTTGTATTTTATTTGGTAATTTTTCTACTTTGCTTCCTTTTTCAGCAATTTTTCATTTAAAACTTAGTAACCCTATTGTTAGGCCTAAAATCGGTAACAGATACGGCAATAACGTAAGAGCTGAACTGGAGGATCCGAGGAGCCGAAGTGAAGGAGCTAAGTCCTGCGGAACCGGAGTGAATGAACTGAGTCCTACACAAGAGCAAATGAGGTCAGAAGACCAACCCGGAGTCGTTACTCCGGACAGGCCCTTCGACACTCAAGTCAGTATGAGCAGGAGTGCAGAGCTTGTTTTTTAAGAGTGGTGGGTGAGAAGTTATTACCCTCGATTCTGAGCCCTGGAAGGCCTTTTATAGAGGGAAACCTGGGGTGGTTGGATTACCTACCCCAGGACAGGTGTCGACCTGTTATAGGTTTAAATTTACCTACTATTCAGGAAATTACCAGATTGCCCTTGTGCAACAGTTGGGCCTGTGGTGGGCCATCTCGGGGCCACGTGTCGACAGCTAACTGGCTGCTGTTTTTTATACCCCATCACCTATGATTATTATAAATTGCTATTATTTATTATTTTATTGCTAGCCACCTTTGGGGCAACTCGTACTTCTGTCGGATCTTTGCAGCAAAGGATGTGGACAAGCCGAAAAGTAGACTCGGGGAAGGTGGCTAGCGAACCCCTATTAAAAAAAAAATCTTAAAAATAATATGTCATAAATCAGGGCGACCCGCAGGTTGGCCCGGCCCGTACGGTCCGGGTCCAAGCATAGTGACCCGTAAAATTTTCCGGGTCATTTTGACCTGGCCCGTTTGACCCGGACCCGTACGGGCCGGGTCAAACCCGGCCTGGCCCGCCCGTTTGCCAGGTCTAGGAGAGAGAGAGGTCAAATCGTGGGAAAGTGACATATACGTTAAATCCTAACGTTTAACGTTAGCCAGTAAGGGTGGGGGGCGGAAATATCAGCGCCCTTTTAGCGTGGTGAAGTCTGACCTCATCATGACCTCGATCCAGCTATAGCCACTACTAGATGTTGGATAAGGGGCTGACGAGAACTATGAGATGGCGTGGGTGATAAAAGAGAGAAAATAAAAAGAAATTCCGTTGCCGGGACTTGAACCCGGGTCTCTCGGGTGAGAGCCGAGTATCCTAACCAACTAGACTACAACGGATTTTTGACCTAAATGTAAGTTTTATATATACTCATGTAGTGAACACCATATTTTTTTGGATAGGTGTAGTGAACAAGTTTCATGCCTATTTGGATGATCTAACTCATTCAATTGTTGTCTCCTCTTTAGATAGGTCATAGGTTGTAGCCAACAATATTCTCATAAGATGATCCTAAAACTAGGGGTGCAAGTCGGGTTGAGTTTGGGTTGACGTCATAAAAACTCGGCATGTTATTATTATTATTATTTTTTACCATTTTTCCTTTTTTTTAGATCGTAATCCTAAAGGGGAAAGATATCACCATAACCGGGTCAACCCGACCCGAATTGGGAAATCAGGCCAGGTTTATGTTGAGATATTAATTTTTCTGGCTGGGTCGGGTTAGCCTTCATCAGGTCGACGGTTTAGAGTTTCGGATTGGGTTTGGGCTGGCTTCAACCCAACCCAACCCGACCCGAGTTGCACCCCTATCCTAAACCATCTATTCGAAGAGGTTTCTATAATGTCACATTTTCAACTTTACCAGCTATCCATTTTACATCAAATAAATCAAAGGAAAACACTTCTAAAATGGGATCCCTTCTATAAAATAAAGCCGTGGCAATCTTTAGCATTAGTCGAGATACATGTCTCACCTTTGTTTTGTTTTATGCGCATGTGTCACGATAATAAATCCCCGTTTTGCTAGCAACCCTCTAAATTAAACATTTAGGATCATGCTACATTAAAGATTTTTGGGGCATGGCCTATCTATGGCACAAGACCAAAATATGGATGGTTTAAATTTTCTAAATAGGTAGGCCATTTTGTTCTTTTTACTTGTATGTATGACCACCACATAATTTCTCACTAATTACTCTGCACAAAAATAATATTTTTTATTTATAAAATTTTAATTATCAAAAAATTTCTTCTATCATAGCATCTTTTCTTAAACAAAAACTGAAACTTTTCCGAAACACATACAGGATAAAATGTCAAATGAAAAGTATTCATGAACAAGGATGGTGATCGGTCAAGTCGTATCCCTCATTAGATATTTGTATTTCCTTTTACGACCACCATGGTCGGTTTGCTTGTATGTTGTTGGCTTCTTTAATAAATTTTCCACCAATAAAAAAAAAAATATGGTGAAGGCCAACTAAAGTATTGCATATGAAAAATTCATTTGATCAACTAGTTAGGTTAATCCCACATTTATAGTGAGACCCACCAATGAACAATTATTTACCCTATTAAATGAAAACAATATATGGTGGCACAAATGCATTCATTTAAACCATTCATTTATTGGTCCATGTGGTAGATAGGTCCCGTTCCAAACACTCTTTTAAAAAACACATGTCACTACTCTAGTTTGCAATGCTTTTCTCAAGTGAGTGAAGTGAGGGCCCTCAGGAGAGAGGGACCGAAACTGAACGACTAAACCGAGAGGGCGAAGGAAGTCGGAAACAAACCTCTCCCTGTTAGAGTGCTTCCGTCCGGAGCAGTGAAGTGAGGGCCCACGGACCGAACTGAACGATTATGGCGTTTCCGGAGTATAAAGAAAACCTCTTCCTAAGCCCGGAGCAGTGAAGTGAGGTTCCTCGGGGAGGGACCGAATGCAACGACACTGGCGGTTCCGGAGTATAAAGAAAATCCCTGTGTTAGGGTTTTTAGATTAGGGTTTAATAAATACAATAATTTGGATTAACCAAATTATTGTATTTATTAACACTTTCACTACGAAATATCAAAGTGAGTGAAGTTAGGGGACCTAACTGAACGACTAATCTTGTTTGCACGTGCTGTTTTAGATGAGATGAGAGTTCCTTGGTCTTTCTGAAAGTGATGAACAATTGGATCTCATTCCTCTCTTTCCTAATGAACTAAAGAGCTATATGAGCTATTGAGCTACTAATGAGCTAAAGAGCTTCCTATTCCTTTATAGGAGTGGAGTGAGGTTCCTCGTTAGAGGGACTGAACGGAACGCTTCTAAGAAGATATAAGTCGTCCTATTCCTATTAGTAGAGTATAGTCCTTTCTTCCTTTGAGAAAGATCCTATGAGTCACCCCTCAAGTAAGTGAAAGATCTCACTCTACACTAATGCTTCTATTCTACAACCTTATAGCCCGTGACACTCAACACAATGAAGCTTTACTATGCCTTAACTCCCCCCGAGGGCTGCCGAAGTTATGATGTTCTCCCCCGGTATCCCATAAATAGAGAATTAATTCCCCAATTTATAGGACTTGATACCGTACAGAGCCACTAGGTATTCTCTACCTACCCACCTGTGTCGGTTTCGGGTACAGGTACCTTTTTGTTGAAGGTCGTTCGAGCTTTTCCTGAGAGTATGGCATGGGTTACTTCAGCGCCGTAGCGCCTGGTACTCGGACATTGGCTCGAGGCATTTTCTCTACCCCTTCTTACCCGGCCCTGACTCGGTGCCTAAGGACACGGTCTAATAGATCGTTGTATCGAGTAGTTGGATCATAGTCTCTTACCACAAAAATGGATGCATGTGCAGCTTCTCCGTAGGCTATGATTCTAATTGCTTTATGAGGAATGCTAAACTCACAAGAGCCCTTGGAGAAAACCCACTTCCCTGGAGACCAACAAATAAATGGCTCAATAGGTGAACTCTCTCTACTTCATATTCCAAGTGCAGTCACCATATTAGAACTCTTACTAATTAGAATAGCCAATTGTAATTAGAGGAAGTCTAGACTGAAGGGAGCCCTTGCAAAAAAGAGGTGAAAGGGCTCTCCTATTGGCTGCACATCACCATATGCATTAATGATGGCTGAAAAGTCAAACATGATGGTGATGTGCAGCCAATGGGGGAGCCCTTTCACCTCTTTTTTGCAAGGGCTCCCTTCAGTCTAGACTTCCTCTTGTAATTAATAATAATTTATTACAACCTCGTGGTAGGCCCGATGGATTATTACAACAAAAATGATAATACCACCTCCCATATGAACCCTCTCGTCCTTATTAAGTAAACAAACATTATTTTAATGTAAGGGAAATTCCAATCTTCAGCACTTGACCTGTTACGAACCCGAATCGGTTCGCAACTGATTTGATCTTCTTAGAGGGAAGATCAGCCTTTTGACCCACTTCGAGGGAAGGGTCCTTCCTCCTTTAATGTGCAAAAAGCCAAAAACACAATTTGGGGATAAATTTCTTTATTCCTCAAGAAAGGCTGCTTACAAGTTATTTGTAGAAAATACATAATCTAGATAATCCTTATCTTTAAAACTCCTACACATCACAAACAACTACAGAGCAAATCCAACAAACTAAAAAAATCTAAACTAATTTATTCCAGCCCAAATGAGACCCACAGAGGCACGTAACATGACCCCACATCAAATACTTCACTTTCTATAAAGAAGTACAGTATATATATGAAAAAAGAGAGTAATAGCTCTAGTCCAATAGAAAGTGGTTGATAGTATTGCCTAGTGTTTTGAAGACGAGGTAGTATGTTTTCTCTGTGGGATGAATCGAATCCCAAAACACGTACTTGGATGCGTCTGGACAAACAAGGGATGTGGGATTACATAAGAAAGATGCCTCAAACAGCCCTGTTCCACAACACCCATCCACCGAATCCTCAAAACCTGCCAAAATTTTGGTTCAAATACTCTCAGATTTTGATTGGTTTTCAGTATATTCACATACTTTCTATTTCTGTATATAACTAAGGGGAATGCTAAACTGAAGGGGGCCGTTGCAAATTAAATTCAGTAGCAAGGTGGCCCATTGGATCCATGTTGTCATAGTGCTCAATTCTAAATCCATTGGATTTCAAAATGGTTTAGATCCCTCAATAATGTGGGTTTTGAATAATTTAACTGTTGAAATAGAAATGGTTAAATAACACCAGCAGTCACCCCTCACCCCTTGAGCTTCTGTATTAATTGGTTCTTTCACATGATATAAAAAAACCCAACAAATCCTTAATATTAAAGATTCACTTGTGACCACGGTTTAAAATTTCAGTTTCGGTAACCGTTTCGGACCCCACTGAAAACCAAAATTTCGGTCCGAAATTTGGTAATTTGGTTCGAAATTTCGGAACGAATTTTTGAAATTTCAGACCAAAATTCCAAAATTTCGGCCGAAATTTTGTAACACTTTTTTTTTGAAATGGCAAGATGAATTCATTAAAAAGGAAGGGGACCGAGGTGGGCCTCAACCAAAATTACAAGAAAATAAAACAACAATAACAAGAAGAAAGACAAATCTCAGGGAGGGAGGAAGTCAAACCACTCCAACTCCAACTCCAACCTCCTAACCCCACTTCTAGCCAAGGAGTCCGCCTCCCCATTAGCAGATCGCCGAACATGATTGAAAACAATAGATGAGCCTGCAATTAAATCATCTATTTCATCAAAAATAGAAGAAAATCTCCAAGGAGGCGACACCAACCCTTTCAACCATTTAATCACATTCAAAGAATCTCCCTCCACAATAGTGGTATCCATGCTATCTCTCTCAAGCCTTTTTATGCCATGATAAACCGCCCTCACCTCGGCCTCCTAGGCATCACAAACTCCAAGAGGGCCGGCAAAAGCCCATATAACTTCACCACAAGCATCCCGACACAACCCACCAACACCGGCCGGGCCCGGGTTCCCAATACTCGACCCATCAAAGTTAATTTTGAATATTTCAATAGGCGGAGCCTCCCATCTCTGAACAATCGGATGTCGGCTCTTCCTACTAAAGCAAACAATCCTCCAACCCTCCCATAAGTCAAAGGCCGATACAAAACGGAAAGCCGGTAAACTTCTCGCCCATGAAATAGTGAGCGCAATAATTTTCATATATATCCAATACGGAGATTTTGCAACTCCTTCAAAGACACGGGAGTTTCTCTCTTTCCATATCACCCACCATGTTGCAAGAAGACACAAATTCCACAATACTTTGCCCTTCTTCTTCCATGGCACAAAGGTCCAAAGAAGAATCAACTCTGGAATAGAAAATGAAAAAATCCAACATATGCCAAATCTCAGAAATATCAAACTCCATACCTGACGCGTAAAGGAGCAATGCATGAAGAGATGATCCACAGATTCACCATCTTTCAAGCAGAGGGGGCAATGGTCAACAAGCATCATACCGCGCTTCCGGAGGAAGTTAATCGTTTGAATCCGATCACGACATACCGCCCATCCGAAGAAACCAACTCTAGGCGGGCAATGAAATTTCCATACCTCGGCTGAAATGGAGGATACACTGCAAGGCAACAAGCTAAAATAGAAAGATTTGACAGAGAAAAAACCAGACGATTCCGCAGTCCATACTCTTTTATCCATACCGCTTCTCTTAATGTAGCAACCATCTAAAAGCTTAAGAAATTGGGCAACCGACTCTAGCTCCCGATCAAAGAAGTTCCTTCTAAACCTAGGGGACCAAACTAAACTACCCCCTTCTCGAGCAAAGCATTCAGAAACAAAACTCTCTTTCTCAGCGGCTACACGATATAAATTTGGGAATAAACTCATAAGAGGCTCATCAGCACACCACACATCCCTCCAAAATTTTATTCGATCCCCCGAATACACTCTAAATCTAATCCTCAAAAGAAAAGCAAATGACATTTTCAAAATGTCACGCCAAACAGTCAGACCTTGTTTCTTGTAATGGTTTTTAGATTCCCACTTTCCCGGCTTGCACCCATATTTACTCCCAATTACCCTAACCCACAACTGAGAATTTTCCTCCCCGAACCTCCATAACCATTTTCCTAACAAGGCATGATTAAATTCTTTCACTCTCCTAATACCCAAACCACCATTCTTAACAGGTAAGCACACACTCTTCCAACTGACCAAAGAAATACCCTTTTTCCTTTCATTGCCTCCCCATAAAAATCTACGTTGGATTTGTTCAATACGCGATACAACACTGACCGGGCATTTAAACAAAGACAAAAAATATATGGGAATATTGGCCAACACCGCCTTAACCAACACAAGCCTTCCCCCTCTAGAAACAAGATTTCTTTTCCATGATTCCAACCTCCTTTCAATTCTCTCTACAACAGGATCCCACAAAGATTTTTTTGGTCTCCCCACCCCCAATGGGAGACCCAGGTATGAGGAAGGCAATTGAGCAAGCTGACAACCCAGAGTCTTAGCCAATTCAAGCGCCTCATCCTGCGGGATGTTTAGGGTATATAATCTAGATTTATGAAAATTGGATCTCTGCCCCGTAATCAACTCATAACATCTAAGGGAAGATTTTAAATTCATCGCTTGGATCATATTTCGTTCACAAAACAGGAGCGTATCATCAGCAAATTGAAGATGAGACACTTCTACCTGCTGGCTTCCAATCTTAAAACCATTGAATAAGCCCAACCCACTCCCTTTAATCATCAATCTGCTAAGAGTCTCCGCCACGATGACAAAAAGAAAAGGGGATAAGGGGTCACCCTGCCTAAGTCCTCGAGATGACTTAAAAAATCCTTTAGGGGACCCATTAATCAGAATGGAAAACCAAGCCAAAGAGACACAACCCCTCATCCATTCTCTCCATTTACTTCCAAACCCCATTCTTCCAAGCAAGTAATCTAAGCAATCCCATTCCACCCTATCATAAGCCTTCTCCATATCCAATTTGCACATAAAACCTCCCATGCCATTTCTAAGATAAAAGTCAATGGCCTCATTCGCAACTAATGAGCAGTCAAGAATCTGCCTATTAGCCACAAAAGCACTTTGGCAATCTGAGATAATGGAGGGAAGCACCATCTTTAACCGATCCGCTAGAACCTTTGCCAAAACTTTGTATAAACATCCCACTAAGCTTATTGGACGGTACTCCGAAATTTTAGAGGCACCAGGAACCTTAGGGATAAGGGTAATGAAAGTAGCCCCAGTGCCTTTATCCAAAGCCAACCCATGATAGAACTCCTCAAAAAATTTCAGGATATCCCCTTTTACATACGACCAACAGGATTGGAAAAAAGCTAAACAAAAACCATCAGGACCAGGGGCCTTATCCTTGCTAATAGAGAAAACACATTTTTCAACCTCCTCTTCTTCAAAGGGTCTCTCTAATGCAACCCTCTGAGCCATACTCAGCCCACTAAACTCCAGATCTTCTGGAAGTGGTCTCATGATACCCTCAGACGAGTACAGGGACGTATAAAAATCCAAGATCACTCTAGTAACCTCATCCTTCCCTGACACTCTGATTCCATTGTCAACCAAAGACTCGATCCTATTTCTCCGTCTTCTGGCACTGGCCATAGCATGAAAATAAACTGTATTTTTGTCCCCCTCCTTTAACCATCTCACTCTCGACTTCTGCCTCCACGAAATTTTGTAACACTTAAAAAAATAAATAAATAATGGCATTTAACCGAAATTTCGGACCGTGATCCGAAATTCGATAAATGGCGAAAAATGAAATTTTGGTTTCGGTCCCCACTGAAATTTTAGTCAGAAATTTCGGATTTCGGTCGAAATTTAAAACCATGCTTGTGACTTACCGACCTTACTATGAGGCAATAACTTTGATATCATAGGGAACAACCAATTAGTACAAAAGCTTAAGCGGATACGGTTGGTGTTATTTAATCATTTACACTTGAACATTAACATGAATGAGAATGAGACTTACCGAATTTGCCTGGATGTAGCATCATATCAAGTAGGGGATTGTAAATATCGACGTAGACGATTCTACCCCTGCCATCTGGGAAGAAGGTCTCTTGCATGGATACCAACTTGTTTTGCAGCTGTCGATTATAATCTACGGCTACGTAATTGAACGTGTCGAAGCAACCTCGATTTTGAAATCCGTAATGGGGATTGGCTGTTATAACGATGGGTAGGCACCCGATTGGAGGGAGACCCGCCACCAAAATCCTACGAGCTCCTAGATCCTTCAGATCCTGTTTCATGACATTTATTCACCATTCTAAGGGTATTTTGGTCATATTATTTTTTCAAGTTATCCAATATTTCTGGCTGGTGTTTGGATCTAGGGAAAAATCCCATGGAAAGAATTTCGATGAAACAAAAAAAATGGAGTAAAATTATGGGGAAAAGGCTGCAAGCGTTTTCACTTTCCTTTCCACCCAAGTGGAGGCAACCAAACAGAGCCAGTGGTGAAAAGTAACGGAAAATGATACGCTCTCAAGCCTTTAATTTGACAGATCATGAGAATCTTAACCTCGACCCATTGTATCGTACAAAAAAGATTGACTCTGGTTGTATCATCTCCACAAGCGGAATTTAAACCGTCTTGTTTTGGTAGCTACACGCCTACACCCACCTATTTACACTTCATTTATTATGGGATGCTACGGCTGTTTAGGAGTTGAAGCAGCCCACTACAGAAAGCAAAAAATAAATGAAGAGGGGGTTTAAATTATACTGAGATTTTATATGGTGTGTGTGAGTGCATGAACTTCTGTATTTATTTTTTCAAAAAATTCAAAGGGGCCCACTTTATAGTGTGATCCAAACCGTTCATTTGTTGTACCATGATAAAGTACAATGGGCCCACATTATTTTGGTGATCCAAAGAATTCATTTGATTGGCCCTCACATAGATAGGGTGTCCACCAAAAATCAGCTCCATAGGATCATCCCAACCCTACGATTTGTGGAGGAAAAAATGAACGTGTAAAAATTTGTCCATTTTTGCCTCCACAGTTTGAAGGGTTGGGATGATCCTATGGAGCTGATTTTTGGTGGACACCCTATTTATGTGAGGGCCAATCAAATGAATGGTTTGGATCACCAAAACAATGTGGGCCCATTGTATTTTAAGCCGGCAGTGTAGCTAAGTTAGCTACACCGGCGGTGTAGCTTCACTTTCCTCATATATATATATATATATATATATATATATATATATAAAATCTTGTATATACTAAATACCACTTGCAAGGCCATATTCTTCTCGCCGAGAAATTATATGATGAAGGGCCATATAAACACGTACTCATCATCCCATCCATGATATTTTATCATATATCAAGGGTGGTACTTCCATCGTACCACTTTTAGGTGTTTATATCATATAATTTCTCTGTTCTTGTCATATACACCTAGCTAAGTTGTATAACGTACCCAAGTTAGAAACAAACCTGGAGAAATTCTCCGAGTTTCTGTAGTAGAAGGAGCTGGTATTCTTGAACTGTGTATTTCTTCCGTTGTTCCGGGAGAGTAAAGTAGTTGACAATGAAATCGTTGGTTCCGGCACTGATGAGGAATCCGGCCTCTCCAATAAGTTCCTCTGTTCCCGTCTTTCCGATCATAAGCTGCATTCTCCTTAAGTAGTCTCTGAAGTAGTCGACTTGCTTCGGTATTTCCATCACCATCTGTAATCCAACAAACGCACCAGTGAAATTTCAATATATCGTTTTGAAAAGAGAATATAAGGTCGGCAAGATATATTCTAAAACTTGATGTATATATCGAGGAAGAGATAGAGAGCAAGAAAGCTTAGCCAAAAGATGAAAGACCACTGGGATCACTAGGGAATAAAATTCCAATGAGTATGGGGACTGAGTCTAGAGTTTACGTGTATTCTCTCTTGTTTTGAGTTTTGATACCAAGGGTATCATGCCCTTGGTTGTTCTGCCCTTTTTTCAGACATTGTTCTAAAGATTGGGGAGTGGTCTTATTTCTTTTATTGATTCATCTTTCCTTAATCAGCATATATGCTGGTAGGGATCCGCCTAATCCCAGCTTACCGATAAAAAAAAAAAGAATCATATATCCTCCTAGTAACAAAAATAAGATATCTGAACCCCTTTGTTTTAGTAATGACACACTTTCCTATCATTATTTTCAAACTAATTACTATTATAATTCTCAAAAGAAAAAAAAAGTTGTTGTACCAATAGGAAAAATGTCTAAGAAAGAGAGGAGTGCCATTATAAGAAGACAATGACATGCCATACGTAGGAAAAGTCGTTATAATCTAGTCAAATTGGAAAAATGTCTAAGAAATGGAAGGGTGTCATTATCAAAACAAGTGAGTGAGGACATCACTTACTCTACGCAGGAAAACTCGTTATAATGTTTCTAGTTAAACAATATATGCGACACAGCTTCACGTTGGTAGAAGGGCAAAAGCCCATTAACATTGAAAATCGACGGTTAAGATTAATCTATATGTGAGTCTTATGCAGAGTAGATTTCTGCGAGGGCCGATTTGACAGCTTGCCTGGCCTCTGATGAAGCAGATTTCGGGAAATTAAGGATCACTGGTGCTCACTAAAATTATTATTAAACATGGGCGATTCTTAAAAATGCTTGCGAAAGAGACCCCAATAAGCTTACGACATTCCCAACTTGTGAATTGTGATGTACTATGGGTCAAACTTCTTTTGAATGGAGAATTCTCACAAGTGTAGGACCCACTTGGTGATGTAGTAGGCCTGGCACCACAACAAATGGAGGTATATAACAGTTCGTGCACTACGCCGTGAATAAGGGAGATGATATTTTCACCCCCTGCATTACGTGCACACACCCCTCAGCCTGATTTTACGTGAAAAGTGGGCAACTTTATGTCAAATCACGTTAAAAGGGGGTGTGCAAATACTGCCGCGGGGGGGGGGAAGGAATATCATCTACTTTGTTTTTGTAAAACTTCCTCACCTAAATACAAGTCTAGATCCGCTCAGATTTTGATTAGAGAACGGCTTAGATCCGACCTTGCTATTTGAATCCAAATGCATTATATGCTTCTCTCTAATGCAATGGGTAAATTTACATAATAAAAAAAAATCTCATTTCTTAAATATCTTCATAATTTATAATGGGAAATGATACCATCACAACCACGTTTTAACATTTGCACAAACCCAGCTAGTCTTTTTCTGTTTTAATCGGCTCCTGACAGCTTTTTGGGAAATGCAATAATCGTTTGACAGCTCTTTAAATAATAAAAGACAAGATAGGTTAGTGAAAATATCAAAATATGGTTGTGCTGAAATCATTCCCCTATATATTAATCCATATAAAACATGTGAAGTTATTTTTTGTAATTTGTCGGACCTTAATTGGATTTGGACATGTCTGCAAATCTTGAATAAAGATCCAAAATCTTTCGGGTGATCCTTAGTTGAATCCTAAAATGTGGATTCCTGTCAGATTAAAATTAGTGTCTAAATCCATTTTAATGGGATCGAATTTTGAGAATCTAGAGAGAGAGAGAGAGAGAGAGGAGAGAAAGATACACTTATTTTGGGTGTAAGTGGGTCATATCCGGATCCTGCAGAGGCAAAACTAACGCCAGTGGTCAGCTCCTTGAAGCTAAGTCCAGTGTCCAAGTAAGGTGGTATCTCATCTTTGAGACCCAAGTAAGAAGCTGCAATATTCACAAACTCTATTCATCAAACATCACCCACATTTTAGCTCAAAATTCTACAAAAAACACTTTCCATGGAAAACAACAAAAGGATTTACCTACGAAATCCGTGACAAGCCTTCCATTACAAAACCTTCCTGTTGGTTGTTGCTTTGAATAATCCCTTCCATAGGGTGGGAAATTGCTCTTGAATAATGTTGTGAGATAGTTATTATTTCCTGGGTCGACCGTAGAATCTCCAAAAACAAACAATGCAGAGATGTTGAATCCCTTCTTGTTGAGGCTCTTCTTGTTGAGGCTCTTATATTGAGCTTCAGCAATGGAGGGTAATAATGGTAACAAGAAGAGAAGAAAAGGTAGAGAGTTTGTGTAAGAAGAACGTTCCATGGCCATGGATAGCACCTTGATTGACAGAAGATCGAGTTGGACTCCTTTAAGAGCTTCTTTTATTTCCTTGTCTACTTATATTGAAGACCGCTCGGTGTAAATACCCTCAATTGGTATGTTATGTACTTTTTTTTTTTTTTTAACTTCTTAACGGAGAAGTCCGCTTCTTTTTCTGGGTCAGCTAGGGTTTGGGGACCTAGTTTTTATCTGCCATGATTTACACTGAAAAACTCGGTGTTTTACCACATCTAATTTCATTATCAATACGATTGCGCATTTATTTGGTGGGTCCAAGTGATGAGATATCTCTTGGATGGACCATATTCCTAAAAACCCAAAGATTGTACTAATCGTTTGATCAAATGTTGTTTACTTTTGGATGATTAGGAGGGGTTTGAAATGTAATTCCACAATAAATAAGATGGGTTGCTAAATGTGAAACAACCAATTCCTCCAAAAGCGTTGGTGTTATTTATACTTTAACATTCCCCCTCACACGTGGCACCTCTTTTTTGGGTTGGTGCCATGTTAGAGTCAAAAGAAATAAATAAAAGAGAGAGCATCGCTTAAGATGGTTTGGGCATATCTAACGTAGGCCTTTGGATGGTCCAGTGAGAAAAAGTGACTCGTGCCAAGTTGATAGAGTAAAAAGAGGTAGGGCAAACCGAAAACAACTTGGGTAGAAACAGTGAGAAAAGACTTGAGGGCTGGGAACATAATAGAGAACATGACATTGGATAGGAAGAAAATGATCCATGTAGACGAACCCAGCTAGTGTTAGGATTAGACTTAATCAATTTGAGTCGGATAGATCATTTTATTTTTTTCATGAAAATTTTCTAAAGGATTAATTAGCCAACCCCAACTAGATTGCGACAAAGGCTTAGTTGGGTTGAGTTGAGTCGTAGAGGATGTAAATAAAAAAAAAAACCCAATCAAGAGAGAAGAATTAGGAATGGATTGATATGAGTAACCTGCCCGAACTGACATCAATCCTTTCATTAACTAGCCTCACAGATGAAGTAAATGTTGGAAATGCCACTGGGAGCTTGTTCCGTAAAAGTAGGCTACTGTCAAAGTCACAAAAAAGTGTCTTTTATTTATGAGTAGAGTACCGGAAGATTCCAATATCAACCAAGTAAGTGGAATTTCTATTTTTTTTTGTGTGCTTATTTGACCCGCATCCCTTCTAACTTACCCCCACACAAAAAGAAAAATTAAATCACTTGTCAAATGACTTGTGCTCTCCCGAAAGTGTATCCTTTTCAATCGAGAGGAAATGATAACTAGTATTCAATCGTTCTCTGGCATGACAAAAGCAAATCTCAGCTCTTTCTAACTATCATCTCTCCCATGTTGCTTGAGAAATTTAGTTGCAAACCCAAATTGGTTCGCAACGGTTTTGATCTTCTTAGAGGGAAGGATCAGCCTCTTGATCCACTTTGAGGGAATGATCAATCCTCCTTCGTACACAAAACACACGTTCTAGAATAAGTTTCTTCATTGCTTTCCAAAAGACTGAGCACATGTTATTGAAAGAAATACCATAATCTGGATAACCCTTATATCTAAGAGTCCTACTCAACCTAAACAACTAAGAAAGCAATCTAAAAATAACTACCAAATCAGAACTAATTTATTCCAATCCAAGTGGGACCCATAAGCACACAACAAATTGTCTTTTTTGGTAGGCAAGCTGGGATCGAACCTCCAACCTCGAGGTTGAATAACAAAGCCTTGAACATTGAGCTGCTTGAGAGAAATTGTGGTAGAATAGGAACCCCAACAATTTTTAAAGGGCCAAGATAAAAAAAAGTCGAGAGTAAGATCAAAAGTTTTTTTTTTTTTGATCGGTAAGCTGGGGTTAGGTGGACCCCTGCCAGTATATTAATTAAAGAAAGATATTACAATGAAAGAAACAAGACCACTCCCTAATCCTGAGAACAATGACTAAGGAGGGGGAAACAACAAAGATAATAATACCCTTGATAACAAAACAAGAAAAGGAATAGAGAAAACATGTGAAATCATGTGAAATCTAGAGCCGGTCCTCATGATTAAGGCACTAATGATCCAATGCGTCTTTCATCTTCTGGCTAAAATACCTTGGTCTCTGGCTTTTCCTCAGCTTCTGAACCTTAGAAGATTTAGTTTTCCTTTGATGGAGGGTTTCTTTTTTCTTCAGATAGGGGTGTTCTTCTTCATCAGCTTCCATTTCCGACTCTTCTTTGGAGGAGTACTCTGTTTCAGGCCTAATTGTCTCCTCCTTTCTATGACAAGGATCACTTTGTTCCTTCTCAAGCCTCGAATCGGCTGGGACTGACAAACCACCAGAGACATCATGATTATCCATGATGGGGGCTGGGGGTTGGGAGCTGTTTGGTCGGGGAGGAGGGTTAAATGGTTGAGGTTGGGTACCAGGTCCAGAAGAGGAAGGCTTAATTTGACTGGGGGTAATGGGGCTGCCGTTTGAATTTTGTGAAGGGGTTTGGGCCATGGTTGGGGATGTAGTAAGAGAAGGGTCTTGGGCCTGACTGGAGTAGAGGGGGTTTTCTTTGGGAGGTTGGATCTCTGAGGATTGAGAGCTGGGGTCTTTCTCTGAATAGGATGGGTTCTCATCAGATTCCATTGAAACCAAAATGTCAAATGGGTTCTTAATTTGGATATCAATAGCTGGGGGGGTTTTCTTTTCTTCTTGGGAGGGTGCAACCGAACTATTGTTTGCCTGTCAGATCGGGGTTTAAAAGTATTCCTTGGAATCAGCTCGATGAGCAGTATAAGGGACCTAGGCAATAGATTCTATGCAGCTTAGAGACAATCATAGTAAAAAGACCATTTTGATGGTCAAATTTCAATTTAATGAAATTTTATCCTATTAGTAAGTTTTTTAGGGAAATGATAAATGCGCCCCTTTTCATCGTATGAGACACCCAATTGCAGTGTACGTGGCCATCAAATCTGTTGAATCATTCTGACGTGAATCTGCAGTCATTGATACACTGCCGCTAGGTGTCCCAAATGATGAAAAGGGGTGCATTTATCATTTCCCGTTTTTTATCTGAGTTAATTTGGTGAATTTTGAGTAGGGTTTTATATAGGGGATCATTTAAGTGAATTAAGGCAAATTTAGGAGTTCAAATTGAAGAGTTTTTATATGATGCCCCACCGTCAAAATGACAAGGGCTAGGTGGTTTGCATCATATAAATTCTCTAAATTGAATTAAAAGTTTCTTCTATCTGGGCAATCTTACTATTTCTCATAAGCTAGGGTTTTGGGAATCACGAGTCCATAAATAAGGAATTGTGAAATTCACCAATTCAATAATACTGAGGCTTCGTTTCAGAGTTTTTTCAAAAACTTCCGTGTGATTTTATCTTTTTGCTGAGGTTGAAGACAAAAGTAATCTTCTTCTTTATCTCTTTGCGTTTGTTGCTTCACATGAGAAACTTAACTTGGCGCCACATGAGAAACTTAACATGGGCCCAACCAATGATCTCACCATGATTTCATGCATATGAAGGATGAAATAACATGAAATTACTTCCATTTGGACATTTTCACCTTTCAACTAGCTAGGGGTTTTTATAAGATTTATCATGTTACGGTCCTTAGCAGAGGCTTGCCTAGGTATGGGACAGGTTTGAAGGGCCTAGCCTAAAGTGTTTCATCAACTCTGGATTTTTTGGCGTATTGGTAAGGTAACTAACACATCCATAAATCATTTACTATTTGGCCTTGCTATGGATAGACCATGCATCAAAATCCATTCCCATTGGATCACAGAGGGCCAGATCGTCTAATATTGGGAGTGCCATGCATAGCACGGCTTAGCAAATAAATGGTTTGGATCATTAAAAGAGTGGGCCTATGTGTAAAGTCACTCGTATTTTTTCTTACAAAAATATGTGGCTAGTGATATTTACGCCCCTTTTGATCACTAGGGACACCCAGCGCCAGTGTACGTGGCATGAAGTTAAGGAAGTAGGAGAGAGGTTAGGGTGTAATAGAGTCAATAATAATATGAAGCCTTTTTCTGACTTTATAGCAGCCAATGAGTTGGTGGATCTTCCTTTGGGTGGTGCCTCCTTTACTTGGGTTAGAGGTCAGAGTAGAAGTAGGCTGGATAGATTCTTGATTTCTGGGGAGTGGTTGGAAATTGTTCCGGAGGTCTTTCAGAAAGCGCTTCCTCATTTGGTGTCTGATCACTGTCCCATTCTATTAGATCCTAGAATGGAATCGTGGGGTCTTTCTCCTTTTAGATTTGAGATAACTTGGTTGGAGTCTCACCAGATGGAGGAGAGATTAGGGGGGTGGTGGTCTTGCTGACTTAGTTATTGGTAATAAATTGAGATATGTCACCGACTGGATTCTTCTGACGTCAAGTACATTAGCCCAGCCCCTCTTTAGTCATTGATACACTGCTACTTGGTGTTCCTAGTAATCAAAAGGGGCGTAAATATCACTTCCCAAATATGCACATGCATCATATAAAAACTAGAGTGCAATTTGGATCGGGTCGGTTTGAGGTTTTGTTCATAAATGAATTGGAATTAAACCGAACCCCCACCCAATTTTATGGTAAAAGCTTAACTCAAATTCCTAAAGATCGACCAAGTTGCACCCTAATAAAAAACCTCCAACCAAAGAGTTTGAATGTGGATCATTGCTTATTTTTGGTTTGCCGTAAATTTACCAGACGTTGATCGAACAATTGGGGCTATCTGATAAGTAGTGTCATTCCTCGATAATCTCCACGGTAGGGCTTGCCGAATGAAGGGTCCGGATAATGCTGATGTAATGTGGGTGGGCATGGATATCCAACAGACCCTTAAATCAGTTTCAATCATTTCTTACTCCGACCTAAACAACCATCTTAATCTTAGGAGAGAATCCAAAGCAAATGCAGCTGCAAATTCCAAGGCTCTGCAACTTCAAAGGGCCATATTCTCAAATTCAAGAAAAAGCCAAGGGCATTGTAATGTTTGACAATAAATACATTAAATCGGGTTGGCAGATTGAAGATGACCTATGCTAAGGAGAGACTCACCTACCGACATACATCGTTTTTGTATTTAAAAGATGATAGAAGAGTTGTGGTTGTGGCCTTTTTTACATGAACAGACTCCATAGATCGACGTGTCTTCAGGCCCACTATTTGAAGGAGTTGTTGCCTTTCACAACGTGGGATTTTTAAAAGACTCTCCATAGCAAACTACATGTATGTGCCATTCAATTCGGATATACCACATCTTTCTTTTTCTTCACCCACCTTTTTGTACGTTTGTTTCCAGGTCTTACTCGCAAGGAACGGTGAGTGAAATCAACTACCCCGAAGCTCTGGTGTATGCAATTACTGAATGACAGGACGGTTGCGGGGACCACCTGAAAACCTTTCTCGTCTTGCGGTGAAACTCGGGTCAGGTTCAACTGAAAAAAAGTTGGGTCAGGTTGAGTTCGGGTTGAGGGTTTGGGCAACCCAACCCGAGTGAAGCCCGTCATTTTTTATGATTTTTTATTTTATTTTATAAGCTTAAAAACTCGGGTCAGGTTAGGTTGGAAAAATGGGTTCCTCAGGTTGGAAATCGGGTCACGTCGGGTTCGGGTCTGGAAAATGGGTTCCTCAGGTCAGTCGGGTCGGCCTCAACCCAGCCCAACCCGACCCGAGTTGCAGCCCTACGTAGCTGGTGATGGTCTTCACTCATAGAAGGTTGAGGTCTTTCAATTGTTAATTTTGCTTTCAATTTGGACAGGAAAGTTTTGGACACGGACTATTTGGAAAAAAAATTCCTATTCAACTGTTTGGTTACACTTGAAAAGGTTAACTTGAACACATTCACCATATAGGTGGTATGACAGAAGTACCACTGCTCTACATGCACATTCACCATATACAATCTCACCACAACGAAGCCGTTTCCCTCTAAACCGTGGCAAGGAAAACAAGTTATTATCCTCTTCGCCTTCCTGGCATTGGTGATTGATAGATAACTGCGTCTTGCCTACCACCTAGCAACTGAGACCAAGACCATTCATTAGTCAGACCCCAATATAACTCAAAACTTATCTCCATAAGATGATCCAAACTGTCAAGGGATGACATTGTATAGAAACATCTTCAGATTGGAGGGCTAGGGTCATCTTATGCAGATGATTTTTGGGACGCTGCCTATTTATGTTGGGGCCCAAACAAATGAATGGTTTGGATCTTCGAACAAGATAGGTCCTACTACTTCTTTTTTTTCAAGTGAAGCTATGCAGCAACTCCATTTATACACACAGCACACATGTATTGTGTGCAGAATGGTATATTCATGTCATCTTCATTATTATGGCGTTGAACTAAACACACTTGACCCTTCCAAGCCCCCAAATAGTAGCTTTTAATAACGGGCTCTATACATAGCTTGCATCACTGCCTTGTCAATCCAACAAAGTAGATAAACTAAAATATAAGGGCCGGGATTTAAGACCTGCATTGATTGAAAGCCACCAAAACATTCTCCCCTAGCACCTTTTCTTTGTTTCCTTGAACGAACGGACGCTAAGTCCTTCATATATACATCGAATTCAGAACATAACTACTACCCAAATATATATACAATATGATATCCATTGCTGCAAGAAGAAGGATCTCTCTCTCTCTGAATACTTGAGCAACAAGACAGTGATGGGGGAATGATATTTTTGTTTCTTATTTTTAATTATTCTTCTTAGCTGGATTAGTTGGTGAGGAACCCACCAAAAATGAAACTAGGGGTGTCAGTGGGACTCAAATCCCAGCTTTGGCCAAACAATGATAATTCAAATCTGAGTTCACTCAGATTACACCGTAAATTTTGGATCTGATTCGCTCTTGGGTCCAGACTTTTGAAATTCTTAAAAATATATCACTCTGGTGATCATAAGAATATAAAAAGATAAGTAAAGACACAAATGACCTACAAGGCTCGACTTGATCAATATATGTCATCAGATCAATACATGTCACCGATCCAGACCGTATAATTGATGTGTCACCTCTTGAAAGAGCCATGGTCCAAATTTTGATCAATGCATCATTTCAGGCCTGTCTCATTGCGCCCACCAACATAATTTTTGCAAACTACCTGCCATTTTTCTCTAAGAAAAAAAATTAAATTAACGACACATTATCTTCCTGTATCATTCTAAATATTCTCTAATTCCCCCCTTTCCCCCCTTTCCCCCAAGTTTCTTTATAACTTGAAATATTTTCAAGAGAATTCTACAACATGTAGACAAAACAGGTATTGTTTCCCTGTACCACTCTAATTTCCAAGACTAATAACAGAATAAAAGAGCCTAATGATTATTGTCTAGAATTTACAATCTCCCCCTCTTACAAGTTACAATAGGATATCACCCATAAAATGAAAACCAGCAATTAATATGACTCTGATGGAAGACTGAACAGTACACATGATAAACATCAGCTATAGGACTATTTGTTTAGAGCTATATGACACAGCACCCGATATTGATTTTCAAACCCAAATAACAATGGTAGCAGTAGGAAAAGGAATGTTTGGGGAGGGCAGCACTTTTACTTTTAGAGAATGTCAATGAAAAGAAAGAATTAAAAACACCTCAAGCAATGTAACCCAGAAGTAATAGTTCAGAACCTCTCAAACCCACCTTTCAAAAGTAAACAAGCCCTTTCTTGGCAATACAGCAACATCCTTGCATATCTCATAAACCAAGCTATTATTCTTTGCCTACGCCATTTATTAACTTGGGCTTATTCTTTGATCAATAATTTGGCATTTCATTACCAGCAAACTATGCATTTTATATAGCATGTGTGCATAAAATAAACTGAACAAATGATTACGACAATCACACAAGTCAATCTAAGAAGCTTCACCGTTTTTTATCTTTTCTTCAAATCCTAATATGCTCCATGAAATATGGTGGTCAGTAGCTTGGAGCACAAGTTTCTTACGGGGTTCCTATTCACGGATAAATAACACAGATCTAAACCGATGGGAAAATCGATTTGGCGACTTGTTCATAGTTGCTCTAAACCAACCCTCCCTTCTCTGTTTTTTTCTGTATATTACGCATTGGTGGGCTTCTGAAAACAAGCCATGGCCATTGGTTTGGATCACTGTGCAGCAACAGACATGCTTTTAGAGAACGTATGGGCCAGTTTTGTTGGTGAAAACAAGCCGAAAATGTACAGTTCCCATGAGGAAGAAATTGTTAAGCCAATGACATCGTCCCAAACGTGGGAGGAATCGCCCAGTCTTGAGGGAAGAGATGGGTCTGTGGAGCTCCTAAAGAGGTTTCCAAGTATCGGGAGATGGATATCAATGGGAGCTGAAAGTTGGGAAGAACTGCTTGAAGGATTATTACCTGCAAATGTCAACGAACCTTCAACAAATCTTAAGCCAGGGGAAGATGCCGTATTACCTTCAGAACCAAAAGCTGTAAGTGCAGAAAAGGTAGCAACTCGACATTTCAGGGGTGTGAGGAGGCGGCCATGGGGAAAGTTTGCAGCAGAGATAAGAGACTCATCAAGGAAAGGAGTTCGAGTTTGGCTTGGGACCTTTGATACAGCTGAACAAGCCGCATTGGCTTATGACAAAGCTGCTTTAAGAATGAGAGGGCCACGGACTTACCTTAATTTCCCTCTCGAGATGGTTGGTAAGGCCATGGAAGGTACTTGCATGGAACGAGGTTGGAACTGCACCGCTACATCTACTCAGGGAAGTTACGCTCTCGACATTGATGCCTCTCCGCACCCAGTTCTCAGAGGCACCGAGACATCCCATAATCCTCGAAAAAGAGTAGCAAGAGAGTGGGAGAATGATGACGAGATGATGGTTGAACCCTCAGCATGGAAGAGACTCGCATCCATGGAAGAGATGTTTGGAAATGAATTAGACGTTGTGGAACTGCAGGACCTTGGAAACGACTACTTGGAGAGTTTACTGTCATCTTTGTAACAGAACTCAGAACAATAACTCAAGTGATGAAAAAAGACAAATAGCTAGTTTTAGGTTAATCTTTAGGTATTGTAAATTATTGTGACGTAAAACTCCAACCCATTGGGAACATCCAGATAGAATTGGGTGTTCAAAGTTATTTCTTAAGAGGATTTATTTGAGTTGAGGTGATTTTACACAGGTCATTCTGTCACCATATACCATAAGACCCATTTATTTGTGATTGCAGATTATTCAAAGCAATGCATATAGATAAGGGATAATTACATTTACACCCCCTCTAGTTTCTGACATATCCACTTCCACCCCTATAGTTTAAAACGTGACAAATACACCACTGTAGTTTCAATTTGTTTAAGGTTTGCCCCCTCAGCTGAAGGTCTGTCCATAGATTGAAGGGTTAGGATGATACGATGGAGCTGATTTTTTGGGCATACCCTATCTATGTCAGGACCCATCAAATGAACGCTTTGGATCATCCAAATAATGTGGGCCCATACCCGAATCCAAACACTACCAAAAAATCATCCAAATAATGTGGGCCCACATTGTTTGGATGATCCAAAGCGTTCATTTGATGGGTCCTGACATAGATAGGGTGTGCCCAAAAAATCAGCTCCATCGGATCATCCTAACCCTTCAATCTATGGACGAACCTTCAGCTGAGGGGGCCTACCTTAAACAAATTGAAACTACAGGGGTATATTTGTCACGTTTTAAACTATAGGGGTGGAAGTGGATGTGTCAGAAATTAGAGGGGGTGTAAATGTAATTTTCCCTATAGATAAAATATTGTGTAGAAAAATGTTTACCATTATTTTGGTATTTTTTTTATAGAAAAGCATGTGTTTTTAGCATGTTCTACTTGTGTATTTGAGTGTAAAATGATGGTTGATCTGAACATGTCTGTTGCTTATTTGATGCTTGAACTCTCATCTCATCTCAAAATTTTTGTGTAAGGATAATGGATAGACATTTTTGCCATCCCGATTCCTGGCAAAGGATCGACAAAACCAGAATAAAGACAATGAAGTTATATCATTCAGAAAAAGAAGAAGAAGAAAAGTTACTTATTTCATTGCTCAGCTTCTCTTAAACTGAGATTTTAAACATTAAACTGCACTGTATTCAATTCTTCCCTAATGAAATGAAATAATTCAGATCTTAATGTTTGGAATGATTATGGAGTATTATAATCTGTTGGAAAATGCAGGAAACTGTGTGAATTGATGTTTCGGTTGGATCTCACTCTATCCGTAACTCTAGTTTGTACGAGTAATGTGTTTCAGACGACATACATTATGATAAACAACTAGAAAAAGAGCTGTTTGATAGTAAGCGCACATGTACTCAACTCAACTAAGCCTTTGTCCCAAACTAGTTGAGGTCAACTAATGAATCCTTTAGAATATGTTCATGAAGAAGGTGAAAGAATCTACCCGGCTCAAATTGACTAAGTCTAATCTTGACACTAGTTGGGTTCGTCTAAATGGATCATTTTCTTCCATTCTCTCCTATCCAAGATTTCTCTGTTATGTTCCTAGCCATCAAGTCTCGCCTCACTGTTTCTACCCAAGTTGTTTTCGGTATGCCCCTACCTCTTTTTATTCCATCCACTTGACACGAGTCACTTCTTCTCACTGGAGAATCTAAAGGCCTACGCTGGATATGCCCAAACCATCTTAAGCGGTGCTCTCTCATCTTCTCCTTATGATGGAAAAAGTAGACCACAAGTATCTAACCGGCCGATAACTGGAAGCAAACGGTCTCAAAATTGGGATTGAGCCTCTAGCTTAGTGGTCAAGGCTTTGTCCTTCAACCTGGAGGTTGGAGGTTCAATCCCACCTTACCTACCAAGAAAAAGAGAAAAGGAGGTATCATCAGGTTGAGTGGCCGTATGTTTGTAAGCAAAAGTAGGAGGGTGGTCTCGACATTAGAAGTTTGAGTGAGATGAACAGAGCCTTACTTACCAAGAAGTGGGGGAGATTTTTTGTTGTGTGCAGTTGGAGGGGGGTTGGGATGTTGAAGCTTCTTCGGGTCATGCTAGATCGGGAGCATAGAGAAAGATTTCTTGCCTATCAGAGGAATTCTGAAAAGCCATAAGATTCTGCATGAGGGTGGGCAGTAGATTGAGGATGCGGAGCATTTCGTGGTGTATTGGCCAGTCCCTTAGGGTGATGTGTCCTCACCTCTATAGGGTGGCTACTAACACAAGAGCAAGTGTTTTTTATTCTTAAGTCATTCAGGATCGGGGTTGTTACCTAGGCTATTCTGTTTTGCTGCTACTTCATAGACTGGGAGGTGGATGATTCTGTTTTGCTGCTACTTCATAGACTGGGAGGTGGATGACCCCTTTAGCTTATCAGAGGCAGCTTACATCCACCAGTCTAGTGTGAATGTGTCCCCTTGGGGTGCTCTTAGTTAGCTCTTTCTATCTCTAGATCTTTCCGAGTAGTGGTTCCTCGAAGACATCCTACGTGCTTTGGCATATCCTTGTCCTCACGCACCCACACACACACTCTCTCTCTCTCTATGTGTTAGCCTTCGGCTGGACTACATCTTAGATAAGATCTTGACTGTGGATCACTGCAACCATCGATCGTGGATTATCATCAACCATTTCTCGTTATGTGCAATAGATGCAGAATTGGTGGAATATCTCTTGGTGTATTGTTCGGTTTCCTCCAAGGTTTGGAGGTTCAACCTAGCCCCATACGAGGTTCATTGGGTATTCCCTAAATCGAACGTTGAAGTTGTCTTCTTGAATTTCTTTTCAGGTTTACAATAGGAGAGTATTGTGGAACCATGACCATAGGAAATTTGGAAAGAGAGGAATATAAGGTTGTTTCATGGCTTGAACAGCTCAAGCAAGTACTTTGTGGGAGACTTGTATTATGACCTTAGGCATGCATGGAATTTCTACAGGTATAGCTCTTTATCTAAGGATACATCAACTCCTACGTAGTGCACCCCCTCAATGTTTCTTTAACACACACTTCAATGGGTATAGCCATGGGAACCCTAGTTCGACTGGCATGGGAGGTTTCATTCAATATCATGATGGGAAATGAGTAGCCTACTGATGTAGGACCGGGAAGAGAAATAGAAGAAATGGGAGAAAGAGAAAAAGATTAAAAATAGAGGAGAAAGAGAAGAAGAAGAAGAATAAAAGAGAAGAAGAATAGGAGAGGTCAAGAGAAGAATAGAGGAATTTAGGGAGAAGAAGAGAAGAACCGGGAAGAGAGGAGAAGAAACCTGTAGAGGGGAGAAGCCAATCAATCTTTATTCAATTAATAATCAAATTTATAATTCCTAATACAATGAGGCCTATCAATGAGATGGAAATAACATTCCATGGAAAATAAAATCCTAGAAACTAAATAATATGGAAGTAAATCCCTAGAAGTCCTAACAGGCAAATATGCCACTTATTGGGCCTATTCTCTGCATCACAAGGTCATGTCCTCTGTTATGTTCCTATCCCTCAAGTCTTTCCTCACTGTTTCTACCTAAGTTGTTTTGGTCTGCCCCTACCTCTTTTTACCCCATCAACTTGGCAAGAGTCACTGCTTCTCACTGGAGCATCCAAAGGCCTACGGTGGATATGCCCAAACCATCTTAAGCGGTGCTCTCTCATCTTCTCCTCAATTGGAGCCACCCACACTTTATTTAAAAAAATCGCCTTTTCAAGACAAAAATCAGAAATATCCTCCATAACACGATATTTCTACTAGAAAGTGTAAAGAACAAGATTGACCTGTGTGGTGTGCATTGTATTTAATATTCAAGAGTCATGTTGCCCACTCAACTGAGCATGATGATATGATTCAGACTTCCTAAAGTTTAGTTTTCATTTTCTGGTTCTTGCACCAATTAGCTGATTTCTGGGGATTAAAAAAGCAAGTATCTAGTTGGCCATGATCATGATAAATACAAATAAGAAACGTAAATCAAAGAGAGAAGATAAAATTAGTAATGAGGGAAAAAAAAGAAAAACGAAAACAAGTGAGGCAATTGTACCTGCAAAAATTTCAACTGTGGTTATAGGTTTTCCATCCCTAGCAATACTGAGAAAGAGAGAGTGAAGAGGCGATCTAAACCATAGTTTGAGGGGTTTCCAACTCTGATGATTCCGAGTAAGACGTAGACAGATTTGCAGCAAAATCCTATAACTTAGGGAATATGTAGAAAGATGCAAAATTTTTAAAGAGAGCTGGAAAATTAAGTGTAAGAAAATTATGGAAGTGCTAAAAGAAATATCCTCTCAGTGTAATAAAAAGCATCAAAGGCTATCGTACACCAAAGACAGAGTTAGTATACATAGTATGCATGTAATGTCTATAACAAATTGGTAAAGTTATTGTGCAACATAACAACAACAATAATTGAAATACCCAAAATGTCCTAGGGTCTTTTTCGTTTGTCAATAATGAAGAATCGGTCATTTACTTGAGGTAAATGATTTATAACGTGAAACATCTTGTTTCTTCTTAAAAACAAAGAAGTTAGGTTTGACAAAAAAGAGAAGAGGAAAAGGGGATTTTCGCCTGAAAAGGTGGCCGGACACCGGATTTTTGGCGTTGGAGGTAAGTTGGGTTGAAATCTTTGGTTATCAACATGTAGAATAGGATTTATTATTTTCTAGTGTTTTAAAAATGAGAATTTTGTCTATATTTGTTGCTGAGTCTTTTCCGGCAGATTCCCGATGGATTGGGTGGACCCGTTGGAATCAGCTCCTCACAAGCTTTCCAACAAGTCTGGCCTTAACCAATTCCATCGGGTAGTTAGAAAATTATAACCTTCGAGGGTTTTTTGGGAGAAAATTGCACTTTTGAGGAATTTATGGTTTAGGCTTTGGTTGTGAAATTGTACCCTTATTATTGTGTTTTAGACTTTATATCTTGTTGTAATTACTTTTAGGTTATATTTTGACTGGTATGTGATCCTAAATGCATGTGATTGAGTATTTATCCGTGAGAGTTGAGGAGTACTTATATTTTAAGTAATTTTTTTTTTGAATGGTAGCCAATTTTATTAAAAACAAGATCGAGATGGTCGATTACAGCAAAAAAGGAGGAAAAATCAGGAGAGAAAAACAGAGAAAAAATACACCAATAAAGACAAATGGAAGATAAATACAGCTACACAAAGGCTATATTGCTTATATTGTAAGTAATATAGCCTAACTTTAGCGGCCTTTGCATGAAAATTTTGATCCAAGTTGCATATTTGCACAATTTTGTAAATGGTATTGTTCTATTGAAAAATATGATAAAATGTGTATTTAAAATGAGACTATGCAACTCTGGGTATATCGTAGAATTTTATGAGATCGGCATTTTGGTAATGCCACTTGTGCCTGACTCATGATGGCCGGTGTATCTTGTGCTCCCGCCAATGGGAAGTGGTTCATTGGCCCTCTTATGTCAAAGGAGGTAAAATAACTGACCTGTTGACATGTATATGAGATCTACTATGAGCAGAAGCAGTGTTGTTACCACTGCCTAGTACATGAGCATTATTTTATTATTATGCATTTTCTGATACGTAGGAGTTGTGCCCTGATATATTCTAATTTTATATTGCAAATTCTGTTACATACCCAGTAAAATTTTAATTTCCTAATATGATTTTGTGTTATGCATGCCTAGACTTATCTATAGTTGAGCTAAATTGCTTGTTGGCTTTTGAGTTCATTGAGGTTTCTTATTATTTTTTTTCCAGATCTCGAGTTTGATTTTGCATAGGATCAAGGGAAGAGACTAGCACGTTGTGGAGTTTTAGCTATGAGCTTTTGTCACTTGGGGATGTGAGTATGTTTGTGGTAGAACAACTGATGCAGTAAGAACAGTGACAAGATTGTAAATAAAAACTTATGTGGTTGTTTATATATAAAAACATAGAAGTTTTAGTTGCTCTGAAAGCTACCCAGGTAAATTGTAAAAGTACTCTTAGTATTGTATGAATGTTTAGTAAGAAAGCCTTGGGTGACTGCGAGGTTTTATTTTACAGGTATGCGGCGCCTGTGGTGCCTTCGGTTCGAGGGCATGATAGGTAAAATGATACCAAAGCTTAGGTTTAAGATTCTTAAGGAAATTAACTGAAGAATGGGAGTTGTGTAAAAATTGGGCAAGGAACAATTAGAAAATAGCATAATGGATTCGTGTGTACCGGGGACGCCTGGTTTAGTACATGAATTAGTTGTGCTAATAAGAGATCGCATGATAAACTCATGTGTACTGGGGACGCCTGGTCAATATGTGGGTGAGTTGTCTAGGAATATGACAAATATGATTAATTATGTACTTCAAGAACGATTACTTTCTTTTGATTTAGTATTATTATTTAGTTAAAATGTATCATGATATCATAAGTGATGTTATTGAATCAAGAACATCGCCTCGTAAACCTCACACTAAGAAGGTGAATCGGTGCAAGAAGAGCTCATAGGGCTTAGATCCTCTGCTCTCGAACAAGCCCCACTATCTCCCGAACTAAGTCTCGTACACTGCCTAGATCCTCCACCCTACTCTTCTGATGTACTGTAGGCTGAGGGGCGACTTGCTGTGAAGCTGATGGCTGATACCACCTACTCTCCTGATGTACTGTAGGCTGAAGAGCGGCTTGCTATGAAGTTGATGGCTAATCTCTACGAGGCCACCCCATTACTGGTTGACTCCTCATCTCCTCCTCCTGAGGTATCACTGCTCTGAAATCATCCAAGACTCTGCCCTATGAGCTCTTCTTGCACCGATTCACCTTCTTAGTGTGAGGTTCACTAGGCAGCGCCATTCTGATTCAATAACAACAACACATTGTGGACCCCGATCCGAGAGAGGGACGGCGGTGAGGGACGTGTGCCCCCCACGCGAGTCAGTCTCAGGATCATCCACGTGAATGGAGAGCTCTACCAAGGAACTCTCGAAAGAATAATGCCCCTCACAGCATGAGTGGCGATACGAAGGTGAGATACCTCTCGATTCGGGGACTAGCCCAGATTCGAGGCATACCTTAAACAAAGAAGAGTCGCCATCCAAGGAAAAAGGCAAATGGGCCATGGATCCCATACTATGCTCTGTTGCAACGGATAACCAGAGATATAAAAATAAGGTTCGTGCCTGGTTACGAATTCGGAAGGTCTAAAGAGCACCTCATCCGCCCAAGTGCAAACACCTGGTCTCTTATGCCATTTACTTAATAATTTTGAAGAGCTTTGGGCGAAAATCATATGGAATGGGAATGAATATCTCCGAGAAGACGTCTATCTAATCATGCATGTCTCGGAGATGAAATCAAAGGCACACAAGATAAAATAAAAGAAACATGTGTCACCTAAGCATAGCTAGGTTATAAGTGACATTGCCTAATGGGTGTCTAAGTTCTGATGAACAAACACATGCACGACACACCAAAAAAGTATAAGGTCTGCGCAATAAAGTAAGAAAACACTGCAAAACATAGAAAAATGACTCGATACTATACAACCCTAAGACTCTAATCTATACCTAGGCCCGAGTCTTTAGATGATCTGATGTTCATCCAAAGAAGCCTACGTATCCCCGCCTCCACGAGAATCAAGGCAACGTAGTTCTTCGCACCTATTCTAAGCTATGATGCCTAAGACATCTAGACTTCTATCCTAGACTCGATCTAAAAGACCGGACTAGTTCTTAAAGCTTCTTGTATGATTATTTAAATTCCAATGGATTATAGATTTTAGGACACCCTATATGCCTTAACTAAATGCAGGTTAGCTCTAAGCTAATGCAGGTGGTTCCTATAATCTATGTGTAGCTAGGCTGTACGCCCTAAGGGAAACAATGGGATCACTAGCGTATCCAAGACTTAATCATCAGTCGGCGATATGAATCGCCAACGGACTGGACGGAGGCGCTCCTATAACTCTAGGACAAGCTCCTAACTCTAACACAAACACAAACAAACCACACAACACATCAAAGACAAACTCAAAACTCTAAAACTCTTTATCTAGGACAAACTACTAACTCTAGAGGAAGATCTTGTTGAAAACAAGGTTTTGGAGATTTTTGGTATTTTTTCTTAAAATGGGTAAATGATTTATTTACAAAGGTTTGGCTGGACCTGAGATAAGAATCTCAAGCTGCACTACGTACCTCGTGGAAGAGGATCAAGCCAACGTAGTTCGAAATAGATTTCCTAACTACTCCTAATGACTCAAGATTTTTGAGATTTTTGGTTTTTTAGATGTTTTTGATGTTTTCAAATGTTTTTGTTGTTTTTGACACAAGAGGATATAATCCTATCATCATAAGGGGAGGACAGACTCCTGATACCCCGCAAAGGTTGGACAGCATCCTATGCTTTGCGGGGGGAATGAACAGAATAACAACTCTGCAAGGGTTGGACAGCATCCTATACCTTGCAAGAGTGGATAAAAACATGATACGATGAGAGGTAGAATAGAATCCTAACCCCTATGATGATAGAATTTGATTCCTGAACAATAGGACTGACTCTCTAGACTAAGGACGGATTCCTATGCTAGTGGACTGATCAAACTAAGATAAAGCTCAACAAGTAATAAGGAAAGACCTTGTGCATATTTGGCAAAGGTAAAACATCCAACCGGGCCGGACAGCTACCTAGCCCTAGGGTGCAACAAATGTGCAACCCAATACCCATAAGGGTAAGGGGTATGATGCCAAGCCGAGTATGATGTTAACTCAGGTTGATTAGAGGTAGTCTTCTAGAGGTTAACTCAGGTTGATTCATTAATGAGACAATGCCTGTCTCCAAAGATTTGGATCTAAAAGACTAGGCAAGTCTTTTGAGAAAATAAAATGCTATTTGGACTAAGCGAGTCCCCTAAGGATGGGCTTAGGCTAGCGCCTTCATCGCCCTTGCAATGAAAGGGGATTCTAGTATCTAAAGAATTTAACAAAAATCTAAAAGACTGTGTTAGTCTATCAAAGAGAGAAGAAAAGTCTACCAGATAATCACAAATTCCATTCTATTCTTATAAAAATAAATCAAGTGCTAAGCAAAGAAGAATTCTCAATAAAACAATACACTATCTAAAACAATTATAAAATGATAAACAACATTAATTAGTCCAGACCAGCCGCTGGATAGCCTAATAAAGTAAAAACAATATCAAACACTTCAAAACCAACCACAAACCCCAATACGGGGACTCCAATGAAATCAGATGATGCCAAAGTAATCATCTGATATCAAATACACATGATAATATTTCTATATCCCGCCTTGAGATCAGACAGTACTCATATCGATAATATCGAACAAAGTAGTCATCTGATCTCCTTCTTCCTATTAACAATTTATTTAAATAAATAGGAAGCAAGTAGTAAACTAATCAGTGGACAACAATTATGTGCTAGTGAAACAACCAATGGGCAGCAATTTATGCAAAATAAGGGGTAGCAAGTAATGAACCATTAATGGACAGCAGCTATATGCTAGTGAAACAACCAATGGGCAGCAGTTTATGCAAAATAAGAGGCAGCAAGTAATGAACCATTAATGGACAGCAGCTATATGCTAGTGAAAAAGATCAAAGGGCAGCAGTTATGTATAGAATAATGGGCTTGGGCTATCGCCTTCATCGCCCTTGCAACGAATGGGACCTAAGGTTTAAAGAATATACATCTAAAAGATTGGGCTTTTTAAGGGATGAGACCCCTTTTAACTTCACACCCCCAATTTTATTTTACGATTACAGATTCTACATTTCCATCTCCAACTAAAGTTCTGGTAAGAACAATGGCAACATTACCAATCCGCTCACCAGCTCATCTTCCTCATACACTTACGATTTTTCACTGGTAGCCATCACAACCCAACCTTCATTTAAAATAAATCCAACAGTTCATTGTGGCAGCCTTCTTACTTACAGGAACTGTTAGGCAAAGGGAGCCCTCGGCTTCTCTATGGATATTCAAAATCAGTGCACTTAAAACCAAGTTAACCTCTACAATTTGACACCATCATAAAAATACAATTAGTCACATTTGTTTGCGGACAAAACCGAGAACTAGAAATTTAACATTAAATGAGCAAAACAGAGCTTATTTTAAAATTGAAGGAAGTCTTTACACTTCAAATACACAGAGCTGCTATAGTCAGAAAACACAAACTCGTGAGTTCAAATCCCACAAATCCACTTCAGGTTCATGGTATTAAGCTATCTGGAAAAGTTAAGATGGCAGAGGCTTCTTCAACCTAAACAAGCATATTAATGCTGCTTACAAAAGCATCTAAGGCTTGTGTCAACATAGTAGTTCCGTTATTGTGCTAAGGCCATTAAATTGCTTTAACTTTCTATCAGATTGTGGCATTCATCGAATTCCACTAATCTACAAAGCCTCTTTAAATCTGTTATAAACTCATGGCAGTAAAGATGAAGAATGAGGGATATGTATGAGGGAACCACAAGAGATCAAGGCAAAAATAAGGATGAAACACAGGAATTTAAATGAATTTTCACATGCTACGCTGATAATCAAATCTTTTATAAAAATAAAAATAAAAATAATGTTTCAAGTAACAAATAGCATGTCTTATACTATCCCAAGGGAACTCAATTTAATGTAAACATTCGACACTTAGAGACAATTAAACAAACAGATCATAAGCAAGAGTAAAACACAGACATATTCTTTGTTTTTTTTCAAACCAAAACCAAATAAAGCAAAAAAAAAAAAAAACTGGAAATAATATTAAGAGAGAAAGATAGAGGGAGAGTAAAGAAATTACGAGATGGAGATCTTGTACCTTAATAGCGATGAAATCACAGATTAGATCAGTAACTGATGTTCTTAAGATCGCCAAAGCTTGAAATGGAAATGCTCAAATCGAGAAGGACATCAACAAGATCTCTATTACTCTTAACAGAGCTTCGCCGGAGAAGATAATCCTTGCCGGAGCAAGTTGCAGAAATCAGGTCTGAGTTTCAATGGATCTGGCCGGAGAAAGCTTGGATAGATTGAGGTGCTAGAGAGGTAGTAATGGATTTAGGGTTTAAGCTAAGAAAAAAATAGTAGATCTAAGGCTTTAGGATACAGATCTAAGGTTTATGACTTCGGATTTTAGAAAAATTTAGGGTTTCACAAATCGGATCTAAGGTTTTGAGGGTAGAAATAGGGTTTGGATGTGGCTAAAATTAACAATGATGATGAACAAACTAGAAACAGGAAAAAAGCTATGGCTGGCCGGAGGAATGACCGGATTCAGGTAATGATTTACCTGAGAAGATGATCGGAAAAAGTGAGCCGGAATTCGGGATTTCACCGGAGAAAATGGATTTGCCGGAATGAAAAAAATTGGAAGATGATCTCAAAGATCTGCTTCTCTCTCTCGTCTGCGAATTTTTTTCTTTAAATCTCAAAGATTTGAGATTCGGAACCTCTTGGCGGCCAAAACAATGGCGAGAATCCGGATCTGCCGGTGAGAATGATCTTGCCGGAGCTTGAAATCTCGTCGGAGTGGAGGTTAGCTGGTGGCGAGGTGAAGATACCGATTGGAATTGGATGGATCTCCGACGAAATCGTCGGAGAAAACGATCGGAAGTGAATACTCAGATCCCCTTTCTCAGATCTAAAAAATGAGAGAAAAAAATAAAATCCCTCCTTCTCCTCTTTCTCTGCGAAATTGTTTTTTTATAAGGAAAATGATGATGATATTGGCACTATCACTTGATGGGCGCGCGATTTTGCGCGTCCTATCTGGATAAAAAATACATCATTTCAGAATAAAATCGCCCCCCTCTCAGGATAAACACACCCCCCTCTTCTGCTTTACACTACGACTTCGCCTGGGTTCGTTTGCTAGGCAAACGCGCTCGGATTCTGACGAAAATTTGCAGGGGCTTAGCTGGGACCCTAAGCTAGCTTGGGATGAAATTAGGGGTTCTATCTCATTTATCTAATGAGGCTTTGCTCAAACATGAAGGGATTATGGCACGGTCAAAATGGGGTGTCTACACACATATGCTATCAAGATACATTTTAACTAAATAATAATGTTGAATAAAAAAAGTAATGAAATTTACAAGTTCTTGGAGCACATAAATAATCATAGTTGTCCTATACCTGCACAACTCGCCCACATGCTGACAAAGCATCCTCAATGCACAAAAGTTTATCATGTGGCCTCTTATTAGCACAACTAATTCATGTGCTAAACAAAGCATCCCCGGTGCACACGAATCGATCGTGCTATTTCCTAATTGCTCCTTGCCTAATTTCTACCAAACTCTCATTCATTAATCAGTTTCTCTAAGAATCTTAAACCTAAGATCTGATACCATTTTACCTATCACGGCCCCAACCAAAGGCTCGACATGCGCCACGTACCTGGAAAATAAAACCTCACAGGCATGAAAGGCTTTCTTACTAAACATTCATACAATACCAATAGTACTTTCACAATTTACCTGGGTAGTATTCAGTGCAACTAAAACTTTTATATTTTTATACATAAACAACCACAAAAGTTCTTATTTACAATCCTCTAACTATTCTTACTACATCAGTTTTTCTACCACAAACATACTCACATCTCAAAGTTAAAACTATAGCTCACAGTTAGAACTCATCAACGTACTAGTCACTTTCCCTGATCTTATGGAAAATCAAACCTGGGATCTGAAAAAAATAATAAGAAACCACAATGAATTCAAAAGCCATCAAGTAATTTAGCTCAACTATAGCTAAGTCTAGGCATGCACAAAACAAATGCAAAACAGAAAATCATGTTAAGAAATTCAGAATTTACTGGGTACGTAATAAAATTAACAATGTAAAATCAGAATCAGAATATATCGGGGCACTATTCGTGCATATGAGAAAAATGCATAATAACAAAATAATGCTCATATAATAGGCGGCGGTAACAGAATTGTTTTTGCTCGTAATAGATCTTAGATACAAGTCAACATGTCAATTATTTTGGGCCAACTAACCACTTCCCATTGGCTGGAGCACATGACACACCAACCATCATGAGCCAAGCACGAGCAGCATTACCAAAATACCGACCTCATGAAATGTTAAGATATACCAGAGTTGCATAATCTCATTTTAAATCAGATTTAAAAGAATAATACCATTTACAAAATTGTGCAAATATGTAACCTGGTTCAAAATTTTCATACAAAGATATTAAAGTTAGGCTATATTACTTAAAAATAAGCATTCATCAACTCTCACGGATAAATACTCAATCACCTGTATTTAGGATCACATACCAATCAAAATATAACCTAAGAGTAATTACAACAAGATATAAAGTCTAAAACAAACTAAGAAGGGTTCAATTTCACAACCCGAGCGCCTAAACTAGATATTTCCCAGAAGTACAAATTTTCCCCCTAAAACCCTCGAAGGTTATACTTTCCTAACTACTCGATGGAATGGGCCAAGGCCAGACTCGTTGGAAAGCTCGTGAGGAGATGATTCCAATGGGTCCACCCAATCCACCAAAAATTTGCCTCCAACGGGTCCCCACCCAATCCACCAGGAATCTGTCGGAAAAGACTCTGGCAGAGATAAACAAAATTTCCCATTTTCAAAACCCTAGAAAATAAGAAATCCTATTCTGCATGTTTATAACCAAAGATTTCAACCTAACTTACCTCAAACGGCAAAAATCCAATGTCTAGCCACCCTTTTCCAGTGAAAATCCTCTTTTCCTCTTCTTTTTTGCCTCCAAAGCTAACTTCTCTGTTTTTGTAGAAGAAAGGAGATGTTTCACGTTAAAAAACATTTAGCTCGAGTTAAATGACAGAAATACCCTTCCTTCATTATTGACAAATGAAAAAGACACTAGTGCATTTGGGGTATTTCAATAATAATCAGAGTTCTTCAAACGCCAGAAAGAAGAAAGGGAAACAACGAAGATGCAACATGACAAACAAAGTGAAGGATTTGGCACTACATACAAACGCACCCATGTACTAGTTTATTGAACAAGGTGAAGGATTGTAGTTTACACACAAAATGCATCCAATATGTGAGTGAGGCACACCAAAACTAACCCTAAAGTTGAAATTTCTGTGCACATTGCACGCCCAAATTTCACCTAAATTGAAATTTGGTTGTTCATCTAGAGTCCAAACGCACCCAGATTCTAGGTTAGGGTTTAAATGAAAACTGATTAAACTACTCTTTGATTGTATTGAAATAAAGACACTAGTTGAATAATTACAAGCACAAGATTCTCTCAAATGAAAAAACTGTAAGAAATTAGGGTTAGGGTTTAATTCACCTTGCACGCTATGAGTTCTGAAGCAGCGAAATACTTCTCATCTACAGCATGTAGATTGTAGAATATCAAAAAGGGCATTTTCCGTGGTCCAGTGAAGAAAGACAATGATTAGGGGTTAGGATGGTCGGTCCCCCAACTCAGTCCCAAACTTAGAAAAATGATTTCAAGAAGAACCCCGCCCACAGTGGAGCAAAGTATCAAACACTAACATTAGTTAGTAAGGTTAATTTATAATTGGCCGTTGTAAGATAACTTCACACGTGCACACGTTCGCAAACATATATCTAACTCATTGCTGTTGGCCCTATGTTGATTCGGATGATTCCAGCCTCGTTGTCTAAATATGTCTTGTTTAGGGTTTCATAAAAGTGACTATGCATTGCTTGTTTAGGCGTTAATCTTATAGATGTACATTAGGCATGGGACCAAAACTATGAGAATGTCCACCAGATCAATGGTCAAGATTACACACAAACATCCTGTGTGAGGTCCAATGTCGATCATTGTTAAGATTCCATTTGATAATTAAGTTGAGTCATAAAGCTAGTAATTAATAGTTTTCCCTCATATATCTAGTGGTGTTAGGTTTGAATGTTTTGTATGCACAAAAATTGGATGAGATTCGACTTAGGTAAAAATTTATTTGATTTAAGGTTTCCAACGAGAAAAACAAAATTGTGACTACATGACAAACAAATGTGACATCTTGGACTTTTAGATAACCAGAGATTTTATACAGCCCAAAATACAGTGGGCCCCACATTATTTGGCGATCCAAACCATTCATTTGTTTGGCACTTATATAGATAGGGATGCTAACGCAAGGGAGATGATGCAGATTGATGCTCTGATACCAAATAACGCAGAGTTGATGTAGCGGATTGATGCTTTGTACCAAAATGACGCAGGGGCGTATAGCGATGTGGAAGCTTGTATCTAGATCATTCAACAACAGGTGATTGAATTGAGGGGGCAATATTCCGAGCAGCAGATGGCTCAATTTTGTTTGATTTCCGAGGCAACGACCGAAAAAGGCAACTCAAATTTTATTCCAATAGATGATCTAAACGATTACATGAGTGCCATATTTATAGGCAAAGACTTTTCCTAATCCTACACAAACAAGGAATACTAAAACGAAATTTCCAAAACTATAAAACTCATAAACTTAATCAAATTCCTAAAAATCCTCAACTCCTAAAAATTCTCTACTTTTCCTAAAATTTCTCAACACAAAGTTAATTGAACGATTCGGCCAAGATTCCTAATAAAGCAAAATTCTAAAAAAAAAAAAAAAAACTCTATTTAATCCTTTGATCAACATGGGTCGTTGATCTTGAGGACGACGAGATGCACCTGCATCAGACCCCCTTTCTTGAAAAGAACTCGACCACAAGTTCAAATAAAGGTTGATAATGTCGCTGAGAGTAAAAATTGATAATTTCGAGGCCTTTCCAACGGACCAGATATTTCCATCGAGCAATTATTCTGGCATGCTTCGACGGACGATGGAATTTGATTTGATCAGAAAGCTCACGCTCGATAAAATCTTTGAACTTTGGTGGCGAAGGCAAAAAGTAGCTTTCACTTCGATCAGCATATGTGGCTTTGCATTCATCGAGACGGGGTGGATATTCGTTCATCTTTGTGTGCTTTCTTCTAATAGACTCTTCGTTGGCATCCACATCAATTTCGTCCTTTTCCTCAACAAATATTTAATGAGATCCTCTTTCGGCCTCTGTGGATCTTCAATGACGACAATTGGAGCTTCAACTTGAATTGTCTCATGTTGGCTTTTGAGATCCAACAACGCCGTCAGATTTTGTGGTTTGGCGCTTTGATATGTCTCTGGGGCTCGTAGTGATGGAACAAGCAACTGTGTCTGGTGACCTTTCTCTTTATGCACTTGTTTAGCCTAGAGCTTTTGAAAAGCTTTCGGCGCAAACACTTTTGAAAATTGGTCACGACTAGTGATGGAACAAGCAACTGTGTCTGGTGACCTTTCTCTTTATGCACTTGTTTAGCCTAGAGCTTTTGAAAAGCTTTCGGCGCAAACACTTTTGAAAATTGGTCACGAACTTCCTTCCAATGCGCTTTGCGAAAGAGTTCTCGAGAGTGTTCCATACGTTCCCTCCAAGTTTCGGCACGACCTCTGATAGTGTCACCGATGCACTCAATTATTTCTCTACGAGTCAGATCTTCTTCTTCAATATAGTCATCGATGACGTCGCTCCAATCAAGGCACTCGGTTTCATCTTCGCCATAGAATAAAGGTATGTGGGATCCGGAGCTGTGATAATATCGAGCTTTCCGTGTCACCTTTTCTCATCTAGGATTACAAGAAGATGAAATTCTTTGTTTCCTAAGCTTTGATACCAAATAACGCAGGGGAGATGCGGCAGATTGATGCTCTGATACCAAATAACGCAGAGTTGATGTAGCAGATTGATGGTTTGATACCAAAATGACGCAGGGACGTATAGCGATGCGGAAGCTTGTATCTAGATCATTCAGCAGCAGGTGGTTGAATTGAGGGGGCAGTATTCCAAGCAACAGATGGCTCGATTTTGTTTGATTTCTGAGGCAACGACCGAAAAGGCAACTTGTAAGCCCAAGGGTTCCAATGGGTTAATCATTCATCTTACCTTCTTGTTTTGATGCTAGCAAACCAAATTGATTAGCATTTATGGACTGATGTGTTGCTTTGAGATGTTGTGTTGTATACAGGAATTTCATGTCATAATCGCCATTACACAACTCTTCACAACACATGACTTATGGATCAAGGATCGAAGGAATCAAGAGCTTGTACCTACATTGGAGTCATCTTCATTTGAAGATGCTCAAGTAAAAAAGTTCATCATGAAGATCCCACAAGTTCCTAAGCAAGTGTCAAGAAGGATCTTGGAACTGAACATACCATTGGTGACACCTCATGCACCTCACTACATGCAGTGAAAATTGGAGGATGTCACAAGAGCCAAGACAAGGTCAAGATGTTCACCCAAGCCAAAGAAGTCCAAGAAAGTGCAAAGGAGCAAAGATATTCCAAGAAGACTCAAGGTTCTTATTTTCAGAATGTATTTGGAGTTCTCTTGATTTTATGTTTAAATGCACTTTCAAAAGGTTTTCAAATGATTTTTATACTTAACATTTTACATCTTTGAAAACCATCAACACACCCAAAAATGTGTTTGAAAACCTTGGACTTTCGCCCAAAAGCCCCTAGATTTTAAAGTTATAATGAAATTTCACTCTGGGCCGGTCGATCGGGATAGGCCGGGCGACCGCGGGATGGAACTTAGAAATCCAGGCCATCTCGAATTTTATCCGGCCGGTCAACCGGGTTAAGCCGGGCGACCGCGGATGCGCTTCTGTTTCAAACAGAACAATCCAATTTGGTCTAGGGCGGGCGACCGTCGTGGGTCGACTGTAGACACCCCATTTTGACAAGGCCCTAAACCCGCGTATTCGAATAAAATCCCGAGGTCAGACGGAAAATGAATGAAATTAATCCGAGCAAAAGAGAATGTGGGGCCCGCTTGTGTGGGACCCGTTTGTGTGGGACCCGCCTGTGTGGGGCCCGCTTTTGTGGGGCCCGCTTTTGTGGGGCCCGTTTGTGTGGGACCTGCTGATGTGGGGCCCGCTGATGTGGGACCCGCTTGCGTGGGGCCCGCTTGTGTGGGGCCCGCTGTTGTGGGACCCGCTTATGTGGTCAAAGAGAGAATAAGGACCGTCATCATTTTCTTTGTTTTTAAAGTGGGCGTAATGAGTGGTTTTGGTTTTCGCATGGCATCCAATGCCATTTGAAAATTATTTTTTATTTTGTTATTTATTATTTTGCAAAGAAATGGGAAATGGGGGGGACAAGAGGGGGACAAAAAATAAATGATGATTGCTCTCCTCATGATGAGTCTCCCCACTCAAGAGGAGAGCTCGGTTCTCTCGCAGAGGGGAAGAACCAGAGAGAAAAGGGAGGAGCAAAAAAGAAAAAAAAAGACAGTGGAAAAAAAAGAAAAAAAAACACAGTGGAAAAAAAAGAGAAAACCAGAGAAAAAAAAAGAAAAAAAAGGAATAACGAGGCAGAAGAAAAAACAAGAGAGAAGAAAAAAAGAAAATCGGCAGAGAGAGAGATCCGGCCAGTCATCTTCTCCGGCGAATTCCTTGCCGGAATCCGATCGCACATCTCTCATTACCAGTCACCTTCTTCATCTCCATCTACGCCACAAGCGTCTCAGATCCGGTGGTTTTATATTGATCCGGCGGATCTCCGGCAAATTTCTCCCTTCTTCGGTCAGTATCATCGGATTCCGTCGATTTTTACTACCTCCTGCAATGATTCCATCTCCGGCCAAGATCCGAGGTCTGCAAATCTGAAAGGAGAGAGGATCAAGCTGCTGATTTCAAATCTTTCCGAGCTTTGATCATTTTTTTTAAACTCGATTAGCAGTCCATGTAAGTAGTTTCTCTTGAATGTTTGTTTTTGTTCTTGAGTTTTATTTGGAGGCTTGAGTTGCTTGTGATTGTAGACACACCGCTGATGTGTGGGGCCCGCTGATGTGGGGCCCGCTGTGTGTGGGGCCCGCTGCTGTGTGGGGCCCGCTGCTGTGTGGGGCCCGCTGCTGTGTGGGGCCCGCCGCTGTGTGTGGGGCCCGCTGCTGTGTGTGGCCCGCCGCTGTGTGTGGGGCCCGCTGATGTGTGTGGGGCCCGCTGGTGTGGGACCCGCTGGTGTGGGACCCGTTGTGTGTGGGTCCCGCTGGTGTGGGACCCGCTGGTGTGGGACCCGCTGACGTGTGGGGCCCACTGATGTGGGGCCCGCTGATGTGTGGGGCCCGCTGATGTGTGGGGCCCGCCGCTGATGTGGGGCCCGCCGCTGATGTGGGGCCCGCTGTGTGTGGGGCCCGCTGATGTGGGACCCGTTTGTGTGGGGCCCGTTTGTGTGGATTTCTTCTTTTTTTAGAGTCTGTCATAGAGAGTTTAGGATTCCGTCCTTCCATCTTTCAGAGTCAGTCTTCAGCATAGGAGTCAGTCCTTCAGTCTTTCAGGGGTCTGTCCTATCATCATAGGGGTTAGGATTCTGTCCATCCCCTCATCCAATCACGTGATTTTATTCACTCCTGCAAGGTATAGGATGCTGTCCAACCCTTGCAGAGTTGTTATTCTGTTCATCCCCCCCGCAAAGCATAGGATGCTGTCCAACCTTTGCGGGATATCAGGAGTCTCCCTACCCTTATGATGATAGGATTTTATTCTCTGGTGTCAAAAAAAAAACAATAAAAACATTTCAAAAATACTTGAAAACAACAAAAACATTCCAAAAAACACTTGAAAATTCAAAAACATCTCAAAAACAATTCAAAATCCAAAAACATTTTAAAAATCAAAATTTCAAAAAAAATCTTGAGTCATGTGCAGAGTAGTTAGGAATTCTGGTCCGAACTACGTTGGCTTGATCCCTTTCAACAGGGTACGTAGTGCAGCTTGGGGTCCACATCCCAGGTCCAGCCAAACCTTTAAAAATAAACATTTCAAATATTCCAAAAAAATACAAAAAAACTTCAAAACCTTTTCAAAAAAGATCTTCCCCTAGAGTTAGGAGTCTGTCCTAGATATTTAGGGTGTTTTAGAGTTAAGAGTCGGTCCTGATTTGTATTGATATGGTGTGTCCTGTCGTGTGAGTGTCCCTAGAGTTAGGAGGCCTCAAGTCGATCGGTTAGACATTTAGTCGAACCGATGGCTAGACTAGGAAGCATATAGTCAACCCATGGTTTTCCTTAGAATGCACAGCCTAGATACACATAGGATATAGGGCCCACCTGCATTAGCTTAAGGCTAATCAACTTGCATTAGTTAGGGCATATAGAGTCCTAAAAATTACAATCCCCTTGAATTTAAGCAATCGCACAAAAAGCTTTAAACATCAGTCGAGTCTAGTGGATCGAGTCTAGGATAGCGGTCCTAGAGTTTTAGGCATCGTAGTTTAGCATAGGACACCGAACTACGTTGGCTCTGATTCTTCCCGAGGCCGGGATACGTAGTGCAGCTAGGATGGATGGCCATCCTGGTCCGAGTCAAGTCCTACATTAGAATTTTAGGATTTGTCTTGTTGAGTCGTGTGTTGCGTATTTTGATGTGTTTTCTTATTTTCATGTACAGATCATATACCTTTAGCTGTAGCATGCATGTGCTTGTCCACCAGAACTTAGACACCAATTAGGCATGTCACATATAATCTAACTATTCTTAGGCGACATATCTTTCATTTCTTTTGTGTGTGCTTCTTATTCATCTCCGAGACATGCATGATTAGCTAGACGTTATCTCGGGGATATCCGTTCCCATTTCGCATGATTTTCGCCCAAAACTCTTCAAAATTAATAATAAATGGCATAAGAGACCAGGTGCTAGCACTTGGGCGAATTGGGGGCGCCTAATCCCTTCCCCATTCGTCATCAGGCACGAACCCTATTTTATATCTATGGTTATCCGTTGCAACAGAGCACAGCATGGGATCCAGGGCCCACTTCCTTGGATGGCGACTCTTTCTTTGTTCGAGGTGCGTCTCGAATCCGGGCTAGTCCTCGAATCGAGAGGTATCTCCCTTACATCGCCGCTCATGCTGTGAGGGGCACTCTTTCGAGAGTTCCTTGGTGGGGCTCTCCTTCACGTGGACGATCTAGAGAGACTCGTCGTGGGGGCACGTCCCCTCACGCCCGTCTCGGATCGAGTTCCACAGACTGGCGACTCTGCTGGGGATTTCTTGAAACATTGCCTAACTCTGTAAAAATGCCATTGTTACTAATTTTGAGGAAATTTGGGCCAAAATCGAGTTAAATGGGAACTTTATCGTTAGAAATCCAGGGGCACCAAGTAGGCGCGTAAATAAAACAAGGGATTCACACATCGCACATCATACATTGTCATATTCTTTATTTCTTTCATCATTTTCATTATTGGCCTCAGGGAATAGATATGACGCGTACCAGATGGGAACCGTTGTATCTATTTTCGAGCTATGCGCCGGAGCTGCAGCCGTAGACACTGGGTGTGCTGGTGTTCTACAGCAGCCGATGAGCAATGAACATACTTTGTATAATGCTGGGTGTGCTGGCGTTATACATCAAGGGTATGGTCATAAGCATAGTACCCTGCAGAAATGCCCGGGCCCTACTTTTATTTCATTATATTATGTATATATATTAGTTTCTCCCTTTAGAACCAAAATTAGGAAACCCTTGCTAGGACACTATATATATGTACTCATATAGGACGAACATGTGCGACCAGCATATGTAAGCCTAGGATAGAAGTCAGCCTACCCATGTAGTGTAGAAGGGTAAGTCACACCGTGGTTACCCGCCGCGTTATCTAGTACACTCACAGACACTTCTGGGTCAAGATTTCCTTGACTCCGCTAGTTAGACTAGGGTTGGTGCCCCTGGTTAGGATGTATATATATATATATGTATATATTTATTATTAGATTAGGGCTTGCTTCTTAGTTAGGTTTCCTTCTAATCTAATCAATTATTCTTCTCTATCCATTCTGTGGATTATCATCAGATGCTTGGCTCTCTTAGCCATGATCTATCTCCCATGAGTCTGATCCTTTGATTGATCCTGATCAGACCGTGTTCCACATGTCGATTGTGAGTCTATCTTGCCATTATCATTATCGGAGTGTGTGTTCTTGCTGAGAACCCTGCTTTATCTTGACCATGACGGCATACTCTTCATGTTTAGTTGCTGAGACCCTCCTAGTATAGCCGTCATGCTGCCAATTTTTTTAGAACCCTTGAGCGTAATCATTATCCTTTTGGGTTCATTGACAAACCATGTGCTTACCTTACCACATCTCCTGGTATAGCCGTTATGCTGCCGAATTTTCTCCAAATACCTTGAGTGTGGTCATCATCCTTTTAGGCTTGTTGACAAACCATGTACTTGTCGTACCACATCTTCATGCACAACCGTTAAGCTGTCGGATTTTGATCCAAGGGAAGGATGTGTTGGCGCTACCTTTTGTCTCAACTTGCACATTACATTGCTATGGGATTAATTCTCATTGAGCCTAGTGTTTATGATGTCCATGACAGGAGTCTTAGTCACTCGTTTACCATCAACCCCAAAAAGCTTTCATCTCTAAACTCGCTTGGTCTAGCCCGCTATACCTTTTTCCTCTCACATTGCCCAGATGGCTGAGTATGCTGAAAGTCTCGTCTTGAGAGAAATGAGAGAGATGGTGATGACATCCATGACCTGATAGACGGGGATCCCCTCAGTCTTCTCGAACTCAAATGCTTCTGAGAACCCTGCACATAACCGTGTTGCACTTCTTTCACCCACCATGGGAACCATTCAACTCATTCAACCCTTCACAGATCTTACCACCTCTACCTATACCACCTCTGGGCTGGAAAATGATTAGGAAGGGAAAAGAAAAATGTCAGAGCTTGAACTCCTTGAAAACATTATACCAGAGAAAGCCTTGCCATTGTCAGGTGCTAAAGGACAATTTGAGCTGGATCAACAGAAACCAAAGAGGCCCTCTCTTCTGAGATTCTAACTCCAGGATTGCTCTCTCCAATCATTATCAATGAAGGCACGTTGTCCTTGAACTTTCAGCGCCAATCCGTTGCCTCCGATGAAGTGTCTCATCTTTGAAATTTGTTTGGAAGAGTGTATACCAACCCTCCTGTCAAAGTTGGTAAGCCTAACCATGCCAATATCAATTCTACGTACGTTGTGTTTATTGGTCTCTCTCATTGTGAACCAATGTCCAATCTTTTGTTGAATTTGATGGAGAGCCTATCGTGGCGCGTCAAAAATCAATGTATGTACTTCAAACATTCAACGCAACGAACATTTGATTCCAGTGTCGTCATTATTCTTGTATATGTTCACTCTTGGATCTAATGTTAATAAACAAATTAAGACACCCTCCTCGGACGAGGATGCCGATGAAATTCTCCTCGAGATTTGAAAGATGATCAAACGAGAGGAAGAGTGTTGAGCAAAGCCACTTGAAGATGAAATCGATACCGTGGATAGTGTTATCGAAATCCGAAACTCGGGAAATAAGGATTAGCAAAATCTCCCGAAGAGCGCAAAGAGTCGATAAACCTATTTAGAGGGTTCAAGGAAGTGTTGCTTGGTCCTATGAGGATAAATCAGAAGCGTGCCTTGGCACTGTTCAACGTGAGTCACCCTCAGCTTCAGACATCAGGTCGAAAGAGCAAAAAAATTCAAATGAAGAATACCAAACATCAAATGCAGTGAATGAAAAATTGAGAGAAGACTTTCAGACAACAAAGTCATGAGCATAGAGCATGAACCCCAAAAAGAATACTTGGGCTATACATTGCGATGGAATTTCAAGTTAAAGCATTCCAGGCGTAGGGGCATTCCCCACATCCAAGCAAAAAAATAAAAATCAGAATGAACAAAGAAAAATAAGATAGAATCCAGAGACGAAAGGAGAAGGGAGCATGCCCCACGTCAACTCCTTAGAAATATCAGAATCCCGAGAATTTGAGTCGGTTTTAAAGCATCTTCAGCATATAGAGAAGACCCTGAGTCTTAGAATACTGAGCATCAGTGCAAGATCCCAAAGACAAAGTGGGAATTCAATCAGTCAAGTTTGCGCAGTACAGATGAAGTCTTGCCAGGAAATGCCGCCAGACTCCTAAAAAAAAAAGAGAAAAAAGTTCAAAGCCATTGAACCTTAGCCATTCAAGAAGCTTGTATGCCAAAACATCAGAAGGCCATCCTTGGACGCCTGAGCCTTAAACGCCAAAAATCCCAAGTTCAAAAAAAAATCCTTTTGCGAACACCTTCGAGCCTCAACAAAATCAAACATTCTTTTCAAACACCCGCAAATTAGGGGCATTTCAGCCCGAACTACGTCTGACCTGATCCCCAACTCTTCGGGGGTACGTAGGCAACCTGATCAATTCAGGTTCGGTCAACCTTTGGGATAAAAATCAAATTATTCCCTTTCAACCTTTGGGATAAAAGTCAAATTATTCCCTTTCAACCTTTGGGATGAAAGTCAAATTATTCCCTTTCAACCTTTGGGATAAAAGTCAAATTATTCCCTTTCAACCTTTGAGCTTAAAAGCCAAATCATTCTGTTCCAAACCTCAGCGAACCACTCGAACCTGATCCTCCATTGTTGGGGTACTTAGGCAACCTGGCCAATCCAAGTCTAGTCGAAACTTTGAAATCCAAAAGAAATATCCAACCGTTTTGAACCCCAGCCCACTTAGAAAGTCCTTCTGGTGAACAAGCAGAGGTTCAAAGTCAAGAACAAAAAACGATGGAATCTGAAACCCGCTAGGCTGAAAACCCGGGAGGGCGGTCTAGGCAAAATTTAGGGTCATTCACCCGCTAAGTTGACAACTGAAAAGTCAGCTTAGGCAAAAGTTAGGGTATCGAGCCTGCTGGATTGAAAACCCGAAAGGGCGAACCAGGCAAAAGTTAGGGCAGGCGGTCCGTCAGATTGAAAACCTGAAAAGGCAATCTGGTCAATGGCAATGACTTCCAGCAAAAAGTGAATCATTGAGGTGGAGAAACAGTCTTCAACCAGGGTAAAATCTCGGGGTCCAAGTAGTGCCAGCAAGCTTACTTTAACATTCCTCTAAACTGGGGCATTGAAACCGAGCAATCCAAAAGGGATAATAACCATGACCTAAACACCGAAAAAGGAGAGTAGTGCCTCTTGACACGGTCTTCGAAATACTCTAAGAGTGACTAAGCCATACCCTTAAAAAATGACACATCAGATCCAAGAGCGAAGTCGAAAGCGAGTCGAGTCCTTCGAGCAGTAAGAGTCTTCTTTGATTGAGTCCTTGGAAATCTGTTCCTCCTTCATATTTGTGTTCCCTTTCCTTGCAAAGTCCAAACTGTCAGGTGCTGGAAGAATGGGAGCGTGTCCTCCAAAATGCAAAGAAAATTCAGAGTAAATCCTGGTTTAGGTATCAGAAGGGGCAAGAGATATCTTGTTCAAACCTACCCGAGACCTTAAGCCTCCAAAAGTGAGCCATGCGAAAGAAGAGATTTTCAGACTCAGCCATCATGGTTATTGTCCTATTCTCTCCATACAAAAAAAAAAAAAAAAAAAACTTTGCATCCTCAAGCCTTCATGAAACGAAACATCTTTTCTTCAACCATCATTGTCTTGCCTTCTTAAAACTCCTGTCATGGAAACACAATATACTAGGGGCATCTTTTATGACTTGCGTCATAAAAGATATCAAGCACAAAAGGCAATCAGTGCCAATGTCTTCAGTAAGTTGAGATAAGAGATGTACGAGTATATCTCGAGCCAAACTTCAAACTTCTCAGACAAGTGCACTCTCTGAAAGGTCAATTCTCTAAGAAAATCAGTTTCCCAAGCGGAGTCTAGAATTTGCTCGCGCAGCCTTCAATCCCCGGCAAAATCAGAAAAAATGGTCAATATCCAAATCCCTGCAAGTTATCTGAGTCCAATTCTCAGCAAGGAACTCATACTCCCAATTTCCTCGGCAAGAGGCAATCAGTCTAAAAAAAAAAATCATCATTCGAAATCAATCAATTCTCAGCAATATCACTGTCCTTCCAAGGCTCTTCGTGGTTTGTCAGGCAGGCACATCATGGACCCTTGCTCCCTGAATGGCTCTTCGTGATCTGTCCTTTAGGATATATCATGGACCCGCTCTCCATGCTCATTTCATTCATCTCCATTACTTGTTATTCTTGTTGGGCTCTTCGTGGCTTATTGTCATGGACCCCAAATTTCATTCTAGGCTCTTCGTGGCTTATTGCCATGGACCTTAGATTCATTGCGTGGCTCTTCACGGTTTGTTGCCGTGGACCCTCGATTACTTCTTGGCTCTTCATGGTCTACCATTCAGGTATACTACGGACCCATGCTCCCCGATTGGCTCTTCGTGATATGTCCTTCCAGAAATATCATGGACCCACTATTCATAGTCATTCCATTCATATCTTTTACATGTCATTTGTTTCTGCATGTTGGGCTCTTCATGGCTTATTGTCATGGACCCCAAATTCAATGTTTGGCTCTTCACGGAGTATTGCCGTGGACCCTTGATTCCTTTCTGCTGGGCTCTTCATGGTTTCTTGCCATGGACCTTAGATTCATTGCGTAGCTCTTCACGGTTTGTTGCCGTGGACCCTCGATTACTTCTTGGCTCTTCATGGTCTACCATTCAGGTATACTACGGACCCATGCTCCCCGATTGGCTCTTCGTGATATGTCCTTCCAGAAATATCATGGACCCACTATTCATAGTCATTCCATTCATATCTTTTACATGTCATTTGTTTCTGCATGTTGGGCTCTTCATGGCTTATTGTCATGGACCCCAAATTCAATGTTTGGCTCTTCACGGAGTATTGCCGTGGACCCTTGATTCCTTTCTGCTGGGCTCTTCATGGTTTCTTGCCATGGACCTTAGATTCATTGCGTGGCTCTTCACGGTTTGTTGCCGTGGACCCTCGATTACTTCTTGGCTCTTCATGGTCTACCATTCAGGTATACTATGGACCCATGCTCCCCGATTGGCTCTTCGTGATATGTCCTTCCAGAAATATCATGGACCCACTATTCATAGTCATTCCATTCATATCTTTTACATATCATTTGTTTCTGCATGTTGGGCTCTTCATGGCTTATTGTCATGGACCCCAAATTCAATGTTTGGCTCTTCACGGAGTATTGCCGTGGACCCTAAATTCCTTTCTGCTGGGCTCTTCATGGTTTCTTGCCATGGACCCTAGATTCATTGCGTGGCTCTTCACGGCTGGTCACCGTGGACCCTCGATTACTTCTTGGCTCTTCATAGCTTATGGCTATGAACCCTTGATTCTCAGTTTTTCTAATCCATTAATCACTCAATATCTTTCTTGCAAGGTTCTTCGTGGCTTATTACCACGGACCCCGGATTATGGCTTGGCTCTTCGCGGTTTGTTGCCGTGGACCCTCGATTTCTAGTTTCCTAAAAATAAAAAAATATAAATAAATTTCGTTCCGCGAGGCTCTTCGTGGCTTACTACCATGGACCCTCGATTCCCGTTTGCTTGGCTCTTCACGGTTCACCACCGTGGACCCTCGTTTTCTGCAAGGCTCTTCATGGATTATTACCATGGACCCCTGATCAAAATTTTCATTCAACTGTTGTTCTTCCTTGTCTAATTTGGTGAAAAGCTGGACAACAACTCTCTCTAGTTATTTTGTTGTCAAGTCATGGTCCGTCGTTCCACAGTGTGCCGTCACCCAAGTGCGGAGTCAGGAATACCTGTGTGACCGATGTGTTACTCGAGTGTGACCGATGTGTTACTCGAGTTATTTCTCTGGTGGGAGGCTATCTCACCAATATGTTTTGAATGCTGAGTTATGTGTCCAGCATTTCACCAAATTAATATTAAGTCATGTTGAATGTGAAATTTTAAAACGAAAGTCTCTCTGAGAGCATCTTTGAGAGCATCAAGCCAATAATCAAAATCCTTTTCATTCAAAACCCCTGAGGCATCCCTTCCCTCCAATTCGAGTGAGACCCCTGAGACATCTGTTCCCTCCACGAGTTCAATCTTTGTAAAATAAATTTTGGGCCAGTCAAAATGTGTTGTCTGTTCAGCTTTGACATTCGCGCGACAAGCACACTCTGCCAAAGAGGGGCATCTGTAGACACCCCATTTTGACAAGGCCCTAAACCCGCATATTCGAATAAAATCCCGAGGTCAGACGGAAAATGAATGAAATTAATCCGAGCAAAAGAGAATGTGGGGCCCGCTTGTGTGGGACCCGTTTGTGTGGGACCCGCCTGTGTGGGACCCGCTTTTGTGGGGCCCGCTTTTGTGGGGCCCGTTTGTGTGGGACCTGCTGATGTGGGGCCCGCTGATGTGGGACCCGCTTGCGTGGGGCCCGCTTGTGTGGGGCCCGCTGTTGTGGGACCCGCTTATGTGGTCAAAGAGAGAATAAGGACCATCATCATTTTCTTTGTTTTTAAAGTGGGCGTAATGAGTGGTTTTGGTTTTCGCATGGCATCCAATGCCATTTGAAAATTATTTTTTATTTTGTTATTTATTATTTTGCAAAGAAATGGGAAATGGGGGGGGACAAGAGGGGGACAAAAAATAAATGATGATTGCTCTCCTCATGATGAGTCTCCCCACTCAAGAGGAGAGCTCGGTTCTCTCGCAGAGGGGAAGAACCAGAGAGAAAAGGGAGGAGCAAAAAAGAAAAAAAAAGACAGTGGAAAAAAAAGAAAAAAAAACACAGTGGAAAAAAAAGAGAAAACCAGAGAAAAAAAAAGAAAAAAAAGGAATAACGAGGCAGAAGAAAAAACAAGAGAGAAGAAAAAAAGAAAATCGGCAGAGAGAGAGATCCGGCCAGTCATCTTCTCCGGCGAATTCCTTGCCGGAATCCGATCGCACATCTCTCATTACCAGTCACCTTCTTCATCTCCATCTACGCCACAAGCGTCTCAGATCCGGTGGTTTTATATTGATCCGGCGGATCTCCGGCAAATTTCTCCCTTCTTCGGTCAGTATCATCGGATTCCGTCGATTTTTACTACCTCCTGCAATGATTCCATCTCCGGCCAAGATCCGAGGTCTGCAAATCTGAAAGGAGAGAGGATCAAGCTGCTGATTTCAAATCTTTCCGAGCTTTGATCATTTTTTTTAAACTCGATTAGCAGTCCATGTAAGTAGTTTCTCTTGAATGTTTGTTTTTGTTCTTGAGTTTTATTTGGAGGCTTGAGTTGCTTGTGATTGTAGACACCCCGCTGATGTGTGGGGCCCGCTGATGTGGGACCCGCTGATGTGTGGGGCCCACTGTGTGTGGGGCCCGCTGCTGTGTGGGGCCCGCTGCTGTGTGTGGCCCGCCGCTGTGTGTGGGGCCCGCCGCTGTGTGTGGCCCGCCGCTGTGTGTGGGGCCCGCTGGTGTGGGACCCGTTGTGTGTGGGTCCCGCTGGTGTGGGGCCCGCTGACGTGTGGGGCCCGCTGATGTGGGGCCCGCTGATGTGTGGGGCCCGCCGCTGATGTGTGGGGCCCGCCGCTGATGTGGGGCCCGCCGCTGATGTGGGGCCCGCTGATGTGTGGGGCCCGCTGATGTGTGGGGCCCGCTGATGTGGGACCCGTTTGTGTGGGGCCCGTTTGTGTGGATTTCTTCTTTTTTTAGAGTCTGTCATAGAGAGTTTAGGATTCCGTCCTTCCATCTTTCAGAGTCAGTCTTCAGCATAGGAGTCAGTCCTTCAGTCTTTCAGGGGTCTGTCCTATCATCATAGGGGTTAGGATTCTGTCCATCCCCTCATCCAATCACGTGATTTTATTCACTCCTGCAAGGTATAGGATGCTGTCCAACCCTTGCAGAGTTGTTATTCTGTTCATCCCCCCCGCAAAGCATAGGATGCTGTCCAACCTTTGCGGGATATCAGGAGTCTCCCTACCCTTATGATGATAGGATTTTATTCTCTGGTGTCAAAAAAAAAACAATAAAAACATTTCAAAAATACTTGAAAACAACAAAAACATTCCAAAAAACACTTGAAAATTCAAAAACATCTCAAAAACAATTCAAAATCCAAAAACATTTTAAAAATCAAAATTTCAAAAAAAATCTTGAGTCATGTGCAGAGTAGTTAGGAATTCTGGTCCGAACTACGTTGGCTTGATCCCTTTCAACAGGGTACGTAGTGCAGCTTGGGGTCCACATCCCAGGTCCAGCCAAACCTTTAAAAATAAACATTTCAAATATTCCAAAAAAATACAAAAAAACTTCAAAACCTTTTCAAAAAAGATCTTCCCCTAGAGTTAGGAGTCTGTCCTAGATATTTAGGGTGTTTTAGAGTTAGGAGTCGGTCCTGATTTGTATTGATATGGTGTGTCCTGTCGTGTGAGTGTCCCTAGAGTTAGGAGGCCTCAAGTCGATCGGTTAGACATTTAGTCGAACCGATGGCTAGACTAGGAAGCATATAGTCAACCCATGGTTTTCCTTAGAATGCACAGCCTAGATACACATAGGATATAGGGCCCACCTGCATTAGCTTAAGGCTAATCAACTTGCATTAGTTAGGGCATATAGAGTCCTAAAAATTACAATCCACTTGAATTTAAGCAATCGCACAAAAAGCTTTAAACATCAGTCGAGTCTAGTGGATCGAGTCTAGGATAGCGGTCCTAGAGTTTTAGGCATCGTAGTTTAGCATAGGACACCGAACTACGTTGGCTCTGATTCTTCCCGAGGCCGGGATACGTAGTGCAGCTAGGATGGATGGCCATCCTGGTCCGAGTCAAGTCCTACATTAGAATTTTAGGATTTGTCTTGTTGAGTCGTGTGTTGCGTATTTTGATGTGTTTTCTTATTTTCATGTACAGATCCTATACCTTTAGCTGTAGCATGCATGTGCTTGTCCACCAGAACTTAGACACCAATTAGGCATGTCACATATAATCTAACTATTCTTAGGCGACATATCTTTCATTTCTTTTGTGTGTGCTTCTTATTCATCTCCGAGACATGCATGATTAGCTAGACGTTATCTCGGGGATATCCGTTCCCATTTCGCATGATTTTCGCCCAAAACTCTTCAAAATTAATAATAAATGGCATAAGAGACCAGGTGCTAGCACTTGGGCGAATTGGGGGCGCCTAATCCCTTCCCCATTCGTCATCAGGCACGAACCCTATTTTATATCTCTGGTTATCCGTTGCAACAGAGCACAGCATGGGATCCAGGGCCCACTTCCATGGATGGCGACTCTTTCTTTGTTCGAGGTGCGTCTCGAATCCGGGCTAGTCCTCGAATCGAGAGGTATCTCCCTTACATCGCCGCTCATGCTGTGAGGGGCACTCTTTCGAGAGTTCCTTGGTGGGGCTCTCCTTCACGTGGACGATCTAGAGAGACTCGTCGTGGGGGCACGTCCCCTCACGCCCGTCCCGGATCTGGTTCCACATCGACTGGTTTTTTGAGCCAATTTTTTGAGCAAATAGTAAGCCCTCGCCGAGCGACCGCCATGTGGCCGGTCAACCGCGACGGTAAGAAATTTAAAAATAGAATAGGGCGCTCGATAGGGGCGGACGACCGTTGTAGCCCGGTCGACCGCCGCGGTCTACCAAACTAGCCGTTGGGGCATTTTCTGCTTGACTTTTACAAGCCTATTATTTACAGTTTTACCCTAAACGGTCATATTTTCAAATACACTATATATAAATCATTAAAACCTATCTCTACAAGCTTTTGAACATTATAGAAAGATCAAATCCCATTTCTCTTTGAGCGTCAACCTTTTTATTTCAAAAGCTAAAAACCTCTTTAATCTTCCATTTCTACATGATATCAACAGGCACTCCATAGGGCTTTACATTTGTATAATCTTGGAGTGAATGTGAGCTATCAATGTTGTAATCCGCCTATTAAGAGGCAATAGAGTTTTTATTTCTCTTTGTTCTTCATGTGAGGGTCTCCTCTTCGGCCCGTAAAGAAAGGTGGAAGAAAAGGGTCTCCGATTTGGCCCTTGAAGAAAAGTGAATCATGTATGAGGGTTTGATTCCCTTGCCAAGGCTTTGTGCGACGGGCTTCACTTCGGCCCTTGAGAATGAAAAAGCTTATTGTAAGAGCTTTGAGATTAGGCTTGAAATCTCACCATAGTGGAGTACCCAAGGAGCCAAACTTGGAAGAGTGGAGTAGGTCAAGTTGTGACCGAACCACTATAAAATCTTGATGTCCTTATTGTGGTGTGCATTGTCACTCTCCCTCTCTTCCTTTCCTTCTCTTACACGTGTGGTGATTGGTAATCTCTTACCTTACTTGTGTTTATGCTATAATTGAACAAGGGTTAGTAAATGCATTTGTGTTAAATGTTATAAACCCTAATTGCATTATGATATCCATTTGAACAAGGGTTAGTAAATGTGCATGATTAGAAAGTTTAAATCTTAGCTTTTATTGATATACATATTTTAACACGGGTTAGACTAATTAGTGCTTAATTAAAAGATTAATTTTTAATCTCCCTTAATTAAGCCTAAAATTTCTAATTGACCAATTCACCCCCCCTCTTGGATTGTCACACATGTATTTCACAACTCAAATTTTATTCCAATAGATGATCTAAACAATTACGTGAGTGCCATATTTATAGGCAAAGACTTTTCCTAATTCTACACAAACAAGGAAAACTAAAACAAAATTTCCTAAGACTATAAAACTCCTAAACTTAATCAAATTCCTAAAAATCCTCAACTCCTAAAAATTCTCTACTTTTCCTAAAATTTCTCAACACAAAGTTAATTGAACGATTCGGCCAAGATTCCTAATAAAGCAAAATTCTAAAATTAAAAAAAAAAAAACAAAAAAAAACTCTATTTAATCCGTTGATCAACATGGGCCGTTGATCTTGCGGACGGCGAGATGCACCTGCATCAGATGCCCAGAAAATATTCCCCATAGGATGATACTAACCCTTCTATCCGTGGAGTTCTATAGTGTGCCGTCCATTTTAAACATCTACAGATCGAAGGGTTAGGATCATCCTATGGAGAAGATTTTATGGGTACACCCTATCTATGTCAGGTCCCAACAAATCAATAGTTTGGATCACCCAAATAACATGGGCCTCATTGTAATTTTGGGCTGCGAACGCATGGGCGCCCGTCCATATAATTTTTCATATTAACAAATGTGGATGTGTTCGTTGTATTATTTTAAGGGATTTGCTAGGCAATTTCGCAGAAAGCAACTACACCGCATGATAGAATGAGTACAGATAACACTGCCCTTTCATAAAATTTGCACAAATTCGATACAGGGCATGCATAATAATCAGTTTCGCTGGTGCATTTGGATTGTTGGAATGAGGAATCAGAATCGGCAACCTAATTTGATTCCACTGTAAATATCGAATGGAAAAATGTGACAGTAAAAAATTGATTCGCGACGGGAGCAGAATAAAAATATCGCCCCCGTGGGCAGGGAACAGATTCCAACATTTTTTTTCCTACATCCATTCTGCTCCGGGTTAAATTCCACCTCCCTATAGCATTCATGTATTTGAACCAAATGCCAGAATTAGATAGAATCGGAATAGGATGCAGTGCCTGATTCCGAAAATGCAAATGCACCCAAATTTCATTTTGTACAAATGCTTATGATCATTGGCTAAATAAAGTACCTTATAAAAGCTAGTTTGTTTACGACAATCATCATTCTAACAAATTCTTCCAACAAAAGAATTCTCATAAAATCCCTTCAAATCAATACAATAGAGGTTATCTTCCTACCTCCTCTAAGATAGAACGACCAGAACCATTGCGCCTAAGTCTTATTCCCAGGTATGTCCTTTGTTTTTTCTCCCTGGTAGTTCTCTTTTTATGTACAAGAAAACACCCTAAAAAAGAACTCTTAGGCTCAAATACTACTTCATGTCTCAAAGTTGTATGAAAAAGGCGACGAGAATTTCACACCTTCTTCTACTTCTGAAAACCGAACCAACCTTCCTAAGTAGTCCGACCCCATATCTTGTAACCCCACCACCTTGGGACCCACGGATTCCGATTGGTCGCCGGCTTTCACGCTCTCCAAGCACCCGACTGAATGAGACATCTTATTTTTTGGTGCACCATAGTTAGCAATAGACCGAAATCTATGACCCGACGACGAGGCGGCTATGACTACCTCCGCCGGAAAATTAAGCATCGCCTTGGCTCCACGCATCCTAAAGGCGGCCATATCATAGGCCATGGCCGCCTCTTCGGCCGTGTCAAACGTGCCTAGCCATACACGCGCACCATGTCGCAACGAGTCTCGGATTTCAGCTGCGAATTTGCCCCACGGGCGCCTTCGTACTCCTCGGTAGTGTTTCTTTGCGACATTTCGGGTTTGTTCGGCAGGCTTTCGAACTTGATTTGTACTCACAGACGAACATTCCGCGTTGTTAGTGCTGTTGTTAATGGCCATGGCTTCGTTGAGGACTTCATAGATAACCATGTCTTCCGAATCGTTTTCGTTGAGAGGTAGTTCGCCTTCTGAGACTGTAGATAGGCTTAATGTAGGGGAGGAGTGGCTTTGAGGAACCATGTTTTTACTGTTTTTCTCTTTCTCTTTCGGGTCGTGTTTTGCTTTGATTTCTTCTCTTTGTGGTGCATATGAATGGAACTAAATAATAGAAGGGTGATTGGTGGGACATGCATATTATGAAAATCCGAAAACGAAGGTGAGAGGAAACCCGATGTAGTCCCTTTAGTCTTTCCCATGTTTAACAAAGTTATCTATTTGCCTCGAAATTTATCATTAATTACGAAAATGCCATTTTAAGCATCTAGAAGGAAATTATTTCACCACAAACATGTTTTGATAGATTATGCTCATGTTTCTTGTCTTTTATATATTTAATTAAAGAGCTGTAAAGTCGTTTTTACAGTCGCCAAAAAGCACCTACGAGGTAGTTAAATGCTAAAAGACAAGATACATGAGTGTCATCTATCAAAACATAGTTGTGCTGAAATCATTTCCCTAGTTTGATTAATTACGTAAAAATCATTTCAACGGAATTATCCATATTATGGCTTTCTCCACCCTAGGTTGAACGGGAGTGGAAAACAAGGCTGTGGTGCTACTGAATTCTAAATATTTTAAAATCTATCCAAACAAGATTTTTATATTTAATCAGAGAGAAATAAATTCCATTCACTACTCATCTATGAAAAATGAAAAGAAAGAGAAAATGAGGTTTTAAAATGTTTAAGGGCTACTTTGGATACCTCCCATTTTGTATTTGGATTTGGAATTGAGTTTTGATTAGAAATTGAATAGATCCGGCAGCTCATGTAGAGGGAGACAGAGAGGGAAGGGGGTACTTCCTAGTGGAGGAGAGAGGGTGAAGGAAACTCCTAGATCTGTGGATTTCCAATTTCTTATTTACACAGCAAATTTAGAAATCTATTTTTTTTTCACTGTCAGCTGCTGAATTAGAAATCCAAATTCAAATCAAAATCTTCTCAGGATCCAAACGGGCCCTAAATGTTTTGCCAAAATTTTGATTAGGAATGATGCTAGAAATGGCCACATCACCTACAAAAACAAGTGATCTGTGTGCACCCAAAAAAAAAAAATCGATGTTTCTACCGGTGCATGTGACCAACGACTACGGTGTTCTAAGGTGTTCCTTTTCTTCTTTCTTTTTACTTGAGATGTTTGGTAAGGGTAAAGTTTGAATTCCTAATCAAACATTTAGTTGTAGAGATCACCACAAGGCAACAAATTTAATTCCTCATTTTTAAAATAGTTAAAAGAAAATACAATGCTTTGAGAAAAAGAAAGAAAATTCTTGTGAATGGAAATGATATCTGCACTCCTTTGTGTTAATAATGACACTGGCATTCTTGCATGTTAAAGAAGGTTAAAATTCCCAAAAATTCTATTAATAGCCAATCATAAAAGTGATTAGTGAAGTGAGGTGTGTCTTATCAAGATAAGGCAGTGTGAATATCATTTTCTATTTCCGATTCGACAACTATAGACAACGGGCGATGATATTTTCACCCCTGCAGTACGCATTCGCCCCCTTTTACGTGATCAGTGGGCAACTTTAATGTTTTCTGATGTCAAATAACGTTAAAAGGGAGGAGGGGGTGAAAATATCATCACCCTAAACAATCCTTGCTTTAAAAATGTCACTTCTATGGGATCAAATATCAAGGGTGATACTTCTTTCGTACCACAAATACGAGTTTGTACTCCCATTCATCATCCCACCCTTGACATTTGATCCAACATAAGCACACTTTTTAAGATACTGCTGTTGGATCATATAATTTCTCTTGTTTTACAATCTTGTAACTAGATGTTGATAGATTTGGAATCCAAACAGGCTCTAACAACACGGCTAGAAAAGTGTACATGGAATTTGAGTGGCATTATTAAAACATGGCCGTGTAGATATCACTTCCCTTTAGGTCAGCACTCAAAACGAATATTTCAGATGCGGCCCCACCAATCTCTCTTTAGTACCTGTAAGCATGGTTTTAAATTTCGTCCGAAATCCGAACCGAAACGTTCCTAAACTGAAATTGGCGAAACGTACCAAATTTTGGCCAAAATTTCGGCGAAATTTGGAAAAAAATATTAATTTTTTATTCCTTTCCCAAATTTCAAGGGCTAGGACCGAAATTTATGCCGAAACTGAAATTTCAAACCATGGTTATAAGTATGATAATCGTTGGCCCACATACATCAAGAAGGCCATCAATTTTTTTAGGGGAGTGTTATTTACGCCCTTTTTGATCACCAGGGACACCCAATGCCAGTGTACGGGGCATTCAAACCACTGGGTTTTTCTAACATCAAGTACATTAGCTCCCCTTTAGTCATTGACACACTGGAGCTGGGTGTCCCTTATGATCAAAAGGGACGTAAAGATCACTTCCCTTCTTTTATGGGTAAGTTAGGTGTAGGGGTAAGGAATTTCCCACAAAGGAAATGATATATTCGCCTCCTTTTCTTTCCCGGGCCACCTCCAAACTGAAACCGAAATTTAAAACCATGGAAAAGAGTAGTCATAAGTCAAAAATACACCGAGGAGGATGGCCCTGGGAAGGACAGGGGGCGAATATTATATCACTTCTACATCAAATTCATGAACTTGCTCAACAAGTTGCTGGGCCCCATTGCTATTGGTTTATCGAGGGTTTGACGACAACAATGACGATGCTTTCTAATGAAGAGTGACAAGATTCACGATATGTAATGCCGGGACATTCCTATGACAAATGACAAAACCCCACATTGTTCTCTTTTTGTCCCTTGTTGCAGAACCGAAAGTCACTTGCCGTGACAGAATTGAAAGTTCCTAATGACCTTGATCTCCAATTCACATTGTCAAACGTCATTATTCGGTTCTCATCATTTTCCTCCTTGAATAAGTTATCCACAGTTCTAGTCGAGAACAGTCCGAATGGATTGGCTATATCATACAACTAGGGTAGCCAATCCCAGGTATAGCTTACCCAAGAATGTCTATCTGCTCCTATATATAAATGGTGTCCTATAAGCATATGGTTAACACCGGAATAGACACATTTTACTTATAGGTTATCAATCATCCATTTGAGACTGTTAGATTGATTTGATTTCGGATCCATGGTCCATCAACTGTGGGTTCCTCTCATATGAAATGTTTCTAGTCAATGTACATAGGTCATACCTATTGTTGAGACTTGCGATTTAGGCGGGCACAACTAGGGCTAGTCTAGCTAGTAGACTAGTAGTTGATGCCGAGGTTCGTGTCATTTGCACTTACGGGTGTCAAGAGATTCACTTTGGGCTGGATCCATATGTGTTGGTCACAATCCATTCAAATCCTTTATTCGTGATTCGGAATGTTCTTCTGATCCTATTTCTCATGTCTTAACATTTCATATCTGACCATCCATCAGAGTGTCCTTGTAGATCCTACTTACAGTGTAGGGTGAGGGAGAGCTGAAACATTCACACTGTGCTGAGTTAGGGACTTAGTGTAAAATAGTTGGAAAAGGAATAGGGTAACTTGACACTTTGAATGACAAAATATTGAAAATAGAAATTGTTCAAAAAAAATGCATATGAATTAGTTTTACTAAACTACCCCTGAAATAATAATCAACGTTATAAAAATTGGAGGGTATTTTCGTAAACTAGTATAATAAAATCGGATTTAAAATTGTCTTGCTGGGTATTGTTAGTTGTTTGGATCCGATTGGAAATAATTTTAGATCCTATGAAAGGGTCCTTAAAATGTGTCCATATATCTTAGTAATTTGTTTAGATGCCGGATTAATCATATATATTCTGTGCCGGAGCAATGAACCTATGCAGTTAAGTTATGATTTGGATGGTCCATCAGACCACCTGGGTCCACCGCCTGGGTCCATTGACACCCCTATTTTGCATGAGTCCTTAATGGTGTGAACCATTCATTACAATATCCACGGGATGTTTGATAACCGTGTAAAAATGTTCATGGAATCCTTGTTTACCTAGTATAAGAGAGGGGCAAATAGAACCGGAGAGAGATCTAACGAGGCGGCATGACCATTGAGGATAGCATGGGATCCTGCAAAAAAAAAAAACTAAACTAAACTAAACAAGGAATTTTTTGCTTGTTTTTTTTTCTCTAGCCCCATCTCATGTTCTCCTTGCCCACAACCCTCTTAAATCTCTCTCACCACCCTCTGCCCCTTTTCTTGTGTTGGGTAAACGTTGATTCCATGATTTTTTTCTTTTATGGTTGATAAACATGCTTTCAAGATAACTCAATTGATGTGATTTTGGGTAGGGGTGCAACCAGGGAGTTTTTTCGTATTATTCATTTAATTCATAGGGGGGCCGTTCTCTCATAATAATAAAACTAGGGAATGTGTAGGTAATTACTCAAAAAGCTATTTTGAGTAGGGGGCAAATTGGGTCGTGTCGAGTTGAGCTTTTGCTAACAAATGAATTGGAATCAACCAAAATCTCACCCAATTTTAAGGTAAAAGCTGAGTCCAAACTCCCAAAACTCGCCCCGAATTGCACCCTAGTTTTGGAGCTACTCTTTTTCACGACGTAGGAGCTACCCAAGAATTTTCTTGGAATTTGTTAGGCAATTTTGCGGAAAGCCATTTGGCGGTTCACTTTTGCAGGAGAGAACAGCCACACAGGCCCACTTTTTAGTAGATTTCATTTAACTCATCACAGGAGCAAAACTGAACCACAAGATGACCTAGCAAATCCTTAAAACTAATATTACAATAAACCCCATATTTTGGATGCTTTCAAAATATAGTTTGGAGATTTATTTTTTATTTTTGTCTAAAAAAGGGGTGGGCATATCAGAACGATCGAGTGTAAATATCAATTCCTCTAAACTAATTAGTATTCAATAAATTTTCGGAGGGGGGTACTTTTGTAATTTGCAACAAATACAGGGGTGAGCTTAGTGTTTGTATGGTGATGTGGGAGGATGACCTCACCCATCAAAAGTTCAAAACCCAATTTTGACTGAGCTGGTAATTGGAATTTAGATCCTTCCCCTCAGTTCACGGTCTTCGATTTTCAGTCACACATGGGCCCACCTCAATCCGCTCATGGTCTTAAAATTTTGTCTTTTCAAAAGTTTTTATATATTATTTTCAAAAGTACCCACAAAGAAAAATCAACGGCACACGAGATCGTTTTCTGTCTCGATGCATTTAAGGGAGACTAATGGTCAAAAGAGAAGGGCTCGTGCGAACGAAAAACAATGAAATTCCACCTACTCACGTTTGCCTTTTCCACGACCTCCGAAGCTACCTGGAAACTTCTATGTTTGATTGTGGTTATTTACCTCTTGAGAGTGTGCCTTCAGATAATAATGGTAATGGTTGTCAGTCATTACCAATATAGAGAGGGAAGAGAGAAATAACACCGTTCGTAAAGAAATTCAAGCAAAATTTCACCATTTTGTAGATTTTGGCTTGAATTTCTAAAGGAGAAGCTAAGGTTGACACGTTTGCTGGGAGTCTCCGGGGATTTAAATGCTATATTGGGGCAACCAAATAAGGAATTTTGCTTGTGTACCACACAAATGCCAAGAAAAATCCTTAAAGCCTCCCTGGCTTTTTGTACGACCCAACACACTCGTCGACAACTCTCTCTCTCTCTCTCTCTCTCTCTCTCTCTCTCAATATGAGAAACCCTGAGAAACATAATTTGGGCCCACATACAAGATGTCAGAATCATCTGGATCGTTCATCAGAGGGCCCCCTAACTTATAGATGGCATAGGAAGAGAATCACGCTGTTAGAATGTTTCTAACCGCTTGATCTTTGAAACTGAATTTGGACCATTGCTCGGTCATTATTTTTCTTAATTGTCCCTCTAGAAGTTGTTGATCAAACCCTGTGGCAATTGCGATTTCCAGATTGTTTCATCTCGACCACAAGATTAGCGAAAGAAGAGGGCCCCAATCACACTGATGTCAGGTGGGTGGGACCAGATTAATTAGGCTTCTCTTTCCTTTATTCTTGTCGTTTTAGTTGAGCATTGGAGCCCAAGAGAAAATAAATTGTTGGGTTTTCTTGCGTGATTAATGGTTTGTAATGATTGAGAGAAAATCACATATATCATAGTGTTTTAATAGCATACTTAACTTTATTGTATTGACATGAAAGAGACCTAAATTCATTTCTCTAACACTCTTTTCGCTAGCTCCCTAAACCCTATATGAAAAATTAGATGGGAGCTGATAACTCCAAGTCATCTCTAATACATTAGTGTTCTAATAACATAGGTATGGCCCTACCCCCCTTTGAAGGGAACAAGACAAGGGAAGAATCAGTGTATTTTTCTTTTTGTTAGACACCTATTTCATTTCCTGTCTATTATGCATTTTCCATCTTATTTGCTCTGTATATGACTCTCTCTCTCTCTCTCTCTCTCTCTCTATATATATATATATATATATATATATATATATATATATATAGAGAGAGAGAGAGAGAGAGAGAGAAAGAGAGAGAACGGTTACAGTAGGGGCCACATTATTTGGGTGATCCAAACCATTCATTTTTAAGGCCCTCACATAGATATACAATGTTGTTAATAACCTTATTATCTCTTAAGAAGCTTCAATTGTTACTCTCTCTAGGTGTCTCCTAAATAGATTGGGCACCCAACTATTTCTTACATACATGCAAGTGAACATTTGATGCTCTATGAAATTTGAGTGGGTAGGACCAACCGTGCGATGCACGGTTTGGCTGTCATTTAAGACAAATGAAATTTGAAAATTAATTAAAGTAAAATATAGATAAGAGAAATAATGTTTTGAAATAAAGCAAGACAATTGATTTAGAAGTGCAATAGATCGAATTGCAAGAGGGAAAAGGGCGGTCCAAGCTTGGCTTCGTTTCCACTTCTCCAATCTCTCGCGCGCCGTAAAATGACTCAAACTCAATTTGAAATATAAAAAGGAGGCTAAGAATTTTTTTAGGGAAGATCCGTGTAGTCACAAAAGAACCAATAAGAGAGAACCAATTAAAGAGATTAGGGAACACAATGGAAAACAAATAGGAGGTTAAGAAACTTTTTAGGGAAGATCAGCGTAGTCACAAAAGAACCAATCAGATCTCCACCTCCATTCGTGGAGCCATTCCTGATTCAGAGAAGGAGTAGGATTTCATTGCCAAAAAGTATATGAAGGCAGTTGAGGAGTTATTTCAGGGATCATCAAAGGCACTTGCAAGCACCTTAATGATGAAGATGATTACGGGACGATACGACGGTCACAGTGGTGTCAGGGAACATATCATGAGGATGAACGATATGGTTTCCCAGTTGAAAAAGAGGGACATGGAAATCTCTGAGGATTTCCTCGTTCACTTCATTATGACTTCCCTTCCTTCACAGTTCAGTCCATTCAAGATAAACTATAACACCCTGAAGGAGAAGTGGAAGATGAACGAGTTGATAGCCATGTGCGTCCAAGAGAAAGAAAGGCTGAGGACTGAACAACCTGAAAGTGCTCATTTCACTACCATTGGACCTTCCAAAGCTCAGTTCAAGAAGAAAGGCAAGAAGAGGGTTTCTAGGCGAGATGAAGGGTGGTATCAGCCTATCAGGTGCCATTTTTGCCACAAACTTGGCCATATCAAGAAAGAATGTGCCAAATATGAAGCATGGCTGAAAAAGAAATGTAATCTTTTAGTTTTTGTTTCTCATGAATCCTTTCTAGTAGACACTCTCTACAAATGCCACGTGTGCACTGTCATTGTCTAGCTAATCGAGCTCAATGTATTTGTTTTACTTTTTAATGTTTAATACCAGTATATTTATATATAAATTAACTATATATAGCTGATAATTGATTTAGTTTCATGGATATATCATGTTGCCAATGAATTCGGGGTAAACTATTTTGTGACAAAAGCCAAAAATAAGAAGAGAAACAAACACAAATAAAAACTAAGCTCTTAACGCCAACACAAATGTTTTTCAGAGAATATGAATCAGATAAGTCTTCGATATAAAAAATAAAAAATAAAAATTAAATGAAAATCACCCACCTCGAAGAGCAGAAATTGCCTTGGTTGCTCTCCAATTTGCAAGAGATAAAGGAAATGGCAATTGAAACTGATCAGTCATGGGTCCCGGCATGGATGGGCCATTGGCCAAAATTACATCAATATCCAAACAACGTAGGCCCTGTTTGTTTTGGATTTTGAGAACCGATTGTGAGTCCAAAACTGATTATTCAACTCAAAATTAAACGTAAATTTGAGTCCATTTATCAGTTTCGGACTCACAATCTGTTCCCAAAATCCAAAACAAACAGGACTTGAATTTATGTTTAATTCTAAACCCAACAAAGTTTTGGACTGGCAATCGATTCTCAAAATCCAAAAAAAAAGAAGAACAAGGCCTTAAACGATATCCTACAGTTAGAATTTTAAAATGAAAGCCATCAATAGCTAATATTCAATATACAAATTGAATGGTTGGGATCATCTAAATTGAATTTCCATCCACATCTCTCTCTCTCTCTCTCTCTCTCTCTCTCTCTCTACACATCCATACTCCACTAATTGTAGCTCACCGCAATCCTTACCATACGTAGGCTTACAATGAGGACAAGGACAGTCCTCACCAATCAACTCGGATTTTTCAACCATTCAACAATAAGGTTGCTCCATTGTGGCCTGGTGGTGACGGGTTCAAGCCACGGAAACAGTCTCTCTGCAAAGCAGGGGTAAAGCTGCATGCATCTAGCCTTCCCCAGACCCGCAATGGCGGGAGCCTCATGCACTGAGTCGCCCTTTTTGAATGTGTACCATTAGCTAATTTTCATTCAACAACCAATCATCCGATTTTTACGGCCATCTGGCCTTTGCGTCAAATAAAATTTTAAAATGATTAAAGATTATTTACTGGAAATAAAACCCTAATCAGTCACACAAGCTTTCTTGTGCTTCTTTCTTTCCTCTGCAAAAATTACACTGAGAAATAGTGGTGTCAAAACGATGCTTGCTATTTCTAGGTCCGTTCTGAAATGATTTCAAACCTTACTATATAGATATAAATCAAAAGATGATAAGGTAAATAACTAAGAGGGTTAAAGGATTCGATATGACAATGCTAAGAGGAGATCAGCATGCTCAACAGACATAGTATAAATACTAGGACACCACCCCTATCCACTAGGCACTGTGCTTAGACCAAATGGTTTGCACTAGCGATTCGAGCATTTGAGAAAATAGGAAGCAAAACAGGTAATCTTTCCCATTAGTTCGCTACAACATGCAAGTTTTTTTTTTTTTTTTTTTTTTGAGAGGTAACAAGCTTTTATTCAAAATAGAAAACCGTAGTACAAAAGGGGAAAAGCTGTCCCCAGCGATTACAACCCTACACTACCCGAACGAGCAGGGAATAATACCCAGGCTGGCCAACAAAGACAAGCAGATTAAGAACATGATCACACAAACAAACAAAAATAAAAATAAAAATAAAGGTCAAATCGATGAAGATGGGTCAGTAGCCCGATTATCCAACGCCCTCTTGGGGAAGGCATTGTACCACCACCAGGGGCGATGCCAGAAATTTTCAACAGGGGGGCAAAAATTATAGTAATTTTTTTTCTCCAAACAAATGAAAACAATATTATAGTTTCCAAAAAAAACCCTCATATATATTCCATCACCAACATACATTGAGGTAAACAAAAATGACATCTTACAATTTTAGAGTGCAAAACCTAATAACATGACCATAAAAAAATTTTATAGGCTTCTTCGACGCGGTCTCATTTTTTGGAAACGACACATGATTGTCTCATCATCGATGTTACCAAAAATATCCTTCTCAACATATGGAATCAAGCAATCGGCCATAAATTGATCCGACATTCTATTGCGTAATCGATTCTTCAAGATCTTCATGGCAGAAAAAGCCCTCTCAACGGTTGCAGTTGCGATTGGTAAAATTAGTACCAATATGATGAGCTTGTAAACAAGTGGATACACGGCATGCTTTCCCTTTTCAACCATTTTTTCAGCAAGATCTCCAATTCCTTTCAAATTCACAAAGTGAGTATTAGACCTCATATCAAAAATATATGTTTCAAGTTGGTTGTCTAATTCTTTTGTAGAATATTGAATTTCTGAAAATTCTTTTAGATAAAACTTAGAGAGTCGAATCAACTTCTCTTTATCAAATGTATAAAATGAATCACTTGGATTCAAACATGCTACACATAGAAGCAACTCTGTATTTGCTTCATTGAAACGACTATTGAGCGGTCCACCACCACACTTTCCATCTCCAGATTCTCCACCCCTTTCTTCGCCAAACAATCCGCCTTGCCACTGGCTGATCTTTTCATATGCTTGAATTGCGGATTAATTAAGCGCACCAAATCTTTAATCTCAGCTATAGTATCTTCAAGATGCCAAGGTCCTTTGATCTTATTAGATGCCCAAGCCAGCGCATTCGAGGAGTCTCCTTCAATGATAAGGGGACCTAAATTATGCTTCACATATCATCTTAAACCATAAAGCAGTACCTTTGCTTCAGCTTAATTTAGATCACATACCCCAATCGGTCCCAAAAATGACATTAAAACTTCACCTTTAGGGTCACGTATTAAACCTCCAATACCGACATAACCTGGATTGCCAATTGAGCTTCCATCAAAGTTCAACTCGACCAAACCTACCAGAGGTGGATTGCACTTTGGTAAGATTTTCTCTTTGCTTCCCCCCCCCCAATAACTGCACGCCAATTTTTAAGCATGTCTCCCATACGGTAACTAAAGCCAATCTTTTCTCTTGCCCATGTTATCATATCTAACTCAGTCTCAAGAGCTACAAGACCCCACCTCTTCTCCTTCTCTTCAAATATCCTGATGTTTCTCTGTTTCCAAATGCGCCAGATCACTACGTAGGGAATTATCTTCCACATAGACATACCTACACATCCAAAATGTCCTCCTACCCAATGTAATAAGACCTTCTTGATTGTCTTTTGAAAGACCAATGAAATGCAAAAAGTTTTATTGCTTCTTGCCAAAGCCTATAAGAAAAATGACAATGCAATAATAGGTGCTCCAGGGATTCCTCCTCCATCCTGCAAAGAGTGCACCACTTGCTAATCAGAATTTTCTTTTTTTGCTGCGATCACAAGTATCGATGCTTCCATGCATGACAGTGCATGCGAAAGCTACTACCCTCGGAGGGGCAATAGATTTCCATATTTTTGCTCGACTGGACCTTCCCTGATACAATCTTTCATCCTGTAGAAAAAAGATTTAGTAGAAAAAACCTATTGGGAATCAGGGATCCATGCTCTATGGTCAGACTCATGGGGGGAAACAGTAGCACGAATTTAGGAGACCAAGTAAGGAAGAAAGACTCGCTATTTCCTCATTTTAAGGTTTCTTCTAAGCCTAATATACCAAAACATCTCCCAATATCCCTTCCCCTTACCAAATATTCACAAACTCTAGACTCGCTATTGGACTCTAGACGGTTTAGGTTCGGAAAAGCATGACACAAACGGGAATTTCCAACCCAAAGATCCACCCAAAAACAAACCCGATTTCCCCTTCCCACTCTAAACCTAACAAGAGATTCAAATTAGACAGGAGAAACACAAATAGACTTCCATGCTCCTGAACCTTTTCCTATTACCGGGTTCCTACTTTCCCAATCCCGCTCATATTTATTCCTAATAATTTTATGCCAAAGAGCTTCCTTTTCTTCGCCAAATCACCACAACCATTTGCCTAACAAGGCTTTGTTACATTAGTCTGATTTGGGGAAATGGGTGGAGAATTTCTACTCAGATAAAGGCCCTTGAAGTAGCCTTTGTTCTCGGCTTTAGATAATAGAAGACAATGCTTCCGTAATCATGATGAAAATATATGGGGATAATGGGTCTCCTTGCCTTAAGCCCCGGGAGAATCCACAGAATCCGGCAGGAGAGCCATTGAGGAGAATGGAAAAAGACGATGAAGAAATGTATGAGGATACCCACCTTCTAATCCACATGGTCGTAGGCTTTTTCCAAATCAATTTTGGCCATGATTCCGGCTCCATCTCTCTTCATTGTGTCAAGAATCTCATTTGCTATGAGGATGCGATCAAGAATTTGTCAATCTTCAACAAAATCTCCTTGGAAATTGGATATTATGTCTCCCATAACTCCTTTCAATCTTCTAGCAAGAACTTTGGCCAATAGTTTAAACGAGGCCAATCGGCCTAAAATCATTTATCTCAATTGCCCCTTCTTTTTTTTGGTATGAGGGTAGCGAATGTAGTATTTGCTTCCTTGTTTAATCTTCCCCTTTCATAGGGAAGATTAGGCAACATGCAAGTGTTAACTGCCAATATTATCGCCCAATTAACTCAAGGCATTGTAGATGTTGATTTATGTTGATAGTATTGATCTTTTCTTCTTATTCAATTATTTAAAAAAAAATTGTAGTCCTTGTGTTTTGGTTACAAGTCTTATTTGAGTACGGGGAATTAGTAGTCAGTTTAACCGGACGAGCATAAAGAGTTTGGATGAAGATATGATCCTCGTTCCGGGATTTACACCAAATCTCTTTATGCTCATCCGGTTAAACTGACTACTATGCACCACTTAGAATTTCTTGCTCTTCTCTGCCAGAAAGTATGGAGCCAATAGGCAAATCAACTGGCATTTCTTCCTTTGCTGTCTACATGAGGCACATGCTAGGTTGGCAACCCCATTTTCTCCATATTAGTACAAAGAACTAAATCCACCACTGCTTTTGTTCTTTCTCCATCTAGCTATTGTTTACAAAAGAAACCTTTGGAAACAAAAAAATGGAAAGTAGAAAAAGGAAAAAAAGAGAGAGAGGAGGAGGCAGAAAACAAGAAGACAAGTACCATTATGTTTTCCCCAGGCTGAAAATGTTTGCATTTAACTCATCCAAACAGAGGCATTTCACAGCTCATGAAAACTAAACATCATGAAAGTTCATCAGACAAGCATGTAACAGAAAATGATCTTCAAGATTTGCCAAAAAAAAAAGCATTCTACTTGCATGTAGTTCAGCACATGGATAAGCTTCCTAGGCTCCTAGGTGACCGTCAGTAGATATATTCAAAACAGAAAAGTTCATGAAAAACATCCAGACATGAGCAGCTAGTTCTTATGCAAATACCTCATTATATGAAACCCAATCATACTACGAGAAAAAGCTGATTTTCAGGAAACTGACTCTAACCCATAGAAAACATCAGACTAAAGACAAGCCGAAATCAGAAAATGCCCATGGAGATTCATAGAACAGAACCTTTTCTTACTTAACAAGCTTTTTCCTTATTGCCTTCCCACAATAACACTCGAATCCCCGATCACACTAGCAAATATAGAAAGACAAAAAGCACATCATGCAAGCATTCACTTTTATTGTGATATGTTTTGCGGCCAACACATTCCTAAGATGTTCATACCGATCTCTCTCTTTCGATTATGGTACTGAGGTTGGTCTTATAAAAAGATAATTAATCTGATGTGCATCACATCGAGTACACCAAGAGTTTTCTAAAAAAAAATTAATATCGTTAGTAGTATTATGCAATACAGAATACAAGTATATACAAAAGATAAGTTGAAGTAAAACATTTTTGCTCAAAAGATCACTTCTTTGTATCCTGCTCATTCAGAGTTGGTTCATTCAATCTCGGGAAATCATTCCCTTATTTAAGTACTGCTTTGGGGAGCATATGAAATTGTCTACTAATTGTTTTCCCCAAATGCCCATAACAAGTTTTCACCGTGTTATTTTTCAGACTGATATGAAAACAATGCCACAATTTCTTTTATCGTGATATGTTTTATGGCCTCCAACACACATTTTTCACTAAGAAGGCTATAAAATCTTCTAAATCCTAACTAAGAATTACCTAAGAAATACATGTAGACTCATTACCATTGCATAATGTAGACAGTTACTCTTTCCTAGACTCGTTACTATTGGTTGAGGGCTATTTGTCTTAAGTATTTGCAATGATACCATGCTCCTAGGCCAGCCACAATAAAAGACAGAAACATGACTATGAAGTCTATGCCGTCGTCATCATCCTCGTTCACTCTTTCCTACTCTTGCACACTTTTGACTCAATCTCAAATTATTCGGATTACAACGTACTCCTACCTTTCAAAAAAAAAAAAATTGCTCAAAAACAAGAAATCATTTCACGTTGTAAATTATGTTACCAACGTATATGCTAACACCAACTAATAGGAACTAAGTATACTGTAGTAACAACAGGAACATTAAGCTCAACCTTCAAGAAATTCTGCAAGCTAACACACCGCTGATTTTTCAAGAGCTCAAGCCATAAGTCAAGTCAAAATGTGATATTAGAACTAAAATCATACAGTTCCTACAAATATTCAGATTAGACTATTCAAGATAGCAGCCTACAGCAAAAATATAGCATCCAAGATCATGTTCAAATTTAACAAGCTGAACTAAGATATGTTAGACAAGGAAGTGAAATTTCAGATCATGTCTATCAAATCAGAACCATATGCTGGAATAAGAGTTAAAAACTGAAATCACATACACTTAATCAACAAGACAAGCACTCAATATGTAGCAAGGTTCAACAATCACAGAAGTGTCACCTGTTGGGAAAACGAAGAGTCAGATCAAGGTTCTATACAATCAAAGCTCTTATTAAAAATTTCGGCACAGATCATGCATCAATATTGTTGTAATCTTAAATAGGGAGATGCAGATCATGCATCAATATTGTTGTAATATTAAATAGGGAGATGCTCAGCAGTTGACTACTCAAGCAATATATCTAAGTTGATCGCACTCAAATGTGAGAATATGGATAGCAAGCAAAACAGGACATACAGTTCATTTATGTCAGCAGATTTTCATGGAATTCATTTCTCGAGAATCAACACATGCCAACATACATAAGATTTCAGTTTGAGAACTTTTCATGGAACCTTAAGACTTTTGAATTAAAACATGCAATCCTTTAGTGATAGGCACAAGAATGCACACATGTCAAAGCACTAACTACAAAGAAAAGAATATAAAAAATACTCATTATGGTCGTAGTATGGATTATGGGTACTCTAAGTCAAAATTAAGAATCCATGCTGATTGAATTGACATTCCATAAGCATTTAGCAATTCCCAAAAAACTATTAAAATTCATCAAACAGAAAAAATAAAAAAGTGGGTTTATGAATTTCACTAGAATGACTGATAAAAAACGCCCCATTAACGCAAGGGATTTCAAATAGAGTGAAGTACTATCAATTGAATTGAGAGAACTGTCAGAAGTTATCTATAGCATCAGCTGCCAGAAATAGCATACAAATACAAGACCTGAACTATGATGCCAAGACACAAAAAACTCAACAATTCATATTTTTCCCATCTCTGGCTGTGGGTGAATCTTCCTAAGTTATAAAGAAAGGTCAATTCACATCACATGTATATCATCAAGCTTTGTTGAGACCTTATCAGCCAAATCAGGCTGGGTCCCACGACAGGTTATGAGATTAAGGTGGGAGTTGTGGGACTATCACCCAAAGATGTTCCATCATTATTATGGCTTTCTGTGTATTGGCGAAGTACCTAATATTTAGTATCACAGCACTGTCATGTGTTCGACCTTCGGAGAGAACAGCTTGGAAAGGGTTGCATAATAAAAAAAAATACACTGAGAAAAGCTACAACAAAATGAGCCCCTGCATGAGAGGCAATATCTAAAATGGGCTATCAGGAATAAAAGGCCAAAGTGAAAGCCATCACAGAGTGGGCCCCCGAGTATTACGAATGCAGAAGCATGGTGGAATGTTATAATCCTAAGTGAGGGTCTAACAGTCTGCCTAGGTATAGAAGTAGGTGGGACTTAGCCCGGTATAAGACAGGTTTAGTAGGTCTAACCTAACATGTTCCATCAATCTTGAGGTGTTTGGCGCAGTGGTTAGGTGCCTAACAGACTAGATATTGAGATGATGATTTTGTAGAAGATTTGGATTTAACTGCTTGCTAAAACGGTTTTGCTAGAGGATGATTCAGTCTAAATTTAGTGAGACATGTCATTTGATGATGGGTAAGGCCCACAGAAGATTAGACTAGAAAAACATGAACTTATGCTTGATGGTAGTGACCACCGGTAGACAATACATGTTCCTAAATGCTAATGCTATGTTAAATGAGTCATCTTCCTTGTTTTTGAAGCCAAATAAAGTTAAAAGAGACTTAAAAACTTTAGCATTTGGTCCACAATCCACATAAGTAATAAAATCATGACTTCAAAGAAAAGCCTAAATCATCTGCATAGAGAAAGTTTGCTGCTCCAACAAAAGAACCCAATTGCCTCTTAATTTCTAGATTGTACATGCGCCTTTATTTCTAACCATCTGTTTATAGCCCACATATCGAATGGTTAAAAACTTAAAATTGCCCAATATGTGTAAACTTTACTCAGACCACTGCCTCATTTTTTTACTGTTCCTCTGGTAAACCTTATGCCATTATTTAAGATTGATTAATTTGGATGGTTAGGATCATCCAGCGGTGACGATGTCTTTTTTATGTATTACAGGGACCAACAAAGGAGTGGCCTGAATCATTAACATTTTGATCCCTACACACCTTATAGTTCCTCCATTAAACACCATACTTCCTCCATTAAATTACAGGTCTTTAGACACCTTGCTTTAATAATTAGGAAACATCAGGCTTTAATTAAAAACACTCATTAGTCAAATTCTATCTTTAAATTCCATGGATAATAACACCTTCTGGTGTTGCTTCGTTGTCAAGTTGCAAAAGCAAGAGATTATTATCTAATAATGGGCGTCATCAAGAGGTTGATGACTGATGACTAGGTAGAAAGTCACTTTTATGATCAATGGTAAAAAGGCAATTTTTGGGTGTTACACAAGGATGTAAGGGGGTATGTAAGTGAAATCAAGACCGTTGATCATGTAGAACATCATGGGGTGACCCACATGATGTTAGTCCCATCCTAAACGGGCATAGAATGCCTAAGATAAAGGACTACAAATAATCAACGGTTTAGCTTGTCTTTGTGGAACCCTAAACAAGGCTTGATGAATTAAGAGCTTAGGATCATCACGATTAAGGTGTTTTGTCAGGACTTATATTTGCCTTTCGGATCAACGATCTGATCACATAAATGAGAAGAAATGAGACCCAATAGATGTCTTCGAAGAAGCATAACAATGACTTTCCTTTATCATTTTCCTATTAGAAAGATGCGTTACTATTGATGATAATATGTGCATGTCTTCATATAATAACCGTTTTTCATGACATTGATAGGACGCTCTTCCATTACTCATATCTAGGGGTGTAAATGGATATTCGGAAATACGATTACCGTCCGCATTTTGAACTCGTTTAAAACGAATATTATCCGAATCCATTTCAAGCGAATATTATCCGAATCCGTTTATGAGATATCCGGCTCTTAGCGGATACGAATCTGGTAAAAGGTATATCCGATCCGTTTAATATCCGAATCCGAGAAGTACATCCTTTTTTTATTATTAATAATATCATTAATATTTATTTTTAGCAATGACACACTATCTTTTGTTTCTAAAAGAAAATTCTTCTAAAAGAAAAGTTAATTTTCTTTTCAGAAAAAAAAAAAACAAAAAAACAATAGCAAAACGTATTTTGGGTGGGAAATGGAGTAATCTCTCATTTTAAGAACATTCTTGGAGTTTGGTATGACTTCTTTATAAAGCAACAAATGTGGGCTATAGGATGAAAGAGACAAATAGATGATGACGATTGAAAGAAGATGGCATAGTTTCTAGAGAATTCTAAAGCAAAAGGGCCATCTAGGTCATTGATGGTAAATGGACGGCTAGGATCAATTTTTCAACTTAGGGCTATATAAAAACCCAAAATGCAATTGAAAGAGGGGACTTCTAAGGTTTGCAATGAGGAGAAAGGAGGAGGCCGAGACACCATCTCTGACATTCCTTGGTGGCCCACCTCCCAACAAAATCTACCGCTGCCCCTCTCCACCTTCTCACGGCCACCTCCATCATCGCCAGTCATGGTTTTAAATTTCGACCGAAATCCGAAACCGACACCGAAATCACCCAAAATCGAAACGGTCATTTATTTCGGTCGAAATTTCAATTTTTCCGAAATTTTCCCCAATAAATCTGTTTTTTTTTTAAATATTAATTTAATATTTCACCGAAATTTAATATTGAATAAAATATTAATTTCGGGTTTTGTACAAGTTTTCGGTCGAAATTTCAAAATTTCAAGGTCCGAAACCGGTACCGAAACCAAAATTTTAATCCTTGCCGCCAGTCACCTCCATCTCTAACCCAATCCCCATCTCCATCCCCATTTCTCATCATCTTCTACCATCAGCACTCCCACTTCCCCTGTTCAAAAAAGCCCAAACTTATTCCATCATATACATAAAAAGAAAAAAGAAAAAAACCCAAAGACCACTACCAACACCATCCATCCCCACCACCCCTCTCTCTCTCTCTCTCTCTCTCTCTCTCTGCCTCTGTTTTAAAAGGAAGAAGAGGATCTCATATATTTTAGGGTTTGAGAGTTAATTTTGTGAAGAGAATGTAGAGGTCTGGTTTTAGGGTTTGGAAAATTCATTCGAGGAGTAAGGAGGAGAAGAAAGATGAAGTGCTGTAATAAAATGTTCAAATTTACCGGATAAACGGATACGGATAATATCCGAATTCGAACAATATCCGCCGGAATTGAATTCGGTAATAGATATTAAATATCGGTCGAATTCGGATAGTGCATACTGTAATCGAATTCGGATATAACCATATCAGCTTCGAATTCGATCCGTTTATACTCCTACTCATATCCAGTTTTGGGCACATGGTTAGAATGGTTAGAATAATCCTATGGAGCTTATTTTTTGGGTACACCCTATCTATGTGAGGGCCCATCACATGCGCTTTGGATCACCCAAACAATGTGACTCCCACTTTATCTTAAGCTAGTGTGTAGATAACTTATCTACATTAGTGTGTAAAAACTCTTTTCTCATTTATAAAAAAGGTCAACTTAAACAGAGGATATAACATAAACCGAGAAAATCCCATTACAAGTGGGGGACTGATAGGACTCGTCCCTGAATAAATGTTTAGAAATTTAAAAACAGCGTGCACGGTCATCAACTGCATTTGGATCATTGAAGAAATTCTCTCCAATAATAATTCTACCAGCCCATAAGTTTGCAAAGAAAAGTATAGCGAATCTATTATGTTATTCTTGAAATGTCCAATCTTTCCAGTGCAAATTTGAAACCTACTATACCAAATTTGAAACACAATATAACAATTTCTTTGAGGGAAATGATATTTATGCCCCCTTTGCTTCCCCGGGTCACCCGCTTCTAGTGTCAAAAGAGCAGTGGTAAATACACTAACGGGGTTGGCTTGGGGTTCCTTTTCATTTAAAAAAGACCATTGATTCGGAGTTTGAGACACACATGTAAGAAGAGAAGAATGAGACCAATGTTTGTTGGATGGATTTGGATTCTAAAAACTGAATAAAATAACCCTAAATCAGAACTAAATTTTATCTGGTTAGAGACACAAGTGCATTTTCCTAGTAATAATCAGTGAAACAGAAAGTATATGGTCTAGTTATTAGAGCAAACATACGTACATTTGTACTTTAACCCTTCAAATAATACTCATGGGACCCGTTGTACAATAAGTCAAGCTGCGGATATAGTGGGTGCCCGACAGTCACACCCCAAAAATCTCGAAAATCAGAATTCTGTTCCAGCGGACGGATTCTTGTCCCGTTTAAAGTGCTTCACTAATATATATATATATATATATACACATACAGAGAGAGAGAGAACATTTCCTACACACTTGTGTAGGTAAGTTACCTACACACTACCTTAAAATACAGTGGGGGCCCATATTGTTTGGGTGATCCAAACAATTCATTTGAATGGTCCTCACATAGATAGGGTGTCCACAAAAAATCAGATCCATAGGATCATCCCAACCCTACGATTTGTGGAGGTAAAATGGACATGTATAAACCTTCACAAATTAGTCCATTTTTTCCCTCCATAGTTTGAATGGTTAGGATGATCCTATGGATCTGATTTTTTGTGGACACCCTATCTATGTGGGGACCATTCAAATGAATGGTTTGGATCACCCAAACAATGTGGGCCCCCACTGTATTTTAAGGTAGTGTGTAGGTAACTTACCTACACAAGTGTGTAGGAAATGTTCTCTCATATATATATATATATATATATATATATATATATATATATATATATATATATATATATGATCAATTACTGTTGCATGCTGGAGAGTTGAAAAAATGACGAGAAAATGTTGAGTTTTGAAAAAACACTAACAAATGCTACTTTATTAAAAAAGAACTTTTTATGACGAAAATACCCATAACCTCACTTTATCTTCCTCTTCTTTGTTTTTACACTTTATCTTCTCCGGCGATAAAAGCCTTCTTCTCCGGCGAAACATCTTCATTAGAAGGAGTTCTCTAGAGACGCTCATTTCTCATTTTCTTTTTCTTCCTCCAAATATCCAAAATCTCATTATCTTTGTAAGTATTTCCCCTTTTCTAGTGGTTGTAGCCAAAATCAGTTGCCCAAAGAGCTTTCACTAGGCAAAAGGGTAGTGGAAGCCAAAATGGTACTCGAAGCAAAATGTAAGTTAGGCAAAAATGATAGTCGAAGCCCAAAAAATGCTAGTTGAAGCCAAAAAAAGTTACTCCAAGCCAAAAATGATAATCGAATCCAAAAAATAATAGTCGAAGCAAAAAAAAATGATAGTCGAAGCCAACAAATATTTCTTGAAGCTAAAATATATTAGTTAAAGACAAAAAAAGTTCCAAATGTTACTGGAATTTAAAAGTTTTAGTCGCAACCAAAAACATGTTAGTCGAAGCAAAAAACCAGTTATTTGAAGCCTAAAAAACTTTAGTCGAAGCGAAAAACACAACGGCGAATGTTACAGGAAACACATTTTTCACTTCGACCAAGTAATTTTTGACTTCGACCAAGTAAATTTTAGCTTCGAATATCCTGTTTTAGCTTCGAGTACCTGTTTTTGCGTTGAGAAGAAGAGGGGGAGATCTCTGAAAATAACTAATCATTTGATGTCCATTGGATAGCACGAAAATGATGAACATATGACTTTGCCATAGCATCTCTTTTACAAGTTTAGAAGTTAAGAGAGGTAGTGGAGTTTTCCATTAGCCACAGTAACACAACAAAAAATTATCAAATGGGGTTTCTCAACATGTTCATAATCCAATTTCTCCTTCTCATCTTCCCATTCTATTTTATTCCTCTGCTCACATGACGATATAAACACTGATAGATCGGTGCTCTTGGCTTTCAGGAAAGGCATAGTTGTTGATCTTCAGAATCCCTTAGGACAAAGGAGCATATGCTGCCAGAGAAATGAGATGTTTCGCCGGAGAAGAAGGCTTCTATCGCCGGAAAATCTCGTCGTTTCACACAAAATGCGTTGGAGTAAAATCTAGAAATGAAAGTGTAAAACCTGCAAGTAAAAGAGTAAAATGGTAAAACCAAGAAGAGAAAGATTAAAGTAAGTTGAGGGGTATTTTCGTCCCTAGCAACATTTCTTTTAATAAAGTAGCATTTGTTAGTGTTTTTTCAAAACTCAACATTTTCTCTGTCATTTTTTCAACTGTCCAGCATGCAACAGTAATTGATCCACACACACACACACACACACACACACATATATATATATATATATATATATATATATATATATATATATATATGTATGAGAAAAAGGATTGTGAGCTTGAGCGTTGGAACCTTATGGTGAGCTTGAGCTCTCAAACCAATGAGGCCCACATTGTTAGGATGATCTAAAGCATTCACTAGAAAGGGCCTTACATAGATAGGGTGTGTACAAAAAATCAGCTCCATAGGATCATCCTAACCCATCCATTTGTGGAGGTCAAAATGGACAGACCACAAATCTGCCCATTTTTGCCCTCCACTTTTGGAGGGGTTAGGATGATTCAATGGAGCTGATTTTTGGTACACACCCTATCTATGATAGGGCCTTGCAAATGAATGGTTTGGATCCTCACAGAAATTGTGGGACCCATGTGATTGGTGCACTCAAGCGCACCATTTCCTATTAGAGCTTGAGCGCACGAACATATATATATATATATATATATATGAGGAAACTGTTGGTGAGCTTAAGCTCACCAAACTTATGATGAGCTAGCTTGCCCAATCACATGGGTCCCACATTTTGGGGAGTGATCCAAACCATTCATTTGCAAGGCTTTATCATAGATAGGGGGTGTACCAAAAATCAGCTCCATAGGATCATCCTAACCCCTCCATTTGTGGAGGACAAAAATGGGGCAGATTTGTGTCTGTCCATTTTTGTCCTCCACAAATGGAGGGGTTAGGATGATCCTATGGAGCTGATTTTTGGTACACCCCCCATCTATGTAAGGGACTTTCAAATGAATGGTTTGGATCATCCTAACAAAGTGGGCCCCCCATGTGATTGGGCAAGCTAGCTCACCAACAGTTTCCTCTATATATATATATATTTATATATATATAGAGAGAGAGAGAGAGTAGTGTTCCTGCGCAGCTGCTCCAATAGCTTACCTGAGTAGCTGCTTCAAAAACTCATGTGACCCACATTTTTTGGGTGATCCAAAGCATTCATTTGAAAGGCCCTTCCATGGATAGGGTGTGCACCAAAAATCAGCACACTAGGATCATCCTAACCCAATCAAAGGTGGAGGGGGAAATGGACAGACAATGTTTTTGACCATTTTTTCCCTCCACAAATGGCAGGGTTAGGATGATCCTAAAGGGCTGATTTTTGGTACGCACCCTATCCATGGAAGGGTCTTCCAAATGAATGCTTTGGATCACCCCAAAAATGTGAGGCCACATGAATTTTTGAAGCAGCTGCTCAGATAGCGCAGGAACACTTCTCTCATATATATATATATATATAGGAAAAGGATTGTACGCTTGAGCGTACCAAGCTGCTTCATTTGCAAGGCCCTATCATAGATAGGGTGTGTACCAAAAATCAGCTTCATTGAATCATCCTAACCCCTCCAAAAGTGGAGGCAAAATGGGCAGATTTGTGGACAAACAATGTCTGTCCATTTTGACCTCCACAAATGGATGGGTTAGGATGATCCTATGGAGCTGATTTTTGGTACACAACCCATCTATGTAAGGGCCTTTCAAATGAATGCTTTGGATCATCCTAACAAAGTGGGCCCACATGTGATTGGGCACTCGAGCGTACCATAAGCTTGGTACACTCGAGCGTACAATCCTTTTCCTCATATATATATATATATTCAAGAGGAATTCTAGACTGAAGGGAGCCCTTGCAAAAAAAGGAGGTGAAAGGGCTCCCCCATTGGCTGCACATCACCATCAGGTTTAACTTTTCAGCCATTATTAATGCATGATGGTGATGTGTAGCCAATAGGAGAGCCCTTTCACCTCTTTTTTGCAAGGGCTCCCTTCAGTTTAGACTTCCTCTATTTTCAATTGCCTATTTGCAAGCTACTATTTTGGGAGATTTTATATGATATGTGGCCCTATAAACCCATATTTTTCAAAAAGTAGAGTACGGCCCACTTCATAGGATGATCCAAACCGTCCATTTGTTGAGCGACAATGTAAATAAGTTGTGCCCAAAAAATCGTTTTCATAGGATGATCCTAATCTATAGAGGGACTGCACATTATGGAAATTTCTATAGATCCGAGTGTTAGGATCATCCTATGGAAATGATTTTTGGTGCACAACCTATTTACATTGTTGCCCAACAAATGGGGTTTGATCATCCCCATGGAATGGGCCGTACAATACTTTTTGAAAAGTACGGGTTAACACAGCCACACATCATATAAAATCTCCTATTTTGGATGGTTAAGATCTTCAAATTGGAGAGAAAATAATTTAGATCATGGTTCATTTACCGAGGAGCTGACCAAAAAGGATAAAGCACATCTATACATTTGCTGCCCACATCACCATGTAATTCCACCAAACAAAATCCTTTCCCATTTGGTAATTATGGTGAGACACATATTCACACACCCAAGTGCCTTTTCTTTTTGTTTATCCTCCATCATACTCTTTGGCTAATTAAGCAACTTCTTCCCATCATTTCCCTCTCTCCCTTCCCAAACACTTAACCATCCAACACCAACCATTTGGATTATATTGCTGCCTTTGCCTCTGGCCTTGCACTCAAAGAAATGGAAAAAAGCCTCTGCCATCATTGCAGGAGGGCGAGGTACATCGAAAGTTGGTTAGGAATGGGGTCACATGTTATTAAAAGCCACCTTCGTACCCTCCATTTCTATTCAAAATTCAAACACACACACATACACACACTTTACAAAAACCATCTTTTCCTTCTTTATTTTCAATGTTTCTCGTAGGTGACTAAAGGGAGACGAAGGGAGGCCTGTTTGAATGGTGGAGAAGAAGAGAGGAAACTCCGGCAGGTAAGGATTTTCCGGCTAAGGCAAAAGAAGAAGATGAGCACTGCGCGATTCATCAAATGTGTGACGGTGGGTGATGGCGCTGTCGGAAAGACATGCATGCTCATCTCATACACCAGTAACACCTTCCCTACGGTATGTTCATGATGTCTACTTTTCTCGTCATAGAATGTTTCATTTCTACTGATGATCAGTGTTAAAAACTCAGCCGAGAATTGGATGATGGCAAAACTGAGTCCACTTGGGCTGAGTTAATGGTTGATGTAGTCAAATTTTCATCAACTCGGATGACTCAAATGAATTTTTAATTGACTATGTAGGTCAAACTCGGACCCAGACTGAAAACTTAGGCGAGGTTGCCTAGAAGAGTTTTTAAACAGTACCAAAGATAATGACGACCATAGTTAGTAAAACAATGAAAAAAAAACGTATTTTATTAGTTTGCAGTTTAATACTCCCTTAAAACTTTTAAACTAAAAAACTCCGTATTTTTAGGAAAACGTTATTAAACACATTTTTGGCCAAACTTTCCAACTTTATTCCCGCTATATTTTGTAAATGACAAAATTTTTAAGGTAATTTTTTGTGTTTCAGGTTTTTTACTACATTTTTTTGAACGACGAAGTTTTCCTGTCCTATTTTGCTTCTGAATCATGTTTTGCTAACTATGATGACGACTAATAGGGGTCTAAACGAGCCGAGCCGAGCCGAGCTTGGCCAGGCTCGGCTCGGCTCATTAAGCTCAAAGGTTAGGCTCGGGCTCGGCTCGGGCTCGAACCAGGCTCGGCTTGGCCCGGCTTGGTCAGGCTCGGCTAGGGTCACGAGCCTATCGGGCTTGGGTTATATTCTGGAATATACGTATCAAATGGACGGTTTGGATTATCACGGTTTGGATTATTAAGGGTGCGAGATTCGCACATCCCAGGTGGGTAGCAAAGGTTGCTAGCAAAAGCGAAATAAAATAAAAAAAAGTCATCATTACGAAAAAGTAAAATATCTGTATATAGTTTTAAATGAAAAATTACCAAAAAAGGGTAGGAAATTATGACAATTACCAAAAAATTACAACCAAACGTAAGTTGACGATTTACCGAAAAAAGTCATGATTATGCCTCAGCTGCTACTGTATTATATTTATATATTATATTTATATATGACTGTTTTTCTTAACGAGCCTTAACGAGCCGAGCCGAGCCTGGCCTAATTCGGGCTCGGCTCGTTAAGCTTAACGAGCCTAGCAAGCCGGCTCGGCTCGGCTCATTAAGGATTCGAGCCGAGCTCAAGCGAGCTTCCGAGCCCGAGCCAAAATTGACACCCTTAACGACTAATGATGATGGTTTCTTTTTTCTGATAGGATTATGTTCCCACCGTGTTCGACAACTTCAGTGCTAATGTGGTGGTGGATGGCAGTACAGTGAATCTTGGATTGTGGGATACTGCCGGTGAGTCTTTAGGGATTTTAAGGATCATGAATTGCTAGAACTAGGAATGATGAGTTTTTAAGGGATTTTACTAATATCTGTGTCATTTAGATAATATATAAGAGTAAGAGCACTTGTGTGACACAGGGCAGGAGGATTACAACAGGTTAAGGCCTCTAAGTTACAGAGGTGCAGATGTGTTCTTGTTGGCCTTTTCTCTCATCAGCAAGGCCAGCTACGAAAATATCTCCAAGAAGGTTGGGTGGTGTGATCTAAATGCCTTTCACTCCTTTTTCTTCCTTTTCGGATTCGCCAGAATCTGACACACTGGTTTTTTTTCCAACCTACAGTGGATCCCTGAACTGAGGCACTACGCACCAACCGTGCCAATTGTTCTTGTTGGGACCAAGATGGGTAAGATTCTTACCAACTAAACCACATATTCCTCTCATTATATTAAGAGAATTGATATCTGCACTCCCTTTTCTTAATAATTAGCTGTTAAAAGTCAGTTAAAATTCCTACATTTGTTTACTTATGCTGGTTTTGCTAAGTTAAACTCATTTCATATGCAGATTTGCGTGAAGATAAGCATTTCTTTATAGATCACCCCGGAGCAAATCCAATTTCGACCGCTCAGGCATGTTGTAGATTATCAGTTTAAAAATGAAAAATTCAATTGATTATTTATTAACTTAACTATGTCATATTTACAAATGAGAATGACCTGGTTTGAAATTCCGATACCGAGTTATGATGTAAGACATTTTAACAGTAGTGGATTATTCCTCTATTAAATGGTTTTTTTCTCATGAAATCCTCTCTTTTTTTGTCCGGTAGGGTGAGGAACTTAAAAAGATGATAGGTGCAGCAGGTTATGTAGAATGCAGCTCCAAAACCCAGCAGGTATAATTCATTATTAATGTCCAAAACCCATATTTCTATTTTGAAAATTGCCCAGATTCTTGATGAATGAAAGACCTCCTGATGAAGGAAATACCTGTTGCAATCAAAATACCATAATCAAGTCCATTGATCTGGTGGGACAACATGTGGATGGTGATGGCCCAAAAATTGCAACAATTGGACAATCCTAACATTTGATAGGAGCGAATTTGGTCCTTTGGATATAGATCATTGTTCACTGGCCATTGAGTTACTATGGCCCACAAGACTAATGGCCTTGATAACCATACACATGTGACTTGTTTAGAGTGGAGAAGGTTAAGATAGGAGCATCAATGGGCACAGACTGCCTAATGGATCCAAAGGATCCGAATGTTAATGGACAGGATTTAGGCACAACAGTTGGACCTGAAATGTGTCCAATATATCCATATCTTAAGGTCTGAAATTATTTTGGATTGTGTGACCTGACATATACACAAAATACACAAAATCCAATGGAGCATCCTAGATCTAAATAGAAGGTGTGAATAGAAGGTGCCAGTGAATAAAGATCTCCTTCATATTTTTGTTCATTTATGTCTATTAATGAGGTTTATTTTCACAATATTTAAAAATTCTATTCAAAATGACAGGGATTAATGAGGGTTATTTTCGCAATATTTAAAAATTCTATTCATTTTTATTATTTTTTGAAAAATGACATTATATAATAAATCATATGGATTTTACATAAGATAGAGACTAGGAGTCCCCCTCTGCTTTACATCGTATGAAGCCCAGGAATCACTTCCTGGGCATAGAAACATTCTTGGACGAATGACTCTCTCTAGAGTTTCTTCCCTCATCCCTGACCCTAAGCCCTAACTATGGACAATGTAAGTAGGACCTTGGACACTCCGATGGACAGTCTGAGTCAAAATAGTTTGCGAATCAAACTCAGAAAGTAATAACCTAAACGCACTCCAAGAAGGAGCTGACCAATAAGGGAACCTAACATATAGTGACCCAGACATAGGTGGATCCAATCCGAAGTGGATTCGTTGACACACCTGTGAGACAGCACGGCATGGAACTCTATGTATGAACAATATCTATTGTCTAGCACTCTAACCAGTGCACTGGCACATGTGTCTGGATGGCTCAGCAAAGAATCGAACCATTAAAACCTGGTTTTACACTATGTTGTATTAATTCAGAACCGTTGGAGTAAACATCTTTGGTAGCCTCTGGTGTCTTACCGTTCTTTGTTTTGCCTCTGTGGTGTACTCTTACCATTCTTTGTTTTGCTTCTGTAGAACGTGAAAGCTGTATTTGATGTTGCAATTAAGGTGGTTTTGAGGCCTCCCAAACCTAAGAAAAGACGACGTCAACCAAGGCCTTGTGTGGTTCTCTAAAGCGATCTCAAATCTCAATTTTCATTACATTCAAAGCTTCTAAGCATCTCCCTGTTCTCTGTTTTTTGTGGCCACTCTATATAGTGGTGCAATCTATTTTTAGGATTGCCCAGTGGCCATTGTTCTCTGTTTTTGTTATAAAAACAGTTTTAATTCAATCTTCTTGGTTGATATATTATACAAGTGTGATTTTTCATTTTTGTCCTCTCATTGAAAGAGCCAAGGCTCCAAAAATCTACTTTATTCAAATCTATATTTTTCTGACATGTCATTACATTGTATAGACGGTCAAAACTCAAAAAAGAGAAACCTAAATGCTAATGTAAGACCTAAACAATTAATCTCAATCGTCCATCTACAGGAACACAAATAAAAGTTAGAAATAAGACTAAAATAACCCTAAAATAGAAATTTGTAATAGATATGTAGCACACCCGTAAATAACTTCATGTCCAAATCATGTCCAAATCATGTGATCTTGAGCTCGTAGGTAGTAATCGAAAAACCTTTCTAATGATACCAAAATCAAGCTAAACAAACAAGATTTGATGCAAAAAGTAGGCTACAAATAAGATGTCATTTTCAATGCTACATCAGTGGCACATTAGATCATGGGATGTGAAACTTATCTAATTCTACCCTCGACCCTTTTTTTTTGGTGGGCAAACTGGGGTTAGGCAAGACCCCTACCAGAATTTAAAAGGAATAAGAATTACAATCGAGTATGAAGGTCTCCATTAGAATCCTTAGATACAATATCTAAGAGATCAGGAGGAATGGCTACCAAACTAAAATCCATCCCTTTACATGAGCAATCGGTCTTAGACAAGTAATCAGCAGCTTCATTGGCTTCCCTCCATGTGCGAGAAACTTTCCAGTGATGAATGTGTCAAGGAGGCCTCTAATTTTTGCCCATAAGGTTCGAGCACGCCATGGGCACTCAAACTCTCCATTTATGAATTTGACAGCAAGCATTGAATCTGATTCAACCCATATCTTTGTGACATTCTTGAGAATTGCAACGAGCAGACCTTGGTGAATGGCTTCCATTTCCAGCAAGAATATGGGAGCAGGTTGAGTATTCATGGAATACAATCCTATTATATTGCTTTGAGAATCTCGAAGGATACCCCCAATCCCAGCGCTGCTATCAGTAAGAGACGCATCTGAGTTCAGTTTTGTAGTTCCCATACTTGGATCTTCCCATTTGCAGAATTTTGGTTTTAGAATGGATGGGAACATTGGGAGACCAAAGTTCTCCGCAATCATATTATTCCACTCGAATGGTTTATCACTGAGACCAAGGTACAACACCCGAGCTTGAATGATGTCAATGATGTTTCTAGAACAGCCTGCTTATGGTTATGCCTCCCTCCATGGTACCTATCATTTCTTTCCGCCCAGATGAGATAGATTGATTCAGTTAGAGCAATTCAGATGGCAATGGAACTTTGTCCTTTTCCCACAAAGTGTTGTCGAATCCAGGCCTCTTCTTCACCGATGGTTTTCTTTGGTTTACGTCTGTGATTAAATCTCCAGAGCATGGATCTTCAGATCCAAGAAGAGTAAGAGCAGGAAAAAAATAAATGATCCATCGTTTCCCTTTCTCGTGTGCAAAAGAGACATGTAGTGTCTCTAGAAGTTCCCAAAAAAACAAGTCTATCTCTTGTTGCTAGTTTAGGAAGAGGTCAAATACCCTCGACCTTTTTAGGTTCTCTAATATTGGATGTCCAACCAGCTATTATACTTTCCTAGAAAGCAACTGCATTACATGGAGTGCCAGGAAATAGCATATTGTATCTCGAGCTAGCGTGAAAGCAGAGTACAGATCAAAGGCCTCTACTGCATCTGACCTTACCTGGGTATCAAGTATCTTACGTGATATTGGCATCTTCTTTCATCAACTATTGTCCCTCTTTTAGAACGACATTAGTATTTTTTTCCCCTGAATGGTAGACATTCAGATAAAAAGGTCAGGGATTTGCCAAATTGGGGCTTTTAGAACAACATTAGTACTCTATATATAATTGTTAATCCAGACTTTCATGCCCGGACAAAGCAAATGGAATTGGATTATCACTACATTCGTGAAAAGGTGGTCATTGGATCCCTAGTTGCATGATATATTTCCTGTAGAGTTAATATTTTGACTAAACCTCTGGCTCGTGATTTACTTCAACCTTTGAGAATCAGTGGGCATTGACCTCTTCCTTGCCCCAATTTGAGGGGGAAGACTAGAGAAGGAAAGGAAAGGACTTCTAGTTGACATGTGACCCATGCAATCCCAAAATCAAGATCAATGCAAATCCTATCCAAAGATCATGTGTAGATTACAGTTTTGAATTAGATTTGAATTATCATGTAATTGGAAAAATGTCGAACGATTCTTTTCAATCTAGTAAAGGTTGTCCATATCCTTTACCATCTTGTAACGATCCACTCTTACCTTTGTAACCTCTTGCCTTATACCCATTATAGAATGGAAATCATACTCTCTCTATTTTCACCTCAATATAGAGATCATCAAAACATATATCTTAATTCTTGGCCTATCCAAAGAGGAGCTAACTGATCATTCTCTTCAACAAAGAAAATTTTGCCTAGTTTCTAAATGTCATCTCCATCGAAGGAATGGCGAGAACGAATCTTATGACCTATTTTGTGCCCCTTTTCAAAAGTTATTTGGGCTTTCTTAGAATCCTGGTTTAGAATTCCTCGTTCCAGTATCAACTCTCAAACTGGGATATTTTTTGGTATGGTCAGCTAAGAATCATTTCAGTGGCCTTGTTAAAGACTTTGTATTTACTTCCTCTTTATCAATAAATTATATCACTTGTGGAAAAGAATAAACAATACCAATAAACACAATGCTAAACACCTTCTACCTTGGGTGTACTAAAAGAAAGGAATCAATTTGCAAGGTAAGATGGTTTTTGCTGGAGCAAACACCAATATTTCTATTTTAATAAATATTAGAACAGTGTCAGGGTTCAAGTACAGAATTCAATGATATGGTAAAGAAACTACCGAATAAACAAATGTTGTTTAATACTACTCTTGTAATCACTTTGTTACTTGATGTTTCAGTAGGATCCATTATCAATAAATTGCAAGGACCACTCAGTTTATTCAACCATCCCAACTTTAGATCTAATTGGAGCCAGCATCAGCGCCAGTCTCTCTTTTAGTTATTTTAAATTTACTTCGATATCCGTCATACAAGATGATTTAGCTCAAATCTGTACTGATGAGACTCAAGGATTTCACTCAATAAACTAAAAGCATATGAGGGATCAATCTCTGCAGGCTCAAATTAAGGGAATCAGATACTTGGCTGCATGCCAAGAGGTGGATTTCTACAATACACAAGTACAAGTGCAAGAGCTAATATTATGATAAAAAGATAGTTGCAGCTGATACATATAGCATTTTATGAGTGATCACAAAGTTTCCATCCCCCTCAAGAAGCACAAATTTGTTTAGACAAACCACTTGGCAAAATCAAGGTTTGTTTCTCTTAATTTCACCAAGCACTAACAATTCAAGGGATGATGGTCAACATGGGCTTATGCTATCATCATTCTAAATATTTCTGCATACCAGGACACCAACAATAACAGCAACAAGAATCCAAAGCGCACCTTCTCTGGAGAGTCCAAATTCCCTCCATGTTAACGGTCTTGTGATCTCAACTAAGACCTTCTGGAACTGCACCTTTGTTTCCTCTAAAGAACCTGAATTATTAATAATTATGTCGGCGTTTGTCCTTTTCCAATCCAGTGGAGTCTGTGCAGTAATCCTATTCATGGCCTGATCTTCAGGTATTCTGTCTCTTGCCATGAGTCGCTGTAGTTGTGTTTCAGGATCCACCCATACAACAATAATAGGCTTTGTCCATTTGTCCAACTTAGCCTCAAACAACAATGGGATGTCCAGAACAATAACCTTACACCCCTTAATCCACAGCTTCAGTACTTCCCAGAAAAGACCAAAGGAAATAAATGGAGCCAATAAGCTGCAGGAAAAGGATTAAATATCAGGAATCACTCAGCAATATTTGGATGGTTGGTTCCTGCAAAGTATCGATCGATTTCCTTGTTATTTGGGGACTTTGTTCCCCCTGGATTTATTAGGTTATGCAAGGTGATTGAAAGTTGACTAATCAGAATATATTGCTGCAAGTATTAATGATATTCCGTTTAAATAAAAGCTGTTCACTCATAAAAGTTGGCATTTTTAGTTGCAAGTATTAACGATATTCCGTTTAAATAAAAGCTGTTCACTAATAAAAGTTGGCATTTTTAGCTAGTTTTTCTCACCTTATAAAAGTTGGGACACTTTTTGAGGTAATGCAGACTGTTTCAATAAAGACATAGGAACCAAAATTGCAAGATAAAAAGGGAATTCTCAAATGATATTAGAACAATAATTGAAATTCTCAAATGAATCAAAATTCCACTGAATTTCCAAAGGTGATAGCTGGTCAAGGAATCAAAGTAAGAAAGCAGGTACTATGAACTACAAACAGCTGCCAGAGTTATATGTGTTTGGATGTACACACAAAAAGCAATTTGGAACCTACCAAAAATATGCATTTTGGGTGCAATAGGATTCTTTTCGGATTGAAGACCCAAATTGCAATTTGAATGTATAAACCAAATGCAATCTTAATGTGAAATGGAAGTCCAAGCATTTCCAGTTTCTAAGGTTAATGACCCATGAGGAAATGCTCACGGTGGAGATGATGAAAAATAGCACAGATCAGATCTTTGCTACCAATTGCAGAATGTGTATGAAGACCACTTGAATTCCACTAACATCAGTGATTAATAGGCAGAACTGAGAATTTGGGAAGTAGGGATCACAAATCACATCATCACACGATAGCGCAATGGGTGAGAAGACAATCTGAATCAAATCAACATCATGGATTGATGGGTAAGATTGAAAAATCAATAAGTAGGGATCTATACCGGTTAAGAAGTTGGCGTTTCGCAGGATCAGAGAAAACAATCTGTCCAAGGCGTGCCCTGTCGATTTCTCCATTATCTTGCAAAATCTCTTCTCCAAATGCTGCCACAACCCTTTTCCAACCACCACTACCCTTCTTCACTACATCCTACAACCAAAGTATGACATTCAAACAAAATTTTCAGCAGAAGGTGCAAATTTTTCAAAGAATTTTTAAAGAAAACAATCTAGCTCGAATAGAAGAAGGTAGGAAGAATACATACACGAGCTACAACATCGGCATCGACAACGGGAATGTTGCTGGCTTTGAAGAGATTGGAAACAGTGCTCTTCCCAGATGAAATCCCACCCGTCAAACCCACAATCCTCATCTCGCTCTTAAAACAATAATAGTAACGATTCTGAGGGATGGTGGAGATATCCCAATTTCTTCTATTCGACCTCTGAAAATCCTTCCACTAAAACCCTAGTAGATAAGAAAAAAAAAAAGGAAAAATACTGCTTGGAGCTAAAACCCTAGTAGAGGAGACAAAATGGAAAATATTTTAGCCTGAGACATACCTGCTCTGGTGAGCGAGGACTTGGCAATATCTTGTGACTGATTGACATTGGGTAAAGTTTTAGTCTAAGATTTGAGAATGATGAATGAATGAATGAATTTGTAATCATTTCACCCAATGTGTCATGGTTACTTTAGTGAGCAATCAGACGGCTCGCAGAAGGACACGTGGCAGAAAACGACCTAATCAACGGCGGCAATCAACTCTATGGTTCCCCATGAGAACATCAAGACCATTGATCTTGCGAAGAATCGTGGTCATGGGCATTCCATGTGGGAAAGAACTACAAAATTCAATGGTTTATCTTTTACTAGTAAAAAATGCACGTCTTCGCACGTGCTATTGAAGTTATGATCAAAGCTGAAATTTGAGCTGGGTTAATGAGTGAAATCAATGCTTATAAATTTAGAAAAAAATGAACAAATAAGTAGTTTTTAGTACATATAGTATTATGTTGTATGGTATACATTCATGCATATATATGATTTATGTAATGATGCATGTATCTTTTTTTCTGAAGTGGTGCATTCATGCATTTATCTATCTTAAGACAATGTATCCAGGGTATGATTTATGCAATTTAATGGGAGAAAAATAAATAATATAAAAAGACCTATAAGTTGTAACCAAAAACACAAATGGTAGATGAGAGTGTTAGAATATGTGGGATCCAACGGTTGGATCGGGTTAAGATCTCACCGTTGGATCATCTTGGAGGTAGATTAGGTAAGTGGCTAAATGAAGCAACTAGATAAATTAGCCAAGTGAATTAGAAGAGGCAAGCAAGAGAGATTAGGAAAGTAGATTTGATTAGGTTAGATTAGAATATTCTAGTGTTATCTCTTTCCATAGTTGTCTTGATTTATTTCTATGTTTATTATGTAAGTGCTTTATAAAAGCACCAATGGATTCTTTTTGTAAGTATCCAAGATTGATATAATTTTCCTTTATTTTTCATGGTATCAGAGCAATTCGGTCCTAAGTTGCCTTGACCGCGAAGTTTGCTACACATTTTCCGGCGGGCGGACGGTCCGGGCCTCCTACAATCTCCCACGCCGGACCTCCATCTCTCACCAAACAACCATGTGCTCTCTGTGTTCTTTTCCTTGTTCCCCTTCATTCTAATCTTAGACAAGGTGATTCTCTTGGTTCTGCATAGGAAATGGTCATGCTCTCTCTGTCATGGAGGATGAGAATAGTTTTTCTTGGGTTTCATAATCCCAACTCCCATCTTTTATAAACCTTCTTACTATTGCCCTATGTTTTAAAAGTTACGTGTTGTCACCTAATTTGTCATTTAAATCTTCTGCTGTTTGTTGCCACGTGTCATTCATTGCCGCCCATCTCTTTGGTTTTTTTTTATCTTTGTTGCCTATTCCGGCATTGGTCCATAGTGACCCTTTTCATGCCCATTCCGGCATTGGTCTATAGTGACCCATCTCTTGCCCATTCCGGCATTGGTCCATAGTGACCCATTTCTTCTCACACATTGAGGCTTGAGTATCATCTAGTCCTATTGAGGCTATGATTTATTGGCTTTTAAGCCTTCTTCGTGACTCATCAACAAACGGCATCTTCTTTGGCAACCATCATCAATGATTATTGGCAGCAACAGTAATTATTGGACTGAAAATTAATTTTGAGTTCAATAACACCTTTGGACTCAAAATCGATTCTCAAAATTCAAAACGAACAAGTCCTAAGTTCCCTTTTTTTAGATTTTCATAACCGAATGTGACTGCAAAAGTAATTATTGGACTGAAAATTAAACATTATCTTGACTCTAATAGTTAGTTTTGACTCTCAATCAGTTCTCAAAATAAAAAAACTAATAGGGCCTAAACAAAACAAGGTCTATAAAATGAATGGTTTTGATCAATCAAAGGTGGGATCACCCTATCGTAATCGGTACTAAAGCATTCCTACAACTTAGATAAGGCAACATAGCCTGATTAGAATGACTTTATGCCAAAAGGGATCCCAAATGTTTGCAACAATAAGATCATATGTGAACTAATCATATTCAGCTTGAAAACCATTTGTATCCTAAGGAAATCAAGATCAGAACAAAAAAACCATAATACACATAACCACTATAGAAACCATAATGAACAACTAAGAAATGAGGCAAATTAGCCGTGTCTTTATATTCATATTCTTATTGAATATAATTTTTCTATAGTTTTGTTATTCGGAGTGTGAGCTAAGTCAATTCATGAATATTTAAATGCATGTGCAATGCATTGCGATCCATTTGGGGAGAGAGAGTTCCAGAGAACTCCAGCAGGTGAAGACAGAAAACAACGGGAAGAGAGAAGGGTTCAAAGCGATTTGGGGTGAATGTGATCAGTGGGTTGGGATCATCCTATGGAAATGGCTTTTGGCACACAACGTATGGTGTAATTACGTATAGTGAATTATTTTTTAAAAGTATAGTACGCCCTAATGGGCCACAATATAAATTGATTGTTCCAAAAAAAAAAAAAAAAAAACATTTCCATATGATGATCCTAGCCCTACAATCTATAGATGAAGGGCATATTTTGGAAACCTCTATAGAGGGTTGGGATCATCCTGTGGAAATGATGTTTTCCACACAAGCTATTTACATTGTGGCCTATCAAATGGACAGTTTGAATCATCCTATGAGGTAAGCCGTAAAATACTTGTGAGTGAGCGTACAAACATCTAGGTATTGTGGGCCCACCACATCTTTATCTGATCTTTCTCTTGAGTCTTGGCATGCAAGAGGCTTAAGTAAGTTAAAAATGGCCATTATCTTATTATTATTATTATTATTATAGGTGCCTTGTTGTAAGCCGTGAGCAACAAATGAACGATTAAGATCATAGGTGAAAAATAAAGTTAAAAAATTATTCTTTTTTTATAATTTTCCACTTAGTTTTGTCAGATAAAGTTAAACAAAAATTTTGATTGTATCCACAAATTGAAGGGTTAAAATTATCCGATGGAGAAGGAAATTGATTGTATATAAACGCAGAAGGAATTAATGCAAATGGGAGGAAGAAATTAACCCATGATTCTCGCTTTATATATAGTATAAGGATTATCGGGATCCTAAAAGAAGGGTTATTGATCGAAGGCCCGAGATCATCTGATGAAGGAAATCTAAATAGTTATGGTCAAGTTTCTTGTTCCCAATTGGATCAATAGGTCTGATCACATATACATTGTGTAAGCATGTATTAGCATGCATGAAAGTGTGATCAAGACCGTTGATTTGGTAGATCATCTTGATGCAGCCACCATGGCTATATTCGCAAACATTCCTGTTGTATTAATAATAAACAATCCGGATGAGGATATGTGGGTACATCAAGACCGTTGATTGTGTGCAGCCATCTTAAGTGATCCTATTCCACTCGTTTTGCCTGCTAGCTAAAGCAGAAAATGAGCAGGTAACAGGCCCACTTTGGCTATTTCTCATATTAGCTGTCCGGAGAACTCAGTGGTAACAACAAGGGAACTAGTTCAACTTGTTTCTTAAAAATTGATCTTACTATTGAATATATCAGAAATCTCTTCCTCAATTGTGCTGCTTTGTGTGACATTGGAAGTACAGGAAGGCCAAGATGGAAAGCATACTCATATTTCAGTACTACAGAGGAACAAAGAGCACTCAGAACTCGGAAGTCATAATAGCACTAAAAAAAAAAAAGTAGAAATAAAGGAACAAGGAAGGAAGTTTGGTGAAATGGATCCAATGGAGTGCAATCGGGGCGCCCTTGTGACTGATTATTGGAAAGGCGCCCTTCAGTTTAGCATTCCTCAATTCATAAACTAGAGACTTTCTGGCCGCGTTTAGATAAACAATGGGTTTCTTTTGTCATCTTGAGGTGGGTGCCTCTAGAGTTTTGAAGCCAAACTGTTTGGGTATGGCACGTTATGAATATATTCGATCTCACCGTTGGATCAATTGGGTGTTAAATTAGGCAACCAAGGCTAGGTTATGTATTTAGAGTAGATTAGAACCATTCCAGATTTATCTCTCTATGGTTATACCCTTAATCACTCTATAAAAGCATTGATTAGGGGTTTACTTAAAAACAAAACAAAATAAATGTACCAGAACCCTATGGAAAAAATAGATGTAATATACTGTTAAAAAAATTGAAATCAAGTAATACCAAGAAGTCAGTATCAATGCAAAGATAATAACGAATTACATTGCATTCTAGATCCTAATCTCTCGTTACTAGTAGAGTTTAAAATATATTTGATTTTTTTCAGACAGGCATTCTATGTGTGTCGTGCCAGCATCTTAAATATGATTAGGCAAAAAAAAAAGCACATAGAATCAATAATCCTGTGGAAGAAAAGGAAACATCGTAAGAACAACCAGTACCCTCATTTCCAGAACTAGGCAGAGCAACACCCAACCTTCTTCACTGCCGATACGTCATCCTTGCCGCCCACATTGATTGTCTGTCCCTTTGGCAAAGCTGCAGGATCATCCCCGATATCAAGAGCCTTTCGGCTAACAACACGATAGATTTGACTAAGGACTTCTGTGAAGGCATTTTCCACGTTCAATGATTCCAGAGCCGAGGTTTCCATGAAAAAGTTGTTTTCTCTCTCAGCAAAAGCTTTCGCATCTTCGGTGGAAACAGCCCTTAGGTGACGCAGGTCAGCCTTGTTACCCACAAGCATAATCACAATGTTGGAGTCTGTGTGATCTCGAAGCTCCTTCAACCATCTCTCTACATTCTCAAATGTCACATGACGGGTTACATCATAGACAAGCAGTGCACCCACAGCTCCCCGATAGTATGCACTTGTAATTGCACGGTATCTTTGTAAAAGAAATGGAAAGAGAACAGAAGTTATTTTCATAAAAAATACATATCAGCAAACTATAAGTCTATAACATTTTGCTCAGCAATAACACATTCAGCTAAGAATTTTATGAGTCAGACTGTCGGATGCAAACTTTCCACGTTCATATTACCAAAAATGAGATGTCTGAGTAAATAAAATGTAAGGCTAACTAGTTTGCTTACAGACATGAGAGAAAAGAAAACTGCTACCAAAATAATGCTACTGTTTTAGTCCAAATTTCAGGAGTTAGATGCTCCACCAGATTATTTTCACCAAGTAGGGAACCTAGAACACTAGCAAATACTGAATAAGTTGAATTCATTATAAATATCAAACTTGGCCGAGTAAAACCCACATCAAAGAACTTATAAATTCATTTTTTCTTAATGCCTTAATAATAGTAACCAGCAATACAGGTTTTTCCTTCATTTGTTAACTTCCTAAAATTCTCAAACCCTATATATAAATATAGAAACCTAAACCATATAAACCTGCATGCATAACATTCTTTGCAAAAGGGTAATTAGGATAAACAATCAGAAATTGCACATACATACTAGGGCCAGTGAATGCCTCACAGAAATATAGGACTCATTCTTTTTTGTGCAAATTCCAACAGGCTTGTTTATTTTGCTTGCATATGTAAAATATATTATGCTGCACTCGGGATAATGGCATTGGTATACACAGTCAATGTTTCTGGTATAATAACATTTTCAATATTGTATCTTTAAAGCCTCTTAAATTTCCGACTTTGCATGCAGAGGCTGCTTATTCAGAGCAGAAGTGATTGTCCTTACACAGAAATAAACATTAAATTTCCAAGAAATCATCCATCAGCCCCCCGATTATAATGGATCATCTGTTCATGATATATCCAATGACATTTTGGCCCCTCCTTGGAATAACTTTCAGCAACCAATGATTCAACAATATGATAAGAAGTTCTGAGAAAGAACATCAAGTAGTACATACAACGGCTAGAACCTAGATGCCAAAACATTATAACGAACCCAAAGCCTAAATGGCCACCAACAACTACAAACAAAAACAAAATACTAGGTTAAATATTCTCCAAATGGGATTTGTAAATAACCATATTAGACAGAGTGATAGTTTATTTGCACAATTATTGCCACTAAAAATATACATATATAGTACTCAAACATATGTATAGAGAATATACTATATAGTTCAATTGATTTGCATCTTAAGTTATCGCCACTAAATATACATAAGATTTTTAGCATATTATTTGCATATATAGCTCTATATAGGCCACATAGAAACCTTGGCACTGCCTAGGCCTACACTGTTCAGTAGATCCTTGCCTACACTTCAGATTCCAAACCACCACTACCCACCCCCGCCCCCTTCCGCCCGGGGGGGCTGAGGTGTTTAGGGGTCAAACTTGGGTCTGGTTTGATAGGTGAATCCATCGGCACAAATTGAATGGGGTTCAGGTGCAATTCTTCGAACCTGATAGAAATTCAGGTCAGGTTTAGGTTCACTGGACATAAGAAAACTCAACATCTCTTGTCACCTTAATTTGAAGGTCTCCTCCTTTTGTCCAAACCCAAGCTCAAAAGTCAAACCCCTCTAGGACTGCTGAGTGACACCATCGATCATCAACCATTGAAATCGATATGATCAATTTACAGCAATGATTTGTGGACACGGACACGAGTGTCGCGTGCCGACATGGACACAATGTGTCGGACATCGCAAACCCCCAAAATTTATAATCGGGGACACGGCTAAAATAGAAAGTGGTCCTCAAATAACACCCCCTCTCCCCAACTAAAAGAAACCAAAAAAGAAAAGAAAAAGAAAACCAACATGGGCTAAATCATCGACTTCTCCATTCACTGATCTATAGATGTGCTAAAAACACGGAACCTTCCCCACAATATGACCCATAATCTCCTCGATCAAATCCATAAATATCACTCATCTCCCTTTGACATCAACCAAATAACAGTGAGACACATTCCATAATCAAACTACTGAGTCCTGCCCTATCAACACGTGAAATGTTCACCTGAGTGCCATAATCTCCGTCATATTGAAGTCAACAACTCCTATTGGTCCAGAAAAGGCCAATCTCATCAGGCTATCATGACTGTGGAGAGTCCCACCAATCCCAATAAGATAAGGGTTGCCAATAGCTGACCTGTTGAAATTAAGCTTAAGCAAACACATGGGAGGGGGGGACCATATAGGGGACAGACAACCCAAAGGGGAAGAAAAACTCAAATAACATCCCAGACAGACCGAAGAGATGACTTTGAAACACCACTAAACTCTTTTAGTCTCACTACTCACCTCACTATGGTGGACAGCAGGACTGGAGATGACAACACGAATAATAGCATGAGGGGCGAGCGGGCCCTCAAGGAACCCTTAGAGACCCTCCTATTCCTCTCCTTCCATGCTATTCAAAGCATGGTAGCCGGAAACTCCAAGGGCAGGTGGGAAACAGTTTCCCCTAAAACGAGTTTCGGAAAAATGTGATGAAAAAAATAGGGGAAACGTTTCCGAAACACTAGGGAACACATGGGAAACATATGAGAAACTTATGTGAAACATGTGTGTAACTTGTGAGAAATGTATGGAAAGCTTGTAGAAAACGTAGTGAAATGTGTGGAAAACATATGTGAAACTTACGAAAATCATTTTGGAAAAAAAACAAACCAAAAAATTGTGGAATAGATATTAAAAAGGAAACAATAGCATATATTGTTAAAAAAAAAAAATTCAAATAGAAACTTGAAATTAAGAAATTTTAAATCTACAAAACCATATATTTATTATTTTCCTTGTCTTTCATATGTTTTCATTGGTGTTTCTATGTCGTTTCTAAAACATTGCTAAAAACAACGAGAAAACTACAAAGGAACATCATAGAAACATATCGATGTCATTCCCAAGTCCAAACCCAAATTAAGACGTTTCACAAGAAACCATAACCACTGAATGCACGTGGAAGCCAGTCTTGCAACAATACATTAAAGATCTTTTAGATATAAAAGAGGTTCAATTAAAGAGGCAATCCCATGACCTTAATAACACAATAGGTAAGAAATCAAGTCCATCTTGATGAAGGGTTGGCATTCCATGTCTCGTAGCAGGACTAACACAACCGAGGCAAACAAATTAACAAGACATATAATAATTAATAGGCTAAACCATGCATCTTGTTATAGTCAATCTCCCTAAGAATATTAAAATTTCTCACATGGATGACATAATCGAATTCACCGTAGGAAGCAAATTAGTTTTCAAAACACTAGAATATAAAGTGAACTTAAAAGGCTTTGGAAGAACTCCAGAACTAAGGGAAACACTTTAGACCAACCATTTGCAACCTGGCAAACTTTCTAGAAGGACAAATTACAAAGGATAAAGTACGCCGGCCAAACATTCATCACAACATAAACATATCAGAATTAGAAGATTTTTATGCCACCAAGAAAGACTCACTATAAGTACATATGTTACTTATTTTATCCATGCATTGGTGCCCTTGAGCCTTTCACTTAAGCATATTCAATGAGGACAACAGGTCAAAGGCCTCCCTTGCATGTTGACGTATGTTGTGGGTTCTACTAGTGAGTTAGCCCAGCCTCATATCTGCTACACTACTAGTTCCGGAAAAGGAATTGACTTCTGGAACCAGCCGTGGCACCCAGATGGCTTGAACTCCAAGCAATCTACCATTGGGTCAATGGTGAACCCCATATCAAAAACTGCCATGGTCGAAGACCTCCTGGTAAACGATAAATGGAGCACAGTTTTCGAAAATCCAACACTGGATGAACTTAAAACCATCCTCAAATCTGCTCTTCTCATCCCTGGACGGTAGGATACATCCATATGGAAACCAAAAACGGATGGGGAATTCTCTATGAAGCCAGCTTGGGACCAAGTTCGAACCCAAAATCTGAAGATCCCTTGGTTTGCCTCTGTCTGGTTCAGAGGCCATGTTCCCAAACACAAATTAACTTGCCAAGCCATGATCCACAAGCTCCCCACAAGAGATAGACTCACTGCTTTGGGGATATCAAGAGACACCATATGCCCCTCATGCTGTCAGGCAAGAGAAAGCATAGATCATCTCTTCTTCTCTTGTGCATATTCTGCGTGGATATGGAGATCACTTCTCTGGAGATTCACTTATAGAAGGAAACCCATAAAAACACTCATCGATGAGTAGGAATGGATCAGGCAACACTTTGGAGGGAAGGGGCAAGCTGCAACAGCCATACATGTTGCTTTTGGAGCTTCCGTATACTTTATTTGGGGGGAGAGAAATGGCCGAATTCATTATAAACCTGATGCAGATAATAAGCCAATAAGTGGCATATTTACCCATTAGGATTTATTTCCATGTTATTTAGTTTCTAGGATTTATATTCCCATATTTTAGTTTTACGATTTTATTTTTCATGAATTTTATTTCAGTTGCCCATATATAGGTCTCATTGTATTAGGAATTATAACTTTGATGATTAATTGAATTGATTGATAGCTTCTCCCCCAGATTTCTATTCTTCCCTCTCTTCTTCTACTTCTCTTCTCATCTTCTTCTTCTATTTATCCCATATCTCTTCTCTTCTACTTCTAATTATTCTTCGTCTTCTCCTATTCTCTTCTATTCTTCTCCTTCTAATCTCTTCTTCCCCTATTCTTCTTCTATTCTTCCCGATCTTCTCTTCGTCTTCTATTTTTCTTCTATTTCCCTTCCCGGTCCTACATCAAATTTGGTATCAAAGTTAACAACGAGTGCAAGCACTACAACGACCAACTTTGGGCGTCCATCCGTTTTGGTCCGACCATTGATCCGAGCTATCCATGAACCCGATCTGAGATCCGTGAAAAGCAGTGTCTTTCACTCGACATGACAGACAGATCAGACGGTTGATTTCAATTTTCGACACCGATCCTTATGGCTCCACCATCTGTTCCATATTTCTATGGTTATGATGAACACCACTATCCCTATAGAGATGTCGAGGATGCGTTTCTAGAATGGATCGAGGCACTTGATGCATATCATCAGTACTATGGTTATAATCATGAAATAACCATTCGTTGTGTCAAGGATTCAGTTTGCAAAGACGCCAAGTCAAAATGATAATTCTTCGTGTTAGAGCGCAGTGACTTAGGCAAGCCACGATTCCATCTATGGGAAGAAGTTCGTTATGAATTTATGAACATTTATGGATATCATTATCAGCAGAGATTGAAACGTGAGCGAGCAGTGTATAAATAAAGATTGATGTGTGAAGAAGGTGCTCGACTTGCACAAGAAGCTGAATTTCAAGCGATCTTGGAAAAGATAGTGCGTGACTTGGATGAGAGGAAATTGGTACGCGAACGTGAAGCTGCAGCCCGCCGCGAACATGAAGCCTTCGCTCGCCTTGAACGAAACATCGTAGCCGTCATGCACGAGAGGCCGAAATTGAAGCAGCAAAGGAATTTGCTAACACTAATGACAAGCCAGACACAGATGATGCTATTGGTCTGATAGATGACATTGTGGATGAGACCATTATAGTTGTTGAGCCCTTGCTTATGTCAGATTCTAAGTCAGAGATGTCAGATATAGAGCCAGAGAGTCCAGTGATTGTTGAGGCCGATGTCGACGAGCATGGGGATTCAGAGATTTCCCCAGCACCAATTGCCGAGCATCTAGAGAGACAGCTTGAAACTTCCACAGTCGAGATAGCTATTGTGACAGAGCCATGTGAAGTTGATCCTTTGACAGAGTCGACGGACCACCGTCATGAGTCAGAGGCGAGTGACCTAACTGATGAGCCATTACCTGAGACGGATGATCGAGAGCATATTATTGAGGATTGCCCTATCTTTGAGCCGATTGAGTCGATTGTCGAGCTTTGTGTTGACACAGAGGAACATCGTGGCAGTGTTGAGTCTCCCGTGGATATTCCGCCAGATGATTTTAGCACACTGGTCGGCAGCATTGAGCCAGATACGCCCCCAAATGATTTTATTGATGCTTCCATTGAGCTTGATGAAATACCAACGGGTGTTGATCTTTTGGAGGATGGTCATAACTTGACACTACCTACTGCAATTATGCCGATCCAGGAGTACGTTGCCATCTTCCTAACTTCTTTGATTGTCGAGAGAGGTTCACGTGTTTATGATTCTGCATGGATGATTTCTTCTGTATTACTACTCTCGCGTTCCATACCACTTTCACAGTCATCACGAGCGTTGTACAGTATTCCAGAGTTCGAAGGATTACGACTCCTACTGCTTGATTGGGTCGTCTACATATTTAATCCAGGCGGACTAGAACTCGAGGTCGAGTTCTTTTCAAGCGGGAGAGAATGATGCAGATAATAGGCCAATAAGTGGCATGTTTGCCCATTAGGATTGATTTTCATGTTATTTAGTTTCTAGGATTTATATTTCCATGTTTTAGTTTGAGGATTTTATTTTCCATGAATTTTATTTCAGTTGCCTATATATAGGCCTCATTGTATTAGGAATTATAACCTTGATGAATAATTGAATTGATTGATAGCTTCTTCCCTAGATTTCTATTCTTCCCTCTCTTCTTCTACTTCTCTTCTCCCATTCTTCCCTCTCTTCTCCTCTACTCCTATTCTTCTTCTACTTCTCTTCTACTTCTAATTATTCGTCTTCTTCTCCTTCTATTCTCTTCTTCCCATATTCTTCTTCTATTCTTTCCTATCTTCTCTTCGTCTTCTCTTTTTCTTCTATTTCCCTTCCTGGTCCTACATCAAAACCCCACAATCACAAACAAGTTGTGTTGAAGAACATCATATCCACTGTTAGATTATGGGTCCTTTATCTCAACCTGAATGACGAGGCTACCCCAAGAAACCTCAAAGCCGTGAACAATTTTGGGTTCCCCTGTTTCCAAAATGCTCGGGATTAAAAAACTTGTAAGTGGGGCAATCCAGATATGGACTTTGTGAAATTGAATTCTGATGCCTCCCTATACAACAATGGGGTGGCAATAAGGGGGATCCTCCATAACCACAGAGGATAAGTGAGGGGACTCTACTCCCTCCATCTCCAACGTGCTCCTATCCTTGAGCTGGAAATGGATGCCATTCTCCAAGGCTTAGGGCTGGCCCTCAAGAAGAATGAAACCCGTATATGGATTGAGTCAGATTCAATGGTAGCAGTAAAGGTGATTTTGGGAGATTTCAAATGCCCATGGCGAAAACTTCTGACCCGAGAAAAAAATTAAACCTTCACTAAGCAAGTTCTGTGAGTGGAAGATAACCCACACCTGGTCTGAAGCAAATGGAGCTGTGGACTACTTGTCATAGCATGAGTGCCCCCATAAAAGGGGATGATATTGCGATTTCTTCCATTCCTAACTACCTCAATGTAATTCTCAGTGCTGACTATAATGGCACTTGTTACAACCGATTGTAATCTTTTTTATCCTTGTATTTCTGGTAGGGGTCCTGCCTAACCCCAGCTTAATCATCAAAAATAAATAAAAAATAAATAAATTGGTCCTAGAGCCTCCACATTAAGTCTCTTCAGTACAAAGGCCATGTCCATTTAGATAGAGCAACCTATATCAGCTTAATGTGTGGTTGTGCACCCTTGTCCAATGGCGCATCAAGCTCTAGATATTGGAGGACACCAGATCCTCACAAAAAAATACATATACAAAGACAATGAATATTCCTATTTTCCTATGACATTCAAATACAAATGCAGAGGGATGTCAGCAACAAGGCTTACACTATAGTTCAAAGAAGCATTGTTTTCAATATGATCATGGCGACATAGAGATATCGTGTGTGTGTGTGTGTGTGTGTGTGTGTGTCTTGGATTCTCACAAGATATATTGCAAAATGAAAACCAGTGTGGTTTCAAGACAGGGCACAAGTACAGAAGAAATTCATTGTGCTTCAATATCTTACAAAACAGTACAATAAGCAGAGCCAGATGACAATCGATCAGACGAAAAAGATTTTTTTTTTGGAAAAATCCATATTTAATTTCGCGATCTGAAAACCCTAACACCTGCCATTTGCTAGGTCAAGAGGAAATCGAATTCCTAATCGGAGACAATTCAAGATCTATGCAAACAAATTAAAATAAGGAAATCATAGTATTTGCAATGATTCAACAAAAGAAGAGATTTGGATCGAAATGAAGAACAAAAGCATAGAATTTGAAACGGATCTAACCTTTCTTGGCCAGCGGTGTCCCAAATCTGAGCCTTGACGACCTTGTCATCGACATGGATGCTCCGTGTGGCGAATTCTACCCCGATTGTGGATTTGGATTCGAGGCTGAACTCGTTTCTGGTGAATCTAGAGAGGAGATTTGATTTACCGACACCGGAATCACCGATCAAGACTACTTTGAACAGGTAATCGTAATCGTCATCGGCTCTGTACGCCATTTCTCTTTCACTCTTTTTTATTCAGAGAGCGATAAAAAGAGAGAACAGCGTGAAATGAAGATGAGAATGCGAGACTTTTCCTTTCTCCTTCTAGAAAATCTCGAGTTTCGTTGCTGCAAATCTCGACATTTCGATGTATGAGAGAGAGAGAGAGAGAGGGTTGGAGACGGATCTGTTAAATATAATTTCTAGGATCGATGGATTGGAAAGAGACAGAGAAAGGGATTCGCAGTTCAAAAACAAAAAACGGAACCTGGAAAATGACATTCTTAGCCTATAATAGAGGGGACTCATTTCTGAAACTGATACTTGCACTCCCTTATTGTGATAATTGCACCCTTATGAGTTATGGGAAAAATTGCCAACTGGGGAAATCAAAACAAGGTTTAAAATTTCGGTTTCGGTACCGGTTTCGGACCTTGAAATTTCGGTCGAAATCTGGTACAAAACCCGACATTAATATTTTATTCAATATTAAATTTTGGTCGAAATTTCGGTGAAATATTAAATTAATAATAAAAAACAGATTTGTTGGTGAAATTTTCCGAAATTTAGGCCGAAATAAATGACTGTTTCGGTTTTGGGTGATTTCAGTGTCAGTCTCCACCGAAAACCATGAATCAAAATACGACAATGGCCAACGAGGGACATGCCTTTGAAAAATTATTAAAGAGGGTTTGATAAACCCCTTTTGAGGGTTTGATAACCCCCTTTTAGAGACTTTAAAACCCCATTTCGTCCCTCTCTATCTGTTTGGTTGCCAATAAAATTTAAAACCTAGGAAGTTTTTAGTAAAATTTTCATCCCATCCCATGTTTGGTTGCCTTTTAGCACTAGGATTATTTAATCCCACTCTTGTAATGATTGCTTATGAGTAGACCTGGCAAAAGCGACCAGTGCCCGCGGGTCAACCCGACCCACCCGCAAATTTGCGGGCACGGGTCTAAGTTTTAGTGACCCGTGAAAAACTAACCCGCGGGTGACCCAACCCGCAAAAACACAGGTCGGGTCAGGTCAACCCGCGGGCACCCGCATTTTTAAGTATTTTTTAATTTTTCTTCAAAAATGTTATCAGCACTACTGTTTTTTCGGAGGGAACTCCTCACTTTATAAAATGTACGGTATGGCCCGCACCATAGGATTATCCAAACCGTCCATTAGATGGGCCATCGCCTAAATAGGTTATGCCCCAAAATTATTTCCATTTGGTTGATTCTAACCCTCCGATCTATAGAGGGTTAGGATCAACCCTCTAACATTCAGATTGGAGGGTTAGGATCATCCTATGAAAATGATTTTTGGAGCATAACCTATTTAGGCTATGGCCCATCTAATGGACGGTTTGGATCATCCTATGGTGTGGGCCATACCATACTTTTAATAAAGTGAGAGTGCGGTTATAAGAAAACAGTATTGTGGATAACATTTCCTTCGGTTTTTTATTTACAAGAATTTGCTACCAAACTTCTCTTGTGGCAACTTCTCTGCACGTGGCCATCGTCGTGCAACGATGCGCATATGGCAAATCATTGCACATGGCAGTGACATGTTGCTAGCAAATAAAAAAAGTAATCATTACACCCAGAAAAGTAAAATAGCTAAATTATAAAGTTTTAAATGAAAAATTACCTAGAAATGCTTATAAAGTTCTAAAATTACGAAAAAAATACTAATAAAATATAAAAGGTTACGACAATTACGGAAAAAAACCCATGCGGTCAAATCGGATAATTATTACAATCTCATATATTTGATATATTTGCGGGTGACCGGCTGGTTGACCCGGCCCACCCGCGGGCCGCGCGGGTTACCTAAATTCTGACCCGCATAAATGCGGGTCATTTCCTCACCCGACCCGTGGACCCGCACCCGCATCACCCGCGGGTTGACCCGGCCCGACCCACCCGTTTGCCAGGTCTACTTATAAGTATGACATAGACTCCTTGTCCCTCTTTTTCTTTCCAAGATAATGATGTCCTCTCTCTTTCTTCTCTATCCTCCCTTCCCATATTTGCTAATGACACTCCTAAATTGTGACGGAAATTTTAGGAATTTAGGGGCAAAAAAAACCTAGCAAATCCCGTTGACTTCACTGTTAGGATTAAAAAGCTCCTAGAATAAAAATTTTACTGGCAACCAAAATTTTTCAAAAGTGTGTCCCCCGTTGGCAATTCTCGTATTTTGATGTCCCCCATTGGCAATTTTTTTAAGTTATGAAACTCAATTTTCTATTGGGAGATGATAAATTGGCACCCCCTGAAGGATATTTTGCACCCTTATAACGTGAATTGTGGCTGACTTTAGCCTTTTTTTTTCCGTCAAAATTTCAAATCACGTTACAAGGGTGCGAATTATCTTATCCTAGGGGGTGCGAATTTATCATCACCCTTTCTATTTCCACCGGAAATAGGACCCCAACCATGGCTAAAAAACCGACGTTTAGATTATCACGATTCACGACCATTTATCCAAGGGTTTGCGTATTGGAGATGGATGGTTTGGAAAGTTATCAATAATGTTAACGTCGCGAGCAAACGTCCTTGGATCCAGCGATTAGGATCGTCTGATAATGTGTCTCTGTGGGACCATGTTAATGCCTGGATCTTTTACGTGTTGGCCAAGGTTTTAAATTTCGGTTTCGGTACCCATTTCGGACCCACCGAAATCCAAAATTTGGTATTTTGTCTCAAAATTTTGGCCAAAATTTTGTAACTTTTTTTTTTTTAAATGACATTTTCTCAAAATTTCGAACCAAAATTACTGAAATTTGGAATTTCACAAAATTTCGGCTTTGGTCCCACCGAAATCCGAAATTTAAAACCATGACTACTACTAGTGTTGGCCATGTATATAGGACTAGATTCACTAGCAATAAACGAGAAAAAATATGTTTCCAATTTTATCCTTGGGTTTTTTTTAATATAAAGAGAGTTAGACATGGGATCTCTTTGTGCCATGTGTCGTGTGCAGACAATGACACTTGTGTTTTAAATTTCATGTCTTCGAAATTCTGACGTGGCATGGTGGTAAGAACTTTCTCTCTCTTCTAAAGATGCTAAATTTTGTGACGTTATGAGCTTTTTATTTCTTTAGATTCATCTCGAGTAGGAAGAAACTCGTTTGTGGGTACGTAATGATCAACTAAAATCGCAATCTTAGCTCATCACTCTCTGCAAAGGGGTCCCTCTATAGATCGGTGACTTCGGTTATGTCTACTATGTTGGGGCCCAACAAATGAACGGTTTGGATCATCCTATGAACCCAACTTTGCTTGGCCCCCAAAACTTAACTCTGTTTGCCTCTCCTAAAAAGGGAGAAACAAAGTGGTGGTGGTAAAATTAGCAAGCTTACTCAATACCAAAAACAAGGATCCACCCAGAAAATAAGTCAAGCATGAACAATGGACGATTAGTGTTGAAGTATAAATGACTAAATAACACCAACTCACAGCCAACAACCGCGATATTAAAAACCTATGTGTACGGCCAACTCAAAAGAGGGTGTTAACACGTGTCACACCCATGGTTTAAATTTCAACCAAACTTTCGGATTTCAATCAGCACCGAAACCAAAATTGCCAATGCCTGAAATGGTACCGGATTTCGGCTGAAATTTCATTTTTCTAATATAGTATTTCTTAATGGTGTCCCGGATTTTGGCCGAAATTTTGGTTTCAGTGAAGCTGAAACACATACCGAAACCGAAATTTAAAACCATGGTGTCGCCAACCCCAAAAAAGAGGGGCCACATATAAGAGGGGGTCCTGGAAGTATAAATGATTAAATGACATCAACTCCAGTTGCTTAAGCTGTTTCACAATTAGGTCGTTCAAAAATGGTCTTACAAATATTTTTGGGAATTGTATTAGCTTGCAACAGCTAAATGTAAAAGTGTAAAATAGAAGAGTGCCATTATCAAGCAAGGAATGCGAATATTCTAAACATGAGGAATGCTAAACTTAAGGGTGCCCTTGCAGAAATCAGCCTCAAGGGCGCCCCCATAGCATCTCTATCATCAAAATTGCATTTATTATTATTTTACTTTTACATTTTTTTAGTGGGGAAGAAAAATATTCCTCCCCTCGCCCTCCCCCTTTTCTTCCCTGGGCCAGCTCCCTCTAGTGTATTTATTGGACTAGATAAAGCACATGCAATGAAAGAAACAATCATGTAAGAAGACGGCCAAAGAGTTCTCTACTTATGAAAAATGAACAAGAGAAAGAATTCTAAAGTGGTCGTTTTGGAGAAAGGTAGAAGCCTAAGTCCTGTTTTGTTTTGGATTTTGAGAATAGATTGCAATTCAAAAACTGATTATTGGACTCAATTTTTTTAAACATGGGAGCCAATTAAAAAAAGATCCGATCTTAGTTGAGAATTGAGAAGAGAGAAAAAGGACTATGTTTTCCAGGTTTCAGGTTAATCGTAGTGGGAACTTAGCATCTTGGCCGAACCACGTATATCTCGTGCTTGTGTTTCTTTTCATGTTTAGATTATCCTTCAATTGCTTGCGTGATATCTGATCAGATTTTGCCTTGTCTGACGTGTCGATGAGTGTCATGTAGGATGTAATAGTGACTCGAGATGTGGGAGTTGAAACAGTAGGCATATGTCATGGTTTTGGTCCCCCTTCTCCCTCTTATCTCTCTATCGTTCTCTCAGGTGAGTCTCTCTTTGCTAACAGGAACAAAATAGGGATGATAAACCTCTAGCCATGAGTAGTGAGGAAGAGAAAGATCCAACAAGAAAGACAGAAACAAGTAGAAAGAAACCAATGCTTTCAACCATGGCTGCTTCTCCTAGCACATCTTGTCCATGTCTCCCTCTCTTGTCTATTCCCATGTGAACAAAGTGTTTTATACCATGGCCCACACTCCCACTGCTTCCATTCTGCATTAACTCTCCGTGGGCCCAATTTCAGTCATTTCTATCCATGTTTTCTTTCCTCAATCCCGTACTCTGTTTCAACGAAATGATTTTGTTGTTTGGTGATGACAAGGAACCAGTCCGAAATTGACAATGGACTCCTAAGTTATAGAATTAATGATTAGGGAACCAATGGTGCTGAAGTATAAATGATTAAATAACACCAACTCTAACAACTAAAGCTTTGCCCCGTTCGTTTTAGATTATGAAAACCGATTGTGAGTGCTAAACCGATTATTGGACTCAAATTTAAACGTAATTTTGCATTTAGTAATAGGTTCGGCACACACAATCGGTTGACATAATCTTAAATGAACAAAGCCTAAGCTTTTACAGTAATTGGTTGTTTCACATGGTATGAGAGCTATTGCCTCATGGCAGATCTGGGTCAAAACACAACAACTCCTTAATATTGAAAATTCCATATTTACAACCAACACAGAGAGGGAGTGTTGAAGTATAAATGATTCAATAACACCAACTCTAACAGCTTAATGTTTTAGAGTAATTGGTTGTTTCACAATTGGGTACGTTCAGTGGCCACCCACTGATCCATAACTGTAGTTCTTAAAGGTCCCGATCATCGAACATGTGTCATAAATCAGCCCCTTAAATAATGACAACAGAGTATATAGAAATTTCATTAGGCCCACCACATCCTATCTAGGCCCATCACATGAAATACCAAATCTCAGCCTAATGCAAACCTTATAATTATAATTAGTGGTTTCAAATTCATCGAGGAACAAAACACTAATTTCTTCAATTTAATAATTTTTAATTTTTTTTATTATACCCCTTTCAAGAAATATTGTGACAAGATCTGTTTATACGGTGCAAAAAAAAAAAAAAAAAACACTGACACTCCTCTATATTTCTTTTACTGATCTCTTATCTTCTGTTGCAGCATGACCAATAACACTCTTTTCTTGATTTTTCTCTTGATTTTTCTGTGAATTATCTATGCCAAGGAAGAAAACAAAAAATAGAAGATGGAACCTGTGGATGAACAGAGAATCACATGCAATGAGAGAGACATTCGTTGATGAGTACAAGAAATGGAAAAACAGAAATGAATTGAGTGGAAGATAAAAACCAAGTTAACAACTTGTTTTTGATCTACCGAATTTAAATGCAGAAAAGAGCTTATTCTAGTGAGTTGTTTGTATATGGCATGTTAGTGTTGGGTTTCCATGCAAAAGCAGAAGATCTTACATGGGAAAAGTGAAGGAATGTGGACTGGCTTATAAGGACTTGTGTACCCTCCCCTTAACGGCTAGCTTTTAAGGGCAAGTTATACCTGGGTCCCAATAAGTGGTATCAGAGCTGGCTCATGGTAACCCAGTGTACTCTACATGATGGATAAAATCCCTTGGGAAAGATCTCATAGTTCCCCATTGCTTCCTTGGGGTTCCACACAGGTGAAAGCAAAAAGTCCTACATCAAAAAAGTGAATTGATGTGGAAGGGCTTGTAAGGATTTTATACTCTCCTAACAGCTAGCTTTTAAGGGTGAGTTCTACCCGGGTCCCAATAGTTATTAGGGCTAAAAAAAACCTTTTCTTCACTGCACATAAAAGGCCCATTGTACGGAATATTTATATAGTACTTAGTTAAAGTAGACCCTAATCAGCTCAAAGATCAAAAGACCAAAATCACAAGATCAGGTGGTCAGTGTGAACATCATCACCGACATAAACCTTGGATAGATATTAGGAAGAGTTCTATTTGTGTAGGGCTTCTAAGCAGATTAGTTTGAAAGGGTTTTAGTTTATCCTAAAGTAGGTGATATGGTTATCAAAGTAAACAAAATAAGTATGTATAGAAAGTTGGACTGTGAACCTAAAAGAATTAGAGTGCAGAAATGTCTCTTCTTTGCAAAGCTTGTTCTCTTTACGGTTCTTCATATATCCAAGATATATGAAGAAACAGTGCTAGAGTTTCAAGTGTTTTGCATTGTATGCGACAGGTTTTGCACATCTCAAGTGTTTCTTTTTGCTTTATCTCCCTTGGGTACTTTCAATATTTCTTCTTCCTAAACACACCAAAGATAGTTAACAGTTAGGATCATCCCAGTGCTACAGTTTTGAAGCTATGATCCGTCGATGTAATGGCCCACCAAATAAGCAGCCCTGAGCACCTCATGTATATCTTAGTGATGCATGGTAATATTCCTTAAAAGCTTGCGATCATAATAATATCCTTTTTTAGCCGTCCATTTTAAACCTCTACAAAATAGGCACAAAATAGACCCATTTTATAGCCGTCCATTTTAAACCGCTACAAATCAAGGCTTAACATGATCCGATGCAAATGATTTCTTAAGAACACCCTATCTATATCAGATCCTATGGAATCAACATCTAACATCACCCAAACAACACAGGCACCTACCCTATTTCTACTCGACAGCTTACTTGACCACAACTACAAGTGTATCCAAGTCCCAAAGCTTACCTATGTTAGCATTTCTTGTTTTAAGAGTAACTTTTTAATGCATTCATGCATTTTAAAGATGCCCTCTGCATTTCGCAGCCCACTTTTCCACTAGAGAACAGCCACGCAACCTCACTTTTCAGTAGATTTTATCGTCTCATTTAATTTCGTATGAGGTGGCTATTCTCTCGTCCAAAAGTCAGCCCCAAAATTCCATAGCAAATCTATGATATTGTTAGCCTACTGATATGTGCACGACCATGTTTTAATAACGAGGCGAACTCACATTATTTTACATTGTTTAACCAACTTCCAAGTGCTATCACAATTCCCAAAAGAGAAAAATACACTTAGACCCCATGTGGTTTCTGACACATTCAACTTAACCCCTAATGTGTAAAAAGTTACAAGTATCCCCTGCGGTTTCAATCTGTGTAAGGCAGACCCCCTAAGTTGATGGTTCGTCCACAGATTGAATGGTTAGGATGATCCGAAGGAGCTGATTTTATCTATGTCAGGGCCCATCAAATGAACGCTTTGGATCATCCAAACAATGCGGGGCCACTGTGTGTTTTGGTAGTGTTTGGATTCAGGTATGGGGTTTTGCCCCCTACCAAAAACACAGTGGGCCCTCATTGTTTGGATGATCCAAAGAGTTCATTTGATGGGCCCTAACATAGATAGGGTGTGCCCAAAAATCAGCTCCATAAGATCATCCTAACCCTTCAATCTGTGGACGAACCGTGAACTGAGGGGGTCTGCTTGTAACTTTTTAAAAATTAGGGGTTGAGTTGAATGTGTCAGAAACCACAGGGGGTCTTAAGTGTATTTTTCCCTTCCCAAAAAAACTCACAAGAACTCATTAAAAACTGTAAAACATGATGAGTGTATCAGAACCCTAAAGTTACCTTATTTGCATATACAGACTCATCTTGGCTGTATCCAAAAAGCAGCCTAAAATTACCTTATTTGCATATACATTACAGACTCATTTTGGTGGGGTCCAAAGGGGCCCTAAGTTTTTGCTTAACTTGTTTATTGCCTTGACATTTCTAGTTTAAGACAACAGAGAAAGACAGAGACAGAAAGATGTTTTAAATAAAAGTCCACCTTACAAGCAACAGAAAATATGTTCTACTCTTTGTAAAAACCCAGGAACTAGAAAATGGATTCTCTAAGACAAGAAAACCAAAATCTAAAAATTACCCACTAACCAATAGATTTCTTGCAATGAAGAACAGCCTCATAAATCGGGCTCTCTGTGTCAGACGAGAAGGTGGTGCTCGTTCTAGGACTCGTTTGGACCAATTGATCCGAACCGTTCATCGCTCCAGGTGAAGATCTCGTCCTCCTCATTTTTCGGTAAACAGGCCTAAGAAAACCCAAGTACTTGCCGAGGATTCTCCGGGAAGATCTCTCGCACTTGTCAAAGAATCTCGATTGAGTACTTTTTTTTGGGGTCTTCGAGAACACTTCAGTTTTCGAAGAAGATTCAGATGACATGTGTCTTGTTTTGGTTGGATGAGTCTCTAAAGAGGTGGAAGAAACCGTTTGGGATGGAGTGACGAGATGAAGAGGCAATATAAGGCCGTCTGAGAAGAGCTGATCGGCCGGGACCAAATCGAACGGCTGAGAATTATGGAAATCGAAATCATGGGAAATGATGGCTCTTCTAAAGGATGTGATTGTGGGGTCCATTTCTATGAAAGAACCCTCGTCGAGAGAGGATCTAAAGGATTCATCTATGTTTGGTTTGAGATTCAGTATCCAACTGTAGGAGAAGCTTTCGTTGGAGAGATTCTCTAAGCTTTCCATGGAAACTTAGTTGGGTTTTGGGACTTTGATGAGAAATGAACGAGGAAGGGAATAGTGAGTGGGATATAAACCTGGGAGGTGGTGGATTACGAAAATGTCCCTATATGTCATGACCATGTGTTTACTGTCACATACTAAATGACTAATATGCCCTTTCAAATGCTTGGCACGTGTGCATGCTACTTGAGGTAAAAATCCCCTTCTTCTTTTGTTTTCAAGGTTGCTACAAATTTACAAGTAGAAATGATATTTACTATTTGTAAGGAGAAATGATAACAGTGTATGTGTTTAAACTTCCCCCCACCCATCATTTTGTAAGACTTTTCCTAAAAAAAGAGCATTTCTATCCACTTTTTGTTTGTCTTTTCCTAAAATTATGTCATTATTTTAGGACTTACTTTTGGGATATATATAAGACAAACAACAGGGGTGAAATTTTGAGGAAGGAGGTGAAAATATCATTTCACATTTACAATTCCTGAAAAAAATTAGAGGGTGGGTGTATTAAATCAGGGGGCATGGTGTTGATTCCCTTGATAATGGTTTTTAAGTTGTATAAATAATAGGACCTGTAAAAAAAAGGAATGCAACTTTATTTTTTGGGATTTGCTAGCGTCCATCCAGAAGGCATTTCGTGGATGGCCTGTTGCATGTGAGAGCAGCCACCTCGTTAATGAAGACAAAATCTGCTGAAAAGTGAGCCTGTGTGGCTGCTCTCACATGCAACATGCCCTCCGCGAAATGTCTTCTGCGATGAATGCTAGCAGATCCTTTTTTTAGTCTAAAATACACTCGAAGGGTAGCACGAGGAAGAAAAGGGGGCAAATATATCACTTCTCAAAAACAAAAAAAGGGTACAGCGGGCTCACATTATTTGGTGAACTAAGCCATGTTGGTCGCCGAGGTAAATAGGCCATACCCCAAAAATCTTCTCCATAGGATGATATTAACCCTCCAATTTGTGCAGGTTTGAACCTTCTACAGATAGGAGGGTTAGCATCTATTAACCATGTGATATCAGTTCCCATGATTACAGCAGTACAAGGTATTTTTGGATGTCTTTGTTTTGCTCATAATGTTAATCCTCACAAGCACAATTTTGATGCCCGTGCTATTTATGACATTACCACTAAAACTATTTACATTTCTCGTAATGTCAGTTTTCACAAATCAGTATTTCCTTTCAAAGATGTTGGAATGCACCCTTCCACCACTCCTGTCTTACCTATTCCTATCAGGGACTAACCTGAAAGTGTAGACTCCCCACTGTCACCACCTACAACAATCTCTCCTGTCACTAGTCCGCCCATGTGTGATATCAGCTCCCAAGATTACAGCAGTACAAGATATTTGAGGATGTTGATAAGATTAGGTATTCTAGGATGTTGACCTCTAGATAAGCTCTTTGTAATTTATACCATTCATTTGTAGCTATATCCCTTCAAAACAGGGATCTATTGAATGAAAGCGTGAACTCTTGGAGAAAATTTTACTGTATTTTTGGCTACCAAGTCTGTCCTCCATGTAAAAAAAAGGTTTTATCAATCAAGTATGAACTACGAAAGCTTCTTTTTTATTTTTTTTCTATTTTATTTTGGGATCGGTATGATGAGACTGGATCCATGACCTCACCATTGTGATACTTACATTCTAACCGCAAACTCACAATGGCTCAACCAAATTCATACATAATAGACTATTTTAATCTATTACTTAATTCCTTTCGACTTGGGCATTTTGGACACAAGGATTCTATAATCCAGGATTGTCAAAATCTAGAGTCCTGAATTTTACAAGCTAAAAGCTTGATTTTATTTTTCTAACTTGTAAAAACCAGGATTTTACAATCCTGGAACGGCTAGATTAGGTTTTAAAAGTTCTGGTGCCACGTTCTGCCAGGAATAGGTGAGTTGAAGCGGTGACTTGGAGGAAATGACTCAGGTGATTTAGAAAATATATAATGTTTCAAATAAAATAAATAAAAAACAAAGTGGACTGGTTCTCACACCCTCTTCTAAATATTTAAAATTTTCTCATTCTAGTATTTCCTCGTCAAACAACATGACCACATGTAGGAGTTTAAAACAAAGCGAAGAGTGTATGATATCCAAACAAGGGTCTAGACATTAGCTCTTTGAGGTGAGAGATATAAAGAGTGGAGAAAATAAACTAAACTGCATGGTTTTTTTAATGGGTAAATTGAGATTTGGCGGGGACCCCTATTGGTTTACCTGATAACGAGAAAGATGTTACATTCATGGGCACAACCCTAACTCTGAACACATGAGTAAGGGAGAACCAAAACTCGGGATAGACGAACACTAAACCGAAGAGTTTGAAGTTACATAATCGGTTAGCTTGATGGTGTATTTTGGGATCTTTGGGACTTTCTTAGGTAATTTTTTTTTGGAATCTTCAACCATGATTTATTTGATTGGTCAAGTCCCTCTTCTTCACACTGTCCTCTTGCTCAATTGGTATCAAAGTGACTAGATATCCAATTATCTTCAAAGTATCAAGTCAAAAAATTCTTTCCACATTCACATCCACTAAAATGGATGATTGGCGGCGAGTTTGAATCTTCTTATGGTTTGAGGAGGAGAAGGTCGTTTTCATTTGATTTTTCTTGATAGACAGGAATGGAGACTGATTGCTGTGGTGGTCGGAGAAGGAAATGGGCATTGTCCCAAACAAGGGACAAAAACCAGAAACGGAGAGGACACGAAAACCAGTTGGGACCCGTTTCTTACTTTTAAAAGCAAACATTCCACCGCCATGGAATGTTGTATCTATTCAATTACTCGTGGGGAACTTGGAAACACACGAAGTTCTTAATAAACCAAAGGGAAGAAAGGCCCTATGTGACCCTCAATAATCACAAACACTACACCCTGTTTGTTTTGGATTTTTGACTCACAATCGGTTCTCAAAATCCAAAACAAACATCGCATTAGGCCCGATTCGTTTAAGATTACGACAACCGATTGTGAGTTCCAAACCAATTATTGGACTCAAAATTATGTTTAAATTCAAGTCCAATATTCGGTTTGGCACTCAATCGGTTGTCATAATCTAAAACAGACAGGGCCTTAGTCATATAGAGATTAAGATGACAATGATTGCTTTATTTCACTTTCTAAGAGAGAAAAAAATTAGGGAGTATCCAGTTGTAAATGCAAAACTCAAAGAAGCAAAAGAATAACTCAGTAACTCAATTACACTCAGCTGGTTGTAGTTAGAAGGAAACCAATTTTCTTATTCTTTTTTTTAACCTGCAAACGAGTGTCCAAGCACTTGAAAACTCCAGTGAATGGGATGTCCTCCTTTCTCATTGAACAGGAAAGGAGAAGATATATGAACCTATACTTCCAATTCATTGAACAGGAAAGGAGAAGATATATGAACCTATACTTCCAATTCTATCTTATGTATCGTAAAGGGACAATCAAATATTTTACTTTGAAGATTGGTATGCCAAATCCCAACTGGACGCTTATCAGTTTATAAACCTCTGCAGAAAAATAATCATCCTCAAAACATGCACAACAACGGTGATGCCCCTGTAATTTTCAAGATTAAGTGTATAAAATTGGTACGTTTCGAATCAAGACTCTGTCAAGAGCCACCCTTCTTTCTACCTCGAGCTATGGTGCCGTGGAAACACTGCTCAAGGAATATTCAAGAACTAAAGAGAAAATAGAAAAGAGAAAGTTGGGAATAAAAGTTAATGGTTTCTTTATTCATAAATGAGTAAGATATATGTTAGATTTTGATGTTCAAAATCTTATTTTTTTTGGTCAAAAAGAAACTGTTTGGAAAATGTTTTCTAAGTATGTTTTGTACAAGGAAAAACTTTTCTTTGGAAAGATTTGCTTTTTGCAAGAGAAAGAGAAGAGTTCAAAAGTGATGACTTGCTTCATCTTCTTTTTATGAATGACGGCCTTCCAATTCCTAAGGATGTCCTTAGTGCATACTTTCCCACTCTACTCCATGCTATAATGTCCATTTTCACATCATAAACTTTTCTTTCCCAACGACGCTCGAGATCTTTGAAAGTACGATTGTTTCTTTCCATCCAAAGGTACCAGATCACTGCAAATGGGATTAATTTCCACAAAGCCCTACCAATCTCTCCAAACGGTCCAGAAATCCATTCAAGGATTATCTACTTTATTGATCTTTGAAACGTCCATTGAAGGCCAAAACTTCTTATAATCCTCATCCATAATCTAGATGAGAATGTGCAATGACTAAAAGGTGGTCCAATGATTCTTCGTTGATGCAACATAGAACACACCGACTAGACATCTGAACTTTTCTCCTTTTCAACCCGTCACAAGTATTGATTCTCCTCCTGGCTACCGTCCAAGCGAAAGCCACCACCTTAGGTGGTGCCGACGATTCCCAAAGCCTAGTGCAGCGGGTCCCTAGGTGTTGGCTGCAACTTATTAAATTTTGCTAGAATCACATGTAGAGTGCATCGTGTCGCTCCATCGTTTACTTGAGCTCATCGTGAGAGGCTTGGAATGTCCGCACCCTCTCATCCATGTGGGATATTGTTGTTCCATCAGCCATTGGATCGTACGGCTCCGATGCCAAATTGGTACATTCCAAATTGAGACTCTGTCGAGAGCCACCCCTCTTGCTACCTAGAGCTATGGTGCTCTCAAACACTGCTCGGAGAGGATACAAGAACTAAAGAGAAAGGAGAAAGTTGGAAATAAAGTTCACAATTACTTTATGCATAGATGAGAATCAGATCTGTACATAAAGACTCCAAGAGAAACAAAGAACCTACCTTCCTACAAATCAGCAACAAACTCCAATCAAAGACTCCCTACCACAGCACTCAACAATAGACTCTTATCACTAACCGTCCCATGCTTTATCTCATCCAATCCTAACAACGACCCCAACAACTTGAACTCCTAATGATTCTGGACTGCACAGAAGAAAAGAGACGTATCAAAAAACACATAATTAGTCTCGGTGAAGCCTTTCCAAGTGTTTTAGTTCGCCAAACCACGTGATGATGATGGCCAGCATCGTTTGCTCCTCAAAACTCTCAGAAAGAATGGGGCCCAAAATGGCAGCAGACTGAAAATGGTCTCCAACACCATCATTGAGCAGCATAGAAGTTCTTGTTTCCACAGTGGCATCTGAACTGGCATAGTTGGTCCCCGCCTCTGCCCCTCTGATCCCTGCTCCATGGCCCACTAGGTTCATCTCTTGGTACTGATCTTCCATTGTCTAGTGAGATCACGGTCCAGTTCTCTGCTGTATGATTCCCTACAAGTGTCTGATCGTTATTTTGCCTCTATAACTCGTTGTCCCTCAACTTGTTCCATGCCCTTTTCCTCTTTTGTCCGCACACCGCAATAATCCACAGCACAATTTGAAGCTTTACAAAATGGACATTGTGTAGGGCGTGTAGAATGAGGTGGCTTCATCAGGAGAGAGCACTATGCACATATGCCTCTTGGTTAGCAAAGAGCGATCTTGGAGTCTAAAATGAGCTTCCTCAGCTTCTTATGATCCACACCCGGCATCCCTGAATTGATAATACATCCCCATTTCAAACTCGAGATGGTGGGCGACATCAAAGCCTGTGGAATGGGGACAATGAAAAAACATGCTCATGGGGAATTAGCAAGCAGTCTGACGATAGTAGAGCGAGCATCTACTATAGAATATGAGAACTCTTCATTGACCAGCTAATCTGGTTGATTGAAATGTGTGTGACCATATTTTTTTTTTTTTACTTCATGACACAATATCCTCATATAAGTCAACTTCCTCTTCAATGGACACCAGAAGATTTCGTTTCTCTGCCTTCAAGTATGCATCTTCAATCAGGGAGTGGAGACTTAATCTCACTCTAACAACTCTAGACTCTAGATCCATAGAGCCAGAATATATCTGAGCCAATTCGTCTTGGATCTAATAGGTCTATTTAATAGGACATTTTAGACGTCACCTATGAATCAAAATGTATAGGATTTGAATGAGCAATTTTCATGATTCTGATCCTATCTTGATTACGTTTTACTCCCTTGTTTTGTTGGACAAATGGTCCATTCATATACAATAATCATATTGTAGTGGGTATAATGTAGTGGTAAAAGTGTGATTCGTACCACTCCGGAAATTGAAATAGTAACATACGGCCAAGATTTTTAGCTATACGAGATCTGATTAGTTCTTGAAACTCTGTAGGAGAATACACGAAAAAGCTCTGACTCGAATCCTGAAGGGTCCGTTTCTCCCAACCAGAAAAAGTTTGGCTTCAGCCCGAAGGCGAAGAAGGGTCCCGAAGGGACGATAGCAAGGACCGGAGGTATTTGATTGTATAGAAAGGTCCAATGAATTGGGATTTCCCTATTGGGCCAGGTCATTTCGGGGCAAGCGGATGATGAGCTTCAAGAGAATGATTCGGAGTTCTTGCAGAGTGGTTCCTCTCAAACCAGAAAGAAATGTCACGTACGGCACTTCCAAGCCAGCTCCTGACAGAGTCGGATAGCTCCTGACAGAGTCGGATAGCTCCCTCCAGCCGTCAATTACAGGCTTCGGTACTAAACTCACTGCTCCGGGTAAAGAAAGGAAAGCCGTCCCTCTTCCATTCGGAGTAAGCGACTTGAAAAACGCACTACTTTGAAGAAAGGTTTGGAACACGCCTCACTCAAAATGCGATATGCGGTCACTTTCTTACTCGCGAGCGAAGCGAGACACATGAACACTGGCGGCGCGGTAAGTTCAGTACTCTTGGGCAACTCGACTTTGGAGAAAGTTCCTCTTGAAAGTCCTGCTTTGTAAGTGAAGCAAGTCAAGGTTATTCGCTCTTTCTTTGAAGTCTCGTAAGGGGCCAGCGTGTTGTCAATTTGATCTTTCCGGTATTTCTCGGTATAAGATCAATCAATCTTTCTTTATCTATTTATTTAGATATACACCCGCTTCGCTGCGCGTCGTAACAGATAAAGCTCCGATGGAAGATAGGCTACGCTCCTGGTGTTTGCTTTACTAACTATGCGATACTAGGGGATGATGTTGTGATTGCTGCTAAGGCAGTCGCGCATCAGTACCTCCATGTGCTAGGTCTCTTAGGGGTTAAAATATCTGAAGCTAAATCCTTAATATCTAGTGCGCTGTGATGCGTCCAAGATAGGGATCGGGGCTGTTTTGAGCCAGAGGGCGACACCAGTGGCGTATTTCAGCGAGAAGTTGAGTGGGGCAAAGCTCAACTATAGCACGTATGATGTGGAGTTCTATGATTCGTAAGCATACCAATACTGGTATGACTGATTTGTGGTCACTAACTGTATCGACCTAAAAGCCTAATCTCCCTACAGTACTACATATTTCTTTTCCTAATCCTCCAACCCAACACACACTCTGTGGGACCGCGATCTCCTCTCCAGAGCGAGGGGAACTGAGTGTGCGTGCCTTGGGTGCCATAGCTGTTGACGAATTTCTGGTTAAGAGAGAGAATACTAAATTACAGGATTCGATCCAGCCACGGTCTGCCTAGCAAGAACCCTCCTCAAAGCCTCTATTTGATCTTCTACCCTTTCCCATTGTCCCATCATCCATGAGACCTCTTTTTCAGGGTATCTCATTGAGACCAACCTGGAAATCGCTACCGACCGATTATCTTCTGAATCTCACATGAACAAATAAGATTCGAAGTGTAATTAATGGTAGAAGAGTTCTTACTCGTGTGAGATGGAAGAGTTCGAACACGGGAATAAGAAGCAATTTCATTGCCTTTTTTATCATTTTGATGGAGAAAGTGCACTACAGGTACGCCGAGGGGGTATCCTTGCGCCCTTAAGTGGGTGGTAGGTGATCTTCTGTTCCCTCGAGCAATCGCAACACTCGAGAAACAGCTTCCGATGGGTATAGAGCAGCAAATCAGTCCAGAACTATCATGTCGGCAGTTGCAGTAAGTTGTTAGATGGAAAGTACTTGAAAACGGAGGGCGAATTCTAGGACAGCGGAGCCTACAATCTCTGGTAAGAGTTCAAAACCCTCGAGTACGACACTTCATCAATAAAATGTGCATCTATAAAGATAGATAAAAATATCGACCAGTACGCCTGATTTGTCTTGGCTTGGCCGGTGATAGATGTGAAAACCAACATAGATATTGTGAACCTTGGTTAGTTAGTTACAAAAGGACACATAAAGTGAAATTGATGAATTTGGTCGGGGTATGTGTCCAATTATGTCCAGAAACGTAGTAGCTTGGGGCTTAGCTGCACTAAATTGAGAATGGGAGTGGAAGAAAAGCGATTTGGGTATGTGAGGAAGTTGGCCAGGGATAGGAAAATTCAAGAAGCAGGAGTGCACCTTTGGTAGAAGTTTCGTCCAACTACAGTTCGGGATTTCACTAGCTGTATAGGGACGGACAGAGGGATTATGCAGCAATTTTTTCTAGTTTTCCCTAGTGAATTTATGGAGCTTTTTAATGGAAAAATCCATTGTTCTCCCATTTATTCTCTCTTGATCTTTCTTCTCCCCTCATGTATTACTATGATCCATTTAATGGCACAGAGAGAATTTCAATAAGTGAGGAGATGGAGACGAGTGAGGGACACTGATGGAGACCAATGAGGTACACTGCAGACTTAAGTGGTAGTAAGCAGTTCTAACAAAATTCATTATTTCTTCAACAAATGGACTTTCATCCCAGAACAGGTATTCATATGAAAAATTTAATAACAGAGCCTTTATAGTAAACCTTTCAGGAAATGATAAATGCTCTACCCACCAAATGGGGCTCCAAGCATTCCACATTTGCTCCCAGTCTTGTTCCCCCTTGAGGATCTAAATTTAATCAGTGGCCCAAGTATAATTTCATGGGCAGTGTGCACCATTTGTACCCAATAAGTTGCACAATGCTTTGAATGGAACCCTCCACATAATCAATGCCATAGGCTATGAATTTTAGCAAGTTTCTGGGTTGATCATTAAAAACCTCTATAAAGTGAATAAGGTAAAGCCGATCTGCCTACTCAAGACAATTCTCATTACCGTGCCTTCAATGAATTGAAAAAAAAACAAAAAAAAAAACAAAAAACAAAATGGTTACCTTGACTAGCTGTTGTCATTAAAGATTCTCATTGCAACCTTTGGATCGAGGCAATGAAAGAGGAAATAGATTCAATGTGGAAAAATGAAGTGTAGGAACTCGTTGATTTACCAGGAAACCCTATCTCATGTAAATGAATTTATATAACCAAGAGAAATGTGGAGGGAAAGATTGACAAGTTTAAAATCAGACTTGTAGCCATAGGTTTCCATAAAAAAGGAGGAGTTGACTTTGATGAAACTTTTGCTCCTGTGGCCAGAAAAGTCTCTATACGAGTTGCGATGGCTATCATTGCACACTTTGACTATGAACTTCATCAAATGGACGTTAAGACAACTTTCTTAAATGGAGATTTGGATGAAGAAAACTTTATAGAACAACCTGAAGGATTTGCAAAAATTGGAAAGGAGTAGTGTGCAGACTAAAAAAGAGCATATACGGTTTAAAACAAGCTTCAAGATAGTGGTATTTGAAATTTCACAATGTGATCACCTAGTTTGGTTTCTCCGAAAATCTTGCTAAACATTATATGTACACTGAGTTCGGTGAGAGGTATGTAGTTCTTCTAGTGCTATACATCGATGATATCCTTATAGCAAGTGAAGACAATGCACTTTTGTTCCATACAAAAACTTTTCTGCCTAGTTCTTTTAAAATGAAAGACCAAGGTGAAGCTTCTTACGTCCTTGGAATAAAGATCAACCTTGATAGGAAAAGAAATTTTCTTGCCCTATCTCAAGATTCCTATATTGACAAAATTCTCCAAAAGTTTGCAATGGAAACCAGAAAGTATGCCCATGATCAAAGGAGACAAGTTCAACAAAAGTCAGTGTCCTAATAATGAACTACAGAGATCAGATATATCAAACAAACCTTACCGATATGATGTATAAAGTCTAAATTATGTGACCAACACTCGACCTGATCTCGCTTTTGTTAGTAGTGTTCTTGAAAAATTCCAGCAAGATCCCAATATGCCACATTGGGTAAGTGTTAAGAAAGTCTTCAAATACTTGAAGGGGACAGGAGACTTTGGAGTCATTTATGGTGGATCTGATCGATTAATTCTCATTGGTTATGCTGATTCTGACTATAGAGGATGTGAAGATACCCTCAAATCAATCACTGGATATGTCTTCTTCACCTTGGGAGGAGCAGTCACCCTGCAAAAGTCAAAAGCAAGACTCTGTCTCCTTATCTTCTACTAAAGCTGAATTGTTGCATGTAGTGAAGCCGCTAGGCATGCAATATAGCTGAAGCAACTCTTCAAAAAACTTTGTATTGTTGATTCCATGCATTATCCTACAACCATCTTTTGTGACAATTCTGTTACCATTTCCCTAACTAAGGATTCAAGAAATTCGCCCCGAACCAATCACATCTTGGTTCATCAGCATTATGTTCAAGAACAAGTGAATGCAATGGAAATCGACTCAAAGATAGCTTTCGAAGAATAGATGGCAGATCCTCTTACTAAAGCTCTATCCGTGAAAAGTTTTGAAAAGCATGTATACAACATGTGACTTCATCTTACGAATAAGATGTTCTGATTTTACTAATTCTATCGACTAATTTTACGTTTGAGTCTATTAAATATATCATGAGTTCATATGTCTTGTGACTGAATAGAGTGACAAGAGTTCACCTTATCATGACAAGAGTTCATGTAATACATGACATGGGTTCACATTAAATGGAGTGGCAAGGGTTGACTAAAAATAATAATAAGAGTGCTCAAAATAATTGAGTCTACCTATCTGTATTGGATAAAAGTGAAATTTGATTTAGAAAGATTTTTAGGCCAAGTGGGAGATTGTTAGTTATATGACCTTAAAACTCCCTCTATTTGCTAAAATCTGATTGGGTCTCTCTTTTTGCTGTAATCTGATTGGTTTATCCAACTTTGGCAAAAGTAATCGGTAAGAACAATCATCACAAAAGGGATTTCTTTGCTATTCTCTAAATCTCGAATAGGAGAGATTTGGAATGGACCTAAAGTATAGAAGAAGGATCACACCTTGGCTTTGGCATTTTGATTTCTCACTATCTGCCACTTGGATCCATGGTTTTAAATCCGAAATTTCAGATTTCGGTGGGGACCGAAACCCGAAATTTCCCGAAATTTCGGAATTTCGGTCTGAAATTTCGAATTGGAATTCCAAATTTAAGCCCAAAATTTCGGATTTCGGTGGGGTCCGAAATTGGTACCGAAACCAAAATTTAAAACCTTGCTTGGATCTTGCCATTTTAGCCAAGGTGCTCTACCTCTTGGAGGTGAGTTTTAATTTTATTCATTTTGTTTATTTATCGTTTATCTCTTTTATTTTAACTTCAACAACCATTATTCTTCTTGTACAGATATTTAACGAAACCCTAATCCAATAAACCCTAACTCAAAAAAGAAAAGTTGCCTAGAGCATTGATGATCCAAGAAGCCCTAACTCAAAATAGAAAACTTACCTGAGGCAATGGCGGTGCAAACCTAAACATAAAATTTAAAAACGTAATTTTTGTGGACCCCGAAATTACGATAGACACATTGGGTCGATTTAAGATATATGGGGGTCGATTTATCACTGCCCAAAAACCAATTGTCAGCTTCTCCTCGAGCACCCAAAAGAAAGAAGCCCGCAGAGTTAACACCTCCCCGTCCATACCTTGTACCCAATTTTCAAACACTTAAAAGACCTTATTCAATACCTCTTCAATAGTATAGAAAGACTTGAGGTAAACTTAGCACCTAAGCAATTTAATGATAAGAAAAAAAATCTCTGCAAAGAAAGAAATGACTTTGTCAGATGGCCAACTAACACCGCACTCTTAGGCAAAAAAATGACAAATCGCATCCGTACAAAGAAGTGTTTCTATATTTAACTAGTAAAAAAACAGGCTTTAGAATAGAAAATAGCTGAAAGAGTTGGAATGGGCAAGAAAAATGCAAAAAAGTGGATGGAATAGGTTTGTCAATGGAAAATCCTCCATAAGCTAGCTACAGATAAAAATAAAGAAAATGAACCAGTGTATTTCAGTCTGCATTCTCATGCTTGAAAGCCAAAAACCAGGATGTTGAAGCGCTGCATAAGCGAATTCATTCCCTTGGTTGCCATTTTAACAGGTATGAAAGTTCTTTTTTGTAAAATCAGAGGAAATCTTAGTTTTTAAACCAAACATTAGAAACCCAAGGTATTAGGGATGAAAATGGATCCACTAGGCGGGCATTCTCTGGTCCGTTCGGCATGAAAGACTCCAACAAGGCGGAAATTAGAGCGGCTCTTCAGGGTATTAGATTGATGGCAAGTAGTGAGCTGGATAACCATGTATGTTAGAGGAATTAGGTCAAGCAAGAGGTTGCTTGAAGCATTACACCCAAGGTATCTAATTTGGAATACAAAGTTTGTTGCCTCAAGCCCCTATATATAGAGATACACTAGGGTTTTAATAGGTTAGTGGGCTCTAGCCCAAATAGGCCCACTACACCGGTCCATTATCTTATTGGGCTTAGATTAGAACATACATGGGTTATATTATATACCCAACAATCTCCTCCTATGTTCTACATATAGCACAATCCAATAGATAGTTAATGTGATGTCCAAACAAAATTATTGAATCATCCATATCACCATATCAATAAAGATCTGTAATCCAACTGAAAACAAATACTTTAAAGAATAACCAAGAGTTTTAGAAATAATCTAAACTCAAACATAAGTAGTTTCACATATAGGTGAACTATTTAATCAACTGAAAAGAAAATAATAGTTCCCACTGCTCTATAAGGATTCACTCATCAAGTAAGTCATCATCATCAAGATCCAAATTGAGGCAATCTCCTCCATTTTTGCCAATTCCTGTAAATTACCAAATATGAATTTCATTAAAAAATGAATCCAATCATTTGTGTATTTTACTAAAAGTATCTAGTTCGACCAGAAGAACTTAATACAATTTCATAATGGCTAAAAAAATAAATATCAATATCAATAAGCATCAATGTCAAGTTTCAATCAAGAACAAGACATAAACAGTTTCTTTTACAAAGAACCATTCCATGTTTTCATTTGGAATGTTACAAGCATCATATCCAAATTGAGTTAAGCTGTATCATCAAGTTTGGAATGAAACAACATTTCCCAAGAAGGACATGTCATCAAATGTGGAATGATATAAAGACAACTGTAAACATCATTGAAACATATCAAGTGCTTATCTTGGCCAAGATAGGGAGATTCGAAAAAATTCAAAATAACATGGATGTAGGTTAAGACACGTCTACACAGTCTTTAACCCCATCTCCCCCACAGTTTTGAATATTCGATCTTTGTTCAGTCCCTTCGTAAGAGCATCGGCCATATTATCATTTGATCCCACATCAACCAAAGTGATAATACCTTGTTCTAGAAGATAATTCAGCGTGGCATGTTTCAGCCTGACATGTCTCCTCTTACCATTAAAGACTGAGTTTTTCACAACCGTAATTGTAGCTTGATTCTGACAGAACAAACTTAAAGAGTTAATCTTTAAATGGGTCAATGGAATGTTCAGGTTCAGATCTCTTATCCACTCTGCTTCATCTTATGCAAAAGCTAAAGCATAAAGTTCTGATTTCATAGATGACAGAGCAACACAAGTCTGTCTCTTTGACTTCCTTGCAAGAGCAGCTCCACCCAGTGTAAAAACATAACCACTGATAGATTTACTGTCTCCTAATTATGAGCCCCATGATGCATCAGAATATCCTTCCAAGATAGGAGGATGGCCATTATAACATAGAGCATATCCTTGAGTACCCTTAAGGTATCTCACCAGCCTCAAAGGGTATCCCAGTGCTCATGGCCAGGATTACTAGTGAAACGACTCAACATGCCAACTGTAAAGGCTATGTCTGGCCTAGTGCAACTCATAGCATACATGAGACTACCAATCAGTTTAGAATAATCTAATTGATTCACACTGTCTCCTTCATTAGAGATTAGCTTCTTGGTATAATCAAATGGTGTCTCAATCGGTTTACACTCACTATATCCCCATGTTAGAGGAATTAGGTCAAGCAAGAGGTTGCTTGAAGCATTACACCCAAGGTATCTAATTTGAAATGCAAAGTTTGTTGCCTCCAGCCCCTATATATAGAGAGATACACTAGGGTTTTAATAGGTTAGTGGGCTCTAGCCCAAATAGGCCCACTACACCGGTCCATTATCTTATTGGGCTTAGATTAGAACATACATGGGTTATATTATATACCCAACAATCTCCTCCTATGTTCTACATATAGCACAATCCAATAGATAGTTAATGTGATGTCCAAACAAAATTATTGAATCATCCATATCACCATATCAATAAATATCTGTAATCCAACTGAAAACAAAAATACTTTAAAGAATAACCAAGAGTTTTAGAAATAATCTAAACTCAAACATAAGTAGTTTCACATATAGGTGAACTATTTAATCAACTGAAAAGAAAATAATAGTTCCCACTGCTCTATAAGGATTCACTCATCAAGTAAGTCATCATCATCAAGATCCAAATTGAGGCAATCTCCTCCATTTTTGCCAATTCCTGTAAATTACCAAATATGAATTTCATTAAAAAATGAATCCAATCATTTGTGTATTTTACTAAAAGTATCTAGTTCGACCAGAAGAACTTAATACAATTTCATAATGGCTAAAAAAATAAATATCAATATCAATAAGCATCAATGTCAAGTTTCAATCAAGAACAAGACATAAACAGTTTCTTTTACAAAGAACCATTCCATGTTTTCATTTGGAATGTTACAAGCATCATATCCAAATTGAGTTAAGCTGTATCATCAAGTTTGGAATGAAACAACATTTCCCAAGAAGGACATGTCATCAAATGTGGAATGATATAAAGACAACTGTAAACATCATTGAAACATATCAAGTGCTTATCTTGGCCAAGATAGGGAGATTCGAAAAAATTCAAAATAACATGGATGTAGGTTAAGACACGTCTACACAGTCTTTAACCCCATCTCCCCCACAGTTTTGAATATTCGATCTTTGTTCAGTCCCTTCGTAAGAGCATCGGCCATATTATCATTTGATCCCACATCAACCAAAGTGATAATACCTTGTTCTAGAAGATAATTCAGCGTGGCATGTTTCAGCCTGACATGTCTCCTCTTACCATTAAAGACTGAGTTTTTCACAACCGTAATTGTAGCTTGATTCTGACAGAACAAACTTAAAGAGTTAATCTTTAAATGGGTCAATGGAATGTTCAGGTTCAAATCTCTTATCCACTCTGCTTCATCTTATGCAAAAGCTAAAGCATAAAGTTCTGATTTCATAGATGACAGAGCAACACAAGTCTGTCTCTTTGACTTCCTTGCAAGAGCAGCTCCACCCAGTGTAAAAACATAACCACTGATAGATTTACTGTCTCCTAATTATGAGCCCCATGATGCATCAGAATATCCTTCCAAGATAGGAGGATGGCCATTATAACATAGAGCATATCCTTGAGTACCCTTAAGGTATCTCACCAGCCTCAAAGGGTATCCCAGTGCTCATGGCCAGGATTACTAGTGAAACGACTCAACATGCCAACTGTAAAGGCTATGTCTGGCCTAGTGCAACTCATAGCATACATGAGACTACCAATCAGTTTAGAATAATCTAATTGATTCACACTGTCTCCTTCATTAGAGATTAGCTTCTTGGTATAATCAAATGGTGTCTCAATCGGTTTACACTCACTATATCCCCATGTTAGAGGAATTAGGTCAAGCAAGAGGTTGCTTGAAGCATTACACCCAAGGTATCTAATTTGAAATGCAAAGTTTGTTGCCTCCAGCCCCTATATATAGAGAGATACACTAGGGTTTTAATAGGTTAGTGGGCTCTAGCCCAAATAGGCCCACTACACCGGTCCATTATCTTATTGGGCTTAGATTAGAACATACATGGGTTATATTATATACCCAACAATCTCCTCCTATGTTCTACATATAGCACAATCCAATAGATAGTTAATGTGATGTCCAAACAAAATTATTGAATCATCCATATCACCATATCAATAAATATCTGTAATCCAACTGAAAACAAAAATACTTTAAAGAATAACCAAGAGTTTTAGAAATAATCTAAACTCAAACATAAGTAGTTTCACATATAGGTGAACTATTTAATCAACTGAAAAGAAAATAATAGTTCCCACTGCTCTATAAGGATTCACTCATCAAGTAAGTCATCATCATCAAGATCCAAATTGAGGCAATCTCCTCCATTTTTGCCAATTCCTGTAAATTACCAAATATGAATTTCATTAAAAAATGAATCCAATCATTTGTGTATTTTACTAAAAGTATCTAGTTCGACCAGAAGAACTTAATACAATTTCATAATGGCTAAAAAAATAAATATCAATATCAATAAGCATCAATGTCAAGTTTCAATCAAGAACAAGACATAAACAGTTTCTTTTACAAGGAACCATTCCATGTTTTCATTTGGAATGTTACAAGCATCATATCCAAATTGAGTTAAGCTGTATCATCAAGTTTGGAATGAAACAACATTTCCCAAGAAGGACATGTCATCAAATGTGGAATGATATAAAGACAACTGTAAACATCATTGAAACATATCAAGTGCTTATCTTGGCCAAGATAGGGAGATTCGAAAAAATTCAAAATAACATGGATGTAGGTTAAGACACGTCTACACAGTCTTTAACCCCATCTCCCCCACAGTTTTGAATATTCGATCTTTGTTCAGTCCCTTCGTAAGAGCATCGGCCATATTATCATTTGATCCCACATCAACCAAAGTGATAATACCTTGTTCTAGAAGATAATTCAGCGTGGCATGTTTCAGCCTGACATGTCTCCTCTTACCATTAAAGACTGAGTTTTTCACAACCGTAATTGTAGCTTGATTCTGACAGAACAAACTTAAAGAGTTAATCTTTAAATGGGTCAATGGAATGTTCAGGTTCAGATCTCTTATCCACTCTGCTTCATCTTATGCAAAAGCTAAAGCATAAAGTTCTGATTTCATAGATGACAGAGCAACACAAGTCTGTCTCTTTGACTTCCTTGCAAGAGCAGCTCCACCCAGTGTAAAAACATAACCACTGATAGATTTACTGTCTCCTAATTATGAGCCCCATGATGCATCAGAATATCCTTCCAAGATAGGAGGATGGCCATTATAACATAGAGCATATCCTTGAGTACCCTTAAGGTATCTCACCAGCCTCAAAGGGTATCCCAGTGCTCATGGCCAGGATTACTAGTGAAACGACTCAGCATGCCAACTGTAAAGGCTATGTCTGGCCTAGTGCAACTCATAGCATACATGAGACTACCAATCAGTTTAGAATAATCTAACTGATTCACACTGTCTCCTTCATTAGAGATTAGCTTCTTGGTATAATCAAATGGTGTCTCAATCGGTTTACACTCACTATATCCCCATGTTAGAGGAATTAGGTCAAGCAAGAGGTTGCTTGAAGCATTACACCCAAGGTATCTAATTTGAAATGCAAAGTTTGTTGCCTCCAGCCCCTATATATAGAGAGATACACTAGGGTTTTAATAGGTTAGTGGGCTCTAGCCCAAATAGGCCCACTACACCGGTCCATTATCTTATTGGGCTTAGATTAGAACATACATGGGTTATATTATATACCCAACAATGTAGTGGTAGGAGATTCTCTCAACGTAATTAGGTGGCTTGAAGAGAGATCTCCCGTGGAGATTTTCAGAGCTTTTTATGAGATTTTTAATCAAGTACATAGAGGGACACTCGGTCCGGTTCAATCATGTCACATTACTATACCTATGTCAAAAAATAAATGTTTAAGAAAACCAATTGTCAACTTCTCCTCGAGCACCCCAAGAAAGAAGCCAGGAGAGTTAACTGAAGCAAAACTTTTCTTACTGAATAATGAAAACAAGGCTGAATGTTATTTGATAAAATGAATATGTGAGCACAAGGCTTACATTTATGGACTTAGAGCTGAACTACTTCCCTAAACAAAAGCAACAGACTCCTAAATAAAAGCAATAAAATTCTACAGTAATAAAATCCTAAATGATTGCTATGATCTCTCACATGCTTATCTGTTTCCTAAAGACTATGACTCAAACAACTTCCTGCAGATGATTCGATTTCATCATATCTGTCCTCCACAAAAATAGCATTTGGTTGGTGATGACCCTTAACAATTTCCCTCAACGCCAACCTTCTATTTGTTACTCTCAACAACTCTCTGAATCTTGCAAACTTGTTATAGCACAAAGCTTTGGTCAATACATCTGCTACTTGATCATCTGTTCGAATTGGTACCAACTTGATGTCTCCCTTTAAAACTTTTTCTCTTATGAAATGGTGGTGTACCTCAACATGTTTTGTCCTTGCGTGAAACACAGAATTTTCTGCAAGTTTAATTGCACTTTCATTGTCGCAATATAAGCTTATTGAGTTACTCACAGATTGATGAAGCTCTTTGAGTAGCCTTGCTAACCATGTACTCTATTGTACTGCCATTGCTGCAGCTCGATATTCAGGTTCTGTGGTTGATAAAGACACAGTTGGCTGTCTTTTGCTGCACCAAGAGATAGCTCCTGATCCGAGATTGAATAAGTAACCAGTTGTGGATCTTCTTGTTGATTGATCCCCTGCATAATCAGCATCACAGAACCCACTAATTCTGCACTCTCCTCCCTTTTTATACAATATACCAAAATCAATGTTCTTTGCATATTTCTTTTGACACAGAAATATTCCTTCTTCATCTTGCTCAAGTTCAAGCCCAAGGAAGTGATGCAACTCTCCCAGTTTCTTCATGTGAAAACGCACTCCAAGATTGACCTGGACTCTGTCAATTTCTTCTTTATCATCACCTGTTATGATCAAGTCATCAACATAAATTAGAATTATAGAAATTTGCCCATTTGTGAGTTTCACAAACAAGCTGGAATCTGCAGCAGTTATCGAGTAACCAACAGCTTGAAGAAATTCTACAATTTTTCCGAACCAAGCTCTTGGAGCTTGTTTTAATCCATAGAGTGCTTTCCGCAACTTGCATACATACTGTGGGTATGCTGCGCTTTCAAATCCCTTGGGTTGTTCCATAAAAATTTCCCGATCGACTTCACCATGTAGAAACGCATTCCTTACGTCCATCTGCCACATTTTCTACTCCAAACAGGTGGCAAGGGCAATTAGCACTCGAACTGTTGTGATTTTAGCCACAGGGCTAAAAGTTTCATCATAATAGTAGCCATACTGTTGAGAGAAGCAGCGAGCTACAAGCCGTGCCTTGTATCTTTCTATATCACCATTGGCCTTGGTCTTGATTTTGTAAACCCATTTACATGAAATGATTTTCGCCCCAGATGGTCGTGGCACAAGATCCCACGTTTCATTTTGCTGCAAGGCCGTGATCTCCTCTACCATTGCTTTCCTCCGCTCACTGTTATCCTGTCATCTTCAAACAATGTTGGCTCCTTATCTTTTGTTGCTGCTATGAATGTTGTTGCTGCACTCAGACTTGCATACTTTGGGTTTGGCTAAGGCATACGTTTAGATCTTCGTGGTCCTTCATTACTGCCGTCTTCATTGTCTTCTACATAAGCATCTGTTTCATCATCATTATTACTGTTCAGCGCATCACTTGGTTGGCATGTTCTGATCACCTCTTCTTCATCATGGCTGCTAGTATCCTCATGAAAGGATATGGGTTGTGTCAAACCATTTGTTTTTGCTAACATATCCTCTTTGAGTTGCTTGTCTTCTGGTACAGTTGCTTGATCAGCTGACCACCACGAGGATGCTTCATCAAACACCACATCCCTTGATACATGTGCTCGTCCTGAGTTGGGGTCAATGCATCTCCAGCCTTTTCTTTTAGAATCATACCCTGTGAAAATACATCTAACAGCTTTCTTGTCAAATTTAATACGAAGATGATTAGGTACAAAACATAGCAAACAAACCCAAAAACCCGAAAATGATTTACACTTGGTTTGTGATCAAACAATTTTTCAAACGGTGACATAAAACCAAGTCTTGGTTAAGGTAACCGGTTGGTGATGTATGTAGCAGTTCTCATGCATTCTGCCCAAAATCTTGTTGGAACATTTTTGGCATGCATCATACTCCTTGCTGCCTCAGCAAGATGTCGATTCTTCCTTTCAGCTATCACATTCTGTTGCGGCTTGTTAGAACATGAAATTGCCTAGAGATTCCATGCTTTTGTACATGCATTGAGAACTCAATGGATGAGTACTCACCACCATTGTCTGACCTCAAGCATTTTATCTTACAGTTGAGTCTACCTTCTACTTCATTTTGGAACTCTACAAACTTTTTAAGTACTTCAAACTTTTCTTTAATGAAATAAACCCACATATCTAGAAAAATCATCAATGAAAGTCACCATGTACTTCTTGCCTCCAAAAGATTTCGCTTTGCCTTTGCCAAACACGTCTGAGTGAACCAACTCCAACGGCACTTTTGCTTGAAATTTTGATTCAGCATATGGCAATTGGTGTGCTTTGCCATATTGACAACCTGGACAAACTGTATCATCACTTTGAGTTTGGTAAAGCCAACATGAGCGAGCCTTGCATGCCATAGGTCAGTTGTTTCATGCTTCCTCGTCCTGTCAACATAGGCTTCTTGGGCTGTCATGACATAGACAGATTCAGATTTCCTTCCCTGCATATATGGTTTACCCACAATTTGTACAGTTTCATACACCTTCACATCTTCAGGTCCAAACACAACGCTGATTTCGTTAACTGAGACACAGATAGCAGATTCTTCTTCATATGACATGATAAACATCTTTTATCACGAGTTCTCCTTGGCTTGGTGTTGGTATACAAGTTACATTACCAACATGTGCTATGGGAAGTTTGGCATCGTTTGCAGTGACCACAATCCTTTTTCCTTTGTAGTCGACTTTGGTCACAAATTTTCTTTCATCACCTGTCATGAGATTGGAGCACCCGGAGTCAATGATCCATTCCTTTGAGAAAGTGGAATTCCTTTGCCTACTTGCCTCTGCCAAACTGGTGGTAACTTCTTCATCAACTGCCGAGAAGGCAGCATTATGACATTTAGGAAGCACGTCTTCCCATTCTTCATCTTCAGACTTGTATATGAAGGGCTGATCTTCAACAATGGAAATGAAAGCCCCATTCGTCTTCACTGTCACCATTAGAATTGTTAGATGCAACAACATTGTCAATAGCAATATTACCTTCCTCAGTTTTCTTCTTTGGTAAGCGGCAATCTCTAGTGAGGTGACCAGCTTTACCACAATTGTTGCAGGGTGAACGACAATTTCTTGCTATATGACCAACTTTATTACAGTTATAGCAGATTACTCTGGTTTTGAAGTTGGAATCTTGTTTCTCTGACTCTTGACCCCTTGGGGCTTCCCCTGTTTGAATATTTCTTTGACTTTGCTTGTTCTTGTTTCTGGACTTATTCTCCCATCCAGCAAATAGAGCTTCCTCATTATCTTTGACAGATAAGCCCGCCATCTGCTTAGCCAAACTCTCCTGATTAGCTAGAAGACTTTCTAGCTCAAGCAGGGTTGGTTGAGTAGGCCACCCATGAATAGCAGTTATAAAACCACTATACCCTTGGTTCAATCCACGGATAATAATCCTCTGTTCCCTGCCTTCTGAGATTCTTGATTCCTCATCAAGTTGAGAGATCTCCTAACAAATCATTTTAACTTTCATAAAATAATTTGAGATTGGCAGATTACCTTGTGTTACTGACCCGATTTCGTTCTCCAGCATCTGTAAACGAGCTCCATTCTTTTTTGAAAACAGAGTTGAAAAGGCATCACATGCCTCTTTGGGAGATCTTGCATCACGGATGTGATCAAGCAAATCCTTCTGCGTAGTGGCCTTGAGCACAAACAAGGCTTTTCCAGCCTTGATCTTCCACTTTCTGATTGCTTCAGAAGATTCTGGTGTAGAGTTTGGTGGAGTTGTATCAACTCCATTTACGACATCCCACAAGTCCCGCCCTTGGAGATACGACTTCACGCAGGATTTCCAGTCATTGTAGTTGGTGTGTGTCAACTTCTCAATTCCACCAGCAGAGTTAGCAAACTCCATTATGGTTAAACACTCTTTGATCAAACACACTCTAATTCGGCAGAGTAATACTCGAACCTGGCTTTGATACCAGATTGAAGCAAAACTTTTCTTACTGAATAATGAAAACAAGGCTGAGTGTTATTTGATAAAATGAATATGTGAGCACAAGGCTTACATTTATGGACTTAGAGCTGAACTACTTCCCTAAGCAAAAGCAACAGACTCCTAAATAAAAGCAATAAAATTCTACAGTAATAAAATCCTAAATGATTGCTATGATCTCTCACATGCTTATCTGTTTCCTAAAGACTAGGACTCAAACAACTTCCTGCAGATGATTCAATTTCATCATATTTGTCCTCCACAAAAATAGCATTTGGTTGGTGATGACCCTTAACATTAACACCTCCCCGTCCATACCTTGTACCCAAATTTCAAACACTTAAAGACCTTATTTCAATAGCATAGAAAGACTTGGGGGCCATTTGGATAAGCAGATTTTAGAATCCAGGTTTTTAGTATGAAAACAGTGTAAAAGAGGGTGCATGATCAAGCTGTTGTGTGCTGTCATGACAACGTTTCTTGGATTTTAAGTTAGAAATTCAGATTTTAATTAAAAATCTCTCTCGCATCCTGAGATTTCTAAAACCTGGAAATATGGGAGGATCTGCCACTCTCTTGCTTACAGAAAGAGGGGCAAGAAATCAAAAACAAGTCAAAAATGATGGATGGTCCGCTTCTTCTCTTGTCTCTTAGCTACAATTTTGAAGATATCCCGGATTCTAAAATCCGCATATCCAAACAACCCCTTTTTTTTTTTTTTTTTTTTTTTTTTTTTTTTTTTTTTTTTTTTTTTTTGGTTGGTAAGATGGGGTTAGGCAGGATCCAAACAACCCCTTGAGGTAAACTTTGCACCTAAACAATTTAATGATAAGAAAAAAAAATCTTTGCAAAGAAAGAAATGACTTTGTCAAATGGGCAACCAACATCGCCCCACCCAGTCTTTAGGCAAAAAGATATATCACATCCATACAAAGAAGTGTTTCTATATTTAAAGTTTAAACCCCTGCATTCTGACTAAAATAATGTATTTCATCACGGAGATTTTTGGGGTACGATCAACATGATTTTTGGGCCCCTATGCTACTCTAATGAGTTGTTATACGGCTCCCGCAATGCATGCAAGCGTAGAAAAAGAAATACAATGGACCCATATTAGTGGGTGATCTAAACCATTCACTAGGCGGGCTTTCTCTGGCCCATTCAGCATGAAAGACTCCAACAAGGCGGAAATTAGAGCAGTTCTTCATGGTATTAGATTGATGGCGAGTGGTGAGCGGATAACCGTATATAGTGGTAGGAGATTCTCTCAGCGTAATCAGGTGGCTTGAAGAGAGATCTCCCCCTCCATGGATATTTTCATAGCTTTTTATGAGATTTTTGATCAAGTACATAGAGGGACACTCAGTCCGGTTCAATCATGTTACATTACTATACCTATGTCAAAAAATAAATGTTTAAAAAAACAAAGGGCAGTGATAAATTGACCCCATATATCTTAAATCAACCCCCCGTGTTGCTATCCCTCTCCTCTGTAAATCGACTCCCTATGTGTCTTTCTCTCTCTTTTGAGTTAGAGAGAGAAAGAGGAGAGAGATAGACACACGGGGTCTATTTAAGTATATGGGGTCGATTTATCACTCCCCAAAACCAATTGTCAACTTCTCCTCGAGCACCCAAGAAAGAAGCCCGAAGAGTTAACACCTCCCCATCCATACCTTGTACCCAATTTTCAAACACTTAAGGTGAACTTAGAAAGACTTGAGATAAACTTAGCACCTAAGCAATTTAATGATAAGAAAAAAAAAATCTGTGAAAAGAAAGAAATGACTTTGTCATATGGCCAACCAACACCGCCCCACCCAGTCAAATCACATCCGTACAAAGAAGTGTTTCTATATTTAAATTTTAAACCTCCACATTCTCACTAAAATCATGTATTTTATCATGGAGATTTTTAGGGCACGATCAACGTGATTTTTGGGGCCCTATGTTCCTCTAATGACTTGGTATGCGGTCCGCAATTCATGCAAGCATAGAAAAAGAAATACGATGGGCCCATATTAGTGGGTGATCTAAACCGTTCATTTGTTGGTTTGTTGGGCCTCTAACGTAGATAGATCGGGCCCTAAAATATATTACAGCGCCGGACGACAATTCATGGTTTTAAATTTCGGTTTCGGTACCTCATTGAAATTTCGGTCAAATCCGACGACATATTAAAAATAATATTTTATTTATTACAAAACTTGGGAAAAATAATTTTAAAAAATTTAAAAAAAACGAGATTTTTGGTAGAATTTCCTAAAATTTCAGCTCGGGTTTGTTTGATTTCGGTGTCGGTTTGGACCGGGTCCAAACCCGAAATTTTGAATTTCGGACAAAATTTAAAACCATTGACAACATGAGGAGCAGGAGACCCTGAGCGGGGAAAGTGACCTGTGGGCCCTCTGTCAAGCATTCTTGGCCTAACACGTGTTTGATTCTTATCCATTCGTTGAGTGACGAAGCTTTGTGACATCCACTCAAGAATATTTTCTCCACGTCTCAAGAAGATGACAACATCAGGAGCCTTCAGAACATATGTGGCCTGGACTTTATTGAGGAAGAAAAGCCAGGTCTGAAATGATATTTCCAGCCCATTTATTTGTCTTTTCCTAAAGACAATTACATTTCGAGAACTTGATAAGTAAGAACATAAAAGGGGGGTGAAATTGCTGCAAATTGGGTGGGATATCATTTGCCGAATTAAAACTAGTAAAAATACAGGCTTTAGAATAGAAAATAGCTGAAAGAGTTGGAATGGGTAAGAAAAAATGCTGAAGATTGTTACTACTTTAAATAATACATTAATTTAATTAGGGATTAGGGTTCTTAAAAAAGGATTATAAGATGCGACTATTTGTTGCCACCGAGAATTTAGGTTATCAGCTTTAAACCTCAGCTCCTTAAGTCTTCGTCAAAGGCAAAACGTCATTTTGCTCTAGAAAATAGAAAAAATTGATTCTCAGACATGAGCTTGCATAACATGATTCCATTAATAATAAAAAAATGCATTCTGATATTCTTGATTCCAGAGGTTGATGAATGCAACTACTTTAAAAAAAAATGCTACTATAATAAATTCAGGAAATGATATTTCCACCCCCTAAGGTCTCATCATTTCCATCCACAGTTTTCAGGGAAAGACTTGAAGAAAAAATTTCAGGAAAAAGACAAACAAAAGGGGCTGGAAATGATAGAAAAGGGGGTGTAAAAAATCTTCTTTTGACAGACACATGAAAAAGTTAGAAGGGATTTACTAGGGACCATCGGAGAAGGCATTTTGCCAGTGGTCTGTTCTCCATGCGAATATAAATTATTGGATAAACTATTCCGTCTACTTTGCTTAGATAGTCTTTATATTGAATAAAACTATGTGATTGGCTAACCTACTTTTATAGTGTACGTTAATGGAAAACAAGACTTGTTAGAATAAATCATATCCTATATATCTAGTGAGATCTGATCGTTGGATCATCAAATGTTTGATGAGAAGCAGTTAAAATAGTTTGGACAACTAGTTTAGATTAGGATAATCACTTTCTATAGTTGATTTGATCTTATCTTCTTATAACCACCCATTAGATATTGGGTTGTAATCACCTGAGATGAAAGAAATCTTCTTTATTCACTTGGCATCAGATAAACCCTGGTTTGCTATGCCTATGGGAACAACGTCCACACCTATGTTTTAGGTGGGCCCACAATTGAAAAATAACCCTAATTGTACTTCTTTGTCTCCTTCGTGGGAAGGTTCTTCGTCCACTTATTACTTCTTGTTGGATACTTTATCTGTAGTAATGACTTTGAAAATCATAGAGTTTAGAACTTAAGACAGCTAATGCTTTGACTCCTCAACGAGAGGTAAAGGAAGATATTCGGCATTCTTTATTATTTTTTGGAGAATCCACTTGGTAGGGTGATGAGATGGGTCTTTCATTTAGAAGGTAGCTTCCTTTTCGTTTGAGCCGTGAGAATGCTTGGTAGAATAGGATTGTTTTTTTGAGTCGTGAGAATGGTTCCTGAGAATAAGATATTTTGGGAGAAAGCCCTTGCAGGGAAACACGTTATCCTTTTGTTTGAAAAGAATACGCGTTGCCATGTTAATATTAGACCTGGCAAACGCGACCCGTGCCAGGTCAACCCGACCCACCTGCAAATTTGCGATCAAGGGTTTTAAGTGACCCGTCAAAACTAACTCACGGGCGACCCAACCCGCAAAAGCACGGGTCAACTTTATGAGAGGGGAAATAAAGTTTTTAAATCTTGGGCGATAATGGAATTTCATGAAATGGTCAAAATCAGTCGAATCTGTTTCTTTACAAAGAAGCATTCCTGTTTTCATAGCCCGGAGCTCAACTTTAACAAAATAAAAAATGGGACCTACATTATGAGTTATCTATGACGTTCATTTGTTGGGTCCCAACGAAGTTAGGACATGCTCCAAAAATCTTCCGTCCACCCATGAAACACGTTGCTGTTTTCTTTGGAAAGAAAGCATAGGAAGTTGCCGTGTTATGAGAGGAGAAATAAAAATTATAAATCTTTGGTGATAATGGACGAGTTCATTGGATCCCACCCTTACTATTGAGGATTCAAACTATTTGCCTGTCATTAAAAAACTAAGAAACGAGTGAATGTTTTAGTTTATGCTATGAGTGAATAAAAAAACCCATAACCCATCTATCTCTAAGAAAAATTATTTCTTCTAGAATCTCTCTCAGAACCTTCTCTATGAAAAATTGCATGATCATTGCTTTAACCGGTAGAGGTCCCCGCCAAACCCCAGCTTACCCATAAAAAAAATGGGGGTAATAGGATGATCTCAGCCCTTAGATTTGTCGCCCTTGGTTTTGGACATTTCAATAATAAAATCTTTACAAACCAGAGGCGTTACGATTATATAGCCCCTAGTTTTTAGGCAGGGCCCACTATATATTTATAGCGGGGGCAAAAAACTGAATGGCTTAGATCATCCATTCATGTGCACCCCACGCCTTTAGTTTGGGGCTAGAGGAGAAGTGCACCGTTGTGAACCATATAAATACGCAATTGAATGGTTAGAATTAACCAATTAATAAGGATTTTATGGGCCCGTTCCTGCTCATATTATGTATAAGGACCCTCAAATTTGTCACTAAATAATGCTAAGTTTTATCGTGGAGAACAATTCATGTTAATCCAATTTTTCCTAAAACATAAAATATTTTATCTTAAAAAAATCCAAAATGAAAGCTGAGAGAGAGAGAGAGAGAGAAAGAGAGAGAATTAAAAGTGGCCATTAGAGGAGAGAGAAGAGAGAGATTATAAGAAAATTAATTGACGTTAGAGAGAAAGAGATTATAGAAGAATTAATTGCACGAGAGATATTAGAGGAGATTTAATCGCCTTTCTCTGAATAAGAGAATCCCTTCTTCCGGATTAAATGCCATATTACACTAAAATTAGAAACGGACTAAGTTGCAAAATGTATGGTGGACTAATAGGAGCGACCCTAGTGTTTTTTTCTATTTGTAAAGGTAGTATATCATCCTCGATACCAGACTATGTTATAAAATTATTAAAATAGCCTTATGCATTATATACTAAACCATACAAAATATATCAGAAAATTGTTGGACTCTTGTTGGACCCCATCTGGTTTTTCAAACATTTATGTAAATCTCAAAAATGGATCCATAAGGATCCCTCAGACTAAAATTATTGTCCATGTCCAGTATTAATTGAATTGGGTCCGAAGGAGATCTGTAGGGAACTTGTTGAGAAAATCCGCCGGGCAATCCGATCTGATCGTGCACAAATTTAACGAAAAAGTAAAAGTAATAAACAAGCCACAAGATGAACACCAAAATTTTACGTGGTTCGGCCAAGCCTACTCCACGGGCGAGAAACACGATTTTCCCCTATGAGAAAACAATATACAATGATTACAATGGATTTAACCTGAAACCCAAAACCCTCAACCCTTTCCTTGCTTCCCAAACCAAGACCGTACAAGAGAAAACTCAAGAAGAAAAACCCACTTTCTCTTCTTTTTCTCTCTCCTCTCTTTCTCTTTTTCTCTCTCCTCTCTTTTTCGCTCTATTTCTCTAGCTATGTTTCCACACTCCACATAAGAGAAAATACCTCTCTTATATCCTGGGTTTCCTATAACCTAAAAAGTTACTTTCTATTTTTGCATTCCTGCCTTCCCACCTAAGCAACCTAATGGTGGGGGGAAATAAGGCAACTTTCCCAACAATCTCCGCCTTGGCTTATTTCTAGCCACCTGAAGATTTTCCGTTGATATCGCCATCAGTCCACTGTCACCGCGAAACCCACTATTGGCCTTCCGAAGTACCAGCTACACACCCTTGAATCACCTTGGTTCTGACTTCTCTCGATTCGATCAACACGACCAATGCACATGTGTAGCTGCCAACTCGTTGACTCACCCGGTTAACCTTGGAGAGGGATCTCGACCCATCCTCCCCAACGCAGGTACTGTCATCCTCTCACCGTCGTCTACAACCTGGAAACTCGTCTCTGCACCAACTGCTAAAGAGATCCTACGCGTGCACGCGTTACCACTCTGTTTTCAACTAACCATCGAGATCTTAGGAACACTAGTCATCATGTCCTTGATCAGACGATATAATCCGCCACACTTCTCTCCTTTTATTAGAACCATACAGCCGGGTGTGATTTTCATGGCTCCACCTACACCTGAATGCCTGTAACCCTTGGAGTCCAACCGGCCAAGAGACACTAGATTCTTCCGTAGCTTTGGGACATAAGCCACACCACCCAAAGTACGAACCACTCCATCAAACATTTTGATCTTCACCATTCTAACAACCGTGACGTCACAAATAGACCCATCACCCAAGGACACTATACCCGCCCTTGTCTCCTGAAACGTATCAAAATATTCCCTCCTGGAGCATACATGAACAGAGCACCCTGAATATAAAATCAACTCATCATGAGGAGATCACCTGTGGAGATTGTGAGAACATCTCCAACCACTTCGCTCTGTTCATTCATTACCGCCACCACAATATTCATAGCACCATTGTCCGCCTAGTCAGCTCGCTTTGGACAATCCTGCTTAATGTGGCCATATTCCTTGCAACGGTAACATTGCACACGCTTTCTGTTGACCTTGGATCTTAACCGGCCTTTCCCTGATCCCCTGTCAGACGACCTTCCTCTTTTATTCCCACCATGAACAACCAACCCATGATCTTCATTTTCACAAAGAACATGTTTCTTTCGCATCTCATTCGATAAAAGTGATGTCGTGACTTCCTCCAACTTTATCGTATCCTTACCATACAATAAAGTCATCACCATGATGTCATACGAATCAGGAAGTGAAGTAAAAAGTAATAGGGCCTTGTCTTCTTCCTTCAACTTTTCATCAACCTTGTGGAGTTGATCCACAAGCCATTGAACACTGTAATGTGTTCCATAAGATCTCCACCTTCCTGCATCTTTAGCCCGTGCAATTGCCGCTTCAGATACAACCGGTTGGCCAAGCTTTTTTACGTATAAAGCTTTTCCAACTTCTCCCATAATTTAGGCATATCTTCCTCTTCCATAACGTTAAACATAACGCTATCTGCGTGACATAGTCGAATCGTGCTGACCGCCTTCGATTCAATGTCTTCCCACTCGGCATCCGTTATCTTCTCTGGCTTCCCATCATTTCCCTTCAACGCCTTAGCCAAGCCTTGATGAATTAGGATGTCCTTCACCCTCATATCACATAGGGTGAAACTACCCTTTCCGTCAAATCTGTCGATGTTGTATTGAGTAGAACTTGATTTTATCGTCATCTCAGATTACTCAGCAGTGCATAACTTTTTGTAATCACAATTTAAACTCTCTAAACAAGTATTAGGCCATCTAAACTATGAACCACCATAACATTCGAGTGTTTAGAAAACTATTTAACCCATGGTTCATAAATTCATTGAAACATTGACACCCAATGAAATACTATTAGATTGTGTGAAACAATATTTCTACTCTAGAACCACTATTTATACCTTGGAACCACTACATAATGGTAAAAGTGGTTCCTAGGTATAATTAGTGGTTCCTACGTATAATTAGTGGTTCCTAGGTATAATGAGTGCTTCGAGTGTTTAGAAAACTATTTAACCCATGGTTCATAAATTCATTGAAACATTGACACCCAATGAAATACTATTAGATTGTGTGAAGCAATATTTCTACTCTAGAACCACTATTTATACCTTGGAACCACTACATAATGGTAAAAGTGGTTCCTAGGTATAATTAGTGGTTCCTACGTATAATTAGTGGTTCCTAGGTATAATGAGTGCTTCTGAGTGTTTAAATCCCTTTAAATACAGTCATTCTCACAAGTATTAGGCCATCTAAACTATGAACCACCATAACATCCGAGTGTTTAGAAAACTATTTAACCCATTGTTCATAAATTCATTGAAACATTAACACCAAGTGAAATACTATTAGATTGTGTGAAGCAATATTTCTACTCTGGAACCACTATTTATACCTTGGAACCACTACATAATGGTAAATAGTGGTTCCTAGGTATAATTAGTGGTTCCTAAGTATAATTAGTGGTTCCTATGTATAATGAGTGCTTCTGAGTGTTTAAAACCCTATAAATACAGTCATTCTCACAAGTATTAGGCCATCTAAACTATGCACCACCATAACATCTGAGTGTTTAGAAAACTATTTAACCCATTGTTTATAAATTCATTGTAACATTGACACCCAATTAGATTGTGTGAAGCAATATTTCTACTCTGGAACCGCTATTTATATCTTGGAACCACTATTTATACATCGGAACCACTACATAGTGGTAAATAGTGGTTTCTATGTATAATTGCTGCTTCTGAGTGTTTAAATACTGGTTCCAAGATATCAACAGTGGTTCCGAGAACAAAATATTGCTTCTACAAATTTAAATAATGGTTGTAATTGTATAGACATGAGTTTTATCCGGGTTTACTCTACATTGAAACATAGAGGGGAATAGAGAGATAGAGAGATTATGACAATACGCCATAGCATTGTAAAGAGGATGATGACAATAACAAATGCCAAACAAAACCATAACAAATCCCTAACAAATAAACAAGATGATGACAATACACCATAGCATTGAAAGGAACATGTTAAACCTATGCAAATGTATCACAATGGACCTACCAGAGAAGCTTATGGGTTTGATAGCCAGAGAAAAATAAAGAGATCCAATGGTAGATTTTAGGGGAGGGGAGTTTCACCTCTCTGCAATGGAATTTTAAAACAGACAATGGAGTTTTGTTTGAGGATGGGGAAGAAGAAGGTAAGAAGAAGATAAAAAGTTAAAAATGTTAGGTGGAATGCATCGGGAACTGTTGCTTACTTTCTTGAAGGAAAAACCAACACAAGGGCATTTTTGTCGAAAAACACTCCTAGGGATGCGTTTCCCCCTTTTTAAGAAATTAGCCAACTTTACCTTTTTTGAGATTTTCATATAAAAATCATATTTTTTTTTAGAATTTTCCCAAAAAAAAAACTACAAAAATCAACAGTCTAGCTTTCGTTGGTATAACCTAATGCCCTGTTTGTTTGAAATGTAGCAGCCGATTGTAAATCCTCAACCAACAGTGGGTCTCAAAATTAATTGTAATTTTGGGTCCAATTATCGGCTTGGGGTGACAATCGGTTATCAAGGAATTGTGGTCATTTGTCAAACCAACGGGTCCGATCACATAGGTGACACAAGCAGGGCCTACGATTATCCATTAAGGTGCTTATCTGTCGCTAACAAAATCAATTATGGATCTTGTTGCCCATCATCACACCTCAAACAATAAGGTTAAAATACCAACAACATTGATTTTTGGGCAAAACACTAGAATGAAAGATGGATGGATGAAGAAGTTAGAACCAACCGATGAAGTTGTAATCAACGGCAATGGGCCAGAATTCTAGACACCGATCAGATCAATGGTTCAGATCTTTTCTACCCCATACAAGTGCGGCCAAAAAGTGACCGTGTAGGAAATTATTGCCTTGTTGGAGAGAAGCAAAGCAGGGCGTGGGACTCACTTGTTCTCTCTCTCGAGTCGTGGCCATTCATTTTGTGGGTCCCAGACGACAAAAATACAATTATACAAATGAAAATGACAACTGTACGCCCATACACCAAAAGAAAATATCTCAAATACTGTAGCAAGCAATAGACCCCCCCCAACTGCCACGTGGACGGTGATCTTGTCCTCGTACAGAGACCCCTTCCTTTCTATTTCTGAAATTTCCCTTCTTTTAAAATTCCATTGTGTGGCGGTTCTTCATCCTGCCTCGCTGTAAAACCAATTCTCACCCCCTTATAACTCCTCCAAAACTGCAACCCTAAAAGTAGAAACCGCATTGCATAGAGAAGATTTCTCTTATTAACATTTGAGATTTGCATATCTCTTCTTTCTCTCTTCTTCTCCTTCTTTTCTCTCTCCCTTTCTTTGTAAGCCACAGCTTTTCATCTGGGTTTTTTCCCATAAAAGCTGTCCTTTTAAGGGTTTTTCTCAGAAAGGAAAAAAAGAAGAAGAGGGGAAGAACTTCTGATTCTAGGGTTTCTTTAGAAAGTATAAAAGAGCAGGAGGTATCTTTGCATTTTAGATCTGGTGGGTTTTTTCTTTCTGTCTTTTACTTTTAATTGAATCTCAATCTTACTTCATAAATGGATTTATTTTTGAAAGGAGAAAAAAGAGTTTTCAGATCTAGGGTTTATTTTTGGGTACTCATTTTAAAAAAAAGAAAAAAAGTAGGGTTTATATGATTCAATGCGATGTAGTAGGGCTGAATCTCAGTGGATCGTGGTAGCAAAATCCCATTCTAATTTATTTATTTATTTCTTTGATTGTTTTTTAGGTACTAATTGAAATAAAAAAGTGATTCCAGATCTTTTTTCATATTTCTTTCTTTCTGATAAGAATAAGAATCAATGCGATGTAGGGCTGAATCTCAGTGGATCGTGGGAGTAATCCTATTCTAATCTATTCTTTGTCTTTGATTTCTTCATTAGCAATGGAGGAAGATAAGAAGAAGTACATCTCAAACGAAGAGCTTCAAAAGCACAACAAAGCAGGGGATCTATGGATCTCGATCCAGGGCAAGGTCTATGATGTGACCACATGGGCTGAAGATCATCCAGGTGGCGATCTACCGCTCCTGAATCTCGCCGGACAAGATGTCACCGATGCATTCATCGCTTACCACCCGGGCACCGCCTGGAAATACCTAGATCGATTCTACATCGGTCATTTGGATGGTTATCAGGTCTCTGATGTCTCAAAGGACTATAGATCGTTAAATTCAGTATTTTCCAAATTGGGTATGTTTGAAAAGAAAGGCCATGGTGTCTTCATTTCCCTTACCTGCATGTTTATGCTCTTCTGTCTCTGTATTTACGGCGTCATTGGATCTGATAATATCTGGGTTCATCTGGCTAGTGCTGGATTTATGGGGTTTTTATGGATTCAGAGCGGTTGGGTAGGGCACGATTCAGGGCATTATAATGTCATGACTAGTCCTGGTTATAACAGAATTGCCCAACTCGTTACGGGTAATTGCTTGACTGGAATTAGTATTGGATGGTGGAAGAGGAATCATACTGCCCATCATATTGCTTGTAATAGCTTGGATTTTGATCCAGACCTTCAACACATTCCTCTCTTTGCGGTCTCGTCCAGTTTCTTTGATTCCATAACCTCTTGTTATTATGACAAGAAGTTGAATTTCGATAAATTTGCCCGATTTTTCATCAGTTACCAGCATTATACCTTTTATCCGGTCATGTGTTTCGCTCGAATCAATCTATTTGGTCAGTCAATCTCTCTGTTGTTGTCTAAGAAGAAGGTTCCTGATAGAGCCCAAGAGATTATTGGAATACTTCTTTTCTGGACTTGGTATCCTATTTTGGTTTCATTTTTGCCGAATTGGGGTGAGAGATTGATGTATGTGCTTGTTAGTTTCTCCATCACTGGACTACAGCATGTTCAGTTTACTCTGAATCATTTCTCTACTAGTGTTTATGTGGGTAAACCTACTGGAAATGATTGGTTCCAAAAACAAACAATGGGTTCCCTTGACATCGCTTGCCCGGCTTGGATGGATTGGTTCCATGGAGGACTACAATTTCAGGTTGAACACCATTTGTTCCCTCGATTGCCTAGATGCCATCTTAGGAAGATTGTGCCTTTTGTGAGGGATCTCTGCAAGAAGCATAACTTGCCTTACAATAGCGTGCCTTTTTTGGAGGCAAATGTATTGACACTCAAAACTCTCAAGACTGCGGCAATGGAGGCTCGAGATATCACCAACCCTGTACCTAGGAATTTGTTATGGGAAGCTGTTAACACCCATGGTTGAAGCTTGTTATGTCTTCATTGTTGCAGTTATTAAAGCCATGTATTCGGGTACTATTTTCCGATAGAGGATAATCGTGGCCACTGCATCAATTTACTGTTTATTGGGTTGTTTGTAGTATTCGGCTCGCTGATTAGATTGGAATTATGATGTTCATAATTTGTTTTGGGTCCGAATGTAGCTGTTGCTTTGCTTTGTTTCAGAATAGCATCTAGTTGAGGGTAACTTGTGATTGGGTAATTCTCTTTAGACTGCGAGTTTGTATTTTGGTTTTATGGTACTTTGAATTTCTTTCTATGCTTTTGAGTTGGGCAGGAATTTACATTATTGCCTCAACCAATGGATGTAAAATTTGAAATTTTGCGTTTGGACCTTTGGTTCGATGCAAGTGCTTTTATAGAAGCAATGCTGGTTTGCTGATGGTTTAATCTGAAAGTTCTCAGTTGTGCATTGGTTCTTCTTATTTACTGCTCTGCTTTTATACAATTTCTAAATTTATTTGGAGAATAGAGTACTAGAAATGGAGACCGACTCTGTTCTTAGGTCTGTTTGGTTGCACAATTAACCGGCTTTACAAAGTGTTTTGACCAGTTTTGGCAGTGTCACATCGTCTGGAAGTAGTGCATCGATAGGTGACACGAGCTCAGAAGGGGTCGAGAACGTGTAATTTTTAGTTTTTTATCCCGGTTGTTTTAGTTGTCTTTTGTAGGAGACTACTTGACTTTTCTCCTCGTCTCTTTCTTGTTTGCCCACTTGACATAATGCCTCCTTACTGCTACTGCACCCATAGTTTTGAAACTCCCCTGCCTCATTGCGGACTCCCCCGATTTAACTTCCTTTTACCTTGGCCGTGTTCGACATTTTGCTGCCGCGTTTCGTGTTTTGCCCTACAGAGTCAGTACAAACTCCTTTGACTTTCCCGAATTATGACCGCGTCAACCGAGTACTCAGCCGCATATCGACCGCATCGAGTCGAATAGGACTTACATTGGACAAGATGGGGGATAAGGCAGAGGCTCCCATGATGGGACAGTAGAATAAAAGGAGATTAAAGGAGAAGAAGAAACAAAGCGGATATGCTACTCCATCATTCTTAAATCAATATTTTCTTTTTGGGTTGCTTATCTTAAGAAATTAGCAATTAAGTAAGAAAATGGAAACCTGTGTTCGACATTTGTAGGACTAAACAAAGAGTAGCAAATAAAAGATGCAAGTTGTTAAAAGCTTTCGTAAACTCCACCCCAAGCTATATAAATATGGAAATTTACACGACTTCTTGTCTAAGATACCTACTATTGCTTGGCCTGCAGGTGTAACTTCAACAACTCTACATCCAACATTAGAAAGCAAGCTCTGTGCCTGATACAGCCAAAAATCAAGCACCTTCATGGAAAATTTCTCACGCCTGACTCAAAATAAATAGTTAAAAATACCACAACCGTCTTGAGAGTCTTGAGAGTTTGAAATAGGCATCTAAAAACGTGTATTCTATTTGCTTGCTTTTTGTCCTTCTTTCCTTCATTTTGGTTTGTTAGCCATGCTTTTTGTGACTCTCTGCTTAGACTTTACATAGGTGGAATTAGACTCGGCCAATAACAAGTCATCGATGGGCCTGGAATGGTAGTCGTATAGTCAATGATGTGTTTTAGACATTGTCACAATCCTATGTATAATCTCCATCGATGTAAAATGCCTATGAATCTAGACCGTCCAATTGTTTTTGGGTTGACCCAAGTCTAAAAATTGTTCTAACAGACTATGAATAAACTCTAGCCATTTGTAGCAAGAGTCCACAAATGGATTCATTGATCGGTTGGTTACGATCATGCTAAAAATTTAGGGACCTTAGAAGGTTCTAGAATTTTTTTTTTTTTTCCCCTTAAAAATTAATTAATTTGTCAGCTTCCAAACATGATTAGAATTAAAAAAAAAAACAGAACCTAGCTTGGAATCATAATAAAAATCCAGGAACAGAACTAGATTCAAGAGCCAGACGTGTCCGTACATTTAGATGTACGGTTACGGGTGGTGTTTATACATCAACTTGTTAATATTTAATACATAGCTGTTCTCAACCAAATGCAACTCTCTCCTCGTTGTGTATCATGATGGTGAATTGGTCCCTTGGTCATCGCATCCTATCGTGACTTATCTTCTAAGTATTAGGAGGAGTTTTTATATGTTGTCCACACACATGTACAGGTGTTTTTTTTTTATAAAAATAAAACGGGCTCACATGGTTTGAAGATCCAGACTGTTCATTTGCTGAGCCAAGACATAGACAGACTGCCCCCAAAATCATATCCATAGGATGATTCTAACTCTGTGACATGTAGAGGTATTATAACGTGATGTCCCTCTACAGATAGGAGGGTTAGGATCATCTTATCCTTTTTTTGATCGGTACAACCATATAGAACCTTGGTCGAAGTTACACTCATGCATGACCCCAGTGAATTCTCACTATAAATTATATTTTCCTGGTCTTCGAGACCAATGGCCATGGTTGAACCTAAATGAAGATGTGATCAACAAGTCCCACTATTTGAAGGTGCCAATTTGTATTTGATTAACAAAGATTATCCATCAAACATAATCATTTAATCCTTAATAAACCTCAAAACTCCTAGAACTCAAAACCAGGGGCTAGTTAAAATTCAACATAAAGCCTCGGCCGAAGAAAACTATACAGCATTCCCTAACATCAAAGAAAAGTTAGATCAAACTACAGGGAGTAAGTTAAGACTAAGAGAGAGCCACTTCGCCAAAATAGGGCCTCATGTGTAAATAAGATCATTTTAATTTATCATATTTGCAAATGGGGCATTAAGCTCTTTCGTGAAGGCATTAACTCTATTTCTATAAACTATTATCACCATTATTTCCACATTATCATATTTAAAACTACATGCAAATACTTTCAAGAGGTATCTAAAGAGATTTGGCATAAATAGGCAGCTTAACACCAATGAAGGCAACCACATGAGAGCTTGATTGGGGCAAATTTAGGCTCTGTTTGCTCTGGATATTGAGGGTCGATTTTCAGACCAATACTGATTGTTGGACTCAAAATTAAACATAACTGAGTCAAATAAACAGTTTTGGACTCAAAATCCAAAACAAACAGAGCCTTTATTTTTCCAGGAGTTGACGAATGAGCCCCCGGTAAAAGTTGAAGAAGAGGAATGGGTGAGGGCTACCAGTGTATGTGTATGTCCTTACGCAACTCAGCACCCCCAATCGAACCATGGTTCGGCCACATAATCATATGTAACCGATCAAATTGAAGAAATTGTTTCAGCTACAGTTTCACTTGAGGAGAAGCTTAAAATTAAGGGACCAAACCTCACTGTACTTAGCAATTAAATGAGGGCTTTAATCAACCAAGCTAAGCCCCCAGATGAGTAATCTCAAAGCGAAAAAAAAAAAATATGTACCGGCTCAGTTTGGGTATACAACCCATAAAATCTGCAACTCAAAACGCCAAAACTCAAGTGGTTTGCACACCATAATTCCAGATATTCAATACATAGTTTACTATGTAACTAAACGACAAGATTGTGAGCTTGGTCATGCACTTGTGTTAAAAAAAAATAAGAAAGAGAAAAATGCAATTACGTTGCGTCTCCTGAAATAGTTACTCATTCTTTGGCAATAAGCGTGTGATTACAGCGACGGATTAGCAATGCCAAATATAAATTAACAAATTCATCGAGTATAGCAATCAGAAGATATGGTTAAAGGATTAAAAACAGCAGACATGGCACTCAAATAACAAGCATGTGAAGAACTAAAATGTTGCATAATTTAAACAGATGAAACCAGCAGCAACTGCAAGATCCCTAAAACAATGCAACCCAGAATCTTCTTATTCAACAAACCTCAAATGAGCACTCAAATTCGTCCCCAAGTTTTCGGAGTGGTATAGTGGTAGCAACTACCAACTCAAGCCAACATGCTGATATCATGCACTTAATGCCGTAGGCTCCTCAAAATTCCCTTTCTTTCTATTGGAGCTGTAGGATCCCAGTTTATCATCAAAAGATTAAATGAATAAAGTTACATTTTCATAAGCTCTTACATAAAATCATAGTCATCGAGGGCATCATAATCATTGACCACCACATCGTCATCTGGCTTACCAACAATAAGCTGTTTCTTCTTAGTAGCTGACACATAAAAGTGGAGAATAATGTGTGAAAAAAAACTATGGCAGGTATGAGGCTAAAAGAAGGGAAGGGAGATGTGTATCCAAATGCATACCTGTTTTCTTTTTACCAGCATTGGCTTCTTTCTCTGCTTTGAGCTTTTCGTTGGCTATAGCCGTGATGGACGAGGCAACTTCTTTCGCATCTGCTGCTTTCAATGTTGTAGTTGACAGTCTCATCACATCCTTGAGTAGGCTGATGTAATGAAAGCTTTTCTGGAATAGAAAGTAATGCATAACAAGTCATAAGCAGGGTCCCCAATACAAAGCTTGTATCGGTTTCATAGAAAGTACGGTTGATTTCAAGGCGGGTGGAATGTTACGTGCCTAAATGGGACTCACTTGTGGTGGAATAAATTAGTTTAGATTTTAGCAATTCGTAGGATTTTCTTGAAGATAAAGATTAGGGTTTCTAGATTAACTGTTAAGTGTTTTAGAGGAAGTGGTAAATGGATTGTCTCTTTATAAACAACATGTATTCCCTCTTTAGAAACGAATGAAGAATTTTATTCCAGAGATTGTGTTTTTGCACAAGGAGGACTGAACCTTCCCTCGAAGTGGGTTAAGACTTAAGAGACTGATCTTCCCTCTACGAAGATCAATTCCGTAGTGAATTGATTAGGGTTCGTAACAATTGGCATGAAATCAAAAAAAGGAAAAGTACGTAGAACTTATTATTTCAGAAATAAATAAAAAACAAACGGAACTACCAGCTGAAGAAACCAGCTTTAGAAACGCTTTTCATCCTCAAAACCATGAAGAGATATTATGTTTGAGATTTAAATACAAGGAATTAAGGCAAGAAAGAAACCAAATTTGTAGATCATAAGAATCCATTGAAAAGCAACAAAGTAGAAGAAAACCAACTGGAATTAAGATTTAAAAAGAAACGCAGTAGATCTGATATTTTCCAGCATAAAAACCATTGGAAGAAGGCATTAAGCCCCTTTCATGCTCGACATCTAAGTGGATTTTTTATACTTTAATGAAAAGAATTGGTGGGAGAGCGTTTACACTAGCCCAACAAAGTCAAAGTCACCTCATATGGACGGAGCTTATGCGATATGAGCTCTGCGTACTCTAGGAAATCGCTCTCAGATTTGGGGATAAAATTATCGAGGGATTTCTCATCGCTTCTTTTGCCAAACAGTTCAGTGGTCGACTTATAATCAGCTTCTTCCACAAGCCTGAGAAGGAGAAACATTAAAAGTAATGGGGATAAGCTAAGAACATAGCTGTGATGTTTATAAATCAACAAGAAATGATCAAAGAAAATGCCCTTTCACCTTTGCTGGCGAAGTTTCTCCGACACGGGATCAGCAAGCACTTCCTCTGCCACGTCAGTTGTCTTTCCTTTCTTTCCACTGGCTTTCCCCCCTTGTTTTGGAATGACCTTTTCCACAGGAGGTTCGGGTTCCGGTGCCTGAATCCAGCAGACCCTAAAACATGAGTTTTCTAGTACAATTGCCGAATGAAGCAAATAGAAATGCATGAAAGGGAACCATTCGAAATAAGATCACTGTATTGGTCATGTAAAGGTAGAAAAAAATCCCAAGTAGAACACAAATGTGAGTTTTTATATAATGCCCGACCGTCAAGTACCGTGAAAACGGTACCACCCTTGATATTTGATCCAACAGCAACGCACTTTCTAAGAGGCTGCAGTTGGATCAAATATCAAGGGTGGTATGTTTGACGTACCACCTTCACGCGACTTCACGGTCGGCCACCATATAATTTCTCCACAAATGTATTTAATAGTTTTTCTATGATTCATTGAGAACATTCAGGAAGCCAGGTATTCAGGAGATGTATTGATGTGCTTAAGGACCCCTTCTAGACTTGAAGCTCTAAGAACTCATTGTAAACCCAAGAACAAGGCATATCTTTCATCAAGTGATGAAATCATTTTTTTTATAGTAAGTTGATGAAATCATATGCCAAATTGAAGCATTGAACATGCATATTTTTCGAAAATAGGTGTACGACAGATACACAAACATGAGCTAAACAAAAACAGAACATCTTTACCAGAGTAGGAGCCTCTTCATCTTCCCAAGACTCCTTCACATCATTTTCATCTATGTCTTCATCATCCCATCTACTTTTAGGTTGTTCCTTTATAAGAATAGGTGCCACTGGCTCATCCTCTGATTCAATAAGAGGAATACACATGGTTGTGGAAATGAAGCAAAAAACGATCAAAATAACTTTCAATGCTCAAATTGAGAAATGTTTAAAATGTTTAAATATTAATAAGTGATCATATCCTATCCTTGGTTGTGAGTACACCTATGCAAGCAATTATTCACTTCCACATTCAAGAGATCTTTTTGTGCATATCGACTTCAAATTAATGGCTTAAGTCATGTTTGCTAAACATGGAATACACATGGTTGTGGAAATGAAGCAAAAAACGATCAAAACAACTTTCAATGCTCAAATTGAGAAATGTTTAAAATGTTTAAATATTGATAAGTGATCATATCCTAGCCTTGGTTGTGAGTACACCTATGCAAGCAATTATTCACTTCCACATTCAAGAGATCTTTTTATGCATATCGACTTCAAATTAATGGCTCAAGTCATGTTTGCTAAACATGGAAGCTAATTTACTTTCATAAATAAGAGTGGTTTCTATGGTATTCGGTGCCCTAAAACAGCTATTACTCGTGTGTAATATACAGTGTTTCTAAAGGTGCTGCAACACAAGGCTAATGCCTCTCAATTCTGGCATTTTTAGTTGGGTACTGTGTAAATTATCAAGAAAATGAAATCAATAGGAAAACTAAAAGAAACAAAACAAGACAAGCAGAAAAATGCCAAAACTAATTCTAGAAAGTATTGGATTTGAAAGAGACAAGAATAAATCACATTGTAAAATTGATAGTATTATCTCTTTCATTAGTGAAGGGTCATCACAGATTCTAGAAGTATTGGATTTGAAAGAGAGAAGAATAAATCACATTGTGAAAACCATTCAAAAAAAATCACATTGTGAAATTGATAGTATTATCTCTTTCATTAGAAGGGTCATCACACAGCACATGACATAGACGCGAAGGCAGCGAAAGAGAACAACTGCTACCATAACCACAATTCAAAAACCATTAGCAATTGTAAGGAAATTGTAAAAGTCAACAACCAAAATAATCACAAATCAAAAACCATTAGCAATTGTAAGGAAATTGCAAAATTCAACAACCAAAATAATCAGTTTTGATACCAGGCGAAGGGTTAAAGTCTTCTCTTGTAAGGCCTCCTACCTATCCCTCACTTATTGGAGTGGAAATAATTATAGAAAGTGAGACAGCAACCAAATTCATTCCAAATACTTAACATCGGTGTATTATACGATTGCAAAAACTCAGATGTAGATAAATTGTCATCTACAAGTGACTCCCCTTCTACATAATATTCATGCAGTAGTCTAAGTAGTGGCATAAGTTAAATATTGCTGGTATATTTCTCCAAAAAATTGTGGGAAATACCACGCCTATCATGATTTTTTTTTACAACATGATTATCCCATTGGGGTGAACGACTCGTAACGACTGCAACATGATTCTTAGAGATGCATACAGAGAGACTAGATTGGCTTTTTCAGGCCCTGTTGGGGCGAAGGATTCTAACAAGGCTGAGCTCAGACCCGTTCTCCAGGGCAATAGGATGACTGAGGATAGCAACTTGGGCAGGCTAATAGTGGAGGGTGACTCCTTAAATGTCATTAGATGGATGATAGATAGTGCTCTCACCCTTGGAGATTCACGGAGTTGACCGATGAGATTCATGACCGTGTGGATGGCCATCCTGTCTGGTTTCAGCACGTCTGCCGCTCGGTGAATAGCAAGATGGATCGGCTTGCCAGAGATAGAGTTAATAGGGCAAGACTGGAGATATTTTATCTTCCTCTTTTATCACCTTCTTCATGAAAATTTTCTAAAGGATTCATTAGCCGACCCCAACTGGTTTGGGACAAAGGCTTAGTTGAGTTGAGTTGAGTTGAGTTTCCTCTTTGATCATTGTTTGTATTTCATCTTTTTATTGCTCTTTCCTATTTTGTATTTTCGACCATCTTAGTCTTGGAGGTATTCACCTCCGCTTTAATATATTTTCCACAATTTCGAAAAATACATGATTACTACCCTAAGCCTGGAGTGCTACAAGTACAATAGGTTTCAGTTATGTTTTGTATAAAAAAATAGTACATAATTGAGAGAGACAATAAAACATTCAGGTTCCACATAAACAGCATGATAGTTGTGTAGAATGTCACAAGCCTCAACTCTAAATGTTGTAGAAGTCCAAATGACATATGCAAATTGAATAGCAATGTCTTGTTGGCGTACAATACTTAATCATATTTCTGTCAACTTGGAGGTAAGGACCTCCATTATGTAGTTGATTCCCCATCTCTTAGCATTATCCCTTTATTTTACCTTAGCATTTCCCAACCTTTCAGATAGTTAAAAGCCCTGAATCTCCTTAAATGCATTAATGATCTATGATATGTGTCCAACCCTTGGGGATCACTATCACTTCCTTCTTTTTTTAATTCAATAGGGTCTGTTTCTTCCCAGTAAAACAAAGTGTTACGCCCGCCACAGGTTTTCCGATGTTTCTTTCGGTGCAAGTTGGGCATAAAAAAATAAGTTGAGATGAATTTGTTTTCATTCAACTAGGCCACATACAACTTAAGGCCCTCAAATGGGTAAAACATTTCCTTGTTGCGTGCATAAATGAATTTTTATTTCCACTTCTTTGTCTCTCCTCACTTTCCCTCTCAGTCTCTTGTTCTGCAAATCCCTAGGACCCCATCTCATTCGTCCAGGGCTTCAACAAACCCTGCTAAGACAATCCTCTTTTGCAAAATCAAGAGCCTTCTTCCACCACCCATGAGCTCTTTTCATGTCCTTCAACATGCACATAACCAAGCCCTAAAATCTCAAGAACCTTCTTCCTTTTTGTGCTCAGAAGTCGGCACCTCTCTCTCTCTCTCTCTCTCTCTCTGAAAGTGCTAAACACGTGGCCAGCAGCAGAGCTCCCATCAATAGTGAATCCCGTCCTTCAACATGCACATAACCAAGCCCTAAAATCTCAAGAACATTTTTCCTTTTTGTGCTCAGAAGTCGGCACCTCTCTCTCTCTCTCTCTCTCTCTCTCTCTCTCTCTCTCTCTCTCTCTCCGAAAGTGCTAAACACATGGCCAGCAGCAGAGCTCCCATCAATGTTGAATCCCGTGGTCAAGGGCATCACTTCAGTAACCATTTTTGCACTTACGCCTTTTTCCATACCACCAGAAGGAGATGCTCTCAAACCGTGTTTGCTTACTATGATGTCATCTTCAAGAACTAGCATCACTTTTGTGGGAAGGTAACCCTACTCTCTCTCTCTCTCTCTCTCTCTCTCTCTCTCTCTCTCTCTCTCTCTCTCTCTCTCTCTCTCTCTCTCTCTCCAATTGACTCTGTTCTTTTATTTGATTTTGGGTCTTGAATTTTGAATAGGCAGGCTATTTTATTTCTTTTCAAGTTGTAAATTTGTTTCGTGAGTTTGTTCTGCAGGAAGCGAAGGTTTTGACTTTCTTTTGGAAAATACACCTAAAACGGGATCCCGTGCTGAAAATAAAGGGGTGAAAATGACCAATCGCTTAGGCCATTTTCACCCTTTTTTTGCATTTATGGGGATACACACTCTTTTGTTGTCTGTGCATGTGTCATGATAGGAGGATATCGTGCTTTTTGTCAGCACAGTATCCTGTTTTGCTAGCAACCCTCCTTTCTTTTTTTTTCTTCTAGTAGTTGTAGTCCGCGTAGAATCATAAATTTGAGTAAAAATTAAAAAACAATGGCAAGAACAAAGTTATTTAATTAATGTTAGAATATGGTGGAAGGAAAGAAGGGATGAGAGTGTGGTGAAAGATGGGGGTGAACTGGGAGTCGTTTTGGCGAAGGGTGGGTTTGTGTTGAAGGGCCTGGAAGAAGATCAGAGCACTCTCTGGGTAAGATGAATTTCTAAAATTGTATGCCATATTTTACGGTTTTACCCTTCGCAAAGAAACAACAGAAAATAATTCACGTATTAAACGTGAATTATTTTACCGTAGTAAACATTTACACCCTATTTGTTTTACATGGTTTTACAGGAAAAAAAGGACACAATAAAATTAATGTATATAAGGGAAAAACAACGAACTACATTGAATCCGTGAAGGTGGATAGCACTAGGTCATTATCAAATTACAGCATGAATCAAAGTTTGTGCCTGTCCACTCAATGAATGTCTGAAAATACGCTGACACACCCCAGACATGGAGAAAGGATGATGTCCTTTCTTTCTTTTTCTGAAGGATAGCTAATCATATATATCAATATGTGTGTTTAAAGGCAAGAAGTGTACAAGGGTCTCGGTGTTGAGATACCCCCATACAACCTATAACATAAATTATATGAATCAAAGGGACAAAGGTACTAAACCCAACTGAAGGGGCCATGAATTTCCAATGCATATGGCTGGCTGCAAAATCAACGTCATTTCTCGCAACGCATACGTGAAATCATTGCACTTCTAGGAATATGTCTAAAGTAAGGCGACAATCCTCTATTAGGATATATATTTTCCAACACCAGGTTAATGGAGATGCTAGAAGGATGTTATACCAAGCAGTTTAGAGTCGATCAAAGGGTTTGGATCTGGAATTCTTCTGGGGAGTTCACGGTTAAGTCTTTCCAGAGTGGCCACATTGTGGAAGATCCAGGCTCCTCCTAGAGTTCGAGCGTTTGGTTGGCCAACCATCATCCTTAACAGGATCTAGACGGTGGATTTTCTGCGGAAACGGTAATATGCTCATTATAGACCATTGTGCTCTATGCACTGAAGTAAGAGAAACAGTTGACCATATGTTTATCCATTGTAAGTGGGCGAGGGAGATATGGAATAAGTTGCTGGCTAGATTTGGAATATCGTGGGTATTTCCGGAAAAGCTGATTGATCTATTAGAGGGTTGGTCCTTGGTTCCTTGGTTCCTTGGAAAAAGAAAGGTAAAATTCTATGGAATGTCTCTTTCTTAGTCACATTGTGGGTCATCTGGAAAGAGAAAAACACTCGAGTTTTTAAAGGCCTGTGAAGAGCTCTACACATGTCTTCTTAAAAACAATCGTTTTAACTATAGCGTGGGTAAAGACTATCCCTTCTTTCAGATTTGTGTTCGCTTTTGATCTTTGGTATGGGTGGAGATGTGTGTGGTTCAACTCAGAAGTTAAAGGACCTATCATTCAGGAGTGGGAGCCGCCAGATCCTAGGGTTTTAAAACTCAACTTTAATGGTTCCTCTTTGGGAAACCCAAGCCCAACAGGAATAGGCAGAGTTCTTAGAGATAAGGAGGGGGTGGTTCCATGGGCCTTCTCAGTCTCAAGTCCAATTGGTATATCCGATTCAAATGACGTAGAGGTGCGTTCAGTGCATCAGGGGATTAAACTCCTCCATCGTGATTCTTTAGCAAATGTGGTGGTGGAAGGGGACACCTTGAATTATTCGATGGCTCAACAGATCTCACCCTTTTCCTTGGAGATTAGCCACTTTTTTTTTATGAAATCCAAGACCTAACGTTCAAATAGAATTTCTCCACATTAGGCGGTCCGCCAATGGTGAGGCCGATAGACTAGCAAAGGAAGGAGTGTTTAAATCGGGACTAGAATTATAAGACTATCTCCCCCATGCTTGTATTGTGCATGTTGTCTCTTAGTCCCTTCTGCGTTTTGTAGGAGGCTTCTATTTTCTCTTATGTTATATTGTTCTGTGTTGGAATCTAACTACCTCGGTCTTATTTTACTATGAATAAAATCATTTAGCCATTCAAAAAAAAAAAAAATGGCTAATTTTCAAACGCCAAGCAATTGATCTCCTAGCCCAACCAATAGCATTTATGGAACCATCATCCACCATCAATTGACCCTCTAAGAGCTCATTAAAAAAAATCCTTCAACTTCACCAAAATCTCTAACACCAATAGACCAGGAAAAGAACTAAACAATTTACTAAAAATGGTTCCTGAAGATTCCTTCGACTTTGGCTGCTCTTGGATCAACTTTAGAGCTTTTGTTGAATTTGAGCCTGATGAAGTTTGATGGAAGTTACAAAAAATCCTATCCCTCCAAGTGGAACTAGAGGAAATTACCTTCCAATCTTTAAAAGCTTTACCGACCGAAAGTCCCAAAATTTCTTATCGTCGTCCATTTGACTATGGAATATCCAAGGTCACTAATCCAATCACCTTGTGTTGAGCCTCACATATTCAATGATTTCGCTCATCCCAAACTCCCCAAAGCAAGTTTTATAGAGTTTTGGAAAAGAATCCTCCCTTTATCTCCAAAGGGACTTTTAGACAACCAATAAAAAGTTGTACTAGCGAGTGCCAAAACATCCATAACCATATTAGAGCATTTAAAGGGTACTTGCCCCAAACTTATGCTTTACTTTTCAATGAAGAAATATGTGATGCAAGGTTTCTTCCTCTCCTCCATACAATATGCATCTACTAATCGACCGGAACCTCTTTCCTTCTGAGCATATTGCAAGTGTTTAATTTGCCAATTAATGCCGCTCAACAAAATCAACACTAGAGGTGGAGCTAGTGCACCGGAAGGACAATCTTATGGGGTCAAGCTCACCAATTGGTACAAGAAGAGATAAAAGATACTCTCAACTCAACTCAACTAAGCCTTTGTCCCAAACTAGTTGGGGTCCGCTAATGAATCCCCTAGAAAATTTTCATGAAGAAGGTGAAAGAATCCACCCAGCTCAAATTGACCTAAGTCCAATCCTGACACTAGTTGGGTTCGTCTACATGGATCATTTTCTTCCATTCTATCCTATCCAAGGTCACGTTCTTTGTTATGTTCCTAGCCCTCAAGTCTTTCCTCACCGTTTCTACCCAAGTTGTTTTCGGTCTACCCCTACCTCTTTTTACTCCATCAACTTGCACGAGTCACTTCTTCTCACTGGAGCATCCAACGGCCTACGTTGGATATGCCCAAACCATCTTAAGCGGTGCTCTCTCATCTTCTCCTCAATTGGTGCCACCCCCACCTTTTTACGGATGTCTTCATTTTTAATTCGATCTAACCTTGTGTTGCCGCACATCCATCTAAACATTCGCATCTCCGCTACACTCATCTTATGCACATGCTGCTTCTTGGTGGCCCAACATTCTGAGCTGTACAGCATTGCTGGACTCACAACTGTCTTATAACACTTTCCTTCAACTTGGTAGGGATTTTACGATCGCACAGAACTCCTGAGGCAAGCTTCCACTTCAACCAACCTGCTCTTATTCTATGGTTAACATCCTCTTCAATCTCTCCTTCCTTATGTAGAATTGAACCAGGATAGCTAAAGATGTCCCTCTTAGCCTCGTCCCGCCTCCTTAAATTACTAAAGTTGCACTTCATATACTCTGTCTCAAAAGAGATAAATGATATCACCCAAAAACCATCCTCGAGAGTCCGATATCCAAATCCTTTTATCTCGCCCCTATATCTTACATACAGTTCCAAGGAAGGTGATTCGCGCGCATACTTTTAATATTATTCTAAGAGTTCCTCCCAATCCAAGCTATATAAAAACTGTCTTAATTGATTCTGTACATATTGTTCCGCACAAGCAACACATGGTGCAACCCACATTTAAGAAGACTCCCCTGATTTTAGCCATGTCATGGGCTCGATCCATACACAAACTTCCAGATTCTCAATGAAAATAAGTTTGAAGTGCAAGAATGAGAAGATTAGAAAGTTAAAACTGAAAAAAAACTCCAGTTTTCTTTGGAAATTATCTGATGGTTTCATGGTACACCACCCTGATCAGTATTTCTAAATTGTTTCTATGACTACATTGGAATTTCTCTGTCTCAGTTGATATGTTTATAATTCTGTTAGGTATGGTAGTAAATATAAATCAAACAATATAGCAGTTCAGCAGAATTTTTCAGATAAACAATGGAAGGCATGGATCATGGCGACAGGCAAATCGTGGTTTTTTTTCTTCAACCCAATCTTAACAAGTTATTACTTTATCAGAACAAAGTACTCATAGAACCTCATGTTTTTTTCCAAACCAATCTTGAACTGTTCCTACTTTATCAGAACCATGGTTTTAAATTTCGGCCGAAACGAAATATTTCGGTTTCGGCATAAACCGAAACAAAATTCACATGAAGTCGTTCCTTTACAAGATTTCACCGAAATGTTGCCGTAACCAAAATTTCATTTTTGAACTTTTTTACAAAATTTCCACCGAAATTTTAAAAATGTACACCGAAATGTTATAATTTCCACCGAAATGTTAGACATTTCGGTCGAAATTAAAGAAAATAAACGACATCATAATCATATTTTTACATGATTTTGGCCGAAATTTTGGCCCGAAACCGAAACATTTCGGTTTCCGTGGTGGCCGAAACCGACACCGAAACTGAAATTTAAAACGTAGATCAGAACCTAGCTGAATAGTTACACCCATCCTTTTGGAAGTGAAGATCAATACAGAAAATAAATGCGGATATTCCATTGGAAGCAAGAAAATATTGAACAGGCAGTCAAACTGACAGAAAGTAAATATTACCCCAGTCCTCCATCTTCTTTGACGTATTCAAATCCTTGTTGAATTGAAAAGGCAATCTAAATATCTATTGAAAGCAAAAGTCCAATCCTGCATATGCGGAACAGGTCAACACATGAAATATCTGACAGCGGAAGAAGTGACTGCTAAAACAATTAAGATTTAAGAAATAGAAGTAATAGATGAAGTAATAATTTGTTTGGGCACATTAAACCAAATTTCAATTTACTTGTAAAGAAAACTATATGAGATATTTCAAGAAAAAATATAATCAGACACTAACTATATGAGAAAGTTCAAGAAAAAAATATAATCAGAGACTATATAATTCAGCCATACTTCCCAAAAAATATCCATATCCACGAGAAATAAATTCATGAAGAAAACTTGCAATGAAAAAAAAAAAGACATTGACAGCACCAAGACAATGAACGCAAAAATTATGCATATTTCTGGGAAAAGACATAAAAATCATCCCAGCTAATGCCACAACAAGGGAATAGTTTTCCTACAAGCACGACAAACAGAAAAGTAAGATCCCACAGATAAAGGCTCAATCGATCACTAAGCACTTGTAGAAGCTGAATAACTTTCAGGATTGGTAAGACTGAACAAAAGCCAAGGTTAAAGCTCAACGAGTCAACTTGAATCAGAGAAGAAAAATGTCACTTCCATAATGGGAATGGACCAAGTTAAATTAGGTCCAACTCTGTCGAATGACTTGCCAATTTGATGCTGACTTCATAGAACCTTTACATCTAGGAGTCTGATGCTGGACAAGAAAAAAATTAGAACAACCAATACACAATTTCTTTTATATCCATCTGGCATGTACACTGTTTGATGGCTGGGAGTTAATATTACACTACTCCTGTACTTTATGACAAAGAAGGCACCATCTCTCATCCAGTCCTAACCAAGATTTTCTTCGGTTTTCAACAACATTCTTGACAGATAGACATAGATATTTAGCTTCCAAGCTCCCCACGGTATTTAAGTACATGTAAGTTGAGTAGAAACTTAGCTTATGCAGTTTGGTATTAGCATAATCATGTTACTTTGATCATCATGAATAATAAATAAAGTGAGAAGGGTGGATCAAAGCACAAAGTGAAAACTTCCCGTTCACAGAAACAAAGCCATTCAAAATCCTCACTACAAAAACCAAGCTACAAGAAAAATATTAACCACCCAATGATGAGATATAAAATATGGAATTGAGAAATCTGGAGGAAAAATTAGATGTGATGTGTAACATAAAAAACACTCATTAATAAAACGCCATAAAGCTACTGTACAAGAGCCCAAAGGTGTCAATCCCAAATTATATGCCAAGGATTCCACCAACAGATGTTGAACAAGAGATGTTAATATTAGACAAAATGATAATTAAATAATTCTCATAAACCACTCGTGAAAAAAAAAAACTCTCATGAACCTATCATAAGAACGTTGGGCAATAAAAAAACATGTGCATAAACAAACATGCACAAAGAACTAAAATATATATTTAATGACATGAATAGTAAATTGGAAAAGATTTTACAAACATGTCAGGAATGAAACTTCCACAAAGCAAACCATTAAAAAAGAAAAGAAACGAAACTTCCACAAAGCACGACTCTTCTAAACATTGTTTGTCTTTCTAATGTTGCATCCATCAATACTTCTAGTATTAACACAAGCATGGATTTTCTGTATTCTAACACAAATGAAAAATAAAAATAAAAAACAAGGATAAAAGAGATTTTTTTTTTATCAAGGTAGCCAAATTTCATTGAAAAACAAAGCAACCGAGATGGTCAAATGCAGCATGGAAAGAGGGAAGGAGAGGGAGAGAGAAAAGACAAAATAAAAGAGATTGTCTTACACAAGTTTTTTATAATCGGCATGACCTTTCTTTTTCAAATGTAAAATAAATTATTAAAGGAAGCAAAGTTCGAAACCAGAGATGGTTAAAACAAGCGACACAAAAGCGAAACGAGATAATAAGGACAAAACTCAATAATAAGAAAATCACAAGTCCCAAGCTTCAATCTCGACACCCCGATGAGGGTCAGCTGATCTGCTTCACTATCGACCAAGCACCATACATGCCAAAAAGATGTGGAATGCCCCTCAATTCTATCCAAAATCTTCTCAATAGCATCCGCAAATTGCCAAGGATAGCATCCCTCATGCCTTATCCAATGGACAACATTGAGAGAGTCACCTTCCACAATAAGCGAGTTGAGGAGATCCTGATCTAGTGATCCACTAGCAGGATCCCACTCAACAAAGCTTGAACGTCCTCATTAGACTCCTCACCAATCAGACCAGAGAAAGAATACCAGCAGGGCCTGGATCACCCATGCTAGATTCATCGAAATTCAGCTTAACATGACCCAAAGAATGAGGATACCACCTAGGAGAAGCTGTATCTACTATAACCGTACTCAATCGATCCTCAACCAAAGAGTGCCGATAAAAGGCTTCAATAAAGTGCAAAAATTATGAAGAACGACGGCCCAACGAACAATAGTAGAGAGGATCTGATGTTCGATGGATGGTGCTCTATTAGAAGAGCCATTAAAGGCTATTATTCCTTTCCTTCCAAAGAATCCAAAGGAAGCAAAGAGAGCTAAATCCCAAAGAATGTGGCCTCTCGCTGGCCATGAAGGGAACGCTCAATGCTTCAAGTGATCAGCAATATGGTTCAACATAGCCTAGATCACACCTAAAAAGCCTAGAATAAAAGACCAGATTTCTCTGGTAAACATGCAGTGTAAGAAGTGATGATCCACTATTTCTCATTGAAGAGGCACTAGGCACAATTGATACTCTGATAATATCATAACGACCGCGAAGGTGGTCTACTGTAGGGATCTAATCGAGACAAATAATTCAGCAAAAAAGTGATCACTCGATGAAGAGCAAGTACAATCCGCACCCTTCTAGTTGGAGAGGAAGGGAAAATGGCACCAGGTTTAGAAGGATTGAACGAGAAATTTCCCATCCAACGACCAAATCCAAACCCTACTTTCCTTTTTTTTTGAAAACCGAGTAAAGCCTAGTCATGAAAGCAGCCACCGGTTCAATTTTCGGCTGAAAAAGCGCCTAACAAACAGCACATTCCATACCATTTTACTCTTTTACCTAATAAGAATCCCCTACAGTGATCCTAACAGCAGAGGCAACACAAAATATATCAAGAAAGTCCTACCTTAGGGAAGAAATCCACTCAAAGTATCAAGGGTGTATTTGTTACCCATTGCCAACTCTGAATCAAATCACTTTCAAAAACTGAGCAAGGGATCTCTCTCTCTCTCTCTCTCTCTCTCTCTCTCTCTCTCTCTCTCTCTCTCTCTCTCTCCAAACAGTGACACACTGAAACCTGAGCTCATGAAGTGAAGAAGAACCCTCAAAACTAGCACCATACTTCTCCATCACCAATATGGCAATATCTAAATATGATTTCCTTCTATTCCAACCTTCAGAGCCATTTACCAAGGAGCGGGTTGTTCATCACTCTGAGATTCCTAATCCAAAGGCCGCCTCCCTTCTTAGGGTGATAAGCCTAACGAAGTGATAATTCCTACTGTACTTTTTACCATTCCGCAAAAAATACACTGAAGATGGTCAGCCTATTGATAGCAGCAACTGGGCAGCGAAAAAGCTGCATGTAGTACAATAGAGGATTGGCAGGGACTGATTTGATCAAAGTGATCCATCACCCCCTCCTCCCCACCACCAAGAGAAAGAAAGCTTTTCTTCCAAGAAGACAGCCTCCCCATTCCACCCTCCCAATAATAAGATACAACAAAATTTTGGCTGGCCGACCAACGCACAACAGGAGCCCTAGATAGGAAATCAGGCATGGCCCTCCCTACAACCAAGCATACGAGAAAATAGATCCCCTTCTTCACAAAAATCTATGTTCATCATCACAGAGTCAGTGAAGTTAATCTTTTGCTCCGATACCACTCCATAGCAGTAAAGAATGCCCACAATATTTATTTATTTTTTTGAAATGGCAAGATGAATTCATTAAATGCCCACAATATTTATGATTTTCTACTCAAAAGCACTAATACACAAGAGGGTGTCATCCGCATATTGAAGATGAGTAATCACAGGCCCTGCCACGCCCAATCTGAAGCCCTCAATCAGACCACTACCCTTGGCTTTGTCCATCATTATGCTCAAAGATCCCACCAAAATAGTAAAGAGAAAGGAGGATAACGGATCGCCCAGGCAAAGCCCTCTGGAGGAGTGGAAAAGGCCATGGGGCGACCCATTAACCAGCACAAGCGTTGACAAAAGTAAATCACCAATTTAAAACTACTAGGACACTGCAGGCCCCAGAAGGAATAAATCATACTAAGATCTACAATAAATAGTCAATCTGTGTAGGGCCAACAAACATTTTATGTTGGAATGCAATAGTTATAGGAACCAAAAAACAAACTATTAGGCCAGAGAAATTGCTGCTGACTGTACTGGAAACAAAACACTCAATTGCTTTAAAATGTTGTAGCTTCTAACATAAACCCTAAGGTATTAATCCAACCATCAACAGCCAAATAATGGGTTGTCCACTGCAATCAAATTCCATCTAATCAAGAACAATCCAGAATGGGTTATTACTTCTATTTGAAATGCCTGAAATTGAGAGACCCAAAAAAGACTAATTCCTATGCTAGACTTATTTTAACTCTCTTTTGATTCTCAACAACAATAAATTATCCAAGTTTTATGACTAAATCAAACCCAAGACAGAACAGAGATAAGAAATCACAAACTAAGTACTTTGCAAAAGTTCAAGTAGAAATAAAAAAAGACACGTAAGGATTATAAATCACCTCGATTCGGCTGGGCAGGAGGTGTTGAAGAGAATTTCAGTTGCCAGCTATGCCCTAATTTATCGTTTAACGCAAACAAGTGCAGAACCTGTTCGTAAATCTGTAAAGGGGATTATTCTTACAATAAATAAAAGAAGAAAAAAAAAAGGAGTTTTTAGATCGATAGTTACTAATTAGGGTTTCCTGAAAAGAAAAAGAAGAAGAAAAGGGCCGATTTTTTTTCTGTAAGTTAGAGAATATGAAAAGAATATTTAGTGACGCTAATTAACTAATGATATAAAAAACATCGTTTTTCCTGTTTTGGAATAATTCAAAAACTTTGTGCAGGAAAAGAACGAAAGAATAGTGACGCTAAACAGGATTTGAAAAGCCCTAATTATCTTTAAAAAACAACAGCAGAGAGAGAGAGAGAGATTGAAAAACCCTAATTATCTCTAAAAAAACAATACGAGAGAGAGGGAGAGAAACGTACCACCAAAAAGGGTTTAGACGCTTGTCGTGGCGAAGTGAGTCTCGTGCGTTTGCTGTTTCAATAAATAGAGCAGGAGAAGCGGAAAGGCTTAAAAAAGTTTTTCTTACCAATACTACGGCAATTCGCGCGGCATAAAAAAAAACCTTTGGCAAAAATACACTTACACTTACACCTAGGGATGTCAATGGATCCAGACAGTCCGATGGGTCGTCCGAATCCGAACGTTAATGAACAGGATCTAAACATATGAATAGGATCCATGGGCATATTTCCGATCATCAAATCTGGGATCTGGAAAATTTTGGATTGTGCATGGGCACGCCACAGATACCCATTGGATAGTCACGATCCGAAATGGTTTACAAAAATACCCTCCAAATTTTGTTAATGCTAACCCTTCTATGGAGGGTATTTTGGTCAAAACCTCTCTTATCACTTAATAAATCGGATGGGAATGCGATTTCACTCATTTCAGTCGTTTCATTTTCACAAAGGAAAATAAAGAGGGGTTTTGTTCTTTATGCATCATATTCTTTGATAATAGTTATACATTATATTTGTGTATGTAATTTTGATTAGTTTTTTTTTTTTATTATTATTAATAAAGTAGCCAAATATCATTAAAAAAGATGGCGACCGAGATGTTCAATACAACAAGTAAAAGGGAAGGAGAGAGAGAAAAAAACAAAATAAAATAACTAAAATACAACAAAGCCATTAAGGAGGGAGCTCATCATAAAGCACCAACACCTCTAGCGGAACACCCGCTCTAGCCAAGCCATTTGCAATCTCATTAGCCGATCGACGGATATACTCAGATTCGAACCACTTACACTTAGCTAAATCATCTTCAAGGAGGCTTTCGAGGACCATTTAGTCCTCCGCATCTCTAAGGACTTCCCCAATACCGGCGGGCCCCAGATTCCCAAAACTTGATCAATCAAAGTTAAATTTAACAAACCCGGTAGGTGGGGTCCAGGCTTGCAATATTTTCTTCTTAGTTTCCTCAATATTACAAACCTCACTCCATCTTTCCCACAAGTCATAGGCCGAGTTTATAGCAAATGATGGGAGCACTTTGGCCCATGAAATCACCGAAGCGACGACTTTAATATAAAGAAATTGATCATTTTTAGCTTTTTCCTTTAAAAATTCTAGCATTTATTTCCTTCCATATCACCCAAATAATAGCTAGGAAGTACATTTTCCAAAGGATCCTACCCTTGCTTTTCCAGAGAGCGTTACTCCACCCTAAAAACAAATTCGACAACTTCTTCGGAAAAACCCAACAAATGCCAAACCTTCGAATCAGTTTGCACCAAACCTCTCTAGCTATTTTGCAATAGATGAGGAGATGATCCATTTTGCAATTGATTAGTTCTATTGTTTACAAGCATTATTATACACATAGATTAACACATAGATAAAATTTGGATGCTGATATCCCCCCCCCTACGGCTGGCTAATGTTAAACGTTAGGATATGTCACTTTCCCACCATTTGATTGGTCTCTCTCTCTCTCTCTCTCTCTCTCTCTCTCTCTCTCCATCCACACACACAACAGGAACAGTTGGTGGGCCCAACAGAAACCGTTGGTGGAATGGTGGGCCCATCTTTAAACAACGTAGGCCCTGCGCATACCACCATAGGATAATCCAAACCATCCATTTGACGGGCCATAAATGTAAATAGGTTGCGTCCCAAAATATCATTTCCATAGGCTGATCCTAGCCCTCCGATCTAAATAGAAACTACATCTCATGCAACCTCTATATATTTTAGGGTTGTGATCATCCTATGGAAATGATTTTTGGGGCACAACCTATTTACATTGGGCCCATCAAATGAATGGTTTGGATCATTCTATGGAGTTGGTCGTAAAGTAACATTAAGGCCCGTCTACAACATAGGACGATCCAAGCCGTCCATGGTTTGGATAATCCTATGGAGTTGGTCGTACAGTAACATTAAGGCCCAATCGTAGGCCCTACCGATTTTTTTCAAATTGAAGCGTACCGTCCACAACATAGGATGATCCAAGCCATCCATGGTCTGGAGGCTTGGATCCTCCTATGGTGTGGTTCGTACAGTAACATTAAGGCCCAATTTAGGCCTCACCCATATTTTTTAAAATGAAGTGTACTGTCCAGACCATAGGATGATCCAAGCCGTCCATTTGATGGGCCATAAGGTAAATGGGTTGTGCCCCCAAAAGGGTTGGCCCATCAAATGAATGGTTTGGATCATCCTGTGGTCGTACAATAACATTAAGGCCCGTCCACAACATAGGATGATCCAAGCCGTCCATGGTTTGGATAATCCTATGGAGTTGGTCGTACACTAACATTAAGGCCCAATCGTAGGCCCCACCGATATTTTTCAAATTGAAGCATACCGTCCACAACATAGGATGATCCAAGCCGTCCATGGTTTAGATCATCCTATGGTGTGGTTCGTACCAATTTAGGCCCCACCCATATTTTGAAAATGAAGTGTACCGTCCATACCATAGGATGATCCGAGCCGTCCATTTGATGGGCCACAATGTAAATAGGTTGTGCCCCAAAAATCATTTCCGTAGGATGATCACAACCCTACAATCTATAGAGGTTGCATAAGATGTAGTTTCTATTTAGATCGGAGGGCTAGGATCTACCTATGGAAAAATATTTTGGGACACAACCTATTTACGTTTATGGCCCATCAAATGGACGGTTTGGATTATCCTATGGTGTGGTATGGGCGGGGCCTACGTTGTTCAAAGATGGGCCCACCATTCCACCAATGGTTTCTGTTGGGCCCACCAACTGTTCCTGTTGTGTGTGTGTAGAGAGAGAGAGAGAGAGAGAGAGAGAGAGAGAGAGAGAGAGAGAGAGAGAGAGAGAGAGAGAGAGAGAGACCGGTCAAATGGTGGGAATACGTTAGCCAGTCGTCCGGGGGGGGCGGGGGATAGCCTGTAGCCTGGGGGGGGGATATCAGCTCGCTAAAATTTTAATTTAGTTGAAGAAAATGCATAGAGATACTAATAGTGGACTGCCATTTTGCCTCTTTTTTTAAAAATTAATTGTTTACTTAGCATAGTGGGATATAATAGGACACTCCGATGGACGGTCTGAATTAAAATTGATCGTGATCATGACGTGGAAAGTTGGATCCGAAGAACAATCCGACTCCGACTCTAACTCGACCGATAAGGAATTTGAATGGATCGTGACTGTGACATAGGTGGATCCAACCCGAAGTGGATCTGTTGACACCTCTAGTTACACCCACTCAAGTTTCTGACAACCCTAACTTTTAAAAGTTACCAACTATAACCCTGATGTTTCAATTTGTATAAGGTAGATACCATAGGGCATTCCCCCCTACAAAACGCATACCAAATCCAAACACTCCCCCAAAAACACAATGGGCCCACATTGTTGAATGATCCAAAGCGTTCATTTGATGGGCATTGACATAGAATCAGCTGAATAAGATCATCCTAAAATCAGCTGAACAGGATCATCCTAACTCATTCGATCTGTGGATGAACTGTCAATTGAGGGGGGTCTACTTTATACAAATTGAAACCTCACGGGGTGTAGTTGGTGACTATTAGAAGTCAGGGCTATAGTTGAAAATGTCGGACAGTTGAGGTGGTGTACATGTATTTTTCTCCAAAACTTTAGAATCTCTTTGCGGGTCACTAGACACGTGGCAAGTGGGTGTGTTGATCAGCAACGTTTATCTTCTGGGATAACATATGGATGCAAGGGAATGCCTGGACCCAAAACGAAGCTGATATCGAAGGGTTAGGAATGTGGACCGTCTGGGTCAACACAATTTACCTTACAGGGGTGTGAATTATCTTACAGCGGTGCGAATTGATCGTCTCCCTAAAAATAATAAAAGACAAACAAAAGCGTGACGGAAATGCTCGGAAACCGGGGGTGGAAGGATCATTTCGACCGTCCTTTTGTTTTTTTTTGGCATTCGTAATCTCTCAAAAATCCAAATCCACGATTTTGCCGAGTCATTTCCAAAAGCCTAATTATCGGACCACTGCCCTCCAGGTACTCTCTCTGCTGGATTTCGGTAGATTTTTCTTTTGATTTCAAAAGGGTTTTGATATATTTTCTGTAGGTTATTTCTGTTGATTTTGGCAGGATTTCGGTAAATTTTCTCTTGATTTGAAAAGGGTTTTGATAGGATTTACTGTTGGTTTTTCTGTTGATTTCAGGTAGGTTCTGTTAGGGTTTTATACTGATAGGGTTTACAGTAAATTTTTCTGTTGATTTTTCTGGATTTTGGGTAGTTTTTTCTGTTGATTTCGTCTAGTTTTTGATATTCTCTTTTAATAGGGTTTATGGATTTTCTGTCCATTTTGCAGGATTATGGGTAGATTTTTCTTTTAATTTAAATGCATTTGACGTACCCAATATTTTTTATCTCCTGATGTGAGTTTTTTTTAAATTTAGTTTCTCTATTTTTCCTTCTGGGTTTTTAAGGACCAATGTTTGAGTTGGTTCCTTCAATTTTTTTTTCCCATTGCCTATCTTATTTGCAGGTCCTGCAGGACGTGATGGAGAACATTCAATACGCAGAGGAGCTTGTGAGAGAGTTTCTCGTCTTCAGAGGCTTTACAAATACTCTTCAAGTCTTTGAGACAGAGTTATCCACAGATATTGGTAAAGGGTTTCAGGTGGATAAAATGTTAGACTTAATTTTCTCAGTGTATGTACCCAAATTTCAGGCAGAAAAACTAGTTGGGTTGCTGAATTTCTTGGAGCAGTGCTTCTCATCATCTTCAGAGACAGTCCTAATTGCCACATTATCCAAATTGACAATATCAATTTTACGGTATTATATTGTTCACGCTCTCCAATCAGGACGACAAGACAAAGTTATTGAGTTTTTTGGAACTTATGGCAATGATTTGTTGCAAAGAGGCAATGACTGGACTCCATGGTTTGGTGGGTTTCTTTCTTTCCTTCTGCTTTCAATGTTTTGATTTACAATTTCCTCACTTTATGCCTCTGATTGTGTTTTGCAGCAATTCCATATCTTAAGAACCCAAGTTTGGATCCTCAGTTTCGTGTGTACTTTTCAAGGGAGTGGTTTGATGCCTTAGTTGTTTCCTTCAGAAATTTCTTAAGTGAGATCTTCAATGGTATTCATATCCTCCACTATGGTTTCTGATAACTTTTTGTCCTGAAATATTAGGACTTCATATTGGTATTACAACAAGCTGATCATTATAACATTTGGCAATCATTGAAAAAAATTTCCTTTTTCTTTTTCTCTTTACTCATTCTTCTGTAGTTCTCGTCTATTAAAGTATCATGTTCCTATTATTATTTTTGAATGGTAAGAGTGAGTTTCATTGAAAGCAAATAGAGACTGAGGAGGTCCCTAAAAATACAAAGAGACAGATAGCAAATATCTCGAAAAAAAACAGAGAACAAGCAAAGATAGCCTAGGGAGGGAGGAAGTCAAAAAGCTCAATCGATGTCCTAACTCCTAAGTACACCTTCTCTAGCAAGTTTATCAGCATCTCCATTTCCTGACTGCCTAATGTGATTGAAGGAGATCGAGGAAGAACTAATTCTATCGTAGATCTCATCAACTAATGCGTCAAATCTCCACGGTGTGATGAGTGAACCTCTAAGCCACCTAATTACATTGAGAGAGTCCCCCTCTAACACCACGCTATTCATGTCTTCCTTTTGAGGCAATTTAATACCTTGGTGAATTGCACGAACTTCCGCCTCATTGAGAGAGTCCCCCTATTCATGTCTTCCTATTATACATTAAGATCGTGAACTATGTTTTTATATGTTACTTTGAGTTTCATTTTACATCAAGAAACCATGTTTCTTGCATTTCAACCTCGATTTCTATAGCCATTAAAAAAAAAAAGAACCTCTGTAAGGGCGTGAAGTTAGGAGACATTCGTACCCAAGATTCTTTCTTTCCTTAACCACTCCACGCATTCCTGCTTTGTTAAAGATCAGTACTGAGAAGAATACTGTCAAGCATCTCAAGAAAGACATACAACAATTGAATCTTAAGTTGTCGCAGCTCCAGGCTTTATTGGAATCAAAGGAGGCTCAGCTATGCCAATTGAGGAGGTAACCATGTTTCATGTTTGTATGTGTATTCATTCAATTTTGTTCATCCATTGGATCATGTTCTTGCGTCTATATCTGTGAATGCAAGTGTTTTCCCATCCGCATACATGTGATTATCCATTTACCTGTTTGATTGTTTGAGCTTGTTTCATAATGATATACATGTGAGTGTGTACAGGTAAAGCTTGTCTGCACTTTACACATATGCACACATTTGTTTTGCTTGAGCTCATTTCAAAATTGATTGACATGCAAATGTGTTTAAGCTCACGTGATTGTCACATATTTTGTTTCTCTTGCATAGATAGTCATTGGGACCTAAAAACTCTAAACTCAACTAGAAGTTGATGTCAGTTCCTGTCCATTTGGCTAGACTCTTGTTCTTCACTCAGTTGTGCCAGTGGAGTTTCTGTTGAAAAGAGGTTAAATAATTTAAACGAAAAATTTATATCAAGTGGCTATTTCAAAACCAATAAAGTGGAAATCATAGCTTGTGTTGCTAAAACGAACTTGAGTTTAGTGCATTCAACCTGAAAACCCAGAAGCGATGAGAGCAACTTGAGAATTTTTTTATCTGGACTATGCTTACTACGGAAACTTGATCTTGGAAAGAGATCACGATCTATATGAATCTGTGGCATATTTCCACCGGACTATAGACTTCTGCTCCTAGTGTGCCAGAGAGAAAGCTTCACGCAATAGCCTGAAACCGAGGCCTATCTATAGTTAAGGGGGAAGGTTAGAGTCAATATATAGGAAATGATATCTGCACTCCCTTGTCTTAGTAATCCTCTCTTCCTTTATTACCTGCCGAATAAGCTGTTAAAAGCTGTTACAGTACCCAAAACGGGCATCGACAGCCAACCAAATAAGTGTTTAATATGGTAGGAGTACCATTATCAACACAAGAGAGTGTGAATGTCATTTCCTTTTATTTTTTATTTATTTTTTCGATTAATTTAATCATGTTTTGTGTAGTATTTCACATGATGAAAAGGTAACAAAATCCTGTCCCTCTGGAGTGTGAATGTCATTTCTCTTTAAAAATATATTTATTTTTTTCTATTAATTTAATCATGTTTTGTATCGTATTACACATGATGAAAAGTAACTAAATCCTGGCCCTCTATGGGCCAAGCTGAGTCAACTTGCTGGGTTTTCGATTATTCCACACATTGAATATTTTCTGCATTTAAATGACCTTTAATGGTGAGCAATTTTCCTTGTGCAACATATTATTGATATGTTTTTATTTCATAATACTTTTGTATATTTTACAAACCATGGTTGTACATGTCCATTGTTGCATCTTTCTGATTAAAAGTTAATGTTGCTTTGCCGCTCAGCACTGTTACATCGGCAACGGAAGCTAGCACACTCCGGAAGAACAACTCTACTCATGATCCTTCAAGAGGGAATTCATCAAAGGGTGTACCTGAAGACAACAATCTTCCCTTAAGGGATTTTCATGGGTCTAGTGCCTCTATTTCTTCTTCCCATTCAGGAGACATGGAATCTGGAGTGCAGATCTGGGATGCCCCAGGTCCGGCTAAGTCCTCGCCAGACTCAGCCCTAAATGAGTCGGGATATGATTCAAGTTCTTTAGCAAAGCTTCCTCTTGGAGATCATAGGTCTAGGGATGGTCCTCTGAAGTTTCAGGAAGGTCTTTATTCAGGTTGATAATTGATTTTTAATGTTTATCTCTACATTAATTTTGAAACTTTGGTTTTCTCTTTTCTAATTCCTTTGGATTGATTAATTCAAGTTGACAGTTGCCTTTATTGCTGACTTCTGTATTTGTTTGGAAACGTATTTGATTTCTGTTGTTATTCCCGTGTGTTGTGATTTTTGTTCATTTTCTTCCCATACAAGTTGGTGGCACTGTTTTGTATGAATTATGAATACATTTGGTCGTCTGCATGAAAGTGCCCAAAACTATCATCTCTTCTTAAGGGCTTTGATTTTCTTTTCGCCATCTATGAGGTGAAGACATGTTCTATTCAAAGGGAGAAGCACAAAGTTAAAGGGGGAACATGGTTAGAGAATTAGCGTTAGTCACATTGATTAGATCACTAACAAAAAGGAAGAAGTCATTTTTGTTTGAGTATTTGCTTGTATTAGTCTCTAGACAATCGATACATATATTAGAAGGTGATCTTAATAGTTTCAGACAGCTTGTGGTGGCTTCAAAACAAGTAAGATATTTCATGTTGCAAGTCATTTTTGCATGTAATGAGTAATTATAGAGTACTTTCCGCCCCAACAAGATATTTCATGTCATGTTTTAGTTGAAGCTTACACTCCAAATAATCATGGAAGAAGGAAAAGAAAGGAAGAGAGAAGAGAAGAAATTTTAGAGTGACACGATTTGGGGCCTCTTCTCCTCTTCATGAATTTTATTTCATTAAGAAGGCGAGCCTTGGCGCAACGGTAAGGTTGCTCCATTGTGACATGGTGGTCACGGGTTCGAGTCATGGAAGCAGCCTTTCTGCAAAGCAGGGGTAAGGCTACATACATCTAGCCCTCCCCAGACCCCGCAATGGCAGGGGCCTCGTGCACTGGGACGCCCTTTAAGTCGTAAACATGGTACTGACTAGAATTCCCCAAGCGGGACAATTATGTTAATCTCGCTCAACTTGCCCAAATTACATCTGTCAATTTATCTTTTCAAAAAAAGAAGAAGGGCACATCTGCCAAGTGATCTTTTCTCTTCGCATACGTTAGACACACTTCTTGTGAATCCACATTCTCTCTAATGAATGCCGATCCATTTCAAGTTCTTTTTTATTCTGATTTCTATCATGTTGTACTGAATTATGTGCTTTACTTATGTCAGCCTTATTGTCACATCAAAGCTTCATGGAACTGTTTAAAAACTCGTTGACTTGACTCGGAACTCGCCCGAGTCAACTATTTTTTACCTTGGCCGCGTTCCGCGTTGCACCGCATCCGCATTCCGCGTTTGCCCTACAGAGTCAATAAAAACTCCTTTGACTCTCCCGAGTTATGACTGCATCAATGGCGTTCTTGGCCGCGTTTGCGCCAAGTCGACAAGGATTTTTCTTGGCCGCGTCCCGCGTCACATCCGATTTTTTAAACACTGCTTCATGGGATTGTCCTGATGCCATTACCTGGGATATGATTCTCCCTACCTGGTAACAAGATGAATTTGGACTGCAGATGATCATGGAAGAATAAGAAGGAAGAAAGAAGAAAGAAAGAAGAGAAGAGAGATGAAAACAGAAGAGAAGAGAAGAAATTTTAGAACAACACTACTTGACACCCCTTCCCCTCTCCGTGACTTTTATTTCATTAATTCATAAACATGGCAATGACTAAAATGATCCTGCAGTGCTACAATATGACATAATTGTTTTGTTGCACAGCTAGCTTGGATAGGATCCTTATCATTGGTCACTTTGTGCGGTGATGATTATTAGACAATTGATCACTTTTTCATCCATTTTAGATATGTCAATGTGATATGGAGGTTTGTTCTTGATTTTTTTGGGGGGTGGATATTCTCCAATCACATTGGTGAGTCGATTGAGAGTTGGGAGTTCGACCCCAAATCTCATCACTTATTCATCCATTTCAGATATGTCAATGCGATATGGAGGTATGTTCTTGATTTTTTTTGGGAGTTGATATTTTCCAATCACATTGGTTTGTCAATTGAGAGTTGGGAGTTCGCTCCCAAATCTCAGCGGGATAGGAACCTTTGGAGACTTGCTCTTGCGGCCATTGGATGGCGCAAAAGGAGTGGAACAATCAATTTTTTAAAGGGAAGCCGAGGAATGCACGTGCCATCTGCAAGGCGTTATTTAATGGTTGTGCAGTGGGCTAGACCCTGTGGTATTGATCATCATGTTTTCCTATGACCTGAAAGTAATGTCTTAGTTATATCCTGCACATGTGCTCTCTACAGATTTCTTCATAGCTTTCCCTTTTTTTTCTACTGCAGATTGCTAGAAACTTCATGTTTTTCCCCCGAAAAACATTTTTTAGGCACATAATAACACTTGAATGCATAAACTTTCTAGGTTCTGGGGTATCTTTTTCTTTAGGCCTTTTCCTTTTGGTTCACAGAATAGGGCATTGCGCTATGCTTTTGAGCTATCGTGTATTAATTCTTGGATGTGTTGCTACAGAAATGAGCAGTGAAGTGCAGAGAGAAGAAGAATTTCCAGAAGTGAAAGTGGAATTTCAGGTAAATTTCTTTATTAAATCGAAAATTGATTTATCTTTAATATTTCTTTCTTAAGATTCTAACCATTGTCCTCAATTTTGTATTCTTTATGTCGTTTTTCTAAAGCTATGACTTGCAGGAAACATTCTTAGGCCATACCAGTCCAATTAGTAAGTGTCGCTTTTCTGCTTCTGGAATTAACATCGCAAGTTCTTCTGTGGATGGCACTGTCAGGTAATTAGCATAAAATTTGGTAAAAAGTGCACGCTGGAATGAATTTGATGAGATAAATTAGACCCTTTTCTATTGATTGTTTGTAATTACGATTTACACTCTTTTTCGCATTTGATATGTTTTTGTGAAGGATATGGACATATGACTCGTCAACTCCGTCATCCAGAAATGCGACCATATACTGTGGTGCTGAGATAATGTCACTTGAATGGGAATGTAAATCTGACCGCTTGGTGCGTTTAACATATTGTTAACGGATTGAGCTTTTATCATGTTGGGCATTAGTGGCAAATCTTTATTTACATTTTTTTTATTGGTAAATCTTTATGCCTGGACATTGTATATTTACGTTCTAGGTTTTCTCATTGTTTTTACAATAGCTTCTCATAGGCACAGCTGATGGTGGTATTAAAGCATGGAATGTTGATGCCAAGAGAGTTGTTTGTGATCTGAGCACAACTGCCGCATTTCCAAGGTCCTCATTAAAATAATTATTAAAGTGTACTATACTGTTTTAACTTATCCCTTAAAGATCACCCTTCTGTATTTTCTTGTGGCTGCAGTGTCTTGGACTTGAAGTGTAGTCCTGTGGAACCAATTTTTGTTTCAGCGGCTGCATCCAAAGGGTAAGTTCTCAAATACTGCCATTCTACTGTCTCTGTCTGTTCTAGTGTGACTTAGCTTCTTATGTTTAGAAGGAAATATAATGTCTTCCGTTAAAAACAAGTTGACTATCAAGCCTATGTTTGCTTTTTTCAAGCAATCACCCTTTATATGTGAACTAAATCATTTTGCATACATATAATATGATGCCTATCGTAATATCCTTGTCATTGTATTTAAAATAAAGAACTATGAGCCTTACAATTGAAATCATCATACTAAATTTGGAAGGTCCATGAAGACCACATGTATAGCTGTTTTTGAAGAACCAAAATGCCATTATTATGAACTTACATTGCAAGCTGTTTATGCTCTAGGCACAAGCTCACCTCTTCTTTATAATAAGCAATACCTTACATGCTTCTTTTTTTGTTGTAAAAACTCAAATTTTAGATAAATGAGTTAAGAGGCATTACAATGAGCAGGTAAACGAGCAGTTCAGTTAAAATTTCGAATGTGTAATAAATTTTAACTTGTAGTTGTGGTTGTGGTTTCTTAATATTGTAGTGGCGTTGGATGTAAACCCAAATTTCAATCTGGATATGGGTCCAATTTAAACTGTGATGAAAAGGCCCAAACTGCATCCGGGTTTCAATTTGGGTGCACATTCAAGTGCATCCTTGCTGTTTGCCTCATCCACTTTTGCTATTTTTCCATTCACATTTCTCTCTCTTTCATACACACATTCTTTTGATTTCCTGTGGATGTAAGGTCCTCAGTGGTTTCAAGTCCTTCCACTGTGTCAGTAGGCACTTTGTACAGCTGGAAGCAGATCTCATGGTGTCCGTTGTTTTTGCCGTTGTTTATGAAATTCATGCCTACAATGTAATTTCTAACTGGGTGCATCTCAGCTGCAGCTTCACTGATATTGGGATCCATTCTACTTATTTGATAAATTTCTTTGCATTCAACCATGTGGTGGTATTTATCTTTCGAAAAAAAAAACCCATGGGTTGTTGTCAATTTTTGTAATTTTCTCCCCTCCATCTTAGTTGGTAGATGGCCTTAGAATGTTATTGTGCTTGTAGGTATGGCTCAACTTATATTGACAAAATGGGAATGGCTTCATTAACGGTTTGGAACATGAAGACATGGAAGGCTATGGTATGCAAGGCTGTACATGAACTTGGCATGTGAACATTGTGGTCATTTTGATTTGAATGGAAGCTACTTACACTTAATGGCATATTTTGTCTGTTATGAAGACAGTCCTTCCTCTTGGTAAAGATCCGCCGGCAATTACTTCTCTGTGCTTCAATCACAATGGGAAGATTTTAGCAGCCTCTGCAACTGATGGAATGATTCATATGTTTGGTATCCTCATAATATGTACTTGCTTTCACAATAAATTATCATTTGATTTGCAGTTTTTGCATTAATTATGTCTAAAGTAAAGTTTCCTATTATATGAAGTTTTATTAACCTTGGCTCTGCTTCAAGGTAGTATATTTTCCCGTTAGACTTCGGTCTAGTTAAAGTCATGCTTTATTATTCTTGATATTGTACCTCTCCTTGCAATTTCTTTTGTTGATGCTATTATATTTTTATTTATCAAAGGCTGCAACAGTTGTCTGTATACTGTTGGTCCTTAAGTATGAAGATGGAGAACTGAGTCAACTGACGACCTGGGGGCTTGCAGGGAGGTTCTATACTATTTAATTTCCTTAATTAGGTGAAGATATGTCTGCTGGCCTACAAATTACAGGGTGGCCCGCCCATGATTCTGCTGTAAGCTCTGTTCTTTTTGGACCCGATGAGACAAGCATTTTCAGTTTAGGTTCTGATGGAAAGGCAAGTCTTCATATCACTGACTTTGGTTTGAAATCTGCTGTGAATTAAAACTGTTGAAACCTCTACTGGGGTTTTAATAGTCTCCATTCCTCTTTCTGTGGTTACCACTCTCCAAACATTATGATAACTGTACTCTTTAGTTCTGCGAAGAATAATGGAGGGACTTTCAAAATTTCTCATCCACTTCCATCTCTAGTAAACATGAATTATATTATCAGTTTTTCCCTTTGAAGTTTTTGCTTTACCGCATTCACCTGTTAATGTTACTGTAAATATGAAGAATGTCACTTACAGAGTGTAAGGTTGCAGATATTTGAGTGGAGCTTACAAAACCAAGGTCAGGTTCTTTGGTCAAGAGATTGCAGCAGGTACCTTCCACTAAATAGTATTCTGCGTAAAGAGTGCCTTATCTTTCAACTACTAAATGAGATTTACAATGAGTTTTACTTTGTTCTACTTTAGATTTTAATGACCTCAAAGAGAATGCAGCTTAGAATCCTTGAGTTACTGTCTTAATAATCCCGTTTTGCAAATATGCATTTTTCCTATTGTTGAATATCAACTCCATGTTATTATTCCTAGTCAATTACCAACACATCATATTTGTTTCATGCATCTTCTAATCATAGTTCTAATATTGGACGATACACATCGAATTCTTTGATATAGGTACAGATTCGATGCTTATTAGTATCTTTCCCGTAATCTTTTGACAAAACTCATTGTTTCTTCTGTCTTCCCTTCATTATTCTAGACATTGGACTATACATATTGTATTGGTTAATATTGGTACTGTCCAGTGTGTCGATATTTATAGGTAAACATTTTCACGTCATCATTAAACAAGTCACCATTTATTAGTATTTGTAGGTAAATATCTTCAGTCATCATTTGCCAAAACTCTTTGTCGTTCATTTTATAGTAATAGTTCTAAATATTGGACAGTATGTATCATATCGATTGATATCACTACTGTCCAGAGTGTCAGTGTTTATTAGGTAATAATTTTCTCATCATTGTTTAGTAATTCTCTCATTTTCCCATCCTTGTTTACCAAAAGTCTCTCTCTCTCTCTCTGATTTTTATGTGTATAAATAAAAAAATTGTACCATCAGTGCTCATTTCTTCACTATTATAATCTTTGTGGTCTCTGTTACTATGTTAACCTTCTCGTTGATTTTTTGTCTAACTATTTTGCTGAAAATTTCCTAAATATTTGCACTTTTTTTCCAATTTTCGGATATGTATTGGCATTGTGTGGTTTTCAAGTGTTTAACTGGCTGTTACATTTAATTTAGCAGATAATTTACTTTTTTTTTTGATGAGTGATAATTTACTTTATGTAAACTGCCAGGTGTCATTATTTTTTATCAATAACGTTATTGGCTATTTCAGAAGGAAAACCTTAGATGAAGTTTACCCTTTTTTATAGGTTTTGCTATCCAGAGAGCAGGAAAATCTGTAGACACGAAATGGCATTGGATTCTAATGGGAGGAGCTTATTGGTTACTTCGGGTTCAGTAAGATCGCCCATATATCAGGTGAATCCCATTTGTTTGAGTTGTCTTTTTCCTACCATTTCTTTTCTTCAATGTCCTAAATTAGACTGGTCTTAGGCGGACCAGTTAATCTGAAAAATCTACTCGTTGGACTTGGGAAGTTTTAATCTTTTAGAACTGGAAGTCAAAGAATTTTTTTTAAGGGATTAAAAAAATGAGAAGAAAAATTCTAGTTAGAAGTTTGGAAACTAAGACCTGTAGTCAGAAGTGCCTTGACCACTCTCCCAAACATAGAACTTGGATTATAGTCTTTGAAGTACCTAAAATTTCAAGAGAAAATTTTCTGATAATGGTAGGAAAATTTTGGATTTTGAAGACACTTCTGGAAAACATTTATGTTAAGAGAAATTGAAAGAGCAGAGAATGGGTAAATTGCAGGCTTTTCTATAGATATTTTATTCTGCTGATAACTGCCTTACATAGGCAGTTTTCAGCTTACCTATGTAGTATGATGCAATGCATTGCATAGTATGATTGGTGACAATATTAATAGTAAGAATTTTTTTCTTACTGAACCAAATATTTTAAATTTGGTTCAGGTTCAGGGTCATTTGAATGGGCTGAGAACACTTCCACACAGTGCGGCTATTACAACAGTAGATTGGCACCCAACACTGCCCATATTCTTGACAGGATCAGCCGACCACTCAGTCCGGGTCACCTCTATTTCTTAAACATTCATTTTCTTCATTTTTCTTTAATATTTTTGTGTATACTGGGGTCAAACACATGCCCTCAAGGTTCCCTCACAGCACCATTCAATTGAGCCATAGGGTATACCTGATCTGTTACCATTTTCTATGGCTGTTCCTCTTTGTTGTTGTAGTTTTGTATTTTAACTCTCTGACTTTCAAGTCTGTTAATTTTACATATACCCTGGTTCTTTACTTCAATGAGGGGTAGTAATTTATGCATTTTGATATTGCCGCGTGCTTTTGTCAATAACTGATATGAATTGGAGATCACACAAGCAGTTAAATCAACTTGTGAGGGTGTGAAAAACCAATGCCATGATTTTGGAGAAAAGCTCAAATACAGCCGTGGCTCTTCACAAAAGATGTTCCAAAATATCAGCCAAAGCTCTCTATCCAATTTGAGCTAAAGGGCTACATTTAGTCACGGCTCGTTGGAAGCATCTTGTAAATTGAAAAGCTCTGACAGCCTATTAGAGAAGTGTGAAATGAATCGTGGAATTATATTGAGATGGAGATGAATAAGGCATCTCTAACTCTTTTCTTGACACCCCCCCCCCCCCCCCCCACAAAGAAAAAGCCACCACCCTTCCATAGAGGGATACTCGACTGATAGTCCCAGACTCTACAATATCAGTGATCCACTATTCTGGGTACCTCGGCCAACGATTCCACCAGCGTAGGTTTCTTCCGAGTCGTTCATTGAAACCAGAGATTTTGCATCTTCTCAGGTTGGTGCAAAAACCGTGTAGGTTTCTTCCGGGCATAGTAAGTCACTAACATTGAATAACTGTAAAGAAAATCTGATTTCTAGTCCGAACGCAGCTTAGTGGATTACTAATATTAGAAATCAAGTTTTTTTACCGCCCTAATGACTAAAGGTGAGGGAAGGGAGAGATTAACACATCGTTTTCAGAACCAAGAAAGGAAAAATCAACTTTCTTGAGGTTGAAGGTTCGATGTCAGCTTACTTACAAGACAAATGTAAAAAAAATGTTTTAAGAGTTTGTACCGTGAGATTTTGATATGTACTTGTAGGAAATTAATTAAAAACCCACCATAACTAACACATATATGGCCAAGAAAAGGGATTTGCATGGAAATTTTGTGAGAAGCTATTTTGCGTCTGACTTTTGCATGAGAGAATAATCACAGATTTTTTCGCATAAAGTGGCTGTTCTATCCTCAAAAAGTCAGTGGCGGAATCGATTTAATGTGTGCTCTAACAAAATGAAAAATACTGGCCTCAATTCAGCTAAATTTAGCATGGTGGGGCTCAAATCCTTGGTCGCCCTTGCAAAATCCAGCTTCAAGGGCGCTCTTATTGTTAAATTTCACCAAGGCCACGGTTGGATACCAGCAAGATTTAGATTTGGATTTAGTTAATATTTTGAACTAGATCAGATCCTTAGAATTTCCAAATCAGTTACAACAGTGCAAAAATTTTTGCTTTTCAAATCTTTTCTGCGAGACATTATTTGGAAATCAAAGTTTGTGGCAACTTCCGTCACTATCGCTGCTCCTCGACGTTGCTCCGGCAGCAGAGAGGCATCATTCCCTCCCTCACTCTCTCTCTCTCTCTCTCTCTCTCTCTTTCTTAAAACATGATCATGAAGATGATTGATGTGTTTTGTATCCAAAATTCAAATCCAAATCAAAATACAAATGCATGAGGTATCCAAGCGGCCCCCAAAGGGCATTTAGGACTGCATCAAATTTAAATTCATAAAAGATTTTTCCATAGTCTTCTGTGCCATCTTAAATGCTCTTTTTGTGGAAAAAGACCAATGGGGCACCCTTGAAGCTGGTTTTTGCAAGGGCACCTTTCATTCTATCATTCCTCATTAAAATTTCTTAATAAACTTAATAATTAGCTTCTATAAATCATCTTGTAAATTAGTTAACTTAATTTGGGAGCACTACTACATGAGAGCCGAAATAGCGGCCATAAAACTGGGGCCATAGGACAGCTGAAATAGGTTGTAGGGGTACGGGAACTTACAGACATAAAGATAAGGGGACCTCGCTTGATGTTCAGAAGTTTGAGTTGGAGAAACCGATTCCATCTCAAAACTCCATGATTTTTCCCAATTCACAACAAATAAGTTGTTTGGATTCTAACAAGACAATGGGAGCCAAACCCGATTTTTAATGAGCCAGGAAACCGAGCAAATCACTTTTTATTACAACATCACTCCACTCAGTTTAAAGTTAAATCAACACAAAATAATTTTTGAGTACACATGGCAAACTTTGGTTGTCCGGTACTAAGCCTGGTCATACTTTTGGTAACCATATTTGATAGACGGGATTTTCTAGCGTCCATCATCGCAGAAGGCATTTCGCGGATGGGCTGTTGCATGTGAGAGCAGCCACACATGCTCACTTCTCAGCACTTGTCTTCATTCACGAGGTGGCTGCTCTCACATGCAATAGACCATCCACGAAATCCCTTCTGCGATGGACACGCTAGCAAATAGACAATTTCGCAAAAAGCCATTTCGAGGCTCACCTTTTTTAGGAAGATGATATTTTCACCCCCCTCTGCAGTACGCATTCGATTCCCCTTATAATGTGAACAGTGGGTAACTTTAACGCTTTTTGACGTCAAATCATGTCGTCGAATGTGCACTGCGGCAGGGGTGAAAATATCATCCCAAAACTCCCCATTGTACACAAGCTTGGTGTTTGGGAAGTGATATTTATGTCCCTTTTGATCCACCAGGGACACCTAGCGCCAGTGTACATGTAGGGGTGGCAACGGGGCGGGTCGGGGCCGGATGTTGGGGTCCCCTTCCCTTTCCCCTCTGCGGGGAATTTTCCCCCTCCCCTTCCCCTTCCCCTTCCCCTCTGCGGGGATGGTGGGGAATCCCCCTCCCCTCCCCGCGGGGAATATCTAATCCCCTTCCCCTTCCCCTTCCCCTCCCCGCATCCTTCGGGGACAAAATCCCCGCCCCGCCCCCTCTTTGGAACCCAATCAAACCAGCAAACAGAGCTTCTTTCTTCTACGTCCATTACAGACAATATTGTGATGAATGCTATGATTCTATTCATGTGATCAACAAACAGATGGACAAAATCAGAAATGCATGGATGAGACAACAAACATAAATAACTACAGGACCTCATCTTTCAGCAATTTTCTGCATAAATTATGGAATGATAAATAGGAAATGAGCACCAGGATTACCTTCATTAACAGGCAGCCAATGTGCAAAAAGTAACTATTTCAGTAGTCACAATGAACTTTAAAAGTCCATAAGTGGGCGCTCACACACGCAAAATAATGTTCATTAGTTCATTCTGTATAGCATGTTAACCCCCAGATGAGCATGAGAAATGAGAATGGAGAAGAGAACAAAATCAACAAATGACTTATTTCTTTAACTGCAATTCAGTCTAGTGCTGACATGAAACAAATTTCTAGTAGCTAAATTTTTCTTGTTGAAAATTAAAACCTGCAATCCAACCCTAAAATTTTGTTGGCACTACGATTTTTTGATAATTGCATACACTCAGCGTCTCAGGCTCTCAGCTTGTCTTTATTATTTCAACATCTGTGAAAAGGTTATTATAGTTCCCAAAATGCTCTCAGAAGCTAATTAAAAGGAAAAGACAAGCTAAGTTTATGTTTGGGGGAATCTTGTAGCCGATCCACAGAGTTTCTAGTAGTTTTCCTTAAAAAAAACACTTAAAAATTTACAAAAAATGGCATTGATTAGCGGGGCGGGGCGGGGCGGGGACAACTCCATCCCCTTCCCCCTCCCCTCCCCGCACCGGGGAATTTTTATAATCCCCTTCCCCTTTCAAATCGGGGAATCCCCTCCCCAAACGGGGCGGGGCGGGGCGGGGCGGATCCCCGCTTTTTCGGGTGAAATTGCCAGCCCTATGTACATGGCAATCAAACCCACTAGTTTCTTCTGACGTCAAGTATATTAGTCCCCCTTTAGTCATTGATACACTGGCTCTGGGTGTCCCTAGTAATCAAAAGGGGCGTAAATATCACTTCCCCTTGGTATTTCTTCCGACGCGTAAAATTTGTTTTATGCTCATTTTACATTAGAATGAAACGGAGCACAAGTGTACAATATAAACCACTGCCACGTGTCTCCAAATTATTATTATTTTTTGCTGCCCTCAGTCTTGCATCGGATCTGAACCATTAAGCTGACTAGAATGCCCACGACAACAATGGTCCTGAATCACCAAACACCTATCAAGTGTACCGCATTGTTTTTTTTATTTTTATGGGAAAGCTGGGATGGGTCCTGAATCATCAAACACCTATCCAGTATTTTAAATAAAGAAAGATGATACAATAGCATGAACAAGACTGCTACCCAATCCTTAGAACAATGTGTGACGAAAAGGGTAGAACTAGTAGCGTCATGACACTCTTGAAGACAAACTCAAAACAAGTAAGAGAAAAAAATAATACACTTGCTGAATTTGTGCACTTGGTGGGGCTTGGGGAACACGTGATCCTTAGAGCAGGACCCATGCTCAGGCGAAGCCATGTTTACTGATTCGGGAGGTGACATTGCTAATTAATATGTAACGTTTCGACCGACTTGACCTCTTCATTTTCTAAGGTCAAAATTAGTACCGGTGCAAAACAACAATTCATATTATTGATGTTTTGCTGGCAAATCCGCTTTAATGGCCAATTTTTCATGCAAATCATAAATTCATTGTGGCTTCTTTTGATAGTCTGGTCACACACAAAAATGGGGAAAAATGGGGAAAAGTGACTCATTTTTCCATCCACTGTTGGATTGGTTAGGATGATCCTATGGGGCTGATTTTTTGTGGACACCCTATCTAGATAAGGACCTTTCAAATGAAGGGTTTGGATCACTCAAAAAATGTGGCCCCCACTATTTTTAGCTTATCTACTCGACCGAGTATGCTCACTCTTCCCTATATACATAGAGAGGTCGAGAGAGGGAGGGAGAGATCTCCGATGGTTTAAAACGGATGAGATATACAAGAGAGAGAAGAAAGGAAAAGAACTAAAACAATAGTACTCGTTCGTAAGAAAGAAACATCCATTCAGAAAAAGTAAAACAATAAGAGGTTCCTCCAAGGCCAGCGACATCAATGGAGGAAGCATTTCATTTAGTCGCTATCAAGCTCTTTCCTCTTTCCAGCGAACCCTTCCCCGTGTCTCATGATCCAAAACCTCTCTATTTCCTCTGCTTTCCGGCTTGGAATCCGGCCTGCTATTAGGTCCCACCTGAAAATCCATTAGCAATTATGAAATCAAAAGGACCATATAAAAATCCATCAAAAAAAGCATTACTCAGCATACGAGGAAATGAGGAATGACGTCCCGTATAGGTTACACACCAAGCATTTGGAGTATACTGTTTGGCCACGAAGTCACTGTCATATGGCAATGAACAGTGGGGACCACCTTTTCTTAGTGGCTACAGGCCAAGCCAAAAAAAGAAAAGGAACTCATCATGTCATCATCTCCAAGGAATAGAGCCATATTTGTGTGTATCTGCCATACATTTGGCATTCCTCTGAGCACATACGAATGAAGTGACGGCAACACGAGAGTCCGGATGAACCTCGGCTTTTCAAAGCATCTCTCTCTCTCTCATGGACTATTTAGGATGTTGATAAGATCAGATATTCTAGGATCTTTATATCTAGATAAGCTCATTGTAATTTATCACATTCAAAAATCAAAAGCAGGGATCTATTGTAATATATACACTGACGAAGTGACGATGGATGAAGGAAACGAGTGGACTCTTCCCAAAATTATCATTGTATAAGAGCGTAGGCATACACGTACGGTTATATCTTTCCACTAGGGGTGTAAACGGATCGAATTCGAATCGGATATGGCTATATCCGAATTCGATTACCGTATACACTATCCGAATTCGGATTCGGATTCGAATTTGACGGATATTTAATATCTATTACCGAATTCGTATCCGCCGGATATTGTTCGGATTCGGATATTATCCGTATCCGTTTATCTTGTAAATTCGAACATTTTATTGCAACACTTTATCTTTCTTCTCCTTCTTACTCCTCAAATGAATTTTTCAAATCCTAAAACCAGACCTCTACCTTCTCTTCACAAAATTAACTCTCAAACCCTAAAATATATGAGATCATCTTCTTTCTTTTAAAACAAAGGCAGAAAGAGAGGCGGTCGGGATGGATGATGGTGTTCGTAGTGGTCTTTGGGTTTTTTCTTTCTTTTTTGTGTGTGTATATGATGGAATGGGTTGGGCTATTTTGAACAGGGGAAGTGGAGGTGCTGATTGTGAAAGATGAAGAGAAATGAGGATGGAGATGGGGATTGAGTTAGAGATGAAGGTGACTGGCAGTGATGGAGGTGGCTGTGAGAAGGTGGAGACGGGCGGCGGTGGATTTTTGTGGGGCTGGGGGCACCAAGAAATGCTGAAGATGGTGTCTCAGCCTCCTCATTTCTCCTCTCTCTTGTTTCTCCTTGCAAACCTTAGAAGTCCCATATTTTAATTACATTTTGGGTTTTTATATAACCCTAAGTTGGAAAATTGATATGAGCCGTCCATTTACCATCAATGACCTAGATGGCCCTTTTGCTTTAGAATTCTCTAGAAACTATGACATCTTCTTTCAATCATCATCATCCATTTGTCTCTTTCATTCTACAGGCCACATTTGTTGCTTCATAAAGAAGCCATGTTAAACTCCAAGAATGCCCTTAAAATGAGAGATTACTTCATTTCCTACCAAAAACACTTTTTTTTTGTTTTTTTCTAAAAGAAAATTCACTTTTCTTTTAGAAACAAAAGATAGTGTGTCATTACTAAAAATAAATATTAATGATATTATTAATAATAAATAAAAAGGATTTACTTCTCGGATTCAGATGTTAACCGGATCGGATACACTATTTACCAGATTCGCATCCGCTAAAAAGCCGGATATCTCATAAACGGATTCGGATAATATCCGCTTGAAACGGATCCGGATAATATTCGCTTTAAACGGATTCGGATGCGGACGGTAATCAAATTTTCGAATATCCATTTACACCCCTACTTTCCACCTTCCATTTTGTCATATCTTGCCATTCCCTTTTCATACTGCCATTCTTTATCTTGAATACTATTTCTCTCTATTTCTCACTTATTTAAGAGAGCAAATTCGCTTTGCAACTTTTCTTTCCTTGAGACGTTTCTACTCGTTTAGCCTGACGGCCAATTTTGCTGATATTTCTCTCTCTCTCTCTCTCTCTCTCTCCTAATTTTCTGAATCTTTGATTAATTGATACGGGTGCCACTAACCATATGTGTTCTTCACCTAACTTTTTTCAATCCATTTCTTCAAATTCTACCATATCTAAAGTTCAATTACCAAATGGTGTGCAAGCACCCGTTACACACACCGGTTCCATCTCCCTTTCTCCTGAACTTCAACTTGATAACGTATTTTATGTTCCATCATTTAGCTTTAATCTTTTATCAGTTTCTCAGCTTACAAAGTCACATAAATGCTCTGTTACTTTCTTTTCTGATCATTGTGTTTTCCAGGACCTGTCATCGAGGAGAACAATTGGAGTGGGTAGTGGGGTGTAAGTGGATTTATAAAATCAAGTACAAGTCCGATGGTTCTATTGAGCGATATAAGGCTCGTCTAGTGGCCAAAGGATTCACACAAACTGAAGGGCTCAATTACCATGAAACCTTTGCCCCTGTCGCGAAATTGTTTACAATTCGTTGCCTTCTTGCTATTACTACTGTTCGACACTGGCCTATTCCTTAGTTGGCCGTCCATAATGCCTTTTTTGCATGGAGATTTAGATGAAGAAGTGTATGTGACAAAAGGACCCTAAAATATTTTCTTAGCATTGATTCCTTAGTTGGCCTATTCCTTAGTTGGACGTCCATAATGCCTTGATTCCAAATTCCACATTAAAGATTTAGGAACCCTAAAATATTTTCTTAGCATTGAGGTCGCTCGTTTATCAAAAAGACTCTTTCCTTACCAGCAAAGTATACGCTTCATATTTTAAGTGACACAGGCATGTTGGGATCTCGTCCTGTAACCTTTCCGATGGAACAAAATTTGAAGTTAAATGCATCAGGTGGGGACCCGCTTAAAGACCCATCTCACTATCGACGGCTTGTGGGTTGCTTGATTTACCTCACTATCACTCGACCTGACATACTATATACAGTTCACATGCTTAGTCAATTCATGCAAGCACCAGCACTCCCCATCTTGATGTGGCCACTCGCCTACTTAGATATCTTACACTCCCCATCTTGATGTGGCCACTCGCCTACTTAGATATCTTAAAGGAACTCCTGGTCAAGGCACATTTTTCCCTTCATCAAGTAGCCTTCACTTAGCGGCCTTCTGTGACTCTGATTATGCAAGTTGTCCTCTCACTCGGCGTTCTACCAGTGGCTTTTGTACAATGATCGGATCATGTCCTATTCATGGAGAACTAAGAAGCAAAACACTGTCTCTCGGTTTTCTGCCGAGGCTGAATATCGTGCAATGACTCAAGCTGGCAGTGAACTTCAATGGCTTAAATACCTTCTCAATGACTTAGGTATTCCACATCATGAACCTGCAACATTATATTGTGACAATCAAGCAGCATTACATATTGCTGCAAATCCCGTTCATGAGCGCACGAAACATATAGAGATCGATTGTCACTTTGTTCGAGAAAAAAATCCAGGTTGGTCTCCTCCAACTAGCATATCTTCACTCGTGATCCCAACTTGCAGATGTCTTCACCAAGGCTCTTGGGAGAGATCAGTTCCATCATCTCATTCACAAGTTGGGCATGCTTGACATTCACGCGCCAACTTCTGGGGGAGTATTAACCGTGTGATATCCGTTACCAAGATTGCATCACTAAAGGATATTTAGGATGCGGATAAAATCAGATATTTTAGGATATTTATATCTAGATAAGCTCATTGTAATTTATCACATTCAAAAACAGGGATTAAGCTTTTGGAGAAGTTGGTAAGTTAACATGGTATCAGAGCCAAAGGTCTCGAGTTCAAACCTCTAGGATAGCAAAAATCCACATGTAATGGCCCAAAGTGGGACCACATGAGCCACGTGTTTGCCAAGTGGGCCACACGTGTGCGGGAGTGTTAAAGTATAAAAGATAGATAACACCTTTCTCCAACAGCTTAAGCTTTTGGAGTAATTGGCAAGTTAACATGGACTCTTCCCCATCTACCCTCATGACCTTCTTGCCCCTGCTTGTGCCACTGCCCCAAGTTCTACAAACCGCTGCTACTGTTTCCCTCAACTTCTCACATCCACATAACATAGATTGGAAACCCGCTAACTGAGCTGTGATGGAACTGAGCAAGATTTAGCGAACAAATACAATGGAAGGTAACAATATTAGAGACCACATCAATCGAGTACTCAGCTGCATCAACCAAGTACTCGACCGCGTTGTGCCAAGTCAACTAGGATTGCTTTGGCTGTATTTTAACCCGTATCGTGTTTTGAAACACTGAGCCCGACCCCCTACTCCTGCGCCATACTAAGCCTAACAGCCCATGAGCTCAAGGTTGGAACCATAGTCCCTAGGCAGAGGTCAAGACGTTCGACTCCAAAATCGAAAACAATGTATAAAAAGAGAATAGGCTCCTAAAAACTGTGTCTGAAGGTTAAGTATACCTGTCGCCAACGAGCTTATACATCCTATAGATGAGATCTTCTTCTTGTTCCGTCATGTTAATGAATTCCCATTCAATGCTACTAACTTCTGGAAATAGGAAACGGGAAAAGCGAAAACCCACAATACATTTAATCAGAAAAGTTAAGGAAAGTAAATGATTCGAGCAAAGAAAAGCAATCGGACTGAGAAAACCAACCTTCTGAGTCTTCTTTGGAGGTCTTTCCCTGTTTCGGGCGACGTTCATCCATTGACTCCGTTAATGGCCAAATGACTCTTACAAAATAATCGAGAAAACTGGTAAAAATGAATAGGGGAATGAGAAGGAGACTTAACAGTTCCCCAAAATTGGATAAGGGGTTATGGAGAGAAATGGTTGGGAAATATGGAACGACAGATGTTACCGAACGAACTCATACATACAAAAAGTTAAAAAGAATGGAAAAAAAGAAGAAAGTTAAAGGGTTGACGAGTGGTTATCGTCAATTCAAAAAGACTGATTCCCTGCAATCAACGTTGGATCCCACTGTTGCATGTGTTCAATCCAAACTGTTGATCTATTGGACCATTTACCGAATAGTTTTGGTTGTTGAATCTATGGTCAATTTTTCTAATCGTACATAGAGGTTCAAGGAGAAACCTCACTGCACTTGATTTTTTCAAACCTCTTTGATCATCGGTTTATGAGTGGTGATCAAAAGTTGTTGATTTGGTGGACCACCATCTTTACTATCTAAATTTGCCTTAATGGAAATGATATAAGACAACATTACCATCTGATTATGACTTGCAAATTCAAACTATTTAGGCCTTGTTTGTCTTGGATTTGAGAACCGATTGTAAGCGTCAAACCGGTTATTTGACTTAAAATTATGTCTAGGCCCTGTTCGTCTTCGGATTTTGAGAATCCATATTGAGTCCAAAACCGATAATGGGAGTCATGGGACACATGTTCGTTCTCCCGTGCCTAAGGCCTTGTTCGTTTAAGATTATGACAACCGATTGTGAGTCCAATTATTGGACTCAGATTTATGTTTAATTCTGTGTCCAATAATTGGTTTTGGACTTATAATCAATTGTCATAATCTTAAACGAACAGGGCCTAAATATGGAACCTGATATCCGTAGTTGTTCCGGGGGATAGTGTGGAAACACGCGGATTGTTCTTACGCAGCATCTGATATTTATACGCATTTGTGGATGTTGATTACTTTGGACCCACTTAAAATGGAGTCTGAATAAGCGAACGTTTATTGTTAGCAGCAATTGATTAACAGTGTGTCCCACACTAGGACATCTATGTGTAATCGGGACCGTTGGATCATGTTGCTTGTATTGTTGGCTAATGCTTACCAAAATTAGTCAAAGCCTTTTAACTTTTCCTAGTGAAATACTAAACGATTCTTAATAGATCAATAGGTCAGGATCATCCTATCACGACGGGTCTAATGGCAATGGGGTGGATTTTAGTTTGCACGGACCCAGTCACATCTAAGTATCACACACATAGGGTCCGAAGTTGATCATTAGAAAAGACTCCAACACTGACCAAAGTTTACCCCTTTATAACAGCTATGATTTGAAGAATTGACTTTTATTAACTTGGGAGTTGGGATGGTTCTCAGGGTATTAACACTAAACAATGCTTATATAACTCTTAGGAGATAAGCACCGTTAAAGTATAAAAGATTAAATAACCCCTTCCCCAAAAGCTTATGGAGTAAATGGTAGTTTTCACATGGGGTTCAAACCTCCTTGATAGCAAAATCCACATGGGCCAAACCCAAAAGTGGGGCCACATGTGCCTAGGCTAACCCATAGAAAGAGGAGCCACATGTGAGGGGGGCGCCTTCTCCAACAGCTTAAATGGTAGTTTTCACAAGCATAGAAAAACATCATTCCTATTTGTCTAATCTAGCCCAACTACCTAACCTGCGACCCAAACAATCCATGCCTGGCATGACTCGTTGTTTTCCACTTGCAATTATATTATAATTTTCATAATAGAAATGAATTTTGTATATCATGAATGGTTCCAAACTCTAAAAAGCGAATAAAAAACAACATTTTATATGATAAGCGGGAATGTACTACCAGGGAAATAAATCTACTAAAAAAGGGGTGAATATATCACTTCCCTGGCTAAACAATTCATTTTGTGCAGTCCCTGATGTAAATCATTTTAACTCTTTAAGCTTTCATTTTACATCAAATGTGTTAGAGGATTGCGATCATCCTATGGAGAAGAAATTTAGGACACAGCCTACCCATGAGTCCAACAAATGAACGGTTTAGATCATCTACATTGGTGGCCCCGCATTACTTTTTCCGTGGGCCGTGGGCGTGTGTTTTCACACTGAGTTACACGTCCACACAGCATAGAAATTCCATTGGATGAAATAATCAGAAAAAAAATAAATAGAAGACAAAGTTCACACGATCGAATTTACAGACATGGATACTAGACCTGGCAAATGGGTGGGCCAGGCTGGGTTTGACCCGACCAGTGCGGGTCGGGTCAAAATGACCCGGAAAAATTTACGGGTCACAAATCTTGGACCCGCACCTGGCCCGTACAGGCCAGGTCGACCCGCGGTCAGCCGGTCACCCGTGTTTTTAGTAAATTTTTGTTTTTTCTGTTTTTTGTTTTGTTTTTGTAGGTATTTGCTAGCCACCTTCTCCAAAGGCTACTTCTCGCCCATCCTTTGCAATTGTATGTGTTGAGAAATTTGTCTTGTGGTGAAAAGTGCACGGAAATACTAATAAGTACCGAGAGCTAGCAATAATAATCACAAGATACTAAAGTTTTGAAGGAAAATTACGGAAAAAATGCTGTAAAGAAGAAAAATTATGAAAAAAAAGTACCGAAAAAGGATACCTTTATATGACAATTACGGAAAAAACAACAAAGAAGAGTTATAGAAACATGACACTTAAGGAAAATCTACTTTGTTTCACTTCTACTTGCACCTCGGGTCTACCCGGACCCGCCGACTTTTGACGGGCCGGGTTGACCCGCGGGTCAACTTAGAAACAGGTCACAAAATGTTGACCCGGATCCGGAAATTACGGATGGGCTGGGTCGAGCTGCAGGTCTAATGGATACAGGTGTAACATGTGGCCCCACCATCCGAAACTAAACATTAGTATGGGACCCACCAACCTCAAAAGTCAAAACTGGTGGTCTCCACATATGCCGAAAAAAAGGGTGCGGAGTCTAAGAGTAGTCTCATTGGTTCTTGCTGCCACGTCTGTTTTTTCTTTAGGCCTTAATTAATTTAAGTCTCTTCTTACAGTCTTCTATTAATCATTGAGGATAATGACTAATTTTGTGCTCCCATATATAATTTTCAACGTTCACAAGTTGGACCATAGACTGGAATTTTCAAAGCTACTAGAAGAGTTTTTGAAAAGAAGTTCTATAGGAACTGAACTAAGCTGTTCAATGATTTGAACACTTGGAAACTTAAGAATCAGTCATTGATTGGCAGATTAACGGAAATTAGTTGATACGCAATCTAATAGATTGTGGAAAAGAGAAGAGTCTACCCTACAAATTGGGCGAGGAAATGCCAAAGGAAACATTTGGAACGATCAATGTTTTGGTTAAGGCTCCATTTCTCTTGCCTCAAACTCAAACAAATTTTGCACCCATTGTTCCACTTAAAATGGGGGTAAAATTTGCTTTACTCAGCCTTACGAAAAAATCTGCCATTTTGCACTTGGTCCCACTCTCATCAGATTATGCTAGATGTTTCGTCAAACATGATGAAAAAAGGTGTCCTTTAAGCAATTGATCAATTTTTGAGTGATAAGTGATAAACTTTGAGTACAGGGCAATACAAAATTCTCATATATTGATTAATTCAATCGATGTACAGACTGCCAGTTAAATAGAAAATACAGGAAGCTAAATATGGAAAGTAAATCAATCTAATTACAGTGAATCATGTCCTATAATCAAGATCCTAATAGCAGCAAGTTAATGAGCTAAATATGGACATGATTTATACAGGGAAGGTCTTAATAGCAGTAAGTTTAATGAGCTAAATATGGACATGATACAAGGAATCACAGAGAATATCCAGAATATCCGTAATACCCCCCCTCAAGATGGAGGGTGTTGGAGAAGGCTCAACACACCCATCTTGCCAATGAGTTGATGGAATCGGTTGTGGCCCAATGGTTTGGTGAAGACATCGGCAAGTTGATCGGAAGTATGGAGATATGCCGTGTGAATGAGCCCTTGTTGAATCTTTTCACGAATGAAAGGACAATCTAGTTCTATATGTTTGGTACGTTCGTGAAAAATGGGGTGGCAGCGATATGTAATGCAGCCTGGTTATCACAATGAAGCAGAGCTGGTTGGGGCTGAGGAACACCCAGGTTAGTGAGAAGAAAAATGAGCCATTGAATTTCACAGGCAGTTTGAGCTATTGCTCTTCACTCAGATTCAGCAGAGGAACGGAAAACAGTGCTCTGTTTCTTAGATCGCCAAGAAATAGGACTGGGACCAAGTAGAACACAGTACCCGCTGGTAGATCGACGAGTGAGAGGACAACGTCCCCAGTCTGAATCAGTGAAGGCTCGAAGCTGTAAAGAACTGTGAGCAGAGAACCAAATGCCTTGTCCAGGACTGCCTTTAAGATAATGAAGAATACGATAAGCAGCTTGTTGGTGAGATGTCCGAGGATGTTGCATATATTGACTGAGCAGGTTGACGGAATAGGCAATGTCAGGCCTAGTGAATGTCAGATAGATGAGTCTACCAATAAGACGCCGATACTGAGATGGGTCTGATAATAAATCACCATCATTATTGTTGAGCTGCAGATGTTGTTCCATAGGAAAAGATGAGGGACAGCAGCCTAGCATTCCTGCATCGGTCAAAATATCCAAAGTGTATTTTCGTTGGCAAAGAAAAATCCCTTGATTAGAATGGGCTAATTCAACACCAAGAAAATATTTGGGAGATCCCAAATCTTTGATATGAAAAGGCTGATGAAGATAATGTTTCAAAGATTCCATGGCGTTGTTTGAAGTACCGGTAATTAAGAGATCATCGACATAGACAAGTACAAAAGTAGAGCCAGATGAGGTATGTTTAGTGAAAAGAGAATGATCAACCACAGACTGTTTGTACCCTGTTGTGGCCAAGGCGGTAGACAGCTTTGCAAACCAATTGCGACTGGCCTGTTTCAAGCCATAGAGAGATTTATGAAGGCGGCAAACACGAAGGTCGCCTTGTTTACAATAACCAGGAGGAAGCGTCATGTAGACTTCCTCATCGAGATCCCCATGTAAAAAGGCATTATTTACATCTAGTTAATGAAGGGCCTGTGGACCCCGATCCGAGAGAGGGGCGGCGGTGGAGGACGTGTGCCCCCACGCGAGTCAGTCTCAGGATCATCCACGTGAATGGAGAGCTCTACCAAGGAACTCTCGAAAGAAGTGCCCCTCACAGCATGAGTGGCGATACAAAGGTGAGATACCTCTCGATTCGGGGACTAGCCCAGATTCGAGGCGTACCTTAAACAAAGAAGAGTCGCCATCCAAGGAAAAAGGCAAATGGGCCCTGGATCCCATACTATGCTCTGTTGCAACGGATAACCAGAGATATAAAATAAGGTTCGTGCCTGGTTACGAATTCGGAAGGTCTAAAGAGCACCTCATCCGCCCAAGTGCAAACACCTGGTCTCTTATGCCATTTACTTAATAATTTTGAAGAGCTTTGGGCGAAAATCATATGGAATGGGAATGAATATCTCCGAGAAGACGTCTATCTAATCATGCATGTCTCGGAGATGAAATCAAAGGCACACAAGATAAAATAAAGAAACATGTGTCACCTAAGCATAGCTAGGTTATAAGTGACATGCCTAATGGGTGTCTAAGTTCTGATGAACAAACACATGCACGACACACCGAAAAAGTATAAGGTCTGCGCAATAAAGTAAGAAAACACTGCAAAACATAGAAAAATGACTCGATACTATACAACCCTAAGACTCTAATCTATACCTAGGCCCGAGTCTTTAGATGATCTGATGTTCATCCAAAGAAGCCTACGTATCCCCGCCTCCACGAGAATCAAGGCAACGTAGTTCTTCGCACCTATTCAAAGCTATGATGCCTAAGACATCTAGACCTCTATCCTAGACTCGATCTAAAAGACCGGACTAGTTCTTAAAGCTTCTTGTGTGATTATTTAAATTCCAATGGATTGTAGATTTTAGGACACCCTATATGCCTTAACTAAATGCAGGTTAGCCCTAAGCTAATGCAAGTGGTTCCTATAATCTATGTGTAGCTAGGCTGTACGCCCTAAGGGAAACAATGGGATCACTAGCGTATCCAAGACTTAATCATCAATCGGCGATATGAATCGCCAACTGACTGGACGGAGGCGCTCCTATAACTCTAGGACAAACTCCTAACTCTAACACAAACACAAACAAACCACACAACACATCAAAGACAAACTCAAAACTCTAAAACTTTTTAACTAGGACAAACTCCTAACTCTAGAGGAAGATCTTGTTGAAAACAAGGTTTTGAAGATTTTTGGTATTTTTTCTTAAAATGAGTAAATGATTTATTTACAAAGGTTTGGCTGGACCTGAGATAAGAATCTCAAGCTGCACTACGTACCTCGTGGAAGAGGATCAAGCCAACGTAGTTCGAAAATTGATTTTCCTAACTACTCTGAAAGACTCAAGATTTTTAAGATTTTTGGCTTTTCAGATGTTTTTGTTGTTATTAAGTATTTTTGACTCAAAGGGAACAAATCCTATCATCATAAGGGGAGGACAGACTCCCGAATATCCCGCAAAGGTTGGACAGCATCCTATACTTTGCGGGGGAAAAGAACAGAAACACAACTCTGCAAGGGTTGGACAGCATCCTATACCTTGCGAGAGTGGATAGAAAAACACATGATTTGATAAGAGGTAGAATAGAATCCTAACCCCTATGATGATAGAATTTGATTCCTGAACAAGAGGATTGACTCTCTAGCTAAGGACAGACTCCTAGGCTAAGGACTGACTCTGAAAATAGGATTCTTAAGAAGGAGGTGCTAATGAGACAAAGCCTGTCTCCTAAAAGAAAAAGAGATAAAGAAGGGTGTTAGTGAGACTATCAAGCTGAGATAAAACTCACAAGTAATAAGGGAAGACCTTGTGCATATTTAGCAAAGGTAAAACATCCAGCCGGGCCGGACAGCTACCTAGCCTTAGGGTGCAACAAATGTGCAACCAGATACCCATATAGGATAGGGGTATGAAGCCAAGCCGAGTAGGGTGTTCTCCCAAAACCAAATGATACACAAAGAGGAGGTTTAGCAAGAAAATGAGACTAGGTAAGTCTCTTAGACACAGAGGTAGGATAGAGAAAATACTAACAAGGAAAAAGAGACCTTGTGCATATTTGGCAAAGGTAAAACACCCAGCCGGGCCGGACAGCTACCTAGCCCTAGGGTGCAACAAATGTGCAACCAGATACCCATATAGGATAGGGGTATGAAGCCAAGCCGAGTAGGGTGTTCTCCCAAAACCAAACGACGCACAAAGAGGAGGGTTAGTAAGAGAATGAGACTAGGCAAGTCTCCTATATACAAAGGAGAGGTATGCAACTTGGACTGAGCAAGTCCCCTAAGGATAGGCTTGGGCTAGCGCCTTCATCGCCCTACAAGAAAAGGGGATTCTAATATCTAAAGAATATTAACAGCAATCTTATAAGACTGTGTTAGTCTATCAAAGAGAGAAGAAAAACTACCAGATAATTGCAAATTTCACTCTAAAAATAAATCAAGTGTTAAGCAAAGAAGAATTTTCAAAAAAAAAAAACAATACATAATCTAAAGCAATCATAAAATGATAAACATCATTAATTAGTCCAGACCAGCCGCTGGATAGCCTAATAAAGTAAAAACAAGCAATATCAAACACTTCTAAACCAACCACAAACCCCAATACGGGGACTCCAATGAAATCAGATGATGCCAAAGTAATCATCTGATATCACATACACATAATAATATTTCTAATCCCGCCTTGAGATCAGACAGTACTCATGTCGATAATATCGAATAGAGTAGTCATCTGATCTCCTTCTTCCTATTAAACAATTTATTTAAATAAAATAAGGCAGCAAGTAGTAAACTAATCAGTGGACAGCAATTATGTGAAATAAGAGGTAGCAAGTAATGAACCATTAATAGACAGCAGCTATATGCTAGTGAAAAAGATCAAAGGGCAGCAGTTTATGTATAGAATAATGAACTTGGGCTATCGCCTTCATCGCCTCTGCGATGATAGACAAAGTGTAATCATTTAAAATCATAGAACACTAATTATTAAATCCATTTGTAACCAAAGCCAAAACCAAAAGAAAATACACCTACTTGAAATCCAATTATGCATCAGATATCTTTCAATTGAGGAAGAGAGTTGGTAAAAGAATTCCATAGTGAATTCAATCATTGGCAACACCTTATGTTGTTCTCTTCCAATGATGACTCTACCACCTTATGTTGTTCTCTTCCAATGATGACTCTACAAATCAAGTTTTGCTATGCATGTAGGAATTTTTGGGTTCACAATATGAAAGACACAAGATGGAAATGCATTCAGATAGTGAATATTACAAAGACTAAAAATGTGTTGCCTAAGGAAGTGAAGTGCTTCTTTATATATGATACAATTAATTTATAAAGTATGGCTTCAATAGAATACTCCCATTTGGAATATAGGTAAAATGAGAACGCAAGATTTGATGCAAACAATGGGAAAGGCTATGAATATTTGCAAAGCCATGTTCTCATGATGAAACAAATTCAACCCTTTTCTTTATAACTGAAATGGTAAATGAATAGAAATTTAATCACAATATTACCATCATAAGTGAGTTGTCTAGGTTCAAATTTCAAGACTTAAAGGTAAACTAGAGTCACAATAAATTTGAATTAATACAGTGCACTCACTCATTAACAAAGAACAAATGAACAGAACTTATGCAAAACAGGGGCCAATTCTTGGGGCTGAACTGTATCAAAACAAGAGTTAAAAAATAAAAAATAAAAAATAAAAAAAAATAAAAAAAAAAAAAGAAAGAAAAGAAGCTAACTCATGGATTGAAATATGCCAAAACTGGGAGTATATCCGTGGGCTAAAATGTGCAAAACAGACCGGGACTAAATCATGTTCTTGAGCCATACAAAACAGGAGTTGAATCATGTATATGAGCCATACAAAACAGTGGCTGATTCAGAATATATGCATGAATAAATGTGAAATTCTGAGACATAAACCAAACTTGAGACCAGATTTTTCTCAAGAAATAAACACTCAAAGCTTATACATTTGCATACTAATATCTTGAATAGTGAACACAGGTTGGGGAATTGAATTAAAATCTCATATTCTTATATTACTACACTCACACCTTATTACATTCACAGCTCTACAATCAAAGATTCCAGATTAATTGAAACATCAAATGATTTTTTTTTTTTAACACATTACACTAAATCAGGCGTCAGAACTAAATTTCAGAACAGGGACAATATTAACATTCTACTACACTTCAAGGATTCAAAACTATCATTCACATACCTATAATACAGAACCTAACATTACAGCACAGAACCTATCACTTTCCTATATCAAAAATTCATTTTAAACAAAACACTTCCATAAAAAATGATATTCCAGCTCTTTCTAACATATGTTTAGTGATTACTCTCTGAACTACATAGAATCTCATACTAAAATTCAAATCCAAAATTAATGAATGGATTTACTACGTACACAACTTCCTCTGTAGATTATCAAGATGAAATCCTTATAGCATAAGTCTACATAACTCACTCAAAGAAAACCATAACCTTATAAAACTATTGAAGGAAACAAGTATGAAATTGAAGGAAATTTTTTTTTTTACAAATCATTCCCCAGACTATCACTTAAGCATAATTTATCAAACATAAAAAAAAAAATCACAAGTAAACATTCAATTAGCTAAACATTAACAAGATCATAATCACAATCAAAATATAAAAATAAATACCTATCTTGAAGTGAATTCCTCTTTGGATCTTAAATCCTCGCTCCTTATGTATGAAAGAGATCAATTGAAACTAGGCGGAGATGATTTCTGATCGGAGAAGATTGCCGGAATATGAGCGAGATCTGCTTTCTCTCACTAGAAAACCGAGAGCTTCTCTCTCTAGAAAATGAATTTTTCTCTGATTTCTCTCTCTTTGATGAAGATCCGGTGATGATGAAGGTAAAAATCAGAATTCCGGTAGATCTGGCCGGAGCAGATCGGAGAAGACGAAGATCGGAGCTGGCCGGAGCATGAGCCGGAGCAGATCAGAGAAGAAGAAGGGAGAGCTAGGGTTTAAAAGATGAGAAAAGATGAAAACAAACGGATCTAGTGTTTATTCAAGGAAGAAATCAAAATTCGAAGAAGATCAGCGATGGACCGGAGCTCGGTCGGAGGTTGACCGGAGACTCACCGGAGAAGAAAAGGATTTGGGAAAAAAAAAAAATCTCTCTTTCTCTGCCAATTTTCTTCTTTTCTCTGAAGCTTAAATCCTTTACCGGAACTTCGGCCAACGAGCCGGAGAAGATGATAGCCGGAATTTGGCTAGAGCTAAGCCGGAGAAAATAATCGGAGGAAGGATTTTGGGATTTTCTCTCGTTCTTTCTCTTCTCTTGACCTAGAAAATGAAATTATTTCCTTCTCATTTTACACGAATTTTTTTTATATAAGAAAAGGATGGGGCGGATATTGGCACTCCAAGCTGATATCTGCACAAATGTGCGATCTCAACAGGATAATTCACCCCTACTGCTGATAACTGCACTAACTTGCCTTGTCTTTTGTGCAATATCTTGGCGGATTTTTCTGGAATTTTGCAGGGGTATTTCTGGGATCATAAGGTTCTCAAAAATATGGTCATGGGTGCTTAGGGTCTTTGGATGACTGGAATTTTCCTTCAAATACACGGATTTTGGGGTAAAATGAAAAACCTAGTGGGCCACCCCCTCATTTGCACTACATACACTATTTCGGTCCATTTACTGGGCAAACGAGCTCCAATCTTGATGAAAATTTGCAGGGGGTTAAAAAAGACCCTCATCCAGCTTAGGGTGAAGCTTGGGACCCTAATGCTGAGATTCGGATGAATTTGGCACGAGCCGGGAAGGTTTAAGGCTTAGTCAAAATGGGGTGTCTACAGATGCCCCTCTTTGGCAGAGCGTGCTTGTCGCGCGTATGTCAAAGCTGAACAGACGTCACATTTTGACTAGCCCCAAAATTGATTTAGAGAACAGGATGGAGAAAATGACTTGGTGAAGGTTGGATTATTAGAGGTTTGGTTTGTTAGGAGTGTTGGTTTTCTGCTCAGAGGCGGATGGTTTTATGCTCAGAGGCAAAATGGTTTATGCACGGAGGTTGAAAGGTTTTAGCTTAGATGCTAGGGAATTTTAGCTTGGAGGCCTGAGTTTTTGCACAGAGACTTGTTTCTATGTTCAAAATCATGGTTTTATGCTCAAAGGCGAGGATTTATGCTTGGAAGCAAGGTTTTATGCTCAGAGGCAAGGATTTATGCTCGGAGGCAAGGTTTTATGCTCGGAGGCAAGGAATTTATGCTCGGAGGCAAGGAATTATGCTCGGAGGCAAGATTTATGCTTGGAAACAAGGAATTTATGCTCGGAGGCAATGATTTATGCTCGGAGGCAAAAGATTTTATGCTCGGAGGCAAGGAATTTATGCTCAGAGGCAGAATTTTATGCTCGGAGGCAAGGATTTGTGCTCAGAGGCAGGGTTTATGCTCAGAGGCAAGGTTTTATGCTCGGAGGCAGGGTTTTATGCCCGGAGGCAAGGATTTATGCACAGATGCAGATGATTTAATTTGAATGCTTGGTTTATTTACATTTTGTGGATAGAAACTCCACTGGGGATTATGAGATAGATTTTCAATAAGATGATAAGAAAGACTCTCAGAGGAATTTGACCAAAAACTCTACTGAAGCTCTTCTTATCTTCATTTAATGAAATTAATTATCTCAATTATCAGAGTTCACTTGATATCTTTTATAACCTGAACAGGTTATAAAAGATGCCCCTAGTACGAATTTACTTCCATGACAAATTCATAGGAGAACAAACATAGGGAACATTGTAGAAAAGGTTTTCATTTCCTGAATTTTTGAAGTTACAAATCTTTTCAAATACAACAGACTGAATCTGATAATCTTCTTCTCTTTCGGTCCGCTGCTAATACTTCGAATGGTCTGAGTACTATTCTTCTGAATTCTGTTCTGCTCTGTACAATTTTCAAGGATCCACAACTTCATCATTTTTCCATCACTCCAACCTCGGAGAGACATTGACCACACAGGACTCCCCACACAAGACTTTGGAGTTTAACCTTGACTTTGACAAGGACTGAACTGTGGCTAACAATAAAGGAGGACTTCGACCATGACTTGGATTCTAAGAGAAACTGAATCTGCTTTTCAGCCTGATAAGTATTTTAAAATGGTATAGTCTACCACTTCTTAGAATCTTTTAAAAACCGTATTTAAAGGTGTTTCATTCCTTTCTTCAGGTTTTCCGTCATGGTTATTATCCCTTTGGTTTGCTTAGTCTTAACTCCTTAGCTTATAGAGTGTCAGAAGAATCTCTACTGGCGCTTACTCAGACTTCAGAGTAATGCCTCAGAAGAAATAAAAGTCTTGCTGGCATTCAGAGGTTTTATCCTTTTGAAGTCACTGCCATGACCAAATCACCTTTTCAGGTTTTTGATTTGGCGGGCCGCCTGCCTTATATTTTACCTGGACTGTCTGCCCTTGCAGATTTTCTATCCAGCAGGCTCTGCACCTTGATTTTTGCCTAAGCCGCCCTTTCGGGTTTTCAACTTAGCAGGTGAATGACCCTAATTTTTGCCTAGACCGCCCTTTCGGGTTTTCAGTCTAGCGGGTCTGAGACTCCATCATTTTTTTTTTCTTTTCTTTCTGTTTCTCTACAAACCTGGACCTAAAATACTCCAGAAGGACTTTTAGGTAGGCTTGGGTTCAAACAGGTTAAAATTTTGGTTTGTTTTATGTATTTAACCGAATCTGGCCCTCCAGACTGCCTACGTATCCCCAAAGAAAATGGGAATCAGGTCCGCGTAGTTCGCCCATTTTTGGGGTTTCAAGGATTTTTTGTTTTGTTCTTTCTTTCATATTTTCAAGGATTTGAAAGATTCGAAGGATTTGAAGAATTTGACCGAACCCGAATTAATCAGGTGGCCTACGTATCCTGTAAAAAGGAATCAGGTCAGAACGTAGTTCAAGCTTACTATCTTTTATGACGCAAGTCATAAAAGATGCCCCTGGGTTGTGTTTGTCAAGAAAAAGGGATTTTTTTTTTATAGGCCCAAAGGGTTTACAAACGGTATTTTGACCTTTGGGTTGTTAGCTTTTGACTCTGATCGATCAAGGATGGCCTCCTGGTGTATTTAAGCATAGTACTTCTTTAGTTGGTCCAGGTTTGTAGGTTCTGTTAATTTTTCTCCATTTTCATTGAGGAGTCTTACGGCTTTTCCAGGTAGGACTTCATCAACAATGTAAGGACCAGACCAGTTTGGCCTGAATTTTCCTCTGGGATCGAACACCGGTGCTCGATAAGATTTCAAGACGAGATCTCCTGGTTTCAGGTCTCGAACCTTGACTTTCTTATTGAATGCCCTTTCGATTCTTCTCTGATACCCTTGGATGTGGTATAAGGCTCTGAGCCTCTTTTCATCAATCATCTGCAATTCATCATGTCTGGCTTTGGCCCACTCAGACTCTGGCAGATTCGCTTCCATCATAACTCTTAAAGACGGGATTCTCACTTCAACAGGGAGGACTGCTTCCATTCCGTAAACTAGAGAGTACGGAGTTACACCTGTAGAGGATCTGATCGACGTCCTGTAAGCCCACAAAGCATACGGGAGTTTATTTGACCAATCTTTATAAGTTTCAGTCATTTTGCTAATAATAACCTTGATGTTCTTATTAGCTGCCTCTACAGCACCATTTGTCTGCGGTCTGTAAGGAGATGACTTATGATGCTTGATTTTAAATTCTTCGCACAGGTGCACCACCTCTTTCTTGAAGTGAGATCCATTGTCAGAAATCAACTCATGAGGTACTCCATATCTGCAAATGATGTTTGCACGGATGAACTTCGCAACTGTATTGGAAGTTATGGAAGCATATGAAGCAGCTTCTATCCACTTCGTGAAATAGTCAATGGCCACCAAGATGTACTCGTGCCCACTTGACGACTTAGGATAGACTTTGCCAATGATATCAATCCCCCATACTGAAAATGGCCATGGCGAGGTCATAGAATGCAGCTCTGACGGAGGCACATGAATAAGATTCGCATAGACTTGGCATTTATGACATTTCTTCACAAATGCGAAACAATCTGTTTCCATTGAGGGCCAATAGAAACCGAGTCTAAGGATCTTCCTTGATAGCATTTTACCATTCATGTGAGGACCACAAACACCTTCATGTGTTTGTTCTATGAGCTCCGCAGCCTGATCTTCATCAACGCACAGAAGCTGAATCCCATCAAAGGATCTTCTGTACAATTCTTCACCACAAATGATGAAGTTAGCGGCGAATCTCTGAAGAGTTTTTCTCTCTTTGCTGGAAGCTTCAGGGGGATGCCCCTTGCCTGAAATGAGATTTCGGATATCAGTATACCACGGTTTTCCATCTGGACATCGCGCTGATATTTCAATGGCATTTACATGCGCTGGAGCCCATTGCGACCTCACAGCTAAAGGCTGAACCTCCATTGTCTCAGAAATATCCAACATCGAGGCTAAGGTAGCCAAGGCGTCTGCAAAATGATTTTTGGTTCTCGACAGATGGGTAAATGTGATACTCTTGAATTTCTTGGCCAGAGATTCGAGATAGAAATTATACGGGATCAATTTCGATTCTCTTGTCTTCCAATTACCATTGGTTTGACAAATTATCAGAATTGAATCTCCAAATACATCAATCTCTTGGATTTTCAAAATTAAAGCTGCCTCAAGTCCTGCGATACAAGCTTCGTACTCTGCCATGTTATTTGTACATTCGAATTGCAACTTGATGGATATTGGGATGTATTCTTTCTTGGGAGATACAAGCACTGCTCCTATTCCTTGTCCTCGATTGTTAACGGCTCCATCAAAGTACATTGTCCATCTGGTACTTGGAATTTCTTCTTCAAGTTCCATGATCTCTTCATCAGGAAATTCAGCCTTCAGAAAAGCATTCTCCTCAACAGGAGCATCAGCTAGCTGCTCAGCAATAACCCGTTGTAGACACCCCATTTTGACCGGACCCAAGTTCGTGTCGCTGGTGCGAAACCTCGCCAAACCAGTGAGTTAGGGCCTCAAATTGCACCCTAAGCTAGGTTAGGGTCCCCCATAGGTCCCTGTAAAATTTCGTCGAAATCCGAGTTGGTTTGCCCTGCGAACGGACCGAGTCAGTGTCGTAGTATAAATGTAGAAGGGGGGCAAATTATCCGCACAGGGGGGTGTCCTTTTGTAAAATAGCCGAGGTTTTGCCTTTTGTCTAATAAGACAAAGCGGGAAGAGTGCAACTAGTAGTTCGCGCGCCTTATCCAAAAGTGGAGTGCCGATATCAAAAAAAAAAAAAATTTATATATATTCAAAAAAACCAAAAATTCGATTTTACTGTGGATTCTCGTCGAAACAGCTGAGCGAGAGAGAAAGAGAGATTTGGGGTTTTTGGTTTTCCGCCGATCGTCTTCTCCAACCTACCTCCGGCAAACCTCCGGTCGTGCTCCGATCCACCTCCACCTCCGGAAAACCCCACCGGAACCCAGCCGGGCATCCAAAACCCCATTTGCAGAGGATTTTTCTCGTGAAAATTAGAGAGAGAAAACAGATCTCGTTTTTCCCAAACCCATTTTTTCCGATCAAAGCTTTTCTTCCCCGATCTCTTTCTCTGATCATCGTCTTCTTCGATCATCCTCAACGGAAATCCGGTCAAGTTCCGAGCGCACAGAGGGATCTCATTTTTGAGAAGAAAAATTCCAGCGAATGAAAGAAAGAGGGAGATGAAGAGCTTCTTCTCCGGCCAGCTTTTGGCCGGAATCCGGTCATTTTCTACCAGAGAAAATTAATCCTAGTTGTTTTCTTTTACATTTTTCTTTTAGCTTTTTTCCTTTTACATCATTTTTACCTTATAAACCTTAGAAACTCTAATCTCTTCTCCCTTCTCATCTCTGATCACATTCCGGTGAGATTCCGGCAAGATCGCCAGTTATTCTTCCTTCTTCTCTGCTTCATTTCTTGTGATTCTTCTTCTATTGTTATAGATTTTCAGTTTTAAAGATTTAGATCTGCATAATTTCGGTTTTTCTTACTTCCAAACCCTACTTCCTTCTCTCGTCTCCTCCGATGAATTATTGATCGGATTCTGATCATTCTCTACCAGTGCAATCCTCTGGTTCAAGTATTATTACATCAAGAATTTTGTCAGATTCTAGTTAATTTTGGCCGTTGAGTATTCAAGCCCTAAACTCTACAGTTGTGTTCAAATGCCTATGATTTTCCTCATAGAAAGCCTTTGATTTGTATCATTGCTTATGGATTTGATCAGCTTCATTTGAACTTTACCTAAAAGATCTGAGATATTCTCCAAAACGAAGAATTAAGAAATTGTGCAGAGGTGAAAATTTTTCAGTGTTAGAAGTACAAGAAGAGATTTGAGATCTGATAAGAGGATAGAGGAGCAAATAGAGGAAAAATTCTATCAGAATCAGAAAGAGTCAGAGAGAAAGAAGAAGAAAAAGTGAAGTCCAGGCCATTAGAATTCTAAGGTAATCTTCATTTTTTTTTTTTTATGCTTAAGATCAGATTACATTTGATATTATTAAGTTGAATTGATGCTTGTGCTTTGTTTTATCTTTATGTCATAAGATTCTGTTGTGTTGCTTGATTTGGATCTGCTTGCAAATCATTTCCAATTTTTGTTAAAGGTTCATGTTCCAATTATTCAAGAGGATAATCTGGATTTACATGTTTAACATGTTGATATTACATGATCTGTGTGTTTGTGTTACTTTGATACTCGGATATGTAGAGTAGATCATAAGCTAATCATGATTGAATATTTGATTTGATGAAAAATTCGTTCTCCAACTTGTTCATCAGTTGGAATTTCTTATGATCAGTGTATCATCATTCATTGCTGCTGTGATTCCAGTAAAATATTCTCTATGATGCTGGATACCCCTTTTGAATGTCATAAAGAAAATAAGCTTATATTGTGCAGCAGGGAGGTGAAGGAAACAGACAGATTTATAGATTTTTAATTGCTTATTCCTACAGTACATTTTGGAATCTGATTTTCCAAAAGTCAGTCATTGATTTGGAAATCTAAAAATCTAGTCCGTATCTAATTCATAATGCAAAGGTTTCAAATATGAGAAGTCCATCAATGAATTTTTCTTTTTAACACAGTCATGTATTCACATTTTGTTATCTGCACTCACACTGTTTTAGACTATTCTTTCTTTCTTCACTTGGCTGAAAGTAAGAGAGCAAGCACTCCTTTTCTAATATTCTCCTGAGGCCTAATGTTGAAATTATCTACTTCAAAGCATTTTCATGATATGATTAGATTTACCTAATGTTGGAAATTTAATACTTCTCTTTCATATTAAGTTTTGAGTTAGGTTCTGAAGATGAATGGACTGTTCAGGTGAGACTATCTTGAAAGCTTGTCATACTTATTTCATTAGGCTACCCAGCGGCTGGTCTGGGCTAATTATTTTTATTTTAAATAAATTGTTTAATTGAAGGAGGAAATCAGATGACTACTCTATTCGATATTATCGACATGAGTACTGTCTGATTTCAAGGCGGTTTGTAGGAATGTTATATGTGTATTGAAATCAGATGATTACTTTGGCATCATCTGATTTCGCTGAGGCCCCGTATTGGGGTTTGTGGTTGGCATTGAAGTGTTTGATATTATTTTTACTTTATTAGGCTATCCAGCGGCTGGTCTGGACTAATTAATGTTGTTCATCATTCTATGATTGCTATTCTTACAGATTGTGCACTCTTTAGTTGTAAATCATACTTTGCTAATACTTGATTTGTTTTTATAATAATTGAATGGCAATTTGAGATTACCTGATAGCCTTTTTCTTCTCTATTTTGATTAGACTAACGCAGTCTTCTAGATTTCTTTTAGACTTCTTTAGATACTATAACTTGTACTAGGAGACATACTCTGTCTCGTTAGGCAATTCTCCTTTGGAGGCAAGCCTCATTTGTAGAATCCTCTCTGAGATTGCCTCGATTTTCTCTATGTTAATTAGAGACCAATTTGGTCAATTAGTTGTCTTAGCCTTGCTTCCCCCTTTGCAAGGGCAATGATAAGGTTGCTTAGAGCCCATCTTTGTGTGTTTGGGAGACCCGTCCGGTCTCATTCTCTCGTTAATCCTCTTTGTGTGCTTTTTGGTTTTGGAAGAGCACCCTACTCGGCTTGGCTTCATACCCCTATCCTATATGGGTATCTGGTTGCACATTTGTTGCACCCTGATGGCTAGGTAGCTGTCCGGCCCGGTTGGGTGTTTTACCTTTGCCAAATGTGCACAAGGTCTCCTTTTCCTTTTGCGTGTAAGTTTCTCCTTAGTCGATAGTCCATTCGCATAGGAGTCGGCTTTGATTAGAGAGTCTTTGACTCATTCATCCTTTTAGATGGTGTTATTAGAGTGCGCCGTTTGGTTTTGGAAAAGCACCCTACTCGGCTTGGCTTCATACCCCTATCCTATATGGGTATCTGGTTGCACATTTGTTGCACCCTGATGGCTAGGTAGCTGTCCGGCCCGGTTGGGTGTTTTACCTTTGCCAAATGTGCACAAGGTCTCCTTTTCCTTTTGCGTGTAAGCCTCTCCTTATTCGATAGTCCATTCGCATAGGAGTCGGCTTTGATTAGAGAGTCTTTGACTCATTCATCCTTTTAGATGGTGTTATTAGAGTGCGCCGTTTGGTTTTGGAAAAGCACCCTACTCGGCTTGGCTTCATACCCCTATCCTATATGGGTATCTGGTTGCACATTTGTTGCACCCTGATGGCTAGGTAGCTGTCCGGCCCGGTTGGGTGTTTTACCTTTGCCAAATGTGCACAAGGTCTCCTTTTCCTTTTGCTTGTAAGCCTCTCCTTATTCGATAGTCCATTCGCATAGGAGTCAGCCTTGATTAGAGAGTCTTTGACTCATTCGCCTTTTAGGTGATGTTATAGGGGAGTCTTTGACTCATTCGCCTTTTAGGTGATGTTTTAGGAGAGTCTTTGACTCATTTGCCTTTTCGGTGGTGTTGTAGGAGAGTCTTTGACTCATTTGTTTGTGTGATGTTGTTATCAGTGGAGTCTTTGACTTGTGTTGTTGTCAGTGGAGTCTTTGACTCATGTTTCCATCTCTTTTGAAGAGTCTTTGACTCTTGTATCCCTCATTTGCCATCTTTTGAAGAGTCTTTGACTCTAGTATCTCTCAGTTACTCTGTTTGAAGAGCCTTTGACTCTTGTATCTCTCAGTTGCTCCTTTTGAAGAGTCTTTGACTCTTATATCTCTCAGTTACTCTGTTTGAAGAGTCTTTGACTCTTGTATTTCTCAGTTACTCTGTTTGAAGAGTCTTTGACTTTTGTATCTTTCGGTTGCTCTTTTTGGAAGTCTTTAGCTCTTTTATCCTTCAGTTGCTTTTATTAGAGAGTCTTTGACTCATTTATTCGTCAGTTACTGCTATTAGAGAGTCTTTGACTCATTTGCTCTTATAATAGTATTATTAGAGCATAGTTTCCCCTGTTAATCCTAGGATTCGTCCCTAGGGTGTTGTTGTGTATATTCCCTCCGATCTTTGGCCAAAAGGGTGAGAACATCAGAAATTTTAAAATCCATAAACATTGAAATCATTAAAAATCTCAAAAACATTAGAAACTTAAAACATAAAAAATGGTTGATTTGTTGTAAGTGTTTGGAAGGTAGAGAGTTCGTTTCGAACTACGTTGGCTTGATCCTCTTCCACGAGGTACGTAGTGCAGCTTGGGATTTATATCCCAAGTCCAGCCAAACTTTTGTAGATAGCATTTTAAATCTTTTCGAATAAGCAGCTTTTAAAACCTTCATTTTCAAAAGATCTTCCTCTAGAGTTAGGAGTTTCTCCTAGGTAGAGAGTTTTAGAGTTAGGTTGTGTCTTTTGATAGGTTGTTTGTTTGTTTGCTTGTTTTGTGTTTGTTTTAGAGTTAGGGGTTTGTCCTAGAGTTATAGGAGCGCCTCCGTCCGGTCAGTTAGCGATTCACATCGCCGACTGATGACTAGAGTAGGATACGCTAGTCCACCTTTGGTTTTCCTTAGGAAATACAGCCTAGTTACACATAGGTTGTAGGAATCACCTGCATTAGCTTAGGGCTAACCTGCATTTAGTTAGGGCATATAGGGTGTCCTAAAATTCACAATTCACTGGAATTTAAATAATCGTACAATAAACTTTAATAACTAGTCTGGTCTTTTAGATCAAGTCTAGGATAGAGGTCTAGGTGTCTTAGGCATCCTAGCTTAGAATAGGTGCGAAGAACTACGTTGCCTTGATTCTCGTGGAGGCGGGGATACGTAGGCTTCTTTGGATGAATACCAGACCATCCGAGGACTCGGGCTAATAATTTAGAGTCTTAGGATTTATTATGTTGTTATTATATGTTTTGATGTGTTTTCTTACTTTCTCGTACTGATCCTATACCTTTTGCTGTGGCTTGCATGTGTTTGCACATCAGAACTTAGACACCCTTTAGGTTTGTCACTCATAACCTAGCTGTGCTTAGGTGGCACATTTTTCATTTTATTTTATGTGTTTATTATCTTTATCCTCAGGAAATGCATGCTTAGGTAGACGATTCTTGAGGATTGTTCCCATTTCAGATGATTTTTATCCAAACTTCTTTGGAGTTAATAATAAATGGCATAAGAGACCAAGTGCTTGCACTCGGACGAATCGGGGGTGCTCTCAGACCTTCCCCATTCGTAACCAGGCACGAACCCATATATATTTCTGGTTATCCATTGCACAGAGGATTTGATTTTAGGGTTCCATGGCATATCCATGGATGGCGACTCTGAGTTTATTTCAGGTATGTCTCGGTTTCGAACCTCGGTTCCGGATCGAGACATATCTCTTTCTTTTATATCGCCACTCGTGCTATGCTATGAGGGTGGCATCCGTTTCGAGAGTTCCTTGGCAGAGCTCTCCTTCACACGTGGATGATCCGGATGGTGTGGGGACCAGTTCCCTCGCACGCCTATCCCGGATCGGGGTCCACAGGCTGGCGACTCTGCTGGGGACTTCTTGAAACATTGCCTAACTCTATAAAAATGCCATTTTTATTAACTTTGGAGAAATTTGGATTAAAATCATTTTAAATGGGAACTTTTTCGCTTAGAATCCAGGGGCACCAGACAGGTGCGTAATTAAAACGAGGGATTCACACACTACACATCATGCATTATCATATTTGTTATTTCTTTCATTGTTTTTCCTTCTTGGCTCCACGGGATAGATTCAATGCGTACCCGACTGGGATGTCTTCACCCTGACGGTACTGTTGAATCTATTTCCAAGCTATGCGCTAGAGCTGCAGTCGTAGACATTGGGCGTACTTTTGTCTACAGCAGCCGATGAGCAATGAAGCATACTATGTATAACACGGGGCGTACTTGTGTTATACATGTTAAGTATGTTTCATACGCATAGTACCTTTTAGATTGAGTCCGGAGCCCTACTTTGTTTTTATATATTATGTATATACTTACTGGCCTAGTGAAATCCAACTAGGAAGTACCTGTGTTTATATACATCTGTATTACATTCATATAGGGTCGAACGTGTGTTGGTTACACATGTGGAGCCTAGAGTTAGGAGCTTTGCCCCATTTGTAGACTAGGGTAGCTCATTTTTACATGGCTACAATGCGGTCCTAGTACACTCATTAGTCAATCTTGAGTCGAGATTTTCTTGACTCCGCTAGATTAGAATTAGGGCTGGTGCCCCTGGTTAGGATTTGTGTGTATGTGTATATACCTATATATATTGATTATATATATTAGGGTTCTCCTCTTAGTCAGAGATTCCTTATTCCTTTTAGTTGGTTATATCTTTTCCTTATTCAGATCTAGATCTAGTTAGTGGCCTTTTGCTTGCCATTACCTTGGCCAGGTTTAGTCCTTGATCTGTAGATTATAGGGTTTGACCCGTTGTTGTATATTCTCACTTTTGGTTAGTCCATTAGTTGATCACCTTTCTCTGGTAATCCTTATTCATATACCTTTGATTGAGTGTAGACACCCCATTTTGACCGTGCCCTAAACCCTTCCAGTTTTGCAAAAATCCCCATCAAATCAATGAGTTAGGGTCCCAAACTTAACCCTAGGCTAGCTTTGGGTCCCAGCTAGGTCCCCGCAAAATTTCGTCGAAATCCGATCGCGTTTGCCTAGCAAACGAGCTAAGACGGTGCTGTAGTGTAAATGCGCAGAAGGGGGGTGATTTATCCTGGGTGGGGCCGAACCTGGACCGAATGGGACAAAGGTTACGGGCGCGCCTTATCATTTTTGTGCGCCCATCAAATGGGGGTGCGGGGATATCAACAGGTTATTTTAACCTATATAAAAAAAAATCAAAAACGAAAGGGGGAGAGCTCATTGGTAAAAGACAAAAAAAGATAGAGAGAGAGAGCTTCTCCTCCGGCAACGGTGCCGGAGCTCCGATCGGATCGGCCACCACCTCATCTTTGCCTCCATCCTATTTCTGCAACCCAACTCCTCCGACCACATCCCACCGGAGCCGCCCATATTTTCCCTCATCACCACCTCCGATCGAGCTTTCACCCAATCACAACCACCAACAGCCACCACCTCCATTGATTCCGGCAAGCTTGCCGGAATCCGATCACCACCGTCGAACCATCTCCACCTTCTCCTTCATTTTCCCCTTTTCTCCTCTGCAAAACCCAAACCACCACTATTCGGCCATTTCCAGCCCTACCACCATCTCCTCCACCCCACTTCCAACTTCTTCTTCTTCATTTTATTTTATTTTTTTTTTATTTTTTTTTTAAAAAAAGAAAAAAAAAGAAAGAAGGAGAGATCTGCAGAGAGAAAAGAGAGAGAGAGAGAAGGATCTTCTTCTCCGACAGAAATTTCGTCTGAGTCCGATCATCACCACCTCCGACCGGCTGTGCCGGAATCCGGCCCCAACTCCGGCCACCCTTACGCTCAGGTATTTTCATTTTTTATGTTTATTTATTTATTTATTTTTAATTTTTTTTGTCGTTTCATCATTGCATGTTTGACTGTTCGTTGATTATTAATATTAAATTATCGAGAATAGTAACAGCTGTTTGAATAGTAATAGGATTAAATTTTTATTTTCGTGAATAGTAAAGGTTGCGTGAACAGTACCAGGTCGATTAATATTATTAAATCATTATTTTCGTCGATTAATATTATTAAATTATTAATTTTGTCGGTGATTAATTATTGTTTTTTGACCGTAATGATTATTTTATTTAAATTATTATTTTTGTCGGTTATTAATATTATTAAATTATTAATTTTTTTGACCGCGATGATTACTATTAATTAAGTATTATTATTTTTCTTTCGGTGGAATATTTAATTGTTATTTCGTTTCCAATTACCGATGTGGGACCCGTTTGTGTGGGGCCCGCTGATGTGGGACCCGCTGTGTGGAGCCCGCCGATGTGGGGCCCGCTGATGTGGGGCCCGCTGATGTGGGGCCCGCCGATGTGGGACCCGTTTGTGTGGGGCCCGCCGATGTATGAATAGTACTTGGTAGGTCCTACTGTGAATAGTACTTTTGAATAGTACTTTTGAATAGTACTTTTGAATAGTACTTTTGAATAGTACTTTTGAATAGTACTTTTGAATAGTACTTTTGAATAGTAGCTTTGAATAGTAGCTTTGAATAGTAGCTTTGAATAGTAGCTTTGAATAGTAGTTGTGAATAGTAGTCGTGAATAGTTTTTGTGAATAGTAATTATAACAGTCTTCAGCACAGGAGTCAGTCCTTCAGTCAGTCCAGGAGTTTTTCCTATCATCATAGGGGTTAAGATTCTGTCCATCCTCTCATCAAGTCGTGATCTTTACCCGCTCCTGCAAGGTATAGGATGCTGTCCAACCCTTGCCGAGTTATTTTCCTGTTCGTTCCCCCGCAAAGCATAGGATGCTATCCAACCTTTGCGGGATTCCAGAAGTCTCCCTACCCGTATGATGATAGGATTTTATTCTCTGGTGTCAAAAAACAATAAAAACATTTCAAAAATACTTGAAAACAACAAAAACATTCCAAAAAACACTTGAAAATTCAAAAACATCTCAAAAACAATTCAAAATCCAAAAACATAATCAAAATCAAAAATCTCAAAAAATCTTGAGTCATGTGCAGAGTAGTTAGGAATTCGGTCCGAACTACGGATGGCTTGATCCCTAGCTGAGGGGTACGTAGGCAGCTCAGGCGTGCTGCTGGCACCCTGAGTTCAGTCACCATTTTTACACCCTTTCACCATTTTCAGTCACCATTTTTAAATATTTCCACAATTTCCAAAAATTTCCAATATCCAAAAATATCTTTCAAGCTTTTCCCAAAAATACAAAAAACAAAAAAAATGGGCAAGGATGGTGATTGCCAGGTCACTCGGAGCCCTCTTTTCATTCCATTTTCGGTTTTCATCGTGATTTTCCGGGTTTCCATCGGTTTTCTGACGTTTTATCGGGTTTTGGGACGGGCGATGACGTAGCGCGGCCCCTTTACAGGGATTGTCCTCGCTGAGCCCAACCATAGGTCATGACGATCGCGAGACTTATCCGATCTTCAGCAGATTAGGATCGCTGGGCTTGATTCCTTTGAATCGCCCTCTGAGCCTATCGTATGTCTCATTTTCTTTTACCTGGCATTTTGGGTTTGCGCATACCGTCTATTTTTCGATCCCTTCTTTCCTTGCATCTTTTAGTTTATCGTGTGTTTGTATTTGGTTCCTTGTGTGTTTATTTTCAGCTTGCTTATTCTTTGTGCGCTATTTACTGCTTTTTTTGCTTACCATATCTGATATTGCTTGTTTAGTTGTAGTTGTGCATGCGGATGTTACTGCTTTCCTAGATGTGATGGGTTAGGAGTAGATGCGGTGAGTTAGGATTTGGACGTCTATTTTCTTTTGCTCATCCCCGGGTCATGCATGCTTAGATAGACGTTTTCTCGGGGATGCTCGTTCCCATTTCACATGATTTTCGCCCAAAATTCTTCAAAGTTAATAATAAATGGCATAAGAGACCAGGTGCTCGCACTTGGGCGAATTGGGGGCGCCTAACCCCTTCCCCATTCGTCATCAGGCACGAACCCTTCGTATCTCTGGTTATCTGTTGCGACAGAGCACAGCATGGGATCCAGGGCCCACTTCCTTGGATGGCGACTCTTTCTTTGCTTAGGGTGCGTCTCGAATCCGGGCTAGTCCCCGAATCGAGAGGTATCTCACTTTACATCGCCGCTCATGCTGTGAGGGGCACTCTTTCGAGAGTTCCTTGGTGGGGCTCTCCTTCACGTGGACGATCTAGAGACTCGCGCGGGGGCCCGTCCCCTCACGCCCGTCCCGGATCTGGTTCCACATTGAGTTATAGGGATCCCTTGTCTAGCGTCGTTATGCTGCCGAATTTTTCGCAGAATATTTTGAGCATAACCGCTATTTCTTAGAGTTAGGAAAACCGTGAGTTTGCCTTTTCTTGACTTCCTTGTCTAGCGTCGTTATGCTGCCGAATTTTTCGCAGAATATTTTGAGCATAACCGCTATTTCTTAGAGTTAGGAAAACCGTGAGTTTGCCTTTTCTTGACTTCCTTGTCTAGCGTCGTTATGCTGCCGAATTTTTCGCAGAATATTTTGAGCATAACCGCTATTTCTTAGAGTTAGGAAAATTGTGAGTTTGCCTTTTCTTGACTTCCCTGTCTAGCGTCGTTATGCTGCCGAATTTTTCGCAGAATATTTTGAGCATAACCGCTATTTCTTAAAGTTAGGAAAACCGTGAGTTTGCCTTCTCTTGACTTTCTTGTTTAGCCGTTATGCTGTCGATTTTTTCGCAGAACATTTCGAGCATGACTGCTACTCTTTAGAGTCAGTTTACTTAGTTTGGACCTTGACCTCCTCGTATAGCCGTTATGCTGCTGGATTTTATCCAAAAACATGTTAAGCATGATTGCTATCCTTTGGAGTCGGTCTACCTTATCTGGATTCCCATGTATACATCATTCAGTAGGATTAGATCCTTATTTGTCAACCTGTTATGTCTTAGATCTGGTTGATGGCTTGTCCGTTGTCCCTATGACCATGATATATCATTCTGATCCTTTTGATCGCATAGTTGATGATATTCATCGCCAGATTTAGATCCGGTTTGCGACCTACTTTTGTCATTTTATGGCCGTGGTCTATTGTCTGATCTCTTGATGATCTCTCATCTTTGATGAAAAATTCCATGTCCCAGATTGTATCCTTCCCGTATATTTGATTGTCAAATTCATTCTTATTGTTTACTTAAAGGTTATCTTCTCTCCCTTATAATCTTGTTCTATCTGAGTATCAGGTCTGATCATGGCGAATAATCTGTTAGACAAGTGGATAGCCGAGACCATTAAATCTTTTCCGCTGAGGCGTGAAGAATGGAGTGTGGCTGAGCGTTTCATCAGTTCATTTGCTCATCTGAATAGTCGCGGTATAAATTGGAAGTTTCTTCAAGCAGCTGCTAGATGTTGGGATCCTGCTTTCCATGTCTTCCGATTCGGGTCCTTTCAACTCTGTCCTATATTTGAGGACTGGTGTGCCTTGTTAGAGCTTCCTCCCGAGGGACTCTGGATCCGACCTTCAAGCACAGACTCCCCTCATGATCTTTTTTGCAAACTTTTTGAAAATAAGATCGTGAAAACTTTGCCATGCTTAACTGAGAAAAATGTGCAATTTCAAGCCCTCATCGAACTGTTTTCTAAAAACGTCGATCCTACTGACTCCCGTTTTCAGCAGTGTCGACGTAACGCCTTAGTATTTGCTGTCTTTGCACGTCATGTCCTTCGCAGAGACTCTAGTGCCGCTCCTTTCACTTTGTTGACAATAATAGATCAGATAAATGAGGGGAGAAATCCTGTCCCTACTATGCTGGCTGAAACCTTTTATGGGTTAGATTTTATCGCTAGTAGAAAGGTGCAGGATAACTTTTTTGGATGTGCCAAACTGTTATACGTGTGGTTATGTGAAAAACTCACTATCCTTCAACCATCAAACCGCATTGAATACACCCTTAAGAGTTTCCATTCCTGGAAGGTAAAGATTAAGCAACCTCAGCTTAATGAATGGCACCATTGGTTACAGACCATAGGAGAAAATCAAATTCGTTGGGTGAGTCAATCATGTCCACAAATTATTACCAGTACTTGCCCGTACTCATTTGTCCATCTTATGGGTTTAGAAAAATCATCTTTCTATGCACCTTTGTGTTTTCCTTCCCAGATTATTGGAATTTTGTGTCCTCCTAAGGTCATTACACTACCTTGTTGTGAAGACCTTACTCCTGACCTCATTGCATCCATAGTAGCTGCTTGGAGAAACAAAATCGCGGAGAGGAGATCCGCTTTCATGTTTAAGCTCCGAAAGGGAGGAGTATTTGGAGAGCCTGCATTCCGAAGAGCTCGAATTGGTGAACCATAAGGATCTTTGGATCGAGATTGTCATTTCTTTTATTGTTTTCATTTGTTTTACTTGAATATAATCAGAGTCAAAAATTGTAAATCTGATTTCATTATAGATGAAAATTTAAAGAAAGAATTTTACTTGATACATGTTATAGACAGCTGGCAATTCAGGGTTTCATCATTTTTTTTCATGTAACCAATCGCTGGTGTTGTAACCTGTCAATATAATCAATACAAAGGATGTTTGTTTTTCTTTTCTCTCTATTGGTGCAAACTATCTTATTTCATTTGTCAATCATTTAATCTAGTTTGTTAACTTCCAATCAGGATTCTGAAAGATAGCAACCATCGCTCCCAAAAAGGACTCCCAAGCTAAACCTGCCTGGTCTAGACCTACTTCAGTGTCTAGACTTGTTCGTCACTTTGATTCTCCTGTGTCATCCGCAGTACATTTACCTCCTTCACCAGAGTCTTCCGGTTCCTTTGAAGTGAACCAGATGACTGACTCGACTGACCTTCTGCTCAGTATGCAAGAGATGATGAAGAATCTCACCCGAGACATGGCTGGGATGAAAGAGGAGATGGCATGTATGAAGACCCAGATAAGTGATAAGACTTCCACCTCTAGACCGGTACTTCAGAATACTCGCGCTGCATCTCCGGAAGCGCGTAGGCCTGATATCTCGCCCTTTGAGGCTGATATAGATGACGCCCAATATGCTGCAGAGTATTGCGCTCCGGGGGTTGATAGAGAAAAAGAAAAATTTGAAAAATTTGAAAAAGAGATGTCTGAGAAATTCAGTAAGATGGCTCATGACATGGAGCAAATGAAGGTGCAGGGGCCAAAGAAATTTGATGTCTCCGAATTAATACTGTCTTCAACAGTATCTCTGCCGCCCAACTTCAAAGCTCCTGATTATGATAAATATGACGGAACCGGGTGTCCGCGTAACCACATGAGGTGGTTTATCATTTTGTCCCAGCAATACGGTCTGAGCCGTGAGCAGATGGCGCAGTTGTTTCCGATCTCTTTAACTGGGATTGCGAAGAAATGGTTCCTAAGGCTGAAACCGGAAGAGGTGAGAACCCTGGAGGACATTTCTGAGAAATTGATAGAGCAGTTCTCGATGGAGGAAGGTATTGAGGTCACGAAGAGAGACCTGAAACAGTTGAAGCAAGGTCCTCAAGAGACCTTTACTTTCTTTATCAGGCGCTGGAGACGCAAATCTGCCCAGCTAAGCCAGAGAATGACCGAATCAGAGCAGATAAAGCTGGTTCTGAAAAGTTTGTCTCCCCAATACTTTCATTTTCTCGCTCCTCAGCATTACCCGAGTTTTGATCACTTAATCAAGACGGGTACTCAGACGGAAGATGCCATAGCAAAGGGTCTGAGAGCAAAAGTTTCTACAGAGATCCGAGAAGGGAAAAGACCTATGGTCCCGCCCAAAGAAGTTCATGCTGTCAGTTACACCAGGCCTGTGGCCAGAGTTGCTGCAGAAGCTGCCAGAGCGCCAAGGAGAGGTACCTTTGACAGAAAATTTGATCCTCTTCCATATCCTATAATAATGATATTCAAGAGGCTCATGAAAGATAGAAAAATCCGGCTCCCAGACATCAAACCTCCACCCAATCCTTTGCCCGCATTCTGGAAGATGGACCAATATTGTGAATATCATAGAGGTCCAGGGCATTTGACTGAGAATTGTTTGGCCTTGAAACATGCCATTCAAAATATGATTGATAAAAATGAATTGGCAGTGGAGAGACCAAACGTCACTCAAAACCCACTTCCCAACCATCATGCCATGCCTCCTTCTACTACCAATGCCATCTTTACTGATGAGCCTTCGCTTGATCCTTCAACTCTCATTTGTACCATTACCCCAGAAAAAACCTATGTCTTGACGTTTGATGATGGGGAGCTGGAAGCAGTGGAAAGGAGGGAACCATATGTAATTTCATTTGACAACGATGAATTGGCTGAATCGTCTTCGTCTCAGTCTAGTGTATTTCAGACTGATAATGCAGGAAGAGTAAAGAAAACTCCTTATGTCTTAAGGGCTGAGGACTTTGAAGAAGATGAGTTATTGTTGTTAGATAACCATTGTGACGAGATGCGTCACATGACCCGTGGTGGGCGTATATTCAAGCCTCAAGAATTATGTGTTGAAAATCCTGCAGAATATGCGCGAAACGCTGAGAACCAGAATAAGGCCAGTAAGGTCAGCGCCGATGAAGAAGAAGAGAGCTTGTTGAAACAGCTGAAAAAGACTCAGGCCAATATTTCCGTATGGGGTTTACTCATGGCCTCGTCCAAGCACAGAAAATTAGTCCTTCAAGAGCTTAATTCAGCACAGATTTCAGTTGACACTACTCCTGATGAATTGGTGAGCTTGGTTGCCATGACAAGGGTATCTAAGACCTTGTCTTTTACTGATGATGATTTGCCTTCTGAGGGCCGAGACCACACCAAATCTTTGAAAATCACAGTTGTCTGTAACAAGAAGAGAGTACCAGAGGTGTTGGTTGACAATGGCTCTGCTCTGAATGTCTGCCCGCTGAGTACAGCTACAACTCTTGGGTTTGGTCCCGCAGACTTCATCCCATCTGAACAGGGTATTCTGGCGTACGATGGTACTCGCCGAGATGTTATCGGAACCCTGGTAACTGAAATTCAAATCGGAGGAGAAGACTTCGAAATAGAATTCCAAGTTTTGGACATCAAAGCCTCATTTTTGCTATTACTTGGGCGCCCTTGGTTGCACAAGTTCGGGGTTGTTCCATCCTCTCTTCACCAAAAACTGAAATTTCTTCGTAAAAACGGAGTGGTGACTGTAAAGGGAGACCCAGACCTTGAAGTAGGGTTGATTACTCAGGACCTGACAATGGAGAAGTCTGAGGATGTTAGTTTAACTGGATTTTCACTAGAGGTGGCTACCATCACCTTTAAAGAAGCTATGAATGAGGAAATTTGTTTCCTGACCAGTACAAACTCGAATGTCGTTCGAATGGTTCGTCGACAGGGATACATGCCAGGTGCAGGGCTGGGGAAATACCATCAGGGTTTGACCGAATTTCCTGAGTTCGAATCCTTCAACGGTCTATTTGGGCTGGGATACAAGCCCTCAAAGAAAGAGATTAAAGAGATGAAGCAGCTGATGCGGAAATGGGCTGAATGTCGCCGAAAAGGGTTAGAATTACCAATGGTGCCAATTAATTTGACAATGAATGGCCGGTTTAGACAAGAGGGTGCTGATGTCCCTTTCTGTGGTTTTGCCGAAACTTGGTTGGATGAGAATTCAGGACAGAGGTTGCCAGGTTTTGAAATTTTCTTCGATTTGCAGTTAGAGGACAAGCAGATCGGTGTGCAGACAGAAGCTGAGTCAGAAGCTGATTGGGCAGAGCATATAGAGCCGAGCCTGCTGAATTCAATGTTCCTTGAAGATTCGCAGATTATTGCTGTGATTGATCAGAGGGCTGTGATTCTGAATCCTACTCACTTAATCACCCCGGCAGAGGAACCATTGACTAACTGGACCTTTCAGGTCATACCTCAGGTTACTTACCTAAACAGTCGTGTCCCTTCAAAAAAGTCTGTTGTCCGTAAGTCCATGTCAGTCTTTGAGTCTGATTCAGAGTCTGTTTATTCTAACAATTCTTTTGATGCAGGTACTATAAAGGTCGAGTCTTCCGAGGTCGATGGTGATTCCTCCTCTTCCAATGGAATTGAGTCAGATGCTGAATCAGATATTCTTTCAGTACATAGTTCAGAGTCAATTGACACAAATGTCAATCTATACGTTGAGTCTGTAAATTTGTTTCAAGAATCTATTGTAAAGCCCGATGTGGGTAATTCATCATTTGATGTACTTGATTCAACATTCAATGAAATAAAGGAGTTTTCTGAGTATATTTCTGTCCCCACTTTTATTTCTACTGTTTCTGCTTCAGAATCTGATAAACTTAATAACAACAATCAAGACTCCCCCTCTGATGAGGATGCCGACGACACTCCCCCTGAAATCAAATACATGATTCAACAGGATGAGAGTCGCCGAGCAAAACCACTCGAAGAGGAAATTGAAACTGTGAATATAGGTGATGAAACCTTGATTCGGGAGATTCGAATTGGCAAAATTTTATCTCCTGAAGAACGTGAGGAATTAATCACCTTGCTCAAAGAGTTCAAGGAAGTTTTTGCTTGGTCATATGATGACATGCCAGGATTAAGTGAAGAAATTGTTCAGCATCGCTTACCCTTAATCCCTGGTATTAAGCCAAAAAAGCAAAAACTCCGAAAACTCAAAACTGAATGGGAGTTGAAGGTTTATGAAGAAGTAAAGAAACTGTTAGAAGTAAAATTCATTCAAGTGGTTGAATACCCAGAATGGCTTGCAAACATCGTACCGGTGCCCAAAAAGGACGGAAAAGTTCGAATGTGTGTCGATTTTCGAGACTTGAACAAGGCAAGTCCTAAAGATGACTTCCCTCTTCCAAACATTGATCTCCTAGTTGATAATACAGCTGGTCATGCTCTTCTATCATTTATGGATGGATTCTCAGGCTACAATCAGATTAAGATGGCGCCCGAGGACATGATGAAGACAGCGTTCATTACTCAGTGGGGTACCTATTGCTACAGGGTGATGCCGTTTGGTCTGAAAAATGCTGGTGCTACATATCAGAGGGCTGCTACAACTCTTTTACATGATATGATCCATAAAGAGGTCGAGGTATATGTCGATGACATGATTGTAAAAGGCAAGACTCGACCTGAGCACACTGTTGCCCTGAGAAAGTTCTTTGAGCGAATCAGGAAGTATCAGCTTCGCCTAAATCCGAATAAGTGCGTCTTTGGTGTTACATCAGGAAAGCTCTTAGGGTTTATGGTCAGTGAAAGAGGGATCGAAGTAGACCCGCAAAAGATTAAGGCAATTCAAGAAATGCAGCCGCCAAAGACAGAGAGGCAGATCCGAGGTTTCCTTGGCAAAGTTCAATATCTGAGAAGGTTCATATCACATCTGACGATGACGTGTGAACCCATTTTCAAGCTTTTGAAGAAGAATTCGTCGAAGAAATGGAATGAAGAGTGTCAGGAGGCTTTTGAAAAGGTTAAGCAGTGTCTAACCTTGCCACCTGTTCTATCACCTGTCATTCCGGGTCAGCCGTTATTGTTGTACTTGTCTATCACAGATACAGCCATGGGTTGCATGCTTGCTCAGCAAGATTCAGAGTCTAAAAGGGAGAAGCCCATTTACTATATCAGTAAGAAGATGCTGGAGTACGAGTTAAAGTACACGGTGTTGGAAAAGACATGTCTAGCATTAGTCTGGGCTACCCAGAGGCTTAGACATTATTTGCTTTCGAGCAAGATCTTTTTGCTTTCGCGGATGGATCCGTTAAAATATTTGTTTGAGAAGCCCGCCCTTACAGGAAGAACCGCAAGATGGTTGTTGTTATTGTCTGAGTTTGACATCACTTATGTCACTCAGAAATCAATTAAAGGGCGTGTCGTTGCTGAACAGTTGGCCGATGCACCCGTTGAAGAGAATGCTTTTCTGAAGGCAGAATTTCCGGACGAAGAGATTATGGATATTGAAGAAGAAGCTTCGGGTACTAAGTGGCTTATGTACTTTGATGGAGCTGTAAACAGTCGAGGACAAGGAGTAGGAGCTGTGCTTATATCCCCTCGAAAGGAGTATATTCCTGTTTCTATCAAGCTGCAATTTGAGTGCACGAATAATATGGCTGAGTATGAAGCTTGCATCGCCGGGTTAGAGGCAGCCTTAGCTTTGGAGATTCAAGATATTGATGTGTTTGGGGATTCTATCTTGATCATTTGCCAGATTAATGGACAATGGAAAACTCGAGAAGATAAATTGATCCCTTATAACACTTATTTGGAATCTTTGGTCAGAAAGTTCAGGAACATTACGTTCACTCACTTATCAAGAACCAGAAATCATTTTGCTGACGCTTTGGCTACTTTGGCCTCGATGTTAGACATTTCTATATCAATGGAGGTTCAGCCGCTAGTTGTCAAACTTCAGTGGGCCCCTTCGCATGTGAATGCAATAGAGATTTTAGCCAGGTGTCCAGATGGGAAGCCATGGTATATAGATATCAAGAATTTTATTGCTGGTAAAGGGCATTCTCCAGAAGCTTCAAGCAAAGAGAGGAAGACTCTTCAGAAGTTGGCTGCCAACTTCGTTATTTGTGGTGAAGAGCTGTACAGAAGGTCATTTGATGGCATACAGCTTCTCTGTGTTGATGAAGACAAAGCCGCGGAGCTTATTGAGCAGACCCATGAGGGAGTTTGTGGACCTCATATGAATGGTAAGATGTTGTCTAGAAAGATTTTGAGGCTTGGATTCTATTGGCCCACAATGGAAGCAGATTGCTTCGCATTTGTGAAGAAATGCCATAAGTGTCAAGTCTATGCAAATCTTATTCATGTTCCTCCTTCGGAGTTGCACTCTATGACTTCTCCATGGCCGTTTTCAGTCTGGGGAATTGATATAATTGGGAAGGTTTATCCGAAATCTTCGAGCGGGCATGAGTATATTCTGGTCGCCATTGATTATTTTACGAAATGGATTGAAGCCGCTTCATACGCTTCCATAACGTCAAACACAGTTGCGAAGTTCATCCGTGCCAACATTATTTGCAGATATGGAGTGCCTCACGAGCTGATTTCAGATAATGGGTCGCATTTCAAGAAAGAGGTGTTACACCTGTGTGAAGAATTTAAAATAAGACATCACAAGTCATCTCCTTACAGACCTCAAACAAACGGAGCTGTAGAGGCAGCAAATAAGAATGTTAAAGTCATTATTAGCAAGATGACTGAGACTTATAAGGACTGGTCGAATAAGCTTCCATATGCCTTATGGGCTTATCGGACATCGATCAGATCTTCAACAGGTGTAACTCCATATTCTTTGGTGTACGGAATGGAAGCAGTCCTCCCCGTTGAGGTAAGGATTCCCTCTTTGAGAGTGATGATGGAAGCTGACTTGCCAGAGTCTGATTGGGCTAGAGCCAGGCATGATGAGCTGCATATGATAGACGAGAAGAGGTTAGGAGCCTTGTACCATATTCAGGGATATCAGAGGCGAATCGAGAGAGCTTTTAATAAGAAAGTTCGTGTTCGAGATTTGAAGCCCGGAGATCTAGTTTTGAAGTCCTACAGGGCACCGGTATTTGATCCTCGAGGTAAATTCAGGCCAAACTGGTCTGGTCCTTACATCGTTGATGAAGTCTTGCCTGGAAAAGCCGTAAGACTCCTCAATGAAAATGGAGAAAAATTAAATGAACCTACAAACTTGGATCAGTTAAAAAAGTATTATGCTTAAGTACACCAAGAGGCCGTCTTTGATCGACCTGAGCTTTAAGTCAACAGCCTAAATGTTTTAAACCATTTTGCAAACCCTTTGGGCCTATAAAACAATTTGTTTCTTTGATGAACCCAAACTAGGGGCATTTTTTTTATATATAAAAAAAAAAAGAAAAGAAAAGAAAGTGGTTTGAACTACGTTATGACCTGATCCCTTTTTAAGGGTACGTAGGTAGCCTGATTAATTCGGGTTCGGTCACGTCTTTCGCAAAGCCAAATAGGGCGAACTACGCGGATCTGATTCCCATTTCTTCAGGGATACGTAGGAAGTCTGGAGGGTCCAGATTCGGTCCAGTAACATGCAAATACATTAGGGTTTAGCCTTTTTGAACCTAAGCCTACCTGAAAGTCCTTCTGGTGTATTTAGGCCCAGGTTTGTAGAGAAACAGAAAAAAAAAAAATGATGGAGTCTTAGACCCGCTAAGCTGAAAACCCGAAAGGGCAGTTTAGGCAAAAATCAGGGCATTGGGCCTGCTGGATGGAAAATCTGCAAGGGCAGACAGTCCAGGCAAAAATTAAGGCACGCGGTCCGCTAAATCGAAAACCCAAAAGGGCGATTTGGTCATGGCAAGACTTCACGAAGGATAGAGCTTTCTGAAAGCCGCTTGAACTTCTATTTTTCTCTTTGATTCTTCTTTAATGTCTGAGTAAGTGCCATCAGAGCTTCTTTTGCTACTCTTTGAGTCAGGAAATTGAAACTAAACAATCTGAAGGGATAATAACCATGATGGAGATCTTGAAAAGAGTTTGAAACATCTTAAAACATGGTATTTAAAAGACTCTAAGAGTGGTAGACCTTTAACCATTTTAAAATGTTTATCAGTTTAAGAAGCAGATTCAGTCCCTTTTGGAGTCTTGTTTAAAAAACTCGCCTAAATCTTTGGTCATTGTCTATCAAAGTCAGTCTGTTGTCAAGTCAAAGTCACTTTCCAGAGTCCTGTTTAGTCAGTATTCCTCCCAAAGCCGGGGTGATAAAGACTCAGAGGCTCAGAAAGGCAGAGAATTTGTGGTTCCTGTGGATAATGTAAAGCAGAGCAGTGTTCAGATGTCGGCAAGCTTTCAGCTCAGTTCCGGTATCAGCAGATGGCAGAGATGAGGAAAATTTGAATAGAACAAGTTTCTTGTACCGGTGGAAGGCCTTGTAAACCCAAGTGTTTATCAGAAAATTTGTTGTAATCTCAAATATTCAGTAATAAAAGCCTTTGGCCCATTCCCTTTTTGTTGCTCTCTAATGAATTTTGTCATGGAAGTAATCATACTAGGGGCATCTTTTATGACTTATGTCATAAAAGATATCGAGTAATCATTGATGCTTGAGATAAATATCTTTATAAAATAGAGACTAGAGAAGTTCGAACACTCTTTGTATTGAGCTTTTTAGTCAGGTTATTCTCCTTTGGAGTTAAAATTCCTGGAAAAATCTTTGTCTCAGAGGAGTTTAGAATTTACTCCAGCGATTTTTAAACTTCAATAGGATGCTTTGCGTCTTTGAAAAAGGTTTGACCTCCAAAAATTGTGTCAAGTTACTTGAGTCCGGTCTTTGATAAAAATCATGCATCTTAGTTACTCTTTGCGAAGAGATGACTGGTTTATCAATGAAATCATTAAGAGTTGATCTTTTCTTTCAGTCATTGTGAGTTTCTCAACTTCCTGCTGTCTTGAAGTTTTTCTTAATAAAGATAGAAATTACCAGAATATGTGTTACACGATCTGGTCTTTTCTTCAAGTGTTTTGAAGAGTGTTTTAATAGAATAAGAAATTATCGGATTTGGTGTTGCACTATCTGATTGTTCCTTCAATTTTTTATTTTTTATTTTAAATTTTTTTTTTTTTACAAAGAAAAAAAAAATTTACCGAACTTGTGTTACACGGTTTGGTCATTTTTGAGAGGTTTTAGATAATGGAGGTTACTGAACCTGTGTTACACGGTTTGGTCTTTTTGAAAGAGATTTTTAACAGAAATGGAAATTATCGAACTTGCGTTACGCGGTTTGGTCTTTTTGAAAGATTTTAACAGAGTTTGAAATCACTGAACCTGTGTTACACGGTTTGGTCGTTTTGAAAGAATTTAATAGAATTGGAAATTACCGAACCTGTGTTACACGGTTTGGTCTTTTTGAAAATTTTTAATAAGAAAATATTTCCGATCCTGTGTTACACGGATTGGTCTTTTCTTCCTTCTTCTGGGTATTTAGTACCCTGATGATTAGTATTGCAATGTCACGTAGTGACTTGTCTGATCATCGTTCCGCAATGTGCAGCTTCCTAACGTGTTAGGAGTCATGTATATCTGCGAAGAGGTTTGTATGGGACTGTTTAGCAGGACATACGAATTTGGATTTATGTGGAACTGTTTAGCAGAACCGCATGATCCGGAGTGATTCGCTACCTTGAAAGAGAGGAGTCAGAGTTACTTGGATAGTTAAACAGATTTATTTTCAACAATGGTCTGTATATCTATCGCTAGGCTTGAGACTTAGTTTCGCCTCGGTATTAGATGTTTGAGTTTAGCTCAAATATTCGAATACCCTAATGATTGGTCAAGTCTTAGACTGATCCGCATGATATAAAAAAAAAAAAAAAAAAAAACTCTTTGAGTGTTTAGTTTTGAATTTGTTTTGGACGAATTTCAATACATTGGTCTTTGGCCTATTTTTACAGGTTTCTAAAAAGGAAAAACTCTTTGAGTGTTTGGATTTATGCTTGTCTTAGACGAGTTGCATTATGGTTTCTAAAAAATGAAAACTCTTTGAGTGATTGAAATGATTTGTTTGTTTGTTTGGTTGGTGCTCTTTGAGCAACTGTTATGTTTACTTTGGCTTAGCCTGATAAAAAAAAAAAATGTGTTTGTGTTTTGCAATCGTTCGTTCGTTTTTTTTTGTTAACTAGTTTAGATAGTTGAGTCATGAGTATTAGGGAGAGACTATCTCTTTGAGATGTCTTAGTTGCCGAGTTAAGAGTCGGTGAGAGGCTATCTCCCTATTGTTGGTAGAGTTTTACCTTTGTGAATATCGTTTTAAAAACCTGAAAATCCAAAAATTTGCTTTACTTTCGGGTCAGTCAAAATGTGTCGTCTGTTCAGCTTTGCCATTCGCGTGTTACACACGCTCTGCCAAAGAGGGGCATCTGTAGACACCCCATTTTGACCGGACCCAAGTTCGTGTCGCTGGTGCGAAACCTCGCCAAACCAGTGAGTTAGGGCCTCAAATTGCACCCTAAGCTAGGTTAGGGTCCCCCATAGGTCCCTGTAAAATTTCGTCGAAATCCGAGTTGGTTTGCCCTGCGAACGGACCGAGTCAGTGTCGTAGTATAAATGTAGAAGGGGGGCAAATTATCCGCACAGGGGGGTGTCCTTTTGTAAAATAGCCGAGGTTTTGCCTTTTGTCTAATAAGACAAAGCGGGAAGAGTGCAACTAGTAGTTCGCGCGCCTTATCCAAAAGTGGAGTGCCGATATCAAAAAAAAAAAAAATTTATATATATTCAAAAAAACCAAAAATTCGATTTTACTGTGGATTCTCGTCGAAACAGCTGAGCGAGAGAGAAAGAGAGATTTGGGGTTTTTGGTTTTCCGCCGATCGTCTTCTCCAACCTACCTCCGGCAAACCTCCGGTCGTGCTCCGATCCACCTCCACCTCCGGAAAACCCCACCGGAACCCAGCCGGGCATCCAAAACCCCATTTGCAGAGGATTTTTCTCGTGAAAATTAGAGAGAGAAAACAGATCTCGTTTTTCCCAAACCCATTTTTTCCGATCAAAGCTTTTCTTCCCCGATCTCTTTCTCTGATCATCGTCTTCTTCGATCATCCTCAACGGAAATCCGGTCAAGTTCCGAGCGCACAGAGGGATCTCATTTTTGAGAAGAAAAATTCCAGCGAATGAAAGAAAGAGGGAGATGAAGAGCTTCTTCTCCGGCCAGCTTTTGGCCGGAATCCGGTCATTTTCTACCAGAGAAAATTAATCCTAGTTGTTTTCTTTTACATTTTTCTTTTAGCTTTTTTCCTTTTACATCATTTTTACCTTATAAACCTTAGAAACTCTAATCTCTTCTCCCTTCTCATCTCTGATCACATTCCGGTGAGATTCCGGCAAGATCGCCAGTTATTCTTCCTTCTTCTCTGCTTCATTTCTTGTGATTCTTCTTCTATTGTTATAGATTTTCAGTTTTAAAGATTTAGATCTGCATAATTTCGGTTTTTCTTACTTCCAAACCCTACTTCCTTCTCTCGTCTCCTCCGATGAATTATTGATCGGATTCTGATCATTCTCTACCAGTGCAATCCTCTGGTTCAAGTATTATTACATCAAGAATTTTGTCAGATTCTAGTTAATTTTGGCCGTTGAGTATTCAAGCCCTAAACTCTACAGTTGTGTTCAAATGCCTATGATTTTCCTCATAGAAAGCCTTTGATTTGTATCATTGCTTATGGATTTGATCAGCTTCATTTGAACTTTACCTAAAAGATCTGAGATATTCTCCAAAACGAAGAATTAAGAAATTGTGCAGAGGTGAAAATTTTTCAGTGTTAGAAGTACAAGAAGAGATTTGAGATCTGATAAGAGGATAGAGGAGCAAATAGAGGAAAAATTCTATCAGAATCAGAAAGAGTCAGAGAGAAAGAAGAAGAAAAAGTGAAGTCCAGGCCATTAGAATTCTAAGGTAATCTTCATTTTTTTTTTTTTATGCTTAAGATCAGATTACATTTGATATTATTAAGTTGAATTGATGCTTGTGCTTTGTTTTATCTTTATGTCATAAGATTCTGTTGTGTTGCTTGATTTGGATCTGCTTGCAAATCATTTCCAATTTTTGTTAAAGGTTCATGTTCCAATTATTCAAGAGGATAATCTGGATTTACATGTTTAACATGTTGATATTACATGATCTGTGTGTTTGTGTTACTTTGATACTCGGATATGTAGAGTAGATCATAAGCTAATCATGATTGAATATTTGATTTGATGAAAAATTCGTTCTCCAACTTGTTCATCAGTTGGAATTTCTTATGATCAGTGTATCATCATTCATTGCTGCTGTGATTCCAGTAAAATATTCTCTATGATGCTGGATACCCCTTTTGAATGTCATAAAGAAAATAAGCTTATATTGTGCAGCAGGGAGGTGAAGGAAACAGACAGATTTATAGATTTTTAATTGCTTATTCCTACAGTACATTTTGGAATCTGATTTTCCAAAAGTCAGTCATTGATTTGGAAATCTAAAAATCTAGTCCGTATCTAATTCATAATGCAAAGGTTTCAAATATGAGAAGTCCATCAATGAATTTTTCTTTTTAACACAGTCATGTATTCACATTTTGTTATCTGCACTCACACTGTTTTAGACTATTCTTTCTTTCTTCACTTGGCTGAAAGTAAGAGAGCAAGCACTCCTTTTCTAATATTCTCCTGAGGCCTAATGTTGAAATTATCTACTTCAAAGCATTTTCATGATATGATTAGATTTACCTAATGTTGGAAATTTAATACTTCTCTTTCATATTAAGTTTTGAGTTAGGTTCTGAAGATGAATGGACTGTTCAGGTGAGACTATCTTGAAAGCTTGTCATACTTATTTCATTAGGCTACCCAGCGGCTGGTCTGGGCTAATTATTTTTATTTTAAATAAATTGTTTAATTGAAGGAGGAAATCAGATGACTACTCTATTCGATATTATCGACATGAGTACTGTCTGATTTCAAGGCGGTTTGTAGGAATGTTATATGTGTATTGAAATCAGATGATTACTTTGGCATCATCTGATTTCGCTGAGGCCCCGTATTGGGGTTTGTGGTTGGCATTGAAGTGTTTGATATTATTTTTACTTTATTAGGCTATCCAGCGGCTGGTCTGGACTAATTAATGTTGTTCATCATTCTATGATTGCTATTCTTACAGATTGTGCACTCTTTAGTTGTAAATCATACTTTGCTAATACTTGATTTGTTTTTATAATAATTGAATGGCAATTTGAGATTACCTGATAGCCTTTTTCTTCTCTATTTTGATTAGACTAACGCAGTCTTCTAGATTTCTTTTAGACTTCTTTAGATACTATAACTTGTACTAGGAGACATACTCTGTCTCGTTAGGCAATTCTCCTTTGGAGGCAAGCCTCATTTGTAGAATCCTCTCTGAGATTGCCTCGATTTTCTCTATGTTAATTAGAGACCAATTTGGTCAATTAGTTGTCTTAGCCTTGCTTCCCCCTTTGCAAGGGCAATGATAAGGTTGCTTAGAGCCCATCTTTGTGTGTTTGGGAGACCCGTCCGGTCTCATTCTCTCGTTAATCCTCTTTGTGTGCTTTTTGGTTTTGGAAGAGCACCCTACTCGGCTTGGCTTCATACCCCTATCCTATATGGGTATCTGGTTGCACATTTGTTGCACCCTGATGGCTAGGTAGCTGTCCGGCCCGGTTGGGTGTTTTACCTTTGCCAAATGTGCACAAGGTCTCCTTTTCCTTTTGCGTGTAAGTTTCTCCTTAGTCGATAGTCCATTCGCATAGGAGTCGGCTTTGATTAGAGAGTCTTTGACTCATTCATCCTTTTAGATGGTGTTATTAGAGTGCGCCGTTTGGTTTTGGAAAAGCACCCTACTCGGCTTGGCTTCATACCCCTATCCTATATGGGTATCTGGTTGCACATTTGTTGCACCCTGATGGCTAGGTAGCTGTCCGGCCCGGTTGGGTGTTTTACCTTTGCCAAATGTGCACAAGGTCTCCTTTTCCTTTTGCGTGTAAGCCTCTCCTTATTCGATAGTCCATTCGCATAGGAGTCGGCTTTGATTAGAGAGTCTTTGACTCATTCATCCTTTTAGATGGTGTTATTAGAGTGCGCCGTTTGGTTTTGGAAAAGCACCCTACTCGGCTTGGCTTCATACCCCTATCCTATATGGGTATCTGGTTGCACATTTGTTGCACCCTGATGGCTAGGTAGCTGTCCGGCCCGGTTGGGTGTTTTACCTTTGCCAAATGTGCACAAGGTCTCCTTTTCCTTTTGCTTGTAAGCCTCTCCTTATTCGATAGTCCATTCGCATAGGAGTCAGCCTTGATTAGAGAGTCTTTGACTCATTCGCCTTTTAGGTGATGTTATAGGGGAGTCTTTGACTCATTCGCCTTTTAGGTGATGTTTTAGGAGAGTCTTTGACTCATTTGCCTTTTCGGTGGTGTTGTAGGAGAGTCTTTGACTCATTTGTTTGTGTGATGTTGTTATCAGTGGAGTCTTTGACTTGTGTTGTTGTCAGTGGAGTCTTTGACTCATGTTTCCATCTCTTTTGAAGAGTCTTTGACTCTTGTATCCCTCATTTGCCATCTTTTGAAGAGTCTTTGACTCTAGTATCTCTCAGTTACTCTGTTTGAAGAGCCTTTGACTCTTGTATCTCTCAGTTGCTCCTTTTGAAGAGTCTTTGACTCTTATATCTCTCAGTTACTCTGTTTGAAGAGTCTTTGACTCTTGTATTTCTCAGTTACTCTGTTTGAAGAGTCTTTGACTTTTGTATCTTTCGGTTGCTCTTTTTGGAAGTCTTTAGCTCTTTTATCCTTCAGTTGCTTTTATTAGAGAGTCTTTGACTCATTTATTCGTCAGTTACTGCTATTAGAGAGTCTTTGACTCATTTGCTCTTATAATAGTATTATTAGAGCATAGTTTCCCCTGTTAATCCTAGGATTCGTCCCTAGGGTGTTGTTGTGTATATTCCCTCCGATCTTTGGCCAAAAGGGTGAGAACATCAGAAATTTTAAAATCCATAAACATTGAAATCATTAAAAATCTCAAAAACATTAGAAACTTAAAACATAAAAAATGGTTGATTTGTTGTAAGTGTTTGGAAGGTAGAGAGTTCGTTTCGAACTACGTTGGCTTGATCCTCTTCCACGAGGTACGTAGTGCAGCTTGGGATTTATATCCCAAGTCCAGCCAAACTTTTGTAGATAGCATTTTAAATCTTTTCGAATAAGCAGCTTTTAAAACCTTCATTTTCAAAAGATCTTCCTCTAGAGTTAGGAGTTTCTCCTAGGTAGAGAGTTTTAGAGTTAGGTTGTGTCTTTTGATAGGTTGTTTGTTTGTTTGCTTGTTTTGTGTTTGTTTTAGAGTTAGGGGTTTGTCCTAGAGTTATAGGAGCGCCTCCGTCCGGTCAGTTAGCGATTCACATCGCCGACTGATGACTAGAGTAGGATACGCTAGTCCACCTTTGGTTTTCCTTAGGAAATACAGCCTAGTTACACATAGGTTGTAGGAATCACCTGCATTAGCTTAGGGCTAACCTGCATTTAGTTAGGGCATATAGGGTGTCCTAAAATTCACAATTCACTGGAATTTAAATAATCGTACAATAAACTTTAATAACTAGTCTGGTCTTTTAGATCAAGTCTAGGATAGAGGTCTAGGTGTCTTAGGCATCCTAGCTTAGAATAGGTGCGAAGAACTACGTTGCCTTGATTCTCGTGGAGGCGGGGATACGTAGGCTTCTTTGGATGAATACCAGACCATCCGAGGACTCGGGCTAATAATTTAGAGTCTTAGGATTTATTATGTTGTTATTATATGTTTTGATGTGTTTTCTTACTTTCTCGTACTGATCCTATACCTTTTGCTGTGGCTTGCATGTGTTTGCACATCAGAACTTAGACACCCTTTAGGTTTGTCACTCATAACCTAGCTGTGCTTAGGTGGCACATTTTTCATTTTATTTTATGTGTTTATTATCTTTATCCTCAGGAAATGCATGCTTAGGTAGACGATTCTTGAGGATTGTTCCCATTTCAGATGATTTTTATCCAAACTTCTTTGGAGTTAATAATAAATGGCATAAGAGACCAAGTGCTTGCACTCGGACGAATCGGGGGTGCTCTCAGACCTTCCCCATTCGTAACCAGGCACGAACCCATATATATTTCTGGTTATCCATTGCACAGAGGATTTGATTTTAGGGTTCCATGGCATATCCATGGATGGCGACTCTGAGTTTATTTCAGGTATGTCTCGGTTTCGAACCTCGGTTCCGGATCGAGACATATCTCTTTCTTTTATATCGCCACTCGTGCTATGCTATGAGGGTGGCATCCGTTTCGAGAGTTCCTTGGCAGAGCTCTCCTTCACACGTGGATGATCCGGATGGTGTGGGGACCAGTTCCCTCGCACGCCTATCCCGGATCGGGGTCCACACCCGTCCTTTGACAGATTTCTGAGTGACGTATGTGATGTCAAACTCAGATAACAATAACAACCATCTTGCAGTTCTTCCTGTAAGGGCAGGCTTCTCGAATAAGTATTTCAACGGATCCATCCGTGAAAGCAGAAATACCTTATTCGATAATAGATAATGTCTAAGCCTTTGAGTCGCCCAGACTAATGCTAGACAAGTCTTTTCCAAGATAGTGTACTTTATCTCGTACTCTAGCATTTTCTTGCTGATGTAGTAGATAGGCTTCTCCTTCTTAGATCCTACATCTTGCTGAGCAAGCATACAACCCATTGCTGTATCTGTGATGGACAAATACATCAACAATGGTTGACCAGGAATGACTGGGGATAAGACAGGAGGCAAAGACAAACACTGCTTGACCTTTTCAAATGCTTCCTGACATTCTTCATTCCATTTCTTGGAGGAATTCTTTTTCAATAATTTGAAGATGGGTTCACATGTCATAGTTAAATGAGATATGAATCTCCTCAAGTATTGCACTTTGCCAAGGAATCCACGAATTTGCTTTTCCGTCTTTGGTGGTTGCATTTCTTGGATAGCCTTGATTTTCTGAGGGTCCACTTCGATTCCTCTTTCACTGACCATGAATCCCAGCAACTTCCCTGACGTGACCCCAAATACACATTTATTTGGGTTTAAGCGAAGTTGAAACTTTCGGATTCGCTCAAAGAACTTTCTCGACTGTATGCTCTGGCCGAGTCCTGCCTTTGACAATCATGTCATCTACATAGACTTCGACCTCTTTGTGAATCATGTCATGAAGAAGAGTTGTCGCAGCCCTCTGATAGGTAGCTCCAGCATTTTTGAGGCCAAACGGCATTACTCGGTAACAGTACGTCCCCCACTGAGTAATAAATGCCGTCTTCATCATGTCCTCGGGCGCCATCTTGATCTGATTGTAGCCTGAAAACCCATCCATGAAGGATAACAGAGCATGTCCAGCAGTGTTGTCTACTAGGATATCAATGTTCGGAAGAGGAAAATCATCTTTCGGACTGGCCTTGTTCAGATCTCTGAAGTCAACGCACATCCTGACTTTTCCATCTTTCTTGGGCACAGGAACTATATTTGCAAGCCATTCGGGATATTCCACTACTTCAATGAATTTTACTTCAAGTAGCTTCTTCACCTCATCATGAACCTTTAACTCCCATTCTGTCTTGAGTTTTCGGAGTTTTTGCTTCTTCGGCTTGATGCCCGGAATTAGAGGTAATTTGTGTTGCACAATGTCCTCACTCAATCCCGGCATGTCATCGTAAGACCAAGCAAAAACCTCCTTAAACTCTTTTAGCAAAATGATTAATTCTTCGCGTTCCTCAGGAGATAAAGTTTTGCCAATCCGAATCTCCCGAATTAAGGTTTCATCACCTATATTTACAGTCTCAATTTCTTCTTCGAGTGGTTTGGCTCGGCGAATCTCCTCTTGTTGAATCATGTATTTGATTTCAAGAGGAGTTTCGTCGGCTTCCTCGTTTGAGGGGGAGTCTGGATTATTATTATTATTAGTTATTTGATCAGGCTTTGAAGCAGAATCAGAAACAGAATTAGAAATAAAGACAGGATCGTACACAAATGAGTCTTTTATTTCTTTTGCAGAATTGATGATTACATCGAATGATTCACCCACATCGGGCGTTACAGACTCTGAATTCAAATGAAATGACATGTTGATATCAGTATCAACATGGACAGGACTATGTACAAATGAAGAATCAGCAAAAACATCCTCTGACTGAGACTTGACAGGGACCGACTCTTCACCACCTCCGAGAACTACTCCGACCTCTATGGTACCTGCATCAAAAGAAAAGTTAGAAATGACAGACTCTGGGTTGAACTCAGAAACTGACACATTTTTTGAAATGACTGACTCTTTTGAAAGGACTGGACTATACTGGAGGACTACTTGGGGTATAACCTGTGCGGTCCAATTGTCTAAAGGTCCAGTGGCTGGAGTAATGCAATCCCTTGGGCTCGTGAAGGGCACATCTCCTCCAATCATAGCGACGATTGGGGCCTCAACCTGATATAGGGAGTCTAGGAGATGCGGCTCAATATTTTCCGCCCAATCTGTAGCTGGTTTTTCTGCTATCGATGGCAAGGCAAACTGCTCACTGTAGAAATCTTCTGACAACTCATCTGTGAAGAAGATCTCTAACCCTGGAAGCCTCTTCCCAGTCTTATCGCACCAGGTCTCAGGAAAACCATAGAACGGACAGTCTGCCCCTTCTCTTCTGAATCGGCCGTTCATAATCATGCTGTACGGTCCTGTCAGAAATTCTATACCTCGACGACGGCATTCAGCCCACTTCATCATATAACGCTTCATTTCTTGAACCTCTTTCGGAGTTGGCTCGTACCCTAACCCGAATAATCCGCCGACTGCTTTCAACTCTGGCCACTCAGTAGGGCCCTGTAGATTTCTTCCCAGGCCAGCTCCTGGGACATAACCATATTTTCTCATTATCTTTACTACTTGGGTGTTTGTGCTCGAGAGAAACATTATTTCTTCATTCATTGCTTCCCCAAAGGAAATAGTAGAGACTTCTAATGAAAAGCCAGTTAAACTAACATCTCTTGATTTTTCAGTGCTCAGTTCAGATGTTATTTGTCCAACTTCCGGCTCAGGGTCTCCTCGCACTGTGATCACCCGATTGTTTCGGACGAATTTCAATTTTTGGTGAAGTGTGGAAGGAACGACTCCAACTTTATGAAGCCACGGCCGGCCAAGAAGGAGAAAGAAAGATGTTTTGATGTCAAGAACCTGAAACTCTATCTCGAAAGTTTCACCTCCTATCTCGACTTCTGTGGCGAGTGTCCCGATGACATCTCTTCTGGTTCCGTCATATGCCAATATCCCCTGTTCCGACGGGATAAAATCGGCTGGCCCGAATCCCAGGGTAGTGGCGGTGCTTAAAGGACATACATTTAAAGCCGACCCATTATCCACTAATACCTCGGGGACTCTCTTCTTGTTACACAGTATGGTGATACGGAGAGGTCTTGTGTGATCTCTTCCTTCTTGAGGCAGATCCTCATCAGTAAATGACAATGTTCTAGAAACCCTGGCCATTGCCACGAGATTGACCAACTCATCGGGGGTAATTTCAACTGATACTTGAGAGGCATTTAATTCTCGAAGCACAACCTGTCTGTGTTTCGGTGATGCCATTAGTAAACCCCAGATGGACACGTTAGCTTGTGTCTTCTTCAGTTGTTTCAACAAATTTTCTTCCTCTTCATCCACAGTCTGCTTCTGTTTCAGATTCTCTGCAGCTCTTACAACTTCGGCAGGATTTTCTGCTCTGAGTTCTGCAGGTTTGAAGACACGACCACCTCGTGTGACATGGCGGAGCTCGTCACACTGATCTTCCAGAAGCAACAGGTCTTCTTCTTCCAATCTTAAAACATAAGGGATCTTTTCTTTCATCTCTTCCTCCTCCTCACTCTTGAGGACATAAGAACAAGAACACTCAGAGGATCCTGTTAATCCTTCATCTAGAGGGGATAGTACATAAGGTTTCTTGTTTTCGATCGCTTCATCTTCATCATCCCATCTCAGAACATACGGTCTATCAGAAATAACCGCACAAATACGGGAGTGATCTAAGAGGATTTCTTCAATGAAAATGGCATACACGTTCGGGGGAGGCATTGCATGTGTAGGCAATGGGTTTCGAGTGACGTTCGGTACTTCAACGGCAAGATCCTTTGCTTCTATCATGTCTTGGATCTTGTGTCTTAAAGCCATGCATTTGTCAGTCAAATGCCCTGAATTCTGATGATAATCGCAGTATTGGTCCTTCCTCCAATACTTGGGCAAAGGGTTGGGAAGCTCTCTAGGTTCCAACAAAGTAATCTTTTTATCTCTCAGCAACTTCTTCAAAGCCACTGATAAGGAGTAAGGGAGGGGGTCAAACTGACGAAAAACCTTCTTTTCAATAGGCCTCCTGACTTCAGTCACCGTTCTGGATGGTGGTTGATCATAACCCGGTGGTCTGGCATAACTGGAAGGCCTGGTATAGTTAAGATTGTGCACCTCCTTCGGTGCCACAATAGGTCTTTTTCCCTCTCTCACATCAGACGAAGATCTTGATCTTAGTCCCTTGGACAAAGCATCTTCGATTTGAGTCCCTGTTTTTATCAGATGATTGAAGTCCAGAAAATACTGAATAGCCATGTGATGATAGTATTGCGGGGATAGGTTCTTGACAACAATCTTAATTTGATCGGCATCTGATAATCGATGTGTCATCTGCGCCGCTTTACGCCTCCATCGGCGAATGAAAGAAGTGAAGGTTTCATTGTGCCCTTGTTTCAGCGCCTTCAGATCTCTTTTTGTCACATCTATTCCCTCCTCCATGGAGAATTGCTCAACAAATCTATTGGCAATATCCTCCAGAGTTCTGATCTCTTCGGTTTTCAAGCTTAAAAACCATTTCTTTGCTGTTCCAGTAAGAGATCTAGGGAAAAGAAGAGCAATCTGCTCTGGAGTAAGCCCATGCTGCTGTAAGAGAGGAATAAGGGCTTTCAGATGACTCTTGGGACATCCTGTCCCATCATACTTATCATGATCCGGCATCTTGAAATTAGGAGGTAGCACAACTCCCGGTATTATCATATACTCGGCCATGTTTAATTTTTTCGGACCCTGCATTTTCATGCTCTCCATCTCCTGGGCCATCTTATCCAACCTATCGACTATCCCCTTGCCTTTATCCAGATGGGGGAGACAGTTCTCTTCTTCATACTGCTCGTCATCAGAATGGTCAAAGACTGGCAACACAGGAGGCTGAGCCATCATAGGAGGTGGGCGAGGCATGATTGGGGTTTGCTGAGGTGCAGGATTTTTGGAAGTAGATTCTCTGTCATTCTTTAATCGGGCTATTTCTTCATTAATGGTACTCAATTGTAACATTATAGCTTTCATCATCTCATTGGTGTCCATACTATTTTGCCCATTCTCTGCCATCATTTCAGGGGTTGGTTGGACTGGTGAAAGTATTTCTTGAAAATTCAAGGAAGGCGATAAAGGAGAAGTAAAAGAAAAAGGTGACAAGGATTGCCGGCTCAGCCTGGAATCAGATGTCTGACGGGACCAGGTTGGTTTTGAAACGAGGATTTTCTTAGGAGCAATGGCTGCTCAATCAAGAATCCTGAAATGGAAGTATAATCACTAGATTAAAATTTTGATAATCGAGAAAACTATCTTGATCAAACAATGACAAAAGAAACAAAAACACACTTTCATTAATAAAATCCAAATTGTGATTACAACGGATGAAAAAATAATCTCTGATCACAGCTGGATAAACAGACTGACAAGAATGGGAAATGCAGAAATCGGAATAACAAAACATGATATGGATCTTCAAGGTTCCTCAATCCGAGCTCGCCGGCTTGCGGGCTCTTCCGATATTTCTCCACGTCGGAATTTGCGAGATAGACCTAGCCTCCTTTCTATATTTTTGTTTCCCCAAGCAGCCACAATGGATCGGACGAGATCAGGAGTAAGATCTTCACAAAGAGGAGGGACTATGATTCCGGGAGGACATGGAATTCCCGTAATCTGATGGAGAATTCGAATGGGTGCATAAAAGGAAGACTTCTCGGTACCCATGAGGTAAACAAATGAATGTGGGTAAGTGCTAGTAAAAACATGAAAACATGAATGACTCACCCAGCGAAATTGGCTCTCCTCTACATGTTGTAACCAATTGTGCCATTCATCAACGGACTGAGGTTGGTTGGCTATTGGTTTCCATGTATGGAAATTCTTCAGGGTATACGGATTTTGTTTTTGTCGCTGAAGAATTTGAAATTTTTCACCAAGCCAGACATACAACAACTTCACACACCCACAGAAATTGTCTTTGATATTTTGGGAAGCAATAAGATCTAGTCCCAAAAAGGTCTCTGCTAACATGGTAGGAATGGGATTCCTCCCTTTGTTAATTTGGTCTACCACAGTTAACAAGGTTAACGGAGCAACACGAGGGTTTTTCCGAATGACATATCGCGCAAAGACACTAAAAATCAAAGCATTGCGTCGACAACTCTGAAAACGAGAGCTAGTAGGATCGACGTTTTCAGAAAAAAGGGTGATGAGTTTTTGAACTTGCACACACGTATCCGTTAAGCATGAAAGTGCATCAACGGTTTGGTTTTCGAATAGCTTGCAAAAAATGGAATGAGAGGAATCTATGTTCGAAGATTGTATCCAAAGTCCATCTGTTGGGAGCTCTAATAAAGCACACCAATCTTCGAATATAGGACAAAGCTCGAATGATCCAAATCGAAAAACATGAAGATTAGGATCCCAGAATCTAGCGGCTGCTTGGAGAAACTTCCAATTTATATCGGAAACACTTAAATGACTGAAGGCACAGATGAACCGATCAGCCATACTCCTATCCGAGGATTCTAGCGGAAGAGCCCCAATAGTCTCGCTTATCCAGCCTTTCAACAAATTATTCGCCATGATTTAACCTAAACACAAAGAATAGGATGGGATAATTAGGGAATGGAGAATAACTTGGAATAAACAAAGAGTAAAGATGGACTTAACCAATAATCACAAGAAGGATATAATTGGCGACATCAAATGTTCCATTGATGATCAAAGATGATCAGAAACTCAGGGAAGAGACCACGGTCATAAAATGACAAAAGTAGATCATAGACCGGATCTAAATCTGAAAGGTGGACGACAAAAATGTACGATCAAGAAGATCAATAATGATAGACTATGGTCATAGAGACAGCAGACAGGCTATCAACCATATCTAAGACAGGACGAACAATAATCTGAGTAATACAACAAAAGAATGGATAAATGAGGCTTGAATTTAAAGGATGAAAACAGGTAATACTTATCATCATTAGGTCAAGGAATAAACCATAGCTATGAGTGTGACAGGTAGAAGCCACTAGCTAGGTTTAGATCAGAGAGATGAATATACACGACTGATTGATTCAAGCTAGGAATCTCTACTAGAAAGTAGGTCCTAATCTTATAATCAAAAGATATATGGACAAAATCTCCACGACTAGAGCAAAAGATAGGCCACGACCATGAGAGGGCAAGTAAAAGCCACTGGTCGGGTCTAGATCCGAAGAACGGACTGATATGACCAATTTGATTAGATAAGGAAGCCTCACTAATGAGTAGGCTCTAATCTGATAATCAAAATACAGATATATACATATATATCCTAACCAGGGGCACCAGCCCTAAATATGATTCCATAGAGTCAAGAAGCTTGACTCAAGACAGACATGTGAGTGTATTAGGACTGCGATGTAGTCACATAAGGTGAGCTACAATAATCTAAGAAATAGGACATGGCTCCTAAATCTAAGCTCCAACATGTGTGAGCAACACATGTTCGTCCTTATATGAATGCAATATATATATAAGCACATGCAGATCCTAATTGGGTTTTACTAAATCAACATATATATCCATGTACATAATATATGTAAAATGAAAGTAGAGCTCCGGACTCAATCAGGTACTATGCATATGATCCATACTTTAAGTATATAACACAAGTACACCGAGTGTTATATACAGTATGCTTCATTGCTCACCGGCTGCTGTAAACACAAGTACACCGAGTGTTTACGACTGCAGCACTGGCGCATAGCTTGGTAATAGATACAACAGCACCATCTGGATAGTGATATCCCATGAGGCACGCATTATATCTATCCCGTGGAGCCAATAAATAAGAAAATCAATAAAAGAAAATAAAGAACAAAATGATGTATGCTGTGCAATGTGTGAATCCCTTGTTTTAAACACCTATCTGGTGCCCCTGGATTCTAAGCGATCACATTCCCATTTATAATGATTTCAGCTCAAAATTCTTCAAAATTAATAACAAATGGCATTTTAACAGAGTTAGGCAATGTTCCAAGAACTCCCCAGCAGAGTCGCCAGCCTGTGGACCCCGATCCGAGAGAGGGGCGGCGGTGGAGGACGTGTGCCCCCACGCGAGTCAGTCTCAGGATCATCCACGTGAATGGAGAGCTCTACCAAGGAACTCTCGAAAGAAGTGCCCCTCACAGCATGAGTGGCGATACAAAGGTGAGATACCTCTCGATTCGGGGACTAGCCCAGATTCGAGGCGTACCTTAAACAAAGAAGAGTCGCCATCCAAGGAAAAAGGCAAATGGGCCCTGGATCCCATACTATGCTCTGTTGCAACGGATAACCAGAGATATAAAATAAGGTTCGTGCCTGGTTACGAATTCGGAAGGTCTAAAGAGCACCTCATCCGCCCAAGTGCAAACACCTGGTCTCTTATGCCATTTACTTAATAATTTTGAAGAGCTTTGGGCGAAAATCATATGGAATGGGAATGAATATCTCCGAGAAGACGTCTATCTAATCATGCATGTCTCGGAGATGAAATCAAAGGCACACAAGATAAAATAAAGAAACATGTGTCACCTAAGCATAGCTAGGTTATAAGTGACATGCCTAATGGGTGTCTAAGTTCTGATGAACAAACACATGCACGACACACCGAAAAAGTATAAGGTCTGCGCAATAAAGTAAGAAAACACTGCAAAACATAGAAAAATGACTCGATACTATACAACCCTAAGACTCTAATCTATACCTAGGCCCGAGTCTTTAGATGATCTGATGTTCATCCAAAGAAGCCTACGTATCCCCGCCTCCACGAGAATCAAGGCAACGTAGTTCTTCGCACCTATTCAAAGCTATGATGCCTAAGACATCTAGACCTCTATCCTAGACTCGATCTAAAAGACCGGACTAGTTCTTAAAGCTTCTTGTGTGATTATTTAAATTCCAATGGATTGTAGATTTTAGGACACCCTATATGCCTTAACTAAATGCAGGTTAGCCCTAAGCTAATGCAAGTGGTTCCTATAATCTATGTGTAGCTAGGCTGTACGCCCTAAGGGAAACAATGGGATCACTAGCGTATCCAAGACTTAATCATCAATCGGCGATATGAATCGCCAACTGACTGGACGGAGGCGCTCCTATAACTCTAGGACAAACTCCTAACTCTAACACAAACACAAACAAACCACACAACACATCAAAGACAAACTCAAAACTCTAAAACTTTTTAACTAGGACAAACTCCTAACTCTAGAGGAAGATCTTGTTGAAAACAAGGTTTTGAAGATTTTTGGTATTTTTTCTTAAAATGAGTAAATGATTTATTTACAAAGGTTTGGCTGGACCTGAGATAAGAATCTCAAGCTGCACTACGTACCTCGTGGAAGAGGATCAAGCCAACGTAGTTCGAAAATTGATTTTCCTAACTACTCTGAAAGACTCAAGATTTTTAAGATTTTTGGCTTTTCAGATGTTTTTGTTGTTATTAAGTATTTTTGACTCAAAGGGAACAAATCCTATCATCATAAGGGGAGGACAGACTCCCGAATATCCCGCAAAGGTTGGACAGCATCCTATACTTTGCGGGGGAAAAGAACAGAAACACAACTCTGCAAGGGTTGGACAGCATCCTATACCTTGCGAGAGTGGATAGAAAAACACATGATTTGATAAGAGGTAGAATAGAATCCTAACCCCTATGATGATAGAATTTGATTCCTGAACAAGAGGATTGACTCTCTAGCTAAGGACAGACTCCTAGGCTAAGGACTGACTCTGAAAATAGGATTCTTAAGAAGGAGGTGCTAATGAGACAAAGCCTGTCTCCTAAAAGAAAAAGAGATAAAGAAGGGTGTTAGTGAGACTATCAAGCTGAGATAAAACTCACAAGTAATAAGGGAAGACCTTGTGCATATTTAGCAAAGGTAAAACATCCAGCCGGGCCGGACAGCTACCTAGCCTTAGGGTGCAACAAATGTGCAACCAGATACCCATATAGGATAGGGGTATGAAGCCAAGCCGAGTAGGGTGTTCTCCCAAAACCAAATGATACACAAAGAGGAGGTTTAGCAAGAAAATGAGACTAGGTAAGTCTCTTAGACACAGAGGTAGGATAGAGAAAATACTAACAAGGAAAAAGAGACCTTGTGCATATTTGGCAAAGGTAAAACACCCAGCCGGGCCGGACAGCTACCTAGCCCTAGGGTGCAACAAATGTGCAACCAGATACCCATATAGGATAGGGGTATGAAGCCAAGCCGAGTAGGGTGTTCTCCCAAAACCAAACGACGCACAAAGAGGAGGGTTAGTAAGAGAATGAGACTAGGCAAGTCTCCTATATACAAAGGAGAGGTATGCAACTTGGACTGAGCAAGTCCCCTAAGGATAGGCTTGGGCTAGCGCCTTCATCGCCCTACAAGAAAAGGGGATTCTAATATCTAAAGAATATTAACAGCAATCTTATAAGACTGTGTTAGTCTATCAAAGAGAGAAGAAAAACTACCAGATAATTGCAAATTTCACTCTAAAAATAAATCAAGTGTTAAGCAAAGAAGAATTTTCAAAAAAAAAAAACAATACATAATCTAAAGCAATCATAAAATGATAAACATCATTAATTAGTCCAGACCAGCCGCTGGATAGCCTAATAAAGTAAAAACAAGCAATATCAAACACTTCTAAACCAACCACAAACCCCAATACGGGGACTCCAATGAAATCAGATGATGCCAAAGTAATCATCTGATATCACATACACATAATAATATTTCTAATCCCGCCTTGAGATCAGACAGTACTCATGTCGATAATATCGAATAGAGTAGTCATCTGATCTCCTTCTTCCTATTAAACAATTTATTTAAATAAAATAAGGCAGCAAGTAGTAAACTAATCAGTGGACAGCAATTATGTGAAATAAGAGGTAGCAAGTAATGAACCATTAATAGACAGCAGCTATATGCTAGTGAAAAAGATCAAAGGGCAGCAGTTTATGTATAGAATAATGGGCTTGGGCTATCGCCTTCATCGCCTCTGCGATGATAGACAAAGTGTAATCATTTAAAATCATAGAACACTAATTATTAAATCCATTTGTAACCAAAGCCAAAACCAAAAGAAAATACACCTACTTGAAATCCAATTATGCATCAGATATCTTTCAATTGAGGAAGAGAGTTGGTAAAAGAATTCCATAGTGAATTCAATCATTGGCAACACCTTATGTTGTTCTCTTCCAATGATGACTCTACCACCTTATGTTGTTCTCTTCCAATGATGACTCTACAAATCAAGTTTTGCTATGCATGTAGGAATTTTTGGGTTCACAATATGAAAGACACAAGATGGAAATGCATTCAGATAGTGAATATTACAAAGACTAAAAATGTGTTGCCTAAGGAAGTGAAGTGCTTCTTTATATATGATACAATTAATTTATAAAGTATGGCTTCAATAGAATACTCCCATTTGGAATATAGGTAAAATGAGAACGCAAGATTTGATGCAAACAATGGGAAAGGCTATGAATATTTGCAAAGCCATGTTCTCATGATGAAACAAATTCAACCCTTTTCTTTATAACTGAAATGGTAAATGAATAGAAATTTAATCACAATATTACCATCATAAGTGAGTTGTCTAGGTTCAAATTTCAAGACTTAAAGGTAAACTAGAGTCACAATAAATTTGAATTAATACAGTGCACTCACTCATTAACAAAGAACAAATGAACAGAACTTATGCAAAACAGGGGCCAATTCTTGGGGCTGAACTGTATCAAAACAAGAGTTAAAAAATAAAAAATAAAAAATAAAAAAAAATAAAAAAAAAAAAAAAAAAAAAAAAAAAGCTAACTCATGGATTGAAATATGCCAAAACTGGGAGTATATCCGTGGGCTAAAATGTGCAAAACAGACCGGGACTAAATCATGTTCTTGAGCCATACAAAACAGGAGTTGAATCATGTATATGAGCCATACAAAACAGTGGCTGATTCAGAATATATGCATGAATAAATGTGAAATTCTGAGACATAAACCAAACTTGAGACCAGATTTTTCTCAAGAAATAAACACTCAAAGCTTATACATTTGCATACTAATATCTTGAATAGTGAACACAGGTTGGGGAATTGAATTAAAATCTCATATTCTTATATTACTACACTCACACCTTATTACATTCACAGCTCTACAATCAAAGATTCCAGATTAATTGAAACATCAAATGATTTTTTTTTTTAACACATTACACTAAATCAGGCGTCAGAACTAAATTTCAGAACAGGGACAATATTAACATTCTACTACACTTCAAGGATTCAAAACTATCATTCACATACCTATAATACAGAACCTAACATTACAGCACAGAACCTATCACTTTCCTATATCAAAAATTCATTTTAAACAAAACACTTCCATAAAAAATGATATTCCAGCTCTTTCTAACATATGTTTAGTGATTACTCTCTGAACTACATAGAATCTCATACTAAAATTCAAATCCAAAATTAATGAATGGATTTACTACGTACACAACTTCCTCTGTAGATTATCAAGATGAAATCCTTATAGCATAAGTCTACATAACTCACTCAAAGAAAACCATAACCTTATAAAACTATTGAAGGAAACAAGTATGAAATTGAAGGAAATTTTTTTTTTTACAAATCATTCCCCAGACTATCACTTAAGCATAATTTATCAAACATAAAAAAAAAAAATCACAAGTAAACATTCAATTAGCTAAACATTAACAAGATCATAATCACAATCAAAATATAAAAATAAATACCTATCTTGAAGTGAATTCCTCTTTGGATCTTAAATCCTCGCTCCTTATGTATGAAAGAGATCAATTGAAACTAGGCGGAGATGATTTCTGATCGGAGAAGATTGCCGGAATATGAGCGAGATCTGCTTTCTCTCACTAGAAAACCGAGAGCTTCTCTCTCTAGAAAATGAATTTTTCTCTGATTTCTCTCTCTTTGATGAAGATCCGGTGATGATGAAGGTAAAAATCAGAATTCCGGTAGATCTGGCCGGAGCAGATCGGAGAAGACGAAGATCGGAGCTGGCCGGAGCATGAGCCGGAGCAGATCAGAGAAGAAGAAGGGAGAGCTAGGGTTTAAAAGATGAGAAAAGATGAAAACAAACGGATCTAGTGTTTATTCAAGGAAGAAATCAAAATTCGAAGAAGATCAGCGATGGACCGGAGCTCGGTCGGAGGTTGACCGGAGACTCACCGGAGAAGAAAAGGATTTGGGAAAAAAAAAAATCTCTCTTTCTCTGCCAATTTTCTTCTTTTCTCTGAAGCTTAAATCCTTTACCGGAACTTCGGCCAACGAGCCGGAGAAGATGATAGCCGGAATTTGGCTAGAGCTAAGCCGGAGAAAATAATCGGAGGAAGGATTTTGGGATTTTCTCTCGTTCTTTCTCTTCTCTTGACCTAGAAAATGAAATTATTTCCTTCTCATTTTACACGAATTTTTTTTATATAAGAAAAGGATGGGGCGGATATTGGCACTCCAAGCTGATATCTGCACAAATGTGCGATCTCAACAGGATAATTCACCCCTACTGCTGATAACTGCACTAACTTGCCTTGTCTTTTGTGCAATATCTTGGCGGATTTTTCTGGAATTTTGCAGGGGTATTTCTGGGATCATAAGGTTCTCAAAAATATGGTCATGGGTGCTTAGGGTCTTTGGATGACTGGAATTTTCCTTCAAATACACGGATTTTGGGGTAAAATGAAAAACCTAGTGGGCCACCCCCTCATTTGCACTACATACACTATTTCGGTCCATTTACTGGGCAAACGAGCTCCAATCTTGATGAAAATTTGCAGGGGGTTAAAAAAGACCCTCATCCAGCTTAGGGTGAAGCTTGGGACCCTAATGCTGAGATTCGGATGAATTTGGCACGAGCCGGGAAGGTTTAAGGCTTAGTCAAAATGGGGTGTCTACAGGGTCCAACGCTTAATAGAAGCAATTGCCAATAAACAACTCACAGTGGTAAGTTTTACCACAGGAGCAAAGGTTTCATGATAATCGAGGCCCTCCGTCTGAGTGAAGCCTTTTGCAACAAGGCGAGCTTTATATCTTTCTACTGTCCCATCTGACCGAAATTTAACTCTGTAAACCCACTTACATCCAATAAGTTTCTTGTTTGGCGGCAGAGTGGTAAGAGTCCAAGTACGATTGTGCTCAAGAGCCTCTATTTCGGCGGTCATAACATCTCTCCATCTGGAGTCTTGAACAGCTTGAGAAAAAGTAGTAGGTTCCAGAGTGGAATCAAGAGAAGTAAGAAAAGCCCGATATGGAATGGATAATTTATCATAAGATAAGAAATGCGAGATGGAGCGAGAAATACTTGAACGAGAATCTGAAGGGATTGGGTTGTCCGTGATGGCATTATGACATTGATAATCTTGGAGGTAAGCTGGAGGATGACAAACACGTGGTGGACGTGCTTGGGGGAATTGATCATGAGTAGTGTTCTGAGGAGTATTTTGCTGAGTATGCAGTGGGTCAGGAGTAGGGTTCTGATGAGTATCAGGTTGGGAATTGGGGGGAGAAATCATGGTTGGTGTAGGAAGATGTGAAACACTAGTATCAAGGAAAGACGAGGTGGTAGTGTGAAGATGAAAAGGTGTAGGAATGAAGTCCGGTATGGGGTGTGGCAGCACTGTTGGAACTGATGAGGTAGAATGAACATCACGAAAGGGGAAGATGTTTTCATGAAAAATTACATCGCAAGAAGTATAAATGGTTTTGGTTTGGAGGTCATATATGCGATAACCCTTTTGTCCAGGAGGATATCCAACAAAAATACCTGGTTGAGAGCGGGCATCAAATTTGTGTCTATGTGGAGAATGGTTATGAGCAAACACTAGACAACCAAAAACTCTCAAGTGCGTGTAGGAAGGTGTAGCTTGGAGCAAAATCTCATGGGGTGATTTGCCGGACAAGTTAGGTGTCGGTAGTTTGTTGATAAGATAAGCTGCAGTAAGAACACATTCACCCCAAAAGGCAAGAGGGAGATGACCTTGGAAACATAAGGCACGGGCTACCTCAAGGAGGTGTCGGTGCTTACGTTCCGCCACTCCATTTTGCTGCGGAGTGCCAACACAACTTGTTTGATGTACTATGCCTAAATTTTGGAAAGAAGCTTGAAGTTCTTTATCAAGAAATTCAAGTCCGTTATCTGTTCGAATTCTTTTGACACGATAATTATGTTGAGTTAAAACCAAAGCAAAGAAGGATTGCAAATGTGTTTTAGCTTCGAATTTATATTTCATCAAATATAACCATGTGCATCGGGTATAATCATCAACAATAGTAAGAAAATAATGCAACCCGAATTACTAGGAATAATAAATTTCCCCCAAATATCACAATGAATTAGCTCAAAAGGAACATTTGTTTTCGTAGTACTCAAAGGAAAGGGTGCACGGGAGTGCTTGGCTAGAGGACAAATATCACAAAAATGTTTATTGTGGACTTTAATAGATGGATCTAACAATTTAACAAAAGTCTCCATTCTAGAAATTGAGGGGTGCCCGAGACGTCGATGCCAAACATCAAGGGAGTCTTGGGATGCAGCAAAAAGGGTGGTAGGTCTCGGCAAGTAATAAAGTCCATCACGCACATGGCCCAGTCCAATCGTTCTCTTCGTAACAGATCCTGAAAAATGCAAAAATCAGGGAAAAATGTGACTGAGCAATGCAATGTTTTGGTAATCTGAGAGATGGATAGCAAGTTAAATTTGAATGACGGAATGGGCAAAACATTGTTTAGGTGCAAATCAGATGAAAAACGAACTGAACCAATGTGAGAGATTGGAACATGTGAACCATTGGGCAACTGGACATTTGTGGATTGTAAATCATGTTTCACAACATGCAATGAATCAAGAGATGAACACATGTGTTCATTTGCTCCGGAATCTATTACCCAAGCATTATTTGATGAAGCTGTAGTGGAGAGAGCAATACCTACCAATTGTGCCGAGGGTTGAGAATTACCTTGCTGCAGAATAGCAAGAATTTGAGCATACTGATCAGGTGAGACGGATGGACAATTAGTGCTGGTACTCATCTGCATGTTGTTGCTATTGTCCTGGGATCCCACAACTTGGAGACCTTTCGGTTGGGACTGGTTCCATGGATTGAGGACTGGTGCTTTCTTGGGAGGAAAGCCATGAATTCTATAATAGGTCTCGACAGTATGGCCTTCTCGATTGCAATGAGTGCAACGGTTTGTGCTTGTTGCTGTGGTCTTCTTTGGTGGGTATCCATGAATTTTATAGCAATTGTTAACAGTGTGACCATCGATGTTGCAATGATCACAATGCAATTGATTTTTCTGTCCTCGATATGGTGAATTCGAGGAACGGTAATTCCCTTTAGAAGCATTGGATGCAACAGTAGCAGCCTCCATTTTGGTTTGATGTGCTGATGATATCTCTCTTTGCTTCTCTTCTTGGAGAGCCAAAGAATATAGCTTAGCAAGAGACGGCAAGGGGTCCGTGAGAAGCAATTGACTCCTTAACGGGGCATATGACTCATGCAATCCTTGTAAGAATTTCATGCCTTGATCTTGTTGAATGAATTCAACAAACTTTTAGAAGTACCACATTGACAATCCGGTGGAGGGATGTAGGAAGATAGTTCATCCCAAAGAATTTTGAGACGTGTAAAGTACACTGAAATAGAAAGGTTACCCTGTTTCAATTCCACTATGTCTTGTTTGATCTGATAAACCTTCGTGGTATTAGGTGGTGAGAATCGATCCTTTAGGTCCTCCCATATCTCATGTGTAGGATCTACATATATCACACTTGAAGCCAACTCCGGTGTGATAGAGTGCAAGAGCCAAGAGATGACCATGTCGTTGACCCTAATCCACTGCTCAGAATCTTTGCTCGGAATTGTAATGGATCCATCAACAAATCCCAACTTATTTTTAGCCCTTAAAGCCATTTTCATGGCTTGAATCCATGTAGCATAATTATCACCATTGAGAGGTGGAGAGACGAAAACAGCCGTGGGGCTGTCGGAATGGTGGAGAGAGTAAGGGTTGTCGAATGGATCAACCACTTGTGAATATTTCTTTACTGTGGAAGAAGGTGATTCTTCCATGGCAGCAATATAAAGAAAAGAGAAGATTAAAAGACAGAAGAAGCAGGTTTCAACCTTGCTCTGATACCATGATAAACTTTGAGTATAGGGCAATACAAAATTCTCATATATTAATTAATTCAATCGATGTACAGACTGCCAGTTAAATAGAAAATACAGGAAGCTAAATATGGAAAGTAAATCAATCTAATTACAGTGAATCATGTCCTATAATCAAGATCCTAATAGCAGCAAGTTAATGAGCTAAATATGGACATGATTTATACAGGGAAGGTCTTAATAGTAGCAAGTTTAATGAGCTAAATATGGACATGATACAGGGAATCACAGAGAACATCCAGAATATCCGTAATAATAAGATATCCATTTTGGCATCGAATCATGACCACATTGCATCGTCTCCTAAGAGATCAACAGTCTAGGCCCCCAAGCACATTTGTCATGGTTATTTTTGGTGGAGACAAGTTAATTAATTAGTTCGTTAGGCCCTTACAATAGGGGCCATTAATGACATCAACCCAATTGAATTGAATGTTGGTGGGCCTACTTTTATGTGGCAATCATGCCGCTTCTATATCCTTTTAAGATCAGATGGGTGGGACCGTTTTGGTCCTATTTTCTCTAGGTCATGGTCTATTTCGAATAAGATTGATCATTGGAGTGTCTTAGATCCTAGGTAGAATTTTGTTAAAAGTTAGGATGTTCAGTCCACTATTATTGTGGCGATGCAATTCGTCTAGTCTCTTACTCGAGCTTCTAAAAAGTAAACTAATACTTGTAAACAAAGGAAATGGATTCAAATTTAGATGCCGGATATGGATTTCAAAGGTGCCGAAGATATAGAGCATGGAACGAAAAGATGGAGTCTAGAGAAGTAGAGAGGGACAACTGATCCAGACCCACTGTTGGGGTGGCTGCAGGAGGGATTTTGGGGTAAAATATATCAGATAACCTATGCCTTCATGATTTTCTATTTTACTTTCCTTTCTTCCAACTTGTAAAACCTAGACGAGGTGATAAATTCACCCTCTTCTAGGATGTTTTCACCCTGTATTTTTCAAGTGGACTCTACAGCCCACACCATAAGATTATCGAAACCGCCCATTTTATGGGTCACAACGTAAATAGTTTGTTCCCCAAAAATCATTACCATAGAATGATTCTAACCCTCCAATCTAAAGAGGGACTCACATTATAAAAACTTCTATAGATCGGATGGTTGGTCCCATCAAATGGACGGGTTCGGATCATCGTACGGTGTTGGCAGTGCAGTCCAATTTGAAAAGTACAAGGTGAATTCATCATAGAAGGGGGTGAATTTATCACCGCCCAATCTTTTTTGTGCATATACTAATAACGAGGGGGGCAAAGGAGTGTGAGCCTTTGTATTGGTGCATGGTGCATGGTGCACCCTGTTCGGCATCAAGTGTGTTCTGTGACGTATATGCGCGTACGTCAGGAAAGGTCAGCAAACTTACATGTAACACCTTCGAGGAAGAAGGTTTGAATATTCTTGGTCCGCTCTTCTTATTGTTTCTTCTTTGACTTCTTAGCTCTTTTATTTCGTCCCCCAGAAAAGGCCCAAGAAAGTACCAAAGGAGAGAGGATATAGAGAGTGTGAGATAATTTCTCATTGAATGATAAGCAAGAAAAAGTCAGCAAATTAGACCTCACTCATCTTCTACACTTTCTTCCCCTGACCAAAGACCAGTCTCACCTAAGAAAACACTTTTTTTTCAGTCAAACTTTTGTTTTCCTCGCCTATGACCAAATAATCCCATGTTCCTCTTCACCTTAAAACCCTCTTTGCCTTGTTCATCATCGTCATTATCTCTTTCTCCTCCAAGTCATTTCTTGTTTTGTTGAATCAATCTGGAAAGCAAAAAACAAAAACACCCACTTCCAATTCCGACAGTAGCTACTTGTTCTACCTTGTAATTTCAAGTTCTTGAAACATTCATGAAGCTACCCACTCTCTTCTTTTACTATGCTTAAGTACTAATTGTTCCCCTTCTTTAATTTTCTTCCTTCTATTCCAAAAATCATTTCTAACTAATCTTCTTCTACAATTTATGGGCACGAACTAGTATATTTTCTATTTCAATCTCAACCCAAATTTCCCCCTCTTTGTTTCAACTCCGTCTTCATAGTCTTCTCCCTAGTGGAAAGAAATGGAAAACACTAATAGTTTGGAGCAAAGACGACTGATCAATGAGCTAACTGAGGGGAGAGATTTTGCAAAACAGCTGCAGAACACGTCTTTGCCACCCGAATTGCGCGAATTGTTGCAACAAAAGATCATATCTTCTTTCACCAAGTCTCTTTCCATGCTCAAGTGCGGCGAATCGGAGGTAGACCCACAACCAATTGGTCCAATTAAAGGTACTGATTCACCTCGTTCACTCAGCGGAAGCCCGAGAAGCGATAATTCGGAACGGATTGTCAAGGATCAGGAGCGTGGATATATGTCCAAGAAGAGGTAAATGCGAGGAAGAATACTTATTTGGTGATTTTATAACTCTATAGCAAAATTCCCACCGAGCCTTATTTGATTTTTTTTGGGTTGCAGAAAGATGCTGCCCAAATGGTCAGAACAAGTTCGCATTTCTACAGGGACGGGGCTTGAAGGGCCTCTTGAAGATGGGTATAGTTGGAGAAAGTACGGTCAGAAAGACATCCTTGGAGCTAAATATCCTAGGTATGAAATCTTTCCCTGTCTAATCAATGGTGAAAACATAGAAAATTACCATAACATACTTCTTCAAATTAGTTATATGAATGGGAATCAACAAAGTAGACATGACTCACCTCAAAATAACACACTTGTACTGTTCATATAAAAAGTAAATACCCCTTTCTCCTCTCGTACGTACCCTTTTCCACTCATCAGTCAATCAAGCAGGGATACAGCCCTTTCAACATGAACATATATGTACAAGAGATCCAAGAGATGTCCTATCGAATCAACGGCTCGGATCAGTCAAAGGTAGGATCAACTATAGCATAGTGGCCGGGCTTTGTATTCAGGCGTGCAACTTGAGCCGGGTGGGGTTGGGTTAAGGCCAACCCTAGCCCAACCCAAGTACCCAAAATCTCAACTCTAACTCAACCGAAACCCAAGCCTCAGGTCAAGGAGGGTCAACCCTAACCCAACAATCCTTTAAATCTCTCAACCCTAACCCAACCCGATTGTCCAATTTGGGTCAGGTTGGAAGAAATTGGGTTTGGGTTGACCCAGGGCAAAAGCAGAAAAAGAAAAAGAAAAAAAAAAACCATAACCCAACTCGGGTTAGCTTTTCCGAGCCCTAACCCAACTTGACCCAATGAAATGCCAACCCAACACGAGCTGAAATCAGGTTGAACCTGTCGGGTTTTGGTTGAGCCTAACCCAAGTCCAAGTTGCACCCCTATTTTAAAAAAATGAGGTTGAATCCTACTAAACTATTCATGGTTACATACATAAGCACATGTACAGTTTTTTTTTTTTTTTTTGAAAGATAAAAGCACATGTACAGTTGTGTATTAAAATATACTCATCAATGTCCTTACTGGCTGAAGTACAGTTAATTTAAAAACACATGTGCAGATTCATGGATGTATAGGTATAGCCGTATAGGCATCTTCTTCCCTTGTCTAATTAATGGTTGTTATTGTTACAGAGGCTATTACAGATGCACCCATCGTAATGTTCAAGGGTGTCTAGCCACAAAGCAAGTGCAAAGATCCGATGAAGACCCAATTGTCTTTGATGTCACTTACAGGGGTCACCACACATGTTTTCAGGCAAGCCAATTGATACTGACACCACCATTACCTGAAAAACAAGAGCAGCAACAACACCACCATCACCACCAACAACAAAAAGAGATAATCCTCAACTTCCGAACGGGCCTCAAAGTAAAAACAGAAGACTTGAACTCCCCAAAAGTGAATTCTTCTACCTTCTCATTCCCTTCTGCATCAGTTGATTGCCCAAAGACCGAAGACCACATCTTTTCCACACTGGACAATCATTTCATGGGTAGTTTTTCTCCCCCATTTATATCGCCCGCTACGTCCGAATCAAACTATTTTTCGGTGTCCCCATGCCGGATGAATAGCTTTGGAGGACAACCCAATTTACGGACTTCAGAATCCGATCTCACCGAAATAATCTCGGCCGCCACTTCGGCATCGAATTCTCCGATGCCGGAGTTGGATTTCCCCCTCGATCCGGCGGAATTCGACATCCATTTCCCATTTGACAACCCTGGTTTCTTCTCTCAGCTTTGAAGCTAAACAATGAATAATAATCTCTACTTTCAGATGCAGTTACCGGAGTAGCCTGTTGGTGCCATTCCTTATTTCTGGCTTAGAAAGAAGAAAGGTGGCCAAGCAATTTTCGCTTTAATTGATGTAGGCATAGAACACTAACTAGGGGGTATGTAAAATTATTTTTCTTTCTTTTCTTTTTTGCTTTCTTCTTAAATCGTAATTTTATTTATAGTTGTGATTGTTCCTTCAGTTTGCTTCCACTTATGAGGAAGACTAGCTAATCATGGATAATGTTATGCTTAATTCTTAGTTATCCTCTCTAAATCCGTTTTACAATTTGCATCATTGAGCAATCATCATGCTCTGTTGCTATAACAGATCAATAGTCAGGTGAAATGTTTTTTGTACGTATGCAATCAACACGTGAGGGAGAGCACGTCTTAAGGTTTTTCTACTTACCCTTGGGATGAAAAGAAGAAAAGAACTTAAAAAGCCAACCCAAGGAGGGGTGCTAGACTGAAGGGCCCTCCCTTTGGTTGTAACTTCTCAAGGTGCTAGACTGAAGGGCACCCTTTCCTCCAATTTCTGCAAGGGCACCCTTCAGTGTAGCATCCCTCCTCGGAAAAAAACCAAACTAGATCAACTGTTTATTCAACATTTGTAAAGGTCCATTACATTGCTGCTGGGCTTCTCTTAATTACTTGGCTTCGTGAAGGGTAATTTTTTTCCTTCTCTTTTTCTTTTGAGTTAGGCTAGAAAGACCCTTTGCACTCTGAGCTTTCACTGAAATTGACACCCACTTTTCCGCTTAAAAATGGGCGTAAAATTGTTACCCCTATTTTACGTCGAAAGAAACAGAGCCTGAGAAGCAATGCCCATACTCATGCATCATGTGTACAAAGAGAAACAAACAACCTACAACTTGGTGGTAATAGCAGCACCTCCCTTTTTAACGTCTTATTGAAACCAAAACCCATATTGCAAGGGTCTAAGTTTCAAATGAATGTAATTCACAAGGTTGCAGCCATAGCACAACTAAAGATTTCGAAGGGCCACTTTGGATGCCATAAAAATTGATCCTTGATAAAATCATTTTAATGGAGATGATAAATTTGCCTTCTTTATTCACAGCTGTTAAAACCAAAGTATAAGTCTCTCTCCATAGGTCCTAATTGTTTTCAACTTAAGTAGGACACATCGATGGAAAGCAAGTAGGACCTACGCCCTATTTATGGGTCCTATCTTAGTGTCTATCTTCCTGTATGCCTAGATACCTTGCCACTAAACGTAGCCATCTTAACAAGAAGGGTAAGGTTGTACTGTAAAGGCCAATCATAGTTTCCCTTCATCAATCAAACAGACCACTCCTACAGATGCTCACTTGATCGTGTTTTTCTATTTTTCTCGTGAAATTTATGGGTCTGGAAAGAAACATAAGAAGGTGAGGGAACAGGGGAAGTGATCTGTACCCATAAATTTGAGTATAATGTGTGGGCAGAGGCCAATTGGTGGTGTCTCTTTATACACCTATCAGGTAAGAAAAGGGGGAAAAGCATTAAAAAGAAACTTCTAACCATATACAACTGCAAAATTTCTAACAATGCACAAGCACAGGAGGCATAGAAATGTCTCTATCCAAAACACAATAGCAGCAGTCTAAAGGAGTGACAATCAACGTCAAGATCCTTCCTGCATTCAACTGCTTTCTAGGGCTGCCTGTTCATGCCACACCCCATTCAAGTTGGACTGCCATAATCTAACCATGCCATCACTTCCCGCTGTTGCTAATGTCATGCCACTCATGTCCCATTCCAATTGCCATACCTAAAATATGAAAAGGATAGCAGAGAGATTAGCCATTTTAAAGGTAAAAAGGGGGCAAGGCCTCCGTTCCCGTTAACAAAAGCACATCAAAAGAAACTTTCACCAGGGTCTTCTCCGAGTCTTATGTCTAAAAAGAAACTATAACAAAGCCCAACCTTCTCAATCTCATTTATGCATCAAAATACCGAGCTAGAAGAAGTTTCTGATTCAGATATTAATATGTAAATAGAATTGAGAGGTAAGATTACTGGCCGGTATGGTACCCCATTAACATGCTGCATCAAACGCTGATTATAGTAACACCGATCTTTCAAGAAAAGACAACAGGAGAAAAAAGGCCAAATGGTTTCAATGTTTTTTAATTGAATAAACCATTAGCTATGTTGGATTTTGCAAGAATTGTGCAACTAAGCCATCTTTATAACTAGTTATATACCCCATCTAGAATTTTCTTCAGTGATAATACATTTCATACAAACAAGATAAAAAAAGAGTCACGGAAGCATATTAAAAAGAACAATTATAATATGAAATACCCCATGAAAGTTGTATTTAAATGTTTTTGGGTCATTTACGCATACACCCATACTACCCAATAAACCAAATCTAGAATTTACGCAATGACACTTTATTTAACATAAACAATATCAAAAAACAGATGAAGGAAAACCTTATAAATATGAAATGCCCCATGACAGTAGTATTTAACTATGCATTTGGGTGATTCCCATAGTTTTTATACTAACCAAAAAACCATGGGCCGAAATAACTTTGTAATCAAGATCAACATTATTTCACGACAAGTCAAATATTGAAGGGGCTATCAACATATCACCCAAATCAAGTTTTAAATCAACAAGAAAGAGATCCAATTCCCTAAATAAAAGATAATCTTTACCTTACATACCTCACCATCATGCCCAGAAAGTAATGCAACTTTCTCTGTTGAAAGCCTTCCATTTGTGTCAGGGTTCAAACCTAGATGCCATATCGCAATCCCTTTGCAAGTTGCAATAGCTAAAACTTCATACGGCCTACAAGAAATTAAGATGTTAATTGCCTGTCGATTAGCTTTTTCTTCTATTGTAACTATTAAGACACATTCTAAACCCAATTATTTTATTTAGATGTTTGCTAGCAGAACGCTGCAGGGGGCATGGCAGCTAGAGGTCATTTATTTATCCAGATGATTAATTGCAAGTTTGCGACAGATTGGTATAGAAAGATTTTCCACTGCTTTTAGGTCATTAATAATAGCCCAAAACAGATACCTACCTGCCTATATTGGGTGCCCAAGCTACAGCAAACACCCGATCACCCTTATCTCCAGGTAAGGCCAACTCTGCAACTGGTAGCCACCTTTGATGAGCCTCGTCAAATTCCCAAACCTGAAAAAATCTATTGTAAGAGAACAGTAATAATTGCCATTATTATAAGGTTTCAGTTCTTTCCTTGTTTTTCATTGGGTTAAATCACTCTATTTGGATGAGCACAAGCAGACGCTATAACTGCCAGTTTCGCAAAAAGTCCAATTTTTAAAAAGGGAAGGACTTTACAATCACTTGATTAGAAAGATTCAAGTAAACAGAAAGCTCAATATAGCTTTGTTGTGGGAATGTTCAACCATACATCTGAGCCCCCAAAAAAGTTTAAACTATACCTAAATTTTCTAGAAAAAAATAGACAAAACTTCATGGTAATATAAATAATTAAATACGGCCAAGAAAGAGATGAAAATAGAGACAATTCTTCAAAGACAATTAGCTGAAACCATCACATGGTAAAAAATTAACCAAATTAGAAAATGCATCTCGGATGCCACATTAATTACATTCCGATAGGTTGTTCAGGATTCTACCTGATTCGGAAACGCATAAGCAGAAGTTCAGTACTAACAAAAAATCATTCAATATTGCCAAGCAAAAGAACCAAAGAGTAGCTCTTCAAATGCAATAAAGTGAGAACACCTTTGATTTTTAATTTGATAAGAAATCAAGATATATAGAACCTTTAATTAGAAATACAACAAATGTGCAAAAGGAAAAGACCTTTCGATGCCAACATCCATCAAGGTAGATTTCACATGGGTTTCACATGTTCCGTGATTATAAGAACAGGTTGTGAGTAACATCATATCACGTGAAAACATGTCACTGAAAATGAATACTTCACAGGCAACAAAGGTAGTATCCTGAATATATTGACAAACCATAAAAAAGACAAAAGCCTACATGCCCTTAAGAAACAAATTTATAAGTACACCCTTCGGATATGTGTATAGAAAATAGAATAAATTTTTTAAAAGAATAATAATAAAGGCATAGGCATTCTAAAGCCTGGAAGAGTATCCCATAACAAAGATGTCTGTCACAAGAAATAATCACACTTTATTAATAAGTAATTGATCAATAAAGTGAATTATATTAATATAAAGTGAATTATAATTATATTAATATAGTTCAATTTGTTTAATGTTCTTCTCTTTATTGTAAGCATTGTTCTCCTCAGGTACCTTCTCGGTCTCTGTGTTTATTAATGAAATTTATTTGCCTTTCAAAAAAAATATAATAATAAAAGTACCTAAAACAAGAAATCGATGTGATCTTTTCTGTTCCATAATTAAATAATACAGTCATGTGCAAATAAAAAGCGGGGAAAATAAATCCTAGTAGCTTAAGATGTGGAATTCAAGCATAGCATCGACTCCTGCAAAAAAACTCTGAGCATTTAAAGACTACAATCAACAAAATTCAATTTGTATATAAAACATTGAGCACAACGAGTTACATAAACAAAGTTTAGGGAAAATATGATCAGTCCTGGACAGAAATATACAATCAGACAAAAATTATACACTCGAACCATATACTTTTTCAGATAGGGAGCCAGAGATGTGAAGCTTCATAAACCTTGGAGGAATTGAAATGCAATACGTCTGAATTGAAGCCCAGAACAAAACTTAATTGTTGGTTTTCGCCTCTTCGTGGATTCCATGCAATGGAAGCAGACAAGCAAGATGGCTTCCCAAATCTAGATACTGAATCAATCACGTTCTGAAATTCAGCCTGCCAAAAAAAATTGTTTTCTATGAATATCATGCAAATATATATATTTTTTTCATGCAGTGATATTGTTGGCAAACAAAAATCGTGACATTTGTGTCTTTCTTTTGAAAGAGTAAAACAAATTTGTGTCTTATTTCAGAAAACATAGTTTATCAGCCCTTTTTCCATATAATGGGCATTGTTTACATAATCATCATAAATTTTAACAGCATTTCTATTTATCTTGATATACCTTCCCAAATCTTATACTTTTGGGAACTGAAATTTATGTAGCATTATATTATTCAAATTTATTACAATGTAGGCCTTTGGATGCTCCAGTGAGAAGAGAAGTGACTCGTGCCAATTTGATGGAATAAAAAGAGGTAGGGGCAGATCGGAAACAACTTGGGTAGAAAGAGTGAGGAAAGACTTGAGGGCTCGGATCATAACAGAGAACATGACCTTGGATAGGATAGAATGGAAGAAAATGATCCATGTAGACAAACCCAACTAGTGCCAGGAGTAGACTTAGTCAATTTGAGCTGGGTAGATCGTTTCACCTTCTTCATGAAAATTTTCTAAAGGATGGATTGATTGATTTACTGTAATTTACAGGCTTCTATCTTAACATAGAACTTACTAACAACAATTGCAACTTTAAAGATTTCGATAAAGTGCAACAAAAATACAGGATGGAATCAGTTTGAGTGATTTACCTGAAGTTGCCACTTTTTGAGTTGTAAAGGGTCCAACAGCTCATAGACCTTTACATGGCCATCTGAATATGCAGCAACCTACAAAAATGCTAACATGGTCAGCCACAGTGCCAAATACCATTTTTTTGAAGAAAATATGACCTGAGGGAATGCATGTAGACTTCGCAGTTTCAAGTAAGCAAATGCATGTAGAAACTAAAACAATGACTACTATTAGTGCTTACCAATTTCAAACTTGTTAAGGAAACCCCAAATTGGATATCTAGGGCTTGAGTTGAGTTGCTTTCAAAGAGTTTGCACAGCTTCCATATCAAAGGTTGCGTATCTAAAAGGAAAGATTAGAACAAAAACCTGAGTTGGAGAATCTATTTGGATTTTAGCCAAACATTCAATTATGCAGTGGATCTAAACATAGTTGTAAATACCTAGTGAAGTGCAGTGGAAAAAAAGAAAATTGTAAATATAAAATAGAAACATGTTAGTGCACAAATTTAGTGCCCTAAGAACTTTTAAACACTCACTAACCAGTTGATTCAAAGCTACACATACATGGATATGACTTAGTTTGTTCTTTTGTATTATTTGCTTCCCTTTATATATCATATTATGTTGGTTTCCTCCTCGATATTTTTGTTTCTCCGTTCCAATTAATACAACCCTATTGCTGACAAAAGACAAGAAAGTACAAAATCCTCTACATATTTAAACATTTTAAAAGCATTTTAAAGGCAAACCAACACCGCAAGGCTGGGCATAGGCAAAAACCTTCAAGCTGCAGAGTCGAGGTGATGAATGACTAAGGCCTACATCTCATAAGTATGACCTACACCTCAAACTAAAATTTCCATAACCAACTTCCTGAGAGATTGTTATGGTCTTATTTTTTATTTTTTTGAAATTTAGAGTTATGGAGAACTACTTTGGAATCCAAAGGTTTTAGACTGAGTAGGACTAAGAAAGAGTATATGGAGTGCAACTTTAGTAATGTAAGAAGGCGGGACGAGGATGTAGTAAATATGACTGGACAAGAGGTACCTAAGAGGGATATCTTTCGCTATCTTGGTTCAATTCTACATAAGGAAGGAAAGATTGAAAAGGATGTTAACCACAGAATAAGAGCAGGTTGGTTGAAGTTGAAGCTTTCCTCAAGAGTTCTGTGCAACCGTAAAATTCCTACCAAGTTGAAGGGTAAGTTTTATAAGACAGTTGTGAGACCAGAGCCATGCTGTACGGCTCAGAATGTTGGGCCACCAAGAAGCAGCATGTGCATAAGATGAGTGTAGCAAGTCCCAATGGGACCGGAGTAAGACATCAATAATCCCCCATTCTCGTCCCTCAATACCCCACCAACCCCTGCTAGCCCAGGATTTCCTATAGAACCTCCATCAAAATTCAACTTAAAAAAACCTGGCTTTGGCGGCTCCCATTTTGGCATGATTTTATCCTTTATCTTCCTTTCCCCAATCACCACGTTCCAGTTTATCAGAATTTCCCCAATTCCATATGATGTCCCTCTAATGCTCTTTAACCATGATATAAGCTCAATTTTTACTTCCAATCCAATCCTTTCACAGGTCTTATTTTTCTCCGCGAAGATACGGTTATTTCTCTCCTTCCAAATGTTCCAAATGAGAGCATAAGGTAACAGCTTCTAGAGCAGCTGCCCTGTTTGACCAAAAGGTACCAGGTCGATCAGAAGTTGTCATGCCACTAAAAGGCCAATCTTCGCTTTGATAGTGTGATGGGCAGGGAATAGCAAAAGTATATCCAGTAAGTCTTCACCTACATGGTTCACACCCCCCACCCCCACCCCGCGTAGCGCGTGTTGGGCAAGGTGAAACTAAACTTTGATGGGTCTAGCCTATGATATCCTAGGTAGCAGGAGTGGGAGGCAATATTCAGGAGTAGGACAATATCACCAAGATCGCCTTTTCAGGCTCTCTAAGAATTAAGGGACTCGAATGAAGAGGTAGTCAAGGGCGCTATTGATTGGGATATGCTTGGCTGAGGAATCACAAGCTTGGATTCCTTAATTACGGAAAGAGATTCTCTCAATGTCGTCCAATAGATGCAGCTGGGAGCCAGTATCCACGAGAGATTTTCAGATTGGATTGAAGTGATCCTTGACCATATAGAGGGCCATTCGGTTATTTTCCAACATACGTGGAGCTCTGCAAATAGGGAGACAGACAAGGTGACTAGAACCGAAGTGCACAGATCAGGTCTTAAAATTTTTTTACTCTATTCCCCTTTAACTGTGCTATATTTTCTTTTGTTGTCCACCACAGTCCCTGGGGCCTGTCCTGTTCTAATATATTTCATTATAATTCATAAAAAGAGAGAGAGAGAGAGAGAGAGAGAGAGAGAGAGAGAGAGAGAGAAGTAATACCCCAATAAAATTATCAAATTAAATTGATTGAGGGGACCAATATAGTCAAACAGGTCAATGAATTTGATGTATATGAAGCAACATACCCCAACAATATAGATCTCACATCCATGATCCAATCATAAGAGTTACAGATACATGTTCATTATAATATAATAGACAGTGTTTTCTGACATTTGTTCAATGAAATTGACTTCAGCTTTAGTTTTTAGTGATTGTAGGTCGCAAACAACATAGAATATTGAAATATGTGTTAGCATAGGTTAACTGCTCAATTCTTTGCATACAGAGAGATACATTCCTTATGGACATTACAAAACGAATAAATGACAACAGTTCATAAATTTGACATAGAAAATAGCCGGAAAGGCTTGAACATGACCTGAAAAGCATTAAATTTGCATACCTTCTTCAGTTTCTTCCCACAATGACAATGTTCCGTCAACGCAAATGCAAGCAACTGCATCACCATATTCTGGAGGAACCCAAACAACTTTTGCAATACTTCCCTGATGTGCCTGTAAGAAGTTTAACATCAAAATAAGAGGTAAAAAACATTGAAAAGTCGTTAAAATGACAACTCTTCAGTGGACAAATTTATAGCGTTACCATCCCGTTTTTAACAATTATCAGCATGCACTTAAGAGACAAATCTTTTACTTGACCAAATTTTAACATTACCATCCCTATCAATCTGCATTTAGAAAATAAATCAATTATGGGTAGCCCAAAAGGTCAAGAGAAGACAAAAGGGAAAGGGCGCATGAGGTAATTTTGAGCTTTCATATTTTTCATCCATGAAAACTTAATATAGAACACTCTTGTTAATTGTTCCTTCATTTGATCATCGTACTACATTTGTGAGGTTTGTACTGCCACACCATGCAAAAAGCACCACAGAGAGTACACCAATTTCACTCATCTTCACATCAATTAGGCACAACTTGAATATAAAGAGGATTTTTGTCTCTCCACTCTCTAAATAAATGACGCCATGATCCATTTTCTAATAAGATAACACAAATTCTTGAAGCTAAAGGTCCAGCAATCACCAAAATAGGGCACAAAAACATACTATCTTAAATTTCTTTCCAAGAACAAAATACAAGGAAATCAACCCTACAAAACAATGTATGTGTGTGTGTGTGTGTGTGTGTGAGAGAGAGAGAGAGAGAGAGAGAGAGAGAGAGAGAGAGAGAGAGAGAGAGAGAGAGAGAGAGAGAGAGAATGAAGAGCAAACCCTCCATGTGGAAGTGCAGGAGAAAGAGGATGAAGCTGATTCGGGAGAATCGTAAACAGCTAGGGTTCCGTCAGTTGATCCCGTCACCAATCTCTGCCCGCAGTAATTCCACGATGAGCACACTGTCCCCTTATCTAGCGTTAAAAGAGGCTTCTCCATTTTCCTCCCTCTCTCTTTCTCTCTCTTGTGTGTACCCTAAAACTGGAAATTAAAACTCAGAGAGAACGTATAGAACCCTGGAATGAGTGGGATACCATCCGATCGATGATCCAAATTGATCTGAACCTCCCGTTTGTCCCCAGCGGATCTCAAGTCCCAACTTTAAGGTCAGTTTTTGAGGGGTCTACATAGGGGCCCGCAAAGCAGAATGCATATGGAATCAACAAGATCATTGTTATTTGATCCAACAACAGCCTCCTTTTTCGTCTTTTTAAGGGGCTGCTGTTGGATCAAATATCATGGGCGGCTTCCCCTTACACGAGAATGCCCGATGGGGCACCATAGATCTCTCAATTTTTATATGGTTTGTGGCCGTATGGTCAAATATTTTTGAAGTACCGTACAAGAGGGAAGACTTGATAGCTAGGAACATAACAGAGAACATGACCTTGCATAGGATAGAATGGAAGAAAATGACCCACGTAGAAGAATCCAACTAGAACTGGAATTAGAGCCAGGTAGATTCATTTCACCTTCTTCATGAAATTTTACTAAATGATTCATGTAGCCGACCGCAACTAGTTTGGGACAAAGGCTTTGTTGAGTTGAGTTGAGTGTAAGGCCCACACAATAGGATGATCCAAACTGTCCATTTGATGGGCCACAACGTAAATAGGTTGTATCCCGAAAATCATTTCCATAGGATGGGACCCATCCATCCTATCTATGGATGTTTCCATAATATGCAATTCCTCAATGGATGATCGAGGGCTAGGATGCATGATTATTGGGGCACAATCTATTTAGTAGATTTTATTGCTTTGGTGCGTTTGTAGGCATTCACGAGGATAGTGTTGTTCTAATTTATATGTGGCGTCTGCACACCAGTATTACAGGTATTGTATTGAAACCATTCCTAAGTGCGAGATGTACCACCCTAGTCCTGAATAAGCCTGAATCTTTATTTCCATGTGGTCCGAACTCTACTATTGCATTTACGTTCATTCAACTTCCCAAAAGCGTACAAACTTTTTCGTTCACAAGAACATGGTTGGAAATTTTCTTCAAGTGGCCCACTTCTTAGAAGATACTATGATATGTTTGTCTTTTTGGCTTCTCATCCAAAATGAAACTAAGGAGGGACAAGAACCCATGATTTCGATTGTAGTTGGTGGTTAGTGGGCAATTAAAAGCAATGGTTTGCGGTCCATGCCATGCACTTATTTGAAGCTTGAAGGCATAAAGGTTTATGTCTCTTGATGGTGAGAGACCTAACAAACACTGTACTCCAACAATTGACTGTGCCCTCATTTACTAGGACCAAAACATTAAATCCCCTGCTCAATAGTAGAAAGGTTTGGGTTCTTGTTGGGTAGGTGAGGCCAGCTTTGAGATTCAAAACTAAGTGACATGAATGGAACCATGCAATTATACACAGAAATAATAATAGTCTTTTGAAAGGTAAAAGTAATTGCATTCGGCAACACCCATATAACTTAACTCTCACCTCCCAGGTAGAGAGAGCGAGAGAGAGAGAGAGAGAGAGAGAGAGAGAGAGAGAGAGAGAGAGAGAGAGAAGAATGTTAACAAATATTAATTAATATGTTCCATCAAAATCGGATAATAAGCAGTAGTCTTCTAAGTTTGGTATGTGCAAGGATATGGTGAAATAATAAGCATTTGTCTTCTAATTTTTGGCATATGCAAACATATGGTGAAAGACAAATCCGGCCTCCATGCATTCACACAAATAAAGTCAGACCCAGAATGAACATTTGGTAGCATATTCACAAAGAGTGTGACACATAAGGTGCTCATTTCAAGTAAACCAATTAATTTGGAGTACCACTTATTATTAAATCTCATGGGCAAAATACGATCTAAATGGTACAAAGCAATAAGAAGATGCAGCACACAAGACATACACAACTAGATTTCCACTATAAAAAAATATAAAAATTACAAACAAATTTAACCCGACCAGAGACCCTCGAGTAGCAACACAAAATGAAATTCACAGAAGAAGCAACTAGATCAACTAATGGGGATTTGAAAAATCCACACCACGTTTTGGAGAAAAACTCCAATATGATACTTGAAGGAGTCAAACTCCTTGAGCCACGTGAAAGAGCTAAGGCTCTTTTCTTAGAAGATGTTCCAAAAATTAACTTTATTCAAGTCTATCTTTCTTTCCTCATATCATTATATTATATGGATGGCCAAAGCCTAAAAATAGAAACCCTAAATGCTAACTTACAAAACAATTAATTTTAATCTTCCGTCTAAAGTAACACAAATAAAAGTTAGAAACAGAATTAGAATAATCCTAAAATAGAAATCCCGTAATAGATATATAGCACATCCGTAAATTGCCCATAACTTCGTCAAATCACACACTCTAAAATCACATGATCTTGGGCTCATTAGATAGGTAATCGGAAAATACACTACAAGTACGATGATGAAAATAGTGGTTGAAGGACTTGTTCTATGCCGCACGTTCTTGCCAGCTTCACCTACGTTAGTAACCCTCTCCTTCTCTAACCCTAGAAACTCCCCTCTCAAACAGTCTCAAACCCTCCAAAGAATTTCTCGAGTTGCCCTCTTTTACCTTTTAGAATAAACCTTAATATATATTAACGTCCCCTCAAAACATAAGGTTTGTTCTTTAATTAACTGTGGGGTCCGGGGTTCAATCCAAACTTACCTACCAAAAAAATAGGTCCCCTCAAAACATAAACATATTCATGGTTTTAGAAATACTGATATCTTCACCTCTCTATCTCAATCATACTAGGAACTAGATAGAATCCTTAATGTTTAGGCAACTAGCCTATAACTGAAACAAGAAAGATCCCAACATAAACCACAACTAAGAGTTTTTACCGTTATTGCTTGTTACTATATTTCTTTGAAGATCACCCAATCACGAGCAATGTGTCCAACCAAACCAAAGAACACGATCATTTGGCACACTATCCAGATGGGAGTGTGGGATATCTATTCAAGTAAGTTGGACATCTAGTATCTACCGAAATTTTCTCCTTAATTTTTGGAGAGAAAAACGACAGAAGACACACATGAATTTGAGAGAGAGAGAGAGAGAGAGAGAGAGAGAGAGAGAGAGAGAGAGAGAGAGAGAGAGAGAGAGAGAGAGTTCCCTTTCACCTACAATATGCAATAACTGATAGCTGTTTGAATTCTAAGCTTGACCATCCGGCCACTATCATGAAACTTGCTACATGCTTAGAGCTTGCCACTTCCATTGAGACTCGATACATACTTGGAGCTTGGAGAGTGACTAGGCTACATTGGAAATATACTCTCTTGAGAGTTTATTATTGTGAAAAAGCAATTAATTAAGCTGTTGGAGAAAGGCGTTATTTAATCTTTTATACTTTAACAATTATGTTCTTGGAACTTTGTTTTTTCTTTTGGAAGTGTATTTGTTCTGTAGATTATTTATGTTTTGCAGTTGGTGGTGTGGCTTAGTAGTTGCTAAGGAAAGCTAAATATAATTAAGAAATGTTAACTATGATTTAGATTGTAGGCTATAATATGGGCCTTATATCTTCTTTTACTACAAGTCATTTTACTGAAATTTGAACTCATTTGAGTACTACTACAGCTTGTGTGTTTGGCATCAAGAGAACAATTTTCTTCTCTTGATCTCAGCCTCTCCCCACCATGTTTGCTATTTGATATTGAATACACGTCAAGAGCCCATGCATGTGTCCGTGTTAACCTTGGACGATAAACTATGTATAGGCTAACATTGTTGGAATGAAACTAACTAGGTGGAAGGAGAATATGAGATACAAGAGAAGAAAGTTGTTCTCTTGATGCCAAACACACATGGAATGGTGCACAAGTTGTTACACTAGTCAAGAGACTTCAAATTCCACTAAAGCAACTCACAGAGGAAGAAGATACAAGGCCCAAAATACATGCTACGTACATGTCAAATTTGTGATTAAATTTTCATAACAATACTTAGCTTCCCTAAGCTACCACTAATACACTAACAAATGTAAAGTAAATGCCTTACATAATTACAAAACAAGAAACCAAGACCCTAAAACATTAACTCCCAAAAGGGTAGATTTCCAACGTAGAATAGTCAATGTAGCAAGCTCCAAATATAGTATTCAATGTAGCAAAGTTCCAATGTAGGAGGAACATTCGATGAGTGCATGGAGAGTTCCATGCATGTAGTGAGTTCCAAGGAAGTCAAGCGGTCCAGATTATATTTCCAACAAACATGGTATTGCATCTCCAAATATTCTACAATGTGCCTTAAATTAGAACTTACCCATCAAAAGGGAAAACATAATCAAAATAAAAGGCATGATATTCCTCAAAATATTTATCTTATCTGCAGGGAAAAATGCATACATCAGTCGTTCTAGAATGCTAACCAAGGCAACAAAGAAACTTGTGATAGAAACATAACTCATACATGGAATAACAACTTGAAAATGCCGAATTGAACAAATTACATTAGTATGTTTACACTGTGTGTGTGTGTGTGAGAGAGAGAGAGAGAGAGAGTCAGATGCTAGATATTTGGCCTGGTCTGATCCTATCTTAGCTGCCTCAGCAGAATGTCTGTTGAATTTCATGGGCGAGTTCCTCCACGCTAAGTTTGCATTCAATTCCAATCTATCAAAAAGAGAAGTGGCTTCTTCAGTTGTTGACTTAATCAGCAGCCTCAGTCAGTAGCAGCAGAACTAAGGCTCTTGATTATGCTCTAAATTAACAAGTTTACATCCAAAACAATACCACATTACTACTTGGCTCTCAGAGAAATAGGGATGTTTGGCAAAAACGAAAAATATCCCATGGAATCTTTGTGGGCCCAATTATATATGAAAGAGGAGCCCAGAAGAAGGGAGGGTGCATGAGAGATTTGACAGTTCAGGAGTTGAGAGAGCATGAGAAATCCCTAAAAACAGTGAAAAAATATCTTCAAATTGTTTTTTTTTCCCTGTTTTTTCTGGGGGTTTTCATGCTCCCCTCACTCCCAAGCACATACAACCATCTCATCTAGGCAAAACTACTTAAGCTTCTGAAAAAATTCAAACTCCAAATAAATAAGCCTATGCATGATTCAACTGCTGATTTATGTCTCAAACATCATTTATTTGTCAGTTTTCTGATGATCTGCACAGAAAAGTATATAAAAATATCTCTTAAATGCTCTAGTAACTTAATATCAGCTTAGAGACCGATATTTACAAGATGACATCTTAGAAAATAATCAAACGTGCGGATAGTAGGACGCAGAACCAAGAAAGCCGCGTGATTTTGGCAGCTTTTAGTGGTTACACTTGCAGATTTTTACTACATAGCTAGGTTGTATTAACTCTTAGTCATCACTCCACAATAAGGTCTGGTCTTAGGTTACGTCCTTGTATTTTACTAATTAATTAGTAATTATTGCTTTAACTTTTTAGCTTTGAATAAGAAATGGGTTTTTAAAGTTCCTTCTCAAGTTTAATAAATTTGCTGTGATGGAAGATTATTCAGGTCCGATAGGACTGTTTGAGAAAATAACATATAGTTATTTCTTGCATTCACAAACAAAAGGCCTTCAATATGATGCTCTTTCTGACAAAATGGAAAATGGACAAAACGCAATGGAAATTGAATCAGCATTTTGAGCATTTCTCAAAAAAAAAAAGCTTCTTATTCTAAAGGTAATTAGTTAAAAACTAAAGGTAATTTGGTAGTTAACAAAATATTTAATAGAAGAAGAAGAAGGTTCTGATGGAAAAGGGCAAGATAATAATAAGAGTTTGGGCCTCTGCGGACACCTCTGAAATTAATTCCATAAAATGTTATATGCAAATGGTTTTGAAGATATATACGATTGTTTGTTATAATAGCTTTAGAAGTAATGTAATTAATTGGTTCCAAAGAGGCCTTAATTTTCCATTTGAGTAAGATTAAATCAAAATGATCTTAATTATCTGCAAATAAGGACTAATCTTGATGGCATCAAAGTGACCCTTAGTATTTGAGTCTGGTACATTACCTTGTTGGTGAATGAATTGAGCATGGTGTCATCAACAGTGTTAATGTTCACTTGTAGTATTTCCAGTGAGAGCCCTTCAATTGCCGCCATTATCTTAACTGCCTGGCCAGGAATCCTATGTGAAATCGTCTCCAATAGAACATTAGGGCCTGATAATTTCACCTCCACATTGGCAACTTGAGATTTTGAGTTGGCAGAAAGCTCCTTTACAGTTTCAAAGGAGGAGGAAGGTTGTTCATGGGGTGATGCTAGGGCCGGAGAGATGTAAGGTTGTTCATGGGGTGATGCTAGGGCCGGAGAGATGTAAGGTTGTTCATGGGGTGAAGCTAGGGCCGGGGAGAGGTAAGGTTGCTGAAACCAAGGATTGTAAGGGCTACTTGGTTGCGGGGTTCTCGGGCTTATGGGTATTCTTGGACTTAGTGGTGGTGGTCTTGGGCTCAGAGGTAGTGGTCTAGGGCTCAATGGGGAGGGCCTAGGGAGTCTAGGGCTAAGAACGTCACCGTAAACCCTCCTTTGTTTCTTTGCTTCTAAGGATTGTAGAACTTGTTGCATCTCCATGATGAATTGCACAACTCCTCCAATTATCGAAGCTTGATCTCCCTAAATCAACATAAAAGAGAAGATAGAAAGATATTATATACTGATGCCAGTGTGTTCTACAAGTGAAAATAATTTACATATATGTCAAAACCCAAGTCAAGTTAAACTTCGACGGTTCTAGTCTCAGGACCATGGGCTGGCTGGAGTAGCTGGACTCCTGCAAAGTCACGATGGAACAATGATATGGGCATTCTCTGGCCTGATTAGGTTTGCAGATTCAAATGAGGCAGAGATCAGAGCAGTTCATCAAGGAATTAGGATTATTGAGCATAGCATGCTTGATCAATGGAAGGTGACTCCCTTAATGTGATTAAATGGGTGAAGGGCAGTCTCTCCCATCCTTGGAGGTTTGCTCATTGGATAAACCAGATAATGTCTAATGATAATTCGACCGTTGTAACAAACAAATGGGAGGCATAAGTGAAGGATGTTTATACTCTTTTCACATAGAAGGAAGGCATGAGAGAGCGAAGCACCATTAAGTGCTCGTTCATTTGCTTTCGCCGGTTGCGCTCTACTGTTATGTGCGACACACGTTGTTGTCCATCTAAGCCAACTTCGTCGGAAGGTGTTGATGAGAACTTTAGCCGTTTGGGGGCCGGAGAAACTTCATTTTTGGTCATAGACTCGCCGGCATTGGGGCTAAAAACGGGCGACAAGAGAATCTCAGGTGTACTTTCCAGAGTCTCCAGAATGCTGAAGAGGTTTTCTGGCGAATCGGCACCGGAAAAATTTGTGGTAACAAACTCTGTGTCATTGAAAAGATCTGATAAGCTATCTTCCATAATTCAGTAACTCTTCCCTCAAGGAAAACCACTTATGGGTTGGAATTGGGCAAGGGAGAAGATGTTTTTTTGAGGTGACAAAAGGTCTCAAATGATAAGTGTAAGAGACCCAGAAAGTAATGAATAGGTTGAGATTTTGAAGATCAAGAAAAGGATGCTAAAAGAAGTAAATTGTGGGAGCTGAAATGAAAAGGACGTAACTGTCGACATCGTCTGTTTCTCGTTGGTGTCATGAATTTTATTATTCACTGAAATCATGGACTCATGGATTCACAATAATCGGAGTAATGTGGGGAGTTTGCAGGGCGAAGTAATGTGGAGAACGCAGACAATCGAAAAGGTTTATATAATCCAGCAAAAAACACTGACCTACTTGGATGAAAGTCATGAAACTACGAAGCTACCCCTGTGACTTTAAATGACGAAAGTGCCCTTCGGGCGTCCTATCTTTGCTCTTTGACCCACTCCAGAAGATGATCCAAATCGTTCATTTGTTGGGCCACAGCGTAAATAGTTGTGCTCTAAAAATCATTTCCATAGGATGATGTTAACCCTCCGATAAAAACTTCTATAGTTGGAGGGTTAAGATCATCCCACGGAAATGATATTTGGGGCACCTATTTACGTTGTGGCCCAACAAATGAACGTTTTGGATCATCCTATGGAGATGGGCCGAACCGTACTTTTTGAAAAATACCGGTACATCATATAAAATCTATATAAAAAAACTTCTTGATCCCAAATGAGCAAGATCATAGTTGTGAAGAAGAGAAGCTAGAACTTGAGGAATCAAATGAACCATGCAAAAGTTGGCCAAGACGCTCACAAAGAGCCCACTATACCCGTACCAAATTAGGCTCACTGCTTGTCGCTCATATGTGCTGAGCCTTGGTTCTCCCTCGCATTTTTCGAGGTAGGGATGGTTTTGTGCCTATTATTGTGTCATCATTCTTTTTATCAAATAAACCGATAGGTGTCCTAGCCAAAACCCCAAAAAATAAAATCTAGCTGTTCAACAAATGCACGGGTACGTTGGACCATAGTGAAATGAAGAATATGTGTAGACTCCGTCCTTTTCGTAGTTTGTGTGGGGTTGCTCGTCTAATATTAATCAAGAGCATAGTTAGCAAAACGTGATTTGGCTTAAAAAAATGATAGTGAAAAAAAAGGGAAACACAAGAAAAAGCCTTTAGAATTTTGTCATTTACAAAATATGGTGAGGGTAAAATTGGAAAGTTGGCCAAAAAACGTGTTTAAAACGTTTGTCTAAAAAAAAAAAAACGGAGTTTTACTCGTTGTAAGAGTTTTAAACAGCACACCAATAAAATGAGTTTTTTTTTTAAAAAAACGCCCTTTACAACGGAGTTTTGCTAACTATGATTCTAGAGTCTTAGAGAGGGAGATGATGTGGGCACTTCCTTGTTTTTGATATTGGCACCCTCTTTTCTTACACTTTCGCGATTTGCCGGGGTGGCTTTTGTTAGGATAAGTACAAGATAAAGCGCGTTGCCAATATCAAAACAATGAAATGCTGATTTCAGCTTCCGCTATTAAATTCCGAAGGTAGCATTTCATTAATTTAGCATGCCAGTTTCTCAGATGTGAAGTATTCTACTTTTCTATGTTAAAAACAAAAACGATACGAGTAAATTCCTAACGGCATTGTTGAAAACTTGTGACAAATTAAAGGCGGCATTTCACTTATTTAGAGGGATGTTTTGATTCATTTGACCAACAAAAATTAAGTGCTGAAAGAATGTTTGTAACATAGGAATGAAATAGTATTTGGGTTCTTTTGAGATAGGCTCTCTAACTCCCAAAAAGGGAATTTTAAACTTTAATACAAATAAAAGAGAGGTGTTACTATAAGAATTAGAGAGATGTAAATTTTCCATGGGAAGGGGCATCCCTATCTTTCTTGGTTGATAATAGTGATAGGCAACACCTTCTTTGCTTGGTTTCTATTTTTTTTTCCTTTTGAGGTTTTCTTTTTGTGAAAGTCCTCCATAGACCTTCTATATATAATAGGGTAACAACATCCTCTTTAACTTAGAAATTATAGCCAAGTCCTTTGTTGGCCCTCATTGAATGAATGGAGATTATGAAAATATGCAGCGTTGTAATGCATAAAAGTAGATAAAGGAACTAGAGAGATACACAGCCAAAGGGCTCGTGTAGAGGTATGCTAAAAACACAAATGAACATGAAATTAAAATAAACTTATATGTATAAAAAACAGTGATGAAAAAACTTGGTCCTGTTCTCTTTTTTCTAAATCTTCACACTTCTTCTTCTCTCTTTTTTCACCCTTCTCTCTCTATAAACCATTGACTACATATTGTTAGATAGAAACTAGTCCTAACATAGCTGATCACATTAAACATATAAGTTGTAGTTCCATGAGTCTTTTTGGTAACCCTAGCAAAAGGACATAGGAAACATAGAAAGACTCTTCACTTTTTAATACGCAGTAAGTACCATAGAACACCACAACAACATTTATCAAGGGACATTGGATTTTAATTTACACATTTCAACACCCCTCATTTTTACATAACCCCATAAAAATATCTTTACCATTTGTAGATAGAAACTATAACCAATCACCTTATATATATATATATATATAGGGAAAGATGTGCGTACTCGGTCGAGTAGATAAGCTTATCTACTCGGTCGGGTTAAAAACAGTGGGGGCCCACATTTTTGGGGTGATCCAAACCATTCATTTGAAAGGCCCTTACCTAGATAGGGTGTCCACCAAAAATCAGCCCCATAGGATCATCCTAACCCATGCAACAGTGGAGGGAAAAATGGGAAAAAATGGACAAACACAGCTTGTCCACAAATCTGCCCATTTTTCCCTCCACTGTTGGATGGGTTAGGATGATCCTATGGGGCTGATTTTTCGTGGACACCTTATCTAGGTAAGGGCCTTTCAAATGAATGATTTGGATCACCCCAAAAATGTGGGCCCCCACTGTTTTTAACCCGACCGAGTAGATAAGCTTATCTACTCGACCGAGTACGCACACCTTTCCCATATATATATATATATATATATAAAGGAAAAGGATTGTACGCTCGAGCGTACCAAGCTTATGGTACACTTGAGTGCCCAATCACATGGGTCCCACATTTTTTGTGGTGATCCAAAGCATTCATTTGCAAGGCCTTATCATAGATAGGATGTGTACCAAAAATCAGCTCCATTGAATCATCCTAACCCCTCCAAAAGTGGAGGGCAAAAATGGGCAGATTTGTGGACAAATAGTGTCTGTCCATTTTGACCTCCACAAATGGATGGGTTAGAATGATCCTATTGAGCTGATTTTTAGTACACACCCCATCTATGTAAGGGCCTTTCAAATGAATGCTTTGGATCATCCTAACAAAGTGGGCCCACATGTGATTGGGCACTCGAGCGTACCATAAGCTTGGTACACTCGAGCGTACAATCCTTTCCCTCACATATATATATATATATATATATATATATATATATATATATATATATATATATATATATATATATATATATATATATATATATATAACCCCCCAAATGACTTTAATTACCATTAGTAGCTATCCTAATTTTTTAACTTGAAATGACCTAGGCAGTTATTTTATTTTTTCTATTATTTTTTTTGTAAAATGTCGGCGTCTAAGAGTATTTTCAAATTTATATAAAAAAATTGCTCTTAATTAGTTACGATTTCTTCGTTTTAAAGCGTGTTATATTTCAGAAGAGTTCATGATAATTTTTTTGGAAGGTAAGTTGAGATTGAACATACGACCTAAAGGATTTTTTTTTTTTTTTCCGGTAACGAAGGGTTTCCCCACCCCCTTCGGGAGTAGGACTATTTCCCTACGGATGCGCGCAATCACCCGGAAACCACACGCATCGGGTAAGCATACGACCTAAAGGTTGAGTTGAGCTATCAAGCCTCAATCAGTTGAGCTACATGCTCAACCCATAATTCATGTTAACTTTCTTATATAAACCCCATTTCTAACTATCAATTTGTGGGCCATTAATTGAACATCTGAGAGGAATGTAGTACTTACCCATGTGGTCCCACAATGTCACCAATCAGATTACCCATTTTTCGAAAACAGGCTCGCGCGAGCCATCAATGCTACCCACACTCTCCTTGCAATGATTCCTTTGATGTTTTCCTCCATAAGTGATGCCATAGATAAAAGGTTCGGTTTATTTTCTTTTGTATGCCAAGAGGGCATTGGAGGAGCTTCTCTTTATAGAAAATAAATGTCAATGTCAGTTGGGCCTCACTAGCAGTTTCTAAAGAGCATCTCTTTATGTTACGTTTCTCGAAAATAAAAGAGGCTGACAACTGACAAGGGTGGTATTGATTACCTACGTATGCCTAAATTACAGGGGTGTCATTCCTTTTGCTTTCAAAAAATATATTTAATCAAACAATTAAATATTAATAGAAGAAACCAAGTATTTTAAAGATCCATGAGAGACAGAATAGAAATTTCCAACGGTCACTTGGGGGCATATGATTTCCCTTTTCAATTTAAACCTTTCGATCCCTTTTCCAACAGTAATGAATTTCAGTTGTTTGATATTGGTAGCTTGTTTGTTTAATGGAAATGGAGTTAAAGGATACATCTCAGTCCTCCAACCCAGTCGACGTAATGCAATGCAAACAGATCTATGCACCTGGTATATGAGCTATGCAATGTCCAAGGTTAATTTAAGAGTGCATGTATGTAATGTATTAGCCTTGAAAGGGTTCATTAGGCCATTTATCTTTGTAATTATAGTACATATAATACAATACATAAAAGGAAGTTGTGTTTAATGAATTAAAATCAGTAAGGAATTTTAAGTGCATTAGATAGTTTTTCTATTTTGAGCAAATTAGGGTTTTGGGTCATGAGTACCTATGAAATAAATTCTAACAAGAAGGAAGATAGTTAGGGATTGACCTATTATTCCTTGTGGATTCAAGGTTTAACTTGAGGCTGAAGAAGGTGATCTTCCCCTATGTCTTAAGGAATTTCAGAGACTTAAATCCTTAACTAAATTATGGGTTTTAAAATCATGTTCTATTAGGAGGTATGTGTCTGTGTGTGTGTGTGTGTGTGTGAGAGAGAGAGAGAGAGAGAGAGAGAGAGAGAGAGAGATATGGTGATAATGGCTAGTAGCTGACAATGGGTGAGAAGTGTCTGGATTCATCTCTTCCTGCAAGGAGTATTGAATGGCATAAGACACGGCAGATCCGTGCCGATGTTGATTAAACTCATTAAAACTTAAAATATGACAAACGATTAAAAGGAGGGGTTCCCACTTGACAAGTAGTTATTGTTCTCCTGCATGGGAGTGCGTTTCATTTACTCATCTCATCACAATCCCCCCTATCTTTAAGTTGGTGTCTACGTTTGGCATTTCTCATTCCATGCATTAAAATCACATTTACCAACCCCAACAACCCAAATTCCCTTTCTGTTTTCCCCGCCCACCTTCTTTTCCTGCTCCTCACAATTTAAATTCCACTCTCAACTCTAGCTATTATCACCCAAGAAGGAAATGAAAAATAAACATATTCTTACGTAGATATGAACCTACCTACATACATAAACATTTACAAGGGAGCGCAGTACATGACGAATGAAATGTTTGTCTCTGTCCCAGGTGCGTTGCTAAGTATCATATATTGTTGATAAATTTTGATTTTTGCAAATCTGTGATCACTTTCATTAGCAGTAAAAGGTGCGTAAATAAGCACTTACATAGAAACATGAAGTTAAAGATAAGATTTATCTTAACTACTAGTCTCACCTTCTAAAGTATCTTAACTACCTAATTAAGCTAGCTAGTCTAATCTCACCCTTTAATGATCCAACGGTCAGATCTTACAATATATTATCTGACATTTCTTAACAATTATCAAGATAGAGAGAGAGAGAGAGAGAGTAATGGATGAAAAAAGATATTTATTGAGCACCACTTGTGCCTCCAGGTTAAATCCCATTGAGAACACATTTTGATCAATCGAAGGCTCTTATAGTGTTCCATCGAGGAAAACTAAACCATTATACTTTTTTTATCATTTTTCCTAGACTTGGGACGTTTCTTCCCGATGAGACTGAGACCATGTGGACCGCCTCAAAATCTTCCGGAGGATCCATGGTCTTGCTTTCACATACATATACCCAAAAATTGCCTTTTACCATTTGCCATGGAAGTGACTTCTTGAATAGTGACAATAGTGGCACTGGCAGAGGTAGTGCTGGTGGCAATTAATAGTGTGTTTGGTTGCATAAAAAGTCGGGAAGGGTTTTGCTTAGCATTTGAGTGTCATGTTAGCAAAACTCCTCGTTTGATTGCCAATAATATACCATTGAAACCCGGAGACTACTATGGATGTCTCATAGTTAAATCATTACATGTGTTGGGATTCCACGCAAAAGCAAATAGTCCCACATCGGATAAGTAAATGGGATGTGGATGGGCTATAAGGGAATGGGCACCCTTCCTCTAACGGCTGGCCGGCTTTTAGGGGTGAGTTCTACCCTATTAAATTCCCTATAAATGGTATCAGAGCTTAGGGCGTGGTCACCCCAGTTTGCCTCCCCGAGGGCAGGAATGTCCCTTGGGGAATATCCCGGAAACCCCGGTGTAGTATCTCGTGGTTCCCATGTTGCCACCGTGTGGAGGGCGAGATTGTCCATGTTGCTTCCGCGTTGAGGGGGAGATTGTTGCGGTTCCACGCAAAAGCAAATAGTCCCGCATTGGATAAGTAAATGGGATGTGGATGGGTTATAAGGGATGTGCACCCTCCCTCTAACGGCTAGCTTTTAGGCGTGAGTTCTACCCGATTCAATAGAGCATCACTCCTCTTCTTTAGTGTCCGGGTAGAGCCAACTGAATCATTAGCGCAATTACCGCGAATCAAAGAGGGAAAGAATGTGCCTCACTACTGAACTTTGACGATTCTTCACAGGTATGGGATCCTCCTACTCCGGGCATATTAAGTTAAAGTTTGATGGTTCTAGCCTTAAGAATGCCAGGCCAGCTGGGATAGGTGGACTCCTGCAAGGTCACAATGGAGAAACGATATGGGTGTTTTCTGGCCCATTGGAGCTGCAGACTCCAATGAGGCGGAGATTAGAACAGGTTATCAAGGGATTAGGATGATTGATCCTAGCACTGGATCAAGTTACAGTGTGCTGTCTGTTAGTAATCCTCTTTGCAAAAATTTAAGTGGGGGTGAATGGTGAATTTATGCGGCTTCCCAACCCGTACAGGGGATGAATTAATCACCGCCCTATGCAAAATACTAAACCTCACAGGCACACATCATATAAAATCTCCAACTGTCATAGGATAGGTCGGAGCTTATTTGAGGGATTTGGGGGGTGCAAATTGGGATTCTAACTTCTTGGGACTTCTTTGAAAAACAGGGTACAGAGTTCAAGCAGCTTACCTCCGCTGTCTTTGGGAGGATCCTTGTTTATACTCCCAGCTTCGAAGCTTCCTTCTTTATTTTTTATGATAAAAAGCCCCTCAAGAAAGACTATACCCTCCCCACTCCTAGTGGCCTCCTCTCTTTTCTTCTCACCCTCTTGTAGGATCACAGTCATCGTCAACTGCATTAAGGCCCTGTTTGTTTTGGATTTTCAGTACCGATTGAGTCTAAAACTGATTATTGGACTCAAATTTAAGTTAAATTTGAGTCCAATAATCAGTTTTGGTTGGACTCACAATCTGTTCTCAAAATCCGAAACAAACAGGGCCTAAGCATTATACCTTGTCTTTGTTATTTCCTCTAGTGCCAATGAGCTTTTGACAGAGATGTGAGTGAAGTTGGGACTAGTTAGTTATTATATGGACACTTTGGCTTGGGATGTTAGAACTTGACCAAAAGAGGGAGATTCAAATCAAAATTTCAAATTGTTGGGGGTCTTGTTATGTCCAAATCCAATGTCGAAATCCAGTCCAGTAGCATGGGCTCCTTATAATGGGCCTCTATGGCTACGTGAGAATCTGCCTCATGTGGGCTTTGTTAAGTGGACTAGTATCAATGGGCCGCTTGTGGGCCAAGATATATTATCCTCTGTGTGCCAAATTGAAGGGTAAGAAGAAGAGAAGAAAAGAGCCCGGTCAGGTGTAATTAGGCTTGGATAAGTTTTGGGTTTACAGATTTTGGATAGCGGTTAAACAGATTTCACAAGGAGATGTACCCAATGCGACAACAGACAATAAGGAAAGATGGTGGACCGTACATGTATGTGCTTTGGTGAAGATTGTGGGACCCGCCCCATCAAAACACGGCGTAAAATGGTGGCCCCACCTGATGTTGTGTTCCAGTGGTGTTGGTGGGACCCACCATAATCAAAACATGGTGTAAATGATGTGCGCCAACCTATGCATGGATTTGGGTGGAGATGGTGGAACCACCCCGGGGTGTACAATGGTGGGATCAACCATATATATATGTATGAATTTACGTAGAGATGGTGGGCCTGCCATATCAAAACATTAGGTATTTCAAAAAACGTTGAAGATTTTTAATCTTTGTCAACATGTGTTGTGCGTTCATCCCAATTTAATCGAAAGTTGATCCATGAAAGAACTCTAGATCGACATAAGATGTAGGGCTGCAACTCGGGTCGGGCGGGTCAGGTTTTGGAGAACCCAACCCTACCCGAGAAATATCTCGGGTCGGGTTTTTTTTCGGAAAACCCACGATTCCCAAACCCGGCCCTACCCATGATAAATCTCGGGTCGGGTTTTTTCACGTTGATGCAATTTTTAAGGAAAATTCTTGTTTGGCAAGGCAACTCAACTCATAGAAGCAGAAATTACACTCACATTACACTTGAATCAAACAATGATGTAATTACACTCACATCACACTTGAATCAAACAATGCTGTAATTAAACAATGTTGTAATTACAATCAAACAATGCTGAATCAAACACTTGAATCAACTCAACTCATAGAAGCAGAAATTACACTCACATACAGTAATAGTGGGTGCGTGGGTTTTCACTTTTAACTTTTAACTAACAATAGAAAAAAATGTACATACTATAACTTATGTAACTCGGGTCGGGTCGGGTCGGGCCCCTTCAAACCCGGCTCGACCCGAGATTCATGCGGGCTTTTGAATGCTCAACCCGGCTCGACCCGAAACCCATGAAACCTGAACCCAACCTAGGCTATTTTCGGGTCGGATCGATGCGGGTCGGGTAAAACCCGGCTCGAGTTGCAGCTCTAATAAGATGAGACCAACTGTACAAAGTGGCAATATATCATTACAATGAGGTGATGCGTGAGTCCTCACCTAAATATGGCCCATCCATACATAGGAAGAAGACAAACCTTCCAAACCCTCTTTTCTTACAGGAAAACACTTTGAAAACGGGATTTCATTTGGAAAATAAAGACGAAAGTGAAATTAACCAATGATTCCGTCAATTCCACAGAATTTTTTTTTTTTTTTTTTTTTTTGGGAATCATTTTCTTGTCTTTTGCGCATGTGTCACAACACTTTTATCTTACCAATGATCCCATTTTATTAGCAACCCTTTTTCGTCTATCATGATGTTGTCATATAAGATATTATATGGTGTGAGTACACATATATTTGAACATATTTTAAAAATTACAGAGGGGATCAGATGGTGGGATCATCCAGACCATTCATTTGTTGGGTCCTTAAATAGGTTTTGCTCCATAAATCTGGGTGATCTTAGCCCTCCGATCACGAGATTTATGTAACGTATCATTCTCCAACAGATCATAGCATTAGGATTGTTCTATTTATAAAGTTGGGGCCCAATAAATGAATGGTTTGAATTGCGTGGGTCATCTTATATGTTTTAAAATATACTTGCCGACACCATATAAAAAGTTATTACGCTGTGCTAGCTTTTTATCCAGTACTCCCGCAACCACAAAGTCAAGACTAAAAAGTTAGGGCGTCCTCGGATACCACCAACATAGGTCCTTACAAATAAGATTATTTTAACTTAGTCTTCTTTCATTAAGAATTTAACATAGATATGAATCTATTTAAGATTTTTTTGTCTATAGAATTGTATAAAAATAAGATTAAATGCAAGCATTCGAACAATGATTTAATTGAAATCTAACATTAACAAGGTGTTACTTCAAGTTCGTTTTCTCAGCTACAGTATTCATTGTTGAAAATTTGACATCAGGGATTTGCTAGGCAATTAGGTGGAAAGGCATTTTGCAGCTGACTTTTGCACGAGAGAACAGCCACACAGGCTCACTTTTTTAGCAGATTTTGTCTTATTAATTTAATTCATCCAAACTAGCTGGTCTCTCCTGCAAAACGCCTTTCTGTGAAATTCCCTAGCAGATTTCTATTTTAGAATTTTAATAAGGGTGATGATATTTTCACCCCTGCACACCCCCCTTATAACATGATTTAACATAAAGTTGCCCACTTTTCACATGATTTGACAAAAAGTTGCCTTGAAAATTTGACATCAGGGATTTGCTAGGCAATTTGGTGGAAAGGCATTTTGCAGCTGACTTTTGCACGAGAGAACAGCCACACAAGCTAACTTTTTTAGCAGATTTTGTCTTATTAATTTAATTCATCCAAACTAGCTGGTCTCTCCTGCAAAATGCCTTTATGTGAAATTCCCTAGCAGATTTCTATTTTAGAATTTTAATAAGGGTGATGATATTTTCACCCCTGCAGTACTTGCACACCCCTCTTATAACATGATTTGACATAAAGTTGCCCACTTTTCACGTCAAATAAGGTTATAAGCCCCCCTCCCCCCATGTAGACGAGTTTCCAACATCTCCAAGGGATAGGCGGAAAGGGAGAGAAAGTGGTCGGGCTATATATGTAGACCTCTCTCTCCATGTGAAAACAAGTTTCAAAACCAGAGAGGGTTGAGACCTAGAACCGGACAATATCTACACAGGGCGTGACCATGGTTTTAAATTTCCTCCGAAATCTGAAATTTCGGGTTTAGGTGGAGACTGAAACTGAAATTGGTAATACCTAAAAGGTAGTTTATTTCAGCCGAAATTTTCCCAAAATTTCGTCCGAAATTCAAGGTATTTCACCTAAAAATTTCAATTTTTGATAATTATTTAATATTATTCCGAAATTACCAAAATTTCAGTCTAATATATGTTCGACAAAAAATAAGCCGCTAATGTGATTTCGGCGGAGAAATTTCGGTTTCAGTTAGGACCGAAACGCATTCCGAGAAACGCATTCCGAAACCAAAATTTGAAACCATGGGCGTGACATTACTCTTAGGGGTGCAACTCAGGTCGGGTTGAGGCCAACCCGAACCCGACTCGAAGAACCATTTGCTTACCCAAACCCGACCTGAGTTACAACCCGACGAGGTTCAACCCGACCCGACCCGAAGAACCCTTTTTGTCAACCCGAACCTGACCCGACCCAACCTGAGATTTTAAGCTTAAAAAATAAAAAATAATTATTAAAAATGTCGGGTTCACTCGGGTCGGGTTGCCAGAGCCCTCAACCCGAACCCGACCCAAACTCAACCCGGGTTGAGAAAACCCAACCCGAACCCGACTTGAACTTAACCCAACCCAGCTTTTTTCCGGGTTGAACCCATCGGGTTCGGCTTGAGCCCGCCCAAGTTGCACCCCTAATTACACTTGTCAAGAATTAAAAGCCCTCTTATCTTTGAAGTTTTTTACCTTTTTCCATAACAGATAAATATATTAATATCATTCAAAATAAAACAGATAAATATATTATAAGTAGAAAGATTGCATATTCACTTAAATTGGGAGAGGACCCCAAATAAACTGAGTCCCTCGTAGCCCCATACTTGATACTTAGCCAACTGATCTGCACAGTCATTGGAGTTCCTAGGAATATGTACAAAAGAAAGGAACCTGACATCAATCATAGCACTCAACTCTTATCCAAAAGCTTAGGTAAGCTAGAGGTAGAAGGTGGTTTTCCTAATTAAGTTTAATTTTTTTAACCTTTTCATTTTGTGGGTTTAAACCTCTATAAGGGTAGAGGAGATGTGCTTATCAAGATGGAAATCATCATATATTCCTCATCCAATCGAAAAAGAGGAATTTTTTCATGTTTGAAATCTGACACTCTGTCCTCCCCACAATGTCAGTTGGGCACATCCAACTTAAGGCAAATGATGAAGAAAATGTGATGAGGTAACCTTACTTCACCATCCACTCGGGTTCCATGGGATGGAGGACTTTACGGACAATATTCAAATAAAAAACACTGATGACTAAGAGGTGCTAAGGCTGAAGCCACTGTGGATTTGAGGGTAATCCAAACAATATGCCAAATATGTGGGGTCATCGAACGGGTCAGGTTGAGCTTTTGCTAAAAATGAACTGGAATCAACATGGACTAGACCTTATTTTATGTTTAAAGCTCAACCCGAATTCCCAAAAATCAACCAGCTACCACTTGTACAGTGACTGTAATTGATTCAAGATTCAGTGAAATCTGATTATTTTACAGGATAGAGGCAGATGCATTTACGTTTGATTCCAATAATCAGTTTTGGACTCAAAATCAATTCTCAAAAGCCAAAATGAACCGGGCAGAAATGTTCTTTCATATTAGGGCTTCACAAATAACCGGCTAAACCGATAAACCGAACCGAACCGGGCCTTTGGGTTTGGTTTGGTTTGGTTTTTCTAGCCATTGGTTCGGTCGCGGTTATGAATTTTACTAAACCGATGGGATCGGTTCGGTTTACGGTTTTTTATTTTTAATCCGTAAAACCGAACCGATCCGATGGCATTTTTGCCATTTGGGTTATAATTTATAAAGAGTTGTAAATCGACGTGCCAGATTGCCACCTATACTTATTTTGGGTGTCCCAAGTAAAGAAAAGAGGCGGATAATATATCACTTCCCTTTAGATTTACAAGAATACAGCAATACAGGTTACTTTTTGGCTTTTGAGCAAAAAAACCCTAGCCGATTTCTCTTCTCGTTCTCGACTTCTCAACTTCTCGTTCTCGACTTCTCAACTTCTCGCTAAGTTTTTTTCTCTCCCAGAACTCCGACTATTCTTCTCGATGAGTTTCTTTCTCTCCCAAAAAACCTTCAGCGAGTTATTGTCAAAGAAGAATAAGAAGAAGATTGGACACTTATTTTACTTTATTAATCCTCCTCAAACACTCAGTGAAACAGGTACATTTCTCTTTATTTTGATTTTTTTTCAGGCTAAATCTCTTCATCTCTTCATTTTGGTTAGGGTTTCTATTCCAGTTATGGTTTTAGGGTTTCATTCGGTTTTGGTTAGGGTTCTTCCATTAGCTCACTAGGTTTTGGTAGACCCGGCAAAATGGGACCCGTACCCGCGGGTACACCCGGCCCGCAGGGGTACGGGTACCAATTTCAATACTCGCGAAAAAAAATACCCGCACCTAACCCGTACCTGTGACGTGGGTCTGGGTCGGATGTTGGTGCCGGCGGGTTACCCGCCATTCGGTTTTCAACATTTTATTCTTAAGGCCTAAACACTAAAAACTAAAAATTAGACTATGAGGGTGGGCCAACAAAACAAGTCAAAGCAATCAGACCATGTGACTGGTATCTTTGGTTGTACCAAAACAAACATTTGTTAAAGTAAATGAAAATTGTATGATGAATGGGCGTATAAACATGTACTCATCATCCCATCCTTGATATTTGATCAAACAACAGCTGACTTGTTAAGAAGCTGTTGTTGGATTAAATATCAAGGCTTGTACATCCATTGTACAACCTTTATGTGTTCATACACCCATTTATCATTTAATTTCTTTTCGTAAATATATATATAATTTCTTCTTTAAATTTGCCGGGTTACCCGCGGGTATACCCGTACCCGCCCGGGTGGGTTCCGGGTTCATGAAAGGCTACCCGTACCCGCGCTGGTATTTCTTACCCGTACCCGCCGGTACCCGTACCCGCACGGGTTGTACCCGTACCCGTCCGGGTTACCTGTTTTCCAGGTCTAGGTTTTGGTTTTGGTTTATCAGGGTTTCATTCAAGGGGTGTCAAAAGCCTCTTCTTGTAAATGTATCATGAAACTCAGAAGCCCTGATTTTTGTTTTTGTTTTTTCATTTTGTTAGTTGTCTTTTTCAATATGGTTGAGATATTTGGAGGGATTTGAAGCAAAAAACGGATAAACCGTGAACCGAACCAAACCGAACCGGTCAAAATTGGTTTGGTTTAGTTCGGTTATACCCCCGCATCAGTTCGGTTACGGTTTGGATTTTTTCCAAACCGATGGGATTGGTTCGGTTCAAGAAATCCCCATAACCGAACCAGACCGAACCATGTGCAGCTCTATTTGATATGGTATGATTCTCAAAATTTTGAAAAATCATAAAGGAGGGTCGAAAACGGGTTATCAAGCTAAAAAGGGGTTGTAAAGTACATAAACCGTGAAAACCTGACCAAATGCCCCCATGGGTTATCAAGTCTAAAAAAGGGGTTATCAAGTACGTAAACAGGGATAATGAAAACTTGATAAACCCTATTTAGACTTGATAATCCCTTGTGAGACTCAATAACCCTGTTGAGAACTCGATATCCCCGGGCGAGAGTTGTTAAATCATATTTAGACCTGTTAACAAGTTGATAAATCCTTTTTAGACTTGATAACCCCAAGGGATATTTTGGTCATGTTATCCTGCAAATTCCGTTTTCGACCCCCATTTATAATTTTTCAAAAGAGTGTCCCTCATTGGGAATTCTTGTATTTTGGTGTCCCCCATTTGCAATTTTTCCCAAAATCAATTCTCAACTCAATTCAGTGAGGGTGTGGTGACATTTAGGGGCCGCTTGGATACACAGATTTTAGAATCCAGGTTTTTAGTTTGAAAACAGTGTAGATCAAGTAGTTGTATGTTGTCCTGACAGCGTTTTGTGGATTTTAAGTGAGAGATTCAGGTTTTTAACATCTCACATGAGATTTCTAAAACCTAGAAATATGGGAGAAACTGCTACTCTCTTGCTGTCGGAAAGAAGGGCGAGAAGTAAAAAACGACGGCTGGTCTGCTTCTTCTCTTGTCTCTTAGCTACAATTTTGAAGAAATCCTGAATTCTAAAATCCGAGTATCCAAACGGCCCTTTAAAGTCCATAGCTGCCGATATCGTTTAGACCAAGTTGATGAGACAGCACTCCACTTCAAATTATTGAATACTATGTTAAATATCGATAAGAATTTATTGCATACGAGATTCTTCTCTAGTGACTTGGCTATCCTCATATACCACATCATCTCAAAGGACCCCTTTGGAAAAGGAAGTGATATACCCCCTTTTTTTCCTTGGGCCACTACCCTTTTGCAAAGTAAGAATGAGGGGTGAATATAATAATTTCACTTTCGAAAAAAATCCTCCTAAAAAATTTCATACATTTAGCCCCCACAACTCATATCATTTCGAGATACACTACAAGACTGATGCCAATCTTTCTCATCATAAGCTTTTTGATAATTCGAGAAATCATTGAAAGGATTGCAGACCTTTCCATTTCCTAATCGTTAGAACATGATGGCTTCTCTATTCACTGCTTTTTTGCCGTTAATGCTTGTGTAATCATTAAATTGAAGAGGGGCCTCTGAAAAGTTAAGAGGCCATATATGAAACAGCTGCCACGTTGTAGTTTTGACATTGCTGTCTTGCATTAATCACTACTGGGCTAAACATAATATTGAAGATAAGCGGCCATATATGAAACAGCTGCCATGTAGTAGTTTGACATTGATGTCTTGCATTAATCACTACTGGGCTAAACATAATATGGGCTAAACATAATATTGAAGAGGGGCCTCTGAAAAGATAAGAGGCCATATATGAAACAGCAGCCATGTAGTAGTTTGACATTGCTGTCTTGCATTAATCACTACTGGGCTAAACATAAAATGGGTAAGTAATGGGAAATGATATGTCCACCTCCTTTTGCCTATTTTTTTAAAACATGTTTAAATTTCTCCCCTGTTGAACTTCATTTGTGGGAAAAGATGGACAAAGTTAGGGAAAATGCCTGGAAAGTGTGTAGAAATAGTGGTAGAAATATCATATCCTCCAAAAGTATTTTATGTGAGAGAGTGACTAGGCAGACAGTCCCCTCGGGATCAGTACTAATGATCAAATTTTGGGTCCTACACAGGAACATATGTATAATTTAGAATGTTGATCTTGTAGAACATCTAGAGACTACCCTCGTGGCCATGGACCCATGCTAAGGGGGAATCCCATGCAAAAGATTGATGATTACAAAATCAACTGTTTTATCATCTCTTGACTACAGGCTTGATGAAACAAGGGCCTAGGATCATCCAATCAAGGTATCCTCAATGGTAAAGAAATGTCCAAATTCAAGAAATGCTTTAAAAATCTTAAAGGCAGACGACCCCATGTAGTTTTCTCAGCGCACAAAATTACAAACTCTATCTAACCAACATAAGGATGTCCTTAAAAGGAAATAATTAGGAGATATCCTAACTGTAACCCTTTCATGTTTTCAAGATATCATACAATATAAGAGAAAATTCATTAACTGATAGCATTGCTTCTTTTAATTTATTACTAAGAGGACTGATAAGAAAACACTAATGGGTATCATATCAATTAGGGAAGAGAGACAGACAGCCACTAATAAAATGACCAAAATACTCATAATTTATTTCCTACAACAAGGAGCAGAAAATAAGGCAACTTTCCCAACATCTTCCACCTTGAGATGTTAGAGGATCGTCTTGCTCGAGCAGGAGTGGGCAGAGCAGAGTTAGAGATTTTCGACTATCTTCCATACAAAGATGCTTTTGTGACTGTTTCTTTCCCTATTCTTGGCCCATGACTATCTTTTCCGTGGTCGATCATATGATTAGAATAAAAAATTTCACCTGTTCAAAAAAAATCCAAACTGTTTTTAATAGAAACGCTCCATATCTTTATATCATTTTCCTTATTATTATTTTATGATTGTATAGGTGAAGCTTTTTTGTGGTAGACATTGTTGTTTCCAGGTGGGCACGACTCTAGGCAACATGTCATACAATTATGCGGTTAGTCTATTATCTATTGCATGGAGAAGTTAACATTTGATTAAAATAATAAATGAATACAAATGCCAAGGTGGGTAGGATTCATTATAGGTTGCAGCATGCAAACCTTGACCATTCTTCTCTCATACATTGCATTATTTCGTTTTATTGTTCTTTTCACTTGAACAATCTTACTTACGGTACAGCCTGAGAGAGACCAAATGCTAATAGACACTACCCTAAGACCAACAGTAAATGTCACCAGTACTATTTCTTCCAATTGAATAATACTTCTTATGAGGAGATAGAATAACGGAATAAACTAATGCTAATGGAGACGGTACCAAGGTCCACTAGTCCATATCACTCCACTCAACACATGCCATGTTGAATACGAAATAGTTTACTAATATAAGGAAAATATGAGAAGAAATCTTGGGTGCATGTAGGGGTGGAGATGGTTCGGTTCGGTTCGGTTTTGGGGTATACCTAGAACCGAACCATATATAATCGGTTCCCTAAAATTGGAACCAGAACCGAACCATATATGTTTGGAACCGAACCGAACCAGAACCATATATAATTGGTTCGGTTCGGTTCGGTTCTGGGTTTACCCAACCTTCACCAAATGTAGATATTTTGCCTAATCGTGTTTATAATCGGTTCGGTTCGGTCCTGTTTATATATGAACTACAAACACTAACATGCACAAATTTGGGATAATCAAGCACAAATTTGGGCAAAGCAAAAATTATATATGAACTACAAACAGACACAAATTTGGGATAATCAAGCACAAATTTGGGGGCTGAATTAAGATTTTAAAGGCAAAGCAACACGTTCAAGAGGGGTGAATTAAAAGGGGGTGGTGTGATTTTATCAAATGAGGAGGCATTGGGTTTTAAGGTGAGGGTCGGTTCTCGGTTCCGGGATCTCAAACCCAAAACCGAACCGAATTTCCACCGAACTGAACCATATAAATATGGAACCAAACCAAACTGAACCATATGTGCTGGTTCAGTTTGGTTCCTTGGTTCGAACCGGAACCATGTCCACCCCTAGGTGCATGCATCATATTTAGGAAAATGATATGGAGAGAGAGAGAGAGAGAGAGAGAGAGAGAGAGAGAGAGAGGACCACTGATGGGAGAGCCCAACAATGAAAATGCGCCGTGTGTACGTAAAAATATTACCTTTTGTTGACTCTCATAATGTGAAACAACTAATTACTCCAAAAGCTTAAGCTGATGGAGATGGCTTTATTTAATCTTTTATACTTTTAACACTCCCCCTCGCGTGTCGCCCCTCTTTCTAGGGTTGGCCTATACATGGCACATGTGGCCCCTCTTTTGGGTTAGGCCATTGCATGTGAGCATTTGGCTCTGATACCATGTGAAACAACCAGTTACTCCAAAAGTTTAAGCAGATGGAGATGACGCTATTTAATCTTTCATACTTTATAACACCTACAAACCTTACGGCATGTTCGCGTCACTTGTGATTTTGTGGCGAAAATCCATTTGCTCGGTCCCTTCTCGGTTGTGTTCTCGGTCTCCCTAGCATTACCCTTAGGGGTGTAAACGGATCGAATTCGAACCGGATATGGCTATATCTGAATTCGATTACAGTATACACTATGTGAATTCGGATTCGGATTCGAATTTGACGGATATTTAATATCTATTACAGAATTCGATTCCGGCAGATATTGTTCGAATTCGGATATTATCCGTATCTGTTTATCTTGTAAATTTGAACATTTTATTGCAGCACTTTATCTTTCTTCTCGTTCTTACTCCTCGAATGAAAATTGATCTAAGTCGTCCATTTATCATCATTGACCTAGATGGCCTTTTTGCTTTAGAATTCTCTAGAAGCTATGCCATCTTTCAATCACCATCATCCATTTGTCTCTTTCATCCTACATGCCACATCTGTTGCTTCATAAAGAAGCCATGTTAAACTCCAAGAATGCCCTTAAAATGAAAGATTACTCCATTTCCAACCCAAAACACCTTTTTTTTTGTTTTTTTATTTTCTAAAAAGAAATTCACTTTTCTTTTAGAAATAAACAATAGTGAGTCATTACTAAAAATAAATATTAATGATATTATTAATAATAAATAAAAAGGATATACTTCTCGGATTCGGATGTTAAACAGATCGGATATACCATTCACCAGATTCGCATCCGCTAAGATCGAGCTGGATATCTCATAAACGGATTCTGATAATATCCGCTTGAAACGGATTCGGATAATATCCGTTTGAAATGAATTCGGATGCGGACGGTAATCGAATTTTTGAATATCCATTTACACTAATTACCCTTATATTTATACAGGGTTTTACAAGTGATTTACATAGAAGACATGAAAAGCAGGTGAGCAACTGGAATCCCGTCAAACCTCAAACCTTGAAGAATCCTTATACAAGCAAAAATCGCAAGTCCAATGGCTCAATCTGGGCGACTCGAACCCAAAATTCTTTCACTCTTCATTAAAATCCCGTTAGCACCAAAATAGTATCTTGGCCATAAATAGAAATGACAACACCCAACTACAGATCCAAAAGAAATTGCAGACTCTTTTGTCAGTTACTTCAAAAAAATCCTTAACAATGGAAAACCTCAAAAGTGCAATGCTCCCTCCCGTCTCAGAGTCCTTAATCATGAGGAAGCCTCTTTTTTTTATCGAGGCCTGTTACAAAGGAAGAAATTAAATCTGTAGTCAGCAAAGCAGATAGAGAAAAGGCCCCTAGGCCGGTATTCTTCCAGACTTTTTGGTATCTCATTGAGGAAGACTTCACCAAAGCAATTCTAAATTTTTTCAATAAAGGAACTCTGCTCTCTGAGATAAACTCCACTTTCATTGCTTTGATCCCCAAATGTTTGGATGCCTCCACCCCTGAGAAATCCCATCCAATCTCCCTTTGCAACTTCGTATACAAAACCATCTTAAAAATCCTTGCAAAGAGGCTAAAATCTGTAATGGACTCTCTCATTCATCCAGCCCAATCCGCATTCATTAGAGGTAGGCAAATTCAAGAAAATATCCTACTTACTTGTGACCTGCTGCACAATTTCCACTCCCCAGATTCCCCCAAAGCCATGTGTCTAAAGCTAGATCTAGCTAAAGCTTTTGATAATGTAAATAGGAGAGTCCTTCTAGATTTTATGAAGTTGCAGGGGTTTGATGATAGATGATTAGGTTGGGTATATGAATGTATAAACAAACCTACTTTCTCTACATTGTTAATGGAGTGCCACATGGGTTCTTCTCCTCCTCAAATGGGTTGAGGCAAGGTGACCCTCTATCCCCTCTCTTGTTCAGTGTTTCCATGGAAATGTTATCTATTCTTTTTGAAGAAGCTCTGATCCTTAATAAGATCTCTTCCCCTTTTTCTCGCGGAGATATCACCGTAACTCATCTACTTTTTGCAGATGATTTAATGGTGTTTGTTAATGGTAGCCTTTCTTGTGCATCTGGGATCCTTGAATGCTTGGAAAATTTTTCTCATATTACATGTTGTGGACCCCGATCCGAGAGAGGGGCGGCGGTGAGGGACGTGCCCCACGCGCTCAGGTCTCTATGGATCATCCACGTGAATGGAGAGCTCTACCAAGGAACTCTCGAAAGAAGCGTGCCTCTCATAGTATGAGTGACGATATAAGGTGAGATACCTCTCGATTCGGGGACTAGCCCAGATTCGAGGCGTACCTTAAATAAAGAGGAGTCGCCATCCAAGGAAAAAGGCAAATGGGCCCTGGATCCCATACTATGCTCTGTTGCAACGGATAACCAGAGATTATAAAAAAGAGGGTTCGTGCCTGGTTACGAATTCGGAAGGTCTGAAGAGCACCTCATCCGCCCAAGTGCAAGCACCTGGTCTCTTATGCCATTTATTATTGATTTTGAAGAGTTTTGAGCGAAAGTCAGATGAAATGGGAACATATATCTCTGAGAAGACGTCTACCTAATCATGCATGTCTCAGAGATGAAAATTAAACATACACACAAAATAAATGAAATATGTGTCACCTAAGCAAAACTAGGTTATAAGTGACATGCCTAATGGGTGTCTAAGTTCTGGTGTGCAAACACATGCATGTCACATGTCACAGCTAAATGTATAGGATCTGTACATGAAAGTAAGAAAACACAGCAAAAACATACAACACAAATTAACTCTATACCTGACTGGACAAAATGAGTCCTAACTCTAATGCGACCTGACTCGGACCAAGATGGCCGTCCATCCCAGCTGCTCTACGTATCCCGGCCTCGGGAAGAATCGGAGTCAACGTAGTTCGATGCTCTATTCCAAACTACTATGCCTAACCATCTAGAACCGCTATCCTAGACTCGATCCCTTAAACTCAACTGATTTTTAAAGCTTTTTTGTATGATTGCTTAAATTCAAGTGAATTGTAATTTTCAGGACTCTCTATATGCTCTAACTAATGTAAGTTGATTAGCCTTAAGCTAATGTAGGTGGGTCCTACATCCTATGTGTAACTAGGCTGTGCAACCTAAGAAAAACCAAGGGCTAACTATATGCTTCCTAGTCTAGCCATCGGTTCGACTAAATGTCTAACCGATCGACTTGAGGCCTCCTAACTCTAGGGACACTCACACGACAGGACACACCATATCAATACAAATCAAGACAGACTCCTAACTCTAAAACATCCCAAACAAACTAGGACGGACTCCTAACTCTATGGGAAGATCTTTTTTGAAAAGGTTTTGAAGAAGTTTTGTATTTTTGAAGGTTCGAAATGTTTATTTTTAAAGGTTTGGCTGGACCGGGGATGTGGATCCCAAGCTGCACTACGTACCTCGTGGAAGAGGATCAAGCCAACGTAGTTCGGAACAGATTTCCTAACTACTCCTAATGACTCAAGATTTTTGAGATTTTTGGTTATTCAGATGTTTTTGTTGTTTTTAAGTATTTTTGACTCAAGGGGGACAAATCCTATCATCATAAGGGGAGGACAGACTCCTGACATCCCGCAAAGGTTGGACAGCATCCTTGCTTTGCGGGGGAAAAGAACAGAAACACAGCTTTGCAAAGGTTGGACAGCATCCTATACCTTGCAAGAGTGGATAAAAACATGATACGATGAGAGGTAGAATAGAATCCTAACCCCTATGATGATAGAATTTGATTCCTGAACAAGAGGATTGACTCTCTAGACTAAGGACGGATTCCTGTGCTAGTGGACTAATCAAACTAAGATAAAGCTCAACAAGTAATAAGGAAAGACCTTGTGCATATTTGGCAAAGGTAAAACATCCAGCCGGGCCGGACAGCTACCTAGCCCTAGGGTGCAACAAATGTGCAACCCAATACCCATAAGGGTAAGGGGTATGATGCCAAGCCGAGTAGGATGTTCTCCCAAAACCAAATGATGCACAAAGAGGAGGATGCTAATAGAATGAGACTGGGCAAGTCTCTTAGACATATAGGTAGGATAGAGAAAAAATGCGAACAAGGAAAAAAAGACCGTGTGCATATTTGGTTTAGGTAAAACACCCAGCCGGGCCGGACAGCTACCTAGCCCTAGGGTGCAACAAATGTGCAACCCAATACCCATAGGGTAAGGGGTATGATGCCAAGCCGAGTAGGGTGTTCTTCCAAAAACCAAGAGACGCACAAAGATGAGGTTTAGAAAGAAAAATGAGATTGTGTGAGACTCCTAAACAAAAAGATAAGCTCCAAGAGAGGTGCTGACGAGACACGGCATGTCTCCTAAGGATGGACTCACTAACGAGACAAAGCTTGTCTCTAAAGGATACAACTTTCTCTGTCTGAGACATAGCCTGTCTCCCTGAGAGGGCTCTAGAGAACTCTTTCATTGCCCTTGCAATGAATGGATTTCTAATTTCTAGGGGATACACACCATAAAGACTTGGACAAATCTTTAAATAAATGAGAGAAGTGCTATTTGGACTAAGCGAGTCCCCTAAGGATGGGCTTAGGCTAGCGCCTTCATCGCCCTCACAATGAAAGGGGATTCTAGATAATCGCAAATTCTATTTCTATTCTTATATATATAAAAAAATCAAGTGCTAAGCAAAGAAGAATTTTCAATAATAAAATACACAATCCATAACAATCATGAAATGATAAACAACATTAATAAGTCCAGACCAGCCGCTGGATAGCCTAATAAAGTAAAAAAAAAAACATCAAACACTTCTAAACCAACCACAAACCCCAATACGGGGACTCCAATGAAATCAGATGATGCCAAAGTAATCATCTGATATCAAATACACATGATAATATTTCTAATCCCGCCTTGAGATCAGACAGTACTCATGTCGATGATATCGAATAGAGTAGTCATCTGATCTCCTTCTTCCTATTAACAATTCATTTAAATAATAAGGAATGAGTATAATAAAAAATGAAAGGAAATGAAATCTACGTGATCAATTATAAATGCCGCAAAGTGTAGGAAATAATGGACAGCAAATAGTAAGCAACAGTGAATATCAGTTAGGTGCTTGTAAATTATTTTAATGGGCAGCAATTATACACAACGATGGACAACAAGTAGTAAGCAATAGTGAATATCAGCTAGGTGCTTGTAAATTATTCTAATGAGCAACAATTATACTTGACAATGGACAGCAAATAATGAGCAACAATGAACAGCAGCTATATAAGACAACAAAAGGGCAGTAGCTATATATTTATGAAAAACAAACAAAGGGGCAGCAACTATATATTTGCAAAAAATAACCAAAGGGTAGCAGCTGTGCATAGTGAAATAATAGCATTGTGCTTTGTGAAACAGAATGAATAGGCAACATTCTATGGACAACAGCTATGCATAGTGAGACAGTAGCACTGTGCTTTTTAATTCATCCAAAATATCATAGTTTCAAAGTGATGAAACTATGAGCCTCAGCTGTGCATTTACAAATAAGATATGGGCTGTGCATTTACAAATATATACGGGCTGTGCATTTACAAATATATACGGGCTGTGCATTTACAAATAGATATAGACCGTACATTTACAAATAGATATAGACTGGGCATTTACAAATAGATATAGACTGTCCATATCAAATGGGATGGCTGCTGTGCATATCAAATGGGATGTGAGGGCTGCTATCATCAAAAGGTATGAAGATTGCGCATATACAAATGGAATAGGGGCTGCTGTGTGCAGAAAAAGAGCCAAACCAATGGTGACGCAGGGCAAAAAATGTGCAGAAAATAATCCAAACTAGTGTCAATATAGTGCAGAAATTGAGCTGAACCAGAGACAAAATATTGTAGAAATGGGCCAAACCAATGCCAAACAAAACACAGAAATATTCAGAAAATGTGCATAAACCAGTATCCAAACAGAGCACAGAAATATTCAGAAAGTGTGCATAAACCAGTATCCAAACAGAGCACAGAAATATTCAGAAAATGAGTTGAACCAGTGTCAGCACAGGGAAGAATAAAGGGGGTAAATGTGAGTATAACTTCTCTAATTGCTACATAAAATTCCTCTCATCTTTCATAGTTAACACAACAGACAAGTCTATTAAGGGATTTATTTCAGCCTCATATGAAACTGATTAAAAAAAAAATTATGAAAGAAAAGCTCCCATTCACGACCAAAATTCTAGTGATATATATGTGATGAATAAAAAAATTTTAACATAAAATTGAACACTTATCAGAATCTACGAGTAATCACCATTATTTGAAATTACTAAACTCTAGTCAAAATATACACAATCCATGCCTCGTTTTAAAGATTCAATGAAATCACATGTCGAGATCCTAAAATAAAACAAAACAATAACTAAAAATCCTGTAAAAGTAACCTTAGGCTAGTATTTTAAAAGCATAAACACATCTGAAATCACAAATACAGATTCCACAACCTCCTATCTCAAGGTAGAAACAAGTTTAACCATAAAATTGTAAGAAACAAAATGGATGTACATAATATAAGAACTCACAGACATTTAATTAATCAAAAATCAGAAACAGATCTTGTGAAATATATAAATAAAAATAAAAATAAATAAATAAAAAACCTGATGATGATGAGATCTGCAAGTAATTGAACCGATCTTAAACTTGACTTGAAGCTTTGGAATTGCAAATCCGAATCCTTGAACGGAGAAAAAGAGATTTGATCTTGAAGAGGTAGTAATGGATTTAGGGTTTAAGCTAAGAAAAAATAGTAGATCTAAGGCTTTAGGACACAGATCTAAGGTTCTAGACTAAAAGAACAGTAGATCTAAAGGTTTTTTAAGAAAATAAGAGAGGAAAATCTAGGGCTTCAAATGAAAGGAAAGATAATGGATGAAGATGATCGTGATGGCATTAGTGTCAGATTCCGAAAGAATTCCGGCGAGGTGGCCGGAGAAGAAAGCAGGAGAAGCTTGATCGAAAAAAAATTGATCGGAAGAAGAAGAGTTTGGGTTTTTCTCTCGATCTCTCTCTCAAACGATTTTTGCCTCTTTTTCTTTCTTTTTCTTTTCGGCTTTTTTTTATATATAGAAAAGAAAAAATTGATAATGGCACTACTGTTTGATGGGCGCACGAATGCGCGACCCCATCTGGCTAAATCACCCCCCACACTTTGATAACTGTACAAACTCCACTTGTCTTTTCCGAATTTTTTTGTCGAATTTTTCTGAAACTCTGCCGGGGCATTTCTGAGATTTTAAGGCTTCTAAAAATGTATTCATGGGTATTTAGGGGCTTGATTTGACTTGGATTTTTCCTAAAATACAAGGATTTTAGGGGAAAATGAAAATTTAGTGGGCCACCCTTCATTGCACTATACACTCTCTCTCAGCCCGATTACTGGGCAAACGAGTCTCGATCTCGATAAAATTCTGCAAGGGGTTAAAAGAGACCCTAATCTAGCCTAGGACGAAGTTTGGGACCCTAATGTTGAGATTCGGATGGATTTGGCACGAGCCGGGAAGGTTGAGGGCTTAGTCAAAATGGGGTGTCTACAGATGCCCCTCTTTGGAAGAGCGTGCTTGTCGCGCGAATGTCAAAGCTGAACAGACAACACATTTTGACTGGCCCAAAATTGATTGGAGAGAAAGAAGAATAAAGGATGTGATTTTGCGAATATTGGACTTTTGGAAGGATCAGATACCTCAGGGGTTGTGATATGGAATGGAGTTTTCAGGTGTTTTAGATGGAAGAGATGCCTCAGGGGTCTTCAATGGAATGGGTTTTCGGTTGCTTGCTTGATGTTTTCAAAGAGACTTTGGTTTTTTCTACGCTCGGGGCGAACACTATCAAGGAGAAGTTAGATTTTACGTTCAGGACGAAAACTTTTAGGAGAAATTGGATTCTATGCTTGGAGCAAATGATTTTTAAAGAGACAAATTGATTTTACGCTTGGAGCGAATGCTTTCAAGAAGAAATTGATTTCACGCTTAGAGCGAATGATTTCAGGAAGAATTTGGATTTTACGCTTGGAGCGAAAGCTTTACAAAGAGACAAATTGATTTTACGCTTGGAGCGAAAGCATTTCAAAGAAAAATTTGGTTCTACGCTTGGAGTGAAAACTTTCAAAGAAAATTTGGGTTCTACGCTTGGAGCGAATGATTTTCAAAGAAAATTTGGGTTCTACGCTTGGAGCGAATGATTTTGAATTTTACGCTTGGAGTGAATGCTTTACAAAGAGACAAATTGATTTTACGCTTGGAGCGAAAGCTTTTCAAAGAAAAATTTGGTTCTACGCTTGGAGCGAAAACTTTCAAAGAAAATTTGGGTTCTACGCTTGGAGCGAATGATTTTCAAAGAAAATTTGGGTTCTACGGTTGGAGCGAATGATTTTCAAAGAAAATTTGGGTTCTACGCTTGGAGCGAATGATTTTCAAAGAGAATTTGAATTTTACGCTTGGAGCGAATGCTTTACAAAGAGACAAATTAATTTTACGCTTGGAGCGAAAGCTTTGATTTGATTATAAGCTTCATTTGCGAGTAGAAACTCCGCTGGGGATAATGAGGCAAATTCTTCATGAAATGATGAAAAAGATTCTCAGAGAATTGCCAAGATAGACTTTCAAAGAAATTTGATTAAGGAGTTGAATCCAAAGGCTGTGTTCAAACTCCTCTTATCTTCATTTGCTGAGAATAATCATCTCAATCATTACTCATTTGATATCTTTTATGACCTGATTACTCAGGGCATAAAAGATGCCCCTAGTATTATTATACTTCCATGACAAATTCATGAGAGAGTAAAACATAGGGAAAAAGTTAAAAATATTTTCATTTCTTGAATATTTGAGGTTACAAAGCTTTCAGGTTTACAGCAGACTGCATCTGCTTAACAACCGCTTTACATTTCTGATGATCTCTGCCATTCCGAATTGCTCAAAACTTGCCAGATGGATTACAAAATCTACCATCCTCTGAACTACAATCTGCTGCGCATCACCTTTGAGTAGTCACAAATTCATCACATTTTCACTTTTACCCCTTTACTTCATGCTACCCCAGCTTTGGGAGGGATATTAAACTACATAGGCTTCACCCACACATGACTCTGAAGCTTAACCTTAATTAGGCAGAGAAAAGACTTGGACTATCCAGAAATGAAGACTTCAATGGACACAATGACTTGGACTCGAAGAGAGACTGAATCTGCTTCTTAATCTGATAAGTATTTTAAGATGGTATAGTCTACCACTCTTAGAATCTTTTGAAAACCGTATTTAAAGGTGTTTTATTCCTCTTTTCGGTATTTCCATCATGGTTATTATCCCTTTGGATTGCTCAGTCTTAACCTCCTAGCTTAGAAAGTGTCAGAAGAATTTCTGTCAGCGGTTACTCAGACTTTGGAGTAGTGCTGCCGAAGAAATGAAAGTCTTGCTGGCTTTCAGAGGTTTTGTCCTTTATGAAGTCACTGCCATGACCAAATCGCCTTTTCAGGTTTTCGATTTGGCGGACCGCATGCCTTAATTTTTGCCTAAGCCGCCCTTTCAGGTTTTCAGCTTAGCGGGCAAATGACCCTAACTTTTGCCTAGACCGCCCTTGCGGGTTTTCAGTCTAGCGGGTCTAAGACTCCATTATTATTATTTTTTCTTTTCTTTCTGTTTCTCTACAAACCTGGGCCTAAGTACACCAGAAGGACTTTTAGGTATGCTTGGGTTCAAACAGGTTAACATTTGGTAAGTTTTCATGTATTTGACCGAATTTGGCCCTCCAGACTGCCTACGTATCCCCAAAGAAATGGGAATCAGGTCCGCGTAGTTCGCCCATTTGGGTTTCAAAAATTGTTTATTTTGTTCTTTCTTTCCTTCTCTCTTTTTTTTAAGGATTTTGAAAGGTTTGAAGGATTTGACCGAACCCGAATTAATCAGGCTACCTACGTACCTTGTAGAGAAGGATCAGGTCATGACGTAGTTCAGGCTATTATCTTTTATGACGCAAGTCATAAAAGATGCCCCTGGTTTGAGTTCATCAAAGAATGAAAGTTTTTTTTTTTTTTTTTTTTTTTTTTTTAAGGCCCAAAGTGTTTGCAAATGGTTTTTGACTTTGAGGTTGTTGGCTTTTGAGCTCTGATCGATCAAAGACGGCCTCCTGGTGTATTTAAGCATAGTACTTTTTTAGTTGGTCCAGGTTTGTAGGCTCTGTTAATTTTTCTCCGTTTTCATTGAGGAGTCTAACGGCTTTTCCAGGTAGGACTTCATCAACAATGTAAGGACCAGACTAGTTTGGCCTGAACTTTCCTCTGGGATCAAACACCGGTGCCCTGTAAGACTTCAAGACAAGGTCTCTTGGTTTCAGGTCTCGGACCTTGACTTTCTTGTTGAAGGCTCTTTCGATTCTTCTCTGATACCCTTGGATGTGATACAAGGCTCTCAGCCTCTTCTCATCAATCATCTGTAATTCATGATGTCTGGCTTTGGCCCACTCAGACTCTGGCAGATTCGCTTCCATCATAACTCTTAGAGACGGGATTCTCACTTCAACAGGGAGGACTGCTTCCATTCCATACACCAGAGAGTACGGAGTTACACCTGTAGAGGATCTGATCGATGTCCTGTAAGCCCACAAAGCAAAAGGAAGCTTGTTCGACCAGTCCTTATAAGTCTCGGTCATCTTACTGATTATGACCTTGATATTCTTATTCGCTGCTTCTACAGCCCCGTTTGTCTGCGGTCTGTAAGGAGATGACTTATGATGCTTGATTTTAAACTCTTCGCACAGGTGCACTACCTCTTTCTTGAAGTGAGATCCATTGTCAGAAATCAACTCATGAGGTACTCCATATCTGCAAATGATGTTTGCACGGATGAACTTCACAACTGTATTGGAAGTTATGGAAGCATATGAAGCAGCTTCTATCCACTTCGTGAAATAATCAATGGCCACCAAGATGTACTCGTGTCCACTAGACGATTTGGGATAGACTTTGCCAATGATATCAATTCCCCATACTGAGAATGGCCATGGCGAGGTCATAGAATGCAGCTCTGACGGAGGCACATGAATAAGATTCGCATAGACTTGACATTTATGACATTTCTTCACGAATGCGAAACAATCTGTTTCCATTGAGGGCCAATAGAAACCAAGTCTAAGGATTTTTCTTGACAATATTTTACCGTTCCTGTGAGGACCACAAACACCTTCATGTGTTTGCTCTATGAGCTCTGCAGTCTGATCTTCATCAACACACAGAAGCTGAATCCCATCAAAGGATCTTCTGTACAATTCTTCACCACAAATGATGAAGTTAGCGGCGAATCTCTGAAGAGTTTTTCTCTCTTTGCTAGAAGCTTCAGGGGGATGTCCATTGCCTGAAATGAGATTTCGGATATCAGTATACCACGGTTTTCCATCTGGACATCGCACTGATATCTCAATGGCATTTACATGCGCGGGAGCCCATTGCAACCTCACAGCTAAAGGCTGAACCTCCATCGTTGCAGAAATGTCCAACATTGAAGCCAGAGTGGCTAGAGCATCAGCAAAATGATTTCTTGTCCTCGACAAATGAGTAAAGGTGACATTCCTAAACTTCCCGACCAAAGATGCGAGATAAGTGTGATATGAGATCAACCTTGCCTCTTTCGTTTTCCAATCCCCATTTATTTGACAAATAATCAGGATTGAATCTCCGAACACATCGATGTCTTGAATTTGCAAAGCCAAAGCTGCCTCAAGTCCTGCGATGCATGCTTCATATTCTGCCATATTATTGGTGCATTCAAACTGCAACTTGATAGATATCGGGATGTACTCCTTTTTTGGAGATACCAAAACTGCCCCTATTCCTTGACCATGATTATTGACAGCTCCGTCAAAGTACATAAGCCACTTGGAACTCGGAATCTCTTCTTCAATGTCCATATCTCTTCATCAGGAAAATCAGCTTTCAGAAAAGCATTCTCTTCAACAGGAGCATCAGCCAGCTGCTCAGCAATTATCCGTCCCTTAATTGATTTCTGAGTGACATAAGTGATGTCAAACTCAGACAATAATAGCAACCATCTGGCTGTTCTTCCAGTAAGAGCGGGTTTTTCGAACAAATACTTCAACGGATCCATCCGTGAGAGCAAAAATATCTTGTTCGACAGAAGATAATGTCTAAGCCTTTGAGTTGCCCAAACCAATGCTAAACATGTCTTTTCCAAAACAGTGTATTTGATTTCATACTCTAGCATTTTCTTACTGATATAGTAGATGGGCTTTTCTTTCTTAGACTCTGCCTCCTGCTGAGCAAGCATACAACTCATTGCTGTATCCGTGATGGACAAATACATCAACAACGGTTGACCAGGAATGACCGGGGATAAGACAGGAGGCAAAGACAAACATTGCTTGACTTTTTCAAATGCTTCCTGACATTCTTCATTCCATTTCTTAGAGGAATTCTTTTTCAATAACTTGAAGATGGGTTCACACGTCATAGTTAAATGAGATATGAATCTCCTCAAGTATTGCACTTTGCCAAGGAATCCACGAATCTGCTTTTCTGTCTTTGGTGGTTGCATTTCTTGGATAGCCTTGATCTTCTGAGGGTCCACTTCGATTCCTCTTTCACTGACCATGAATCCAAGCAACTTCCCTGACGTGACCCCAAATACACATTTATTAGGGTTCAAGCGAAGCTGAAACTTTCGGATTCGCTCAAAGAACTTTCTCAGAGCGACTGTATGCTCTGGCCGAGTCCTGCCTTTGACAATCATGTCATCTACATAGACCTCGACCTCCTTATGAATCATGTCATGAAGAAGAGTAGTCGCGGCCCTCTGATAGGTGGCACCAGCATTCTTGAGACCAAATGGCATCACTCTGTAGCAATATGTCCCCCACTGAGTAATAAATGCCGTCTTCATCATGTCCTCAGGCGCCATTTTGATTTGGTTATACCCTGAGAATCCATCCATAAAGGATAAGAGTGCATGTCTAGCGGTATTGTCAACCAAGAGATCAATGTTCGGAAGCGGAAAATCATCTTTCGGCTTGCCTTGTTCAAATCTCTGAAATCGACACACATCCTGACTTTTCCATCTTTCTTGGGCACAGGTATAATATTTGCAAGCCATTCAGGGTACTCAACTACTTCGATGAATTTCACTTCGAGTAGTTTCTTAACCTCGTCATGAACTTTCAACTCCCATTCTGTTTTAAGTTTCCGGAGTTTTTGCTTCTTAGGCTTGATGCCCGGGATTAGAGGTAATTTGTGCTGGACAATGTCCTCACTCAATCCTGGCATGTCGTCGTAAGACCAAGCAAAAACCTCCTTAAACTCTTTTAGCAATGTGATTAATTCTTCACGCTCCTCAGGAGATAAAATTTTGCCAATCCGTATCTCCCGAATTAAGGTCTCATCACCTATATTTACAGTTTCAATTTTCTCTTCAAGTGGTTTAGCTCGGCGATTCTCCTCTTGTTGAATCATATATTTGATTTCAAGGGGAGTTTCGTCGGTTACCTCATTAGATGGGGAGTCTTGATTCTTATTATTAGTTATTTGATCAGATTTAGAAGCAGAATCAGTAGAAGAGACAAGTACAGGAATGTAAGCAAAGGAGTCTTTTATTTCATTAGAATCAATGATTACATCAGTAAAATAACCCCCACCGGGCTTTACAGACTCTGAAACAGAATGAAAAAATAAGTCGACATCAGTATCGACACAATGGGAAACATGTACAGACAAAGAATCAACGAGGACGTCCTCAAATTCGGACTCTACGCCACCAAGAATAGACTCGTCACCCACTTCAGAAGTAGACCCGACCTCTATAGTACCTGCATCAAAAGAAAAGTTAGAAATGACAGACTCTGGGACGGACTCAGGAACTGACACAAATTTTGAAACGACTGACTCTTTTGAAGGGACCGGACTATACTGAAAGAATACTTGGGGTATAACCTGTGAGGTCCAGTTATCCAAAGGTCCCTCAGCTGGGGTAATGGAGCTTCTTGGGTTTATGAAGGGTGTGTCTCTTCCAATCATTGCCACAACCGATGCCTCAACCTGAAACAAAGAGTCTAGGGATTCTGATTCAAAAATTTCAACCCAATCCGAGTCTTGCTCTTCTAATTCAGCTGTCTCTGCAATCTGCTCAAAGAAAAAGTTCTTCGGCAGTTCATCGGTAAAGAAAATCTCTAGACCTGGCAGCTTCTTCCCAGTCTCATCATACCAAGGCTCAGAAAAACCGTAAAACGGACAATCAGCCCCTTCCCTTCTGAATCTACCATTCATGACCATGCTGAACGGTCCCATTGGAAACTCAACACCCCGGCGGCGGCATGTCCATCTCAACATGTAAGCCTTCATTTCTTGGACTTCCTTTCGAGTAGGCTGATATCTTAACCCGAATAATCCATTTATTGCCTTCATTAATGGCCATTCAGTCAGGCCTTGCAGATTTCTTCCCAGGCCAGTTCCTGGGACATAACCAAATCGTCGCATCATCCTCGCGACATTAACATTGGTGCTTGTTAAAAACATAATTTCCTCCTTCATGGCTTCCGCCATAGTTATAGTAGAGACCTCTAATGAGAATCCTGTCAAGCTGACATCCTTGGCACTTTCATCAACTGATTCGGCAGTTATCTGCCCAATTTCAGGCTCTGGATCTCCCCGTACTGTAATCACTCTATTATTCCGGATGAACTTCAGTTTCTGATGTAATGTCGAAGGAATAACTCCGACCTTATGCAGCCAAGGTCGGCCCAGGAGAAGAAAGAAAGAGGTCTTGATATCGAGCACTTGGAATTCGACTTCAAAAGTCTCTCCTCCAATTTCGATCTCAGTGGCCAATATCCCGATCACATCCCTTCTAGTGCCGTCGTATGCCAATATACCTTGCTCAGATGGTATGAAATCTGTTGGTTCAAACCCTAAGGTAGTTGCAGTATTTAATGGGCAAACGTTCAAGCTGACCCATTATCAATCAAGACTTCCGGCACTCTCTTTTTGTTGCAAATTATGGTGATTCGGAGAGGGCGAACATGGTCTCTTCCTTCTGGAGGGAGGTCTTCGTCAGTAAAAGACAAATCCTGTGAAACTCTCGTTACGGCCACTAAACTGACCAGTTCATCAGGAGTAATCTCAACTGATACTTGGGATGAATTCAGCTCATGGAGCACAACCTGTCTGTGCTTCGGCGACGCCATCAGTAAACCCCAAATTGAAACATTAGCTTGGGTTTTCTTAAGCTGATTCAGCAAGTTATTATCTTCCTCTTCAACAAGTTTTTGCTTTTGCTTCTGATGGTCAACCCCTCTTGCAACCTCAGCGGGATTTTCAACTCTGAGCTCAGCTGGTTTGAAGACTCGTCCACCACGTGTGACATGGCGGAGCTCATCACATTGATCATCCAGAAGTGATAAGTCTTCATCTTCTAGCCTTAAAACATAGGGGATTCTTTCGCTGTTCTCTTCTTCATGTCTGAGGACATACATCTATCAGTATGTCCGACACCCTGATGATATTCGCAGTAGTAATCCTTCCTCCAATACCTCGGGAGAGGATTCGGAGCTTCCCTAGGCTCTAACAGCTCAATCTTCTTGTCTCTCAACAGCTTCTTCAATGCTACTGACAAGGAATACGGCAAAGGATCAAATCGTCTTGGCTCTTTCCTCTCTGGGCTACCTTCGCCAAAATTTACTCTCCGTGCTGGCGGGGCAGTATTCATATTGTGAACCTCTTTAGGTGCAACCATAGGTCTTTTTCCTTCTCTTGAATCAGAAGGAACTCTCGATCTCAAACCCTTAGACAGTGCATCTTCTATTTGGGTTCCCGTCTTGATGAGGTGATTGAAATCAAGAAAGTACTGGATGGCCATGTGATGATAATATTGTGGAGACAAATTCTTCACAACAATTTTAATTTGATCCTCATCTGCCAGACGATGAGTCATCTGCGCGGCTTTCCTTCTCCATCTGCGGATGAAGGAAGTAAAAGTTTCATTATGGCCTTGTTTCAAAGCCTTAAGATCCCTCTTGGTTACGTCGATCCCCTCTTCCATAGAGAATTGTTCGACGAACCTATTGGCAATATCTTCCAAGGTTCGGATCTCTTCAGACTTTAGGCTCAAGAACCATTTCTTAGCCACTCCGATCAAAGATCTGGGAAACAAAAGAGCAATCTGCTCCGGAGATAGACCATGCTGTTGCAGAAGTGGAAGCACGGACATCAAATGGCTTCTAGGACAACCTGTCCCATCATATTTATCCATATCCGGCACTTTGAATCTAGGAGGCAGTGTGACTCCTGGATATATCATGAAATCGGCCATATTTAGCTTTTTCGGGCCTTGGAACTTGATGTTCTCCATTTCCTTAGTTAGCTTGTCTATTCTGTCTGCCATCGCTCTGCCCTCATTGTCTCTCTCCAGATGAGGGAGACAATTATGCTCTGCATACTGTTCATCTTCGATATCATCATCGTCATTCAAAACTGCAGGCCTAGCCATTGCAGGAGGGGGAAGAGGTATAACAGAAGGGTGTTGGGGTGCTTGCTCCTTAGAAGTAGAACTTCTATCAGTTTTCAAGCGAGCAATCTCCTCATTCATGGTGCCTAATTGTGCAAGGATAATTTTCATCATCTCATTGGTGTCAAGGGCATTATTTCCGTTTTCCGCCATGGGTTCAGGTGCAAATTGGACGGGTGAAGGAATTTCCTGGAGATTAGAAAAAGGTAATGCAGGGGAGGTAAAAGAAATTGGTGAAGAAGAAAATCGACTCAGCCTGGAATCAGCGGACTGACGGGACCAGGTTGATTTTGAAACGAGGATTTTCTTAGGAGCAATGGTTGCTCAATCAAGAATCCTGAGATGGAAGTAAAAACACTAGATTAAAAATTTGATAATCAAGATAAACTATTCTGATCAAACCATAACAAGAGAAATGGAAAACACATTTTCATTAACAAAATTCAAATTGTGATTACAAAGGATGAAAACTATTGTTCTCTGATCACAGCTGGATAAGCAGACTGACAATGATGTGAAATGCAGAAAAAAAAAACAAAAAAAACAAAACATGATATAGATCTTCAAGGTTCCTCAATCCGAGCTCTCTTGTTCACGGGCTCTTCTGGTAACTCTTTCCGATGGACCTTAGATGATAAAGCAAATCTCTTATATGTAACCTTGTTTCCCCAAGCAGCTACAATAGACTTTATGAGATCGGGAGTAAGCTTTTCGCAAGGAGGAGGATTTACAAATCCGGGAGGACATGGATTTCCCGTGATCTGGTAAAGTAAACGAGTGGGTGCATAAAAGGTTGACTTCTCCAAACCCATAAGATACACAAATGGGTGTGGGTAAGTACTAGTGATAACGTATAAACATGAATGACTCACCCAGTGGAATTGATCCTTCTCCACGTGCTGCAACCAATTATGCCACTCATCAATGGATTTGGGTTTATTGGCCATTGGTTGCCACGAAAGGTGATCCTTGAGGGTGTACTGAAGGGAGCTCCGCGGCCGAAGGATGGTGAGTTTTTCACAAAGCCACAGATAAAGCAGTTTGACACACCCATGGAAGTTATCTTTAACCTCTTGCCGAGCAATAAGATCCAGCCCAGAGAAGGTTTCCGCTAGCATGATTGGGACAGGATTCCTTCCTTCGCTAATTTGATCGACCACACTCAGTAAAGTCACTGGGGCAATACTGGAGTCTTCACGGATAACGTGACGTGCAAGGACACCAAAGATTAAAGCATTGCGCCGACAATTTTAAAAATGGGAATCGGTAGGGTCAATGCTTTTAGAAAAACGCTCAATGAGGTCATTGAATTGCACGTACGTTTCCTTGAAATAGGGTATAGCATCAACAGTTTTGTTCTCGAAAAGCTTACAAAAAAGAGAACGAGGAGACGCTATACTCAAAGGTTGGATCCAGAGTCCCTCAAGTGGGAGTTCTAACAGGGCGCACCAATCCTCGAATATAGGACAGATTTCAAAGGGACCCAATTGAAAAACATGAAGAATAGGATCCCAAAGTTTTGCAGCTGCTCGAAGAAATTGCCAGTTCACACCGGATGCGCTCAAATGATTAAACGTGCTGATGAACCTGTCGGCCATACTCCACTCTGTATGTTCACGCGGGAGAGCTTGAATTGACTCACTTATCCAAACCTTCATCACTTTGTTCGACATGATTCAACCTGATCACAGATAGGATAAGATCAGAAAAGAGTGAAGATGATCCTGAATAATGAAATAACAGGGATAAACTTGACCAATCATATGGGAAGGATACAACTGGCGACACTGATTTTGTTCATCAATAATCATAGACTTTCGAATAGATCAGAAAAGTAGACCACGGCCACAAAATGACAAAAGTAGGTCATAGACTGGATCTCAAATCTGATGATGGACATTGACAACTGTATGATCAAGATGATCGATAATGATAGATCATGGTCACAGAGATAGCGGACAAACCATCAACCACATCTAAGACAAAGCATGCAAATAGCAAAATCTAACACAATGAGTAATTTCCATACACAGCATGAACCTTTGGCACATCAAAAGAATGAGTACACAGTCGAAGGATAATATACATATATGACATGTATCTGTGTACTCGACCCGAATGAACTCATGATCCGAGGGAAATGAATAGATCATTGGCCATAAGAAGATCGATTATAGACCACTAATTAGGTGACTTTGAGATAATGTACATACAAGTGATTAAACCAGGAATCCCTCATTGGAAAGGAGGGTTCTAATCTAACTGAACGACCAAACCGAATATACAGAAAAGATTCGTACAATCTGAAGACGAAATGACAGATATAGCCCTAACACAAGTAGAGGAAACACTATCAAATGCATCAAAGGAGTGCAAATAGGATGAATCAGATCTGGAATATCTACTGCAAAAAGGGCCTAATCTGAACGACCGACTCGACAAATAGGGTATGTACAAGAAGATGGCAAAACTGTACATCGACTCAGTGAGTAATACATGTACGAAGGAACACTACCATACACTCAGGAGACAAAAACATAGACCATGATCAGGATAAAGACCGGGGAAAATGATTAACCATTTTGGAAGACTGAAGAATGAAGCTATGTAGCTAACAGTTAGACCAGAAAATTCTATTGACAGACAGACCCTGGTCTAACAGGTTAGCAGAAAGACCGATCAGGACAACGAGGAATCAGGGATTAGACCATGGCCATAAAAGGTGATGAACAAAAGTCATTGGCCAAACCCACAATTGAAAGAACAAGCAAGCTCTAAATGATGATAACGGATCAGAAAATCTTACGGACATAAACCTAAGATACTGGAATAATCATATGATAAAAGGTCACAGGGTAGATCATGACCCGGGTGACGACCAAGAAAAGGCAATGGTCACCGATCAGGTCTGAAGAAAAGCATGACTGCGATATATAAAAAACTTAATTTAGGAGACAAGTCCTAATCTAAGAATAAATATAATACATGCTCGTACATATATACATACATACCCTAACCAGGGACACCAGCCCTAACCTGATCTAACAGAGCCAAGAAAATCTTGACTCGAAAATGTCTGTGAGTGAATTAGATAACGCGGCGGATAATCACGATGTGACTTACCCTTCTACACTACATGGGTAGGCTGGCTTCTATCCTAGGCTCACATATGCTGGTCGCACATGTTCGTCCTATATGAATACATATATATAATGTCCTAGCAAGGGTTCCCTAATTTTGGTTCTAAAGGGAGCAGCTAATATATATACATAATATAACGAAATAAAAGTAAGGCCCAGGCATTTCTGCAGGGTACTATGCTTATGACCATACCCTTGATGTATAATGCCAGCACACCCAGCATTATACAGAGTATGTTCATCGCTCATCGCTCATCGGCTGCTGTAGAACACCAGCACACCCAGTGTCTACGGCTGCAGCTCTGGCGCATAGCTTGGAAATAGATACAATAGTACTAGTAGGGTAATGACATCCCATCTGGCACGCATTGTATCTATCCCGTGGAGCCCATAATAACAAAATCAATAAAAGAAAAATGAAAATAAAAAATGATGTATGTTGTGTAGTGTGTGAATCCCTTGTTTTAAACACCTATTTGGTGCCCCTGGATTCTAAGCGATTAAATTTCCATTTATAATGATTTTAACTCAAAATTCTTCAAAGTTAGTAACAAATGACATTTTAACAGAGTTAGGCAATGTTCCAAGAAATCCCCAGCAGAGTCGCCAGTCTGTGGACCCCGATCCGAGAGAGGGGCGGCGGTGAGGGACGTGCCCCACGCGCTCAGGTCTCTATGGATCATCCACGTGAATGGAGAGCTCTACCAAGGAACTCTCGAAAGAAGCGTGCCTCTCATAGTATGAGTGGCGATATAAGGTGAGATACCTCTCGATTCGGGGACTAGCCCAGATTCGAGGCGTACCTTAAATAAAGAAGAGTCGCCATCCAAGAAAAAAGGCAAATGGGCCCTGGATCCCATACTATGCTCTGTTGCAACGGATAACCAGAGATTATAAAAAAGAGGGTTCGTGCCTGGTTACGAATTCGGAAGGTCTGAAGAGCACCTCATCCGCCCAAGTGCAAGCACCTGGTCTCTTATGCCATTTATTATTGATTTTGAAGAGTTTTGAGCGAAAGTCAGATGAAATGGGAACATATATCTCTGAGAAGACGTCTACCTAATCATGCATGTCTCAGAGATGAAAATTAAACATACACACAAAATAAATGAAATATGTGTCACCTAAGCAAAACTAGGTTATAAGTGACATGCCTAATGGGTGTCTAAGTTCTGGTGTGCAAACACATGCATGTCACATGTCACAGCTAAATGTATAGGATCTGTACATGAAAGTAAGAAAACACAGCAAAAACATACAACACAAATTAACTCTATACCTGACTGGACAAAATGAGTCCTAACTCTAATGCGACCTGACTCGGACCAAGATGGCCGTCCATCCCAGCTGCTCTACGTATCCCGGCCTCGGGAAGAATCGGAGTCAACGTAGTTCGATGCCCTATTCCAAACTACTATGCCTAACCATCTAGAACCGCTATCCTAGACTCGATCCCTTAGACTCAACTGATTTTTAAAGCTTTTTTGTATGATTGCTTAAATTCAAGTGAATTGTAATTTTCAGGACTCTCTATATGCCCTAACTAATGTAAGTTGATTAGCCTTAAGCTAATGTAGGTGGGTCCTACATCCTATGTGTAACTAGGCTGTGCAACCTAAGGAAAACCAAGGGCTAACTATATGCTTCCTAGTCTAGCCATCGGTTCGACTAAATGTCTAACCGATCGACTTGAGGCCTCCTAACTCTAGGGACACTCACACGACAGGACACACCATATCAATACAAATCAAGACAGACTCCTAACTCTAAAACATCCCAAACAAACTAGGACGGACTCCTAACTCTATGGGAAGATCTTTTTTGAAAAGGTTTTGAAGAAGTTTTGTATTTTTGAAGGTTCGAAATGTTTATTTTTAAAGGTTTGGCTGGACCGGGGATGTGGATCCCAAGCTGCACTACGTACCTCGTGGAAGAGGATCAAGCCAACGTAGTTCGGAACAGATTTCCTAACTACTCCTAATGACTCAAGATTTTTGAGATTTTTGGTTATTCAGATGTTTTTGTTGTTTTTAAGTATTTTTGACTCAAGGGGGACAAATCCTATCATCATAAGGGGAGGACAGACTCCTGACATCCCGCAAAGGTTGGACAGCATCCTATGCTTTGCGGGGGAAAAGAACAGAAACACAGCTTTGCAAGGGTTGGACAGCATCCTATACCTTGCAAGAGTGGATAAAAACATGATACGATGAGAGGTAGAATAGAATCCTAACCCCTATGATGATAGAATTTGATTCCTGAACAAGAGGATTGACTCTCTAGACTAAGGACGGATTCCTGTGCTAGTGGACTAATCAAACTAAGATAAAGCTCAACAAGTAATAAGGAAAGACCTTGTGCATATTTGGCAAAGGTAAAACATCCAGCCAGGCCGGACAGCTACCTAGCCCTAGGGTGCAACAAATGTGCAACCCAATACCCATAAGGGTAAGGGGTATGATGCCAAGCCGAGTAGGATGTTCTCCCAAAACCAAATGATGCACAAAGAGGAGGATGCTAATAGAATGAGACTGGGCAAGTCTCTTAGACATATAGGTAGGATAGAGAAAAAATGCGAACCAAGAAAAAAAGACCTTGTGCATATTTGGTTTAGGTAAAACACCCAGCCAGGCCGGACAGCTACCTAGCCCTAGGGTGCAACAAATGTGCAACCCAATACTCATAGGGTAAGGGGTATGATGCCAAGCCGAGTAGGGTGTTCTTCCAAAAACCAAGAGACGCACAAAGATGAGGTTTAGAAAGAAAAATGAGATTGTGTGAGACTCCTAAACAAAAAGATAAGCTCCAAGAGAGGTGTTGACGAGACACGGCATGTCTCCTAAGGATTGACTCACTAACGAGACAAAGCTTGTCTCTAAAGGATACAACTTTCTCTGTCTGAGACATAGCCTGTCTCCCTGAGAGGGCTCTAGAGAACTCTTTCATTGCCCTTGCAATGAATGGATTTCTAATTTCTAGGGGATACACACCATAAAGACTTGGACAAATCTTTAAATAAATGAGAGGAGTGCTATTTGGACTAAGCGAGTCCCCTAAGGATGGGCTTAGGCTAGCGCCTTCATCGCCCTCACAATGAAAGGGGATTCTAGATAATCGCAAATTCTATTTCTATTCTTATATATAAAAAAAAATCAAGTGCTAAGCAAAGAAGAATTTTCAATAATAAAATACACAATCCATAACAATCATGAAATGATAAACAACATTAATTAGTCCAGACCAGCCGCTGGATAGCCTAATAAAGTAAAAAAAAAAACATCAAACACTTCTAAACCAACCACAAACCCCAATACGGGGACTCCAATGAAATCAGATGATGCCAAAGTAATCATCTGATATCAAATACACATGATAATATTTCTAATCCCGCCTTGAGATCAGACAGTACTCATGTCGATGATATCGAATAGAGTAGTCATCTGATCTCCTTCTTCCTATTAACAATTCATTTAAATAATAAGGAATGAGTATAATAAAAAATGAAAGGAAATGAAATCTACGTGATCAATTATAAATGCCGCAAAGTGTAGGAAATAATGGACAGCAAATAGTAAGCAACAGTGAATATCAGTTAGGTGCTTGTAAATTATTTTAATGGGCAGCAATTATACACAACGATGGACAACAAGTAGTAAGCAATAGTGAATATCAGCTAGGTGCTTGTAAATTATTCTAATGAGCAACAATTATACTTGACAATGGACAGCAAATAATGAGCAACAATGAACAGCAGCTATATAAGACAACAAAAGGGCAGTAGCTATATATTTATGAAAAACAAACAAAGGGGCAGCAACTATATATTTGCAAAAAATAACCAAAGGGTAGCAGCTGTGCATAGTGAGATAATAGCATTGTGCTTTGTGAAACAGAATGAATAGGCAACATTCTATGGACAACAGCTATGCATAGTGAGACAGTAGCACTGTGCTTTTTAATTCATCCAAAATATCATAGTTTCAAAGTGATGAAACTATGAGCCTCAGCTGTGCATTTACAAATAAGATATGGGCTGTGCATTTACAAATATATACGGGCTGTGCATTTACAAATGGATACAGACTGTGCATTTACAAATAGATATAGACTGTGCATTTACAAATAGATATAGACCGTACATTTACAAATAGATATAGACTGGGCATTTACAAATAGATATAGACTGTCCATATCAAATGGGATGGCTGCTGTGCATATCAAATGGGATGTGAGGGCTGCTATCATCAAAAGGTATGAAGATTGCACATATACAAATGGAATAGGGGCTGCTGTGTGCAGAAAAAGAGCCAAACCAATGGTGACGCAGGGCAAAAAATGTGCAGAAAATAATCCAAACTAGTGTCAATATAGTGCAGAAATTGAGCTGAACCAGAGACAAAATATTGCATAAATGGGCCAAACCAATGCCAAACAAAACACAGAAATATTCAGAAAATGTGCATAAACCAGTATCCAAACAGAGCACAGAAATATTCAGAAAGTGTGCATAAACCAGTATCCAAACAGAGCACAGAAATATTCAGAAAATGAGTTGAACCAGTGTCAGCACAGGGAAGAATAAAGGGGGTAAATGTGAGTATAACTTCTCTAATTGCTACATAAAATTCCTCTCATCTTTCATAGTTAACACAACAGACAAGTCTATTAAGGGATTTATTTCAGCCTCATATGAAACTGATTAAAAAAAAAATTATGAAAGAAAAGCTCCCATTCACGACCAAAATTCTAGTGATATATATGTGATGAATAAAAAAAATTTAACATAAAATTGAACACTTAACAGAATCTACGAGTAATCACCATTATTTGAAATTACTAAACTCTAGTCAAAATATACACAATCCATGCCTCGTTTTAAAGATTCAATGAAATCACATGTCGAGATCCTAAAATAAAACAAAACAATAACTAAAAATCCTGTAAAAGTAACCTTAGGCTAGTATTTTAAAAGCATAAACACATCTGAAATCACAAATACAGATTCCACAACCTCCTATCTCAAGGTAGAAACAAGTTTAACCATAAAATTGTAAGAAACAAAATGGATGTACATAATATAAGAACTCACAGACATTTAATTAATCAAAAATCAGAAACAGATCTTGTGAAATATATAAATAAAAATAAAAATAAATAAATAAAAAACCTGATGATGATGAGATCTACAAGTAATTGAACCGATCTTAAACTTGACTTGAAGCTTTGGAATTGCAAATCTGAATCCTTGAACGGAGAAAAAGAGATTGGATCTTGAAGAGGTAGTAATGGATTTAGGGTTTAAGCTAAGAAAAAATAGTAGATCTAAGGCTTTAGGACACAGATCTAAGGTTTTAGACTAAAAGAACATTAGATCTAAAGGTTTTTTAAGAAAATAAGAGAGGAAAATCTAGGGCTTCAAATGAAAGGAAAGATAATGGATGAAGATGATCGTGATGGCATTAGTGTCAGATTCCGAAAGAATTCCGGCGAGGTGGCCGGAGAAGAAAGCCGGAGAAGCTTGATCGAAAAAAAATTGATCGGAAGAAGAAGAGTTTGGGTTTTTCTCTCGATCTCTCTCTCAAACGATTTTCGCCTCTTTTTCTTTCTTTTTCTTTTCGGCTTTTTTTTTTATATATAGAAAAGAAAAAATTGATAATGGCACTACTGTTTGATGGGCGCACGAATGCGCGACCCCATCTGGCTAAATCACCCCCCACACTTTGATAACTGTACAAACTCCACTTGTCTTTTCCGAATTTTTTTGTCGGATTTTTCTGAAACTCTGCCGGGGCATTTCTGAGATTTCAAGGCTTCTAAAAATGTATTCATGGGTATTTAGGGGCTTGATTTGACTTGGATTTTTCCTAAAATACAAGGATTTTAGGGGAAAATGAAAATTTAGTGGGCCACCCTTCATTGCACTATACACTCTCTCTCAGCCCGATTACTGGGCAAACGAGTCTCGATCTCGATGAAATTCTGGAAGGGGTTAAAAGAGACCCTAATCTAGCCTAGGACGAAGTTTGGGACCCTAATGCTGAGATTCGGATAGATTTGGCACGAGCCGGGAAGGTTCAAGGCTTAGTCAAAATGGGGTGTCTACACATGTCTGGAGATAAACAAAGAAAAAAGTGAAAATTTCTTCGCTAGCATTGGTGCTAGAATGAAAAGAGATATCTCAGACATGTTGCAAATCAGGGAAGGAAAGCTCCCAATCCGATATCTGGGCCTCCCCCTGATATCATCTCGTCTTTCGGCTAATGATTGCACTCCTCTCATCTCCAAGGTCAGGAAGAGAATGCAACAATGGAGCTACAAACACCTCTCTCAAGCAGGAAGGATCGAGTTAGTAAAATCAGTGCTAAGCACCTTCCAAACCTACTGGGCATCTGCTTTTGCACTTCCAAAAGGCATCTTAGGTCTCCTTGAATTTTTTTTTTGAGATTCTATTTGGGGTGGCCCTGATTGCGCGAAGAAATTTCATTCGGTCAGCTAGACTGAAATGTGTAAACCAAAAGAAGAAGGTGGTGTAGGAATCAGAAAGCTGCAAGATATAAGCAAAGCCCTTCAGGTAAAACTGCTTTGGAACCTGCTGATCAACAAGAAATCATTATGGTCAAGGTGAATCAACTAAAAATATGTGAGAAAACAGAACATCTGGACAATTCCAATGCCTTCAACACCATCGTGGGGCCTCCGAAACATCCTGAAAGTTCAAGATCAAGCTAAGCCTTTCAGCTGCTACCAAATCGGAAAGGAAGAAGACATAAATCTTTGGGACCAGCCTTGGCTACCTACAGGCAGTCTCAGTTCGAGCTTCTCCAAGCTCTCTATAGCCTACTCCCTGAGTTCGATGAATCTGCTATCAGAAGTCTTCAAAGATGGGACCTGGAACCTCAAAATCGATAATCCATCGTTGAGGGAAGAACAATTGGTGATAAAAGAGGTCATTTTGAGTACTAATAAGAACAACTACCCAATTTGGATGCCAAACACAGATGGAGTATACACTACAAAGAGTGGCTGGAATACATACAGAGAAAAACTCCAAAACCCCCTTGGATTTCTACTGTTTGGTTCGCAGGTCATATTCCCCGACACGCTTTCACTGCTTGGAAAGCCCTGAAGTACAAACTGAGCACCAAAAACAAAATCCAAGCAATGGGAATAGTCATTAACCCCATCTGCACCCTTTGCAAATCTGAGCGTGAATCTATTGATCATTTGTTCTTTAAATGTAGCTACTCCGCTTGGATATGGAAGATGATTCTTTGGAGAAGCGGGTATCACAGAAGCCTCCTGCGTTCTCTTGAGACGAAGAAGAATGGATCCGTCTCCACTCAAAAGGTAAAGTTCAAGCCTCCACAACCTTAAAGCTCTGTTTTAGTTCTTTAATACACAACTTGTGGCTAGAAAGAAACCAGAGAACATTTGAGAACAAATCAAGACACAAGCGTATTCTGCTGAAAGCCATTCTATCAGAGATCAGTATCAGGTTAAATGCCCTGATGATCAAAGACAAAGCATCTCCATGGAACATTGCATCGCGATTAACTTCAAATATAAGTTCAATCCAGAAATCAGCTCCAACAAATTTTGCTCATGGATTCCTCCGGAAGAGTCGGAGCTCAAACTCAATACTAATGCTTCTTTGGAAGCAGAGGGAGGAGGGTTGGGAGGACTCACTAGGGACTCAAAAGGAATGGTTCATACCATGTTCTCAGAAAATGTTGACAAAGAAGAAATTTTTGAACTTGAAATTCTAGCTATCGAAAGAGGAATTCGCCTTGCTATGTGCTTGGACCACACCAACATCTGGATAGAATCTGATTCAAAATACGATGTGGATGTTGTTCAAGGAACCATACCTCCCCCCTGGAGGAAGATAAATGTGATTATTCATATCTGGGACCTCCTTTCGCATTTCAAAGAATGACACATCACCCATATATGGCGAGAAGGTAACTCTGTTGCTGACCTCCTCTCCAAAAGATCATTCCCATGGAAAGGTTGGCCCACCCAAGTGCTGTTTGCTCCCCCCCCTTCTTCTCTCGGCCGTTGACGAAGACTGAATTGGAACTCCGTTTTTAAGATTGTAAGCATTGGTTGCCATTTTCATTTGTTCTTGTTTTGGGATTTTCCTTCCTTCGGCTCTTAAGGCCCTCCTGATGTACTTGTTTATTCTTCTATGAACCTGGTAGGGGTCTTGCCTAACCCCAGCTTACCCATCAAATAAAAAAGCATGTGAGCGACTAACCAAAACTATCTATATTTGAAATTAAAAATACATAATAACCTGTAAGTTGTTTAATTTAGTGCCCTAATGATCCAATGGTCAGATCTTTCTAAATCTGATCTAATATATTCTAACGGACTGGAATGCTCGTTTAAATAGTTGAGTTGTTTGGGTTTTTTTGTTAGGTAAGCTTAAATGGTCCCATCCTTGTAAGTTTTTGTCCTAGGAAGTTTTAGTAAAATTTTGGTCCCATACCATGTTTGGTTGCTTTTTAGCACTAGAATATTTTTTAATCCCACTCTTGTAATGATTGCCTTTTCATCCCATCCCAAAATAATCCCAGGAACCAAAAATAAGCTTGAGAAGATTTTTTTTCTTCCCAACAATTCAAGCAACCAAACAAAGATTTTTTACCGGGATACTTCTAGGACTTCTTTTTTTCCCACCAGACTTCTTTTTTTCCCACCAATCTCCTTGGATTTTTTTTCTCCCACATAAAGCCCAGGAACCAAAAAAACCCGGCAACCAAACAGAGGAGACAATGTGGTAAAAAAAAATATAAAAACGTAAATGATATATTCTCCTCTGGTTCTTCCCCGAACCACCCCCCTTGGTGTGTAAAAAGAGCATTTTTTGAGTAAAAGATAACTATAAACAGCAGTAAAAAATACACTGTAGGGGTGGCCTTGGGAAGAAAAGGAGGCAAATATATGACCTCCCTATAAAAAAAACAGGTCCCTTTTGGATTTCTGGAATTTTATGGAAAAGTTTGGATTGGAAAAATATAGGGAAATGATTTCCACCCACCCCACGTGGCGGAAAAATCCATTTAATGTTATCCGTTAAGTTTTAAAGTCAAAGAAAAAGGTTAAAGGGGGTGAAAGGCGGGGGTTGCTTCCCAAAATATATCTAAAAGTTCTACTTTTTTAACACACCAATAAAGATAACTTGAACCAACCCCACTAAATTTTTATTTAGAAAGGACCTTCAACCTAGGTTTTAAATTTCGGTTTCGGTACTAATTTCGGACCCCACGAAATCCGGAATTTCGGGCTGAAATTTGGTACTTCGTTTCGAAAATTCAAACCAAAATTTGGTAAAGGCCGAAATTCCGAAATTTCGGACCACATTAAATGGCATTTTCTTGAAATTTCGGCCGAAATTTGTTAGAGGCCGAAATTCAATTTCGGTTTCGGTCCCACCGAAATTTCGGATCGCGGCCGAAATTTAAAACCATGCCTTCAACCTGCCATGATATCCCTCCAACTCAACCATAATCATATTATTTTCCTCTAAATTGTGAAAAGAAAAAATCTTCGGTAGAAAAACATATCCAACAAAATGTTATTCTTGCAAGCCAAACAGAGGTAATTTGCTTAATGATTGAGGAGACTGAAGAGTACACTAAAGAAGAAAAATACAAGCAACAGTATTAAAATAATACAAAGTGGAGAAAAAAAACAAGGAAAAAACTTTCACAAGTAGACTAGATAGGTACACAGAAAAGGAAAAAGAAGAGCAGTACTACACAATCTTGGCGCTTTTCCATTGGCGAGCAACCTCAGAAAGAGCCTTGTAAGAAGAACCCTCTTCAGCTAATACCCTAGAGGCCCCATCTTTAAGGTCTCTCATTCGACTTCGCACCCCTTTCCCTTCCTCTCCTTCCATAAGACCTTTCACCACTCTCGCAATTTCAAGCCTCCCTACCAAACCATTCTCATTAGCTTTAGGCCTCAGAGCCACCTTTAAATCCTCCACCAATATTACAGCGTTCATCTTTTGCTCCGCATAAAGAGGCCACCCGATCAACGGCACACCATGCACCACGCTCTCAAGTGTTGAGTTCCAACCACAGTGAGTGAGGAACCCACCTGTTGAAACATGGCTAAGCACTTGTATCTGTGGGGCCCAGTCCGGGACCACTAGACCTACCCCCTTTGTTCTATCTAAGAACCCTTTTGGCAAAAAATCAAAAGGGTCTTTAATGCTCTGAGAACTGAAAAAAGTTGCATTTGCCTCTTTTTCATGTGGGGTTCTCACAACCCACAAAAACCTTTGCTCACTCATATCTAACCCCAAGGCTAATTCAGTCAATTGCTCAAGCGAGAGGGTCCCACCACTTCCAAAAGAAATAAACAACACAGAACCGGGTGGCTGCTCGTCCAACCATTTCAAACACTCCGACTCGTCCGACCCGGTTCTCGAACCGGTCTGTATAAGCGGTCCGACCGGGTAAAGCGGTGGAATTCCCGGTTTTTGTTCGGTCAAAGCCTTTATAGCTCCCGGTTCCATATCCCAAAAACTATTTATTAAAATCCCTTTTGCATACTTGAATCGTTCCGCAAGGTGTAGAAAAACACAATACGCATCGTCCTGTCGGTCTTGAACCGGGTCCAACAAATCTTTACCATGAACCGGGTAGCAACCCGGGAGTTTAACCGGTTCGGGTAGATCTCTGTATTCGCCTTGCCACGTGGCATCTAGTGTGGGCAAATGGAAAACTAGAGATAACAACATGGCCGTCGACGGGAAGAAAATGAACGGCGAGATGCCGAATTCTCCGGCGACATCGAAAGCTTCGGCTGCGAAAAGATCGACGACTAGGGCAACGAGGTGGGTCGTTGATTTTAGGGCTTTGAGAACGTTACGGAGTGAAGGGAGAGAACGAGAGACAGTAAGGGAAATAAGGGTTTCGATTTTAGTGTTAGGAGGGGTGTCCTCGAGGGAAATTGGGGGGAGACAAATGGAATTAACGTTTTTAGGAAGGGCATTAACGATAGAGTCTTGGGCTTTGGAGGAAGAATCAGCTGCGAGAGATATGAATGTTACTGAGAAGTTGTGGAGAACGAGTCGTTTGGCTAACTCGGCGAGTGGGATTAGATGACCCATGCCTGGACTCGGTAGAATCGCTATGTGGGGTTGTTGTTGTTGTTGGCTTTCTGTTGCCATGGCTGCAACTTTCTTCTTCTTCTTTCTTCTTTTGTGTTGTTGGTGAAGTGGGAAATGCATGTGAACAAGCTTATATAGAGCATTTTTTTTTTCCTCTCCTCTCATTCAAAGCTTATTTTGGGTTGTTTATTTGTGGGGTGGTATTAAATTATCTGTGATGGAGAAGGGTCGGAGTATTCAAGATAGGAGAGAATCGTGTTGGGAATTCTAACCTTGTGATGCCATTATAACGTAAGCTCTATGCAATCAATCACCCAAGTGCAATTATTTTTTTTCACTGGGAGATATTAAAAAAAAAGGAGAATAGGGTCGTACCTGCACGTGTAGCCCAAAAAGGCCGTGGGGCCCATATTGTTTGGGTGATCCAAATCGTTCATTTGTTGGGTCCAAATGTAAATAGTGTGTCCCTAGAAAATCTTCTCCAGAGGATGATCCTAACCTTCCGATCTGTGTGTTTTTTTATACTGTGCTGTCCATTTTAGACATCTACAAATCGGAGGGTTATGAACATTCTACGGAGAAGATTTTCTGGGCACACCCATCTAGATCAGGGACCCAACAAATGAACGGTGAAGATCACCCAAATGTGGGCCCAACTGTGCTGTCAATTTTAAACATCTACAAATCCAAGTGTTAGGAACATCCTATGGAGAAGATTCTCTAGGCACACACCATCTAGATTTGGGCCCAACAAATGAATGGAGAAGATCAACCAAACAGTGAGGGGCCCACTGGTTCTTTGGTGCCTAAACCTAGGAATTTTGCTCCTTCAGTTGGGTTTTTCTTTGGGTTGAAAGGTAATTTTGAAAATTAACTGAGGAAATTTTCATGGATGGGTTGTGATGTCATAGATGGGTACTGATTCTTTAGAACATTCACAGTACGAATCCACGTAGAATCCTTCTGTCCTCATGGTTAGAGGATCCTGGCCGTCCACATGGGATGTTCCCTGGCACAAAAATCAAACCCGTGATGCAGACTATTGACCTTTTTCTGCTTTGATATTTCCACACCCCATTTGAATGTTGTCAATTCAGTGATTATGTAAATATCCTGCCACTTGTAACTTCGTTTGGTGGGAAGTTTCTAGAAGCAAGTTCACAAAATATCCATTCCAATTAATTTCCTAACCTAAAAAAACAAGAATTCATTACAGACTTTATGAAAGTTAACGAAAACGGGCTCGGGTGGGAGGGGGAATAGCCATAAGAGGGGGGAATTATCACTGCCCTAGTGTAAATGTTTTTGGTGGTGCGTGACAGAGCATTGTACGACTACACTATTCGGTGTTAAAGGTGCACAACCACTTCAATTACACCACCACGCAAATATATATTTTTGAAGTGGTTTTTTGGCTCCCTTTTCTTCCCCGGGCCAGCCCCCTCTATTCTATCTGTGACTTCTCTGTTTTTCACACTATAGGGTGTGTCGTCTGGGGAAGAAGAGGGATGAAAATGTAATATTTACCATATTTTTATTACTTTTTTGTGGGCCTTGTCGGGAACGATGGTGCCACATAAAAAAGGGTCAGCATTCAGCCGAGGACCCATAATTCGACACCTTGATTGAGTAGTTCGGATCAACCAATCACCACTAATTTAACAAGTCTAATCGATCGTATTACGACGGCTCTTGAGATCACCATGCTCAACCACTACACATGTTTGTCACACATGTTTGTCGCTTGATTTGATTTCTAGAGCGTGAAGATTTAAAATGGTAAATAAAGTAAAGATACGCTTAAAATATAGAAGATTAAAAAATGCCTTCTTCAACAGCTTAAGCTTTTTGGAGCAACTAGTTGTTTTACATGGTATCCGAGCCAAAGGTCCATAGTTCAAACCTAGCTCATCGATTGCAAAATTCCACACGCAATTTCCAAACCAAAAGAGGAGCCATGTGTGCCACGTGTAGGCTAACCCTAGAAAGAGGGGCCGCAGGTGGGGGGGATTGTTAAAGTATAGAAGGTTAAATAATGCCTTCTCCAACAGCTTAAGCGTTTGGAGTAACTGGTTGTTTCACATATACTAGCATTTTAAGAGGCTGTTTGGATCTTTGAAAAAATCTTTTACAGAACAAAATTCAGCTCCTGTTTCACTTCAACATGACTAGTGTTTTTTTCTCTCTTGAGTAAAAGATAGCTATATTAAGAGGAAAAATAAGACATTACAGGTTCACGTCATTTGGGAGAGAAACCCCAGAGTAAAAAGAGTCCCTTAATGCTCTGGATTTAGCAAGGCGATCCGCTAAATTATTGGCAGTCCTAGGGATACCATGACAGCGTGTCCCCCATAAATCAGCCTTCCGCTTTTTCATGAAGGCTGTGATTAAAAAAACATACTTTAACGAAAAGATTTCAACGCCTATGGACTCTTCTCCGTTAAGTCATTCTATCTCCACCTAGCTTCTTCCCCTCCTCCTCAACTTTCCAAAGTTTGCAGCATTCCAGCACCACCTTGAGTTTTCGCGTCCGGTGGACAACTTTTTTGAACAAGTTTGGACTATAGGTCAACTCCGTTGATGCCACATGCTTATTGTTGATCATTGTACCTTTTGTATGAATGTGGGTGAGTCATTGGACCATATGCATCTCCATTGCAGGTACACTCAAGAGGCATAAGCCAAAACAATGGACTCATCCAGGATCTCTTGAGTTTCCCTGTTCACAATTTCAAGTTTCTCAATAGTTAGTTCTTTGCGATGTGACTAAGCTAGGGCATGATTTTATAGAAGCCCATCTTGTTGGCCTCTATCGAGAGGAATGCTCGCACTTTTAAGAATGTAGTTAAAAGTACTTACACTTCTTACCTGATGATCATATCTCTAGTCATTTCTTGTACTAATGTCCTTCCTACCTTCAACTTCTATTTGGCAACAAACATTGAACGGTGTTGGATGGAGATTTACCTTAGTAAGGATTATGAGGCAATCGTCGCCCCAGATGAATCCCCCTGACCCGACTGGTAGTTGAAGTTCAACTTCGATGGTTCTAGGTTAGGGAATTCTGACTAGCAAGTATTGTGGGCATTCTTAGAGATGAAAATGGTCTTACGAAGTTGGCCTTTTATGGGCCGGTTGGAATTAAGGATTCAAATGATGCAGAAGTTAGATTGTTCCTTAGGAACACTACATTGATGGTGGGTAGAGATTGTGAAACAACCAATTACTCCAAAAGCTTAAGCTGTTGGAGATGGTGTTATTTAATCTTTTATACTTTAACGCTCCCCCTCACGTGTGGCCCCTCTTTTCAGGTTTGCCTAGACATGGTACATGTGGTATATGTGGCCCCTATTTTGGGTTTAGCCATTGTATGTGGATTTTTGCTATCAAGGCGGTTTGAACTTAGGACCTTTGTCTTTGATACCATGTGAAAACTACCAGTTACTCTAAAAGCTTAAGCTGTTGGAGATGGCATTATTTAATCTTTTATACTTTAACAGAGATATGGTAAGCTCATAGTAGAGGGAGATACCCAAAATGTCATTAGATGATTGGATGGATGATCTCCCTAGCCTCGTAGATTTTTAGAGTTCATAGATGAGATATTCAACTGTGTGGAGCACCACCTAGTTATGCTTTCATCACGTCAAGAGGTCAGCAAGTGGAGAGGTGGACAGTCTAGCTCACGCTAGAGTGTCTAGACATGCGTTGGTGATCTTTGATTTTTTACCTCCTTGAGCATTGATTTTCTTCTAGTGTTTTCTCTTTTTCGTCCCCATGACTGTCTAGGTCGTGACTCGTGACCCTTCCTTATCAATAAAATTTCACTATTAAAAGAAAAAAGAAACAGAAGAGTGAGATTCATCTCAGCCCCTAATGAAAGAGTGGAAAGGTATTTTGTGGACGACGCATTTAGTCGTGATGGATTTGAAACAACCTCAAAAATTAATTAAAAATGAGAGGAAAATTTGTTTTTACACCCATTTTACATCGAAAGAAACGGAGCTTGAGAGGGAAATTCCATTAACAAGAACATTCAACTTAATTTTTAGTGGGGATATTCAAAACTGGAATAGTAAACCTGGGTTGATCTTATCCTTGGATATACTTGCTATTGCTATATATCCTCTGCTCATGGCACCTTTGTTCTTTGATAAAATATTTTTGGAACAAGAACAGACAAGATGATTCTATAATAAACTTATGCAAGCAAGAAAACCAATCCAAAGAACCAGAAATTTAAGAAATTCAATCCTGATTATGAACAGCGCAGTGGCGTCAATTCTGGAACAAACTCCAAAAAGAAAAAAGAAAAAACTTACTAAACATTAAAAACTCATGTTCTAGTAAATATTTTATACAGACAAAATGTTTACCCTAGATCCTAACTGCCCCCAAGTCCCCAATTCATTATTTTGCGAATTTGTAAGCTTATTTATTGGTTTATGAGAGGAATAGTAGGTTTGCAACACATATTTTCTCAAAACTCCTCCACCCACTATAAAATAAAATCTCTCTCGAGGTTGTGGCCTGGTTCAAACTCGCAAACCTACCCGAGATAAAAATGGCAATGCCTGCTTAAACTAGTGTATAGAAGAAATTGGGGACACATTTTTGTTTATTTAAATGTAAGAGAATCGTGCAATATGACTTGCTCTTGCTGGATCCATGTTACACCGGAATCTGGTATCGATTCACCGCATTGCTGATCTAAGCTCTCACCACATAGCTGATATAATTAAGCACTCACGTGTCCATCGCATGGGATTGAAATCTGCTCAACAATTTGTGAAGGGCAGTGATAAATCGACTCCCCTAAGGGATGAATCGACTCCCCATGTGTCTATCTCTCTCCACTTTCTCTCTCTAACCTAGAGGAGAGAGAAAGACACATGGGGAGTCGATTTTTCACTCCCCTTTGTGAAAGGCTGAGATTAAAAAATAAAAAAGAAAAGGAAAACCATATATTCACACCCACTGGAGGATAAATCGCACTACCCCTCTAAAGTGGCAGACTTTTTTTATTTTGATGGGTAAGGGTGTCAATTTTGGCTCGGGCTCGGAAGCTTGCTCGAAAAAAACTCGGCTCAAATCCTTAACAAGCCGAGCCGAGCCGGCTTGCCAGGCTCGTTAAGCTTAACGAGCCGAGCCCGATTTAGGCCAGGCTCGGCTCGTTAAGAATTTAATATATTTAAATATATATATATATATATATATATATATATATATATATATATATTATATTAATATATAAATTAAAAGGGTTGTCCAAGGAGTGAAGAAGGGGGGGAGGCAAAATATGTCACTTCATTTTAGGAACCCCATTTGTTACTAGGACCACCCCCATAGTGTAAAAAAAGTAGTCAAATTACACTAGTAGGGCTGTCCAGGGAAGATGAGGGGTGCGAACATAATATAACCCGAGCTCGGTAAGGCTCGCGAGCCTGGCCGAGCCTGACCGAGCCGAGCCTGGCCAAGCTCGGCTCGGCTCGTTTACACCCCTATAATGATGGGTATGTTAAGGCTTTTTTAACTTCAATTCACATTGAGGGTGCGAATTATCCTAAAGGGGGTACGAATTCATCGGCAGTAGAAAAAAAAATGCAAAGCTGACGTAAGCCATTGAAAATCATCTACCTTTTGTGTGACGAAGAGCGAGGTTCGATCACCCTTACATCATCATCCCGCAGTCCATATTTGACTGGCCCCACAAATTATAGCCACACAACGATCACCCTTACTTCATCATCCCGCAGTCCATATATGACTGGCCCCACAAATTATAGCCCCACAAACGCTCTCTCTCTCTCTCTCTCTCTCTCTCTCTCTCTCTCTCTCTCTCTCTCTCTCTCTCTCTCTCTCTCTCTCTCTCTCTCTCTCTCTCTCTCTCTCTCTCTCTCTCTCTCTCTCTCTCTCTCTCTCTCTCTCTCTCTCTCTCTCTCTCTCTCTCTCTCTCTCTCTCTCTCTCTCTCTCTCTCTCTGGCTGTCATGGTTCATGTTAGAATATATCAGCTCTATTGTAGCAACCCAACACCTTCGTGGAGGGAACTTGGAAGTAGAAAGTGACTTTTCCAACATCGTGTCGTGGTCGAAGGTAATAACGTAATTCATGGAAACTTGCTAATCTATTAAATGAGATTAAAAAAAATTGTATATTGTGTTTGTTGTCTTTCTCTTATTTGCCTAGAAATGCAAACTATTTGGTTGATCGCCTTGCCAAATCGGGAGCTTACAGAGCGCTTACTTGTATATGGGGGAGTCTATATCCCCCGAAGTGCACATGTAATCATCTCTTATTTAACTTAGGACAACCTTTTCAAGAAGAAGAAGAAGATTAAAAATCTTAAGTCTCCTAGAAAAGGGATTTTTGCTAATTAGTCCTTACATGGCAAAATAATTGCTTATTAGTCCCTAAGAAAAGCATATTAGCTAATAGTCCTAGTTTTAGAAAATATTTGCTAAAAGGTCCCTAAAACTCACGAACTTCAATTTTCTCCGTTTATAATTTTAAAATGACAAATTTACCCCCAACCCATTTAATCCGTTTTAGCGTTTTTTTTTATTTCCCTTTCAATATTTTTGAAAAAAAACTAGGAAATAAGCAATAATATTATCTCTTCCAATATTGACTTTCCCATTGACATTCTCCCTTCTTCTTCTCCTAAGATTAGAAGCCAAATCCTACTTCTTATTCCCAAAACAAAAGTTCGAAAATGAAAAATAATCTAAAATTTCTTATTTCTTACACATAAAAAAAGATAAGGTAAACCAACCCTATTCAAATTTTCAGTTAGGGACCTTCGGTCTATGATGTTATCTCTCTAAATTAATCAGACATAATTCCTCAATGGAAAAAAAATTCCTTAGAAATAATTTTCCATCAGAGATATTTTCTTGCAATCCAACCAAGATAAGAATTTGTTAGAAAAGTTAGAAACAAAAAATATTCCTAAAATTTCTTACTTTATTAATCTATGAAGAAAAGATAACTCAAACCAAGCCTATTTAATTTATTTTAGAGGGATTTTCAAATTATTTAATTCCTGAAATGATTTTTTGTTGAAGGTTTTTTTACGAGAATATTGGAAGAGATGATATTGTTGCTTATGTCCTAGTTTTTTTCCAAAAATATTGGAAGGGAAATAAAAAAAGGCTAAAACTGATTAAATGGGTTTGGGGGTAACTTTGCCATTTTAAAATTTAAACGGAGAAAATTGAAGTTTCTGAGTTTTAGGGAACTTTTAGCAAATATTTTCTAAAAGTAGGATTGTTCAGCTAATATGCTTTTCTTAGGGACTAATAAGCAATTATTTTGCCATGGAGGGACTAATCAGCAAAAATCCCTTAATAAAAAATATCCCTATAGTTGGTTTGGAGTCTAATGTTTTCTTAGTCAATTTCTTGCCTGATGAAGAGAGACTATGTACCAATATTTGGCAAGAGGAGGCATATATTGTTCGAATATTGATAAATATTTTTTTCACTATTCTTTTATTCATCTTCATCAATTACAATCAACACTAGACTATGCTTATATAAAGCACTCAGTGGATAAGAATAGAAGGAGATTAAAGATAAGGATGAAGATAAAAGATAATCCTGATCTCATTAACTTACATCTAAACTAACTACCTCATCAACCAAATCTATCTCTCTAGATCCAACGGTCAGATCTTATTAGATCTGATCTATTCTAACAACAAATATACGGACAAACTAATCTAGGTACAGCCAAGTATATATCTAAAAGGGTTGAGAGAATACCTAGAAATACCAAGCATGTGAATGTTTTGAGCTAGCAAAGAAGCTAAAGTAAGAGTAAGAGTATGGTTGTAGCCTAGTTTCTAGTCAAGAGATAAAAAATAGCTTTTGTAAAATACTTTTCATCGATATAAAAAAAATTAATTGTGGGGCTACCACCAAGCTCCTAAGGAGTAACATCAAGGTTGTTCCCATCAAATTGCTCTCAGAGCCTTGTGAGTAAACTGTTATAGTAATTAGGTCAAGCAAGAGGTTGCTTGAAGCATTACACCCAAGGTATCTAATTTGGAATACCAAGTTTGTTGCCTCCAGCCCCTATATATAGAGATACACTAGGGTTATAAGAGGTTAATGGGCTCCAGCCCAAATGGGCCCACTACACCTGGTCCATTACCTATTGGGCTTATATTAGAACATACATGGGTCATATTATATACCCAACAATCTCCTCCTATGTTCTACATATAGCACAATCTAATAGATAGATAATGTGATGTCCAAACAAAATTATTGAATCATCCATATCACCATATGGTCTATATCATAAAAGATCTGTAATCCAAATGAAAACATGAATCGTTTTATGAGAAACCATGAGGTTTAGATATACAACAAGCTAAACTCAACCAAAAGGTAGTTTCACATATAAGTGAACCCCACTGATCTTAGATGAATTCATTCATGAGGTATGATTCTCATCAAGATCCAAAATAAAGTTCCACAAAAAAGTGAACTCTATGCATACTGAAATGTAAGCATAGTCTTTATGACTTTAGAAGATTTACTCATCAAGTAAGTCATCTTCATCAAAGTCCAAATCAAGACAAGTTCCTCCTTTTCGCCAATCCCTGTGAATTACCAAATATGGATTTCATGAAAATGAATCCAATCATTTATGTAAAACACTAAAGTATCTAGTTCTACCTGAAGAAGAACTTAGTACAATTCAAAATGGCTGAAAAAATTATCAGTATCACTCTCACCATAAGCATCATTGTCAAGTTTTAATAAAGAACAAGACCTAAACAGCTTCTTTTGCAAATAACCATTCCTAATTGTCAAGTTTCATTAAAGAACAAGACCAAATAGTTTCTTTTGCAAAGAACCATTTCATGTTTCTTTTTGGAATGTTACAGTCATCTTATCCATATTTGCGTTAAGCTGTATCATCAAGTTTGGAATGTACAACCTTTCCCAAAAAGGACATGTCATCAAATGTGGAATGACACACAGCAACTGTAAACATCGTCGAAACATATCAAGTGCTTATCTTGGCCAAAAGGGAGATTCAAAGATTCAAAATAACATGGATGTAGGTTAAGTCCTGTCTATATAGACTTTAACCCCATCTCCCCCACAGTTTTGAATATTCGATCTTTGGTCAGCCCCTATATGAGAGCATCGGCCATATTATCCTTCGATTTCGTATCAATCAAAGTGATAATCTCGTGTTCTTGAGATAATTCGGCATGATATTTTCAGCCTAAGATGTCTCCTCTTACCATTAAAGAGTGAGATCTTCACAATCGTAATTGTAGCTTGATTATCACAGAACACACTTAAGGAACTAATCCTTAACTGGGTTAGTGGAATGTCCATAACCATAATCAAAATCTTTAGCTCCTCTGCTTTCATTTGCAACGGAAGCTAGAGCATAAAGTTCCAATTCGACTTCCACACAAAAGAAGTAGATTTGCTGTCCCCTGATTCTGATCCCCATGATTCATCAGAATATTCTTCCAAAAGAAGTGGATGGCCACCATAGTTTTGAGCATACTCTTGAGTACACGAAAGGTATCTCATCAGCCTCATAAGGGCATCTTTATGCTCATGGCCAGTATTGCTAGTAAAAACGTGCCAACTGTAAAGGCTATGTCTGGCCTAGTGCAACACAAATATGAGGCTACCAATTAGTTTAGAATAATCTAACTGACTCACACTGTCTCTTCCTTAGAGATCAGCTTCTTGGTATAATTAAAATGGTGTTTCAATCGGTTTGCACTCACTGCATTCTCAAAAGGGAAAGTAGTTTTTCATATAATGGGCTAGGCCAAGGGTGATTCCCGGCTTTTCAAAAAACTTACTTTCATATCAAGATTGTTATAGTAATTAGGTCAAGCAAGAGGTTGCTTGAAGCATTACACCCAAGGTATCTAATTTGGAATACCAAGTTTGTTGCCTCCAGCCCCTATATATAGAGATACACTAGGGTTATAAGAGGTTAATGGGCTCCAGCCCAAATGGGCCCACTACACCTGGTCCATTACCTATTGGGCTTATATTAGAACATACATGGGTCATATTATATACCCAACATAAACAAGGTCAGTTATAGCAAATGGAACATCCATAGGAAAGGTACGTATCGGTTGAATCACGAGTTATGGGAGATTGTAGACTTTCAAATGGAATATCCATATGAATGGTATTAGTTGAATCACGAGTAATGGGAGATTGTCGTGGAAGGCTACACCTAACCAGCCACAACAGAAGATGAAGCTGGTCTCAACGCCAATCATAAAAGCATATTGAACGAGTTAAGGAAGAAGGTAGAGACAATCTTGTTCATTATAGGGGTAGATGATGCGATTTTTTAAAAGATATTACATGCTATGTCATCAAAACAAATATAGGATGTCTTTGCAAACTCCGTCCAAAGGAGTGGACAAAGCTAAACAAGTACGTCACAAGCACTTGGAGATAAATTTGAGAAGATTTGCAAGAACAAAACAAGTCAATTAAAGATTTTTCTTTAAAGAGTTGATCATATATAGTCATTGCCACCCAAATAATGGTGAAATTATAGACGGCATGTCGGTAAGAAGGATGTTTTGTGAGTCTTTGACACATATATGTGGGACCTCATAGACTTACTGCAAGCCCATGGGCAGAAGCATGTGAATGTTTCTGTACGTTTTCAACACGTACAGAAACTGAGCTGGGGGTGCCCTGTGTGCTATTGCACGCCAGATTAACAACCATTTCGAAATAGTTTGGCCAAATCCCTGGTGTGGGCTCACACAAAGGCCCATGCGAGTGGTCCCCAATTCCTCCTCTGATTCACTATACAATGTGTTGGGGTTTCACGCAAAAGCAAAAGTCCCACATTGCTAAAGTCGACAGGATGGGGATGGGTTATAAGGAAATGGGCACCCTCCCTCTAATGGCTAGAGTTTAGGTGTGAGTTCTACCCAGTTAAAATCCATAAAAATGGTACCAGAGCTCAGGTCGTGGTAACCCCGGTTTGCTTCTGTGGGCGGAAATATTCCTCGGGGAAGATCTCGGAAACCCCGGTGTAGTATCTCGTGGTTCCCACGTTACCACTGCATGGAGGGGCGAGATTGTCCACGTTGCTTCCGCGTAGAGGGGGAGATTGTTGGAGTTTCCACGCAAAAGCAAAAGTCTCACATCGGTAAAGTTGATGAGATGGGGATGGGTTATAAGGGAATGCGAATCCTCCCTCTAATGGCTAGCATTTAGGGGTGAGTTCTACCCAATTAAAATCCCTAAGTAGGTGATAGCTCTATGTACCCGTGAACTTCTCTCACACTTTCCAATAAGGGGCTAAAATTTTGAGGGAAGAGAACACACCTTAAACCGGTGGCAAAATTGTAAATAAGAAATTTGAAAAACAAGTTTTTGAATCGTATTTATATTAAGGGATTTGCTAGCATCGATCGCAGAAGGCATTTCACGGATGGTCTGTTGCATGTGAGAGCAGCCACACAGGCTCACTTTTCAACAGATTTTGTCTCCATTCATGAGGTCGCTGCACTCACATGCAACAGACCATCTACAAAATGCCTTCTGCGATGGATGCTAGCAAATCCCATTAAGGAGGGCTTGCAATGTGGACCCGGCAAAATGGCACCCATACCCATGGGCACGGGTAAGGTTGATGAGATGGGGATGGGTTATAAGGGAATGGGAACCCTCGCTCTAATGGCTAGCATTTGGGGGTGAGTTCTACCCAATTAAAATCCCTACACAAGGTGATAGCTTTATGTACCCATGAACTTCTCTCACACTTTTCAATAAGGGGCTAACATTCTTAAGAGGGAAGAGAACACACCTGAAACCGGTGGCAAAATTGTAAATAAGAACTTTGAAAAACAAGTTTTAAAATCGTATCTATATTAAGGGATTTGCTAGCGTCGATCGCAAAAGGCATTTCTCGGATGGTCTGTTGCATGTGAGAGCAGCCACACAGGCTCACTTTTCAACAGATTTTGTCTCCATTCATGAGGTGGCTGCACTCACATGCAACAGGCCATCTACGAAATGCCTTCTGCGATGGATGCTAGCAAATCCCATTGAGGGCTTGGGATGTAGACCGGCAAAATGGCACCCATACCCATGGGTACACCCAGCCATAGCAAAATTTGCGGGTACGGGTACCAGTTTTGTTACCCGCAAAAAAAAATACCTGCACCCGTGACCAACGGGTGGACCTTGGTCGAGCCCTTGTACCCGCGGGTTACCCGTCAAAACTAGGGTTAGTTTTTCTCTTTGTTTTTCATTCACTAAAGACTAAACAGTAATATCGATTCATTGGTTTTTCTTTTGTTTCTCTCCTTCCACTCGAGTCAAGCAGCCACGAAAGTGACGAAACCCTAGCCCAACCTCCCGAGATAGCATTCCCTCTCCCATCGCCGACCACAGCCGCCCGCCGGCCACCACTTCTCCCACCACCATCTCTCGATTCTTTAGGGTTTTTGGGCTGCAAAGAAGAGGGAAAAATACGAGGAGAAATAGAGGGAGAGGAGTCTTCATCCAACTGAAATCCGACCGCATCCTCATAACAATCTTGCCAGATAAGAAGCTTCCATTTTTTTTTGGTGCCTCAAAACCCTAAATCTCATATTCTCGCCCTTGCAACTACAAGAGCCCTCTTTAGCATGTACTTTTCTCCCAGAAATCTTTAAAAAAGCTGTAAATATGTTGATTTTGTGGGTTACATAGGCTTCTTTAGGGTTACCATACGCAAAGATTGTGTTATTTGGGGATATTTCACAGTTGGTACTTGGATTTGTTCAAATTTGGTTCTTATGGTAAAAGTTGGCACTCTATAAAGTTTTTTTTTTTTTTTAAATTAAATATATATTTCCTGGGTTACCCGCAGGTTTACCCAACTCGCACAAGTTGGGTCTAGGTTAGTGAAAAGCCTACCCATAGAAGTGCTGGTATTTTTTACATGTACCCGCGCAGGTCCTACTCGTACCCGCGTGGGTTACCCATTTGCCAGGTCTATTGGGATGTGATTATGGAAAGAGTTGGGAGAAGATTATAAACTTGGAAATGTAATATTGTACCTTTATGGGGTATATTCATTCTGACGAAACATAGGTGAGAACTGTTCTTCAGGGACATTAGGATTACTGCAAATAGTGCTTTAGACATGTTAATAGTTGATGGAGACCCTCAAAATGCCATTAGACGGATGGATAGTAGCATAACTCATCTACGGATGTTTGCAGACTTGATTGATGAAATTCAAGACCATGTGGAGGGGCATTTAGTTCCGTTTCGGCACGTCCGTCACCCAGCTAATAGCGAGGCGGATCGAATTAGAGATGGGGTGAACCGGATCTCTTTGGAGATTTTTTTAATTTTCTTCCCCCATGAGCTATACTATTGATATCTTCTTTGTATTTTGCTCTTCCCCCTCGTACTCTAGACCTCTTCGGTCTTGGGGTTTTCCCCACCCATTTAATATAGATTACATGATTTTAAAAAAAAAATCATATTCATATTGAAATACCAACCTTAGATGAGGAGATCTTCTAGAAGATCTTACAGGCAATCTTCTAAAAGATCTTACATCCTAAGTCATAAAAATAAGCATGGGAGATTTGCAAACTCCTCAAAGGAATGGACATGTATCATGTTCAAGGTCAATGTCTCTTACTCTCCTTAGGTTTCACACCGATGGGAGACCCCATGCCCTTAATTAGGGCAATCAAATTTCATCATTCACACTTAATTTCCAGGATTTTTAATAGAGGGGTCACAACCATTTGTGTTGCAATTGGATTTCTTTCTGTTCAACTTGTGACCAACCCTAGACCTCAATTTGGAAGTTCCACGGCAAAGTTCGTCTTATGTTCTACTTGCGACTAACCCTAGACTTCAAATTGGAAGTTCCAAGGCAATGTGCCGGACTGATCTATGTTGTGCCCATCTATTTTAAAGATTAGCAAGACGATCTTCTCCTGATGAAATTAAAGGCATTCGTCAAGATGATAGAAGATCAAAAGGCATCCGTTAAGATAACAAGACGATCTTGCCTAACTCCTTATAAGCCCTTAAAGGAGGGTGCACAGGTCCTTATAAGCCCTTCCACATCATTCTCTTTTTCCAACGTGGTATCATTGTTGTCAGGCGGAACTCAAACAATTTTTTTTGCAGTACACATGATTAAATAACACCAACTATAATAGCTTAAGCTTGTGGAGTAATTAGTTGTTTCAAATGGTATTAGAGCTATTGCCTCACGGTAGGTCTTGGGCTAACTCAACAACTTCCTTATATTAAAAATCCACATTTGTGGCCAACCCAAAAAAGGGGCCGGGGCCACACGTAAGGGGGAGGGTTGAAGTATACATGAATAAATAACACCAACTCTAATAGCTCAAGCTTTTGGAGTAATCGGTTGTTTCACACAATTAGCATGTCTTATCTTTTATTGACTGAATGGAGAGCACTTCTCATGGCGGAAAGAAAGAAAGATGAATGCAACAGCTAAAGCAAAATTGTAAAGGAAAAATAAAATGTATCTCCTCTTCGTGATTGACCAACCAGTCTCGAGTCTATCGGCTTAATGTTAATCTAATCGGCTGATCAGAGCTATGAGCTAGGTTCCCGTGAGATTGGGATAGTTCTTATTTGCATCAAGTGGCAAGTTTTTTTTGCTTCTGGAGATCCAAATTAGATTTGGGGATAATCACTCATTCTAGGATGGTTAAATCGGATAATTGACATTGATTGTGGCTTGATGGGTGAACTGACCGTTGGATTAACTCGTGATTTGTTAGGAGTCTTAATCAAGCAAAAAGGAATCGGTCGACCAACACAAAGATGCTGATACAAATGGGTTATGCTCTTAAGCTCAAGTCTCTTAATTAAGCAAAGATTATTTAGCCTTTGATGGCTTTATCTGCCCTCGTAAAAACTCTGCTCTACCGCAAATCCACCTCATTAACTAAATAATGAGTAAATAATTATATGTTGTATAGGCCTATTTTTCCTATGCCTCTGTCTACGGCCATGTCTGGCAGCTGGGAAAAAATTTTCCTCATAAATTGATGTCTACCCGTGGTGACAGATGGATAGGTTAGTAGGGGGAGGAGAGAGATTTGAAAGGGCACAATTGAGATGAAAATGAGATGTGGTTAAAATTCATGAAAAAGTCTATCCTGATTTTTAGCCACTGTCATCCCTTGATCACACGGCAAATACACAGCTCTTAAAAGCCGGCCCCACATGTGAGTGCTCAGAGAGTTAAGTGGCACACTCTGAAGCTCTTAAATGTGGGGCCCCACAATCTTATGCAGTTGAAAAGTGTACGTGAAATTAAATGCTATTTAGTTGGTGGGTCCCCATGTCGATAGGCCATGCACACACCGATTACACCCTCTCAGGCATGCAATATAATCCACAATCTTTTGCATTTTAAGAAAGATTGAGAAAGAATTGAGGATGATCAAACAAAAACAAAAAAAAATCTCTGCTAAAAATGAGATTAATCAAGATGTTGTGGTTGAGCCTCTACCTTAATTCGTTAAGGCTTTGTTTTTCAACTTTGAAGTCGGAAGTGTTGGGGTTCCACGCAAAACCAAAATAGTCCCACATCAGAAAAGTGAGATGGGTGGGCATGGGTTATAAGGGAATGGGCACCCTCCCTTTAAAGGCTAGCTTTTAGGAGTGAGTTCTACTTCTACCCGGTTAAATTCCCTACAGGAGGTTCAATCCCAGCTTACCAATAAAAAAAATGAGAGAGAGATTAATCAAGAAGTTAGGATCATTGTTGCCAGATTGCATTACTCTAAAATATAGTGATGGGTGGAGTGAGTCGAGTGACCAAAGCTTTCTATATAGGCAGCATATGTTGTTGTATCTTGTGCATATTAGGAAATGAAGATCAAAATGGGAAATCATATACGTTTGTAATATAGAAACTTTACTAATATACATACATGCGTGCACGAATGTAACATAGATAGATTTGAATAAAACATTCTTTTCATTAAAGCAATTAGGTTAAAATACCATCTCCCTTCATTTACTATACCCCTAATCTCTGTCCGTGTGGATTGCTCAAGATCCCATTCCGAATCTGCCTGATTTCAGTGTTTGATTCAAGAAATTAAATAGAACTGGAGTCTGTTTCCCAGATCAGAATAATTTATTTTTATTTTTATTTTTCATTCCATTTCTAAGGGAATTGGACGTCCCAAACGTAGGTTGTTCAATAGGTTGTCATGGATAAGTAAGTTATCTTGGTTTGGTTTGTATTCTAGGATAGGCTGTCCAGGATGAGTCATATTTAAATTATATTTTTATCCCAAAAACACAAAGAGAGGAGCAATTTCATCTTTTAGTGGGAATCAGAAATTCCCTTGTTTTTTCTGAAGATGAAATGGATAATGGATAAGATATATTAATATAAGAAAGGCCGATCAAACATCATAACCAGAATCTAACACCATATAAACAGAATATTCAGTTAAGCGAAAGAGATGCCGACGTTAGTGCCCGTAAACCGTTCTGACGCAGTTCTCCGAACGACCGAGTCACCCACTGAGTCAAGACCCATCTCCCAAGCCTCAGGAATCGTTGGCAAAACACCTCCTGAACTTTGATACACGAAGTAAAACTTTTCCTCCTTGTTTAGTGGAGGAGGTGAATTGGAGGTGGGTCTAAACCGGAAAACTGAACGAAGGAGTTTGTGAAGAGATCGAGAAATTTTCGAAGATTTTTTCAGAGGAGGAGGAGGAGGTTGTAGATGTTCGGGTTCGGACATACGTGGCATCGAGAGGCTTCTAGAAGATATGGCGGATTCAAGCTGTAGTTTGAAGGATTTGAGCTCGAATGAGTCGTAGAGAGAACTATCACAGTCCCAAACATGGGATTTGGAATTTTGAGTTGGCTTTGGATTTTGGTCATTGATTTTCTCCATCTCTTGGATAAACTTAGAAGAAGAGGAGGGAGGAGGAGAAGACAAAGAAGAAGAATAAGGAGAAGGAGAAATATCAGTAATGATATTAAGATAGATTATACACCGCATGTGAGTATAAAGGTTGGAAAGATGGTGGCATTCTCATGGGGTCCGTGACAGTTCAAACGGGGTTAGGGATGTTTTGGGACTTCACGCTCTCTCTATCATGACCACTCATAAATTTCATAGATCTGAAAATTTTCATATTGAATTTTAATTTATGGGAATTGTTAGGGACTTTTGTGCAAAGGCATTTCCCCGTTGGTAGCTATTGCATGAGAGAGCAGCCACCTCTGATAATTTAAAAATTAGTAAGACAAAATCTGCTGAAAAGTGAGCGTGTGTGACAGTTCTCTCATCCAACAGCCAGCCGAGAACTGCCTTTCTACAAAAGTCCCTAGCAAATCCCTTATTTTATTCTATCTGTTTTCCTTTTTTCTAACGTTCATTGCAGAAGGCATTTATATAGCTATTTGATTCCAACCTCAGGTCATTTTTTGGGCCGGGTTGGATCCGCGGCAAGCCCTAGCCCTACGCTAGGTATCATTACCTCAACACTAACCCAACCCAACCCAACCCTAGCCCTACCCGATGTATCATTACCTCTACCCTAATCCAACCCGCATCTAAATCTCTCGACCCTCACCCTAACCCTAACTCAACCCGTCTAATCTGATTCTTTAAATTTGGGCAGGTTAGGTACCTCTACCCTAATCCAACCCACCTCTAAATCTCTCGACCCTAACCCTAACTCAACCCGTCTAATCTGATTCTTTAAATTGGGGCAGGTTGGGTGGGATTGGCATGGTGCAAAAACTTAAAAAGTACGACAAAAAAGAATCCAAAAACCTAAGATTTTGAGAACACTATAAAATTTGGGTGATGAATTCGAGGAAATGCCAACCCAAGCATAGCCAAACTCGGGTTGAACCCATCAGGTTCGGGTTGCGTCTGGTCCAAGTTGCAATGCCACATTTTATAAGCTTATTTATCATATCGCCTTGTAAAATATATAATTAATTATAAGATATAAATAAATTACTGATTTGTTATTATTTTTAAAATATTGGCTGCGGTTGTATTACTTGTATACCACCGATATCTGGCAAATATATCAATTTAGTGAAATGATATTTTGAGCCACTCCCACACCCAAGTAAAAGACAAACAAAAGAGGGTGGACATACAGATATAACAAGTGATGGATAAGCTTCAATTTTTGTTATTATGATATTTGGGGTGTGTTTACTTTGGTATTACTTGTGCACCGTAAGTCATCGCTTTCCTGACTAGTCTATGACTTGCTACAAAAGTTATGATGACCCTCATTATTTTTCTCAATTTTTCCATGGAATAAGCATGAATTTATAAAAAAAAATAGTAAAAATAATGCTACGGGGAAAAGAATAATGGAGTCGTGGACATATTTTATATTGTCTATTGAAGATGTTGATCACATCCTATACTAGCAAAAACCCTTGTGCGATGCACGGGCCGACAAAGAATTGTATAGACCACATCATAGGTTGATCTAAACCGTCCATGTGATGGAACACAACATCAATAGGTTGTGCTCGTAAAATCATTTCCATAGGCTGATCCTAGCCCTCCAATCTATAGAGGTTTCCATAATTATTGTTCCTCTTAAGGTGCCCAGAATTCGTCAATATTTTTACAGGTCATTCATAATATCAGACTTTCCGTAATTTGACCCGCACATAGTGAATAAGGAAAAGAAGTTTTTTCGTCATCGTTAGGGGTGTAACTTGGGTCTCAACCCGACCCAACCCGAGGAACCCATATTTTCCAACCCAACCCAATTTCCAACCCGACTAGGTTCAACCCAATTTCCTCAACCCGACCCAACCCGATTTCCAATTCGGGTTGGGTTGGGTCGGGTTGACCGGATTTGATATGGTACCAATTGTTGACCACCTCAACTCAAGACGAGTTGTTTTGGATTTTGAGAACCAATAGTGAATCACCAATAATCAATTTTTAAATCACAGTTGGTTCTCAAAATCCAAACCAAATAAGGACTAACAATTAACAAAGGGAAATGTTATCCGCACTACTATATTTTGATGATCACACTCCTCACTTTATTAAAGTACGGTATGGCCCGTACCATAGGATTATCCAAACCGTCCATTGTGGACTGTGGAGACTATTTCAATATGGAAAAAGAAAAACACACAGATGGAACCCAAATAAGGGTTTCGGGTCGGGTCGGGTTGCCCGACAGCCCAACCCGACCCGATTTCCAATTCGGGTTGATTTTTCCCAACCCAACTCAACCCGATTTGCGAAAATGCTTAACCCGACCCAACCCAAATTCGGGTTGAACCGTAACCGTGTGAGAACATCCAAGTAACAATGATGGTTTCAAATTATATATAGTGCTAATGTCCTGACTACCATATTTTATAATAGCATTACTCACCGTATTTTGATGATCGCACTCCTCACTTTATTAAAATGTACAGTATGGCCCATACCATAAGATGATCCAAACCGTTTATTAGATGGGCCACTGCCTACATAGGTTGTGCCCCAAAAATAATTTTCATAGGTTGATCTGAACCCTCCGATCTATAGAGGGTTATAGGTTGATCCAAACCGTCCATGTGATGGAACACAACATCAATCGGTTGTACCCGTAAAATCATTTCCATAGGTTGATCCTAGCCCTCCAATCGATATAGGCTGATCTTAGCCCTCCAATCGATAGAGGTTTCCATAATTGTTGTTACTCTTTAGGTGCCCGGAATCCGTCAATATTTTGCAAGTGTCATGCATGAGTAATAAAAAGTAGTTCTTTCGTCATTGTCATATGTCTTTACCTCTTTTTTCCCGTGATTGTCATAGACAGGTACCTGTGTTGGTACTTTTTGTATGTAGATTACGATTTAACCCTCAAATAATTTCTCATAGAGATAGATGTTAGATATCAGCAAAGGAGTTAATGGTAAAAAAGTAATGCTGACGTGTAAATCCTAGATAAAAAGAAAAGAAATTTTGTAGATTACGATTTAACTCTCAAATAATTTCTCATAGAGATAGATGTTAGATATCAGCAAAGGGGTTAATGGTAAAAGAGTAATGCTGACGTGTAAATTCCAGATAAAAAGAAAAGAAATTTCTTTTTCCTCCCGCTATATTGTAATAGATGAGTTTCTATATGATGTTTGAGTATACTTTGGCACGTACTTGGCCCGAATCTTTCAAAAAGTCCAGTGGGGCCGACCATGTTCAAAGATCCAAACCATTCATTTGGATCGGCCACAAGATAGATAAATAAGTTGGGCCCAAAAATTATCTTCAAAGGATGATCCTAACTCTTTGATTTGCAAGGTTTGTATAATCTAAAGTCCTCCTAGGTTTGAGCTCAATTGGTTAAGGCTTTGTTATGAGACCTTGAGATTAGAGGTCCAATCCCATCTTACCTACCAAAAAAAAAAAAAAAATTTGTCCTACGGTGTCTCTAAATCTCGCTTCCGATAATTATTTATTTTGTCATTATGATATTTGTCACGCTTATTTTGGTATATTATCATTCAAAGTTAGCCATAGCTTTCCTCCCTAGTTAATGACTTGCTATAGAACTTGGGTTATTGTAAACTCACTTTATTTCCTTTTTTTTCCAATGTAGAAGCATGATTTTAACAAACAAAAAAATGCTGGGTGTTTTCTTGAGGGGAGAGAGAATTGGGAATGTATATTTATGTGCAAGCTAAAGACATGATACACGCGTTCTCATTTTTTTAATGACACTCTTTTGATTGGCTAATGATATATTTACAAAGCAAATGACATACAACCATCTATTTAAAGGGCGGGGCTAATATGCCCGCAATCACCCGTAAACCACGCGCATCGGGTTCACTCAAAGGTTGAGCAATTGAGCTCAAAGTCAAAAACACTGAAGTATGACTTAGGCTTTGGGTTGTAGCCTATAAATTAGCAACAACTATGCTATCTGGCAAGTGTTAGGAGGATCATTTATTTTTACTCAAAGGTTCTTCAATGAGAGGGTGACAGAGTACTCATAGGACATGCTATAGCTTTCAGTTTAGATAGCATGTAATAAGCATTATACCTCCAAGAAAACGAAACAAAAGGTACAATTTTCCTCTTGAATTTCGGCTAAAGCAAACATGATGTTATGGTTGATAAGATCTATTGAAACAATTCATTTTTCAGTGTCAGCTGGTTTGTTATCGTAGTACTGAACCTCAATGAGTCGACTCGACAAAAAATCAAAGAGTGAAGCAACTTTAAAACAGTATAGCTACCATTTTAATCTAAAACACACGAGAGGTTTACCAGGATGATTCAATCCTTAATTTAACTAAATTGGGGGGCATTTTTAATCGGGAAAAAAAACTAGTCTGACAGTCTCTCGAGATGAAGTAATTGACCCAATCACTTGAGATCAAGTTGATCTGGACTCTCTCCATCTATGGGCCCGTCATGGAGTTCTGAAATCAGACTCCTTGGATAATCTTAATCATCTAAACAGATGCCTAAACACAATTGGTTGATAAAAGCTCGAGCAACTGCCTGCGTTCATGACGCTTTTGGAATATTAGCAGCATTGTTTAAGGAGTGCAACTTTCAGGTTATGACATCTCTAGGATGGAGCCTACTAAATAGTCCAGATTTGTTAACACCCCATAAGTAGTTGGGCAAGTCACAGTGTTCATCATTGGATCCTTAATAAGAGCATTTCATAGGGTAATTCTCCTAAAACACTGTCTTCGAGGACCATATCGGGATCAATCTTAAAGATCAATCCTTGGGTCCCACTTGGCGGCCGTGGGTCATAACTGGATCGAGGATCCAATGACATCCATGTGCTACACATGGAGCCTAAACAGTTCTAGTATTTTTCTTCTCCAAATCATAATCATCATCGTATCAGTATCTTTATCTACATACAGCCTTAACTTCTCTAAATGTGATTCGATGATTTTAGGGTGGGGTGCCTCCTCCATGAAGATTTTCAGCTATGTTTGATGAAATTGATGAGCTAATTCCGGGTTCGTCTATTGTGATTGAACATGTAAGGAGATCGGCAAATGGGAAGGCAGATTTGTTGGCTAAGCGGGGTGTGAGTGGCGGGGTGCTGGAATGGTTTGAGTTCCTCCCGCGCGCCTTGAGTTGTGTTTTGTATTTTTTTTTTCTTTTTCTTTTTTTTCCCGCTTCTTGTATTCTTGGGGTGGTCCTTCTCGGGCTCCCTTTCTTTCTTTTTTATAATATCTATTTACCATTTCAAAAAAAAATTATCTTTATCTACATAAACATCATAAGTAAATCACCTTATAGCATGCTTCTTTGTGTAGTCTTACTCTCATTCTTATGCATGTTGCCCCCTCTCAAAATCTAAATCCACTCTCCTGAAAAACATTTCATTTCCCCTGAACTACACAAATGCAATGTACAAATGACTGAAGTGGGAGCCCAATTGAAATTTAAGACAGTTAGCACTTAGCATTATCTATCAACAAAAATACCTCCTCTATTGTAATCAATCCACGACATCACTGCCGAATAGCTTAAATTTATTGGCATCGAGAACCAATTTCCTTACAGATGAGAAGGTGCCCATAATTCCAGTGCCAGTAAAGACAACGATGATGGAAACATTGAGCCAGAAGGTGAAGGAGGTCTTGGGAGGATTGTAAGTCATGTTATATAGAAGCATGGGGAGGATGAAATCCAGAGGAATGAAACCAATGGCTCCTACTATACCATTTATGTCACCAAAGAAGGGTAGCATTGCCGCGAAAAAGGCGCAAAATATCATGTACAAGGTTCTGAGAAATAACCTTGGAACTAGATTTCTTCTAGAGAACATCCCATGCTTCACATCTGCAGATTTCTTTTCCATAATTTCGTATGCCACTTGAGAATAAACCTGCACTTAGTTAGAAGATCACATAATTAAGTTGTGTCAATAAGAGGATTAGATTGTAATGATCATGATATTTAATGCAAAACACTTGGAATGAATATGAAAACGTGTTCGGCTAAAGCTTTGATGTATTAAATGTATGGTAAAAGATACTATAATAGATTAATGATAATTTATTTAGAATAACCCTTTTCTTTACATGGGACAGCCAGCTGCAGTGTATGTGGCAATCAGGTCCGTTGAATCCTTCCCACGTGAAGTACATCAGCCCCCCTGCACTCATAGATACACTGCTGCTGGCTGTCCCAAGTAAAAAAAAATGAGCAGATATATCACTTCCCTAGAATAATTTAAATTAACAAATGAATATCTTAATTCAAATTAGAAAGTTGGGGGTTCTTAAATAGTCAGTCGCATGAAATGTTATGGTCCGAAGTGGGGGCCTGCCTTGGTGTGAGACTAGGAGGGACGCAGCTGGTATGAGACGGTGCAATGTTACGGTCCAAAGTGGGGGCCTGCCTAGGTGTGGGAGTAGGTGAGACCAAGTCTGATACGAGACAGGGTGGAATGTCATGGGCCTAAGTGAAGGCCTACCTAGGTATGGGATTCTATAGGACCCACCCTAGCATGAGACGGGTTTAAATAACCTAGCTAAAAGTATTCCATTAGCTCTGGAGCTTTTGGCATATTGGTTACTAGGGCTGCAACTCGAGCCGGGTAAAACCCGACCCGCATCGACCCGACCCGAAAATAGCCTGGGTCGGGTTCAGGTTTCATGGGTTTCGGGTCGAGCCGGGTTCAGCATTCAAAAGCCCGCATGAATCTCGGGTCGAGCCGGGTTTGAAGGGGCCCGACCCGACCCGACCCGAGTTACATAAGTTATAGTATGTATATTTTTTTCTATTGTTAGTTAAAAATTAAAGGGATAATTACATTTACACCCCCTCTAGTTTCTGACACATCCACTTCCACCCGTATAGTTTAAAACGTGACAAATACACCCTTGTAGTTTCAATTTGTTTAAGGTAGGCCCCCTTAGCTGAAGGTTCGTCCATAGATTGAAGGGTTAGGATGATCCGATGGAGCTGATTTTTTGGGCACACCCTAACTATGTCATGACCCATCAAATGAACGCTCTGGATCATCCAAACAATGTGGGCCCACATTATTTGGATGATTTTTTGGTAGTGTTTGGATTCGGGTAGGGGCCCACATTATTTGGATGATCCAAAGCGTTCATTCGATGAGTGCTGACATAGATATGGTGTGCCCAAAAAATCAGCTCCATCGGATCATCCTAACCCTTCAATCTATGGACGAACCTTCAGCTGAGGGGGCAAACCTTAAACAAATTGAAACTACAGGGGTGTATTTGTCACGTTTTAAACTATAGGGGTGGAAGTGGATGTGTCAGAAACTAGAGGGGGTGTAAATATAATTATCCCAAAGTTAAAAGTGAAAACCCACGCACCCACTGTTACTGTATGTGAGTGTAATTTCTACTTCTATGAGTTGAGTTGATTCAAGTGTTTGATTCGGCATTGTTTGATTGTAATTACAACATTGTTTGATTACAGCGTTGTTTGATTCAACTGTGATGTGAGTGTAATTACATCATTGTTTGATTCAAGTGTAATATGAGTGTAATTTCTGCTTCTATGAGTTGAGTTGCCTTGCCAAACAAGAATTTTCCTTAAAAATTTGCGTCAACGTGAAAAAACCCGACCCGACCCGAACCGACCCGAGATTTATCATGGGTAGGGCCGGGTTTGGGAATCGTGGGTTTTCCGAAAAAAACCCGACCCGACCCGACCCGAGATATTTCTCGGGTAGGGTTGGGTTCTCCAAAACCCGACCCGCCCGACCCGAGTTGCAGCCCTATTGGTTACGTACATAACACAAACCCAACGACAGAGGTTGAGGGACAAAAATGAGAGGACCAGGAGCATAATGAAGTAATTATTGTGGGGTTTTGTAGGTTTGAGTCTATTGTTTAGCATTTTGTTTTGCGAAAAGGCCATGTTGGCAACCATGAAAAAAGGAAGTAATATATTCGCCCTCCCTGGGTCAGCCCCATCTAGTGTATTTATGACTGCACTTTTGCGCTACAAGGGGGTATCCAAAGAGGACATTCTCTTCTGCCATATCTATGCTAAGGTTTATATCTATGGTTTCTTCAATTTCCTAATTCTCAGTTCTTTGTTGGAATTTATTAAGGATTGGCGCAAAAACTGACATATGGATTGTCTATTTCTACTTCTATATGTTCTAGAATATACATTTATGAAGAACATGCTAGACGTTTCCTAGTTTTGGAGTTTTCAAAACTCATTATGGAAACTAGTGTTTCTATTTTTAGAGTTACTACAACTAGTGTGGCCTTGCATTTAAGCAACCTTTCAATGAATTGGCTAATCCATCAAGTTTAGAGACGTTTTGGAAGGCAAGTTGGATCAAATTACTATTGCTAATTTTATGCCAAAGGATCCAAACGAATTCCACTTAATTTTATAAGCTTTGTGGGAGCTTCATTATTTATTTAAAGAGACTCTTGGTCTCTTTTCCTCACATCAAAACAATAGAGTTCCATAGAGAGAGAGAGAGAGAGGTTTCCCATTAATAGGTGTGAGAAGGAAGAGAAGATCAAGGGCGTTTTCGAGTCGCTCTTGGGCTCAGAAAGGATCTAAAGCAACGTCAGATAGCGGGAACGAACGGTCGGCCATGGCACAAGGTATTTCTAGCCCATCTCATTACAACTGAATTTTTCTTTGATTTGAATGCCCAAGATCCATAGGGATTGTTTTGGTTAGTGATTAAACAACAGAACAAACTCGCCTAATGCTTTTAAAACACTAGTTTTGAATATGTATGCGTACCAGACCAATAGCGAAGAGCTGAAAGAGGACGAAGATAACCGCAAGACCTATTAGCCATGTGGGCGCCAATGAAGGTCCGTTGTCTGGCATTAGGCTCTTAAGGATATTTGAATTGGCTTTGTTCCCAAATGCCCAGTATCCAGACACCGCGGTCGAGTAGAAGGTAACAAATATCACAGTGTAGCACATGACGAGCCCTTTTACCATCTTTCCTGTAGCGGGAGGAGCCACAGTAGCCTACACAAAATCGAAGAAGAACATGGGCAGTAAAATAACAAAATATAAATAGAAGATCTCATCACATTTCTCTGGTTAATGCCTTAATTATAATGGATTTAGTACAGCACTGGATTCTCAAGTATGGTCATTTTAGATATAACACTACAAGAAAACACCCTTATTAAAAAAAAAATATAGTATTGTTCCACGCCAATGAGTATTTCTTGTAGTGTATGTTCCAAAAGAATAAGGTAGTGGAATTACCTGGATTTCAGGGAGTATTCCATTTCCGAAAAGCGATGCAAGGATGGAGATGGATGCAAAAGCGTCGAATGTTCTCGTGGACTTTCGAGTGCTCAGAGAGTAGTCCTTGGGAGGGACATCGCTGGAATAACCTACAAAACAAACAACAAAGAGAATGAAAAGAATGGTGGTGAATGAGTAGATTATATGATCTGTATATTTATCATTCAAACAAAAATCTTTATACCTTTGTTTAATTGATTAGAGTTTCAATCCAACGAAGCAAAATGATACATATTTTATATTGTGGTGTGGCTCTTTTGAAGATTTCTGTAGCATTTTGGTTGGGTTTCAAAGGCAAGGTGACATGTCCTCTTCTTGTGCTTCTTTTATTTCTATCAATAAAAATTCAGGTGGTGCCTGGATAGTGGATACCTAGATAAAGTCCACGTTAAAAAAATGAATAAGCAATACAATTTATTTTATTTTTATTTTTATTTTTTGAATGGCTTAAAACAGTGGGGGTTGCAATATGAGGACTTCCCAGTAGGTCACCTATCCTAGTACTACTCTCGCCCAAGCATGCTTAACTTCAGAGTTCTGATGGGATTCATTGCATTTGTGCTGCATTTGTACCAACATGATCACACCCTAAGAAGCAATAAAATATAGATAGGAATAAAATGAAAGCAATTAAGGAAATTAGAGTTTTGTAAGCAAACCTGCATGGATACAAGCAATGACGACAAGAGAAGTGTAACCCAAGCTGAGAAGAAGGGAGCCGAGGTTTATGTGTCTAAGAGAGTGGAAAGATGGGAGCTGCGATAGAAGAATCATCACCACTGTCACCATGGCTATGAATTGATACAGTTTTAGAGGTCCATCTGGGTAGAGATTCGAGTACATGATCTTCTCAGTCCATAAAAATGTGCCATCAACAACAAAAACCACTGTATCAGAAGCCATCATGACAGTTATATGGTTTAATTCTAACTACAATACATGAAGGCCATGTTTGGCAGCCATGAAATTTTTTTTCATGAAATATTAGCTTACTCAGTGTGGAAGAGGGAGAAAATTAAAATGGCATGAGTGAGGAGAAGGTGAGAAGTGACTGAAAATCCGGGAAAAGAAAGGGCGATGATATTTTCACCCCATTCAGTACGCATCCATCCCCCTTTTAACGTGATTTGACGTCAAAAACATTAAAGTTGCCCACTGTTCACATTATAAAGGGGCGAATGCGTACTCCAGAGGAGGATGAAAATATCATCTGCCAAAAGAAAAACTCTACTCAAAATAGAGTGAGCTTTCACCATGAAATCAGATAGTGTTCGGGTTCATTCCAATTCATTTTTTCTTTAACAAAAGCTCATCCTGACCTGACCCAAGTTGCACCCCTAGTTTTTTTTTTTTTTCCCTAGTTTTTAGCCACTTTGCACCATCTCGTCATTGCTGCCCTCTCAATTCCACTCTCCCTACTCCTCTCACCAATCGATAAACTAATATTACATGAAAAAATAATTCAGGGCTGCCAAACATGGTAAAATTCTTCTATGGAGAATGATTATCCACATGGCATAGAAATATTAAAAAATACATTCATTTGTTATCCATATGTAGGAGTTAACTTGACCAAAAAGTCGCACTTACTAGATGATCCCAATCGTTGGATCAATTGATCCCAATTGAAAGGTCAATTGCTTGCACTTATCAGATGATCTCAATACGACGCATACAATATTCAATTAACTAGAGTGACTCAAAGGAGTTGTAATTGGATTCAGAACTTACGCAAGGTAAAAAGGAGTTGACTTGGGCGAGTTGGTGATAGAGGTCTTAGTTAGAAGCATTGGAACAAAGAAATTTGATTGCTAAACAAGTCATAATCATGTGGTCTTACCCATAAACATCTATAATATATACTAATTGTGTTTCTTTCCTTTGTCAATAATTTTCATAGAAATTTTTTAGTGGAAGTATTTTTCCAGTGGATTTTTTACACATCATGAATAGCAGAGGCGGGGCTCATCTTATATTTTGATAAGGTGTGAATGAATGGATCGGTCGACCCACCAATTTCACTTCTCATGTTTTGATATGGTAGAGCCCAGAATAAGTACCCAAACCCATAAACATGCAACTATTTATTTCTTTTGCTAAAAAGCCATTGTAGACTTTTTCAAAACAGCTGACTTTTGGGCTAAGGTGAACCACACAATGGGAGTCGTTGGTGTCATTATCAATTATTAGATCCCTTGTACACTACGTAGAGAGGACGCACGGTAATAGGACATCCAACATTAGACTTCTCACATTTCGATAGGCCTTAGAATGAGTCCACCCTGAGTACCTTTTTCTCACCAACCAGAATAGCCTAGTTATGAATCCGGAGAGATAGGGGAGAAGAGACAGAGAGGAGTAACAGGAAATTAGGAAATAAACACTTAAAAGATGGGTCCACCAAGATATTTTGTTCCAAAGATTCTTTCAAAAAAAAAAAGAGTACTATACATGCCTTGTTATTTGGTAAACGACATCTACACACCCTTGTTTTAATAATTGTACTTATTTTACAAGTTTGTAGTTATTTGTTGAAGGCTCTATCACAGATCTTATGAAAAACTACCAATAGCCAATAATAAATTGCTTGATAAAATAAGAAATGACATTATCAAGCAAGGACAAGTCTGTTTTTTTTCCAGAGACTTGATGGTTTTATAAATTTTTATTGGAAAAACAACATTTGATATGTTTTCTAAAACAACAATGTTTAAAATGATGAATTCCTAAAAAAATTACTCCAAGTTTTCCTAAACATTTGATAAATTGGTCAATTAAAAGAACAAAAGAAACAAAAAACAACATTAAACAGTAGTTTTAATTGAAGGGTGGTTGTACCTGAAGACATTCGCCAGAGAGCAAGATACATCCAATCGTAACTCCTGTATTAACGGCCGTTTGAACGCAAATTACGAAATAAAACATCCACCCCGACCCTGTGAACACCAAAATAAGTAAATGCATAATAATCGATAAATATTACGAGTGCATCAGGTAAAATCAATTTTGCAGTCCACCATACCTGACTTTAAAATTTTCATTTAATACCATTATATCATTCAAAGGTGGCACCTCTATTGTAAAATAGAGGGGTTGCGAAATCATCTAGACGCTCTTATTTAACAATATATAAATTTACAAATATCTTATGAAAATTACAAGAAAAAAAATTGATACAATGAGAGGTGAATGAGAAGCTAAATTTAGGTTGCACCTACATGATTTTAATATGATCCAAAACCTTGATATCAGAGTCCTTGACCTTGATGATATAGCATGAAAGTCACGCTTTGTATGTGGATTGTTTTTGCTTATTTTTCATTAATTGTGTTCCCTTTCAAGCCATTGATAGGACAGTAGAAATCATTCAATAAATGTGAGTCTCCTGCCATCTCATCTCATGGCAGGGCATCTCACTTTTTCGTGAATGGCTGAGATAACTTTTGTTGAAGTATAAATGATTGAATAACACCAACTCAAGAAAATTTATATGATGAAAAGGCCTTATGAACACGTACTCGGCATTCCATCCTTGATATAATGGTTAACCTTCTGGATTCATTGGTTGTTTCACATGGGATCAGATATTGCCTCAGAGCAGTCCTGGGTTCAAAACCCAACAGCTCCTTGAAAAGTTTGGAAAGAAAAATGTTTCAAAATGTCCCTACTACAGTATTACTTTTACACAGGAAAAAAGATGACTTGAAGTTTTGAACCAACCCGACACAATTTTTACTCAGAGAGACCTTCAATTTATGATAATATCACACTAAATTAAACATAATTATATCACTTCCCTCTAAACCAGGGAAAGAAGAAAAAAAAATCCCAAGAAAAAATGTTTTTCTTGCCATCGAAACACGGCGTAGCTGAAAAACAAGTTTTGAATGTCAGTCCCTCACAAAAAATGAATGAGCAGGCCACACATTGTAGCCGATGTGAAACGATTAGTTTTTTTATATGGTGTAAGCCTATCTAGTCTAGTATTTTTCAAAAAGTATTATATCGACTCACACCATAGGATGATCCAAACCGTCCATTTGATGGGCCACAACGTAAATTGGTTCTCCCCCAAAAGTCATTTCCATAGGATGATCTCAACCCTCCGGTCCATAGTGGAACTTCATATTATGGAAATCTCAGTAGATCGGAGGGTTGGTAACATCATGTGAAAATGATTTTTTTGGCACAGCCTATTTATGTTGTGGCCCATGAAATGGAATGTTTGGATCCTTCAATGGTGTGGGCCGTACAGTACTTTATTTAAACAATACTGGACGACACCGGCTTACACCATATGCAAACTCGTGAAACACTTCCAAATTCCAATAGAGCTCTTATGTCGTGTACGAGCGTCTTCATGCGCGTAATACGGTGCCTCCCTTATTATTCGCTCAACAATAAGCCGACTTAGAAGTTAGGACGGCACCAATGTCGTATACCATTAAGATACTGCTCCGCCCGTACACCATATCATTTTAACGTTAAGTACAACTCCCTGCACTCTATGTGCGCACGTTAGAACCATGATATCAGTTATGATAAAGGGTTTTTTCCAGCTTGCATTCCCATCATAACGAGTAAATATAGACCAAGAAAAAGGGCTATGATAAAATCGCACCCCGTGTAAGATAATTCGCACCCCTCTAAACGTCAAATAAAACAGAAAAGAGCGTACCAAGTACGTCGGAGGCGAGTTCCCGGAATCTGATATGCCGGCGACCGTCCTTCTCACAGAAATCAAGAACCTTCGACATGAGATAATAGGAATAGAACGAAACGGCTCCCGTTACCGTCAACGACAAAAGCCCTAGGCCCCACCCCATCCCCCTAAAGGCGTACGGTAATGTCAGGATTGTGGGCCCCACTATTGCCGTCGTTAGATGGAATCCGGCATGCCACCAATTCCCTGCATCCCAAAAAATCATCAGTTTGGAAATATTTTTCCTTGTGAAAATTTTTATAGTTGGTACAAAAAAATGGGATTTTGAACCTCTGGATTGCAGCACGAAGACGGCTCCCGCGTCTTCTTCTCGTTGGTGATCGGAAAATCCATTGAGATTTTGGGCTTCCATGGATTAGAGAGAGAGAGAGAGAAGTGATGAGGAGGATGAGATTAGATGAATTTAAAGAAAGTCATCATACAAATCAAAGATTGTAAGAAATTGTTTCCTTAGAAAGAATCCAAAAAGGGGGATAAGAAAGCAAATGAGGAATGGGATGCCAACAGATATGAAATATTTATTTCTGGGACCAAGAAGATAAGAAAATGATTTATTGCTTTCTTAGGGAACTTATATATTCACATCTTTTCTTTTGATACTGGCACTCCTCTCTCTCGTCTAACGTCCGCGCGTATTGCTCTTGTTTCTTTCTCTCCCGTCCATTTTATAGGTCACTGAAAGCATGGGATATTCAGTCGGACTAATGAATGGATTTTCCTCTCTCTCTCTCTCTCTCTCTCTCTCTCTCTCTCTCTAGGATTGCTTGTATTTTAAGAAATAATATGGTATTGGGTCTATCTGCTATAAGTGGGGACCACTTGTGCAATGATCCAAACCATTCACTTGTTGGTGCCCACTAGATATTATGTAATATCCCAAAAATCCTAACCATTGATGATGCTAAGTTAAAAATGTGGGCATATGATTGTAGGAGGGTTAAAATTATTCACCATACATGTAGGGCCCAGCAGATGAATGGTTCCGATCACCCAAACCGCTGAACACGACTTGAATAATTCCTTCTTTGTATTTCTCCTTAACTTTCTCACATTTCTATTGACAGTCTATTGGAACTTTAATAAGGGGTGCGAATATCAGTTTAGCAGCTAGTGTATAAAGATTTTTCCTTTCTCTCTTATTTTGGAAGATAAGCTGTCTTGAACTTGATAAGCTTAGAAAGGAAGCACTTGAGTGGTAGGGCTGAAAATTTATTTATTGCAAGTTGACATTTTCTCCTTTCCCTTTTTCTTTTAGTTCCTGCAGAAAATAGGTGCAATATCAGCTTCAGACTCATTGACACAATGGTAGGAAGGCACTTTTTAAGTCTGGCAAAGGAAATCAGTGTTTAGAAACTCATTGACACAACAAGGAACTAGCCCCAGTCGACAAGGATTTTTCTTGGCCGCGTTCTGCGTTTTACACTACAGAGTCAATAAAAGCTTCTCTGACTCTCCCAAGTTATGACCGCATCAATCGCATTCTCGGCCACGTCCGTACTAAGTCGACAAGGATTTTTCTTGGCTGCTTTCCGCATCACATCCGTATTTTTAAACACCGTGTGTCTTCATATCGTTTTCCTTTTAGAATAAGCTGAAAAGGAAAATACGGTCCAACTGCTTTTCCTTTTTATCACTCCCTTGCATTTCCAACGGCAATGAATAATTTTATAGAAAGGAAAAAAGACAGGATAATAGGATAAGAGGGTATTTGGGATTTTAGGTGCTAAATTAGAGGTGGCACTTGAGAAATATTCGCAGCACACTGAGTGGTTGTCAATTCTCAGTCCCACCAATGGTAAAAAGTTAATTTTTGAGTCTTATAAAGGGGGCATAGACGCATATGTGTGAAATCAAGACTATTGATCTTGTAGACTTTTCCCACCAATGATAAAAGTTAATTTTTGAATCTCATAAAGGGGGCATAGAGGCATTTGTGTGAAATCAAGACTGTTGATATGGTAGAACATCATGAGTTGAGCCACATGGTGTTGGTCCCATCCTAAACCATAGGATAATGGAATACAAAAAACAATGGTTAAGCTTGATGGATCAAGAACTTAGATCATTTGCCTGGATTTATAGTAGTCCTTCACCTAAACTAAGCAAGTGAAGAACAGAAGTGGAGCCCAAAGGTGTCTTTTAAGGAGGAGTGTAAAAGGGCCTATCTTATTGGAGACTCCAAATTTTCACCCCTTATGTTCCCTATTGCCCTCTCTTCTTGAAAATGACTAAATTCTCTGAATAAAGACAAAAAAAAGAGTAAAAATTTTCAGATACAAAAGAGGTTGACAGTCTAAAAAATGTGCCACTTGTATTAAATCCTAATCTTTGGTCAAATGACCTACAAGTGGCCATATATAAAGCAAAATAGGTAAATGATCCACACAGTCAAGGAGCAAAAGTTAAGTAAAATGTTAAAATAAAGTAAGTCAATGGAATGAATGATGTTAGAGTTGTATAACCATTAGAATAGGGATTTGCTAGGGTCCATTAAAAAAAGGCATTTAGCAGAACGGCCGTTGCATGAGAGAGCAGCCCCATAGGCTCACATTACAACAGATTTTGTCATTATTCATGAGGTGGCTGCTCTAACATGCAACAGACGTTCTGTGAAATGATTAGCCTAAGGACCTGTTCATTTGCACCTCTCATTAGAATATCTTAACTTTGGGAATTAGCCTCAGCCCTGTTCGTTTTGGATTTTGAGAATTGATTTTTGAGTCCAAATTCGATTATTAGACTCAAAATCAAAATTTCCGGAGTTTACAAGGAACCGTTTGGATACGCAGATTTTAGAATCCATGTTTTAGCTTGAAAACAGGGAAAAAGATACTAATCAAAGATCAAACAAAGATCCGGCCCTTCTGTTCTAGGGAGGGAATTAATAATCTTTTTCTTTTTTTCCTTAATGGGTCCCATCGAAGAAAGAACAAAATCAATAAATAAAATAAAAAATATATAGTTCATTTTTTGGAATATTAGATCTTTGCTACCGGGACCAATCTTTATCACACTTCTCTGTCTTCTAAGCCTCATTTGGCCACCCCAGGGGCAAATGTTCATGGTCATTATGGAGAAATCCTTATCGAAGGGGATACATTAGTTACATTTATATATGAAAAATCGAGATCGGGTGATATAACGCAAGGCCTAATTCTTCTTCTGATGAACGATTCAACCTCTGATCAAAAAGATATACTTTGGTTATATTTCATCTCTTCAACAAGTTTAGTAATGAGCATAACAGCCCTATTGTTCCGATGGAGAGAAGAACCTATGATTAGCTTTTCGGGAAATTTCCAAACGAACAATTTCAACAATAGGACGAACCGGCCCCCGTGGATATCTTTGCTTCGGAACAAAACAATTAGAATTAGTCTCGGCCAACTGGAATGTGTATTCTCCATATAGGAGATCTTCCAATTGAGAAGATCCATCGACCTAGGACGAAGAGAAAGGTCTATCTATTTTATTTAGTTATTCAGTTAAACCAATGATTCGTTATTGGAGCAGATAGCAAGAACCATTTCATCGGGTTCATGATCAAGCTGTTGTGTGCTGTCCTGACGGCGTTTCTTGGATTTGAAGTAAGAAATCCAAGCTTTAGAAATCTCTCCTGCATCTTGTGATTTTTAAAACCTGGAAACATGGCATGACTCAGAAAACGACGACCGATCCGCTTCTTCTCTCGTCTCTCATCTACAATTTTGAAGAAATCCCATATTCTAAAATCCACATATCAAAACGCCCCGAAGTGTTTTGACTGGTTGTTTGGTTGTTTGGTTGATTGCATGTTTTGGGGTTTACACCATGTCATCTATTACTGTTGGGATTTGCTAGCATCCATCGCAAAAGGCATTTCGCGGATGGTCTGTTGCATGTAAGACCAGCCACACAGTTTCACTTTTCAGCAGATTTTTGTCTTCATTCACAAGGTGGCTGATCAAACATGCAACAGTCCAACAGACCATCCACAAAATTCCTTTTGCGATGGACGCTAGCAAATCCCAATAGTGTTGTTTGGTTGCATGTTTTGTTTCAAGTTACTAGGAGACTACTTACCTTGCCTCTCATGTCTGGCCATGACTGTACATGACATTTTGCTTTGGGATTTAGCACTCTTCTCTCTTTCTCTTATATGTCTCTCCTCTCTTTATATTTGTAATGACACCCCCACAGTCCCCTTATTTTGGTAATGGTACTCTGCATAAGGAAACTACTTCAATTGAAAACCAAACACTGATTACCACTGCACACTACTACTTCACTGAAATTATACACGGCAACTACTTGCAACCAAAATGATTAAGCATTTAGAGATTCAACTCGACCCACTTAATCTCTCTTACTGTTTTTCCATTGTGTTTATACATTGTATTGCAGAAAGTAAAGAAACATAGAAGTAATAGCTTTATCATCTTCGATGTATGCTACAGCCTAACCAGACTACTTGAGAGGGCTCAAAAAAGTGTTTCTCTCAAAAACAATGCTCCTTGGGGGTCGATAACATTAAACACTTGGACTGAACTTATTTGCAAGAACAGCCTTCATTGTCTACTTATTTCACAAAGCTGAAGAGCTACTTAATTGCATCATAATCTATCTTTCCATATTCTACAAGGTGTTTTTATCAGTTTTTAATAGGGTTGAATGATTATTATTCAGCTAGTAGAAGTCAAATTCTTGTCATATTACCACCAGGCGACAATTTTCAAGAAAATAAGTGGAAAAATTTTACAAAGACCTTGCAACCATTACAAATGTCACCAGATGTTACACAAGCTACATGGGTGGGTATCCTTCAATTTATATGTGGCAATCTTTACGCCTACACAAGTGCGTTTATAATCCATTACTACTATTGAATAAAATTGTTATCTTTATCAAAAAAAAAAGAGGCACGAGTATCCTTCAAATACAAATACTACACTTCCCTTCAATGCTCTCCCTACGGATCAGTCTACATTGACCCCTCAATCATTCCACTGCCTCGAGTAAGCTGGTTTCTCTCATGGCTCTACTGGATACTAAAGAAGTGAAGTTAGCATAGCTGACCCTCTTAGTGAACAATACTTGCAACTGCTTTCAATTCCCAATCTAGGTGCTTAGGAAACTCGTCATGACTCTGTTTAAACTCATCCTTCGTCTTACATACATATATAGACTTATTAGTTATGACAAGACATGAGAGCAACCGACAAATTCAATATGGTAAGATAGAATCCTTGTTTCTCTTTCGACGTTAAATGGTGTAAAACAAATTGTAGCCTCATTTTTCCACTTACAAATGGGCCTGAAATTTGTTTTATTTCCGTTTTACGTCGAAAGAAACAGAGTATTTATGGAATATCCACACATCTTTGAAGCTTGTCTCAACCATTGATCTTGTATGGCCATTTCTGAACTGATCAAATTTCTGATCTGATAAATTTGCAGCTGTAGAATTAAAAATGTGTTTCGTTGGAACAAGGAAACTGTAACTCTACAAAGGTACGAGGAGTAGCAAAAGAAAGTTCAGAAACAGGAAGCCCTGCAACTGCTTAAGAATAAGGAAAACAAAGAGAATATTTCATAAAGGTTTGGAAAATCAACTCTTCTTCTCAAAGGATAATTTTTACTTCAGCAATAAATATGAGGTTAAGTTATCGTACATCATGGTGGTGGTGGTGAATAGAAAAACCAAAGAAGCAGAAGGAAGATAAGAAAGTTGAATTGCTGCTAGCTCATTGAAGCTGAAAAAGAAGCAAAAGGAAGATAAGAAAGTTGAATTGCTGCTAAGCTCATTGAAGCTGAAAAAACAAGTCTCAAAAATAAGCGTAAAAGCTTCAAAACAGTGAAAAAACAAGTCTCCAAGAGCATTTAAATGCTCCTTTAACAACCACCCCCCCCCCCCCCCGCCTCTTCCAAGTGAGCAAATGTGGCATGTATGTAGATCAAGACCATTGATCTTGCAGAGCATTGTGAGGCGGGCCACATGGTATGGTCCTATCCCAAAGAGACATCCCATAAGATCCCATAAGATAAAGGGCTACAAAAAATAATTAGTTTAGCTTTTCGTACTTACCCTAAACTAAGCATCATCTAGGCGTGAAGGCTTAAATGCTCCTTAACCACCCCCCACCCCCCCCCAAAGAGACATCCCATAAGATAAAGGGCTACAAAAAATAATTAGTTTAGCTTTTCGTACTTACCCTAAACTAAGCATCATCTAGGCGTGAAGGCATGATGAATCAAGAGCATTTAAATGCTCCTTAACCACCATCCCCCCTCCCCCCTTCCAAGACCATTGATATTGCAGAGCATTGTGAGGCAGGCCACATGGTATGGTCCTATCCCAAAGAGACATCCCGTAAGATAAAGGGCTACAAAAAATAGTTAGTTTAGCTTTTCGTACTTACCCTAAACTAAGCATCTTCTAGGCGTGAAGGGCCTCCAATGCATCCAATGGGAACCGAATTTCAATAAGGGCTGTTTGCAAACTTGTGTTCAAGTTGCAGACAAGAAAAGTTTAGTTTTAATAACCTCCAATGCCATGCAAGGAACGACTATTTCTGGATTTGTTAATCAGAAATGAAAATTTCAAGTTTTGGATGTATATCAATATAACATCAAAATACAAGAGAAAATTGCTTAACAAGAAAAGATCACTTGTCATGTTCAACAGAAGCAATTGATAAACTACCAGTAGAAACTATTGTCTATCAGTGAAAATGATAGGCAGAGCCAACTTGAACATAATCATCGGTTCTCGTCCGACGAAAATCGTAAGTTGGCAAACAGATTCAACATTAAAAGTAGGCGGGGCCATGTTCAACAGAGCCACTTGAACATGGTCACGGGAGCTAGCATTCATGGCTGTGGGTTATTACTATCCATGGCCACTGATTTGTTGTATTCTTCCAATTCCTTTTTGTATGCAACCATGGCTTCTGCAGCTTTGTCACTCCATATCTGCTTCTCTGCTTCACTTAATTCCTACATTTGATACCATCTCAGTGATCAGCAAACACCATGAGAGAATAAATACATCAAAAATGGCTTCACCTTGTAACAAAAATAGAATAGAACACCCCACCTTCCATTTCACTGAAACCAGAGCTCGCAGAGTTGAGTTACTAATGCCTGGTCTTTCCTGCAACAATTCCTTCCTTGTTTCTTTGCTGAAATGACAGAGAAATCCATTTGTTATTTAATTTTTTCAGCTGCAATGAGCTAGTCACTCATCACTAGTCAACTTCTTTTACCTGAAGAAAATAAAAGAGCTAGCAGGCTTTCTGGGTTTGTTAGCATCTACTTTCTTATCTTCCTTCTGCTTCTTTTTCTTTTCCTTGGTTTTCTGTTCATCACCACCACCATGATGTACTAAAATTGAGCCTCATATTGATTTAAAAAATATATATTATCATTTTAGTAGATGAGTTGATTTTCCAAACCTTTATGATATTCTCTGTTTTTTCCTTCTTCTTAAGCAATTGCAGGGCTTCCTGTTTCTGAACTTTCTTTATCTCCTCCTCATTCCTTTGTAAAGTTGCAGCTTCCTAGTTCCCAGAGAACACATTGTTTTTTAAACAGCTACTAATTTATCTGATCAGAAATCGGATGAGTTAAATTCAGGATTACCTCATCTTTCTTCTGCTTGTAAACGTCCATTTCTCTCAAGTACTCTTCCTTCTGTTTCTTTGCTATCTGTATGAATCAAGAAAATAAAATTTGAAAACAGAACGACAAAGAATTTTTAGGTTACAGGGTCAAGAAAAGAGAAATGAAAAACCGAACAAACCTCTTCGTAAGGTGCTCGCTTTTCTTCTGACATGTTCTTCCATTCCTCTCCTGTTATCTTAGCAGCCTGTATAATAATCCCATTTCAAAGACAAGTTTATGAAAAAAAATAGAACATAAACAAAAATTGAAGATACCTTCTATTACCTCAAGAACATTCTTATTCTCTGCAAGAATAGCTGCACGGCGTTCATTTGTGAACAGGAAGAAAGCTGATAGTGCCTTCTTGGGTTTTAGAGGGTCTCTTTCTTTCCTGGAAAAACCATAAAATGTCCAATTAAGTATTAATTACGTTCCAAATGTTAAGAGAAAACAGATTGGGAAAATCTTGATGGGTTTTACCTGGTCTTTGTGCTCACTTTATCTGCATCCTGCAATAACATTTGGGCAAGTTTTAGTTTCAGTAACATATATAAAGAATAGACTCATATTCCTCAATAAGAAAACTTTAAGTTTTGATTGAATATTCTGGGCCTATAAGAACCTGTTTGAACTGGAGATACTGTTCTAGCAATTCCATTGCTGTCTTTTGTTTCTGCTCTTCTTCAAGAAGCTTCATCGCTTCTTTCTCGCGCTTCTCCTTCCCTGTGATCTGTAAATAAGACTCTTTATCGGCCTGATACTTTTCTTCATAAGGTTTCTTCTCTTCGGAGCTTACGCTCTTCCATTTCGCTCCTAAGATGTTTGAGATTTCTTTGAACTCCGCATCTGGGTTCTCTTTCTTGACCTAGATTGAAAACAGATGGAATAATTTAAGAATTTATCAGAATAACAACAAAGATTAAAGATACCATGGACATGGATTCTTTAATTTAAAAATCATATGATGTTTTTCTCTGTTACCTCATTCCATTGATCTTTACACCATAGAATGTACGCCGGACAAGGCTTCTTCTTTTCGGGGCACGCCTTCTTCTTTTCTTGTTCTTTTTCCCTTAAAGACTGAACAAAAGGGAAGCTCTGCAAAACAGAAAGAAATACAACATTGTAATCAAACCAAATCAAGATTCAAATTTTTTTTTTTTTAAAGCCATAAATAAGGGAAGAAATTCCAAACCATGGTGGGTTTGAACTCCTTTAATTTCTGCAATTTCTTGAGCTCTAATTGAAGCTTTTCTTGTTCTTTGCCCCGGTTTTCAAGTTCTTCCTCTTTTATTTTCAATAACTCGTCTCTCTCTTTCAAGAGTTCTTCAGTCTTTTCTTTCTCAAGCTGCATCTGAACGAGCTTCTTTCGCATTTCTTGCAACTCCTTTGCAAAAGATTGCTTGTCATCTTTGGGCTTTGATGCGGGTTTTGCTTTCTTTGGTGAGATAAGCAAGGAAAGGCCTTCCTGGTTTTCTTTACCAGCATCTACAGAGGGAAGAGGGGAGGGTTGAAGACGGGTTCCTGCTAAGATGTTGGCCTCATTTTCTATTGTGTTCTTTTGCTTCAATGGCTTTCTTGTCCTTGTCTTTTTGGGATAAGCACGGTCCGCGTCGTTTAGGGTTTCGGCAACAGCATCTGCCATGGCTAGAGAGAGAGATGATTTGTTTGGGTCTGTGAAATGATCTTTGAAGAAAGAGAGGATGGTGTTTGGGGAGTTGGATGGTCTTCCTGTTTTCCAATGTTTGTTTTTATAGCATAGGGGGGACGTTCAACGGTTATATTTTTGAAATTCAAACGCAATAAACCAGAACTAATAGGAATCTGAGTTCCAGTTATCTTATCATTTTGAAATTCGAATTTACCGTTGCTTATCCTTGGATTTGATGAGATACTTTGATCATAAATCCTTATCTATAGCCACAACTTTTTATATGATGTCCACAGCTAGCTACATCTACTTAAAACAATACAGTGGGGCCTACATTGCTCAAAAATCCAAACCTTTCATTTGTTGGGCCCAATGTAGATAGGTTGGGCCGGAAAATCATCTACAAATTGGAGGAGTAGGATCATCCTGTGGAGATGATTTTGAGCGCACAAACTATTTACGTTCAGGCCCAACTAATGAATGGTTCGAATCTTCAAATAAGGTAGGCCTCACTATATTTTACAAAATAGTAAGTGAAGGCTCAAGAGACGAAGCTTTTAGTTCAAAATGGTCGAAATGGCAAATTTTTTTAATTGAAATCACTAGTTACCATGGATTAGGCACGCCACAAAAAATGTCCCAATTTGATTACATGTTTCTCTTCTCCAAACTTTTTAAAAATTTCCATTCTGATTTTCTAAACACCCAAGTAAAAGTTAAGACGCGGCTATTACTCGGGGAGTGTCTCTTGTTTTATTTTATTTTTAAATTTGCAAAGAAAATATTTTTTCAAAAACTGAAGAACTAAATAAATAAATGAGAAACACATTTTGTAATTTCTTCCATGACATGAGCTGGGGGAATTTTCTTCATACCAGTGCATTTTAATGAATATATATGCGCTGGGGAATTTGTTTGCATTTAAAACAGCAAAAGTATTCAAACACCAATATCCAGTCTCCTGTGTTTTACTTGTGTCATTAGTGATCAGTTACCAAAACCAAATGTTGGTTTCTACAGTGTATTTAGTTCTAGGACCTGACCGAATCATGCTGCATCTGCAATCAACTCAAGCAATATTCTGTATTTTGGCTAACTAAACATTGGCATTTCACTGGAAACAGTTCAGAAGTCTCGGATTCAAGATCCCAATTAAGCAAGATCTCTTTAAGTACAAACCAAAGCAGCTTCAACTTCCAATTGCAAGCTTCAGACAAAAATAGTGGATGGCAACAGTGGATACATACAAACACAGAAAAAACTCAAAATGATGAATAGTTCGAAAGTGTGGCACTCCAAAAAGAGTCGATGGTAACGGTGGATATACAAACCCAGAAAACAAAACAAAAAAATATGGTTACTTAAGTGTGGCACTCATCTCTTCCCTCTGGCCATTCATCCAAATACTTGGGCACTCTGAGGACCTTAGATGCCTGGCAGCTCCAAAGACAACGAAAATAGGTTATGACGATCACAATCCATTGTCGGATCGATTTTTGGGATTTCGGGTTGAGCTTTTACCATAAAATTGAGTCGGGATTGGGCAGATTCCAATTCATTTTTCAGAAAAGGTAAAAAAAAAAAAAAAAAAAAACCTCAATCTGGCCCACCCAAGTTGCACCCCTAAAACATATCAATCATTTAGCACTATCTCCATGATCAAATCATTCCAATTATCAATCGGCCCCGGTAAGCACCAATGCAAACAGTCATTCTGAACTTTTGCATTATTACTCTCAGCAAAAGGATGAAATTGCCTGTAAGGACCCGGATGCCCGTCGGGCCTTAGCAAGGAAAGATGGGTGGTATCCAAAAGTTTCAGATTCATTCCTGTTTCAGATCCTCCAGCTGCGATCGCATTATTAAACTCCTCTAACTCTATTCTACGTAGTATCCTATCCACGTCATTCAAACTAATCTCACCCTCATTAAATGGCCGTGTTCTTTTGCAAGTTCCCCCACTGAACCACTCCCCATTCTCAAAGTGATCTGGTGTTGAGGTCCTAAACAGAACTAAACCCTTGTGATCAGACGTGGTGATGAAGTTGAGCACTAACTGAAGGGCCTTGCGATATGAGTACTCAAATCCAAGGTCTGTCAAGTTCTTCCCGGGACAGTAGTGGCAGCCGACAGCTTTGTTATTCTCCCAGTAAATAGCAGTTTTGAGGAACCACTCACCCCCAGAAATTACCACGTAATCAAAGCTTGCAAATTGATCGGACCATTTTGCATCAAGAGTATCAAGATGTAGTTGGATTTCTGATGTCGAGACACCATTTATGTCTTCAGAGATAGCGGCTTTTACTAAGAAAGGGGACCAGATCACTGAGAGAGTGAAGTTGTGGGAGGGAAAGTGCCATCTTTTGGATTTGTATTCCTTGTCGTGGTAGACCTCGGCAGCTTCTTCCACCTAATGTTCACAATTGTTCAACTTGATCAATCGCAGCATTTCTTTGGAAACATGATTTCTGGTATTGTATTCAACAAATAATCATCTCACAGAGAGAAGACGCACAATGAGAAGCAAGTGCTACAGTGCAAACATCCAAATGAGAGGAATTTTGTTTTACAAGTCTCCTAACACAAAATTAAAATGGCCAAATTTACAATTAAAGCTCAGACAGACTTATACGATTGTCTTTTAACTTGCAAGTTATCAGAAGATAAATGCAATACAGATGACTCTAGAGCCAATTTTTTTTCTTTTTTTGAAGATATGACTCTAGAGCCGATTGCTAAACAAGCCATCTTTTTTCTACAGTAACAAGGAATTTATTTGAAAAGGAAAGGAAAAAGAAAACACATTAGGCAGGGGGCATATTAGAGAGTGGTAACTAAAGGCTGAAGGGCATAAAAAGAGCAGGGAGTTGATTTTGCATCAAAAACATTCTACTAAAGTAAATTCTACAAAAGGGAATTGAGAGCTTTATGAGATGGTCATTATTTGTAAGAACACGACAACTTTTGTGACCTTGACGCTAGACTGAGTGGGGTCGTTATCAGAACCATAGTTAGCAAAACACCATTTCAAACGGGCTTTTTTCCCTGTTTTAATGGTGTGTTGTTTAATACTCTGTTTAAAACTTTTACAATGAAAAAAACTCTGTTTTTTTAGGCAAACATTTTAAACACATTTAAAACGCATTTTGAACGTTTTAAACAAGTTTTTTGGCCAACTTCCCAATTTTACCCCCACCATATTTTGTAAATGACAAAATTTTAAACTCATTTTTTTTCTATTTCTGTTTTTTTGAACCAATACCGTATTAAACTCGAATTTTGCCGTCCCGTTTTTTTTTTTTCGCCAAATCACGTTTGGCTAACTTTGATCAGAACAAGGGGCTTAGGTCTCCATTCCATATGCGATAGTTCAAACCAAAACCTGCATAAGAATATTTAACCTTGGTGTGCTTGAGTTTTCAACCACGATGCGCATTGGTATGTGAAGTTTCTAGCTAACAATCTTGGAAAACTACAGGGCTAATCAACCATAGGGTTACCTCTCTTTACCATCTGTTTCCTTAATTGAGTTTCTCACTACAAATATTGCATTTTTTTTTTTTTATGACATAGGGTATCCCAACCCCATTTTAGGGCGGAACTAATCCGTATGGATGCACGCAATCACCCATAAACCACGTGCATCAGGTAACTCCAAGGGGACTCAAACTCGTGTCAATGGGGAGCAAACCCACAACGCTAGCCGACGTGCCAACCCTGTACGGGTTAAACAAATATTGCATTTGTATCATTGTAATATTTTTGCTTCCGTAATGCACCTATACTTCCCTCAAAACGAAAGAAAGAAAGTAAAAATATTGTTGAGACAGAAGAAGCCGAAGGTTTTGACACAATGGAAGACAACAGATCTGACTGACTGAATGAACTCATAATGATTCAATCAAGAAAAACAAAATCAATCTATGCCAGAAAGCTAAAGCAGACATAATGATTCAACGAAGAAAAACTATCAAGATCTAAAACAAAAAAGAAATTGATGATATGTAAATTTGTCAACTCACTGAGCCAACTAACAGAATGACATGCACATGCCTATGTAAAAACATATAATATCATCATACAAAAAGAAAAGACTGTTAACATAAAAAGCACACAATACTTAGTCATACGCAATACACCGAGGGAATTGCATGAGAAAGAAAGGGAGAGAGGGGTGGGGGGGGTGGGGGTGTTGGGGGGGGGTCATAAATAAAACAACATAGGAATGTGCTTCATCTCACGTAGGAGTGAACAGATGACTAAATCTGCAAGATAGTATAACTAAAATCACTGAGAAATATTGGAAATAATTGATGAAACGATAATAGGACACTTTTATGCATTCCATAAATGTCAAATGTTGCCTTTCACTGGAGACTGCATGCAACACAGGCATGTTCTGCTTCTCATTCTATGAAAAAAATTTGGGGAGCTCTACACCCCAATTAGTCATCTCACAAACCAACAAGTTGGTTTCCGGAAAGATATCAGCAACACAACCTTGACAATCGCACCAAAGGACATCAAGAATCTCATGGAAATGGTATCGAGCTTCCAATGAATACACATGCCTTGGATGGCCCATCAAATACCATTGAAGGACCTCTCACCCTTGATTGCAAGCTGAAAATCTCAAAAGGGGAACTCGATGCAGATATCAAAGACCCCGCCAAATTGCTTCAGCTCTAGCAACAATTGAAATCATTATAATAGCTCTTCCAGTTAAGCAAGACTGAATCTTGACAGGTTGGTTCGAGGACGAGTTCTCTCTAACCCAGGGAGAATGATGAAGGCCGAGTTCCACAAGAATCGGTAGAAGATCCGGGTCAGACCAAGAAAGAACCAGTGAAGAGGAAGCTCATAAGTTGTGATAGTAGATGAAGTGATTGATCGATCGACAACCCCAACCATCAATCAAAAGCCCAAACTATCGATTGACAGGCCAAACAATCAATCAATAGATCCGGTCATTAATCGACGGAAAGCACGGAACATAAGAAGTTTCAGCTATTTTTAGGATGTTTTATTTTTAGTTTTTCTTTCATCTCTTAAAAGTTTTCTTATTGGACTCATGTAAGTACTATTTATAAAAGTAAGCACATCCTAGGTTTTTAGGAGATTATGATATGTTATGTTTGATTTTAGGGTATACTTATGGAGTCTTAACTATATTTTGAATGAGAGTTGAGTTAGATATTGATATCCCTTCTTGCTTCTTCTCAATTCTTCTTCACTGTGTAAGTTGCAAGTTGGATTCTATTCTTCAAATTTGTAGTCCCCACTTTTGTGACTGCGTCGCTATGTTTTGCCTTTCAGTGGAAAATGTATGCGTATGCAAGGATTTTATTTTATCAAATATAAAGAGATTAATTAAACATCAGCCAAATTATAAATGTAAAACAGGATCCTATCAAAAGCTCTAAACTCTGAATCAGCTGTGTCACTAGCTAACAAGTATATTTCCCTAAAGATGTCCGAACTGGACCCCACTAGTCATGAACATGTTAACAATCTCATAGACTGTTAAACCTTCAACTGCCCATCAAATGCAATAAAAGAAGTCACCCTTAATCATTAGCTGACCATCTCCCAAATGGAGAAGATGCAGATATCAGAGGCTCTGAGATGTGCTTCAGCTATATCAACAACAGAATCCAATTGAGTATCTCTCCAAGTTAGTGCCAGACCAAATCTTGGCGGTTCAGTTTCAGTCTGCTGTGCAAAGGCATTTTCCCTTAATTGACCCAGTATTTTACTTGTATATACTATTTATCTTTAGCCGACCCCAACTAGTTTGGGACAAAGGCTTTGTTGAGTTGAGAATATACTATTTATCTTTGTTAGACTAACATTGGTTTTGAATTACATTGGCAGAAGAGTTTTTGTTGAATGGTTTCTACTTATGAGTTATGATATTTGAGGTCTTCCACACATTACACAGAAAGAACTGATTTCAAATATGCTGTCGAGAACTTATCAGTCACCTTTCATAGTCCAAAGGTGATGTTCCGTACTTCCGTCTATAATCACAGAAAATTTAATGTTCAAAATGCACTTTTCCACAATATCAGAAATTTTATATTCTTGGATTGGAGAAACTATAACATAACAATCATTTATTTTCTATACACAATCAAAATTAGTCACCTCAAGTTAACATTAACAGAAGTAAGCCAAATCTTTCTTAAATCAGAAATAGTAAAATAACTGAAACCATCACAGAAGAACAAGAAGTATCAAAATGCTGGAAGCAGAGTTACAGACCACGTAAATAAGAACCACAGTTTCTGATTTCAAGGGTCAAGTCTATATTGATTTTCCAAATACAAATTGCTAGATATAAATCCAAAGGAAATGAAAGCCAGTAAGATGCAATAAGAACCAGGAAATATACCTTTGAGAGAATGCAAAGCAACGACTGGACGTGGTTCCGAGAAATTGAGTCACCGATAAAAGCCCATGACTTATCCCTCATAGAATCCAGAAATCTCTCCGCATCAAACAGAGGTAACTCGCAATCCCTGGGCTTCCACCTCCAATAAAGATACCCTGAATCGGGTCGCCCATTCTTCATACAGTTCTGATGAGCTTCGACGACGTGGCAGCTCTCATTAGTGTAAATCGGTCCCGATGGGTTTGGGATCCAATCTCCATTAAAAAGATCGCATTTGTCTGCATTAACATTGTTGAAGTATAAATGATTAATTAACACCAACACTAACAGCTTAAGCTTCTGGACTAATTGGTTGTTTCACTAACATAGTTGCATATCAATTTCAGTCCTAGCCAAAAAATGAAAAATGAAGCTACGCAAAGATAGTACTTGAAAAACCCATTAGAGTAGATGTTAGTACAAGAAACCAAAACCCAGTATATAAGAATAATTGCTGCAAAAAAAAACATTTTTTCACTGTTATTTTGAAGGATATAGAATGTTCACTTTTTCGTGAAGATCACCGCAATACTATCAATTTCTAAGACAGAATTTCAAGGCAATGTAAAATTCAACTAATTTCCTCCATACCCAGATATCATAAATCATCGAAAAGTACTCAGTATCAACTAATTTCGATTTTCTCATGATGCCCAACTACATTCTCGGAAATACCCAACATCAAAAACCTCAATTTAGCTAAGCAAAAAACAACAAAACCAATTTCGTCTGAAGTCATAAAGGCAAAATGAAAAAAAAAATACTTAGCCTATTTTTTCAAAAGCTCTATTTTCTTTTTATGTTTGGGTTTATTCATTCTATCTTTCTATTACTCCTCAAAAGCTCCAATTTCTATTATGTTAGGGTTTCTTCACCAAAAGCTCCATTTTTTATGCTTAATTTTCTTCATTATAGCTGTCTCCAAAAAACCCAACTCAAAATTTTCAAAAATTACAAACCTTTCTGAGATTTCTGATCTTCATTCTCCAGGGTCTGTCCAAGAAACGGCGGATCCGAAGGGCCCGTCTTTTCTACAAAAGGGTAGTCCGAAATGGGCTGGATCGAATCCGAGAAGAAGAGACGGAATGCAAGGCCCATTAGAAGGACTGAAATGAATAATTTCACAAAAATATGGTTGTTTTTGTAAAGAGACCATGGATTCCAATTAAACCTCGTCTCCATCGCCATTTTCTTTCGTGCTTAGGAAATGTACTGTATATTCGTGTTTTTATATGTTAAAAATACAATGGGGCCCACTCGCTTCAATGATCCAAACCATTCATTTGTTTCTGTTGTGCAATACAATACGATCAAAATAAATAGGGAAATGATAAATTCGCCCCCTTTTCTTCCATGAGCCACCCCTAGTGTGAAAAGAGTGCTCATATATCAATTCCCAACAGAAAATAGTCGGTGAGAGAACAACTTAGGTCTTAGGATCCCAACTCAAAAGAGTGGGTGAGGGGGTGTCAGGTATCTTAGCATATAGAGTAGTTCTTGTATGGTGTCCACACCTAGATGCCTGAATTTTTTTTAAAAAAATGCAATGGGGACCACTCCATAAGATGATCCAAACCATTCATTTGTTGGGCCGCAACATAAATAAGTTGTGATCCTAAAACCATCTCTATAGGATGATCCTAACCCTCCGATCAGTACAGGGATGACAACCTCTGTAGGATTTTTTTTTATCCCTTATAAGTATGGAGGTGAAAAAATCTGTCTATGGATCGGACCCCACCACCAACTCACACTTTCAACAATAACTTTGATAGGGCAGCCTTACTTTCACAAAAGAAAAAGGATGTATGGGGTCATTTTCACTTGAATAGGATTCTTATGATAATTGCTTTTCTTCTAATCAACCTGGCATTTCATCATTTTCCAATGTTTAGGTGACTCTTAACCAATCATTAAAAAAAACATGTAAGATGCATTTTAGTAAATCTTGCTTAATACACATTCGCACAAGAAAAGAAGCTTTGGTAATATCTTTGCTAGTTAGCATGGTGTGGTAGGGAAACAATGGATCTTAATATTTTAATTAGTTTTGACATGAGATTTTAAATAAGAAATCCAGGTTTTGGAAATCTTCTCCCTTCTCCTCCATCTTGAGATTTCTAAAACCTGGAAACACAGGATGATCTCCTACTCTCTCGCTTGACGAAAAGAGGGGCAAGAAACTAGAAAACGACGGACGGTCTCCTTCTTCTCTCGTCTCCCGTCCAGGGTTTTGAGGAAATCCAAGATTTTAAAATATTGGTATCCAAACAGCCTCTTGATGATATTATTCTTCAATGTCCTTTTTTAGGGTAGTCAGTGAAATATTGCGGCTATGGCACAGATAAGGTGGCCCACCACTTAAGATAAAGGTATCATAGCAACAGCCTATGTATATACCAACCATCATGCTTGGACCAACTATACAATCCCATCCGTCCATTAGACGATCAACCAATCTGCCATATGAGATGTTATTTTAAAGGAGGAGAATGATGTGACCAATCCCCTATTTTGATAACGCCAATCCTCATCTTATTAAATGCACTTCTTAATGGTTTTTTATAGCATTATGAGACAGGATTTGCTGGGCAATTTCGCCAAAAGCCAGCTCACTTTTGCAGGAAATAACAGCCACCTTAGATGAATTAAGGCCACGTTTGGATACCTCGTGTTTTTGTATTTCGATTTGGATTTGAGTTTTGGATACAAAATACATCAATCATCCCCAAGCTGATGTTGTACGAGAGATGGAGGGAGGGAGGGATGTCTTGCTATTGCAGCAAGGTCGAGGAGCAGCAAGGGTGAAGGTAATTGCAACAACTATGGATTTTCAAATAGTGTCTCGCAGGAAAGATTTGAAAATCAGATTTTTTTTTCTTTTACTGTAATGGCTAATTTGGAAATCGAAGGATCCAATCCAGTTCCAAATCTCAACTGCAAATGTGAGAAATCCAAACCTAAATCTTGTGGGTACCCAAACGTGGCCTAAATGAATAGGACAAAATCTGCTAAAAAGTCAGCCTGTGTGGATGTTCTCTCTTGCAAAAGTGAGCCGCAAAATGGCTTTCCGAGAAATTGCCTACCAGATCTCTTCCGAGAATTGTTAGACTTTATAAAAGAGAAGAGTGCACTTAAAGAGAACTCCATTATTAAAAGTCGGTGGTGATATCATTTTCCATTATTTAATGGCTATTAATTCCCCCACTGCCATGTTTTGATAAAAACACAAACCCAACTTGTCTTTTATGTTTTACCCTGCCACCTAAAGCTATGACAATTCCCAAAAGGGAAATGATATATCCGCCCCTTTTTATCACCAGAAACACCCCCTGTCAGTGTATCAATGACCAAAGAGGGGCTGTTGTACTTATGTCAGTAGAATTCAATGCCCCTGATTGCCACATACACTGACAAGGGGGTGTTCCTAGGGATCAAAAGGGGCGGGGATCAAAAGGGGCGGATATATCACTTCCCTTCCCAAAAAGCTCCAAGCAGCCAATCAGAAAGAAAAAAAGGTAAGGTAAGTTTGTGTCATTGTCAAAATACGGTAGTGAAAATATCAATAGCATTTTCAAGAATGCCAGCGAGTGAGTGCATGTGAACAGATGATATAAAAGGGTTACTGATATCCACACCACCATGTTTTGATAACATGACTAAATCACTTTGTTTTACATTATCCCATTGGCTGCCGAGAATTTTTTGAGAATGGTAATAGCTTTTGACATTCCATTAAAACAAAGTAAAACAAGGTGATTGAGCTTCTAGCTCGATGGTCAAGGCTTTGTTCTTCAATCTAGAGTCGGAAGGTTAAATTCCAACCTAACTTACGCACCAAAAAACACGAAAAACAAGGTAAGTTTGTCCCATTATCAAAAAATGGTCCCGCGGACTACAAAATTTGTGTCTGTTTAGGTTGTTTCACCGCTGTCGCGCGTAAGTGCGTCACCCTTTGTTATTTTTTTAGCTTCCCTCATTCCCTCTCATCTCATTAGATTAGGAGAGAGAGAGAGAGAGAGAGAGAGAGAGAGAGAGAGAGAGATTTTCACGTAAACTGAGGAAGACATTGGCTCTTTACAGGTACCAAATTCTGCAACTATTTTTTTGGTTTAATCTCCTCTATTTAAAACCCTAGCTTATCGGCTATTCAAAACCCTAACTAGTTCTTAGAGTTTATTCTAGTTAAATAGACAATGTTATCCAATAATCACAGTTACAGAGCTCCATAGAACCTATTTTGCAAGAAAAAACTGTTTAAATTGCAATTTTCTTGCTGAATATTGGGGAATACTTTAGGCATGTGAATAACATTTCTTATTCAGTTTAATCTGATTTTTATCTGAATTTTCTGGGTTCTTTGGCAAGTCGACTATATTTCCTTTTGGCATTTTCTTATCTTACTTTGAGTTGCTATTGTTGGCATAAGATGCATGGATGTACGACCTTTTTTTTTTTCCTGTGTTTTTTTAAGCTCTTAAATCCATCTATTTCGTGTATCTTTCATGGGTGTTTTATAAACTGGTTAAATGTAAAGCTGCCCTGCTTCTGAAATATGAAGCTTAAAGATGACTTGGTTGCTGGGTAGGTGTTGTAATCTTTAAGCACGATTTAAGAATCCATAAAAGATGCTTTGATTGACCAGTGTTTAATAAAGCAAAAATTCTTAGATTTTTACATGCCTGTTTTGTGAGTCCAATTAGTGCAATTTAGAGCATTACTAGTGGACTGCTTTGCAGCAGTTTGAGTGCACAAATGGGTCCACAATGAAAAGGGTTTGTTGGGGCATTTGATTATATTTCTTTGTTGTTGAGAATGTGTAATAGATGCAGCCTCTTAAGTACCAAGAAATCCATGTTTCAGCTCCCTTTTGTTCGTTTTTTGGAATGTTAAATTCTACTACAAGAGGAATCCTACAAAAGACCGAGCTGGTCCAAGTAAACACAAAACAAAGAAAAAACAACGAAAATAAAGAAGAGCAAGGACCCCCTCCCGGACTCAAGGGGGAAGAAAATCAAATGGTTAAAGACCAATCCTGGTAATGCTAGAACGGGCAAGATAATCTGGCTCAAAATTAGACTACCTCGCATTCTGAAACACCATCGAGTGACCCTTCGCTTTTTCCTTCACTTCCTCAATAGCATCCGCAAATCGCCATGGATAATTGTCTTCTCCTTCCATCCATCTAATATCATTAAGCAAGTCATCTTCAACAATAAGGGCATCAAGAATATCCCGGCTAATAAGAAGAATATCCGTACTAAAAGATAATTCCTTCTCCCAATTGGAATCTTGGCCCCCAAAGGGTCCAGAAAGCCTTGCTAACCTTTCTCTCCATTTCACGCAACATGCCCTCAATTCCATCCATGCCCAAGTTACCCAAACTTGAACAGTCAAAGTTCAATTTATAAAATCCTGATTTTGTAAGACTGGCTGTTCCTTTAGCTGTTATGATTTGGTAGTTACCACTCATCATACTTCTGAGAAAAATTTATTTATAATGTATATCAAGAATATGATATCCCAATCATTAAACATGTACAAATTTAAATCAGGGTTGCAGTGTAACGATTCTAGCCCCCCTCCTAGTCCTTGATTCATAATATCACTATTGGGAACTGATACAAAATGGAGCCGGTGACAGATTGTCAGAATGTCCCAATATGCAATTATGCATGTCTACACACAACGTGTTTTTGCATTCTAGTGGAAATGGTCTGTCACTCTAGCTGTACGTTTTCTACCATGAATTGTCCATATATCTTTACTCCTCATGAAGTTTGGCAAATGCAGCTGATCCATACATCATTTACTATGCCAAAAATAATACTTATCTCGTTATCTCATTTAGAAGCTTAATCCTATTTAGACGCATTGTAGTTCTCTTTGCTGCGTATATAACTGCTAACATTTGATAAAATTTGAATGTTCTTATAGTTGACAGCTTGGAATATTGGTCCTTTGAGATGGTGGTTCTTCTATCCGGTCTTCTTCCTAATCCAAAGCTAGAAATGTCGGTGTTGTCAATTAGGTTAGTATTTCTTTCATGTTTTTCAATTTCTCTTTTAACGTATTTAAGATGACTGTTTTGTTTCTGCTATATATCACGTATAGCTTATGCTTCAAACATCAGATATGGATTAGAATAAACTCAACAAACAATTACAAATTCAAACCAAGAAACTATCTGGCATATTGTGTATGCTCTTTAACTAACATCATTTAATTGAAATATGGTTCCAAAATTCTATACTCCTTTCGTTACAGCTATAAATCTACTCAACAAAAATTTATATATGATCATTACTGTTGAGAGATTTTGGAGAATAGAAAAGGTGAGTTAGGGAAAAACTCCCCCTCACTAATGTATTTATTTTAAGAGAGATAAGTACAATGACAACTATTCCCTCGGGCTTATTACATATATCCAACACTCCCCCTCAAGCTGGAATGTAGATATTATACATTCCCAGCTTGCTACAAATATCATTCAACTTCAACTTAGGCAAGGGTTTGGTGAAAATATCTGCTAATTGGTCCACAGATCGAGTAAAGGAAACATGTATCTCGCCCTTATGAATTTTCTGGCGAATAAAATGGCAATCAACCTCTATACGCTTGGTTCTCTCATGGAAGACGGGATTGGTGGTTTTGTAAATCGCAGCTTTATTATTACAATAAAACTGAGCTGGAGAAGAAGATAGAAAGCCAATCTCGGTTAGGAGAGAACGTAACCAAAGAAGCTGCCCACTCGTATGGGACATAGCTCGATATTCTGTCTCGGCGCTAGACTTCGAAACTACCTCTTGTTTCTTACTTTTCCATAACACTAGATTGCCACCAACAAAGGTGCAGTCACCCGTGGTTGATCTCCTATCTGCTGGGGATCTTGCCCAATCCGCATCACAATAGCCTTCCACCCTGACATGTCCATTTTTCTTGAATAGCAATCCTTTCCCTAGTGCCCCTTTCAAATAGCGGAGAATCTGAACTACTGCTGCCCAGTGAGAGGTACGAGGAGCGTTCATAAACTGGCTAACTACTCCAACTGCATAAGAGATATCTGGGCGAGTAACCGTCAGATATATGAGCTTATCAACCAGTCTTCTATACCTGCCAGGGTCTTCCAACAGATCTCCTTCCTTTGGAATAAGCTTTACATTGGGATCCATAGGCGCAAATACAGGTTTTACTCCAAGATTCCCTGTTTCTTCCAGTAAGTCCAACACATACTTTCTCTGTGATAGTGATACCCCATGAGAGGAATATGCCACCTCTATCCCAAGAAAGTATCTGAGCCGACCCAAATCTTTTGTAGCAAACTCTTTTTGTAAGAAACTCTTCAATCTCTGAATTCCCCCTGAGTTGCTACCTGTAATGATGATGTCATCAACATACACAATCAAAAGTATGCACCCTACATAAGATTGATGACTGAACACTGAATGGTCTACGACACATTGTCTAAGTCCAAAGCGTAAGACGACCTCACTGAATCGACCAAACCATGCTCGTGGAGATTGTTTCAACCCATACCATAGTTATTAAACTCGTATGAGTCACGGGTCCAATCGTATGAGTCGGGTCGAGTCAGGGGCTTTTCGAGTCGACTCGGTATGATGACTCGTAATTATCGTAAACTCGCCCAACTCGTTCAGTGACTCGAACGAGTCACAACAACTCAACCCATTTTGGCTTGACTTGTACGAGTGAAAATGTTATATTATGATCACATGTATTACTTTGAAATTTCGACCAATTAAAGAGTAATGATAGTTTGGACGATATTTGGGTGAAATTCCATCCAAATTTCGTACAAGTCACATGGGTAGTCATAAAATTAATGAGAACTGATAGGTTGGACCAAATTTGGGCGAAAATTTCACCAAAATTTCTTACTAAGTCACATGGGTTGTAATTACTTAGTTGGAGAATGTGAAAGCCAGCCCATGGTTTTAAAGAAATCATGTGGTTTTGGTCAAAAGAAGTTGTCAAAAGCTGCCAAAAGGCCAAAGCAGTTCTTAAATTGACTAAAAAACAATTGAGCATGGGCCATAGGGAATAGATACGGACAAACAAAAGAACATATGGAATCTAGCAAAAGTGTTGAGCCTTTGTATCTGTACACATCATCCAATTTTAAGTGTTGAGCAACATGAACACTTAGGTGGCTGTTTTCACAGCTGGCTTTTGCAAGTGAGAACAGCCACACAAGTTGAATTTTTGGCAGATTCATTTAATTCATCTGAACTGGCTGTTTTCACATGCAAAAGCCAGCCACGAAATGGCTTTCCATTAGCAAATTCCCTTTAATTAAGGATTTGCTAAGCAATTTCCCGAAACGCAACCACAGGAGCAGATTTTGTCTGATTTATTTAATTCATCAAAGGTGGCTGTTCTGAAATGCAAAAGCCAGCTTTTGGGAGGGGGGAATAGATAAGAGTTGGGGCATGACCAAAGGCCCCCACAAACCTTTTGCTAGAATATAAGTTGAGGAGTTAAGCCCTTATAGTCCCTTATTTTTCAAAAAGTACTGTACGGACCACATCATAGGATGATCCAAACCGTCCATAAGATGGAACACAACCTAAATAGGCTGTTCCCCAAAAATCATTACCATAGGATGATCGCAAGCCTCCGATCTATTGAGGAACTTCATATTATGGAAACCTCTACAGATCGGAGGGCTAGGATTATCCTATAGAAATGATTTTTGGGGAACAGCCTATTTATGTTGTGTACCATCTTATGGACGGTTTGGATCATCCTATGATGTGGTCCGTACAGTACTTTTTGAAAAATAAGGGACTATAAGAGCTTACACCATATAAAATCTCATGTTTCTCATGCAAAAGCCAGCTTTTGCAAGTTGGAAGTTGAAATTTGAAACTAAATTATTTTTGTGCAAACAAATTGCAAGTTTGCAAGGATAGAGTTACTTTTATGTGTTTCATTACCTCATTGATATATGATATAATTATATTTTTCTCAACTAAATTTCTGCATTTGTCAAAAACTTTTACAAGTCACGAGTCGAGTTGAGTCACGAGTCAGAAAATTAAGAAAACGAGTAACGAGTCGAGTCACGAGTCGACAACTATGAGCCATACAGTGATTTCTTAAGGCAACAAACAGAGGAGGACATCTCCCCCTGAGCAGCATACCCTAGAGGCTGCTCCATATAAACTTCCTCCTGGAGGTCGCCATGTAGAAAGGCATTCTTGATGTCTAGCTGATGTAGGGTCCATCCATGATTAACTGCCATGGAGAGTATCACTCGAACTGAAGGAATCTTCGCAACTGGTGAGAATGTCTCATGATAGTCAACCCATAGGTCTGAGTGTAACCCTTGGCAACCAGACGGGCCTTCAACCTTTCAACTGTCCCATCAGGTAAATACTTGATTGAGAATACCCAACGACAACCTACTGGTCAAGCCCCAGCAGGAAGTGGAACAAGATCCCATGTCTGGACCTGAGTGCACCCATTTCTAGATCCATAGCAGCTCGCCAGCCTGGATGTTAAAGAGTCTCCTGTAATGACTTTGGTAACACAACAGAGGACAAGGACAAAACAAAGGCTTGGAAAGAAGACGTCAGACGATCATAAGAAACAAAATGAGATATTGGATGTGCAGTAGAATGAGATCAAGTGCGAGATGCAATATGAGAGTCAGAAGTAATGACAGACGAGGGTAAAGAAGATACTTGAGTAGGCAAGGTAGGGACCTCGATAGATGAAGGCGATGGTTCGTGTGAAGGAGGTGGAGGTCCGTCTTTCTGCAGGCGTCGCCGATATTGTTTGATAACTGATGGAGCCACTGGTACTGATGAAGATGGCGATGGATCTGGTATCGTAAGAGGCTGTGAGGATACCTGAACCGAGTCAGGAATCAAAGGAAGAAATAGTGGGACATCATTCTCCAAGGTACTTGTAATAGGAGTAGATGAAGGATCAAAGAACGATTCAGATTCAAAGAAGGTAACATCAGTTGAGACAAACCATCGGCGTAGTCAAGGACTATAACAACGGTATCCTTTCTGAGTTCTAGAGTAACCCAGAAAGACACACCGTTCCGACCGAGGACCGAGTTTGTCCCGACCAGGACCAAGAAGGTGGACGAAGCAGACACACCCAAATACTCGAGGGGTGAGAGGAAATGGATTTTTGCTGAGGGTATAACACCTGAAAGGGAGAAGAGCCACGAAGGACAGAAGAGGGAAGGCGATTCGCTAGAAAACATAATGTCAACACGGCCTCCCCCCAAAAAGACTTAGGGACTCGCATTTGAAACATGATTGTGCGAGTAACTTCAAGTAAGTACCTCAATTTCCTTTCAGCGATACCATTCTACTGTGACGAGTAGAGGCACAAGAGGACTGGTGAAGAATTCCATGACATGAAAGATAATCCTGAAACCCATGTGTGGAAGAGAAAAATTCGAGAGCATTATCTGTGCGAAGACATTTAATATTGCAATTAAACTGATTCTTTATTTCAACATAGAAATTATGAAAAACAGTGAAGACCTGAGAACGGTCTTTCAACAAATATACCCATGTCATACGCGAATAGTCATCAATAAAAACAATGAAATACCTAAATCAATTATTTGACGCGACCCTAGAGGGCCCCCATACATCAGAATGAACTAAAAGAAAAGGACTATCAACTCGACTAATGACTTGGGAAGGAAAGGACACCCGGTGGTACTCCCGAGTTCACACGACTCGCACTGGAACAGAGAGACTGAAGAAAGAACAAAGAACGTTTGCTAAAGGCGCTGAAGAGAAGGATGACTAAGACGGCACTGCCACTGACAGGCGTCAATAGAGCTATGCAAAGCTGTAGGAGAACGGCTGCAGTCAAGGCGGTAAAGTCCATCCACCTCACGACCTGATCCAATCGTCTTCCCAGTCGAAAGATTCTGAAACAGACAATAAGAGGGATAAAATGAGATAGAGCACTGAAGATTTTTCGTTAACTGACTGACAGAAAGTAAACTAAATGGAGATTTAGGGACACAGTACGGATGATAATGAAATATTAGGCGAGGGACATATTGTACCAATACTAGTGATAGGAGAAGTGGACCCATCAGCAAGGGTATTGGTCTGAGAGCCAGAGGAAAAAGAGCGAAAAGATGATAGCTGAGATGGGTTACCAGTCATGTGATTGGAGGCTCCCGAGTCAATAATCCAAGACCCAGAGCTAGAGAGTAAGGTCGTGGGTGGACTTCCTGGCTGAGCAAACCCGGCAGTGAGCTGTGAAGCACTCTATCTAAAACGCTGCAGCTCCTCATAATCTACCCTCGTGAAGGTAAAGGACTCATCCACGGAGGTAGAACCAGGATTAGAAGTGATGCAGATATTAGGATTTATTTCCGCATTATTTAGCTCCTAGTATTTTTATTTCTATGTTATTAGTTTCTAGGATTTTATTTTCCATGTTATTTTTAGGAATTCTTATTTTAGAAGGTTTCTATCTTTTAGGTTGTTTATTTGCCTATATAAATGCCTCTTTACAACTTATTTTGTAACTTTGATGATTATTGAATTGAATTGAGATTCTCCCCTCTAATTTCCTCTCTTCTTCTCCCCCAAGTCTTCTTCTCCTCTTTCTCCTCTATTCTTCTATTCGTCTTTTCTTCTTCCCTAAATTCGTCTCTTCTTCAGGTTATTTTCGTCTCTTCTTTCCCTATTCTTCTAATTCTATCCCCTTTCGTCTATTTCTCTCCCCTTTCCTCAATTCTTCTTCACTGTGCTACATCAATCTGGTATCAAAGCCAAAGATCCAAGTGTGTTCGACGAGTTTCGGAAGTGTTCTTCATCTTCTTTCCATCTTAAATCACCAACCTTCATCCTTACAGATTTTCCCAAACCCACCACCATTTCTCTTACTTTCAGCCACCTGCAGATCACCATTAAAACCCAGTCCCCCAAATCTCCAAACAAGTACCACCACCAACCTTTCCTAAAGCCTTCCCGAGATTCCCTTATCTCGGCCCCAAACCTGCAAAAATATTTACACCAGATCAGCCTCTTAAAGAATTTTGAATCCACCTTTCAACCCAGAAATTTTAATACTTGCAGCCACATACAAACAGCTTGAGCATCATTGGGGGATCCTATTGCAGACACATACAATCAGTCATCTCCGATGACTGATAAACAAATAAGGAAAGCATTCCTTCTCAAAGAAGCAACATAATAGGTAAGTGATATATCTTATCTTTTGAGACTACCCGGATACGTGTCATTCAAGAATAAAAAAAAGGAAAGCTTCCTTGAGAATAGGGTAACAGTAGCTTTTGGCAACAGTAGCTTGCTTGTCAAGCTTACTATTTCTAGTCGGTTGAGAAAAAAAAGGCAAGTTAGCTCTACAATAGTTATTCTCATCTTTTTGGTAACTTCCATTCCACCTTTATTTGTTAAGAGGTCACGTGACATACAAAAAGAAAGCCTCGTACTCCACAGTTTCCTCAAATGATATACAATAATTAACAGCCCCCCTTTCTCCTTTGGTCACCCCCTTACATAGAGAAGCACTAATTAACCCCCCTTCATTTTCCCTAGGTCACCCCTCCTTTATGTTTGACTTTTTTTTCTTTAACTCTTTCTTTAATTCACACCCCAATTTTCCTTTAGTGCACCCCACCTTCTTTAAGTGATATTTACCGCCCCTTCTTTTCCTGTGGCCACCTCATTCCTTTAAGAAAGAGAAATTTGACCCCCTCTCTTTTATCTTTAGGCACACACCCCCCCCCCCCCCCCACACAAAAAAATAAAAAATAAAAAAAATCAGAAACAAAAAAAATGATATAGCCTTTTGTTTTCTGTCGTTACACTCTCTCTCCCTTTCTACTTTGTTTCTCTCTCTATTTTCGGGTTATTTCCGCTTGAATTCGGTTCGCGACCTCAACACAAAAGTTGTTCGTGATAACTTTTAGAGTGCATCCAGCCTATTTTCAGCAGCGGACAGCAATCTTCAGCACAATTTCAGGAGCCATCTCAGCCGTTGATCACGCCCTTTCTTCCGATTATCAGCTTTCACTCATCCTATTTCAGATCCGCGACAGACGTTGTGCTTCTTTCGACATGCCAAACAGATCAGACTGTTGATTTCAGTTTTCGTCATCGATCTCTATGACTCCACCATTTATTCTGTTTTTTGATGGGTACGACGAAAACTATTTGAATGGCCACACTCACTTTCGCTATTATGAGGATGCATGTTTACGTTGGATTGATGCTCTAGACGCATATCATGAGTACAATGGCCATGATCACCGCCAGACTATCTACTGGGCTCAAGAAACTGTGCGACGACAAGCCCGATGTTCATGGAGCCACATTGAAACGAACCGTCGTAGAAGACGTGAGTAGCCAATCTGTCGTTGGGAGGATGTTCGTGATGCATTTATGAATATTTATGCGCTCGACTATTTGAATCAACAGAGATTGAATCATGAGCGAGAATATAGTGTTGTGTAGCATTGAAAGTAAAGTCGAGGCCCTCCTTGAACGACTAAAAGAAGACCGTCATTATATATGCGAAGCTAAAATTATAGCTGAAAATTCAATGCGTCGTATACGTGAGCAGAGACAGCTTCACACTTCTAAGGCAGATATTGTGGCAGATCCATGTGAGGTTTTTCCCTTGACAGAGTTGATCGAGCATCGTCCTGAGTCAGAGCTGAGTGACATGACTGTTGAGCCCTTACCTGAGACAGATGATCGCAAGCATATTACAGAGGATTGCCCTATATTTGCGCCGATTGATCAGATTGCCGAGACTTGTGTCGACATAGATGAACTTGTTCCGCAGATTGATCATGAGGTCCATCAGCCTGACATCACTGCCCAAGCTTCAGTCCTAGACTCTGATTTTATCATTGATTCTACTGAGCCTGATGAGATACTAGCGGATGACTTCCATGTAAATTCTCCTGTGCCTACTGAGCTACCAGTTGATGTTGATTATGTGGAGGATGTTCCCCGATTGGTACCATTCATAGTTGTTTTGCCGATCACGCCGATCCAGGATGAGTACATTGCCATCTTCCCAGCTTCCCTGATTCTCACGAAAGGCTTATATTTTGATGATTTTGTATGGATGCTTTCTTCCATATTCCGCTGCCAGCCTTTCCGATCGCTTTCATTGCTGTCTCGAGCATTAGTCATCATGATTGCTTAAGACGGATTGCGCCTCTTTCTGCTTCATTGGATTATTTTCATATTTGACCCAGGCGGACTAGAACTCGAGGGCGAGTTCTTTTTCAAGCAGGGGAGAATGATGCAGATATTAGGATTTATTTCCGCATTATTTAGTTCCTAGTATTTTTATTTCTATGTTATTAGTTTCTAGGATTTTATTTTCCATGTTATTTTTAGGAATTCTTATTTTAGAAGGTTTCTATCTTTTAGGTTGTTTATGCCTATATAAAGGCCTCTTTACAACTTATTTTGTAACTTGGATGATTATTGAATTGAATTGAGATTCTCCCCTCTAATTTCCTCTCTTCTTCTCTCCCAAGTCTTCTTCTCCTCTTTCTCCTCTATTCTTCTACTCGTCTTTTCTTCTTCCCTAAATTCGTCTCTTCTTCAGGTTATTTTCGTCTCTTCTTTCCCTATTCTTCTAATTCTATCCCCTTATCTGGTGGCCATCACAATGGCAATGGTTACAGTAAGGACGACCACGTCCACCATCAACGCCACCTCAACGGCCACGACCACGAGCTCGAGGAAAAGTGTCACCTCCTGTAGGTGGCCTGGAACCACCAATACCATCAGAAGCCACGAAAGCCGAACTATCAGATGGGAGGCTGGAAGGGGACTCATCAAGGCACTGTTGCGCATGCGAATAGGCCTCTCGTAATGACAAAATAATGCCGGAGCCAGGGATCTGATGGCGAAGGTGCGTAAACTTAGGGTCCAGGCTCTCAAGATAGTGCAAAACCCGAACTTGTTCTCCCTGGCGACGAAGGACATTGATATCAGAAGTGAGAGGTAGTAAAATGTCAAGCTGCTGACATAATGAGATAAACTGCCAGTAATGAGTCTCAAGGGACATGTCACCATGTCGCAGACGCATCCACTCAGAGTAAGTGGAACAAATACGCCTGAGGTTCTCAACCCCAGAGTAGGTGACAACTGTGTGATCCCAGATCTCCTTTGCAGTAGGGAGGAGAATCATGGTGGAGGAAATAGCAGGAGTCATGCTCTGCCAGAGTAGATTACGAATCAAGGCATCTTTCATCTCCCACCGAGTATAGGAAGGGTCCTTGAGGGATGGGGGGGTCATCCCGAAGAAAGCTAACTTTCCCTCGACCGATGAGGTATGTCTCAACGGCAACTTTCCATGGTAGGTAGTTGGTTCCATCAAACTTTGCAATATTCAACTGTGGATAAGAGTCATCCACAGGTGCATAGCTAGGAGAGGGTGAGGAAGACGGAGCCGAAGGACGTGGGGTGGCATGAACTTCAGTAGTCATGCCGAGAGACGGATCCACAACGACAGGAGGATCCATAAGAAAGAGAAGGAAAAATAACCCACAAGTAATGGCAAGAGAAGAGATGAAAATAGAAGAACCAACTACGCAAGGGAAGAATCAATAGCATGGCCTCACGAGAGAACGAAGCAGGATAGTGAGAGCCATATGAAAGACGGAGAGAGACCGCGAAGAACGAAGAGAAAGAGGAACCCAACTAACTCAGTACATAATGGCGAAGAAGAGGGTTTTGATGAAGAAATCCAATTGGGAGGACACTGAAAGGTGAGACAGGCAAAAAGGGTTTAAAAAAGTTTGAAAAAAGAGATTATATTGGATGGTGGAGGGCTGAAAAATGGGCGAAGGCGTGTTGGAGGGAGGGGACGAGGCTAAAGGAGGGGAACGGGGGTCTGGTGGGGCCGGAGGGGTTGGAGGAGGTGGGGCGAGGGCGGTTGGGGGGTATGGAGGAAGGTGGGGCGACTACTGGTGGGGGGCGACAGAGGTATGGAGGGGAGGGAACGAAGGGGGGTGGGGTGTGAAGTGGGGCAAGGGGGGGGGGGGGGGGGTGGGCGGCGGCGAGGGTATCAAAAAAAGGGAGGGGGGCGGGGCTACTGGTTGGGGGCGAGGGAGGAGGGAGGAGGGGAATGAGTGAGGTGGGGCGTGGGTTAGGGTAGGATTAGGGAAAAAAAGAAGAGAGATGTGATAGAGGGTTAGGGTTAGATGATGGAGATGATGGAGGGTTAGGGTTAGATGACGGAGAAGATGGAGGCCAAGAGGAATCCCTAGGGATCAGAAACCCTAGGGCTCTGATACCTTGTTGAGAGATTTTGGAGGAGAGAAAAAGTGAGTTAGGGAAAAACTACCCCTCACTATTGTATTTATTTAAAGAGAGATAAGTACAATGACAACTATGCCCTCAGGCTTATTACATATATTTAACAATTGCTAACCAAAATCTATTTTTGAATATCAACACAATGCAGATGGTATATGGTTTATGTTATCCATTCTAGTCTAAAATGTGTAAACATTGTGTCAAGGAATAAGGCCCTCCTAGGCAAATGACTTTGGAGGTTGTGGACTGCTATGAGAGTCTTTTTGTATGGAGTGGGAGAGGGGGGGATGATGTCGACTAAAATGGCCTAGGAGTATGGGTTTCAGTAGGTGTAGGTTAGCTATAATTTTTTCCCCTTCCTTCATGTGGTTGAGTTGTACAAAATATGTAGTAGGGGATGGTAGTCTAACATGAGTAGGTAGCTAGTGTGTTTGTGAGTGAATTTGGGTGAGGGAAAAGAGTGTTAGAAATGGAGTTAGTATTAGAGAAGAGAGGAAGAAGAAGAGTAGTGAAGGATGGAGAGTCTCCACTTCTTCTTCCTCTCTTCTCTAACCTTAACTCCATTTCTAACATGGTATCAGAGCAAAGATCCTTTGGGAAGGGGTAGAAGGAAAGAAGAAGAGTCTATCATCTCCACGCCATTCTCTCTCTCATCTCTCGTATCTCTCTTTGCCTTTACGCGCAAGGTGTTGTTTCCTCTTTTATTTTTCCGAAAATCTCTCCTCAAATCTCCCGAATCTTTTTTTCTCGGTATTTTCGCTTTTTCTCGCAACTCTCTCTCACGCATCCTTTTTTTTTTTTTTTTTTTTTTTCATTTTCTTGTTTTAGGAGTTGCCGTAAATAACGAAGAAAAAAAAATCTCAAAATCTCCAAAAATATCTGTTTCCCTTTTTTTGGTTCTCCGTCCCAAAATCTCATTCTTCTCTAAGATTAGAAACTTTAGTTGTAAATTCCGTTCCGGTGGCCATTCCGTTTTGGCCACCGAAACGGAATTCGGGTGGGATTTCGGTCATTCCGGTCGAAACTTTTCGGTCACACAAATCCCCTTTCTCGAAATTTCAAAATTTCGGTGGGGTTTCTGTCATTCCGGTGCATTCCAACGGCCATAAAATGGTCATAAACGGTCATAAAATGAGGGTAAAATGGTCAAAAAGCAATCCCAACGGCTATAATGGCATTGTCGTATTTTTGTCAAAAAAATTGTGCATTTTTAGTCGATTCTGGGTGAAACAGGGCATTCTGCCGGAATGGACCGGGATGGGCTGGAATGGACCGGAATTCAGGCCGGAACGAAAAATATGCCCAAACCGTTCCGGATTCCGAGCCGGAACTAGAATTCCGGCCGGAACGGAACGGAATTGATAACTATGTTAGAAACCTTTCCGATGGATGGGTATAGGCTATAGCAAAGGGCAGAATCAAAATAGTTTCAACCAAATGGTAGTAAAATAAACATTGGAAAAGAATATCATAAAAATTATGCAAACTTGAATATATTAAAAGAAATTAAAACATGCAATGGTGCTTGGATCTTATTTTCTTAAGTTATATGCTTGGTAATTTTTTGGATTTTAATGTGAGTCATGCGTAGTAGAGAGACGGATTTCTAAAGATTTCTGTATGAATGAAAATTTGAAGCCCTGATTTATTTTTTGCTATGTTATCTTTAGAGGGGGGAAATGCCTCAAGGAGTACAGAGGGTTGCACCACTTGAATCCACTAGCAGCAAATAGGAGCACTTCAAATTTGATATCGATCAACTTGAGGAAAACATCATGTTACAGTCTTAGATCTGATGATGAAGCCAGAAGTGGACAAAGATCTGAGGAAGGCGATTTCCTATCATGTTCTAAAGACAATTTAGTTGATCGAAAAAGTCTTCTTAATAATGAACAGACAAATATTTCAACCAGTACAGAGACTCAAGCTGATGCAATATTATTTGGAACAATTGCAGCAGAGATAACTCCTTCAACTGATGAATTTTTTGTTGGTAATGATGAATTTGATTTGGACTGTCCTTCAGATGGGTTCTTCTCCATTCCAGAGGCCATTGAAGACATCCGCCAAGGCAAGGTAGTTATATCCTTTTATATGGCTTACATTTCTAGCTTTTTGTTGCTGTCAAGGTTTGAAATTTTGGTTTCGGTTTCAGCCTCAGCCGAAACCGAAATTTCAGTGGAAATACTGAAATTTCGGTAATTTCAGTGGAAATTTTAAATTTTCAGTGTAAAACATTATAATTTCTGTTTTGGTCCCGACCAAATCCTCTAAAATTTTGAACTTTGAACGAAACTAAAAACCCTGGTTGCTGTCTTGCTTGTATTCTATACTGATTTCCCTTTATCTTGCAGTATGTGATCGTTGTAGATGATGAAGATAGAGAAAACGAAGGAGATCTTATAATGGCAGGGTCCTTGGTAACACCAGAGGCTATGGCTTTTATTGTAAAACATGGAACTGGAATTGTGTGTGTGAGCATGAAAGAAGATGACCTAGAGAGGCTACAACTTCCATTGATGGTAACACAAAAGGAGAATGAGGAGAAACTTCGTACAGCATTCACAGTGTCTGTGGTATGTAGTTTGCTCTGATGTCCACTACGATTAAAGTCAAAATGAAATTAGAAGTTTTTTTCTCAATGTTCTGGTATAAAAAAAAGCAATTCATGCAGATATGGGAGCTGATATTGGCACTCTCTCTTTCTTAAGCAGATGCCCCTTTGTCGAGATAAGTGACGTTCTGTCCAAAACAGACTTAACTCCCCTTAGCTCTTAATTTTGCACACAAAAATTCAGAGAAAAATGGAACAGAAATCTTGGAATTGGTGAGAATTAGCATGTGACCAGTTCCTGTTGGCTTATGCTGTTTTATAATTACTGAGAAAAATACACTGGAGGAAATTAGAAGCAGCTATGAAAATTCTAAGTTGTCCCTGAACCACTCTGCAACTTTTTCCCCCCTCAGTCTTCTCCTTGTAGTTTTTCCTGGCCATCTTATTGATTTGTGCCACACTAAATGGGTTAAAGGAAGTTGTCTCTTATTTCTTGAGTTGCTTGGGAGTCCAAATGTGCTGGGAGCAGTTCAGTCAATTTGGACAAAAATCCATAATGTGCAAAAAAAGGAGTGTCCTGTGAAAAACAGGGGTGCCAATATGACCTAACCTCCCATAAGTATTTCACCATTAAAGTATGTCGCTTATAACAGTAATGCGTTAAAACTTAAAAGTATATGTAACCTATAATTTTAGTTCGCATGCTCCTAATCTTGGTATTTGTATCGAAATCACAGAAGGTAATTTGTTTTTTATAGTTTGGCTAGTTAATAAATACTGCTTAACTGTTTGGATTTTAAATTATAATTATTCCATTTAATGATTAACTTAAACTATGTTAATCTTTTTAATGAATAATTTATTTTAATAGGCAACAATGGTTGCTTTGCAGGATCGCAATTTTTAGATGTTATTGGAGGATCTTTATTACTTTAAATTCTTAAGGGACTTAAAATATATGTGGACCTAATCTTACTTTTATTTAGAAAACTTGCAACATGTTTCTTGCCTAAGTTTGTTTCATTTATGTTTAGGTGCTGGTGTTTACTTTTGTATTGTTCACAGATGTTATGTTTAGGTGCTGGTGTTTATTTTTGTATTTGTTCACAGATGTTATGTTTAGGTGCTGGTGTTTATTTTTGTATTGTTCATAGATGTCATTGACTTTAATTCTGCACGGTTTATAAACAGTGGAACTCAGTACCCTTTTTTCTTTAGTTCAGATGAATCATTATATACCCTTAAGTCAGTGCTGGAGTATTCTTTTATCCCCTTTTAAAGCCCCAACAATTTATGCTAGGCAATGATTGGACGCCAAAAAAAAGCCAGATAATATATCATGATAAATGGGTTAGTCAACTTCTACACTAAATATTTTAAAACTTAAAAATAAGCATGTTTTGATAACTACTTATGTGATTCCAAATTCTGATGCATAGCAAATTAGTTCAGTATTGACAATAAAAAATTAAAAGTTATCGCTGTCATTTTGCTGGTTATGGATTTTGTGGTTATGACTTATGACCATGTATAGTGTGTTGATTGAAATTTTTATCTGCTCTATTTTTTTAATATAATTGCTGGGCCTCTTTAGGATGTGAAAACGAACGCTGTCATTTTGCTAGTTATGGATTTTGTGGTTATGACCATATATAGTGTTAATTGAAATTTTTATCTGCTCTATTTTTTTAATGTAACTGCTGAGCCTCTTTAGGATGTGAAAACGACGACCACTGGGGTGTCGGCAAAAGATAGGGCAAATACGATTTTGGCTCTTGCATCTCGTGATTCTAAGCCTGAGGACTTCAATCGCCCAGGTCATATATTTCCCTTAAAGTACAGGGAAGGAGGTGTTCTGAAAAGAGCTGGACACACAGAAGCTTCTGTTGATCTAGCTATGCTGGCAGGCTTAGATCCTGTTGCAGTAGTGTGTGAAATTGTGGATGATGATGGTTCCATGGCTCGACTACCAAGGCTCCGTGAATTTGCTCAGAAAGAGAATTTGAAAATTATATCAATTGCTGATTTAATTAGGTATGTGGTCATCGTATCGCTCCTTTGGATGTAGTATTCGTATGAATCTAGTCCTTAGGAACTTAACTAAGGTTTCATATGTTTTTTTGACTTGATAAATATTGCCATTTTGCCAGAAGTTACCATAAATTTTATTTATAAATTGTGGATTATTGCTTTAGTAAAAACAAACAAAGAAATTTAAACTACAAAACATCCAATTAGAACAAGGAACATCATGCGGTATCTGTTTCAAGTTACTTTACCCATATAAGCATCATAGCCCATATAAATATCATATAATGAACATGGTCCTTTCCCTAGGAAAATATGGAAGGTGCCCCTGCAAGAATAGCAAGAATTATGTTCATTGAAGTTTTGACCTTAATGTTTACAATGAAAAAGAAAAGAAATTCAATCTATGCAGCATGAGATATCACCTAAGAGTTGTTTCGTAGATACTTAAAGAAGCAAGCTTGATTGCAAGGAGAAAGACATTTTGTCTATAGTTTTTTTCAGAGAGAAATTAATGTGATCCGGCCACGGCTACATGTTTAGAGAGACTATACTGATTTTTTTTAGACACCTCACTTAAAATGTCCAGTAGTTTAGAGAGAGTCTATATTGATTGAGCGTATACTCTTTCGACCTAGTTGGGGGTGGGGTGGGCGTGGGGATGCATCATCATTATTTTGGGATGGTTTAAAATTTATAAAAAATGTTAAAAATTGAAATTAAAACAAAATGGGGGAAATGAAAGAAATAAGTGAAAAGTAGTCTTCTATGGAGACATTTATTTATTTTCATCAATTCAAGTATAAAAAATATTTTGATGACTGCCATGGCTTTTTTGGCAGAACAGTAAAGTTTGTGTGTATATAATTGGCTTGCTTTTTGTTATTTAAAATGGTGAGCAAAACATTTGTGCTGACTTGAAATATTTTTGGCAGATATAGGAGAAAAAGAGACAAGTTGGTGGAGAAGGCTGCTGATGCACCCATACCCACAATGTGGGGGCCGTTCCGGGCCTACTGCTACAAGTCACAGATAGATGGGATTGAGCATATTGCCATGGTTAAAGTAAGCCCTGGAAATTAGAGAACTCAACAATTTGATTCTACTTTTGTTAAGTCATCAAAACCTTAACTTTTGTAGTTTCTACATCAGTTTTAGCTTTGCAATGCTGTCGTACTTATAGTAGTAGCCTAGTAGGTCATCTCTATTGGAGCCTTTGTACATTTATTTTATCAATCTGTATTTCGACTGTCATTTAAATATTAGGAAATAGAGAGAAAGTTATGTCCTTTCATCCTAACTTTTACAGTGTTTGGGAATTAAATTAGACCGTTATCAATATTGTTATCGACATTTTGAAAGCTAATGTTGGTTACTTGGTTTGTGGTGGAATCAGGGTGAAATCGGGGATGGACAAGATATTCTTGTGAGAGTACACTCAGAGTGCCTCACAGGAGATATATTTGGGTCGGCAAGATGTGACTGTGGGAATCAGTTGGCACTTGCCATGCAGCAAATTGAGGCTGCTGGCAGGGGCGTATTGGTGTATCTTCGTGGACATGAGGGAAGGGGTATTGGTCTGGGCCACAAGCTTCGTGCATACAACCTGCAGGATGATGGGCGGGACACTGTCGAAGCTAATGAGGAACTTGGTTTGCCTGTTGATTCACGAGAGTATGGCATTGGTGCACAGGTAAATAATTTGTGAAACTATTTATTAAACTTTCTATGGGGGTAACTTAATATCCACTGTGCAGCATGCATGGGGATTTTTGGTGCTCAAATATTGCATTGTAATCGTATAATCCATATTGTTATGGTCGTGAACCCTTCTTTGATACGGAATTTAATGAAAACTCAACCCAAACCCCGGGACGATACTAATATCAAACTGTAGATTGACCACACTTTAGATGCTGGATTTCCATTTGAAATTTATGGTATGGGATTTTCCCATCTTTATTATGACTTATGAGTTCTGACATCCTACATGCTACACTTCTTTTGAGAAGATGTTACAATAACATTCCATCGTTGGCTCATTATTGCGATAAGGTAACATGCCCAGTCATGTTAATTAGTGTACAAAGCCGTAATTTGAAAAAGCAGTAACAAGACCCACCTTTTTGCTATGTTAGTTGAAAGACATTTGCTGATTTCTCTGTGTTTTGCATGCTTGGAATAATCATAAGTAACAATAACGTCTAAATGTATTTTGGTTATTTGTGGACGAGTTGCTGCAGATATTTGAATTTATCTCTTGTTAATTGCAGATATTAAGAGACGTGGGGGTTCGTACAATGAAGCTGATGACCAACAATCCTTCAAAGTACATTGGGCTTAAGGGTTATGGTTTATCAATAGTGGGGAGGGTGCCCTTATTAACACCAATAACAAAGGAGAACCACAGATATTTAGAGACGAAACGTTCAAAGATGGGGCACGTCTATGATTACAAATTCAACGGTCACGCGAATGGTTTCATCAATTGAAGTGACTTTGATAGACAACATCACACCTCATTACATTTCTGCCGGAGAAGACTGCCTGCATGATGCCTATGATCCGCAAAATATAGTATCCAAGTAAGTGTGCCTTGAGATAAGAGTAAGATAGGATATTAAGATGATTTTTATGACATGGTTTTTAATTTTGGGTTTTGGCATGATCTAAGCTTGGATGAAAGGATATGTAAGCATTCATATCAACTTGAAATAAGATAGTATGTTTTTCTGGGCTGATATTTCAGATAAAATTCTCAGAAACTTAAAGGAGTTGTCTGAATCATCAGCAAATGTTTCCCGAGAAAATTAGAACGTCCATAGGGTTATTTATTTATTTATGTTTTTTCTATTTTCAAGAAGTATTATTGTTTTATGCTTATTCATTATCTTTGAACTGGTTGGTATTTAATTTGGTGAATAAATCTGTGTCTTTTAGGGAAGGTGTGTTCATCATCATTGCCTTTCTCCTTTGATCTTTCAACTCTACTGTCCAGAACCAATGTAATGGGTGTAGTTCCTCAGTTATTTTCTATACCTTTATACTATACTTCACCTTAAAATGCATACTAAGGGGCTACTACATATGGTCATGTAGTGTATGATTGGCTGTTGTTTGGAAGAGTGGACCATGTTTCCCTTACTCTACTCTATGGGGCTGTTTTGATGTAGAAAAAAAGAAGTTGTAGTATTCCTTTTTCAAGGGAAAATTAATTTTCCAGTCTTTGGTAAACTTATTTTTCATGATTTTTTTTTCCAAAACTGAAAATTTTCCTTATTCTCAAAGAAAACTGCAAACTTGCTGTCATTGGATTTTTTATCATGGAAAATATTACTTCACATATTTTTCTTTTCACTAGAATGCTAGAACCAATTGCCCCCAAGGGTTGCGACTTGTACGGGTTTTCAGGTTTTGGTTTCAATTGTTTACTGTGTAATTGAGCTGGGCTTCACTTGAAAATTATTTGATTGTTACATCTGGTGTGATGGGCTTTCGTTGAACCAGAGAATATTCAAAGATTCTTATTTATTTGAGGTAAGTCTATGAAAGCTATTGTTAGGCCTCAGTGGGAGATTGTTTTCATGTCATTCCCACAATGAAGTGTCCAAGTCATATTGGTGACTTATGGGGTGAGGACCCATTAGTCCGTTTTTATGGAAAGGGATATATTCGCCCCCGTTTCTTCTCCATTACAGTGAAGGGCAAGATCATGACAAAACTACCCTCGTATACCTTTGGCATGGCATAGGAGGGCAGTTTTGTGATTGGTGACATGGGAAAAGGCTATTTGTTCGGTTCACTTTGAGAAAAGTACGGGATGGGGATAATGGTTTTGAGCAATTACGGATTTCGCGTACCTTTTAAAACAATCATCAAAGACGGGTGATTCTTCAAAAATAGGTGGAAAAAAGACTCCAGTACCCTTATGACATGATCAGAGTCCTCGTATGTTACCCTTCCTTACAAATTCACAACCCAAAGCCGACCATTATCTTTAAAGTAATATTTTATTATTTCTCACTTCTCTTTTTGTTGAGAACGGCGACGTTATTGAATATTATATTATTTCTCACGTCACTTTTGGCTTAGAATAGTGACGTTATTGAATATTTTATTATTTCTCACGTCTCTTTTGGCTTAGAACGGCGACGTTATTGAATATTTTATTATTTTTCACGTCTTTTTTGGCTTAGAAAGCCGATGTTATTGAATATTTTATTATTTCTCACGTCTCTTTTGGCTGAGAACGTCGTTGAATTCTAGAGTACACCGCCGGAATATTAAGTACGTTGCCGGATTCAAGAAACACCCATCTTTCAAAGATATCAAGTACGCCACCGGAATATAGAGTGCGCTGCTGAATTTTCTGGGTTCAAATATGTCTTCCAAACGTATCGAGTATGCCGCCGGATTCTAGATTACACCGCTAGAATATTAAGGGTACTCGGCGGAAATAGGGTGTGCGCCGGCGGAATTCAAGGGTACGCCGGCAGAATCTCATACATGCGGTATTATTAGAAGACGCCACCGTTCCATGTTGATGTCCACGAGTCGTGGATCCGACTGTCTATTAATATTGGCGACGGCCAAGATTTAAACGAACAAAGGGTGACTGGGTTCAAAGGAAAATTTCAAATCCAAACCAAACCAGCTGTGTATTGCGTCAACGTTCCAAAAAGTTTTTTAACACATGTAAAGCATCCATTCGTTTTTGGTTATTTTCGATGGCCATGATAGAAACGAACCCAAGGTTCTGTTGGTTCAAATACACATTCAGACGAACCAAAAGAGGCCTTGTGAAGCGCACCGATTCAATGGGCAGTAATGAAAAAGGATGCTCAGTAATGAAAAATGAAGCTGAAGGAGATTTCAGTTGATGTCAGAAAGGTATTGGGGTCTTTTTCCCACCTCTTTTTGAAGAATCACCCGTGTTTGATGATTATTTTAAAAAGTACCTTAAATCCGTAATTTCTTGAAACTATAACCCACATTCCGTACTTTTCTCTTCCCATATCATTATTCTTTTATTAATCAGTGTGATTTGATGATTATGTAATTGCCTTTGTGGGCCTACCAAATGAAGTAGGCAGTAGTACCATGCTAATATCAGGTGGGCAGGGCCACAATTCAGTTGACACTAAATTGTAAACAAATGTTATGTTTTGATACGCAATCTTCATAGTAGGCTAACAATTTAAAGGGGCCCCATCTTGGGTCATCTCTTATTAACCGTCCATTTGCTATGGGCAGTTGGGATAGTCGACTATTGTGATTTTGTAATCATGTCATTTTCAAATTGGGAGTACCAAACAATTGAACGCTTTCGTTTGTTCATTTTGTCATTGGCATGCTCTTGACCTAACAATAATAGGAAGTATGCTAAACGGAAGGACGCCCTTCTAAAACCCAGCCGCAAGGTCGCTCCATTCGATCCGCATCACCCAACTGCATTATCATTCCTTTCCTTTTTGTATTTTTCAGTGGAGTTAAATCGCATTTAATTGAGTCCAATAATTGGTTTTGGAATCACAATCTATTCTCAAAATCCAAAAACAAGTAGGGCCTTAGTATTAGGGGTGGCAATGGTTCGGTTTCGGTTCGGCTTGACCCCCAAACCGAACCGAACCAAAATTTGAATCGGTTTGGTTTTACCAAACCGAAACTAAATTTTCGGTTCGATTTCGGTTCGGTTCCGCCAATTTTGCCAATCCTTACTCATAATCGTTGGAAATATTCGGTTTCGGTTTGATCCCTAAACCGAACCAAACCGAAATTTGAATCGGTTTGGTTTAACCAAACCGAAACCGAATTTTCGGTTCGGTTTCGGCTCGGTTCCGGTCCGGCCAATTTTGCCACCCCTACTTAGTATAATCCACTTCAAAGGGGCTTCCCCTCATAAGGATAACAGGGCTTTAGTATCATCCAGTTTAATCCTAACTATGATAAAAAGCATCTAAATCAATGATTATCTTGGGCCCTATTTGCTTTGGATTTTAAGAACCGATTGTGAGTTCAAAACTAATAATTGGATTATTTGTTTGGATAACCATATTCATTGAATGCCTTCTGTTGTTAGGTACAGATGATGGGGAACAGACATGGAAACCCAAACAAAGATCTTACAGACCTCTCTATCTAAAAGAAAACTAAAACAAGGAAACACCTTCTTTTTTTTCAATAGTAAAACAAGAAAACACCTTAAGCTTTAGTTAGTCTTTCAGGTACAGCCAAATGCAGTGCTAAAATAGCTCTCTACAACATTGCTGACCAATATCTGCAAAATCATGCTGTGAGATGCCCCCACACAACGGGGCGTCTTGAACTGGCTTACTGCCGCCCCTTGCTTCACAGAATTATCCATAATCTTCTGAAAAGTCCCCCTTTGGACTACGCTAAGCTCAAGTGGCCCAATTGCTTTAACCTTTCTAGATCCAACATACCCAGCATCCAAGAAAGATTGATCCAAACAATTGCAACACCTTCTAAGGATCTCCTCGCTTGCCTCACCACTCAGTTCCAAGAAGATTACGTAGTGACCTGGGTCAGTTGTGAGATCCACATGACTAGTGAAGTCTATAACCTCGAGTTTTTCATCTGCTATAAGCTTTGATGCTGCTTCTACTGCCAACTGCAAATCTTTCTCTGTGTTCTTATCAATGTTGATGTTTAGTACTAGATTCTTCCTGCATACGAATTGAAGCTCTGGTGTTGAGTTGTGAAAACCTGCAACCTTCACGACGTCTCCTAGCCTGTACCTGTATAAACCTGAAAATCAAATCAAGGGACAACAGAATTTAGTCAGGTGGAAGGTCATAAATATAAATGTATCAAAGAGCTATAAAGCAAGTGAATGGAAATTTCTTGAAAAATTTGCTGGATTTCTGTCTAAATTTAATTCAATTGTCAAGTATGCGATGGAGGTTTCTATAATTTCCCACCAAGACCAACAACAATATGCTCTCTTTTGAGTACAAATAGATTCTGTATGGAAGAAACAGAATATAACACCATTTACATTGTTACCCAATAGTGTAATATTTGATAAAAGATCAAATCAGTTCTCCTTTTCCATTATTGTATTGAGAGCATGTCAGACAGTACAAATGAAGGAAATTGGCTACGAAGCACGAACAATTAAGCATAAAGGAGATACTGTAAGGGTATTGGATACATGGAGTTACAACATTAAAAAAAAAAGTATACATGATTTCACAATACTGATTTTGCAGACCCTCTTTTTCACAAGAGAAATGCCACTTATGCAGACTTTAAGTTTTTCATTTAATACCTTAAATCATTGCATAGGTGGCACTTCTCTCCCGAAAAAGAAGGGCTGCAAAATCACCTAGACACTCGAAAAAAAATGAAAATATCATCAAGAAGCTTACCAAATTAAACCAAACCAGGTCTTCTACTGGATGTTTCTCCAACATGTCAGACTCAGATATTACAAGGAAGACAACCAGGAGATTTCCAAATATACCAATAACTAGATGAAACAGAGATAGGGTGTGGGCCTATGCATGTATGTTTTCTCAATTCTGAGAGGGGAGGCAAATAGCAATCGACATCAACATCATGGAACTCAGTAACAACTAGTAGGGAACAGAGTTCAAACTCCTTTACATATATGTTTGTTTTCTTCCATGATGTATTTGAGTGGTTGAGGTGGGAATCCACAAGCAAGCCCCCGACCTCAGTACTGCAGCGATAAGGCTATAATCACTGGTTGGTTGAACCATAATGCATAAACATAGGAAGGAAAGTAGGTCACAGAAAGGAAAACACTAGCTGAGGTCTTGAATTAAGAAATGACCATACTAGACTCTAAGAGGTCATTCTCTATTGAATTAATAAGTGGGACCACCCGCCGTCCATCTTTACAGGATAATCAATCCTTAGCATCTATATTCTTTACAACATAGCTTCTATATTCTTTACAACATACTCCAAAGCTAACACTATATTATATTGTTTTTTCTCCACTTTTTCAACACATGATTGGATACAATAAAGCACACTAGCACCAAGCAATAAAATACATGAGTCATTCATACCACCAAACACTATGCCCCATGTGACTTAGACCGACAATAGTGGGCTCTAGCGCAGCATTTCACCTAAACTTTGGCTATCTTTCAAAAACAATAGGTACGCCAGACCAAAACCTGATACAACTTGTTTGTTCTATTATTAAGATATGAGTAGGTTTTTTTCTTGAATGAGACATCAATAGGTTCCATTTATGAGGAGAAGCTTATAATTTTATTTCTGTGGATATTCCACAGACAGGTTTAAAGGAGAATTTAAAAACGGGGCAGTTATTTCTTTTTGAAACTCAAGAACAAATGAATACTTTCCTTTAAATTCAAGTAAACAATGGCAAAAATCTGAACCTTTCATTTTCTGTTTTGCGTCTGATTCATGTGGTTTCCAAATTATAAATTCCAAGGCCGCATGTGATTAGCTAGCTACAGGAACGAATTCAGCATGCTACAAAAGAGAAGGACAAAACTGAAATATCTTTCTTTAAGAAAGATTAATGCATACAGTCTGAAAAGCATTAAAAAAAATATTTTGTGGTCCAAGGCTTTGAAACTCGGACATGCAGCTAAGCAGCTGACGCAAGGTGACTTGACAAACCGAGACAGAGAACCATAGAACAAAACTTTTGATAAATAAATGTAACAGACAGTGACTCTTTAGTCTTTCCATTGATTTATGCAAGTGGAAGGCACCTGAAATAAATAAGAGAGAAAATAGTTCAAGGCAGCATTAAGTCTATCCTAGTAGGGATCTTTTTGATATTTCTTTGAACTTCTGCAGTTTAAAATACATAAAATGGAAAGCTTTTGACTGGCTCTAAACCAGGGCAAGAGACAAACTTTTAAAAATATAAGAGAGAAGACATCTTCTCTAATAGGAAGGATGCTAAGTTGGGGAGTCAGTGGTGATTGCGGTCAATTTTTCATCAACTCGGATGAGCCAAGGGGGGAAAACTCGGACTCCAAGGAGAACTATGGCCAAGGTGACCTGAGTCGATGAATAACTAGGGGAGCTTTTAAACAGTGCCAAAACTATATCATAGCTCCGAGGCTTGCTCAAGTCATATAACAGTTTTGATTTATGAAATCAAGTTAACAAATTATAATTAAGAAAACAAAATCATATTAAGAATGTCTTCAAGAGTCAAAAGTTCTCAGAGAATTAACTTGATCATATAGCCAAATTAAAACAAAAGCACAAATAAATACTGGGACTACAGAAAGATTTCATACCTGCTAAATTGGTGATGATGATTTCATACTCTTCCCCGACTTTCACTTCCGTCAGACCAACTGGCTCCAACTCTGTATATAGGTTAGCAGATAAAGTGTTCACAAGTTGCTGCTCCTCAAGCTTCTCTCTAATAGGAATAAATTCAAAGTATCCAATATCAGGAAGAACTGCATAAGTCACCGACTCTGGAGGTAATCGTGGGTTTACATTTGCGCCAATCCATCCTTCAGATGACCCATAATCAGCACTCATCAATGGCAAGCTTCCTGCGTAGTGTCTCAATTTCATCAGATATGGTTCCATCGACCCGGTCATAATACCATAGATATACTTGGCATTGGGCCAAAGCTCTGGGATTACACTACACCAGTTAGTCAGCCCTAGGCATCTCTTAGAAATAGAATCTGCCAGTTCCGGATTCGGTTTCAGGAGTTCGGAAACAGCTGTTCTGATGGATGGAACAGTAACTCTGCTAGAGAGAACTCCTTCTCTGATATCAGTACAGAGTTCTTCCCAGATATGTTCAAATGTTCGAAACGCATAAACAATGCTGTGGGCAAATGTTGATGCTATAAATTGCACTTCATCCCAGTAGATTAGTCCACATAAGAGGTGGCAGTATAAGGACTGGTTGAAGTCAGGGCCAAATATGACTTCATCGGGGCTACAACATTGTGAGTGGATGGCCCTCATCGTATTTTTGAACTCTTCACTGCGGTATATGTTTGTTGTGGCAGTGTTACCTATTAGACCCCCATTTGTTTTGAACTGCTTGCTGCTGTAGATGAATTGCAGGGCTTTTCCATTCCCGATAGGGAATTCTCTGCAAAGACAATTTGTAAAAAGAATATCACCTTGAAATTCAACAAGGAAATTAGAATGCGTATAAGGCATTAGTTGGGTGGAATTCAGAGCATTTGATAGTATATGCATGTAGGAAGTGATGTATCCAAACCAAAAAGAAATGGATTTGGAAAGGTTAGATTCACTAAAAACATTAAAAAAAGAAAGATAAAAGAATCAATTTTGAACTCTAATCCAAGCATGAAATAGCATCAAGAACCAATATAGTCAGCTGTTGACACCAATGAGAAGGAAAGCACACCCGAACCCCTTACAATTAGCATGTAGGTTCTTAACATAATGGGCGGAAAAACTGAATAGAAAAAGCTTTGAAAAGGGCATGTACCTGTTTCTGAAGGCGAAGGATGTCTGGAATATCTGCATTGTGGACCTCTTCAATTCGTCGTTGAATGGAACAAACTTTGGCTTTCCCTGTGTTGTACCAGAACTGCAAGACACAAATTCCAAAGAATTTTTTTTAATATTCGAAATAATTACAAGAACAGTATGAACAAGTACTAAAGAAATCACCTTAATGATATGGTGGTAATGCATTTTCCAGTGAGAATGGGCTTAGTTTCTCCATCTGCAATCCTCTGAATATACGGATCCAAATCCGCATGAGTAACCAGCGGAACACATTCTTTAAAGCTCTCAGGGTCGGTTCTTCCCCCAAGTCCCAATTTCTGCAAATACTCTGCATTGCTGTTTTCTTCCAAAATCTTCCGAAGAATCTCTCTCTGGGCTCTCCCTGGCTCCTTTGTTATCGATTCAAATTCCTCTATTACTCTCTCTTGATTGAATTTCTCCATCTTCTGTGACATCTTCGAAGCCTTCTCAGAGTTATTACAGTTATTAAAGAATGCTGCCAAATCTTCAAAGACACTGAAAGAAAGAAAGAAAGAAACATAATACTTATCAATTCGATGATCCAATTTCAAGACTGAGGAAGCATTTTGCAGAGAAGTCTTTCAACTGTGAGAATACAGATATTTATCTGAAAATACAGATAAATATGGTATAAGAAGCATTGAATGCAAATCATATAATTGTAAATGCACAACAAAACACAGGTCATTCAAATGGTATTAAACAAAAACCTGAGCATCTCAAAGATCTGTGAAAAAACACAAATTTAAGGACAGGAAATTCATACAGAAACCAGATTATAAGGAGGAGGAGGGTGACTTTCAACAGAAATACTAGAAACTCTAAGGCTAAATTAGACAAGGAGGAAATTTCTTCTTAATTAAAGGCATAGAAAACACAAATAAGACCCAACTCAAATGCAAAGCCAACTAAATCCACCAGTCTCCAAAAAAGTAACATGCTAAAATCTGTTTGAGAGAGAGAGAGAGAGAGAGAGAGAGAGAGAGAGAGAGAGAGAGAGAGATGAAAAAACTAATTCAACCAAAACTTCGAAGCTTTAAAAAGGAAATAAGAATCCTTTCAGAACAGAGCAGGGAAATGTGCAAGGAAAACGGAGCAAATTATGCTCAGTAGCTAAGACATAACAAGGAACAGAACTACCAGAAATGACCAGAGAGAATAGCCAAAATAGGGACTCAACCATAGAGATACGAACATTTCAGACTTTCAGCTGTGGGCATCAGAAGCAGGGTGTGTGGGGATGGTGAGAATGGGATAGAATCAGAGACATCAAATATATCTCCGAATCAAAGCCAACACAGGTAAAGAAATTAAAGAAACAGGGATTTTTCCTCAACTTTTGAAAAAGGCGGGACGAAATTGACAAAAGTACAAAATTAGGTGCCTATTTGAGAATAAAAAAATCTTTAGAATGACCAGATAATAGAGGAATCAAAAGATTACGAAAAAGTAGCTGGATAAGACGGTTATGAGAAATTCAAGCTACAATTGAAACGACCAGATACTAGAGGAATCAAAAGATTCAAACAATCATAGTCTAGATATACAGAAACTCAGAAATGAAAGAGAATTAAGAAGAGGGCCAAACCAAACCTCCTACAGCAGAGCGAATTTCTTCCACATAAGACTCTTAAAAAACACAAATACAAAGCACTGAAACCAGTTCCTTGAAGTAAATATCCGATAAACAAAAGTAGAAGAAAAACAACACTTCTTTAAAAAGAAATCAAAGTGACCTTTATTAGGAATCTTTCTTGGTGAAACCATATGAAAACTGTGTGCAAATCTGCACACAGCTTATTAGTTATTAGGAATGTTCTTCATCCGCACACAGCTTATTAGGAATTTTTCTTGGTCAAACCACCTGCAACATCTTTTTTTCCATATGGATTGACCAAGAAACATTCCTAATAAGCTTCAACAGAAGCTGAAAATCACTGAAAATAAAGTTTCAATAGAAACTAAAAAAAAAAGCTTCAACAGCAACTGAAAATCATTCCTACACAAGAAATAAAGCTGTAAGTCTTCTGAAAAACTACACTAGAGCAAAAAAAAGGCGATCTTTTACAGAGGATCAATACATTACTAAATTTTCATATCGAAAATCAGTTGCTCAGTTCAAAAGGCAAGAGCTACAAAAAAAATCTCAAAGATCTTAACTTATTATTCCAAATAAATCTGAAGAAAACAAAAAACAGAGCACAAAAACATGTTTTCTAACGGAAAAAAAAAACTCAAACAGAAGAACAGAGCGCAATCAAACCTCCAGCAAACCCAAAAAAAAAACACGAATTCTTCAAAAAAGTGTTCGAACAAAGCGATTAGTAAGAGATTAAGAGATTCTATAGTATAATCAAGTGAAAAATAAGAGACCTGCCAGAATCGATTATTTTCCGTCTGTTCCGGTATCTGAATTAGAAGGCAAAAACTCGCCTCGATTCCGATGAGAAAAATGGATTTAAAACCACTTACGTTTTTATACAATGGTTTATGTGATTATGTCATAGAACGGTTGAGATTGAGAAATTATTGAGAGAGGAATTCTAGAGTGAAGGGAGCCCTTGCAAAAAAGAGGTGAAAGGGCTCTCCCATTGGCTGCACATCACCATCATTTTGGACTTTTTAGCCACTATTAAAGCATGATGTGATGTGTAGCCAATAGGAGAGCCCTTTAACCTCTTTTTTGAAAGGGCTCCCTTCACTTTAGACTTCCTCAGATCTGAAATTCTTTATTTTATTTATTTTTTGGACGCTCTGTGGGAGGGAAAAGTAATTCCGGTTGTCATTTTAACAGTGGAAATCCAGATAAATGCCGTCCCTCTAAGCCACACAAATGTTTTCCATATGCCCACGTTCTTTTTACATATTACGAAAACACCATTGAGGACCGACCGTGCACGTTGATGCAGGGGTTCTTTCTGTCCGCCCATTCCAATTAGTGGAGCAGAGTGGGGACCCACACCAATGACCAATCTCATGTGGGCCCAACTCTTCGTCACGACCTATGGAGTTTGGACAAAAGGGGGGGAGATTTCTTTATTTTTCCGACAAAAACTTTCATTGCGTGTGGGACCCATCGGAGTTTTTAACCTAGTGCGGTGCACTGTGCACGTTCAGCTGAAAAATACAACAGGGCCCACCGCCCACGTGAATGTACGATCTTAACCTTTTATTTGTTGGTCCCCACTGTTGATAGGCCTTGTCATAAAAAATAAAGGGGCCATAGAGTAGTCCTAACCCTTGGATTTGTGGCCCCGTTTTTTAAACGGACATGATAACAAAAAAACACAACAAATTGAACGGTGTAGATCATCTTATGGATCCATGTCCCCAGGAAAGTGTCTCAAGGGGTAATTAGGTAATTATACGTAGGAAACGACTTGGTTGACTGAGGCGGCGGGTTTGTTTATATTTTGTTCGGACATATTTAGCAGATTTGTCTTATTCATTTAATTCATCTGAGGTGGCTGCTCTCTCGTGCAATAGTTAGGCCCATATGACTTTCTCGGTCATATGATATCCACACCATGGCTTTAAATTTCGACAGAAAGAGGAAGAGAGGAGGAACATGACAAGGAGCCAGACACCGAAATCACACTTACCCGAAATGGTATTTTATTTCGGCCGAAATTTCTTTTTTTCCAAAATTTCACCCAAAAAACCTGTTTTTTTAATAATTATTTTAATATTTTACCGAAATTTTGATTTGCAGGGGGTACGAAACCGGTATCAAAACCGAAATTTAAAACCTTGATCCACACTACCGTTTTATCACTTCCCACTTCCCTTTTTTGACAACAGACCTACTCGCTTTACACTTATGTGACACTACTCACGGCTGTTACAGTACAGATGTTGGTGAGTAAAATGTAGGACATGGGTACAAAAATGGAGTAGGACATGGGTACGGCCATTGATACTTTTTCGCGCAGTAGTGACAAATACACTAGAGGGGGCTGTTGATTCATGTGGATCGTGGCATTGGTGGGCCTAAGCCAATGTGGCAGCAATACAACAACCCATGGGCCCCATGTGTCTTTTTGGCCACTAGATGACATGGCGGGTTTTTCGAATGTGGGGTACAAATGCATGGACAAGTAGTGTTGGATTGATAACCAACGAATATCCTTATCATATAATAACCTTCTAAAAAGTTCAAATTAGTGAATTGATAACTGTTTATTTTCTTCTTCCCTGTTCTCGTTCTGTTGTTTTTTTTTTAATTGCAAAACCTAATCCCAAAGCCTAGAGCTACCCTTTTCTACATCAATCTCCAATCAAAATTGGAAATATTCATCCGAATATAAGTACACAAGTAAAAAAGGTGTCTATATCACTTCCTAAGTTCCCATAATAAATTGTTGGTTGAATCAAATACGAAAGGCTGCACCCTCAGTAGTGTGCGGACAAGATAAGAAAAAGGTAAACCAAAGATTACCTTTTTTATTTCTGGTATGACAGGCTGACGCTTATTTTTATCTCACTTTGGACTTGCACTGCACAAAAGACGAAAATTGTAGATTCGTTTCTCTTCTGTTTTAAAAAAAATTCTATTTTTTCATCCCTACCACTGACGGCTGCCGACCAGTGTTGCAACTCGGAAGAGGAAGAGAGGAGGAACATGACAAGGAGGAAGAAGAAAACAAGGGAATCGACACCAACAACAAAAGGAAAACACCAGAAGATTGAAGAAGTGAGGGAGTGTTTGGTGAAAAGATAGGGTCATGTCTGAAAAAAGTGGCCTAGTGTTGGTGGGTCAAGTCTGAAAAAAAAAAGTGGAATAGTCTTGGAAAAAAGAGGGTTTGGAAAGGTAAGAAGAGCATTATTTTCTTCTTAGTTTTTCCATTCCTTTGTTCTTGTATCCACTTCACAAGAAGTGTAACTGTTAGACTCAGAGTCCTTCCCTTCTCCCTAGCACTAAGGCTAAGAGATCTGTTCTGTTTAAGAATGACGATTCCAAGATTTTAATCTGTGTTGCAGAAACGATGTGACACTGGCCCCTTCATCACCAAATGAGAAGAGCCCTGTTGGGAAGAGGAACGGTTAACCACTAGCCATTATCCAAATAGTCCTATTAAATCTAAAAACTAACCCAAATATCTAATCCTATGTATGTAACATTCCACCTCCCTTGAAATCAACCTTGTCCTCAAGGTTGAAAATTGAGCCAATATGAAACCTTCCTGTGTAGGCCATTCTAAAATTCTTTTATCTCTTCTTTTCATTTTTTCTTTGTGATCATTTTCTTCTTCTCTTCGTCTTGCGATTAGTCATCATGATCCCATTGTGCCGTTCATCGAAGCTCCTTGGTTGTGCTTTTTTGAAGTAATTTATATTTTGATGGACGAATGATTGTTGGTGAGAATCTTTTCGATTGCGTTTGACAAATTGAGAGGAAGAGGAACGGTAAACTCCTCGGCGATGATATTTCTTTTGTGCGTTCTTCTCTTTTTCTTCCATCTGCTTTTTTTCTCTCTTCTTTTCTCCCATTTTTCTGTTTCTTCTTTTCTTTTTTATCACACAAGCATTTTCAACAATCCTCTCATTGAACTCTTCATCCAACTTTTTCAAACATGGGGCTCTTCTATCTTCACGCCAAGCGAGAGTGCGATCTTATTGAACTTGGCATTCATGGAAGCTATGTGACTTTTGATTTCTCTTATCGTCTTATCCCACTGATCCATTTCTCCTTCGATTTTCTTCTCCATGGCCCAGATCGTGCTGCTTTGATACTAATTGTTACGAACCCGGATAAGTTCGTAACATATTTGATCTTTTCAGAGGGAAGATCAGCCTCTTGACCCACTTCGAGGGAAGGGTCGTTCCTCCTCTGTGTACAAAGACACGTATTCGGATAAGTTTCTTCGTTAATTTAAAAATAGCCTATTACAATTTATTTATACCATTAACAAACAAGATACCTAATCCTATAAAACACTTAAAAATATAACCACTAGCCCTTATCCAAAGAGTCCTACTAAATCTAAAAACTAACCTAAATATCTAATCCTATGTACGTAACAAAAACACCTCGGCTTGGGCAAGAAGAAATCCCTCGAAATAGCAATGACAAGCTAGTTCGCCAGAATAGAAACTCTTGCTGAAAGACCGGGATCAGAGAAATCAGAAATTATAGTAAGGAAACTTGGAGAATAGAGGGAAACTTTCAAATTTCAAATATCAGATTCGGAAAAACGATGGCTAAACTAGTTGCCTCTCAAATCACAAAACTTACCCCCTCGGCTCAAACATGGAGCGCCCTATTTCCACAAAACCAAACCCAGCACGTTTGAAGCTTGGAGTTCAAAAAATTGGGGAGAGACATAAAAGGCAACCCAATCATCAAATTTGAAGAGGAAGAACTAAAAGAAACAGAGAAGATAGGGGAACTATCTAGTGGGGTACTTCTTTGGCAAACGGCCCTACTTCCAGGTCCTTAAAGAGAATCTCTCAAGGAAGTGGAAACTGCTTGGAGAATTCCAACTTTTCACTCTCAGCAATGGCTTCTTCTTGTTCAAATTTACCTGCCCGGAAGATTGCACGCAAGTCCTCGAACGAATGGATCATTCATATGATGGCCGACCACTTATTTTACGAAAATGGATATCGGGAACTCCCATGGAGAAACTCGATCACTCAACGATTCCCATATAGATCTGCTTCCCAAGTCTCCCTCTCCACTTCTAGAGTGCAAAAGGCATCAACAAATTTGCAAGCAATCTTGGTAAGCCTTTACACATGGACTCACCAATTTCGGAGGGGTCAAGGCTAAATTTCCGTCGCCTTTGTTTGGAAATAGAAGCCGGAAAGGAATACCATGAAGAAATAAACATCCACACCCGAAATGGTATCCAGTACCAGAAAGTTGAATAGGAATGGAGTCCCAGATCCTGCAATACATGCAAAAACTTTAGCCACTCCTTGAATGCCTGCCCAAAAAATGGGAAACCAAAAGAACCAAAGCTCCGGCAAGAATGGAGGCCCCTCAACTCGAAAATAGATGAATCCAAAGAAGAAAAGGCCCCATCACCCACACGAATCAACACTAGATCAGGAAAGAGGCCAAGCCCACCACAACCTAGCCCCCAAACGAACACCTTCTCAGCTCTTGATATTGATCAGGAATAAATTTTGAATAATAAAGATAACAATTACACTGATTTGGAATGCTCCTCAACCAATGAGGAAGACGGCTAGGAAGAAGAAACCAAGGAACAAGGAAAACAAACCAGCAGCTATCAAGCAGAAAATCACCCTTGTCAGAGGAAGGTGGCCACATCAACATAAGCAAAGAGTGGCCTCGGGATTTCGTGGAAACAGACAACTTGGAGGATGAAGCGTGGGAGGAGGCCGGTGAGAAGAAAGAAGTACATTCCCACTCCTCAACGAGGATCTCCCCTAATAACGGGGACAAAACACCGAGAACAAAATCTAGAAAGAGCTAGAGACCTAGGAAATTGAGTCAGTGGATGATAGACCTCCTAGAACATCAGGGGTTAATGTAGTTCTTGAGATCCTTTGTGTTTTCACTTTTCCTTAGATATTGTATCTAGGGGTCTTGTTTTAGTTCTCTTGGTCTGTATCCATATTCTTGTGCTAGGGCTAGTGTTTTGTTCGCTTGATTGTAATATCTTTCTCACTGTAATAAATTGTTAGGGAGAAAGTGGGGTTGTGTCAATCCCACTGTTTACCGAGCTGACCCCACCTTTTACTGAGCCGACCTCACGTTATACCGACTTGACTACATGGGAAATTCGAATGTGACTAATGAGGAAGAAAAGAGGTAACACTGCTTTGAAGGGCATGTACGTCTTTTTACTCATACGGCGCAATTCTGACATGAATTCACCGCCAGTCTCTGTCGTTCCGGAAATAAAACTCGATTTTGGGTTACTTTCCCTAAAAAAAATTCTCCTCTCAAAATCCAATAAAAAGGGTATGAAACAAAGTGACAAGCACCATTGTCAAACCATGGTAGGGCATATACATACAGAGACTATTCATATCAACCCACGACCATGTTTTGATAATGGAGTGATCACATTGTTTTATTTTTTAAAATTGGATGCAGAGATATTTTTGGGAATTGTGAGAACCTTTACAAGGGCACATTTATGAGCAATGCTAAATTGAAGAACGTTCTTGCAAAACCCCGTGCAAGGGTGCCTCATTGGATCATTGTCGTCGAGCTACATTTATTATTCAGATAGTTTTGCATTTTTCAGTGTCGTGATAAATGTTTTGGGTGACGTGTATCAAATAGGGCTCCATTGGCGCTGGGTTTTTTCAGGGTGCCCCTAAATTTAGAACTCTCTCTGTCAATCTCATGGTAGACAGGACAAAGACTACTCCACAATAGCTGTTCTTTTCGTCCCACTACTAAATTTGTAAAATCTAGAAGCTTCATGTGTAATGTTTTATTTTATTTCTGGTTTGCAAAAATACTGCTCTTTCTAAAATCAAATAAGGAAAGGACAAATGACTTCATAATGAAAAAGCTCCTTTCTGTGTAAATATTCCTCCATATACATATTTCTAAGCAATGCTTACTTGCTTAGTGCTCCACTTTGCTCCATTCTAACAAAAGGAAGTGAGACAAATCTAAAAATAGAAATCATGAGGGATGAGAATAATCGAATAAAGGCCAAAATGATTTAATAATTCGAGAATTTATACGATGCCCGACCGTCAAAACATAAAGGGCGCATATAGACAAAACCTGCTGCCTTGAGAACTGAACCAAGGAAAAGTAAAAAAAGGAGGATTCTCTTGGATTAAAAATCAAGGGAGAGATGGTTCTCTCTCTCCGCCCTTTAGGTTTTGATGATCGGGCACCATATAAGTTCTCTAATAATTCACCTCTATAACGGCTACATTGCAAGATCATTAAAGCACCTACGTGACACTAAAAAATTTCTATTCGTGTATTCATATTCCTCATCTCCACATCAATCTTCTAGCCATTTTAATATTAAAATGACAAATATTGAGAAGTAAATAATTTGAAAACTTACATGGATTTTATAATCCTGGATTTTGCAAGCTAAAGCCTAAATTTTATAAGCAAAATCTTGGATTTTATGAGCTAAAACAAAGATTTTACATTCCTGAAATTTTACAATCTAGTTTGAGATTATAAAATTTAGCTTATAAATTTCAGGATTTTACAATCCCGGATTATAGAGTCCATATGTCCAAACGGCTATGAGTTTGACTAGTGACTAGTGAACCAAACAGAGAGATATTGGTCGAATTGTGACGGCCCACAATACGAATACAATCTAGTCTGAAATTTTACAATTATAATCCTGGTCTCTGCCGTACATAATGTGTTAGGTCTAAAATTGGTAACAGGTTATGGTAGGGCCGGAAAGGCTGTTTTGACAAGTCACGGCTGAAGGGCTGGTGGAGTCCTGCGCTGCACAAGGGCACAGACAAGAAGATAAAGGGTCAGAGGACCAACCCGGAGTGGTGCTCCGGACGGGCGCTTCGACACTCAAGTCAGTATGAGCAGGAGTGTAGAGCAATGTCAGAGCAAAAGCTTAGGGTTTTGATTTTCAGATCCCTCACCTTAGCACAAGTGAAGGCTATTTATAGTGATTCTGAGCCACCTGTCTAGGACAGGTGGTAGTTCTAAGCCACCTGTCCAGGACAGGTGGTGGCCTCTGTATGGACCAGGTCTCCTACCTAGGAAGGGTAGGTGGAAGTCCCTGATTGGTCCAGGTGTCACACCTAGCAGGGACAGGTGTTGGCTTTCCAGCGGTCCCTGTGAGGGCCACGCGTCAATAGCCAATTGGTTGCTGAGTTCGGACCCATCAGTACTGAGTCTGGACCCCTCAGTGCTGAGTCCGGACCCCTCAGGTCTTTGAGGAGGTTTTCACTAGGGCGGGTCCATGTGGTCGGAACTGGTCTCCACACCAAATTGGACGCGCCGGAGTGCTCCACTGCTGTTCTCTAAGTCTGCAAACACTTAGAATGAGAGCTAAGTCTGCAAACACTTAGAGTCTTTTTGGCGCCTGGCGTTTGCGCCGTATCCTGTCCGACTAAGGCTGTAGACGGCTAGGCCGGGCAGGTGTTTTGGCGTTTAGCGGTTGCGCCATATCCTGGCCGGGTTCGGCTATGGACGGCCAGGCCGGGCAGGTCTTTGAGGAGGTTTTCACTAGGGCGGGTCCATGTGGTCGGAACTGGTCTCCACACCAAATTGGACGCGCCGGAGTGCTCCACTGCTGTTCTCTAAGTCTGCAAACACTTAGAATGAGAGCTAAATCTGCAAACACTTAGAGTCTTTTTAGGGGGGAGCTGGCATATACTAGTGACTCGAAAGTGGGGGACACAGTTCAGAGACAACTCCACTTTATTTCTCTTTGAAATTTAATTACAGAGATTCTTTATAGGCCTTCAAAGGCAAAGGAAAAGACTATTGATAGTATATTCGAAGATTTCTGGAATTCCAGGCATGCGGCAGCAGCTGCTCGTCAAGTGTATCTAGGCGATAGCTTCCTGGACGGATGACCTCTTTGACTCGGTACGGCCCTTCCCAAGTCGGGGAGAGTTTGCCCACCCTTCTTGGCTGGGAGACGGCCGCTTTCCTCAAAACTAGGTCGCCTGTGCGGAACTCCCTTGGTCGGATCTTCGTGTCATGGTATCTAGACGCCTTTTGCTTATACGCTGCGGCCCTGATCTGTGACTCCTCACGGACTTCTTCAAGCAAGTCGAGATTGGCACGGAGCCCGTCCCCATTAAGCTGTTCATTGAAGTGAACAATTCTTGGGGAAGGAACACCGATGTCAACCGGGATCACAGCCTCTGTTCCGAAGGAGAGATTGAAAGGCGACTCACCCGTTGCAGTGCGTGGGGTAGTCCGATACGCCCAGAGCACATGGTACAGCTCGTCAGCCCAGCGTCCGGCCTTATCATCCAGTCTCTTCTTTATCCCCTGCAGCAGAGTCCTGTTCGTCACTTCGGTCTGCCCATTCGTCTGAGGGTGTGCCACGGAAGTGAACCTCTGCTCAATCTTCAGATCCGCACAAAACTTTCTGAAGTTCCTAGAGTCGAACTGTTTGCCATTGTCCGTTATGAGGACCCGGGGTATCCCGAATCTGCACACCGGTCTGCCCATTCGTCTGAGGGTGTGCCACGGAAGTGAACCTCTGCTCAATTTTCAGATCCGCACAAAACTTTCTGAAGTTCCTAGAGTCGAACTGTTTGCCATTGTCCGTTATGAGGACCCGGGGTATCCCGAATCTGCACACCACTGATTTCCAGAAAAAGTTCTGGACGTTCTGCTCGGTGATCTTGGCCAGGGGTTCAGCTTCTACCCACTTCGTAAAGTAGTCGATGGCGACAACGACGAACTCGCGGCCTCCGGAGGCCAGCGGAAAAGGACCTAAGATGTCCATTCCCCAGATAGCAAAAGGGAGAGGGCTGATGATCGGAGCCATTGGCACGGCAGGCTGGTGAACGGCGGGAGAAAATTTCTGACACTTCTCGCACTTCTTCACAAGGCCCAGCGCATCTTGTCTCAATGTAGGCCAGTAAAGGCCCCTTAGAAGGACTTTGATGGCCAAGGCCTTGCCCCCAAGATGTTCTCCGCAAATCCCTTCATGGGTCTCTCGCAGGGCATACAGGGCATCGGTTGGCCGGAGACACTTCAAGTACGGGAGGGTGTAAGATCTCTTGTACAGAGTCTCGCCGTCAAATGAAAACCTTGCTGCCCGCTGTACGACTTTACGGGCCTCTTTTTTCTCCCCGGGGAGTTCTCCGCTGCGCAAATATCTGATGATCTCATCCATCCAGCACGGCTCGTCGTCGATCTGCATTACTACGACGGGCTGGTCATCAATACTGGAGGTCTTTAGGAACTCCATACGGATTTCTTTGAGAGCGGTGTAGCCTGACGCCGCTAGCTTTGATAGTACATCAGCCTTTGTATTTTCAGTCCGGGGGACTCTGATGACCTCAAAACTTCCGAACTTGCCGGCCAGGACACGGACCCTTTGCAGATATTTTATCATTCGCTCTTCACGGGCCTCATATACTCCTTGGATCTGACATACGACTAGCTGCGAATCGCAGTACGCCTTCAGTTTCCGAGCGCGGGCCTGAGTGGCGAGGTTCATTCCGGCGATGAGCGCTTCGTACTCTGCCTCATTGTTTGACGCACGGAATCCAAACCTCAAGGCATAATTCAGGACGAAATCATCTGGCCCTGTGAGGACTAGCCCGGCACCGCTGCCACCTTTATTTGAAGATCCGTCAACATACACCTCCCAGAGCGGCTCTTCAGAACACGGAAGCGGACTGGTCGGAGGAGCTGCACCCTCGGGCCCGGGAAGCGGAACCGCTTCGGCTTCGATCTGCTGCTCGGATATAACCGGTTCTGCTGCTGAAGGAAGCGCTGCTTCTGACCCGGGGTCTGAATCTGGCATGGTACATTCAGCTATGAAGTCCGCAAGAACCTGAGCTTTGATTGCCGGCCTGGGCAGATATTTGATGTCAAACTCGCTGAGCTCCACGGCCCACTTCACAAGTCGACCTGAAGTGTCTGGACGGTGGAGGATCTGCCTCAGGGGCTGTTCTGTCAGGACGTTAATCGTATGCGCCTGGAAATACGGCCTTAATTTTCTGGCCGCCATAACGAGGGAGTATACGAGCTTCTCGACCCGCTGGTATCTTGTCTCTGCATCATGGAGGACCTTACTGACATAGTAGATCGGCTTTTGCTGGTGGTACTCCTCTCTGATCAGTACTGCTGCGACTGCCAAAGGTCCCGCTAAGAGATACAGAATCAGCTCTTCTCCTGGTTCTGGCTTCGACAGCAACGGTGGAGAGGACAAGTACTGCTTCAGCTCCTCAAATGCCGCTTGGCACTCCGGAGTCCAGGGCGCGGTTTTTATACCCTTGACTGCGTTGAAGAACGGAAGACATCTTTCTGCGGACTTAGAGATGAACCGCCCCAGGGCAGCTACTAGTCCGGTCAGGCTCTGTACTTCTCTGATAGTTCTGGGCGGAGTCAGCTCCATCACCGCCTTGATTTTCTCAGGATTTGCTTCTATCCCTCTCTGGCTTACCATGAAGCCCATGAACTTGCCCGCTCTGACGCCGAACGTACACTTGGTCGGATTGAGTTTCATGTTGTGCTCCCTCAAGACTTGAAACGCTTCTTCGAGGTCGGCCACATGATTGCAGGCAGCTCTGCTCTTGACCAGCATATCGTCCACGTACACTTCCATATTGCGGCTGATTTGTTCTTTGAACAACTTGTTGACGAGCTGCTGGTAGGTGGCCCCTGCGTTCTTCAGTCCGAAAGGCATAACTGATAGCAATAAGTCCCCTGATCGGTTACAAAGGATGTCTTCAGAATGTCGGACTCATGCATTCTGATCTGATTATACCCTGAGAAGGCGTCCATGAAGCTTAGCAGCTCGTGACCTGCAGTAGCGTCGATGAGCTGATCAATCTTTGGGAGCGGGTAGCTGTCCTTCGGGTAGGCCTTATTCAGGTCTGTAAAATCTATGCAGGTCCTCCACTTCCCATTAGACTTCTTTACCATCACAACATTCGCGAGCCAGTCCGGGTACTGGATCTCGCGGATGAAGTCGGCCTTCAGAAGCCTTTCCACCTCTTCTCTAATGGCCCTTCGCCTTTCTGGTGCAAAGTGCCTCCTCTTCTGCTTCACGGGCTTGCAGGTCTGATCAACCCCGAGCTCATGGGTGCTGATTGCAGGGTCGATGCCGGGCATGTCTGAAGGAGCCCAGGCAAAGACATCTGCATTGGCTCTGAGGAATTGAACGAGATCCTGCTGCGCGGCCTCTGGCAGGGCAGAGCCGATCTGAACAACCCTCTGGTCGTCGCCGCTATACAACGGGATAGATATAACGTCCTCAGCCGGCTCGTTTACTGTGATCTGGGCTTCGTCCCTTAGATCGAACAGCTCGATCGGCATAGACTCGGACGCATTCTTCCCTTTCAGTGCCGCTGCATAGCACTGCCTTGACTGGGGCTGGTCCCCTCTGACTTCCCCTACACCCCCTGGTGTACTGAACTTCATCTTCTGATGATAGGCGGAGGGAACGGCTCGGAGGAGATTCTGGCCAGGGCGGCCCAAGATAGCATTGTAGGCCGACTTGGCCCTTACCACCAAGAAGTTTACCATGGCGACGGACTGGCAGGGCGGCTCCCCGATAAGAACTGGAAGCTCGATCTGCCCTTCGACTTTGACAACTTCTCCGGAGAACCCGAACAGATCCGAGTTGGCCGGCTTCAGACGGTCGGTTCCGATCAGCATCCGCTCGAAAGCATGATAATAGAGGATGTCTGCGGAACTCCCGTTGTCGACCAAGATCTTCTTCATTTTCCAGTTGGCCACCAGCATGGTGATGACCAGGGCATCATCATGCGGGAGGATCAGGCCCTCGAGATCTGCATCTGAAAAGGATATCTCGTTCTCTAGCCTGGCCTTCTTGCTGCAGGTATGGACGGCGTTTACTTGCCGGGCATAGGTCCTGCGGGCTGATGAAGAGGTTCCTCCTGCGGTCGGCCCTCCTGAAATGGTACCAATAACACCATGAGGTTGAGGTTGAGGTACCTGAGGAGGGGGGCTGGCCGGGGCCGGAGCTTGAATGCGGTCGCCTAGAGGTTGAGCGCCGCGAGGGCTTCTGCCTCTGGGCTTTGGCTTTTCCTTGCATTCACTTTTGTTGTCATCATTCTTCAAGTACCTTCCGAGGTACCCACGGCTGATCAACTGCTCGATCTCCTCCTTCAGATGAAGGTACGCGTTGGTGTCGTGGCCGTGGTCCTTGTGGAACCTGCAGTACTGGGACATGTTTCTCTTTGTCGATGAGTTCTGCCTCTCCGGCCAACGGATGAAGTCCTCTTTCCGAATGGCTGCCAGGATTTGTGCTCTGGACGCAGTCAGCCGCGTGTAATGCTCTCTCGCTTGGGGGCTTCTCCCCTTTCGAGAATGGCTTCTCTCCCTGCGGGAAGGGCTTCTCTCCTTCTTCTGAGACTTATCATCCCTACGCCGCTTGGTAGGGTTCTTCTCCTCGGGCCTTCTCCTGCCAGCGGAGTCCAGGGCGGCGAGAGTTTCCTCCACCGAGATGTACTCCTCCGCCCCGGCCATCAGGTCTGCGAGGGACTGCGGGTTGCGCCGAGCCACTGCTCGCCTGAAATCAGTTGATCGGACGCCGGCCAGAAGGGCGTTCGTGGCCGCGGAGGGATCCAGGTTAGGAACCTGGAGAGCTTCCCTGTTAAAGCGACCAACGAACACTTTCAAGGTCTCATCATCTCCCTGCCTGAGGGCCATCAACGAAGCGGTCGTCTTCCTGGGTCTCCTGCTGCTCATGAAATGGCGGGCCAGGTTATCCCCAAAATCATCAAAATTGTCCACTAATCTGGGCTTAAGCCACGAGTACCAGTCCCGCGCTGCTCCGGTCAACGTGGTGGGGAATGCCCGGCAAAGGAATCCATCCGACGCCCCATGGAGGAGCATAGTGGTCCTAAAAGTCTCCAGGTGGTCCACGGGGTCGGTGGTCCCATCATACTGCGGAATCTGCGGCATCTTCCAGCCTGCGGGGGCCTCCGCGCTGAGCACTCTGTCCGAAAATGGTTGAGTACTTGTGAAGATCCGGGAGGCAGGCCGGCCCTGCTCTCTGGCGAGCTCTTCGATCCGGTGGTCGATCTGCTGGATCCTTCGCAACACCGGGTCCTCTCTTTCCTCAGCCCGGTGGACGGGCCTCTCTCTCCTTGCTGGCGGGCTCATAGCCGATCCGGACTGACTGGCCGGACTCCTTCACCGGTGCCGCGATCCCTCTCCGTGCGTGGCGTCTCTCTTGCTGCCATGCCTTTGTACGGAGGGAGATCGCGACCGGTGATGTAGGGGAGGCTCGGGACGCACATGCTTGTCCCGGGAGAGGTGATCTCGTCTTGTGGAGTGGCGAGTCTGCTCCCGGGGTGGAGGCGTGTGCTCTCTGCGGGAGCTTCCCCTCCCCTGGGCGGGCTGAGAGGCTTCGGCTGGGTGCTGCTGAAGTGCGGTGGTCGGATTCCTAAACTGCGCAATTACAGCAGTCATTTCTTGAAAAAGGGCCCGCATCTCCCTCGGGGTCGGGGTAGGGTCTGAACGGTCCGAGCGAGTCGGACTGCGCTCCCCTGGCGCCCCGACCTCTATCTGCGAGGCCAATCGCTCGCTTCTTCCTTCGCGGGGGGCTGTAGCCCGGGTCGTCCGGGAGGTTGGCACATGCTTTCCGTGTTTTCCTACCATTGCTTAAATGAGGTTCCGAACAGCTTTTTGTTGCGGGGTCCCACGGATGGCGCCAAATCTGTTAGGTCTAAAATTGGTAACAGGTTATGGTAGGGCCGGAAGGCTGTTTTGACAAGTCACGGCTGAAGGGCTGGTGGAGTCCTACGCTGCACAAGGGCACAGACAAGAAGATAAAGGGTCAAAGGACCAACCCGGAGTGGTGCTCCGGACGAGCGCTTCGACACTCAAGTCAGTATGAGCAGGAGTGTAGAGCAATGTCAGAGCAAAAGCTTAGGGTTTTGATTTTCAGATCCCTCACCTTAGCACAAGTGAAGGTTATTTATAGTGATTCTGAGCTACCTGTCTAGGACAGGTGGTAGTTCTAAGCCACCTGTCCAGGACAGGTGGTGGCCTCTGTATGGACCAGGTCTCCTACCTAGGAAGGGTAGGTGGAAGTCCCTGATTGGTCCAGGTGTCACACCTAGCAGGGACAGGTGTTGGCTTTCCAGCGGTCCCTGTGAGGGCCACGCGTCAATAGCCAATTGGTTGCTGAGTTCGGACCTCATCAGTGCTGAGTCCGGACCCCATCATAATGGTCGTTTTCTTAACAAAAAATTGTGGTCTGCTTAGGAAGATTTTTCCAATTCATGATAAGATTAAGACAATACAAACTTTGATAGGCTGTCCCATTATATACAGTATATACTTTTCAAATCCAAGCAATACTTTATCCAAAAAGCAATTTCAGTGGGTTTTAATACCGTAGACGCAATTACTAGGGGGAATGCAGTGGGATCCATATTAGTGGATGATCTAATGGACACTCACTTAAATAGGAAGTGGCCGAAAATGATATTTATAGGGTGATCCTAACCCTCTGATCTATAAAAAAATCGATAGATCTGATCAATCTAGGGTTAGGATATTCCCATGGCAATCATTTTTAGGGCACGGGGGCTGTTTCAATAGATCAGAGGGTTAGGATCACCCTAAAATATCATTTTCGGCCACTTCCTATTTAGGTGGGGGCCCAACCAACAAATGAATGGTTTGGATTATCCAATGATATGATGGGACATGTTATGATTTAAAAACTTGTCTCAATAATATAACTCATTCCGCAATAATATAAAATCTAATAAAATCATACTTGAGACAACTGCAAAAGGAGGAAAATGGGGATAAGTTTCACTCAACTCAAGTATACATTTCTGGTACTTATGTTTAGTTGTATATTTACATTTACTTATTTAACTGCATGAGCTTTAGCTTAGACTCTGTTTGGTTGCCACATACTTGACATCGTCAAGGATGTCCCAAGTATAAAATTGATTATTGATTGCCACAATTACGGTTTTCGATTTTTCACAGCGGTTCATTTTTGCGTTGACATTACATACGTACCATCATACCATCATTACGTATTTCAGTATTTATTTTTTCACACGAGCCTTAACGAGCCGAGCCGAGCCGAGCCTGGCCTAGCTCGGGCTCGGCTCGTTAAGCTTAACGAGCCGGCTCGGCTCGGCTCGTTAAGGATTCGAGCCGAGCTCGAGCGAGCTTCCGAGCCCGAGCCAAAATTGACACCCCTAATCACAATCCTACCTTCCATGCCATCATTCTCAAAAAAAGAAGAATTTGTCATGTAGTAGTCCAGTCTTTTTCAGAAAGTACATTGCGCCTACTTCTTAGGATGATCCAAACCGTTCATATGATGGGCCATCGCTTAAATAGGTCATATTGTAAATCATATCCATGTATAGAATGATCTTAACCCTCCAATCTGAAAAGGTTTCTATAATGTGCAATTCCTTTTCAGATTGGAGGGTTAGGATCATCCTATGAAGATGATCTATTGGGTATGGCCTATTTACGCTGTGGCCCATCAATTGTATGGTTTGATCATCCTAAGAACTGGGCCCCGCTTTACTCTTTGAAAAATAATGGACTTCACGGGCACACATCATAGAAATATATTCTATACTCTCTCGCACTCTGGCTCTTCTTTAGCGATAATAGGATAGAATGGCAAAATTTGACCAAAATAACCCAACTCTTTGAATCACCACAGAAGGGTGAGGGAGAATGAGATCTACCTATATTTTTTTAAGAGCAACACGGAGTCATTTTGAGCGATTCTCAGTCTCCTGTTTTCACCCGTTCATATGCTCAAGAGAAGCCTTGAAGAAAATGGTTGCCAAACGCACCCTAAGCTACAATGGAAAGGAAATTTACAAGAGTAACAGTCACAACTAGGCACATTCATCTTAACTATGGACCACCCGAGTGATGAGTCTCGACCAACCAAATGGGCTCTCTAAGGCTCGATATATAGGAGTTAAGGAGGTGGAGGTGATGGCGGTCACTAGTGCTTTGGATCGTCTTGTGAAAGGTGATTCCCTTGATGTGATAATATGGATAAATAGAAGGAATCCCCTTCACATGGCTATTTACTAATGTCATCGAGGAAATTGAGGTGAGTCTAGAAGGGCACATGGTTGTTTTTCAATATGTGAGGAGGACAGCAAATAGCAGTGCCAATCAATCAGCTCGCATGGGAGTTAAGAGAGCTCGTATGGAGTTGTTCGATTTCCTTCTCCCTTGATTTGTTTACATTATCTTTATCTTTACATTTACCATACTTTCTAGTTAGTCTGAGTTTTATCCGAATAATATGAACTCTAGAAGAAATGGAATCATCCTCTCTAGTGAGCATTTTCTTTTAGTTTCTTTTCTCTATCCCCGCACTGGTGCTTGTTTGTTCTTTTTTTTTTTGTTATCTGACCAAATGTACATTTACTTCAATGTTGTCGTATTTATGCAATTCCTATGCATTTAGGTTTGCATCTTGACAATTAATTTGAAGTCCTTTATTCATGAAAGTATTAAGAACCTAAGGAAGAAGTGACGTTCTCATCTTCTTCTCAATTGTTTGAAATCCAATTCCACAGGACACATCCATTACCCGCATTGGATCAGTCACATAGTTATTTTAACACCAGGAGTTTCTGATGGCTTTGGATATGGTGCTAAAAGCCCCGAACCGAGGAAAAGCTCTAGGGAAGAACCCTTGAACACCACCAAAGCTTCAAAAGTGGTGGGCTCTTGAAAAGCAAACAATCTTTTGCCACATCAAGCTACTCTACACCATTCCAATTAAGTCTTTAGGTAGTCAAGCGATACTCTAAACGAGGCTTGTTCCAGATTTATTATCTTTGGTCATATCAAGGGATCCAATCACGTCCAAGTAGGGCCAAAAAGATGATGCTACGTTCTTTAGCATTTTTCTAAGACTTTTCAATTCTCAACAACCCAGATAACACATTTTTGTCTTTTTCTTCTTTTCTCGAATATTTATTGCATGATAGAATTTTATCTCGTTCTTGTCCACAGTGGATGAAACCCTAACAAGTTCACGTATGATTCGCCACTCACGAGTCCTTCAGATGTGGACGTCGCCAACAAAACTTTGTCCAGAGAAACAACAAATTTATCAAACCGCAGTGATAAAACGGTGTATTCTTCTTTTACGGGGGGTTGTATTCTTCTTTCAAGGGGGTGAATTTATCACTGCCCTTTATCAAAACCTCCCTCCCATCTTTCAAAGATTGGACTTAAATGTCACAGGTAAATGCTGTTACAAGTTGTGTGCGCATGTAAAAAGGGAAGTGATAGATTCGTTCTTTATTTATTTATATTTATACTTGGGACAGCCCCATCTAGTGTATTTATGACTACTCTTTTACGCTAGAGGTGGCTGTCCCAAGTAAATAAAAATCATAGGGTTGGAATGATCCTATAGAGCTGATTTTTTGTGGACACTCTATCTATGCGAGGGCCAATCAAATGAATAGTTTGGATCACCAAAACAATATGCCCTCCACTGTATTTTAAGCTAGTGTGTAGATAACTTATCTACACTTGTGTGTAGCATATATCATTTCCCATGCAAAAATATATAAATTGCTCTGGTTGGTAACGGTGGTCCCAGACAATGCATGTGTTCAATTATCTGAACCATTAATATGTTGGACCCCACTATGGATGGTCCATGCCCTAAAAAAATATCTTTGATGAACTATTCTAGCTTTCTGATTTATGGAGTTAGATGGATCTGGACCCGTTGATTTTTATTTCTTTGTTATCAATTAAAGGCAAGAAATTTTGAGAGCGAGGATCACTTGTTGTGCGGGTTTTTGTGTCGTGGTACATCTATAGCGGGAGCCCACTAAAGTGAATGGTTTAGATCAATGTAAAAGGTTTTTACATATCTTTGAACAAAATTGGATTCATAGTACGTAGGAGATTAGGCAATATTTTCCTCTAGAAAATAAGGAAAAATTACAACAAAGTATATGAAGGACTGATCATCAATTTTTGCCTTGTTTGTTTCAGATTGTGAAAACCGATTCTAATTCTAAAACCTATTATTGAACTCAAAATTACACTTAAATTTGAGTCCAATAATAGGTTTAGGTCTGACAATCGGTTGTGAAACAAACAAGGCCTTAGGCCCTGCTCGTTTAAGATTATGACAACCTATTGTGAGTGCTAAACAGATTATTTGAGTCAAATTTAAACATAATTTTGAGTCCAATAATAGGTTTGTCACTCACAGTCAGTTGTCTTAATCTCAAATGAACATGGCCTTAGTGATATGGACCATTCATCTACTCGCCTTAGTGGATAGGTTGATTCCATTAAGGCTAGCAAATGAATGATCTAGATTGTAAGACTTTAGTTCCCAAGACTTTCCCAATTTGAGGGTGAATCTACCACATGTGACTGAAGATGCCTTCATCGGCCTATCACAAGGTAATCCATTCAACGATACAAATAGGAATCCATTCAACGATAAAAGGCCTACAAAAACCAATAATCTAGCTTTTCATGGCAAAACCCTAAACAATGACTGATGGATCAAGTGCCGGACTCCGATCAAGGTAATCAACGGCGACTGGCCAACTCATGGCTACTAGATAGATCGACGGACTAGATCAAAGGAGTGTTGATCAAGTCCGTCAAATCAACAGCGGTGGATCTACTTGTGGGTGCCCAATGTTGACCAAAGGACTGTACTATAGATTTTTTTTCAGATTGACCAAATTGGGCCCTACACAGGCCCCACATTTAACTCATTTTGTGAGGGGCGTTTTTGACATTGTGAGGCTTTTTTAGGTCTCGATCGAGTTGCTCTCACATTTTGCCCTTATACCCCGCTGTTAGAGAGATCACACTAAATTTCTCCAAGTTGACAAAAACACCCCCCCAATTATGTTGGAGTGGAAGCATAACAGAAGCATACAACGTTCAACTTTTCGTACGGGAAAAGGGTGGAAGATTTATTGAAAGGTAGGGACTTTTTAGTACTTTCCTCTTCCATCCAATAGTCGGCCCTTGGGAGTCATCTATCTCCAAACGGCCGGAAAGTGGGACCGTACAACCGCCGTCAGCCTATCTAGGTTTCCGTCTTCGGATAGGCAACCCCAAAACCCAATGGGATAAAAAATAAAGGGCAATGATAAATTCGCACGCCCTTGTAGGATAATTCGCTCCACTGTCACGTCAAATGACGTCGAACTGCGTTAAAGTCCGCCACACCCTTTTTTGGGAGATGATAAATTCGTACCCCTCAGTAGGATAATTCGCACCCTTGAAAGGAGCGTAACTTTGACGTTCAGTGGTGCGAATTATCCTCCGGGAGGTGCGAATTTATCAATGCCCTTCTTTTTTTACGTTTTTTGACGTCGATTCAGAGTAGAGTGGTGCGAATTATCCTCCAGTAGATGTGAATTTATCATTGCCCAAAATAAAACAACTTGAGAAAAAACCCTCCCTATAAATTACAAGATTAAAAACGCCGTCAGTCCCGTCCCTCTTCATTTTCCGGCGCATTTTGCGAACGCGAAAAACCTCCTCCGAAAACAGAAAGAAATGTTGATTTATTCTCTTCTGAGATAAGCAACGAATATCGCCGGAACCCTAACCCTAAAAGCCGGAACCCTAACCTTAAAACATAAATCCTGCCGATCATCTTTTCCCGCACCGGCGAGATTTTCTTTTTCTTTTTCCGTAAGGTTTAATGGCTTCGGAAGATGTAGTCGGAAAAACAACGAGCGAATCGGCTGTTTCAACGATCGTTAATCTGGCAGAAGAGGCGAAGTTAGCGAGAGAAGGTGTAAAGGCACCTGGCCACGCAATCCTCACCGTCTGTAAATCTCTCTTCGCCGGAGGAGTCGCCGGAGGAGTGTCAGTTCCTAATTTCTTTGATTTGTTTCTCTTTTCTTGAATCTTATTATCTTGATTAGTTTGGTTTGTTCTTTCGTTTTGCCTTTTCTTGAACCCTAATTAGGGTTAGAAGTTGTTCTTTACTTTAGTGGTGCTACGATTTTGTTATTTTCATGATTTGTTTGTGAGTTTACTACTGTAAATCCATTGATCTGTTTTTCCCCCCGTTTTTCTTTCTATTAAATTTCTGTGTCTTTTTTTTAATCTTCATATCAGATGTTGTTTAGAATCTAGACCGCTGATGAGTAAGTACTATCTTTTCCTTTATAATCCGTTCCTTTTTCCATCGTGATTCGTTCGAGCTTTCTTAAACCCTAATTTGTCTGGGAGTCTATTTTTTTTTTCTTTCTATTAAATTTCTCTGTCTTTATTTATCTTCATATCAGATGTTATTATTTAGACTGCTGATGAGTAAATACAATCTTTTCCACTGTAATTCTGTCTTTTCTTTCATTTTGATTTGTTTGTGCTTTGTTAAACCCTAGTCTAGGATTTTGGTAATTTCTTTTTATTATTGTTACTTTTTTTTCGTTTAATTTAAAATTTTCATGATTTTCTGCTTCAGTTTTACTTCCTTAACCTCTAGAGTGAAAACTGAGAACTTGGGACTGCAATTTGTTGCTCTACTTGCATCCGATACCGATGGCAATATACTTACTGTCTGTTTTTTTTTTCTTTTTCGGTATTCTTCTTTTTGTTTTGTAGTTACTTACATGTTTATTTTGGTTTTTATATTCTCTCATATATTCGTTTGTTATACTACTTTTTGATTGATCTATTTTAAATGGTAAAATAAGAACAGTTATTACAGTCTCATAGGTCCGAGCAATGTGGTTTTGGTAGGTTCTTTTTATTTTTTCTTTTTCCTTTTGTTTTACCGAAAGTACGCATTTGGACAGTAGATTCTATAGTACGCAACTGAACTCAACTAAGCCTTTGTCCCAAACTAGTTTGGGTCGGCTAATGAATCCTTTAGAAAATTTTCATGAAGAAAGTGAAAGGATCTACCTGGCTCAAATTGACTAAGTCTAATCCTGACAGCAGTTGGGTTCGCCTACATTTATCATTTTCTTCCATTCTATCCTATCCAAGGTCATGTTCTCTGTTATGTTCCTTGCTCTCAAGTCTTTCCTCATTGTTTCTACCCAAGTTATAGACAATAGATTCTATAGTGATTTTGAAAATTTTAAAGAGAAAGGGCGGTTTTTTGAATACTGTGATTGGTTGCAGGCTTAAGAAATTAATGATCTAGAGCTTCAAAATTAATCAGTATTTGAGTTCTTACATTGAAAAGTAAGTTGTAGAATTTAGAAAGAGCCATTCCAAGTACTACAATAGTACAATCCCTTTTAGATAAACGGAAGAAAGATGGAACCAGGTGTATGAATGTTGGTCATTTTTCAGGCATAACATTAATGATCTAGAGCTTCAAAAGTAATCAGTATTTGAGTACTTCTCATGCATATGTGCTATTTTTTGTGATTTATTTTCTAATTTTGGGCTTTGTTAGTTGGTCAATTGGAAGCGTTGTTTTACAAATCAAGTCGGATCATAAAATTACAAGAGATCTAGATCAAATCGTATCCTGGACTCAGGGAGACCAATCTTATGCTTTCTTCTATTTCCATGCAAAGCCAATGTAACTAGAAAGCTACTTAGATAATGGGAAATAAGGATTTACTAAATTCATGACACACACATACTCTTTCTCTTTCTCTTGAAACAGTAACTACATTCTAATAATGGTAATTCCACTGTTGGTAACTAGTGATGAACTACATAGAGAACAAAAACCAATTGTACATGTGAAATAAGTCAGTCTTGGAATATTACCGTCTATGCATTTCACTACTCCAGTCCAATCTATGACTTATTTTGATGACATTAATAATCATATAATGTTATGCCATTCCTTTTGAGTTAATTACATAACAACATAGAACAATAAGCTCATGCATTATTCAATCAATGATAGCATACGAATATTGGTTGCACTTCTGTAATATATGCATGTTTATTATACCATTTGTCTTTGCACTGATCTATGTTGTATATTTCTATTGCAGGTCTCGCACTGCTGTTGCTCCATTGGAGCGGTTAAAAATATTGCTGCAGGTAGATTTTTGTTAACTCATCAAACTGGTTTAAGCCACAAATTGCTTCATATCGTAATTTCTATTTTCTTTGCCTTTTATGAGCTTCCCATAATTTTTTAAGGTCAGCAAATGATTGAAATCTTAATGAGCAGTTGCAAGTAATTACAGTTTCCGTTCCTACAAAAGTATAAATCTAATGAATTATTATGCTGCTGTGTAATATACCCATCGTTTTAGTCGCGGTTATTAGGAGCATAATGTTTGAGTGTATATGCATATTTTCTTGTTCTCCCTTTTCATGAATTCTCTCAAGCAATGTGGACTTCATATGTGCCTTTTTCCCCCCTTAATGAAAAGGCACAATGAAGTTTTGTGACTATGCTATTCTTAGCGATGGCGATCAGGAATCTATGCAGCTTGTTACTCTTGAAATAAGTAATCCAAGAAATGCCATCTGGTATTATTGCTTCTTCAATAGTGCTTACAGACACAACTTGGTCCCCGAAAGCCTTTGATCTCCTATCAGAGTTGCCTATTCTCTGGCCTTCTGCTATACCTTCCAATAGCTCAGATGGCGCTTGCCTTCAGCCTTTTGCTGGCTGGAACAGTGGACTGTAGACGAGTGTTATTCTTATAACACATATATGAATACTGGCAGTTTGGGTTCTAGAGTAGACAAGATAGTTTTTCAACTTAGAGAAGAAACCTAGACATGTGGGAGATTGTCTTTCTTGATTTTTGCACATCATTGTGGCATATGCTTGATCTCGCTCATAGCTCATTCTTTCTTGATGAAAAGATTGAAGAACCTGTCCTCTAAGCCTTTTCCAAGAGCTAGCATTTTGTCATAGCTTTTTTTTATCTTCTTCTTGTCACGCTCTGTATTCTAAAGCAAGGTATGTTCCTTGGTTTTGCACATACAGGTTCAAAATCCTCATAATATTAAGTACAACGGAACAATTCAAGGCTTGAAATATATATGGAGAACTGAGGGTTTTCGGGGGCTATTTAAAGGCAATGGTACCAATTGTGCACGTATTGTTCCGAATTCAGCCGTCAAGTTCTTTAGCTATGAGCAAGCATCAAGGTCCAAATTCTCTCATCTAATCTGCACTCATTCATGGAAGACAAAGCTTGTTTTATTTTTATATGATGGTCATAACCATGTTTGTTCTATATGATAATGATGTACAATTTCTTTTGCATTTCATGTTTGTGAACCTTGGCACTATCTTAATGCTTACTAACACATTTCCTGGGTACTAGAAGTTCTTCCTCATGTATGGCATGAATGCATGATATGTGCATCAGTTACTACATCCTGTTTGATTTATACAGTATTGCTACTTTCTACAAGCTTATATTTTATTCATTTTTGGGATGCTGGCCCACTGAGGTGGAACATTCTTTTATGGCGTTAACCAATGCAGAGTAAAATCGACCTTCAAAATATTCTTGTCAGATGATGTTATATTAAGGTCCCCCTTATATTATGCTATACACTGGAACATGCCCCGTGAGGTAGAATATTCTTTTATGGCATTAACCAATATAGAGTAAAATCGACATTCAAACTATTCTTGTCACTAGAAGTCTAGAATCATCATGTTCCATGGACATAAATGATGTAGGAGTGACTATAAATAAACTGATGTGATCCATTAGCCATAGACTTGATTTCAGTTAGTTTTTTTTTTCCATGAGAGACTTGTTTAGTTTTTTATTTGGGATTTATTCCTATTTCTAGTTATAATTTTATCCTAGATGTGGGGATGCCCACATCAACATATAGCCCACCATTCTCACCCTTTGTTTTCACAAGGCCTACCATCACTTAAGCTCAAACCCACACATCATTGTGGACCCCGATCCTGGAGGACAGAGTGCCGAGGGACGCGAGATCCCCCTACAATCCTCAAAGATCTCCACATGTGAAGGAGAGCTCTACCAAGGAACTCTCAAAATAGGTGCCACCCTCACAGCATAGCATGAGTGGCGATACAAAACGAATGAGATACATCCTGATCCGGAGCCAAGGCTCGAAACCGAGATGTACCTAGAAATAACTCAGAGTCGCCATCCATGGATACACCATGGAACCAAAACAAATGCTCTGTCTGCAACGGATAACCAGAGATACAAAAGGTCCGTGCCTGATTACGAATGGGGAAGGTCCGAAGAGCACCCCAAATTCGTCTGAGTGCAAGCACTTGGTCTCTTATGCCATTTATTATTAACTTCGAAGAGTTTTGGGCGAAAATCATGTGAAATGGGAACAAATATCCCCGAGTGGACGTCTAACTAATCATGCATGACTCGGGGATGAAATAATAAGCATACACAATCATAAATGAAAGAAGATGTGTCACCTAAGCATCGCTAGGTTATGAGTGACATACCTAACTGGTGTCCAACTTCTGGTGGACAAACGTATGCATGCTACAGTTAAATGTATAAGGTATGCGCATGAAAGTAAAAGAACACAACAAAATACAAATCACGACAACACAACAAATCCTAAACTCTAAACGATTTAGCCCGAGTCCTTGGATGGTCTGATGTTCATTAAAGGAAGCCTACGTATCCCCGCCTCCACGAGAATCAGAGCAACATAGTTCTTCACACCTATTCTAAGCTATGATGCCTAAGACACCTAGACCTCTATCCTAGACTCGATCTAAAAGACCAGACTGGTTATTAAAGCTTCTTGAGCGATCATTTAAATTCCAGTGAATTACGGATTTTAGGACACCCTATATGCCCTAATTAAGTGCAAGTAAGCCCTAAGCTAATGCAGGTGGTTCCTTCAACCTGTGTGTAACTAGGCTGTGCTTCCTAAGGAAAACAAATGGTGGACTAACGCATCCTATTCTAGTCATCAGTCGGCGATGTGGATCGCCAACTGATCCGACGGAGGCGCTCCTATAACTCTAGGACAAACCCCTAATTCTAAAACAAGCACACAACAACCACAACAAATCAAGGACAAACCCCCTAACTCTAAAAGAAACTCTCTATCAGGAGAAACTCCTAACTCTAGAGGAAGAACTTTTTGAAAATAAGGTTTTTAAAGTTGCTTATTCAAAAAGGTTTAAAATGCTATTTACAAAGGTTGGCTGGACTTGGGATAAAGATCCCAAGCTGCGCTACGTACCTTATGGAAGAGGATCAAGCCAACTTAGTTCAAAACGAACTCTTCTAATTACTACTTTTAAAACACTCAACACTTTAGATTTTTTTAAGGTTTTCATATGCTTTTGAATTTTAAGATATTTCAATGTTTTTAATGTTTTCAATTTCTAATGTTTATGAGTTTTAAAATTTTTAATGTGTTTGGATTTTAAAGCTTTCAAGGGCTTTCGATTTTTTGAATTTCCGATCTTTTCACCCTTTTGGTCAAAGACCTAAGGGAATAAACAAAGCAAAACCCTAGGGCCAAACCCTAGGGCTGACAGGGGAAACCCTTAAACCAGGTAAACTAATGATCAAGGATAGAGAAATGATCTAACATCCCAAAAGGCGAAGCTCTAATGAGATTGCTAGTCTTTAAAGAAGAGAGACAACAACATTAAGGAGAAACTCCTAACTAATAATACTAAAGAAGAGGTGTAAATGAGTCAAAGACTCTCTAACAACTCTATCAAAAAAGGAGGAGGAACGAGTCAAAGACTCCCTAATAATATCCTTAAAGGACAAAAGAGTCAAAGACTCTCTAACAACTCAATCGAAAGAGAAGGAGGAACGAGTCAAAGACTTCCTAATAACATTCTTAAAAGGACAAAAGAGTCAAAGACTCTCTAACAACCAACCAAAGGACGAATGAGTCAAAGACTCTCTAAAAAGAACCACTAAAGAAGGCAAATGAGTCAAAGACTCTAACAAGGACAAATGAGTCAAAGACTCGCAAATAATACCACTAAGAAAGACAAATGAGTCAGAGACTCTCTAATACTACCACTTAAAGGATGAATGAGTCAAAGACTCTCTAATACTATCACCTAAAAGACGAATGAGTCAAAGATTCTCTCCAGAAAAAAAGGGAGATTCTAACATGAGGCTGAGTAAGACTCCTAAAAGAGAAACTCACTAATGAGGCAAAGCCTGCTTCCTTAAGAAGGCACGACTTTCTAGCGAGACAGAGCTTGTCTCCTCAAAGATACAACTGAATTCCAATGAGACAGTGTATGTCTCCCCTATGGGTTAATTTTCTATAAAACTAAAAAAAAAGGGCTCCCTAAGGGATAGATTCTAAAATGACAAGGCATGTCTCTGAAGGAGAATCACCTTAATGAGACCGATGGTGTCTCCTAATGGGGCTCCAGATAACTCCTTCATTGCCCAATGAGTGAAAATGAAGAACTACCATCTAATGGTTTCTAAAAGACTTGGAAAGTCTACTACATAACAAGGGGAGACCCTACTAGGACTGAGCAAGTCCCATAAAGATGGGCTTGGGCTAACGCCTTCATCGCCTTCTGCTAACTTTGCAATGAAAGGGAAAGAAAACTGAAAGAGTTTCAAATAAACTCTAATAAACTCCCTAAGTATCTCACAGGTCCTATCCAAACATAGCAGTGTTAATACCATTTCTATTCACAGATGCTCAAATCTGGGCTTATTCCTGCTGCTTATTTTAAAGGATGATCAAATGCCATAACAGCGCTCACAAAAGATTAGAGTAAGAATTTAAATTGCTGTGCGATTTTGTCAATGGGGGTCTTACTCGTCTACCAAGGCAATTAATAGAGGTAAAAATCTGCCAACATTTCTAAATGCTAAACAACAAAATGCATTACAAAACTTTATTATAACAGAATTGCAGTACAAACATTCACATTATTAGACTCAAAGTTTAAGACAAAAGGAACCAAAACAAAGACCCAATCCTGTTTATTCCACCATTCCCAGAAAAAGCTATCAAGTAGTCTTATCTTCCAAAATGCACACTACTCACACGAAATAATTATAAAACTACTAGAATACAACATTATGTGAGCATGGACTGAACTTTTGTAACCTGTAGTGCCAAAAGTGAAGCGAAAGACCAATTTGATGTAACCTGTAATGCCACAGGTGAAGTGAAAAACGGATTTTGGACAACTTGTAGTGCCACAAATGAAGTGAAAAAACTGATTTTGGATAACTTGTAATGCCACAAATGAAGTGAAAATTTGATTTTGGACAACTTGTAATGCCACGGGTGATGTGAGAAAGTGCCCCAAGTCATATGAAAAACTGATTTTTAGCAATTTGTAATGCCACAAATGAAGTGAAAATTTGATTTTGGACAACTTGTAATCCACAGGTGATGTGAGAAAGTGCCCCAAGTGATGTGAAAAACTGATTTTTAGCAATTTGTAATGCCACAGGTGATGTGAGAAAATTCCCACGTGATATGAAAAACTGATTTTTAGCTATTTGTAATGCCACAAGTGATGTGAGAAAATTCCCACATGATATGAAAAAATGATTTTTAGCAACTTGTAATGCCGCAGGTGATGTGAAAAACTGGCAACTTGCAATGCCGAATATGAAGTAGAAACACTAAATTTATGCAATTTGTAGTGTAACACATGAATTGGAAAACTCAACTTGTGACAACATGAGTCAAAGCCCTTCCCTTCTAGAACCTGATGGAAATGAACTTCTCACTTGCAAATTATGGTTGTAATACAAAGTGAGTCAATACAGATTACACTTCAACACATTATGACCGTTACAATGCAAGTATTATCAATATAGCGGAATGATTATCCACAGTCATGCTAGTTATGTATCTCAAACCCATCAGGACAATATTCCACAAAGTCCTGGTGATAGAATTGGATTTTAATCTGTGAGAGGCATTATGAGATCTGGGTCCGATCAATGAAGATAAATGAAACTAATCAAAATTGCATGGCTCAAGATGTTATTCAAGACGAGTCCAAACAACCGACCAACATAGGAGTAAAGCCTAGCCAATAATAACAAATAGAGCTATGCATTTCAATCCTTTATTCTAACTTTTGAAATGAGTAATTCAGAATGGAAATATGGCATGATTGATAAAGATGGATACAGTAAACATAACCGTCTGACCTGAACCTCTATTTTCCAAGAAAACATGAATACAAATGATAGATCTAATAGGGGAATAACCATCAAAATGACAAAACTTCATATCATCTGATAATTCAAACATTTATACCCTCATCATGGGGTAAAAAAACGAGATCAAATAAGGCACACAATCAAACCTTCGACATGGGGTCTCCTGTGTAATCAGATGGTACTCATACCCACGACATGGAGTAGAGTAATAATCTGATTTCCTACATCAATACAAAAAAAAAGAAAACAAGAAAAATTGTCGTCTCACATTCAAGAGCCAACTTATACCCAATTCATGAATTGCTGCTACAATACCAGAAAAACAGGGTAGATATCTATGCAAAATTTCAGCCATACAAAGTTTAGAAGAGTTACCTTGTGCTGGGTTCAGAGTAGCACTGCGAATTATCAAAATTGCTAGAGACCCTCAACGAAGATGACCGCCATGATCATAAATACCGACGAAGCCAACAAATCAGATTTCAATGTTACGGACGACGATCTGAATTCCGATTTACCAGAGCAAGGACACTTAGCCGAGAAAAATGGCCGGAATTGGATCTCTACCAAAATCGACGAAGAGAAAAAGCCGAAGCCTCTCTCTGTCTCTCTATTGATTTTCTGCCACCCCCCCCCCCCCCCCCCCCCGCGCGCCTCTTTCTCTCCGATTTCGATGGACAGAAGTGGGCTTGTAGTGATGATTGAGGGTAGGAAATGGTGACTGAGAGACGGTGATGGAGAAGTAGACGGCGGCTGAGATAAGTTTGGAAGTAGAGGGTGGTTGGAATGGGTTTTGGAAGTAGAAATGGTGATTGTGATGAAGGCAAGAGATGGTAATGGTTGGATTCCGGTAAGGGTTGGTAGGAGAAGAGGGAGGCTGCGATGGTTTTGCCGGATTCCGGCAAACCCACAGGAGAGGATGCGGTGGTAGCTGAAGAAGAAAAGAAGAAAAGGAATAAGAAGAAGAAGAAGAAGAAGAAGAAGAAGAAGAAGAAGAAGAAGAATAGTAGTGGTGACTCCCCTTTTCTCCCTCTCTGCTTTCACTCTCTCCCTCTCCGATTTTCCCTCTCTCTCTCTCTGGTACCTCTTTCTCTTCTCTGGATTTTTATGAAAATGAAAAATGGGAACGACCGGAGAAGATGGTGGTAGGAAGAAGAAGAGGGTGGAGGTAACAACAAATTTGGGGGTTTTGAGGAGTGGAGGTGCTTGGAGGATGGATGTTGTGGTAGAGATGGTGGTGGTGCGGCGGATTTCCGACATGAGATGGAGCCGGAGAAGATGACGGAGAAGGTAGAGATGGGGGTTTCAATGGAGGTAGTGGTTGGAGATGGAGGGTTTGGGTTTGGTGGTGGAAGGGTGGTGATGGGTTTGGGGTGGCTTTGATGGAGGTGGCCGGCCGGAGTTGCAGAGGAGGTGGAAATAATCGGAGATGGGGTGTAGAAATGGGTTTCAAGGTGGGTTTGGAGAAATGAGAATGGTGGTTGTCAATGGAGGTGGAAGAAGGTCGGCCGGAGGAGATGGGGTATTGGCCTGAGTTAATGGTGGTGGGTGGTGGGTGGTGGTTGTAGGGGAAAGAAGGAGAAAATAATGGTGAAATGGGTTTGTAAAGATGGGTTTTGGTTCGGCAAAGCAGAGAAGATGATGGGGAGGTAAGGTTTTGCAGGTTTAATGGTTGCACATGGGAGATGATGGTGCCGGATTTGAGGAAGAAGAAGAGGTGGATTGGGATTTTAATGGAAAATAGGGTTTGGGGGAGGATATAGAAGGGAAAATGGGGATGGGGTGGTAGCAGAGGTCAGCAAATGGAGGTCCCTTGCTGGGATTCTGGCAAACCCACCGGAAAATCTGCCGGTGGTTGATCGAAGAAGATGGAGGAGAGGCTAGAGTTTGATTTGGGGTTTTCTCAGACTCTCTTTTTCTCTCCCTGTATCTCTCCCTCTGTATCGATGGTTTTTTTTTTTTTTTTATATAAAAGGGAAATGATATATTCAAACCCCCTTTTCCCTGCTTGGACAGCCCCCTTGTAGTGCATTTTGTATATTTTATTCTTACGAAAAGGGGGGTCCAAGGTGAAAAAGGGACATGATATATTTGTATCCCCATTCTTGCTCTAGACAGCCCTCCTCTAGTGTATTTTTGACAATTTCTAACCTATCAGGGGGGCCCATGTAGAAAACAGGGGAAAAAAATTGTGCAAAATATCTTCTCCTCCTTTGATCTTAACCCTTCAAATCACCTTTTTATTTAAGGGTTAAGATCGAAGAAATCTTAACCACCCACGAAGCTTCCTAATATTCTCTCTGAACTAATCATAGTCTTAAACATCATTAGCGAATGATTAGGCCTAATGGTGACTTGGAGGGGAAGAAAAGTATCTTTATTATTTACGAAATTGCCCTGGTTCAGGATAATACACCCCCTAATTTTGTTACACACTAATCCGCATACCCCAATATCTCCCTGGACAACCCATTACGGAAAATTTGAACTGGTTTTTCAGGTTCCAGCGCACCCCTATTTCTGGCTAAATCGCCACCCTTATTCCTACACCACACTATACTAAAAACTTCGCTCGTTTGCTAGGCAAACCGCGACGGATTCGGATGAAAATTTACGGGGACCTAAATGAGGCCCTAACCTACCCTAGGAACAAAATGGGGGCGCTAAAACACTAGCTTGATAGGGTTTCTGTCCTAACTGGGCTTATTAGGGTTCGGTCAAAATGGGGTGTCTACAATCATTAATGTAGAGTACAAACTTTTTATTTTTAGTTATCTCAAACTTACTATTTAATATTTATAGTAAGTGCAAACTTACTATTTTTAGTAGTATGACCCCTGGTAAAAAATCCCCCAGCCCCATATAAAAGTCCTTAAGGAGGAAGCTCTAGAGGAAGTTTTCACTTTTTGAAAAAAGTTCAAGGTGCTCCCAACCGCAAGATATTGTCCTCATCCCTCTTCTTTTTCACCCTTTCTCCTGTTTCTGCTTTCCTCTCATTCTTTGCAGTCTTATTTCTCTTTCCTCACCCTTTCATCTCCTTTCTTTTCACGCCCTCGGTTAGGTTCATAAACCTTTCTCCTTTTTACCCCTATCTTTTCTCTTGAATTTTATAAATATATGGGAAAGAATCAAAATAATGAAGAATTCAAAATAATAATTTTTTACATCTTGGTTTTTTTTATTTGATTATTGCTCCTTCCAAAAGAGATGAGAGCTGGTGAATTAGAAAAATTAATAAGAATAAAAGAAAGTTTGATTTTATTCTTGATCTTGATCTCTTTTTGTTGATCTTGATTTCTTTCCTTCCATTTGATCTCTTTCTGGTTCTTGATTCATTATTTTTTCGTTCTTTATCTTGGCTGAGATCAACCTTTTTTTCCCCTCAATCCCATTTTTAGCAGCCTACTCATATTTTTCTACCCTTTGGACCGTTCCAGTAGTCCTTATTTTACCCGGATCGACCCTACCGATGTTGCTCACAACCCGTACCTTACTTTTACCATTCACCCATTATACCCCGTTGGACCTCTTGGACGCCATAGTAGTTAGATTTCATAGATCTGATTATTGGTACATATTTACAGTTAAGGACTGATTTTTTATATTTCATGTTGATTAGTTACTTCTTGTTGAGACTTATAATATGGAGCATGATATGAATACATTAATTGTTATAGAGGATTGAAATTTTCAGTGTAGAATTTCTTTAAAATTCTTTTGCTGATTTTGATTATTCTTGTTATGTTTATGCTGATTTAGGAATGCATGTTGCTGATTTTATTAAATTGTAACTCATTTTATGTTCGTAAATTCTCCGAAAGTCGCCTGCAAACCCCAATTTTGCATAATAAAACTATCCCATTATCATTTTTCATGATTTATAAAATGTCTGCTTCACTTGGAATGTATGCCATAGTCTTTGTCTTTGCTTCAACCAAGGTTTTAAATTTCAGTTTCGCTCGGCACGAAAACGGAAACATTTCGGTTTCGGTGGAAATCTTGTAAAATCATGGAAACTTATAGAAACATATGCAATGGATGAAATTTTAAGATGAAATTTTGGGAGATGCTAGAATAAGAACAAATACATACTCAGAAACCATCACAGAAAGCCATCCATAATGACGTAATCACATCGATCACCTAGTGACATGCGTTGTTGCACATGTCTGGAACAATAAAGTCAATAAAGAATTACAATGTAATGAAGTATAAGTACTCAGAAACCAATCTCCCCCCCAAGGACCCCAACTCTATGTCAATACCGCACAGTGTTACGAGGTATTATTGGTCCCATGTCGATCTGACATCTCATTCATTAGATATGGTTACTCTAGTGTATAGTTCAATGATATTGCCTACCAAATAACATTCTCTACATTAATGAAATGAAATGAACTGCAATCATAACATCTTCCCATTTGGTTGTCGTACCGACCATTTCGATCGAATTTTGGGAATTTCAGTCAAATGTCGGGAATTTCGGTCGAATATTAGGAATTTTGGTCGAAAATAATGATGTGGAAGGAATTCATTGAGATTTCGTTTTGGTGGGGATGGAAACAGACATTTCTATTGTTTCGAGGAAATTTTAAACCATTATCATAAGTCAAACTAAAGACACAATTTTGGTTTCTATCGAACAAGAAATGCCAATTTGATCGAGTAAATGCATGAACAATGTGTAATGTGTAAGGATGAATTCTTCAACAAGCTGTAAGTTATACCATAACACCAAAAAAAAAAAAAAAACGGAAAGAAAAGAACCTTTCTCAAAAACCGATTGATTGCTCCAAATTAGTTAACTAGATGGTTAATTGCCCAAATCCGAGTTTCTTTTGTGCTTCCAAAACCCTGGCATGCCCAAATCCATACTGCACACATCGACATAACTATTGCGCAAAAGTTGCTGCACTCTCCTATACTCACTCTCAAATTCTAGAATAAATGGGTATGAGAAAACCAAAATGATGAGAAACCTTTTTTATATGTAGCTCCCAACATGTAGAAATCATTGCTTATTCCTCAAATCCTTAGGGTTCACAGGGTGACTTTTGAGAATTTAAGAGCAATTAAAGGGTTTTAATTCAGTAGAAGACATCGATGCGTAATCCCAAAGCTTGATTAAACATCCCATAAGATTCAATTACATCCAGTCGAAATATAACAGATTTCAAATTATGTACGATAAAAATAAGATCTATGAAATAATGTAATTTATGGCCCAAGTAATATCTACGGGTGGCTAGGGTGTGGTAATCGGCAGTGGAGTCAATGCAAGGTGATGGGAAAACTAATAAGATCTGGTAAAAGTTAGGTAAGGGAATTTAAAACAGGATGGGAAAGGAAAAATTAGCTAATCAAGGTCAAGATCAAGAAAGATCAAGATTAAGAAGAAGATCGAGATAAAGAAATGATCAAGATCAGGAAAAGAATGCTTTAAAAAAAGACTGGGAAAAGAATAGAAGATAATAAAGGGATGAAGTTAAACTTTGATGATCACGCTCCCCGTTGGGCTATTGAAGTTAAACTTTGATGGTTCTAGCTTTGGCAATCCCGGGTCCGCTTGTACTGGGGGTGTACTAAGGGATTCTTTGGGGGATGTTATTTGGGCCTTCTCAGGTCCTATTGGGTCAACTGATGCCAGTGAAGCTGAGGTGAGGGTGGTTCATCAAGGTCTAATGCTTTTGGATCAAGAAAATATGGACCAAACTATTGTGGAAGGAGACTCGCTCAACGTCATTAGGTGGCTTAAGGGCTCTTTGGTTCCTCCTTGGAGATTTGCTCGATTCCTCGATGAGATTCAGGATAGATCAACGGGCTCCTCACTCACTTCTGTGCATGTGAGGAGATCTGCAAATGGTATTGCTGACAAACTTGCTAGGGATGGAGTACCTAAGCAGGATTTAGAATTGTTTGATTTCTTGCCCCCTTGAGAGGCCACTATGGTGATGGTGGGCTATATGTATTTCTTGTTGTTTTTAGTGTTTTTATGTACATTTTGGGCGGACTTTCTCAGTCTCCCCCTTTTCTTTAATGAAACCTATTACCATTTAAAAAAATCAAGAAAGGAAATGAAGATCAAGGTGAAGAAAAGACAAGGGAATAAGGATTTATAAAGGGCGCTGATATTCTCGCTCCCCCTACAGTCGCTATTCGCTCCCCTTGACGCTACTGTAACGTAAAACGTTAAAGGGTCCAGGACAGCCGGTTGCTTTACCGGCTGGAGTATTACCAAAAGCTCTAACTGGCTAGAATATTTACCAAAAGCCCTAAATAACATCTCTCTCTCTCTCTCTCTCTGCAGAAAAGACACCCCAACAATTACCCTCCTTGTCAAAGAATATTACCAAAACTCCCCAAAAAAACCACCTGTGGGATGATCTAATATTATTAAATTACATAAATGCCCTTTAATCTGAAGTTACTTCCAAAGCCATTAGGCACTGTTCGGTTGGGATTTTTATTACCCGTTGCAATTACAACAAAATTGCATTCTGCTACACTGAGGTACCCAAGCAATTTTTAATAAAACTTACAGTGACCATAATACCCTTAAACCCTAAATTCGATGTCTCATAAGATGTTGGGCAAATAGTGTTAAAGGCAAGCTAATGATGACCATGCCATTAGATGAATCAAGTCCTATATGTGAATCAAGTGCCTGCATTTCAAATATGTACCGTCTATATAAAAGGAAATTTGAGAAACATAAAAACAAAGCAAGCATTGATCAGTGAGATATTTTCTTCCAACATAAAAACAGAGCTTAAGTTGCTTCCTTGAACTAGATGTCACTTTGAACTTCCAACGTCCAGTGAACAAAATTAGTCGATCTAATTGATTGGAAATTCCATTCTAATGGTCCGATAGAGGCTGTTTTTGAGTAGGACTTTCAGTACAGAAATTCCATTCTAATGGTCCAAAAGAGTGAATCAAGTTCATCGAATAATAAGAAGTAACCCAATTAAATGTTCCAAAAGTGTCTTGTTACTTCATAACAAAAAACAAATGACATATACGATGGAGTCCTATGGTGCGAATGATAACTTTGACGAACCATTCCTGCAAAAGAAATCAAGAGAAGCAAATCAATATCTTATGAAGAATAGGGCTTGAGAAGAACTGGAAATAAAACTCAATTAAAGTTCACGATAACAAATTCTTACCTTTCACAAGTATACTAGTTGGAAACATTATAAAGAGCACCATATAACAAAAATTTAGGAGTATATCAAAAGTCTCAGAAGTTTCACTTTCCTTCTATACCAACAAAAAGTCATATCAGAAGTCTCACTTTCCACCTATACTTGCAGAAAATTATGTCGGCCACAAACAATGCACATCGGTGTTGTGCTACCTCTACCAAAAGCTATTAGCACCATTACGATAAACATGTAAGTCTGAAATGTCAATTTCATCACTAACACCAGTGGGGACGAGACGAGAAATTTGAGATGTTGACATGGTGACAACATCTTTTCGTGGACAAGTTCTCGCCTATTGTGGCCAACGCCATTGCATATACTACACCTTCTTGTTGCTTCCACAATCTCAAATTCTGAAGGTTCTCTTGTTGTGTTGCTCATTGATTTTTTATTCTTGGATGTTGGTGGACGTCGATTTTGAACACTAGGTTCACGAAGCATAGGCGTCGAAGTACCCACTAGATGAGAAAAATGATTTAAAGCAACTTCTTGTTGAGAAGGAGGCCATTTTGTATATTCCTTTTGAAAGTCACCAAGAATCTCTTTCATTCTATCTTGATTGTTTTTCATAATTCCAATATCACCAATCATTCGATCATCGATCGTCCATGGTGAGTGAACATCACCTAAATGCAACACCTTGCCTTCATCCAACAAACATCTCATCTTGTGTGCACAAGAAAGTCCCATAGTTGCAGTAAAGTGACTCTTGCAAGTAGTTAAATTTGGATTGCTTGTGGCCAAATTATATTGCTTGAAAAGCTCTTTTAATGCAAAAACTGATATGTGATTAATAAGTTTATCAAAGAAGGAGATACGCAAGTCGGAAGGAACCTTGATTTTTTCAGCAGAAAGCTTGGTCTTGATTTCTTCAAATTGGTTTTCAATTGCCAGGCATATTTTGTTTTTCACCAAATAAAAGTCACAAGTTGAAAGTTGCAAGTATATTTTAAGATTGGAATGCGCACCTTCTACTCTTGATGTAACACGATTCCCAAAGTGAAGATACTTCTCTGTCCATGCCTTTATGAAGCGTTCTTTAAAAGGAAGCCAAGTATTGAAGATGTAATTAAGAGCAATCCCCTTCTCTTTAAACTCATCATTGAAATCTTGCCAAGCTTTATGATATGCCATTTCAGTTGGAGATTCTATCAAAGTACTCCAAGTAGAAAGGAATCTATGCCAATCGTCCTCATCTTGAAAATGACATTTGCATTTGGATAAAATATTCTTCTCAATATGCCATACACACAAAAGATTCATGGCCCTTGGAAAGTCAATCTTTATAGCTCCCATTAGCGCCAGCTCTCTGTCAGTTACGATTACTGTAGGTCTGGAAACATTGTCCAACATGTCATTGAACATTGTCTAGGCCCATTCATAATCTTCTCTTGCCTCTTTTTGTAAAAAAGCAAAGCATGAATAGAAAGAAGAGTTAAAGCTTGTCACTCCAACAATATCAAGTAATGGCATCTTGTACTTATTAGTCTCATAAGTGCAATCCATCACAAAAACATTAGAATAGCTCTTGCTTAATGCGATCGACTTAGGATGAGCAAAGAATAGATGTGTCAAACGACCTTCTTCATCATTTTTAGCATTATAGTGGAATCCACCATCAGTAAGTTCATCTAATAAAGATTGGATTGGGGTGCGACCTGGAAGGATCTCTTTACGAATCTTGGATATGCAATTGTAGACATCTCTCGATATAGCTAAAAGTTGAGGGTTACCTTGCCTCAGAGAAGTAAGAATTTGATGTGGTTGTATACCAGCAATAGTCATTTCTTTAATCCGTAAAACGTCTTCCTCTAAAAAACGGCGACTAGAGGGATGACCAGATATGTCTTCGGAAGCTTTATGATTGTGGTCTAGATTTTTTATCTTCAATATCCATGAACCACTAGCTTTCCTTTTACCGTCAATTCTAAATGGACAATTTATAAGTTCTTACCATGTTTCCTTCTTACCATGACTGGTGGTGGCCTTACGAGTATCTTTGTAAACACCTCCCCTGTCACACTTAAGGATAACTTTCCTGTCTTTTTTGTGATTTTATAATATTTATTATGTGTCCTGGACCTTTCAAAGCCACTAATATGCTCAATAAGCTCTTCTCGACTTTGAAAATGAGTAATTGGCGGTGGAAGCATTTTCTCGTGCTCAAGGAATTCTTCTTGACTTTGGATGTCCATTAGAGGTGTAAAACTGTATGACCCGTCAAAAGACACAAAAATGTCAGATCATAATTGTTAACCAAGAATCCATCAAGAAAATGTGAACACAAAGTTCAAGATAATATATTCCCTGAAAGATGTTCCTCAAAGATCCATATTAGATACATAAATGTGAATTGTTTAACAAACCAAAACAAGAAATACGATCATCATGACTAGTCAAAAGATCTACTAGAGCATTTCCTACAAATGAAATGTATTTCACTTGAAACAAAAGAACGAAAGGAATTTTAGTAACTTTCCTAGAAGAAAAATGACAGCCCATTTAGCTTCCCATTTTCCTCTAGTTCTCAAATGTATAAAAACAATCAAATTTGCGTACCATAAGAACATTCCTAGAGGATTTATTGCATTTGTCTAATGTTTTCTGTAAGATAAAATTCTGCAGCACCTAATATCTTCAAAGCCAACTAACATCTTTCGGTTAAGTCTAATACACTTGGTGTGGTATAAATTATTGAATGAAGTTACATAGGTTGATACACTTAGTGTGGCATTCATTTATTTCACCAATCTAAAGCATTTCCTATGTTTATTACAGATCTGTAAGTGAACTCTCATTCTTATTATGTAATATGCTTCTTACAATTTAATTCAGGAAGTGGAGAATATAAATGTCAGCCTCCTTTTTGTGATCCTTAAAGCTTTTGGATTAAATACTTATGCTTTCATGAATTGAAAAAATAGCAAAGGAATGCCAGATGTGATAAATACCATGAATGCTATATAAGAATACAAGTTAGAGCTAGCAGACCTTAATTGAAATTAGGAAATCAGAAAGAAGGAAACAAACCTTAACGAGTCGGCAACAACAGCTAGCAAAGAATATTGAGTCTTGCGGCGAACTTCTTCCGGGAGGGATTTAGATGCAAATCCAGCACAGGGACAAATCCAGAAGAGTCTCTTCACAAGGGACCAAACAATTTCTTCTCCTGTCGTTTCCCCCCTTTTTCCAGGCTCTTTCTTTTCCAAAACCCAAACAACCCTAACAAATCTCTTAAAATCCCTAAATTTGCCAACAGGTGATAAAAGAAGAGAAAGCTGCTATCTATGAGAGAGAGAGAGAGAGAGAGAGAGAGAGAGAGAGAGAGAGAGAGAGAGAGAGGCTATTTAGGGCATTAGGTAAAATACCAAGAGAGATGCCGTTAATAAAAGAATGGAAACGTGCTATCTATGGTACCCTTTAACGTTTTACGCTAAAGCAGCGTCAAGGGGAGGGAATAGCGACTGTAGGGGGAGCGAAAATATCAGCTCCGTTTATAAATCCAACCGAAAATGGTGAAAAGAGGAGAAAGTGGGAGCGGTTTATAAACCCAACTGAGAATGGTGAAAAGGGAGAACAAAGAAATGGTTTATAAACCCAACCGGGAAGGGTAAATGAAAAGGGGAGATTATGAGAAAGGGAGAAGGAGAAAAAGGAGATGGGAGAGGGGAGGGAAGAGAAAAAAAGGAAGAGAATGAGAGAGGGGAAATGGTGTACCTTGACGGAAGAGGGGCTTCTTCTCACATCTTTTCCAAGAGTTCTACTAAAAACTCCCTAGGGCTTCCTACTGTAGGAGTATTATAAGGAGGATTAATGTATCTTTTGCGGATTTACAATAAATAGTAATTCTGCACTTAAGTTCGCACTTGCTAAAAATATTAAGTCTGCACTTACTAAAAATAGCAAAAAATAGCAAGTTCGTGTTTTTTATGGTGATGTGTGGGTTAAGGCTTAAGTGATGGTAGTCCTTGGGATATGATGAGAAAGGTGACCCATGGAGAAAAAGGGTATGGTGGGCCATCGAGGATCTGGACATCTCTCACATCTAGGCAAAATAAAATGCTTATAATCTAAATAAAGTACTAATAAAAGAAAATAACCTGTCCAATAGCCCGATAGAAGAATAAAATGAAATCCAATAGCTGTTAAGACTACTGAATCACATCAATTGAAAAAATTGAAGAATCTTTCCATGAATGGTTTTAAATTTCAGACCTAAATTTAGGATTTCGGCAGAGATCGAAATTTAAAACTGAAACCGAAATTTAAAAATTTTGGCTGAAATTATGAGATTTACACCAAAATTTCCACCTAAACCGAAATTGCCATCGAAATTTCTACTTGTTTTCGACCGAGACTGAGACCGAGACCAAAACCGAAACTGAAATTTCAAACCTTGTTTCCATGTTTTGTGAGCGATTGGGATATACACGAATAGAGGCAAAAACAAGAAGATTGATCAATAGATTGGAAAAGGGTATGAGAGGGGTGAAATAATCTTTGATCCCCAAGCTCCCTAGAGAAATAGATTGGATGCACAAAGCGGTATATTTGGGTCGAGAAGGGTGTCCGGTGAGATCTCCAAATAGAAGCATGAGAAAGAGTGAGAGAGCTTGTCGGCGGCAAGAGCTTGAGAGACTAGCATCAGCGAGAGTTTAGTTTGAGAGAGGTGAACAAAAGCAAAAGTTTACTCGAGAGAGGTGAAGGCGAGTTTAGGTCAAGAGACACAACTCAACTCAACTCAACTCAACAAAGCCTTTGTCCCAAACTAGTTGGGGTCGGCTAAATGAATCCTTTAGAAAAATTTCATGAATTTTCTATAGGATTCATTTCATAGAAGAGTGGCAAAGTTTACGGCCGGCTGCCAACCTGACGCCAACCCTCCTCCTTTATCCTGGCTTGGGACAGGCTGTTAAAAACACAGGCGGAGTTTGAGTTTAGGTCAAGAGAGGTCCCAATAAATATGATTTCCTTTTCAACATGATGATGCAATTTTCATGGATTTTTTATTGAAATTCACCACAATCAACAAAGTTTTCCATAGGAAATAAGCTATCCATACAGCGTAAAACATGTTTTCCGCAATAAAACTTGTTTAATGAAAACAAAATCATTGCGGCCAAACGACCCTAAAATTTTCAGTCTTGACCAAATCGACATTATGTTGGATCCTACTCAGACTTGGTTGTATTCGCTGGTTAGTCTAGGTTTTTCGAAACTTCGTGTTGTAGTGACTTATGGCTAATGTTTGAACAATGTTATTATATATGGCTACTCTTGTCATGCACAACTAGGACAGAACTTTCTCTAGCGGTGTTCGTTCAACTAGGCACAAGGTCCTTTTTTTTTATAAATAGCCCCTAGGGAATTTCGATGTCCATCTAAATTAACTATCAATATTTTGTAATTTTGCTTCTCACAAGATATGTATATTTTCAAGATTGTCGTCATGAAGGGTGCCATGTCTATTTATGACGAGGGAGAATTCTTCCAGCGTCCTTTTATTCTTATTTTGCTCCAAGGTCATTTTGTAGCTGACCTGAATGTTTAACAACAAAATTTGATGTGGTGTTCTCATGCATTAATCTATTGAATCATTTTTCTAGATTTGATGATTGTTAATTGTTTTGTTAACAGGGGAATCTTAATGCTGTATCGGCAACAACCTGGAAATGGTATTTTTTTTTCATTTTCATGGTATTTTTATATTTAAAATTTGAGATTTCTTTTGAAGCTGTCAATCTTTCTACGAGTTTGGTATTGTATTAAAACATTTTGTGCATGTATTAGTGAGAAAATGACGTTTAAGGATGTGCATTTTGCGAACTACCAGAAGAAATATCCCATAGTCACACTACTAATAATAAAGGATATTCCATCTATTTTGCCACTTAAATTTGAGAAGCATCCAATTCAAAAATGTTCGTTTTACTTGGTTTGAATCTCTTTAAAGGACTAGAAAACCCATTATTGTTTTCAAAGACTAAACGAAGAGTTAAACTACTAAGACAATAGCTATTTGGATTGATTTGGATGGACATGGCCTGTCCTGCATAATGGCACAAAAGATAGATGGTTGAAACCATTAACCTGATGGACTACCACTAGGCGATACTATTGGTCTGAACCTCACGATGAACATAGATCTCATCCATCAGATAAAGAGTTGCAAAATCAATAACTAACCTTTTCTTGGAAAATCATAAAAGGGATGCCTTTGGATGAAGGGGCTAGGATCATTCATCATTATTGATATTGGCACCATTCGACTGAACTCACACTGTCCGACCAGGCCACGGACCTGCTTGGTACATCTAAATTAACGACTACATTAATTTAGATATGATGGCCCATGCCATGTTACAAAAATGGTAGGTGATTGGGTCCATTGGCCAAGTCGAGTTGCCACAAGGCACTCCAATACATTAGTGCCGATCTCACCATGATCACGATGTTCATATCCCTCAATTCAAGGGTGTTCTCTTTGGTGCTTTATCAAGAAAATATGTGCCACATGTATAGTGGGGCCATCTTCAATCATTAAATCATATTCTAAGCAAATAACAGTAGTGGTAAGATAAGAAGGCTGGCCGATAAACTTTTGTGAATAGAAGGATAAACTTTTCCAGCATTGTCACGCTTTGAAATCTTTTTTTTTAATGGCGTCACGCTTTGAAATCTTATCACTCGGATTCATAGGAGTTGCAACCTGCTTGCAATTTTGCATCTTAAATATCTTCTATAGATGTTCTGCAAATTTTTCTTGATTGATCCAAATTCCATCCTCACATTTAATGTAAGCTTGTCATTTGAAAATTGAGCGTCCAAGCATCATGCCATTCTTAAAATTTTATATCATCTCCATACGACTTCCAGTTGAAGCATATAGTGAGAACCATTCCGTTGGAGACATGTCATTTTATTTTCCAATGGATTTGCATCTTTCAGTAATGGAAATTGTTTGATGTAATGAGTAATAGGCTCTGGTTGTTTGCCGCTCAAGAATTCTTGATTAGGCAGTTTATACCATCCATATAACTTTTTTTTTTGGAATGAGTGAAGGAGATTCCTCATCTGCTTCGCAAAGATAACACTTATTTTCCAATTGAAGATGGCGATCTTTCACCGTAACCTGTGTGTTGATCCTGTTAAGAGTCACTGTCTATCAAAAGGCTTGAACTCTTGATAGAACACGGCGTTTCTAACTATTTTGCCAAGTAAATGAACAACTTGAAGGATTGCCCAAAAGTCTGAATAGCGATTTAACTGAGAATACACCATTAGATTCTGGGCCCAAAGGTTAGTATAACAAATAAGCTCAGGGTCCGTAAGGTTCATAGACAATTCTAACCCCCATCCCCATCCCCCACGCCCACCCACACCACCCACTCTTTGAAAACACTCTGACACCCTCACATTTTTATCCCTAACAATCCTAAATAGACCTGGGAAGATGTGAGACAACAGAACATTACCTAACCACCTATCCCTCCAAAAACCCACACTCTCACTTCCTCATATTTGCTTTTAATACCAGTTTTCCGTAGAGCATACTTTACGGTTCCAAAGCGCCATAGCCATTTCCCCAAAGGAACTTTGTTTCTTCTTATTAAATTTTCAATCCCCAAAACTCCTTCATTCTTTAGTATGCACAGTTAGTCCATTATAGGATGCATTATATCTAAAGCCCATAGTGCTTTCATTCAAGATAGACAAATTCTTGATGGGGATCTGCTTGCTAATATGCATTGAATTCTATCATTGTTTGGGCAAGTCAGGTGTTCTATGCAAGGTGGATATGGAAAAGACTAGAGATAGAGTGGAGTAGAGTTGCCTTGGATACCTATTGAGAAGAATGGGATCCAAAAAAATAGTGGAGAGATTGGATGCCAAAATATTTGTCGTTGGTGTGATACTCGATTTTGGTCAATGGGTCGCTATAAGGCTTCTTCAAGACGTGTAGGGGTCTTTATCAAGGAGAGATTCCTTGTCTCCTTTTTTTCTCACTAGAATGACAAAGGCTTTTAGAAGAATGATAGATTTGGCCATATCTAGAGGCTTAATTGAAGGATTCTACATTGTCACCCATAGCTAGAGATCTATCATCTATTCATCTCCAACTTGTAGATGATACTATAAGTTTTAATAGCCTTGTTATATATATATAAGTTTAAAAACTTAAAGCTTCTTTTTAGATGCTTTGATGTGTTATCTGGTCAAAAGGTGAGCTTTGCTAAATCCATGGTCATGGGGTCCAGTTACAGGATTAGAAGGTTGAGGTCACTAAAGGTTACTCTTAGACGTATGACATTGACTATAACGAGATCTCTCCCGTGGCTAAGCTTAATTTTGTTCGTATTATCATTTCCCTTGCCACTAATTTGAATTGCCTTCCTTTTCAACTAGATGTTGAAAATGCATTTCTTCATGGTTATTTGTTGGAAGCGCTTATGGAACAACCACTTAGATCGGTTGCTCAGGGGGAGTCATGTAAGGTGTGCAGGTTGAAGGGTTCAATCCACAGGCTATGACAATCTTCCCGTGCTTGGTTTGACAAGTTCAACAAAGTTGTAGGTGCATGTGGGATGAAAAGAAATGAAGCTGATCACTCTTTTTTTTTTTGTCAAAAGAGTGACTCCTGAAGTAGTGTTAGTGGTATATGTTGATGACACTATCTTAACAAGAGATGATGATGTGGGAATTCATAATTTGTAGCAACATCCGTGTTCAGACTTTCTGACAAAAGAGTTGGGACTTCTAAGTCAGTTCTTGGGCATTGAAGTGACAAGATCAAACAGGGCATCAATTTATCACAGTTGGTTGACTTGCTCAAAGAAAGAGGGCTGCTGGGCCCAAAACCAGCTACAACCTATATGGATATTAATGATAAATTGTTGACTGATGTTAGAGATATATATGAAGATCTAGGAAAATATCGTTGATTGGTGGGTAAGTTGATACACATGGGATTGAGCCTCTAGCTCAATGATCCAGGCTTTGTTCTTCAACCTTGAGGTCGAAGCTTCAATTCCAGCTTACCTGAAAAAAAAAACAGTTAATTTGCATGGCTATTACACAACCAAATATCGTTGATTGGTGGGTAAGTTGATACACATGGGATTGAGCCTCTAGCTCAATGATCCAGGCTTTGTTCTTCAACCTTGAGGTCGAAGCTTCAATTCCAGCTTACCTGAAAAAAAAAAACAGTTAATTTGCATGGCTATTACACAACCAAATATCACCTTTGCTGTGAGTGTAGTTAGTCATTTATGAAATCTCCTTGGGTACCAAATTGGATTGTTGTTGTTCATATCTTTAGATATCTGAAAGGAAATCCTGACGAAGGAATTTTGTACAAGTCAAACGGTCATCTAGAAGTTGAAGGATACTCAGTTGCTGATTAAGCAGGTTCACCTTTAAATAGAAGATCTACTTCATGCTATTGTACATTTGTTGTTGAAATCTTGTTACATGAAAAAGGAAGAAACAACATATAGTAACACGGTCGAGTGCGGAAGTGGAATATAGGGCTATGACTCGTACTACTATTGAGCTGGTTTGGCTATGTTTCTTTATCGAAGAATTGGGATTTAAAGTTTTAAGTCTACATGAAAGTTATATTGTGACAATCAAACCTTTACACATTGCAAATAATCTTGTTTTTCACGAGCAGCCCAAATATATCGAGATTGACTGTCATTTTGTGCGAGATGAAGTGACGAACAAGGAAATGGCGAATCTCTTTCTTCATTCCCAAAATGAATTGGCAGATATTTCTACCAAGGCTGTAAGCTTTTGTATGTTGGATTTCATTTGTTCCAAGGTAGGCATCCATGATATTTATGCTTTAGCTTGAAGGGAAGTGCTATAGTCATCATCAGGTAAATAGGGGCAGTTTTGGTATTTTGTATATCTCAATTAAGTAAATAAATTAGAAGTGGGAGGAGGATCCTGATGCATGCTTGCATTTTTCACTTCTTCCACATATCCGAGTAAACTAGTTTCGAAATATGAAAAATATGTTTCTATACAAGCGTCTTGCTATTTCTTGGGGAATTGGTTTCTTTTGTAAAAGGTGGTATGCATCGATTCTCTAGGGACCAGGAAAAAAAAATCTTTGCCTCTATATAATGGGTCTAACATTTACCAAATTGCCAAGGAAGCCAGATCTGATTTCTCTAATCCCATGTAAATACTTTTATGTCATTTTCTTCACTTGAGATATTTGTTGTAATTATCCCTCTAATAGTTATGTTCTTCCTCTCTAATAATTTGAGCGATGTCTCTAATTTGCCCCACCAAGTTCATACTGTTGGATGCACTTCATCCAGTTAGCTATTTTGATAGACAAGTGTGCCCTTGCACTTGCTCTGTTAAATGTGTATAACAAAGTTTCATGATGGATACATAATGCCCGACTCTCAAGTGATTGCTTTCTTTCATAGAATTAACTCATTATTTGGATCCCGAGTCATTACCCTCATGAAAACTCATTGGAACTTTATGGAAAACATATCTTGGTGCTAAAGCCATATCTGATCTTTTTTTTTCTTTCCAAATTGCATCTATATCCTCTGATATATGCCTTGATGACCCAATAGAGTCGGTGCTGATTTTTCAGCTTTTTTACTTTTTGTAGAGGATGCACAGCTCACACCTCTTTTACGTCTTGGAGCCGGAGCATGTGCTGGTATCATTGCCATGTCAGCAACGTATCCTATGGACATGGTACGGGGCAGGCTAACAGTCCAGGTGTTGTGTTGAATCTCCTCCTGTATTTTTTCCATGGTTTTCTCCTGGTTTTCCTCTTGCTGAATGTGCAGCTGATGGTTTTAATTTTACTTTCTTGTTTCTTTTTCTCCTATTTTTCTTCTGTGTGCAGACAGAGAAGTCCCCTTACCAGTATAGGGGAATCTTTCATGCACTGTCAACTGTCCTCCGGGAAGAAGGCTCGCGGGCTCTGTACAGAGGCTGGCTTCCTTCAGTCATTGGAGTTGTGAGTGAAATCTTCCCTACCCACGGTTCTTTCAGTACCTTCCATATCTTGATCCAGTAAAATGCACGAGGTGTTGCAGTAGCATGTTCTTTTTCTGATTCTGGAACAAGCATCTATTCTAAATGGTGGGCTCCATTGAACCTTTACCAAGCATGGGGGCCTGCTGATTTTCGTAGGGTTGGATCTTACATCCCCAGTAGGTGGGAGTTGGAATCGCCTGTTCCAACCCAGAAAATCACATGCTACATGCCCTTTCTCTCAATTATATTCACTTGAATTGTTGAAGTTATTCTAAGTTATTCTAAATGTCTAATTATCTTTAGGAAACTAACAATACTATTTGAACGTGTGTAATGCTCATTTTTTGCCCCCGTAGTTTTGGGCCGCTTTTTCTTTTTATCTTCTTCTTTATTTCTCTTTCTTTGTATCCTTTTGGGCCGACTGTCTTAGTCGCCTTTTCTTTTTTTCAATAAAAGTTCTTGATACCATTAAAAAAAAATGCTCATTTTTTGTTTCATGATTTATTGCGGCAATTTGGTCGCCAGTGGGCTGGCTGACCATGGTGAATCAATGATGGATTTCATTGTCATTCTTTCTTGTTCCTTTACTGCCACTTTCACCTGTATTCCTTTCCTTGTTTCACTACATTTTCCTGGCTGATTGAGAAGTAGCTGATGAAAAATAATTCTATGCATAGACATCTATTTCACATATTAGCAGTCCCTCTGTAAGTCCATTCTGATTCAAATTAGAAGCAATCATCAATAAAGTTTTCCGCTTATAGTCTTTCTTCTACCCAATTTTGTTGGCTTCTTAATTAATCTAAAACTCTCGTTTTAGAAGGTAAAAAAGACATAATACCATTGTTTTTCATGTCGATCTAGATGTTTGCATCGAAACCCTTGAACCACCTACCTCGCTTTTGTTGTGGCCCTTCTTGCATATAGCATCTAGTATTTGCATGCCACTACATATCATTACTTAATATTATATTTCATGAATATTAATATTTGTTTGATACTGCAGATTCCTTATGTGGGCCTCAACTTTGCTGTGTACGAATCTCTGAAGGACTGGTTAATCAAAAGCAGAACATTTGGATTGGTTGAAGACAATGAATTGGGCGTGACAACAAGGCTTGCATGTGGAGCTGCTGCAGGAACTGTTGGGCAGACAGTTGCTTACCCTCTTGATGTCATTCGCAGAAGAATGCAGATGGTGGGGTGGAAGGATGCTTCTTCTATTTTGACCGGTGGTGATGGGAGGAGCAAAGCACCGCTCGAATATACTGGCATGATTGATGCTTTCAGAAAAACAGTCCGTCACGAAGGGTTTGGAGCACTCTACAAGGGTTTGGTTCCCAATTCAGTGAAGGTCAGTTAGCATTATCCTTGTTCCCTTTCCATCAGTACTGCAAAAATTTATCAGGATAGCCTTAAATTTTCCAAATTGGGTGAAAACCCAGAAGTAGTTTCTACGCTTGAATTTCCTAATGAAACTTAACAGGTCTACAATACTGAAACTAACGGTGTTTATGATGTTTGTCGGAAAATTTGTTGTGAATTGAACAACTAGTAAATTCTTATCTATACACCATTGCTGAATTTTACCTTTCAAAAAAAAAAAAAAAACCATTACTGATTTCACTAAAGATGTGTAATGATGCTGCTTTATACAGGTGGTTCCATCTATTGCAATTGCATTTGTGACATATGAAGTGGTGAAAGATGTTCTCGGAGTGGAGATGAGAATATCAGACTGAAGAAAAAGGCGAACCAGGAATATTGTGTGATTTTTGTTGAAGTAGGTAAAAGAAGTCAGAGAAATGTAGCAGCCCATGTTGATATTCCATGCACTCTCCCTATCTACATTTGAACACCACACCCTGTTGGTTTTTGCATCATCCGTATGAATAAGCATTTGTAAGGAGGGAAGCCCCGAAGAAATTTGGTCGTAGGTTTCTTAAATCCCTTTTCTAAATCTTATAATGGCTATTTAATTGAGATTCTCTTTTATTATGATTTTACATTATCATGATTCCCTCAGGTATGCTGCTTTCGCTTGCTCCATGAGAAGTGAGCTATTTATTTTCATCTTTGCTTTTCCGACGGTTTTATGATGGCAGCATCATTAAAATGTAAGATGAAAAACACCAGAACAAAAAAACTGCGAGAGGCGTACTGATTAGTGATTACTAAGTGCATGAAGAAAACTTTCTATCTCCTGATAACCTCCGGAAGGATGAACCGGACATCTGTTGTCCGGAGAGAGATCAATAAAACAATCAAATCTACTATGTGCAGGTCATTTCAGAGGCTTGAAGAGCCAATGATTCTCATTCTCAGAACTTTGGAATTTAGGCTTTATTTTTGCTTTCCTCTTCTTTTCAAACATGATCTCCTTCCAATTCCTAAGGATATCAGCAACGCTATAGGGAGAAGGTTCCATGCAATAATATCTGATTTGATGTCAAGTAATGTCCTTTCCCACCTCGATCTCTCTTGAAAAATCTGATTATTTCTTTTTTCCATATGTGCCATATTATTGCATACAACACAAGATGCCATAAAGCTAGAACCACTCCAAGACAACGGTTTTAACAGATCTTTGAAGAGACCATGATAACCCAAAGCTTTTTATGATGTTCATCCACAGCCTCTAGGAGTAATGACAATGCACTTGCAGATGATCCGAAGACTCCTCAAACTTCTCGCGTAACACACACCAAGAGGTCATATGAACTTTCCTTCTTTTTAGGCGATCACAAGTATTGATTCTCCTCCTTACCACTGTTTATGTAAAAGCCACCACCATAGGAGGAGCATGCGACGTCCATACCTTTGAGCAACGAGATACTTCTCTATTCTTAGGGGGGGCATCCGGAAAAAGAAAAACCGAACCGAAAAAGATCCATTTGGGTCCAGGATCCAAATTCTACAGTCCGATGTAGTAGGAGAACAGTAAGAAGCATAAAGACAGGTTAGAAGGGTGGAAAGGTTCACTATCTCACACTCTTTTACATCTCGCCTAAGGTCAAGTGATGTGGATCTGGAAGGAATGCAGTAACTCAAGCAAGAGAAAAAAATGTTAATCTTGGAAGAAAGACCTTGGAGACAATGCTGTATCACATTTTAAGAAAGATTCATAATGTCAACACTTGGATGGGAGTTCAATAACATTGGATGATAAGCCAAGACAGCAAGTTCTGCTTAGAGAACATGCTATATCATGTGCAAATTGTTTGAAACAAAGATCTAGTTCGAATTAGGTTTAATCTTGGCCTTGGCCGCTGTAACTCACATAAAGAGACTAAAACTAGAACGGTAATAAAAGGAACTGAACGAAAGAGTAGGGACTTAAAGACACTAAAACAGAAATGAGGATTTGTGAATGAATTCCATTCATACACAAGACTGATTACAGCCTAAGGAATAAAATGGAGTAGGAAAAGAGCTTTACTTGAAGGAATTTTCCTTTACATCCATGAAGAATGAGAAAGACAACTCGTATGGAGCACCCCACGTCCAAATTCTCTTCCACCAAAAATTGCCCCACAAGTAACTCAGCCCACTCTATTATAGAGTGGGCAGAACCTTCCAGAATTATGCCTCCTTGAGATCAGTAGGAAGGGTGCTGAGGTGGAAAGGAGCCAGCCCTTCAGGTTGACACACTTCATTCCTCCTCCACCTTGCTAATAACAGTCCCCACTCACATGGCCTTGTAGCTTCTACATATCTACATGCATCCTAGGTACTCCTTAGCACATTTATACCACACACTCTATTGTGCCCTTATATATGGGCTGTTACATGCCTAATAGTAGGAAAAACGGAGAAGGATATATCCACCCTACTAACTGATGCCCAATTATGCCTTGGTCGGATTCCGCTATACATCATTCTCTCCTCAAGCTTGCTCAAATATTAGTAGGAAGGGCTCGATACGGACAGTGGGCTGCCAGGGATGTCACCCCCTCTGTACCCGGCCAAGGGTGGTTGTCACCAGTGCCGGGATCAAACAGAAAAGTCTCCATATCAAGGCCCTTCACCTGGTGCCTGTAGTCATTGTGATCCCTACTTGGTCATCCTCCCTCCACCATTACATGGTGTATTGTCCAAGTCCATGTCCCTGTGTTAACAAAGTCCTTTGCCTTGTATCTCTCTTCTCACAAATTAATGATCTCAACCTTAAAAAACTGCCATAATCAAAGGCGGTGATCATCCCTGCCAAAGGTGAACCTCAAACTATTCCCTGTCTTGCTAGAACCACCTTTGTTAATGTGAACTCTATCCCATCCTCTGTCATTTTCAAATCTAAGTGTTTCTCTACAATCTCATCTATCCCAACATGCCCAGCCTCTGTAAATGCCATAAGAGGATGCTCTACCGCATTGGTGAAATTTGACCGACAGTCTTCCCAAATCTTACCCTACGTGTTGGACTATGTCTCAGTACAAAGACTCTACCGTCAGCTCACTCAACTCCTCAATGGTAGTATGCTGATCGCCTATCTCCTCACTAGTGGTAATGACCTCAAGACAATCCTTACTCTGCTCTCTCGGATCCTCAACAATGGCAGGAACCTTTATCACCACAGGTGCATCGCGCTCCCCCCCCCCTTCTTCCTCTCTATCATCCTCATCCTCAGTGTCCTCGGCCTCAAGTGGAGGAATAGAAGATGCACACACTGGGGTCCGTTGCCGTTGTAACTGCTCAACGAGAAAACGGAGTTTGTGCATCTCACGTCTCCATCTCAACTGAATATCCTCGTACTATGTGTCGGATCTCTGCCTCATGCCTCTCCGTCTAGCCTCCTAGCATCGTCGTTGATACCCGGTTGGTACATATAGGGGAAAAAAGTGATCACACACTTCCTCCCATCGACGGACAGGAGGCTCTACCAAGGCATAACGCTCCCTCTCCATGCCCAGCCACATGGAATTGGCACCTAAGTACAGAGGCTATCTGGTACGCCGCAATGTCCAGTGATGAATTCTGTAATATCAGTGATATGTGTCGAGACCATCGACCAACCAGACAGGGGCGGAGGCACATAGAGCATGAGGGGGGCCATGGCCCCCCAATGACTTGCAAAATCTCTTTTATGGTTTATGGCTGTATTTGCATTCTAAGCTAGTTTAGTGGCCATGCACCCCCCCCCCCCCCCCCCCAATGACCAATGAGGGCAAGTGTAAATTGGTTCGGCCCCCCCAAGTGTAAATTCCTGGCTCCGCCCCTGCAACCAGACAACCAAACTTACCATCACCACAATCTCTATTGCCGTAGAGATGAGGTACATATGGTGGCTCCATCAGTGATATTAATCAAAAGTGTATTACGATGCTCAAAAATATGCCAAAATGGAGATAACCAGAATCAACTCTGAAAGTTACCTAGATGATCTAGACTCAAAAATCAGCCCCAATGTGCTCAGCTGAAATGTTAAATCTTCCACCCACTAAGTGCTAACAGCTGATTAGCAACGTACTAGAATTGCAGATGTTGATTTAGAAAGAAGAGCAACTCAAGAGGAGCTTCAATTCTGTGGAAGAACACGAAAAGAACTCCTTTAAATGGTTGAACGATGCTCAGTTTCTTCAGATCTCAGCTTCGGCAAACTAGTTCGGTAGCTGAAACACTCAAACATGGACCGGATCTGATGCTGAGAGCTTGGACTTGATATTGCAGCAGGCGTTTTAAGAGTTTTAGCTCTCTCTTGAACTTGAAGAAGAACTAAGGTTGAAGTTCAGCTGCTGCTACTCATCAGAACCAAACAAGCCAAGAAAAATGTAAGACAGCAATCACACTAGCAGATTCTGCTCACTATAAATGGACGGTCAGCTCATGTGCAAAAAAAGTCTGGAAAGCTTGTGTCAACTGCGGCAGGTACAAAGCTGTACGAGAACATCAGGATCTGTGTAGTTGTCAAATTCTGATTTTAAAGGCTTCTGGTAGTGGGGGAAAAAATGATACGTGATTACGTGCCTAGATGGGTCCCACGTAGGCTGGAATAAATTAATTAGATATTTTAGTGAATAAGATATTTAGTAGTTATGTTAGATTAGGATACCTACTTAGATTATAATATCTTTATTTGGCTATTTCTATTATTATCATAAGATCTTTCTAGATCTTTCTATTTTTATCATTTTCTATGTTTATCTGTGAGTGCTTTATATAAGCACATGAGACTGTTAATGAAAGGAATGAAGAAATTATCTTAGAATTGTGTCTTTTGCACAAAGGAGGATTGATCCTTCCCTCGAAGTGGATCAAGAGGCTAATCTTCCCTCTAAGAAGATCAATCTCGTTACGAACCGATCCGGGTTCGTAACAAAAAATGGCTCGCCCAGACAACTTTTAACCCTTGTATATTCCTTTATCAAATTAGGGTCGGTTGAAGATAATTTTCAGCCATAGTTGCTGCCAATAGCTAAACGACTTCTAGTTGGGAGACAAAACTGGATTGGAAGCTATCAACTTCCTCAGATCAATCTGAAACCAGCTTAATACCAAAATCTGGCCTAAAGTAGAGTGGCTCGAAGCTGAAAATGCTCGAACTTAATTTTGAATTTTTATCGGATGAAGTTAACTTGCAGAAGAAAATCCAAAGCCACTGGTTGACCTCAGTACCATCTAGTTCAATCGCTGAAATTAAACTCCAGATCCAGTTGTTCTATGTCCAACCAGCTTCCAAAAAAGAGCTATAGTGCTTTAACGATCCTCTACTGATAACTATAACCAAAAAAAATATTGATCTCAGGTGGACATTTGAATCTCTGCCCAATTTAACTGTGAAAATTCCAACTCCTTTAAGTAGTTCCACTTAGGAAGAGATGTAGGTTATTCTGTCCAGAAACTACAGAAGCAAAGCGAATTTGAGCTCTTGAACTCCAGGAATTAGTAGATTAGCATTTCCACAGAATTCTGCTTGATGGAGATCGAGCATGGCGGGCAAATTCTTCATCAAAGAGTTCCAGACTAAGCTCTGAATTGTACACTTACAGTCAGTGGCAACTCGGGTCAGGTTAACCTGCAGATTTTCAACCCATTTATACAATTGGCACACCTGCAGATTTTTTAGCATGCTTCCACCTTTCAATAGTGTTTCAGAATGCAGATGCAGCCCAAAACATATCAACTTGAAGGAAAGGATTTATGGTATAAATGGGTTGATAATCAATCAAGAACTACAAAATTTTGAAAAAATTAAAAAAACTTAGCAAAGATTGTCGGGTTACAATTCGGGCAAGCCGGGTTGCCCGATACCCCAACCCGATTTTCATTCAGGTTATAAATTCCCAACCCGACCCGATTTGTAACCCAGGAAACTTCAACCCAACCCGCCCAAAAATCAGGTTGAACCTGTCGGGTTCGGGTTCAACCCAACCCGAGTTGCACCCCTGATACAAACAGACTCACACATGATGAAATCCAGAAAGAAGGCATAAAATAACTAAATATTTCACTTAATAAGATAGAAATTTATGGGCTTTTCGCAAATATATATATATACACACAATAGAAAGAAGCCATGGGCCAAAATCTCTAAATAGAGCATAGAAAGAGAAAGAAGAACATCTGAAGACACATTCCCATATCTACGATAAGAATTTAATAGAAGCAGTCCAAGTAAAACATTTGCATGAGATCAACAACCCCATGTTCTTCCCATCCCTTTCAATTTCTTTGGCCACTATATCATTTTAAATAATATATTACTGTTGTGAAACAAGAATTCTGCAAGCGGATTTAGTGGGCTACGTAACATAATTACCCGATGAGATGATCCTAACCATCCACTATCTGGATTTTTTTAATAAAAAGCGAATGAAATTCCAAGGCATATCCAAAACTTTCACCCGATCAGTAACTCCCCTATGTTTAAATTGAGATTTTATATGGTGTGGGGCCGTATAGTCCCGTATTTTTTTTCAAAAAAGTACTGCTCGTCCCACTCCATAGGCTGATCCAAACCGTCGATTTATTGGGCCACAACGTAAATAGGTTTTGCCCGAAAAATCATTTTCATAGGTTGATCCTAACGCTCCAATCTACAGAGGGACTGCTCATCATGGAAACCTCTTTAGATCGGAGGGTTACGATCATATGCCCAAACTATATCCATTGTGGCCCCAACAAATGGACGGTTTGGATCTTCCTATGGAGTGGTCCGTATATTACTTTTTGAAAAAAAATACGGGACTATACGGCCCCACACCATATAAAATCTCGTTTTGAGTTAGATCCATACATGGAGAAATTGTATGGTGTAAAGGGCTTACAACAACATTTGATCTACCAGCAGCTCATCAAAAAGCTCAAAAAGTGAGCTGCTGTTGGATCAAATATCAAGGGCAGTACCCCTACGGTATTGTTGTAAGCCCTTACACCATATAGAATCTCCCATATATGACACCATCATAACCATATAAAATATTCGGTACATTCGTTCTCTACTTAAAAAGGAAGATTTGGTGGTCTCAGTGCACTATTTTCTAACTTGGTGTGAGGAATCTGTCTTTCTCCCAAAGTCCCAAACCCATGTCTGGAACGGCAGTCTTTATTTCAGGACCGAGCTCGCTCGCCCACTTCAAAGGACCACAAATGCGGCTTTTTTCAAGACCATTTTCAATGGAAAAAGTGCTTCAATGCCATCTCTCAACCATCTCTTCTTCAAAATTTCATATGGGCAGCAGAAAAATTCCATCTTCCCAAGCGTCAGGCCCTTCTCCCCTGTCATGGAGTGGCAAGATTGCAAGTAAAGTCAATACCCACAAGTTTTTTTACTGCTTTTTCTTTTGAAGAAATGGGTTAATTGTGATATATGAATTTTAAGTATCCTTTGGAGTATTTGGGTCAATACTCATTTCGATTTCATGTCATTTCTTCATCTTGGATTGCAATTAAAAGTCAGTAGACTCAATAACTATGATAATATGGCTTATGAGGATCCTTTTGAGTGTTTTGTTCAGTACCCATTTCGATTTCATGATAATTTTTTCATCTCTCAGATGAAAGTGACTCGAGCCACATGATTATCAGATATTTATCATCATATCTATGATTTTGGCTGTTTATAGACCTTTCTGACTATGCAACAATTGCCCCCCAAGTATCATTTGTGCATATTAGGAGTGGACTTTTGACAGGGAATCACACAATGTAGAATTATGTTATCTGATTTTTATGGACTCTTTAGAATGGCTGTGATAATGTCATAATGATATATTTATCAGTTCTTCTTCTCTGAGCTGGAATATTACAGCCCCTTTTCAATCATCACCTACTTATCACCTTATCTATGTTTTTTAGTTTGGTTGAGGCTGCTATCTTGCAGGCAGAAACGCATACATTTAGAATATATTTAAAGCAAAGTGATTTTAGTATAGATATGGGACATGAATAATTAGTATAATTGTATAGAAATTGTAGAGAAATAACTTATGATATAATGATACAAATAGGAAGAGTCCTTTTGAAAGTAATCACGAAATGTTTTTGCATGTAGATACAACCTTAATTGGTGTGATTTCTACCACTTCGGTGGCTATAATTTTGATTTTTTGACCCTAGCTTATTAGTAAAGACAAACATAAAAATGCATAATAGTTATTTGTGTTGGGGTACACTTCTGTCCAACTGTGTATAAGAGATATTTGATAAACAAGAGACAGGATGCTTGTTGTAAGTTCAAGGTGAAATGTCAACTCCAAAGTGTTGTGCGAGCAAGGATGATGAACTTTTGGACATCATTATGAATTCTAACAATATCATATCAATGGAAGATGATCTGATGGTGGAAACATTTAAGAACACTAAATGTCAATTAGCACTGGCTAATTGGTCCATGCTTCGTTCGTAATCAGTCATAGTTTTCATTAGTTACCAATATTTTATAGTATTATTTTACCAGTATGAAGCATTTCTTGAAACCAATATTACCAAAAATCTATTGCCAATTATGACCCAATCCAAAGATATCTGAACCCCAAAGGAGGAAGGACTCTACAAATTAAAAGCCAAAGCCAAAGCCAAATCCCAATTTGTAGATAATTGCAATACACTGTCTGAAACTACATTTCCACATAATCAAACTCTAAAATCAGATACTATGAACTGATATACCTTAACCATACACACCGAAAGCTGATTACCGTACACGCCAAAAGCTGATATGAGAAGTATACACTAGTTGGTACTAGGAAAAATCATTAATTTTCCTGTTGTATGGTATCATATGTGCGTATAGATTTAATATGAGCCCAGAAACTATGTTGATTTTGCTATATTTAATTTTACAAAGCGTATCGTCGGTTACAAATGTCTAATACCTTGTTTTCCACTCAAAGACACACTTGTGCTTTGTGTAATTTGTATGGATAATTAGAGTATTGGGAAACCATGATGGGACATGTCTCTCTGGCCACACTCATTACTGGTCAGCGGAGACTACAATATTTAGGATACAATCATGCTTGGGAACTAAGGTTTCTCCTTGCAACATTCTGATATGGAGCAATTGATACTGGATGTATTTGAAGTACATTAGTTTATCAACCACAACAGTTTTTGGATATTCATTCAGTGCATAAATATGCTCAGTTAGCATTGGAGTCTGGATCTGGAAAGTTATCTATTATGGTGTTCCATCAATAAGTTAGGACCTTGAAGGGAGGGAATCCTATTTGGCTAAGCTTTGCATGGATGGTTCCATTAAGCGGACAATTTTTCATTAACTCGAATCAAAGGAGTTTTGATGGACTTAATAGCGAAAAACTCACTTGGAAAGGAACACGGCCAAGGTAAAAAAAAGAGTCGACTCGGGCCACTCGAGGATTGACACAGAGTTTTTAACCAGTGTTAGAACCATAGAAGATTCATTTAACTGCAATCTGATCTATCGATACATCATCCGTGTAGCTCGTCTTTTCTTAATATTCACTTTTTATTTTTTAGGGCCACGGCGATTATGAGCATTGTGATAACTAATCAAAACCTGGAATTACTAGTAGGGCGGCCATTCCTGGCATAGAAAAGGGTAAACGAAGGACCCCTTCGGCGTACAACACTATTGCTCCACCATCCCTGGAGTTGCTGATACAATCACTGCCTTCATGTGTGCCGCCTATTCATCAACCCATGAATCGGTTCCGTGAATAGCCAGGACATTGAGGAATATCCAGAAAGGCATTTCGGGAATCGATCTGATTCTATCTCTGACACAAGCGATGCTTATCCAGTTATCCTATACGTTAATGTGTGACATAATTTGACTGAAATGATTACTGAGATAATTTGTGAATGCCTGGTTTTTATTTTCAAGCCCATTCTTTTCTTCGCATTTAAACTGTTGTTTATATGCTTAACTTGAAAATGAATAGAAAGTGAAAGATTGTGAAGTTTCTTAATTGTAACTAGACAAACTTGAATGCAGGGCTACTATTGAAGTTGATGTTCCTTGTTCAGTTGCCTATGATTGTTACTCGGATCGTGAAGCAATTCCACAGTGGATGCCATTCATATCATCTGTAAAGGTGCTTACAAATATTCATTACACATCTTTTATATTATCCTGCAATAAAGGTTCTTGATGTACGTATCTGATAGAAGTTCGATGAAATGGTCATTCCTCAACATTGGTACTCACAGATGAGCTTTTCATGTGGATAGAAATAACATATCATATAATGATACACATGGGAAGATGCTGTTAGATTTTTTTCCTAGTCCTGATATTCTTTTTTATTATTGCCAGTATTAAGAATACCCATTCCAAAGCCCGATTCTACACATAGAGATTGTAGTGCTCTAGTTATTTTGTTGCTTGCCAGTAAAATTCCCAAAGCTCATGCCCATGCATTCAGTATTCTCGAAGCTATGAATCAGTGATATTACATTTATTACCTTCTCTGGTGAAAATCAGGATAAATATTGGATAGGGGGGGGGGGGGGTGCGAAAGCTAGGATTGAACCCATAACCAGCTTTCTTAGTAGTTCCATCTTCAAAATTTATCTATCAACTTCAACCTATATATTCCCTTGATACTTGTATATTGCAGAAATTTGGCTATTATTTTTTCAAAATGCTATTCACGTGGGTAACTCTGCAGTATCATATTCATTAGATGGCCCTATTTGGCAGGAAGGGAATGTTGGGATGGGCTGTGTTTGTCATGTGATCGTGGATTCACTTGGCTAACTCAAATTCAACGTATCAACGTACCTATTAATATATGGCACATATATATATATATATATATATATATATATATATATATATATATATTTAAAAAAAATTGGTAAACAAGCTTAATTAAAAGAATGACATGTCGAAATATATTTATGGAGTCCTCATAACATTTAATACATGGTAAATCATGTGGTAACATGGCTTGGATCTACCTTCTTGAAGTCCATGAAGTTCTTAGTGATTGTGGAGTGTACTGTAGTTATCACAGTGCAATTAAATAGGAATACAAGGACATCCTAGATCACCAAGGTGATTTCATAAGTTCACTTGACGTAGTAGCCATTGACGGCCTTGCACGTCGCAATTTTCCAATCAGGCACAATTTCTTCTAAGAAAAACAAATTAATCAATAGTGTGCATTCAATCATCTAGGTTTCTAGCCTAATCAGTGCCAGTATAGGAAAAGACTCAAGAAATTGGACTTTATATATCTAACAATTCTGAAAATAGTTTTCCAATGTCTGTGTGGGAGGGAGGGAGGGATTCTAACTCAAGTAGTTATTCATATCTAATTAATGTCTGAAGAAACAATGCTAAAAAATTACTCTGCCTAACTTCTTAGAAAAGATCTCACCTTGAAAACGGGGGGTAGTTTGAGGGTATATGGTACTTGCAGTCACATGGTCTTAGGGCTTCTGATTTTCTAATCCATTTACTCTCACTTCAAGTAAGTAGGGGTGTAAATGGATATTCGAAAATTCGATAACCGTCCGCATCCGAATCCGTTTCAACCGGATATTATCCGAATCCGTTTATGAGATATCCGACTCTTAGCGGATTCAAATCTGGTAAATGGTATATCCGATCCGTTTAACATCCGAATCCGAGAAGTACATCCTTTTTATTCATTATTAATAATATCATTAATATTTATTTTTAGCAATGACACGCTATCTTTTGTTTCTAAAAGAAAAGTGAATTTTTTTAGAAAAAAAAAAACAGAAAGTGTTTTGGGTGGGAAATTGAGTAATCTCTCATTTTAAGGGCATTATTGGAGTTTGACATGGCTTCTTTATGAGGCAACAAATGTGGGTTGTAGGATGAAAGAGACAAATGGATGATGGTGATTGAAAGAAGATGGCATAACTTCTAGAGAATTCTAAAGCAAGAAGGCCATCTAGGTCTTTGATGGTAAATGGACGGCTCAGATCAAATTTTCAACTTATGGTTATATAAAAACCCAAAATGCAATTAAAAGAGGGGCCTTCTAAGGTTTGCAAGGAGAAGCAAAAGAGAGGAGAAAGGAGGAGGCAGAGACACCATCTCTGGCATTCCTTGGTGCCCCCAACCCCCACCAAAAGTCACCGCCACCTCTCTCCACCTTCTCACGGCCACCTCCATCACCGCCAGTCACTTCCATCTCTAACCCAATCCCCATTTCCATCCCTATTTCTCTTCATCTTCCACCATCAGCACTCCCACTTCCTCTGTTCAAAATAGCCCAAACCCATTCCATCATATACACCAAAAAAAAAACAAGAAGAGAAAAACCCAAAGACCACTACCAGCACCATCATCCATCCCCACCGCCTCTCTCTCTCTCTCTCTCTGCCTTTGTTTTAAAAGAAAGAAGAGGATCTCATATATTTTAGGGTTTGACCGTTTGAGAGTTAATTTTGAGAAGAGAACGTAGAGGTCTAGTTTTAGGGTTTGAAAAATTCATTCGAGGAGTAAGAAGGAGAAGAAAGATAAGTGCTGCAATAAAATGTTCGAATTTACCGTATAAACGGATAATATCCGAATTCGAACAATATCCGCCGGAATCGAATTCAGTAATAGATATTAAATATCAGTCGAATTCGAATCTAAATCCAAATTTGGATAGTGTATACTATAATCGAATTCGGATATAGCCATATCCGCTTCGAATTCGATCCGTTTACACCCCTACAGGTAAGTACTCTTTTTATAACTGAAACCGCATAATTAGATTTCTCCCAATTGTGCATGCTTTCTTTTAGAGGAATCTCCTAGCAAGAGTTCTGGAAAAGACTACCTATTCCAATCCTTTTGTTGTCAATGGAAATCCAATGTAATCCGTATTCATGTGAACAAGTATCATTCTTTCTTTCTCCCTTTTCCACATTAAACTGATTTGTATCAATAATCAAGAAGAAAATGCACTCAAATTTTGCTAAGGAATGAGAGAGAAACTGTTTCAAGGCTCCCAATATAGTAGCACTTCAGCAGGTCATGTATTTAGTTATTAGGAACTATTTCACCCATGGCTTTTCAAATGTGCCATTCCACAAAAGGAAAGCCAAATTCCTTGTAACCAAACTATTTTCTTTTCAGAACATGTGAATTCAATTAATAGACCACTCCAATCACGAAATAAGCATATTCTACTTAGAGAAAATGATGTTGCTTCTCATTAACAGATTTTAGAAGATAAGCCAGATCTTTCGCGCTGGTCGTTGAAGTATTAGGCATTTGGTCGCGATCTTGAATTTTCTTGGCTTGCTCGGAATATGCAGGTGATGACTATGTTTACCTTATTTTTCGTTCCTTCTTCTTCATAGTTCATCCAAATGCTTTAGTGATATTTTCATTCTAAAGTTAAAACTCTCTTTCTTAAATTACAGCCCATCCCCAATCAGAAAATACATTGGCGATCTCTGGAAGGTCTCCCTAACAAGTATGTTGGTTTACTTGTAGGAGTTGCAGTAATTTTGGAATTCTGAGTTAAGTGATCTCACATCCCCATTTTCCCATCAGGGTGAAGCTAGTATAAATGAACTGGGCATGAACTCATAATTTCTGCCCTCGTAAAGTGTGAAAAGCATCTCCTACGTATCATTCTATATCACTTATATACAGCACTATATGGTGTGGTGTATTTAAGTCTTGGAGTTTATTGAGTGGGCTTGTGTTTAATTATGTTTTATTAGGAATATAAAGGGGGGGGGGGAGTCAAGTCATGGTGTTGACTTGAACTCCTTATTTCTCCTGAACTGTTTGTGAGGTTTAATTGAGTTGGTGAAGGAAGAGGAGAAAAGAGAAGTTCCTCTCTTTTCCTTCTTCAACTCGAGGAAAAGTAATTTATACATAAGGTACTACTCGAGGAACTTGCTTGCCCATGGGAAATGGACTTTCCCCTCCACCCGACTGTTAGTGCAGGTTTATTGAATATTCTTTTCATCTGATGACTGTATGTATAAAATATTTTGTAATTCTATAGTTTACATGTTTTTTTACAATTGGCTGACTGTTAGACAGTATGTATAAAATATTTCGGTTCTATTTATCGGGCAAGAAGTACACAAAAATTTAGTAATTCTCTGGTTTACTGGTTTGTCCATCTGTTCTCTGTATTTGCTGACTATTAGAATTCAATAAGCTCAATTGTGTTTCAAATTGCAGAGGAGCTGTGCGGATTTATCCGAAAGGTCCATCATCATGCAGTATAGAAGTGAGACTGCTTAATATGCTCTCTCTATGAAAAACTACGAATTTTCTCTCTCTCTCTCTCTCTCTCTCTCTCTCTCTATATATATATATATATATGAGGAAACTGTTGGTGAGCTCACCAAACTTATGGTGAGCTTAAGCGCCCAATCACATTAGGGCCTACTTTGTTAGGATGATCCAAAGCATTCATTTGAAAGGCCCTTACATAGATGGGGTGTGTACCAAAAATCAGCTCCATAGGATCATCCTAACCCATCCATTTGTGGAGGTCAAAATGGACAGACATTATTTGTCCACAAATCTGCCCATTTTTGTCCTCCACAAATGGAGGGGTTAGGATGATCCTATGGAGCTGATTTTTGGTACTATCTATGACAGGGCCTTGCAAATGAATGGTTTGGATCACCACAGAAAATGTGGGACCCATGTGATTGGGGCGCTTAAGCTCACAATAAGTTTGGTGAGCTTAAGCTCACCAACACTTTCCTCTATATATATGGTGAGCTAGCTTGCCCAATCACATGGGTCCCATATTTTGTATGGTGATCCAAACCATTCATTTGCAAGGCCTTATGATAGATAGGGGGTGTACCAAAAATCAGCTCCATAGGATCATCCTAACCCCTCCATTTGTGGAGGACAAAAATGGGGCAGATTTGTGTCTGTCCATTTTGTCCTCCACAAATGGAGGGGTTAGGATGATCCTATGGAGCTGATTTTTGGTACACCCCCCATCTATGTAAGGGACTTTCAAATGAATGCTTTGGATCATCCTAACAAAGTGGGCCCCCATGTGATTGGGCAAGCTAGCTCACCATAAGTTTGGTGAGCTTAAGCTCCCCAACAGTTTCCTCATATATATATATATTATTTCACTTCCTTTCTTTTATTAGAAGTAACTTTATATAGAATCCCTTACCAATGTTAATCATTCCATTTCAGCTCACTGTTTCATATGAAATCCCTCCAATTTTAACTCCAGTAGCATCAGTGAGTACCTGAAATTTCATTTAATGATTATTGTAATACTTTTAAGAAGGGTCATTTGAAATTACTCCTTAACATCAGTTATCCTCTGTTAGCAAATCTCTCTTTTTGTTTGAATTTCAATGAATTATTCATTGCATTTGGCATTTTTTTGTGGGTTCATTCAGGCATTGAGACCCTTTCTTGAAGGCTTGCTCTTACGCGGTTTGGAAAACTTTGTGAAGTTCGCAAAAGACTCTCACGCAGACTCTCCCAAGGTTTAAACTGTGTATCCATGCCTGGTACATCAGGATTACACCACATTGTTGTGATTTATTTTCCTTTTTTTTTTTTTTTTTGAAAATTGTTGTGATTTATTTTCTATATTGAACATCTTTAGCTGATCCAACATTTCTCTTGTAATTAATTCTGCAATTATGTAACTCGTTCATCAGTTCTTTCACATATAAGGGAGATAAATTATATGAACCCTGAAAGCTAAACAGGATTGAGACTGGGTCCACTTGCCTCCTTTCCCTTACCATGTAATTAAATGAAGGAATCATGCACATAGAAAACAAGTTAGTGAAATGTCTTTTGATCAACAATAAGCAAAACTAAATACCTGCTAGTTCCACAATCTAGGATAGCTTAGATGGCGTCAATTTGGGGGAAATACGTATTGTAATGGGTATGCCTTTAGGCTCTCTGTAATGTAATGTTTTGTTTTGGGATCACAGACGTCCCTTCTCTTTTGTGGGACTGCTTGTCCCCCTTGTAAATTTTAACTCATCTAACAAAAGTTGGTTGTTACCTTGAAAAAAAAAAAAACAATCTAGGATAGCTTTGTGCTCCATCATTAGATAAGCTACAGAGATTTGCCTGCTCTCAATGATTATACTTTTGTTAACTATTAAGAATGGCCCCATAACTTGTCGTTGAGCAAATGGCTCATGTTACAAACTTAGATCCCAATCTCCATTAGGGGTTTTGCTAAGGCTGGTCCACTGCAGTTCATTTAAATTTGAACCCATGAATTAAGCTCTTATGTTATATTATCCTCAGTGTTTTTGTGTGTTTTTCTCAACCCACACAGATCGGTTTAGCTTCTTGATGTCCCTCTGTTCATCCACCACATCTACTCATGAATCTTGCCAGTGTTTAAAATGCTCATTTTGTTGCTTCAAATTCACCAGCAGCTCAGAAAGGTATTGGTGATCTATTGATATTGATTAATATATTGTTAAACATGAGAATGACTGTCATCCAACTTCCAGCACTGAGCGAGCTAATTTGAATGGAACTTTGTTGCAAATTATTCCTGTAGAGTCAATCTCATCTTCGTGTTAACACGAGAAAAGTTCAGTCGGGCCTGCCTGAAGCTTGTAGAACCTCTATTAGCTTAAGCTTGCATCTGTGCCATATTTAAACTTTAAATTCGAGCCGATTCCTCTGGTTCTTTGGTATTAGCTCACTGAAACTTGAATATTTACTCCCATTAGCGTCCAGTCTAAATTATAAACTCCCTAAATAAGCGAAAATCTGGATTCCAATATCAAACTGTAATGAAACTTAACCTGACTGTTTCTTATTAATCTGAGTAAGTTTTATGTCTATCATTACTGCAAGTATTTCAACCAGTATCACACTATTTCACAAAAAATATAATGTACTAAAATTCCTTTGGAAATAAAACAAAATTTCGGAGACGGGAATTTCTTGTTCATAGTTTCACATAATTAGTTTATACTATTAACTGCAAGATTTAACCCTTCTGTCAGCAAGTTAGGATCAAACAATATGTACTTATTATCAGCTTATCTATCTCAGTTGATCTTGGAAATTATTCAAGGATTGACCTTTTCATCTCTGAACAGAACTCCTTCCATGTATTTGGATGTACCCCAAATTGCAATTTGAGGGACACCCTAACACACCACTGGGTAGTTGCATGTTCAATATCCATCGAATTTGTACGCATTAAAATCTAATTTCAAACTGGCAAATAGGGTGCATTTGTGTAACAATTTTGCTCTTGTTGACTTGCACAATGTACAATTTAAGGAGGCCAAGTTGTGATATTGGCGACACATCCGACCCACCTCTGCTAATAGTTATTACCATAATGGAGTTCTTTTAATCTTCTTGCATTGCAAAAATACTTCTTGGTGAAGTATTTATATGGCAGAAAATAAAAAACCAAGAGCATTAATACTTAGATTGGCTCTTTGTTCTAATTTTGCCTGCCAATGCTATTATAGACTAGTAAGGAACGTCATGTTTTTTGTATGCTTTTTCTACGCAAGTATAATCTAATCAGTTATAAGTTGTGGAGAAATTTGCAGTATTATTTTTATTTTTTGAACTATGGTGAATTTTAGAAAGAAAAAAGAGGGGCAAGGAGAAATTTGGAGTATTGAGAATAATCTAGATCCCCTTATTTTGGTAACCATTTAAGAGGCTTCAAATCCAAATGATCTGTACGAGCAAAGAAAGTGATTAAAGGGTGTGTAAATATCAGAATGGTCTTAATCGGTCATAGATTTCAACTAAGGGAATGGGGTAATCAATGCACTCAGATTCATCAGTGTTTCAATGTATTCGTAACCAGGTTGGCAAAGCCCACAAAGGGCTACGAGAATCAAGCCCAGGGTTTGTCCTACCAAAGTTTATAGTTCTGACCAACCTGAGCTTGGCGACAAGAGTATTGGGGCTGTCCTCCGTGAGGACAGCAAGTCGGGGTTTATTTTATCTTTGGTCAGACTAGCTATCCTTGCATTCACGTGGACCTAGGGTTTTAAATTTCGGTTTCCGGGGGGGATTTGGTCCTCACCGAAACTGAAATTTTAGCCGAAATCCCGAAATTCGGTAAAGGCGTTCGAAATGTCGGTTTTCTGGGCCAAAATTTTGGCTGAAATTCTGTAAAGAAATAAAAAATTAATATTTTATCAAAAAATTTGCCGAATTTCGGATTTTGGCCAAAATTAAAAACGTTGAGTGTACCTTTGTTCTCCGATAAAATATTACCAGAAACAAAAATAGGAAACACTGGGCAAAGTACAAGATAAAATTAGGGCAGTGATAAATCGACTACCAAATATCTTAAATCGACTCGCCATGTGTCTTTCTCTCTCCTCTGGGTTAGAGAGATAAAGTGGAGAGAGAAAATTATCGAAATAGGATATCCAATCCCGGGAACGGTCTATCCAAGGATATCAATCCCCATGGAGAACAGCCACAATAAAGCTTAATTTCAATGAAAGAAAGTGGATTATAGTCGAACACAAATCTAATACCCTCTTCTTGCCTTGTTAAGGGTACTTCTCAAGCAAAGAAGAGAACCCTCTTCTTGCCTGTCTAATTCCAAACGGCTAATACATAACTCTAAAGATCTAAAGATCAATGCTGACTCTATTAATCAATGAAATTAACTGAGATGCATAAAATGTTGCCTAAACAAGTATTTGGGCCCCGTAATTGGCATAGGACCCTTCAAGATTTTGTTAAGGCTGATCGCTTCAAGTTCATTCAGCGATAAATAGTCTAATTTAAAAAATGTGGACGCACCAATGTAAACAATGTAAACATAACACAAATTCCAAAACTCTTAAACATGATGCTTACTAGTGAAACTTAATCCTTCAATTGCATGAACACAATTACTAATATTTTGGGTTAACGTGTAGTTGCTAAACCACTAATTTTGCAAAGGGATCAAAGACACAAGGAGAAACATCATTCTTCTCTTGTTCAACCTTCTGCTCAGATGCCGCAACAAAAGAGCAGGCACAGACATGAAGCATAAGCAAGCAGCAATGCAAGATTCATTTCAATAACAATAAACAAGCGCGAAATAAATAAAAGAGGCTTCTTGTTGAGTCAACCCAAAATTATTCCAAAATTTCAACAGGAAAAAAAAGAAGTAAAACAGAACACAAGCAGTACCCTCTAGATGTGAATGGGCTTGTCATAAGTAGCCATGGCAGCTTCCTTCACAGCCTTGCTCATGGTCGGGTGTGCATAGCACGTGCGAGCTATGTCCTCGCTCGATGCTCCATACTGTAAAGCAAGTACAGCTTCATGAATGAGCTCCCCCGCATTCGGAGAGATAATGTGGACACCCAGTATCTTGTCTGTCTCTTTCTCAGCCAATATCTTCACCACTCCCTCGGCATCATCAATCGCCTTTGCACAGTTATTTGCCAAGAAAGGAAACTTTCCCACGCGATACTCAACCCCACAAGCCTTCACTTGGTCCTCAGTCTTCCCAACCGACGCCACCTCAGGGTGTGTATACACCACTCCAGGCACCATATCGTAGTCAACGTGGCCTTCTTTGCCCGCTATGAACTCGACACAGGCCACTCCATCCTCTTCTGCCTTGTGAGCAAGCATGGGGCCGGGTATCACGTCTCCAATGGCAAACACACCTGGCACACTCGTGGCAAACCGTTTGTTGACTGTAACCTGCCCAGCCTTATCAGTTTCCACACCAATCTTGTCGAGCCCAAGCTTATCCGTGTATGGAATACGACCCGCTGAGACTAGAACAACGCGGCGTGAAGAGTGCTGCTCTGCTCACCGCCAGCTGCTGGCTCAAGCGTTAGTTTCACGCCTTCTCCAGATGTGTCAACCCCAACCACTTTCGTCTTGTTTTTTGTTTCTCATGTGTGCGTTGGAAGAGCTTGCGGACCTCTGAGTCCATGATTGGGACGATATCAGGTGCAAACTCAACAACAGTGACCTCTGAACCGAGCCGCCCCCAAACAGAGCCCATCTCTAAGCCAATATAGCCAGCGCCAATGACAACGAGTTTCTTTGGGATTTCTGATAAAGCTAGCGCTCCGGTCGAAGACACAATCTTCTTTTCATCGATCGTAACTCCGGGGAGGGATTTTACATCAGAGCCAGTGGCGATTATGATATTCTTTCCTTTGACAACAGTGCTTTCGCCTTCAACAGTATCAACAGCAACCTCAGAGGGAGAAATGAACTTACCAAAACCTTTGACGTAAGTTACCTTGTTTTTCTTGAAGTGGCCTTCGATGCCTCGGGTGAGATTGGAAACAGCTTTGTCTTTCTGGGCCATCATGGCAGGCAGATCGATCTCCAGCTGGGAGAACTTGACCCCATGGCTGGCAAAGGAATGCATGGCTTCGTGGTACATATGAGAGGAATGGAGCAGAGCCTGAAAATGAAACAGTAAAATAAGCACCTCGGATGGATAACAACAAGAGTATATATGTTTATTGTTATCTCATTAAACATTGTTTTATCTCATTGCTTTCGTTTCTTCATTAACCAGGCAGGTAGAGGGTGAGGTCATTACCGCCGTGACTTTGAATGGTTATTCTGTTCCTATGGATTGGGGTAAGATACGATTAATAAAAAGACCTCTGGGCTGAGATGAATAGGACCCAAGACTGCATAATGAAACTGTTGGGACACCTTTTCAACAACTTTATTTGGTAGATAAGCTTGTTTGGGTACTACAAGTGCAGATTTTTGCCATTGAATAGTTAAACTAATGCATTACTACAATTTTGCAGGTGTGGTTTCCGTCTCGCCCTACTGGTAGTAAGGCTATGACTGGCATAACCTTTCCTGAGAATGGCCGACGCATCTATAACTCACTCTTCCATCATAGATACCAAGACATCAAATGATGCCACTAAACCAACTCAAATGCACACAACAAAACATTAAATGATACCATCGGACTGACAAATTCAAGATTCCCGAGCATCACAACAACACTTCGCACTTCAACCAAGTGGTTACCAGATATCATGCCCACCCCCTTTCAGAACAGATGGACCCCTTCAACCATAGAGGTTTTATACTGTCTTGTCCATTTTGCGTGTACAATCTATTTACATCGAGACCCCAACAAATGAAGGGTCTAGATCACCTATTTGCTTTGGCCCCACTGTAAATTTTCTTTTACACTCGTATGCACTACCGTCGTTGATTAAAAAAAAAAAAAACTTTAATTATCACGTTATTATGTGTTATGGACGGGACACAAACATTGTAGACCATAGGCCTTCTCTTTCCTGACCTCATTGTAATACAGTGGGGCTTGCCCGCTACAGTGTAATGGATCCAATTTTAAATGATCGGACCCTTCCCATTTCATAGTATAGACTAGAGAACCGTCATGAATATTTTTTATACGGCCCACAACGTTACATTCACGTGAAGTAGGGCTATAAATGGACCCAATTCGAATTAGACCTACCTAGTACCTATAGGGAGATGATAAATCCGCACCCCCTAGAGGATAATTGGCAACCCCTTTATTGTGACTTGACGTCAAAAAGCGTTAAAAAAAAAAAAAAGAAGAAGAAGAAGAAGAGGGTACGTGGCAGACTTTAAAGCTTTTTGCGTCAATTGACATTAAACGGGTGCGAATTATCCTCTAGGGGCTGCAAATTTATCATGCCCCACCTATATCTGTGTCACATCCTATTTGAATCCTAACTCGGTTATGGATTTGGAGAACTGAACAAATAACCTCTTAACACATTAGAAATCTTTCCCTTATAGCTTTTTTCTCAATGAAAATGGCAAAAATACTCCTCCCATGCCATGTGACATGTGGGAATTTGTTAAGTTATACTCTCGGTTCCACTCCCGGTCTCCATGGTGGAGATTCGATGGATAGATGACAATGATTGGTGTTATGTTTCTAGGATGATCATCTAGATTGCTAAGGAAGCCATGAAGTGAATGGTAAGGTGGGTTTTGAAGCTATTTTCATTCACCTAGATTCATCAAATTCATTTATAAATCTGCAGGTTTGTACCAAGGCCCTGTTTGATTTGAAAGAAATTTCTAGAAAAGCTTAGAAAAAGAAAGGTAACCTTTCTAAAATATCCTGTTTGAAAAAGGTTAATATACATGAAAAGGTAAATTGAACCACCACAGTTGAAGTTTTATTTATAGAGGCTTTCAATATGTAATGATATCCCTCTAAATAAGCAATAATCATATCATTTCCTTATAAATCGTGGCATTTTTTTTAAAAAACCTGTTGTTTAAGGAACAGAAATATACAGTGGTAGAAAGTCATTTCCCTTGCACTAAGTAACATAAAGTTACTCCCCCAGCACTGAGTGGTAGAAGGCCATTCCCCTATCACTGAGTAACCTAAAGGTACTCCCCTAGCACTGACTGGCAAAAAGCCCCTCCCCATGCACTGCCCTATCACTGCGCAACCTAAAGTTACTCCCCTAAGCACTGAGTGGCAAAAAGCCCCTCCCCATGCACTGAGTGACAGAAAGTCACTCCACCCCTGCACTGGATAATAGAAAATTATCCCCTAGCACAGGCTAGAATAAGATTGATTGTTGTATCATGGCAGATAATAGTGAGTGTGAGAATATATGCTTTGAAACAAAGCTTTACTCCATTGCTTCACATTTCTCTTATTTCTATTTTCCTTTTCATTTCCAATCTCAAGATCCGCTTCCTTGTACCTTTCTATCTTTTGTTTTTCCCATCGCTTCGCATTTCTCTTAAAATGGATTCTTCTTTGTTTTCCCTTACATTTCCCATCTCAGGAACAACTTCCTTGTACCTTCATTTGCAAAATATTAAAACCTATAACTAGCAAGCAGAAGTGCCCCCTATCTCATTGTTCCATACCAAATGGGAAGCAAATGGCAAGGCTTCTAGTTCTCTTTGGCCTACACCGACAAGACTGAAGGTTATGGTGGGGCCTTCCACTCTCTTCAGGTCATGCCAGCAAGGTAAAGGCACCATCAGTCTCAATGGTGCAGGCCACATTAGTGAGATGCTCCCTTCATGATTTTGGTCACCCTCCCAATGGAAAACCCTAACAAATATCCATATCAGCATATTCTAAAATTAACTATTAGTCTATTACTAGCCTCCAACAGAATAGATATTTTCTCTTATATATGTTATAGGGCCAGCATTTCTGCATGGTTTCCTATCTACAAGTTGGGCTCACCATTGTGGTGTGCGGCAGTCTATTGCCCACACAAGATGCACTAGCCTAAAGGCCCTAAACTGACAACCATAACCACCGACCCCCTCATAAACACATGGAACAAGAACCATCACACCAACAAAAGCATGTAAGAGAAACAAGGTTATAAGCTGTGTAGACTTCATAAACAGAAACGATAGCACATGGTTAAATAGAGATTGATAAGGTTACGAAGTTATATGGTCACAAGCAAGGCTCAATTACACAAGCAACAGTCAGCATACATTATGTAAAATGCAGCCTCCATCCTTAGCCATAGGTTCTTGAACCATAGCGAATGCAACAACACATGACCTATAATCCACTAGCCACAGTCGGCACCCATGGGCCATGTTGTTTCCAACTCAACCTCACATTTGGTTCCAAGTCTCAACTCAACTCAACAATGCCTGTCCCAAACTAGTTGGGGTAGGCTAAATGAACCTTTAGAAAAATTTCATGAAGAAGGTGAAAGGAATCTATCCGGCTCTAATCCCGGCTCTAGTTGGGTTCTTCTACGTGAATCATTTTCTTCCATTCTATCCTATCGAAGGTCATGTTCTCTGTTATGTTCCTAGCTATCAAGTCTTTCCTTGCTATTTCTACCCAAGTTGTTTTCGGTCTGCCCCTACCTCTTTTCATTCCATCAATTTGGCACGAGTCGCCTCTTCTCGCCGGAGCATCCAAAGGCCTACGTTGGATATGTCCAAACCATCTTAAGCAGTGCTCTCTCATCTTCTCCTCAATTGGTTCCACACCCACATTTTTACGAATGTCTTCATTTTTAATTATATCTAACCTTATGTGGCCGCACATCCATCTAAGCATTCACATCTCCGCTACACTCATCTTATGCACATGCAGCTTCTTTGTAGCCCAGCATTCTGAGCCGTACAGCATGGCTGGCCTCACAGCTGTCTTATAAAACTTTCCCTTCAACTTGGTAGGGATTTTACAGTCACACCGAACTCCTGAGGTAAGCTTCTACTTCAACCAACATGCTCTCATTCTATAGTTAACATCCTCTTCAATCTCTCCTTTCTTATGTAGAATTGAACCAAGATAGCGAAATATATCCCTCTTACCTCCTGTCCAGTCATATTTACTACATCCTCGTCCAGCCTCCATACATTACTAAAGTTGCACTCCATATACTCTATCTTAGTCCTACTTAGTCTAAAACCTTTAGATTCCAAAGTAGTTATCCATAACTCTAACTTAGCATTTACTCCTACTTTGGTTTCGTCGATTAATACTATGTCATCTGCAAATAACACACATCACCTCATCCTGGATACCATCCGTAAGCTCAACCATAATTAGCGTAAAAAGATAAGGGCTTAGAGTTGATCCTTGGTGCAGTCCTATTGTAATTGAAAACTCACTAGACGTGCCATCCATGGTTCTGACACTAGTTACTGCTCCATCATACATATTCTTAATCACATCAACATGTTTAATAGGCACTTTTTTCCTTTCAAGAACCCACCTCATAACACTCCTAGGAACCATATCATACGCTTTCTCCAAATCAATGAAAGTCATATGAAGGTCCTTTTTATTTTCTCTAAATCTATCTGGTTCCTAGTCCCTATAATAATTGGATACTTGTTTAGGCTCAAGAAATCATGTCCAACATGCTATGATACTGATAATGGTACTCAGATACCTGAATACTACATGGATATTTCAATTGGTCAAAACAATTATAATGTTCGAAGCATGTCACCATCCTCAAATTAACTATAATGCTTTTTCCTTGTTCATGTCACATATTTGCAATTATAATTTTGAGCATGTGAATCTTATAGATGTTATTTTAAATTTACTATCAGCCCCATTTTCTAATTTAAATTTAGTTAAGTTTTTATGAATATCTTGTGTCTTATCTCATGGTATGGTACACACGTACCCATGCCCGTGAATTTGGAAAATGCTGATTCGTATGTCCGTTCTCATGTCTGTGTCTGCATCCAAGTACACAATTGGGTATCAAATTGTTCTAACTCTTGCAGGAGGGTTAGCCCACATATCAAGACACAGAGGGTATGAATCAGGCTGTTGGATGCTGTCCTGTACGCAAAATGGGTGGAACTGAATCTCTTGGAGCCATGGTTTTAAATTTCGAGCGAAATCCGAAATTCCGGGTTTCGGTATACCCCAAAACCGAAATTAGGGATACCTGAAATGCGACATTAATTCGACTGAAATTTCGCTCGTTCCGAAAAATCGTTCGAAATTCACCAAAAATCTCATGGTTGCCCTCAAGGTCAAGAAACCCAATTGCCATGCCGACATGCGGAGGGAGACATAGTGACTTAGGGAGAGTGGCGTTAGCAATTCCCAGATGACCGCACATGAGCACACAAAAGGAAAAGATGTGAATGGCTTTGGTACGTCATAGCTCACGCACTATCCATGCTCATTATAGGCTGAAATTCTAGTCATCGTGCAGTTTGTGATCTTTGACTACGAAATGGCTAGAGGTTCTTTTTTTCCAAGAATAAAAATAAATGAGCCCCCTTCTTCAATAAGAACGCTCCCTTTTGATAGTTGAAAAACCCTCGCTTTCCGCTCTCCTCTTTCCCAGCAAAAAAACGGATTATTCTATGGGGATTACCCCCCTTTATTCTGTAGGCAATTTTTAAAGTACAATGGGCCCATATAGTTGAATCACCCGGATCATTCATTTGTTGGGTCTTAACATAAATAGGTTGTGGTCAATAAATCATCTCCATAGGATGATCTTAACACTCCGATCTAATAGGTTTCTGGCTTTCTTTCAATATACCAGAGAGTTAGGATCATTCAATGGAGGTAATCTTTGAGCAAGGCATATTTAAGTTGGGGCCGAATGATGGAATAGTTTGATCTTAATCTGCCGACACGATCTCGCTTATGTTCTTCATGTAGCATTCAGACCGAATGACTCTATGAAATTACGTCGTCCAATCATGTGGGCCAAACTACATTTTTCAAAAAATATTTGCAAGCACGTGGAGAGAGAGAGAGAGAGAGAGAGAGAGAGAGAGAGAGAGAGAGAGAGAGAGAGAGATTTTATTAGGGGGGTGAGAGTATAGGTCTTCCACCCCACTTAGGAAATCAATTTTAATTAGCCCCCTCAATAATATAGTTGTAGCTCACATAGAAATATATTTTATATAGGTATCTTCAACGTGGGAGTATATTTGTGCTTGTGGTACATTTGAAGACCTTGCGTGTGCAGCTAGCATTTCTCTTATTAATGATCCCCAACTCTTCTGGAAGTATTGATCAACCATCATGCATTTTATAAGTTAAAAAGACTTAAAAATTCAACTGTTTTAGCTAGGAAACTAAAAATTAAGTTATTTGAATTGAGTTATTCTCTGATCTCTATTTCTTTACACGGTGACTTTATTTTTAAGTATTACTTTTATGAGGAGAGCTAAAGTGAAGGGCACCCTTGCAGAAACCCACCTGCAAGGGTGCCTATCGAATCCACGCATCCCAACCGCATTTATAATGCCACTGAAAAATACAAAATTAAAAGAATGATAAATGCAATTAGGTGACGTGGATCCAATAGGGGCACTCTCCTTGCAAGTAAGATTATGGAAGGGTGCCCTTCAGCTTAGCATTGCTTCATTTTTCTATAACTATTTTTTGAGGAATACCAAACTCAAGTGAAACCCATAGGACCCAACATAAAGCCCAGTACGAAAACAAATGGAAGGCCCATGGAAAATAAATAGGGTTTTTCTCAGTAATTTCGCCTCTCCCTCTAGAACAAAGGCAACGAAGCCACGTCTGTGTTAGATATGCGTGTCTATTGGGTTTTTCACAAATTCCCTCCCCGCCCTTCAATCTCAACCGTTTACCTCACATTTCTTCTCTTCCATTCAACAAAAAAAATCAGAAGAAAGAAGTAAAACAGTGTTCGTGTTTATTATTATTTCTCACAGAAGACATCAACGCAACGTTTTCAACACGATTTGAAGCTTACTTTCTTTCTCCTTCTTTTTGTCACCCCCATTCTTATATATAATTAGGGTTTTTGGGTTCTGTTTGTAGAGAATGAAAGGATGGGTTGTTCAAGGCATACCATTCCCTCATGGTTGAGTGTGGAGTTTGAGGGAGGATCGAATGTTTCCATGTCTGAGGTTGTTTTTTCCGAAGGAAGGGAAGCGAGATCTTCTCTTCAAAATGCCAATGTTCTCTCTGATTTCAAAATGGGTTTTAGAGAACGTGCCTTTTCTGCAGCAGGTGCTGCCTTTGTTTCGGCAATCCTTGTTAATCCTCTAGATGTAGCAAAGGTAACCTCTCTTTCTCTCTTTCTTTCTATGCCTTTTTTTTGTTCTTTTGGAATTTATTAAGAAACCCAATTGTTATTTTGATGGGTTTTGCTAAGGTGCATTGGAAACTTAAATTTACACATGTTTTGATAAAAAAAAGTCTCAAAACATGTGTAAAAATCTCAAATAAATGTAAAATGATTGTAAATTTAAGTTTTCAATGCACCATAACGATTGTTAATGCTTACTGCCTGTTCGTTTAAGATTATGACAACCGAATGTGAGTGCCAAACCGATTGTTGGACACAAATTCAAACATAATTTTGAGTCCAATAATCGGTTTGGCACTCACAATCTGTTGTTATAATCTTAAACGAACAGGGCGTTAGATGCTTTGAGTATGATGATTTTGGAGTTTTTGATGGACTGGATATTAATGGTCATCATCATTATTTTCCTCTCTTCAGACCAGATTGCAAGCACAGGCGGCCGGGGTTCCTTATTCACTTTCTCAGCATCATGTCGGTAGGCGTATGTCATCAGCTGGTCCAAAAATGGTACACGCTAGAATTTTATTTTATTTTTTTTGGTTATCTTTTAGAAGTAATAGAGAGAACCAAGTGAATCTTTTTTTTCTATTTAATAGCCTCCTTAGAAAGAGGACTCTGTTCAAATGAATTAATGTCATCTCGCTGTATTGAAATTTGTCATCCATGAGATTGGTCTTGTCATCCTTCATTAAGTAGTGCAATATTGATATCTTAAAAAAAAAAATCCAACATCCGCCAAAACTATATCTAGAAGATAAATTATTGTAGCTTCTTCTCTATTTTGCATAAAGATGGACTTAGGGTTCTGCAACATTCCTTTGTACTACATGTCTCTCTTTTGATGCTCAATGATTAATATGCTGAACTGGATGGAGTTGGAGGTGTTCACTATCCTTTGTGTTAGTTCAGAGCAGGTGATCGCGATCTCACATGATTGGGAGCTGCCGGGTTTAGGTCAGCTAAAGCTTAACTTTGGCGGGTCTAGTGGAAATCCTGGACCGACTGGAGTTGGAGGTGTTAACAGATACGAGAGCGGGTCTAACGAGGTGGGCGTTCTCAAGTCCAACAGTGATTGCTGACTCCAATGAGGTGGAGGTTAGAGCGGTCTTGCAGGGCATCAGCAGGGGCGGAGGCACATATAGCATGAGGGGGGCCATGCCCCCCCCCCCCCCCCCCCCCCAATGACCAATGCAGGCAAGTGTAAATTACGGTGGCCCCCCCAAGTGAAATTCCTGGCTCTGCCTCTGGGCATCAGGTTGATAGAGAATAGCATCTTGGACCAAGTCATAGTAGAGGGAGACTCTCTCAACGTTATAAGGTGGCTCAAGGGGTCCCATGCCTCCCCATGGCAATTTGTGCATTACTTCGACAAGATTGAGGACCGTGTGGCTGATTCATCTATTTCCTTCAAGCATATCAAAAGATCGATAAATAGTGATGCTGATAGGCTAGCTGGGGCAAGTGTATCTAAGGAGAGGATTCACTTTTGGCTAGATTCTTGGTGTTGGCTTCTTTCCTTGGTGATAACTTTCCTGAGTTATTTCGGGTTGCTTCCAAGTGTGAGATCGGTGTGGGGATTCCTTTGGTAGGTAGGATGGTAATGTTGTTTGGAAAGTGTAGTTTCGTAAGCAGTATTTTGACAGAGAGATTGATTTGGTTGTTGCCTTCATGACTAAGCTTGACTCGGCGTACACCAAACAAATTGAGGATTGAAGGTTTTGGATTTGGTCGTCAAATGCGAAGTTTGCATTTCAGTCTTTAGACTATCAACTAGTTTTGTCCTTTGCTTCCTGACTTGAAGGCTCTGGAGCTAAATTATTAATTCCTTTCTGGGGCATATTTTTGTTCAATGTAATGGGACGTTTTGAGGTTTCGCCTGTTTTTTTCCCTTTTGGAAAAGACATTACAATCAATGGAATTTTTTTAAGGAGTCCAAATTTTTTTTGGAATGGGTTCTACAATAGTGAGAAAATAAGAGGTTTTGGTGTGTTTTAACTCTGTTTGGGAAGGTTAAAATGCATCCCCCTCAAACGATTATAAATCTATCACTAAAAAGGGTTAAAAAGGAAAATTCCAAAAATGCCAAATATGAATATATATATATATATATATATATATATATATATATATATAGAGAGAGAGAGAGAGAGAGAGAGAGAGAGAGAGAGAGAGAGAGAGAGAATTTTTTGTCGACTGTTTCAAACAGTCTTGAACAGACTGGAATGGACCGGAACAAGCTGGAACATCGCGAAACAGAGGGAGGAAAGTTTCATTCTGCATTCTGTTCCGTTTTTCATTTCGGAATGGAACATTATGGCTATTTGTGATAAAACGGAACAGAATTCATAGCTATGGATTGGAGTGTCCATACTCCTAATCGGGTAAGCAATTTTTGTTGAACCGCCTGACTTGCTACTAAGGTCCTTGTCAACCACCTCTGCAGTCACCACTGGAATGTTATTTGCCATTGTGCCTTGTCTTACAGATGAGGAAACAATGGACCTTCTTTTCTAGTTTTCTTTCACTGTAGGTTTGCCATAGAAATCTTGTTGTGTATTTTGGGTCTCTTCGGACTTGCCAGACCATATTCTGGATCTCTTCAAGGTGTGAAATTTTGCTCCTTGGCCAGTTAGAGCTCGTATCCTTTGGGGTTTAGCTTTATTTGCGTCCCTGCGGATTCTTTCGAAGGAAATGAATAATAGAGTCTTTAAATGCTCTTTTATGTCAATTTTCAAAAAAAGAAATGCTCTTTTAGGAGAGCCCACTGGATTCTTTTTGAATAGTAAGCAACAATAGATTATATCTACCATTGTCCATTTGGGCTATCATTCTTCTCCATTTTTGCCGTATTTCGGAGTCTTCTATTAAGCGCGCTTGGGGCAAGGTTTGGTTGTGTAAGTCAAGTGCGTACAAACCTACTCATAGGTGGTCTTCTGACTCTTCTCAACCCCGAGCCATCTTAAGATGAACTTCAACGGCTCTAGCTTGGGAAAGCCCATCTTGCTGGAATTTGAGGCCTGCTTCGTAGTGTTGAGAGTGAGGTTTGGTGGACCTTCTCCGATCCAATTGGTGAGAAGGATTCTAATGATGTGGAAGTATAAGATTTGTTGAGTGGAATTTGGCTAATGGATCATGATCCTCCTTAACTCACTCATTGTGGAAGGACATTCACTCAATGTTGTTCATTTAGTGAAGGATGGGGTTAGGGATTTGTGGATTCTATTGAAGAGGTGCTGGATAGGATTGAGGGGCACACCACACCTTTTTAGCATGTTTAGTGTTTGACTAATAGTGAGGCGGACCAGCTAGCCCATTCAAAGGTGTTGAGATTGGAGCTTGAGACATTTGATTAACTTCCTCGTTGAGCATTTTGTGTCATTCTTCTCTTTCTCTTTCTGTTTGGATCAGTTTGACCATCTCCGTTTTAGCTTTGCTCCTTTTTAATGAAATTGTTGTCATTCACAAAAAAAGAACGTCTTCACGAAATATATCGTATCTGGCCACCATAGGACTCATTTTGAAACGAAGGTCAATTGGAGTGCTTGCAGTCCCCTTTCTTGTGTTGTTTAAAGACAATAGGAAACACATTGTTTTAAAGCATCTTGGATTTTATTGGGGGGTGATACACCAGGTTGGCTCATTTCATTGTTGTAGTGTCTCGTCCGTAGTCCAAAAATCTACATATCGTATCTGGCCACCGTAGGACTCATTTTGAAACGAAGGTCAATTGGATGCTTGCAGTCCCCTTTCTTGCGTCGTTTAAAGATAATAGGAAACACGTTGTTTTAAAGCATCGTGGATTTTATTGGGGGGTGATACACCAGGTTGGCTCATTTCATTGTTGTAGTGTTTCGTCTGTAGTCCAAAAATCTACATCAAACACAAATTAAACGAACGCTATAAAAACTTTCTCCATAATCGAAATGCATGCAATTGAGAGGGCCCAGATCTATATGTTAAAGTATCATGGTCATTATGGGAGAGAATTTCTCCTGTATATGCATGCTTGTAGAGTTGAGTTTTGAGTTTGAGGATGTTCTAGTATCATGATCATTATGGGAATTTTTTTTTATCAAGTATATGCATGCCTGTAGACTTGAGTTATATATCTCTTGAAGTAACAGGAGTTTCTACATACATTGTTAATCGAATTTGGTTTTGTTCAGAACTTTAGAACAATACTTTTATCATTGCTCACACCAGAAGAATCACTTGATACTTTGTCATAAAGCTTGCGTAAATGTTATGATCATTATTTATTTATTTTATGAATCGTTTGCGATCATTATTTATTCAGAATTGAAGTAATCTTCTACTATTCTACAAACATGCTTCTACTGGATCCCTATCTGTTTCATCTCTTCCTTTGGAATGCTAAAACTGTTCTTGTTCTCTGATGCCTATTCTGCTCCGTAATTGATTGACTCTGAAATATAGTTTTCGCATGTGAGATGTTCCCCATCATGCTTCCCGGCAGAATTCTACGTACTGAATTGTCTTGCCCTATTTGTTTTCAGTATAAAGGAACAATGGATGTTTTTCAGTACAAGGGGACAATGGATGTCTTCTACAAAATCATTAGACAGGTAGGTACATCTATTTAGTAACATGCGAGTATAATTCTTGTTATTATTGTCACCAGTTTTCCATTTCAGTATAAAAATTGCAACGAGCATCCTAACAAAAAGAGTTTTTGCAGGAAGGATTTACTAGGTTGTGGAGAGGGACCAATGCGGGCTTAGCATTGGCCATACCTACTGTAAGTTTTTTTTAGCTGTCTGGTAGCCGGGATTCTATCTTTGGATGCTATGTATGAAAGATCATTAGTTATGTTACTTGTACATGTCTCTCGGTGTCAGACATGTTCATGGTGTTCTGACAAGGTGATCCTTGCAATCCAATATTTCCACATATCTGTACAATTAATTTGATGATGTGAGATGATGAAATAGAGAGAACAGAGAAAAGAAACGAAGAGAGGGAAAGAGAAAAAGACGATTTTGGGAGAAGTGTGATTGACCTAGGGTGGTCGTCAGTCACTTTTACATTAACTAAGAAGGGTTATACATTATAGTAATGCCCCTACACACTTAACCACACCATACCGTAATAACAAATGTAATTGTATCTTCTTTAACACTCTCCATCAAGCTTTTGCATATATATCACCCATGCCTTTCTTGGAACACATAAAAAGGAAACGACTATGAGCAAGAGCCTTTGCAAACACATCACACAGCGGATCTTGTGTCTTCACAAACAGAGTGCAGATTTTCTTACTCATGACAGCATTTCGAACAAAATGACAGTCCACCTCGATGTGCTTTGATCTTTCATGGAACACTAGATTGCTTGCAATATAGATTGCATGATTGTCGCAAAACAATCGCCATAGATCTATCGACCACAACTTCAAACTCTTTCATTAGAGTTTTCACCCACATTAGTTCACATGTAGTATGAGTCATTGCTCTATGTTCAGCTTCTGCACTCAAACGAGCAAAATCTTGTTTCTTGCTTCTCCAAGATGCTAGATTACCACTAACAAGCGTGCGCTAACCCATAGTTGACTTATCGGAAATTGATCAAGCCCAAGCAACATCTAAATAGCTGATAATATCAAGGTTATTTACTTTCTTGTGTGCAAGGCCTTTTCTTGAAGCATCTTGAGGTACTTAAGAATTTTGCACACTGCCTCCCAATGCATTTGAGTAGAAGAATGCATAAACTGACCCACCACTCCCACAACAAATGTGATGCTCGCACATGTAATAGTAAAATAAATCAGCTTTTCGACTGGAAGTCTGTGCGGCGTTGGATCAATAAATTTATCACCAAAATCAAGAGCCAATTTTATATTTGGATCCATAGGCATATCAGCAGGTTTAGAGTCTAACATTTTTGTTTCTGTTAGTAAATTTGTCACACATTGGGAGTTGATAGGGCTCGTTTGGAACCATTCAGAAAAAAAGAAAGATAGGGCTCGTTTGGAGATTTTTGATTTCCCCTCTCCTTGAGCTTCCCTGTTTGTGGGGGCATAGTCTGCTCTTTTTTTGCCTTTCTTCCCTTTGAATTAACCATCTTGGTTGTGGGGTTCTCCCCTTTTCTTCCTTAATAAAATTTTCTATCATAAAAAACAGTTGTCACATATTTCTGTTTGGATAAACGTATGCCATTCTTTTCTCTTGCTACAGCTATACCTAGAAAATAGTGTTGCTATTCCACATCTTAGGTCTTAAAATATTATTTAAACTTCCTCTTCATGTCTCAAATTCCAACCATAGTTTCAAAACTTCCCCGTGCCATCGTGGACTTCCTTGAGTTGACTCCCTTTTTTCTTGGCCGTGTTATTGTCCAAGTCCGCGTTTTACCCTACGAACTCAATCAAAACTCTTTTGACTCTCCTAAGTTATGACCGCGTCAACCGAGTACTCAGCCGCGTCAACCGTGTATTCGACCTCATCATGCCGAGTCGACTAGGATTTTCTTGGCTGCATTTTGACCTTCATCCGTGTTTTAAACACTGATTCCAATTGCATCACCACTGGAAATGGTGATATCATCAACATGATGCTCGACACTCTGTACTGACTAAACATGAAATGATTGGCTTGACCTCGACTGGACTTAAAAGATCCTACATTCCTACTACACGACCGAACTTATCAAACCACGCTCTAGGAGATTACTTCAAACCATAAATATCTTCCTGCAATTTACACATTGATGTAGAACTGGGAGAGAGAAATAGAAGAAATAGGAGAAAGAGGAGAAAAGAGAAGGGGAGAAGAATAGAAGAAGAATAGGGGGAGAAGAGGAGAGGAGAACTAGAAGTAGAAGAAGAAAAGAATTAGAGGGGAGAAATCTCAATCAATCAATTAATCCTCCAAAACTAATTAAAGTTCTATACATGAGGTTTATATATAGGCAATGGAAATAAAATTCCATGGAAAATAAAAGCCCTAAAACTAAAAACATGGAAATAAAATCATAGAAACTTAATAACATGGAAAACTAAAAACACGTAAATAAATACCAATGAGCAAATATGCCACTTATTTGGCCTACTATCTTCATCACACAATCATACTAGACCTTCCCCTCACCCGTGCAACAAATTCAGGTGGGTTGCTTCATATACACTTCATGATGATTTCCATAAAAAAAAGTGTTTTCTACGTCAATTTGAAATAGTGGCCAGAGCAACAAAGATGAGTGCATGGACTGAATTTACTTGTCTAACTAGAGAAAAGGTGATGCGGGATGGGTACAGAAAGATCATTATAAATTCCACTCTAGTACCAAGTTGATGGCCGACAAAGTTCTTGAATTCTTGGTGGCTTCTTTGAATGGTAGCCAAATATTATAATGAAAAGACCGAGATGGTCGAAGTACAAGAAGTATTAGAAAGTGAAAACGAGCCAATGGCTCACAAAAAAAAGAAAATCAAGGCGGCAATGTATCAAACAGAGCCAAAACTTTTTTAGAGACTCCTTCTCTAGCTAAATTGTCCGCCACAGAGTTGACGGATCGTCGAACATGATGGAATGCTATCAAGGAAGGTCCAAATCTATCAAACATCTCGTCAAGGAAGCTATCAAACCTCCACAGGTGATTTTGAGAGCCACTTAGCCATCGAATAACATCTAGGGAGTCTCCTTCAACCACCACTTTATACATTTGGTTTCGATCCAATAGCTTAACCCCTTGGTGAACAGCCCGAACTTCTGCTTTCGAGGCATCCGCTACTCCAATTAGCCCTGCAAAGGCCGAAATCACTCCCCCAATATCAAATCTAAGGACGCCACCAATCCCTACTGGACCAAGGTTCCCTAGACTCCAACCATCAAAATTCAACTTGAGGAGGCTCCCAAACTTGATTGGTCTTTTGGGAAGGGGTAGAGCTTAAGCAAATTTCCTTCCATCATTCCCACGAGTCATAAGCAAATATAAATTTGAAGCAAGGGAGCTTAAGCAAATTTCCTTCCATCATTCCCACCAATCCCTGCCCATGCAATTGTTAGAGCGATTACTTTTATGAATACATTTGACACATTTTTTGAAATGCCTCTGAACGATCTGGCATTTCTTTCTTTCCAAAGCACCTAGGTAATAGCTAGAAATGATAGACTCCAGAGGATTCTTCCTTCTTCCAGGGGACCAGGGACCATCCAAGAAGCAAATCCATAATGTTTTCAGGGAAGACCCATTCCATCCCAAATCTACTTAGCAGTTTGCTCCATACTTCCCTTGCAAATTTGCAATGAAGAATATGATTTATTGTTTCCCCATCCTCAGTGCAAAGAGCACAATGGTCAAGAATGATAAACTTCCTTATTTGCAGAAAATCTTCCGTTTGGATCCTTTCCAACATGGCCGCCCCCACACACTAGCAATTTGGAGGACGCAGGGCTAGCCACTTGGTGGGTTCTAGAATTCTTGACGGGTTTCTTGAAAATGTTTAAACTTTAAAGAAAGGTTCAGGAAGGCTACATATTTGATAAAGAATGGGTAAAGATCAATGTTTGGGGAAGAGATTGATAAAGACTGGCTCTTGAGCATAAATTGTGTAAGGAAAGAGATTGGGAAAAGGGGAGGTGAAAGAGATTGGGAATAGGGTAGGTGAAAGAGATGTGAAAAAGGGTGAAATGGAATGTGGAAAGGGAATAGGGGAAGGTGGAAAGAGGGTGTAGAAAGGGGAAACAGAGTTGGCGGTGAGATGGAAGGGGAAAAGAGTGAGGAAAGGGGTTTTTGGCAAAGAGGGTTGACCTTAAGGGGGTGTTGGCGGCAAAAGGGAAAAACCTGAGAAGAAAAAAAAGAAGAAACAGAGAAACTGTATGAGATGAGAAAGAGAGATAAAGAGAAAGAGAGAAAAAAGAAATAAGTAGAGAGAGAAGGGGAGAGATTACCCTTAGGGGCCTTCTCCCGGGCTATAGTTCAATCAAGCTTGGGAGCAAAAATCTTCAATCTTTTATATTCTATATTGTGTGTCAAATTTGGCCCAAAGGCCTAACGTTTGTAGACAAATAAAACTTGGACTCCAAGACTAACTTGATCTTGAACTTCTGGTCTAACTTCAACTTCTAATCTAACCTTGCAATCCGCTACTACATTAACTCCTAACACAACTTAATTTAAAATTTCTTACAAACTTAAACTCCTAATCAAAACCAAATAGATAGTGGACCTACTATATTTAGTAAACTCGAACTTACTATTTTTAGTATGTTTGATAAGGACACCCCAAAAGTACTTTAATGATCTCCCCTTAATTGATGCCGGCACCCCTTTCTAAAACACACTTAAAATTAAAATATGGATTATCATTCAAAAAAATATATGGGCCCTAGGATTGGCCCCATCAAAAGGTCTTGAAGTAATCAAATTCCGTATGCTTGACTATATCCTTGGGTCCATCCTAGCTTACAATTGCTTTGTACTTCCATCATGATGATATTTAATAGTAAATAGCGACTGACAACCAACGCCATCCTTTCCCTCGGCTAGAGTAGTTTGGTGCCAACGAGAGCATTGCACTTCTTTTTTGTGTGTGCGTGGGTTTCCGGGGTGGGGGGAGGGGGGGGTAGGATCATAGTTTTAAAACTCCCTCGAGTTGAATCCCTTTTACCTTGGCTGCGTTGCGCCGCATCCGTGTTCCGCGTTTTGCCCTACATAGTCAATAAAAACTCCTTTGACTCTCCCGGATTATGACCACGCCAACCGAATACTCAGCCGCGTCAACCAAATACTTGCCCGCGTCGTGTCCAGTTGACTCGTATTTTCTTCGGCCGCATCCACATTTTTAAACACCGGCTGGGATTGTACCTTCGACATCCAGGTTGGAGAAAAACGTCTTGTCCATTGAGCATAACGCATTCATCTCTTCTACCATAGCTTTTTTCCTTCTTGGATGTAAGAGAGCATGGAGGGATGAAGAGTAGAACTACAATCCACAGGCAAAGTTGAAGATTCAATAGAAGATTGATCTTCTGTCTGTAGTAGCAGCATGTTGTACATCATTTGCAAGAAGAGAAATTGGAATACATGGAATACAAGCAATGTCATTCGCAGATATCAATATATTTGGATCTATAAGGTATGTGGTGCCATTGTTACATGGGTGTTAAGGACATCTACTCAACAAAACAAGAAAACACGGTCAAGTTGCTTCAATAGGCATTCACAGGCATGCCATCTTTCTCCACATGTTTTGGTTGTGTGTTTTGTTAAAATTGTTGTTAGTCTTCATGATAAATTATCTCCGTCATGCATTTCTATTTATTAAATTATCTCCGTCGTGCATTTCTATTTATCTAGATGAGTTTTTCTTTAGCTTATGCTTAACAAACCAATATTTCTTGTAAGTATGCACGGAACAAGACAGCCATTAACTGTATATGCATGTCTGTTTTTCAAAGTTGTGGAGTAAGAGACCTCTTCTCCATGTCTTTGTTACAGCTTGAAACTAAAATGTCATTTGAAAAAAATCCCACGATATAGAATTTATATTTGGGTTTTATTTTTAGACTGGTTTTCTGATGGGCCAAGTACTTGCCTAAATTGCCAACCAGGTGGGTATATACTTACCTTGCTACGACATTTTCCGCAACTGGATTGAAGAATTTACAACCCAAAATGCTCCGTACTTGACACCATATGCCCCTCTAGTAGCAGGTTCAATGGCACGCTCGTTAGCTTGCATTTCTTGTTCTCCTATTGAACTGGCAAGAACACGAATGCAGGTATCCAATTCTTCATGTTGATTATTTGATTAAGTGTGCATTTCTTACCTATTGACAAATGTATCACAATGGCCTAAGAGCTGGGGCTTGTATTGAGTATTCACCTTCTAGTGGCCAGTTTCATGAATCAATATTCTTTTTATCTCGACAAAATACATCTTATATTTTCTAGATAAGGTAACATCCGCGTTATAGTTGCACTAGTTGTTATAGGCATGGTTTTAAATTTCGGCCGAAATCCGAAATTTCAGATTTCAGTCAAGTCCGAAACCGAAATGCACCGAAAGCGAAATTTACCAAATTTCGGGAGTTTCGGCCGGAATTTCGAAAAAATGCCATTTTTAGTTTTTTACAGAATTTCCGCCGAAATTTTGGCCCAAAAAATCGAAATTTCGGTACTTTCTACTGAATTTCTGCCGACATTTTGGTTTCAGCGAGGACCGAAATTTGACCGAAATCGAAATTTAAAACCATGGTTATACGAGGCATATATCAGTTCCCAACTGTGCACTTGCAAAACATACCCTTTTGAAAATTCATTAATGACAATTTTCTGTAATTGATGGAAGGGAATATGCTTTTTTTTAATAACTGGAAATTAAGTAAAAATAGGAAGTGAATAACTTATGAAGAAAATGGCACAACAACCCAGGGAACAAGGAGCTTGTCAATTTACTGAAAATACCCTCTTTTGCAAAGGATTGGCCTAACCATTAGCGTACCTATTGATGTGATGGAAAAAGAGATCTAAATCTACACTAATATTTGGAACCTCTCTGAGTGGCTCTGCTAATCTCCATGGAGAGGACCCTTGCTCACCCATATAACAATGTTATGTGAATTCTCTTTGATGACCACCACTGGCATAGAATGGAATATACAAATACAGTTAGAGAAGCATGAACGTCCTCACCTCGTTCAAGTCTCTATTAGCAATAGGACCACAGAAAAGCATGCCCAAACCAAACCACCATTATGATCACAAAGAAGGCGCATGATCCCTGAACCCCTGGATTGTTAAGAGCACTCCCTGCTGGATTGTTTTCCTATCTAATATTCTACCGCCTTTTGCTCCGCCAGGCATACAATCCTTCAACTCATGGCAAAACATAAGTGTTTGGGAGGTAAAATCAAAGAAATAGTAAATCCCATATGTCCTCGCACTGATGGCATCCTTATCTTAGAAAATCCTATTCTTTCACTCCTTTTAGTCAACCCCCACGTGCTGGCGATAAGCGCTCATAGCAATCAACATATAGCCAAGAATACTCCACAGGACCATCTCCACATCGAATCCAAAACCAACGAAAGTACAACGTATTCTATACTGATCAGATCAAAGGGGAAACATCCTGCAACTGAACAAGTAGGTTCCTCCTTTGTACATTCATGTTAACGACTCAATTTCTTTGTAAAATCATGCTAATGTTAAGTTTTTATTTTCTCCCTAAATTTTCTCCAGTTTCGTTGCCTAGTTGACTTGGGCAATTGCCTACAGTCTCCTAAGCTAAATTACAACTATGGTATCTTGTTTTCTTCCCGTTATAATTTGTGCTATTTGGTTTCCAAATCAATGGCTAGTAATAGACCCTTAATTTATTGCATGTCTTGTCGAGAACAGGCATATAGAGAGTTTCAAATTGGAGCAAAGCCTCCAGGATTGTGGAAGACTCTACTTGGTGTCCTCTCATCTGTCAAGAGTACAAATGCTACTCAGAGCTGTATGTTATTTTCTAGTCATTTTTTTATAACTCATACGGTGCTCAAAAGTTTTATTCAGTTTCAGTTGCTTATTTCTGTTTGATTCTATGTTGCACCAATACGGGTACGAGTGTCGGAATCCGACACTTATTCCAACACGGGTAGTATCTAGTGTCGAATTCGGCGAACTTCAAAAAGAAAGATTTGTGGATTCGCCAAAATGTTTTAATTAATTCTGAAATTTTAATTATTGTAAATACTATATTAAAATTTTTAGTAGGTTGAGTTAATATATTTTTTATTTTCATATAAAAATATAAAAAACTTACTATTAGGGTGGATAAAAGTTAAAACATGCAGTACTTGTAAGGTTGTGGCGGCAGTATTCAGAGAAAAAAAAAACAATTAAAAGAGACCTAGAAGTGTCTCCATGAATCCCAAGGTATTGGAATTTGAGACGCGTCCGACACGGATACTTCACCCATTCAGAAGAATCCATGTAACATAGGGACTTTGATTCAATATCAGATGCTTAATTTCTGTCTACATAGTGTGGAAGCACACCCTTTCTCTAAACAAACTCTCTTCCGTACACACATAGATAGACTCACATCCATGTGTTGGGTGTGCATGCGCATCCATTAAATGGAGCATGTGATATGATAAGCATCCCGTCGTTACCCCAATTTGAATGACAGAACTAACTTGCATTATAATTGAATTCAGACACTATATTTCACTAGCTCTGTCTCTCTCTCTCTCCATTATTTTTTGTCATCAACTTGGCCTAGTTGATGAATTTATGCCCAATTCCTTTATAAACTTTGATACACCTATTTAAATGTGCTTTTGGCATTGAGAAAAGGACACCTGGTTTTGACCTTCAACAGATCAGTATAAACTTTCAGGCGAGCTTATGTGAAACATGTCATGACTTGCTTCTCTTTCACTGGAAACAGTACATTGCTATCGAATCCTATGGACGGGTGTTGGGGCACAACTTGCCCGTGATGTTCCTTTCTCTGCAATTTGCTGGTCAACCCTTGAGCCTGTGAGTTTTACTTCTCAATTTGCAGTGTAGCAACCAACTTCTACGCAAATGGCATGCACATGAATTGATTTTGTAATATGCACATTTCTGCAGCTTTTGCTAATTTATCATGTGTTATGACTTTTATACTTGCTGTTTTTATACAGATGAGGAGAAGATTACTTGGATGGGTTGGCGAGGAGGCGAATGCACCAAGTGTTCTTGGGGCAAATTTCTCCGCTGGTTTTGTTGCAGGAACCCTTGCTGCTGCAGCTACATGTCCTCTAGACGTGGCCAAAACTCGAAGACAAATAGAGGTTGGTTCTTAAATTTGACCATGCCAACCTAACCTTGGGCCGTGTAGGTTTTGCAATTTGTTTCATTGTCGAATTTTTACAAACAGATTCCTCTGTTACCAAGTCCAAATAACAAACATTGCTGTCTGAGAATTTGACCTTGTCTGTGAATCTGCTAATGGGCTAATGCTGAAACAAATGTTCAACTCTCTACCCTGTTCACTAATTGGGGAATCTGGCTATCGTTTTTCAGAAGGATCCAGTAAGGGCAGCCACAATGACGACTAGACAAACACTAACTGAAGTCTGGAGGTATTTTCCATCTTTATTTCTATGCCCATTTTTCATATGAAGATGTTGATGTTAGTAACCAGGACAAATTGGTGCACCACATCTGTGTTATACATGTATACATCTAATGTGTTACATAGTACATGCATATGTTCATGTTCATGTTCATGCTGCTTGTATAATCATTTCTGTTGGTGTCATCCTCTACCTATAGTAGCTCAAAAACCAATTTATTTATCTAATTATTGGGAGCAAGTAGAGGTCATCCATTAGTTGGAACTTGTTAGCTTTCATTGATTTGATGTCATATATAAATCTTGCAACAGGGATGGGGGGATGAAGGGGCTCTTTATGGGTGTTGGCCCGAGGGTTTGGCGTGCTGGCCCTTCAGTTGGTATTGTTGTTTCCTTTTATGAAGTTGTTAAATATGTTCTAAATCAAAGAGACACAAATCCATGAGGAGAGAACTTGTATTTTGGCTGTCCCATCACCCAATTATCTCCTTAGAGCTACACAGTGATGCCGTAAGCAAAAGACGCTCATTTTCTATGAACTCTACCTGGCATGAAGAAGGCGGCACAGATTTTGACTTGAATGCAACAAAGTGATATTAGATATTGGTCAGCCCCATTGTAAGGGCTGCTTTCGTGATCATTATTTGCAGCATAATTTTGGAGTAGTCTTTAGAGAAAAAATGGTTATTTATTTGTGTTGTATGTCAATCATAAAAGCCGTTTTGAAGGCCTAACATTTCTTTGGGCTCTCCGGGAGGTTTTGGGGCTTCATGGCTGAATTCAATCTCCCTTTTTGCACTCTTGTGTTTTGAGTCTCAATGTAAATGGAGGATGAACATTATGTTCTATCATTCACAAGGTTCTGGTACATCTAGCCTAGTAATTTGAAGTTTGAAATTACTGGAAGAGTAATGGTAATTTCTGTTGAAAGGAACCTTAATACATTGATAAGAAGAAATGGGGTTTGGGTTTTGATGAGTAGGATGTATGATACATTGATAGTGGGCAGGCAACTGTCCTGTGATGAGAGGTTTGATCTGTGTGTTGATCCAAGAGAGAAAACATTTCATGATAGCTAAAACGGGTGATGGCAATAGAGATAATAGAGAAGTGTTGGGTATTGAATGCAAGAAACTAGCATGGCTTTTGTAGTAATCCCAACCTGATTAAATGCCCCAAATGATGATGGAAATGGTGTTTTGATTCGCTTGACATCAATTAAAAATCCCAGCCTTCTAAGAGTAAGCACTTGAACCCTCACCAATATTCAACCTTTCAAGTAAATTTACCTTGCATACTGTATCAAAGGTATTTAATCAATAACGCAGTACGGGTAAATCTACCCAAAAATGTGTTAGAGCTAAAGGAATTGGTCCCTATAACCTGGGATTTGCTAGGGACGATCACGGAAGGCATTTGGCAGGTGGGCTGTTGCATGAGTAGCCACATAGGCTCAGATTTTGTCTTATTAATTAAATTCATCCTATGTGGCTGCTCTCTCATGCATTCTTATTAATTTAATTCATCCTATGTGCTGCATGACCTTCTGCGATGGTCCCTAGCAAATCCCTAGAAGTAAATATTCATGAAGGAAATAGAAACTGTTACAAAGCCTGTACGTTTATCTTGTAGAAATTGGTTCTCTCTACGGCATATCATTAGAGCATGTAGAAGAATACATTGAACAGCTATATTAGACAAAGACCCAATTTGTTGAAATCAATGGGGCCCACATCATTTCACGAGTGGGGCCGGGAGACCTCAATGTCTTAGACCTTCAACAGGAGTTGGTGGATTTCAAATTCCAAGACCGGGAGGAGAGCATGCCATTTCAACGCGTTTTTAACAGGGGCATTGGAAGCATCTGTACCTCAGATAAGCCGAAGCATTTGTACATTTAAAAAAAAAGGACTTTGAATTCAAGAAATGTGGACTTCCAAGAAAGAGAACAACGCCTTCTCTGTATTTGCGTATAAATATTGGTCCGTAGACAAATCAACAAATTAGGGTCAGAATATTCTACTTATTCTATGAAAATTCTGGCCACTCAGCTTTCTTAGAAATGTGGTGGTTGTGGAATTCTCCTAGCCGACAACGTACAAGAAAAATTGCACCCACTCCTAGGGGTGCCAACTTGGGTGGGTTCAACTCGATTTTGGCTTGGGTTGGGTTGGTATTTTCTTGGATTAGGTTGGGTTAGGGTTGAGGCCTTGGCAACCAACTAGACCCAACCTCCATCCTCTAATTTTTCATGATTTTCTTAGCTCTGTTCACTTGCGTTCCCAGGAAAGCAAATCCCTAGAAAACAGCTTATTTTTTTCCTGACAAGACCTTGATAAGAAAGAATTCTGGTGTTCACTTGCTTTCCAGGGAAAATATAATTACACATGTGGAATATTTGCAATAAAGCAAAAAATGACATGGTAAAGCCCATTTTCCCACCCTTTAGGGATTTCATTTCCTAATAAAAACACACGCAGATTTCGTTTCCCTGGAAAACTAGTGCAAAACGAAGGGCAAGCAGTTTCCCTGGAAACCTTTTCCAACGCAAGTGAATAGTCTAGGGAAACTTTTTCCTGCACAAATTCCCTGGATTTCTTTCCTAATGCCATGTCAAATTCCCGGGAAACATTTTCTTTTCCTTTCCCGGGAAAACGAACAGAGCTTAACATTATGTTTTTTTTTCCTTGTATTTACTGTTTGGCCCTAGATGAACCCGACTCAACCCAAACCCAACTGGACTCAACCTGAACCCGACCCGACCTATTTGGAGGCATGTTGAGTTAGGGTTGATCATCCTCAACCCAAGGCTCGGGTTGGGTTGGGTTGGGTTGGTGAAATCTATCTCGGGTTGAGGTAACACCAGCAACACATTTAAGAGGGAAAGGAGGGCTTTCCGTCTATCATGTTTGTGAGTGCGCGAGTCCATTTTCACATTTGGAAGTTAATCAAAACCCGAAAATGCAATACACTTAGTCTCAAATTCTAGGCGTGGGCGTATCAGTACTACCAATATGTCTTTCCCTCCTCTCTCCTCCCTCTCTAGATTGTCCACCTCAACTATTCCGAAAAGGGAAGTGATACACCCCCGACGTATAGAATCCCTCCTAATGTTAGTCGTTAAGTTTTAAAGGCAAAGAAAAACATTAAAGGCCGTGAATTATCCTGAAGCAGTGAACCATTATAACAGAAACCGTCACGGGGGGTTGATTTTATCCGTTTCAGTTGAGGAAATATCATTTCCCTTCCGACAAATAGGAGAAAATTTTCAAGTCTCAATGGTGCAAAGGGATTTAGGGTAAGGGCTGAACAAGAGAGGCAAAAGTTCTGTTCAAAAGGAAAAGCAGGGTGTAGCAGAAACATCATGATGTCCTTCCAACTTTATCAGAGGCCCAGAGGGTCCTTACATTATATCACGTCACCCACCATCCCCATGAAAAGAACGAAAAAAGATCCTCCCCAACACAGTAGTAGGCATTTGGGGAGGCAATACATTTTCCAAGGATGACCCGACACCCCCTTAATTCCCAAATTTTAAGCTAGTTTCTGCGTGCTATCTGTTTGGAAAAATCCAACTGGATTGAGATTTCACAAACAAATTGCGCCGAATCCTGTTGGATTGCACACAGACTAAGTACCCTGCTGTTCATTTAAGATTATGGCAACCGATGGTGAGCCCAAACCTGTCATTCGACTCAAAATCAAGATTAATTTTAGTCCAATAATAGGTTATGGACTTAACCAGTTGTCATAATCTTAAACGAACAGGGCTTAAGAGAGAGAAGAATAATAAGAGACAAATAAGGAAAAAGAAAAGAATCTGTAACCTCTCACAAAGCAAGCAAGTAGAACAGGTAAACTGAATCCCTGAGAACAGAAATTAGAGAAGGAAAGAAGAAATGAAAAAGAGAGAACCCCAAATCCCAAACCATCATCAGCAACCAAATCTCCCTACAGCCGAAAGTCCCCCCCACATGCCACTCAACCAAATCAAAAGAGCTTGTAAGAGGAGGAGGCATCCATGGGGTGGATGAGATATGTGAGAACCAGTGCTACCAGCATCAGCACGTAGGCAATTCCTTGGTCAATGGACGTTCCTGATAAATGCAAACAACAAATCAAGAAATAACCGTTATATAATCGCAAAAAACCCTGACATATAGACAAAGCAAGAAATAACCAAGGAAAACCAGCAAGCAATGTTGGATATAACGAAGAAAACTCGAAAAAACCTACGAACGAGGGAGTAAACGCAAATGCAGAATAAAAGAAAAAGAGACGGATTATCACATCAGGAATCTCACCGTCAAATCTTCAATACCACAACAAATTCCAATCGTAAATAAAAAAAAAGGAAAAAAAATCAGAGCAAATAGAGAGAAAGGAAAAGAAAACGAAATGAGAGATTAAAAGAGGGTCTATTCTCGGAAAAGTAAGCCTAAAGACGAAGATATGAAGAGAAAACTAGAAAAAAATGCAGATCTAACGGAGAGAACACAAAAACACACATCCACACAAAATTAAAAAGGAAAAAGAAAGAAAAACGCTACATCATCGGAAAACAAAAAAAACTGACAAATGCAGAACAAAAGAAAGAGAGGCAGATTATAAGATCAGGAAACTCACCGTCACTTGTCGGAGCCGGTGCAGGAGCATGAGTATTTGCCTGAACTTCCGGCAAGACGATGCTGAAAATGAGAGAAAGGATCGCGATCGCACCAAAAGAAACCCTAGAAACGGCCATTTTCTAATCGAAACCCTAACAGAGACACGAGATCAAAGACGTAAAAAATCCTGAATCTGAAAATCTTTGTATTTCTCTCTCCCTCTTCCCCGCCTCCTCTCTCTCTCTCTCTCTCTCTCTCTCTCTCTCTCTCTGTGATGAATCTGAAGAAAACACAGAGCATATGAAAATGGGGTCTCGCAGAGGTGCAGAAGAGAAAAAGAAGAAAAAAAAGCTCTCTCAATCAGAAACCCTAACAATCTCTCCACAGGACTAGTTCGATTAGGAACTCGGTTTTTATACGTGAGGATGATAAAACTGGAAAATAAATGGGCATCCGGTTATGTGGGACCCGCCCGTATTTTTCGCACCCATGTGACCGCCCGTTTCAGAGCCAGTCTGGCTTGTCAGGTTTTTCCAGCTGTTGCAACGCAGATTCTTACACGTGGCAATCATCCAATGGGCTATATAAATCATCCGTTTTTCATATATTTCTAGATTACTGAATTAGCCTTAGAATATTATGAAACTCCCGATGCTACCCTTCTTGTTCGTCGTTGGGAGAAATTTATGAAATTTTACATGGTGTAAGACCTTAAAGACCCTTATTTTTCAAAAGGTACTGTACGGGCCAATTTATTGAATGATCCAAACCGTCCATGTGATGGGCCAAAACGTAAATAGGTTTGTGACCAAAAAATCATTTCTATAGGATGATCCTAGCCTCCGATCTATAGAGGTTGCAGTTCCTCTATAGATCGAAGGCTAGGATCATCCAATGGTAATGATTTTTGGAGTCAAACCTATTTACATTGTGTTCTACCACATGGACGGTTTGGATCATCCTATGATGTGGTTCGTACATTACTCTTTTGAAAAAAGAAGGGACTACATAAAAACTCGGGAAATGATATTTCCCCTAACCCATCTTGTCTTTTAGTGTTTAAAGAGTTGAAAAAAAGGTTATTGCATTTCCCAATATGCACTCACTGAGCCAATTAAAGAATAAAAGACAGCAGGGTTTGTGAGAATATAAAAAAAACGTCGTGCTGATAACATTTCTCAAAGGGTCTTGAAACAAAGCACCGAGTAGATTGAGGGGCAAGACGATGATTTAAACGTAGAAGGGCATTTTCGGACTTCAGAATTTAGTACCCTTCTTCTTTTCCTTTTTGAGACTCTTCCATCATCGGTCACATTCAAAATGTCTTCTGCATGTGCGCGCACGCTCATTTGCGGCCTTAGATGGGACCACGATGCTACAACGGACTATTTGAAATATTTCGAATCCTAACCGCCACCCCGAGGTCTCAACGTTCTCTTTTAACGGTCTTCTATCATTAATACCACCCTCGTTTCCCTCGTCACCTCAAATTTAAGGGATTTTTACTGGTTAGTCCTGGTAAAATAATTGCTTATTAATCTCTAAGAAAAGCATATTATCTTTCTATCTTACTAATCCTGCTTTTAAAAAAGGAAAATGATATGGAGACCTAGAGTAAAACCTAAAACAGGACCCGCAATGAGAATATGCCATGTGTTCAAGAAAAAATTTACTTTTTTATGATTTCCCTAAACTCAAGGGATTGCTCACGTCACTAGTGATGTTGTGGCATGGAACAATCTATTCGGTCCCCATTTAGGTCCTACTCTCGGTTTCCCTAGCATTACTCTTTACCCCCAACCTATTGGATCGGTTTTGGTGTTTTTTTATTTCCCTTCCATTATTCAAGGAAAAAAACTAGGAAATAAGTAAAATATTATCTCTTCTAATATTCTCTTCGAAAATCTTGTGAAAGTTTTTAAAGTTGTTACTGTTTTAGAAGATAAGACATAAAAAAGGGAAATGTTATCAGCACTATCATATTTTGATGATCGCACTCCTTACTTTATTAAAAAGTACAGTATGGCCCACATCATAGGATGATCCAAACCGTCCATGAGATGGGCCACAGCCTAAACGGGTTGTGCCCCAAAAATCATTTCCATAGGTTTATTCTAACCCTCCAATCTATAGAAGGTTAGGATCAACCCTCTAAGATTTAGTCCCTCAATAGATCCGAGGGTAAGGATCAACCTATGGAAATGATTTTTGGGGCACAACTTATTTAGGCTGTGACCAGGGGCGATGCCAGAAATTTTGCACAAGGGGGGCAAAATTATAGTAATTTTTTATCTATCTTAAAATTAAGATAGAAAAAAATTTCTATCTTGCATAAGGGGGCAAAAATTATAGTAAATTTTGCACAAAAAAGGGAGATAAAAATGGCAAAATTTAAATTTTAAACTTATTTTCTATCTTAGGGACTATTGGAAAGGGGGGCGTAATTTTTAAAAAAGGGGGTAAGTAAAAAAAATATTAAAAAATAAAGGAATATTTTTTTTTTCCAAAAAATTAAGAGGGGCAATTGTCCCCCTTTCCTCTCATGTGCATCGCCCCTGGCTGTGACCCATCTAATTGACGGTTTGGATCATCCTATGGTGCGGCCATACCTTACTTTTTGATAAATTGAGGAGTTCGATCATCAAAATATGGTAGTGCTGATAACATTAACAAGAAAATAATCAAAATATTATCTCTTCCATCAGAGTTATTTTCTTGCAATCCAACCAAGACGAGAATTTGTTGGAAAAGTTAGAAATGAAAAATATTCCTAAAATTTCTTACTTTATTCTTACCATGTTTAATTTATTTTAGAGATATTTTTAATTTATTTAATTCCTAAAATAATTTTTTGTTGAAGGATTTTCGAAGGGAATATTGGAAGAGATAATATTTTGCTTATTTCCTAGTTTTTTTCCGAAAATAATGGAATGTAAATCAAAAGACGGTATAACAGATTAAATGGGTTGGGGGTTAATTTGCCATATTAGAATTCTTAATGGAGAAAATTGACGTAGTTGAGTTTTAGGGACCTTTTAGCAAATATTTTCTAAATGTAAGACTACTAAGATAATATGCTTTTCTGAGGGACTAATAAGCAATTATTTTGCCATCTAGGGGCTAATCAGCAAAAATCCCCAAATTTAATTACATTTCTCAGCACTAACTCATATTGCATGTCTGTCCCAATCACCCTACACGTGCCAATGATCCGAGCCATTAATCTTGTGAGCCAGAGCAAAACCTATGAGATTTAAAGACAAATGTGATGGGGTCCCACCCATGGTTTTAAATTTCGACCGAAATCCAAGCTTCGACTGAAATTTCAGGAAAATCATCCAAAAATCTCGATATTTAAATTATATAATATTTTCCTGAAATTTTGGTAATTTTGGCATAAGATAAAATATTATATTTAATGGTTTTATCAAATTTGGGCCGAAATTTCGGTTTAAGTGGGAATCAAAATGCATTCCGAAACCAAAATTTGAAACCATGGTCCCACCTGCTTCATCAATGGATACAACTATCAAGGGCCAAAAAAATTTCCTTGAAAAGTGCCGATAAAAGTACTTTGTTGCCATTCGCATAGCATCCCTATGCTGCCCCCAAAGGTGTCAACGGTCCAAACTTGGATCTGATTCAGCCATCTCCAAGTGACAATCCACATATTCTGAAATTTGTCTCATAATTTGCAGACCTTGGATTCTAAATGTGTTCGAGATTCATTTTAATTGGATCGGATCCCTAGGAGCCTAGGGTCCATTAACATCCTATCCTTTATTTTAATTGGACCTAAACTATCTCTAGTACAATAACAATGTCATTTATTTAAAAATTTAGGGTGTGTTCGGTAACCATTGTAGAAATTCTTTCACATAAGAAGCATAAATGGGATTATGAGAATCTTCCGAAGTGATATCCCACATCCTATGGAGACAAATAAATAGGAATTTAAAGAAACGGGCGTAGCTGCATGAATGTAGGCTCTAGGATTTCTCATTCACCGCAACTAATAATAAAGGCGGAGAATTGTTGCCGAACACAACTTTAATTCTTAAAGAAGGACATTTAATCATTTACACCTGCATTTTTATTTTCGAAATTTAGCTCTGTTTTGAAAGTTGTTGGTGCCCAAGATCCGATTGCACTTCGACACTCAAGTCAGAGATGGGCAACACAAATAATGGACAATGAGTAGGGGGAGGGCCAATCCAAGGTACCAGACAGATGAAGAGAAATTGGGTTCAATCCTTTGCTTGAGTGCGTAGATGCCCTTTTATAGGGGATGAGACCCACGACGTCCACAACATTAGTCGTGCCCTTGATTTTGGTCCACGTGGGACGTAATGGGCGGCGGTTACAATCGTGGGGCGCGATTTCCTAAAATCTTGGGCGGAGATGGAGGGTGGTAGCCTTGGTGTAAATCTTTGAATTCGTACAGGGCGTATTTGGCGTAACGGTCACCTGGACTAGTCGCTTGACGGCGGGATTTCCTCGATCGTGTCTGGTTTCTTGAGAGTCGATGCCGATGTTAGGGAGAGCAGCCTCGGTGATACACGTGGCCCGGATTTGGTGGGAGAATTGGTTCGGTACCGATAGTTCCCTTATATGAGTCTATTTTGAGCGGGTTTTGTACTTGGGGTTGGTGCGAGGGCCGGTACCGGGTATACCGATTTTATCCCTAACATACTGCCCTCTCCTTATCCCGTTATGCGGGTCGAGGAAGTAGTTAAGTCTATTAAGAGGTTATCCGGTACCGAACTAGTTGTCTGGTGATAATGAAGATGAAACACTTTTGGCGGGAATTTGGAGTTTAAATGTGTAATTGAAGTGTCCCATCGTTTGATGGGTCCCATGTTTCCAGGTTTTAGAAATCGCAGGATGTGGGAGAGATTTCTAAAACCTGGTTTTCTTACTTAAAATCCAAGAATGCTGCCAGGACAACATACCAACAGTTTGATCATGACCCTCTTTTACATTGTTTTCAAACTAAAAACCCGGATTCTAAAATCCGCATATCCAAGCGGCCCCTTTGGATACGCGGATTTTAGAATCCAGGTTTTTAATTTGAAAACAGTGTAAAAGTTTGGATACGCGAATTTTAGAATCCAGGTTTTTAATTTGAAAACAGTGTAAAAGAGGGTTAGAGACAAGAGAAGAAGAGGACCAGCCGCTGTTTTTGACTCATTTTTTACTTCTCTCCCTTCTTCCCATCAGCAAGAGAGTAGCAGATCCTCCCATATTTCCAGGTTTTAGAAATCATAAGATGTAGGAGAGATTTTTAAAACCTGATTTTCTTGCTTAAAATCCAAGAAACTTTGCCAGGACAGCATCGAGCAGCTTGATTCATACCCTCTTTTACACTGTTTTCAAACTAAAAACATGGATTCAAAAATCCACGTGTCCGGTTCTAGGTCATCTAACCTCCCCGGTTTTGTTTTCCAGTAGCACTAACGTGTCCGACCCACTCCGTGGAGCCCGCCTTTTGGAGATGCTGAAAACACGTCTACATAGGGAGAGGAGAAATCCACATATATAGCACAGTAACTATTCCTCCATTTCCGATGTAGGATCTTTCAATCCACCCCCCTTAGGGCCCAGCGTCCTCGCTGGCACATCGTACTAGATGGAAGGTCCCTAGTGTTTAAAGAGGGGAGATGATTTTTTCACCCTCGGTGGATCGTTACGATAGTACACCACAGTGTTTTACGTGAATTGTGAGCAGACTCTAATGCTTCTTGACCTAAAATCACGTTAAAGGAGTGTGTATCCATCCTACGGGGGGATGAAAAAATCATCTACCGTATAGAACTGTCTTAAGGTTATTAGTTACATCTCCTAAAATGCAGTCACCAGCCAATTAAAAAAGAAAAGACAGCAGGGTTTGTGAAAATATCAAAATAAAGTTGTGCTGATAACATTTCCCTAACCAAAATCTCCTTGAAACTTCTCTAGTTGGATATTTGGACAGAGGTTTGGTCGGCTGAAAATTCATTTTCTATTAAAAGATCTTTCGGAAACTTCTCCTTCTCGTCATGTGTTTCTTTTTTTATTATCTTTTGCACATGGAAGTCACATTTGTGTGACCCAACAGCTATAGATAGGGTCTTCATATGGATAAATTGGTCTTCATGAATTTAATTATTATGGTGCAGGCCACTTCCACATGGCAATGTAAACACTTGGATGATGATCTAGCCGTCCATTTTGAGATCCTTCATCATTGGTCACATTAAAAAAGGTCTTCTGCATGTGCGCGCACACTCATTTGTGGCCTAGATGGGACCGCGATGCTACAACGGACTATTTGAAAATATTTCGAATCCTAACTGCCACCCCGTGGTCTCAACGTTCTCTTTTAGGGCTAGCAACGGGGCAGGTCGGGGCCAGATGTTGGGTCCCCTACCCCTCCCCCTCTGCGGGGAATTTCCCCCCTCCCCTTCCCCTCCCCTCCCCGCGGGGAATGTCTAATCCCCTTCCCCTCCCCGCATCCTTCGGGGACAAAATCCTAGCCCCGCCCCGCCCCAACATCACCCCCTCTTTAGTCATTGATACACTAATGCTGGGTGTCCCTAATCAACTTGATGCAATTTCAATATATAAAAATGTTATAAACTAACAATCGATAGGCTAGCTATTAATTAAATTAGCAAGAGATTGGTATAAGGAGTTTGTCTTCTCTTCTTTATATATTGATTGAAATGCTGGGCAGCAACGAACGTTCAGATTTCACTTGTTTGCAGTGTTTTTTTACTTGAAAATTTAATAAGAGAGGGCAAATCCATATTCGGTATTTGTGTGTGGACGATGGATGGATGGACCCATTGGACCGACAATAGCTGTTGTTGGATGATGGGATTTCCGCACATTGCTAATTGGATTCGATCCAACTTCAATTTTAGATCAAGTGTTATCATAGCGTGCCACTTAGAGTACCCAACATCCAAACCCCATTTTGGATCATTAATTTTGGGAAATGTTATGAGCACTATTGTATTCTGATGATCGCACTCCTGACTTTATTAAAAGTAAGGTATGGCCCGCACCATAGGATGATCCAAACCGTCCATTAGATGGTGCACACCCTAAATAGGTTGCGCCCAAAAAATCATTTCCTTAGGTTGATCCTAACCCTCCGATCTGTAGAGGTACTGAATGATCCTATTCCTCTATAGATCGGAGGGTTAGGATCAACCTATGGAAATGATTTTTGGGGCACAACCTATTTAGGGTGTGCCCCATCTAATGGATGGTTTGGATCATTGTATGGTGCGGGCCATACCATACTTTTAATAATAAAATGCAATTTATTTTGGCTACCGATGTTGGCACTACGATTTTTTGATAATTGCATACACTCACTCACTCAGCTTGTCTTTATTATTTCAACATCTGTCAAAATGTTATTATAATTCCCAAAATGCTCTCAGAAGCTAATTAAAAGGAAAAGACAAGCTAAGTCTATGTTTGGGGGAATCTTGTAGCCGATCCACAGAGTTTCTAGCAGTTTTCCTAAAAAAAAACACTTTAAAATATACAAAAAAATGGCATTGATTAACAGGGCGAGGCGGGGCAGGTCGGAGAGGGGACAACTCCATCCCCTTCCCCTTCCCCTCCCCGCACCGGGGAATTTTTAAAATCCCCTTCCCCTCTCAAATCGGGGAATCCCCGCCCCAAACGGGGCGGGGCGGGGCGGATCCCCGCTTTTTCGGGTGAAATTGCCAGCCCTATTCTCTTTCAACGGTCTTCTATCATTAATACCACCCTCGTTTCCCTCTTCACCTCAAATTTAATTTCATTTCTCAGCACTGACTTATATTGCATGTCTGTCCTAATCACCCTACACGTGCCATTAATCTTGTGGGCCACAGCAAAACCTATGAGATTAAAAGACAAATGTGATGGGGTCCCACCCATGGGTTAAAATTTCGACCGAAATCAGAAATTTCGGATTTCAGCCAACCCCGAAACTGAAATCGGGTATACCCAAAACGTGATATCTGTAGGTTAATCTTGTATGTATGGGTAGTTATTATCTAGTTATTATGTAGAGGCTATGCGCTTTAGAGTTACGGGTTTAGTTATTGGTGATGTGTCTTGTAAGTGGGCAGATAGACTTGTGATGTGACATTCTCTCTTATTTGTATTTATGTGGTTGTAATTGAATGAAAGGAGGGGAAGAAAAGAATTCTGCAGCAAAGGAAACTTTGTAGGAGAGTCATGGTTCCTCTCAATTTGAGCTACTAGGAGGTCCGGTTGCCTCGAATCAACCTCTCTCCCCCATTTTTCAATCTTTACTTTTGTTGATTTGCGTTATGGCCGATTAGGCATGTAACAAAACGTTACACAATTTCGACCAAAATTTTGTCTGAAATGTCAGGAATTACATCATATTTCTGCTAAAATTACTGAAATTTTGGTAATTTTAGCCGAAATTTGGTATAAGATAAAATATTATATCTAATGGTTTCGTCAAATTTCTGCCGAAATTTCGGTTTCGGTGGAGATCAGAACCGAAATTTGAAACCATGGTCCCACCTGCTTCATCAATGGATTCAACTATCAAGGGCCAAAAAAATTTCTTTGAAAAGTGCCAATAAAAGTACTTTGTTAACATTCGCATAGCATCCCAATGCTGCCCACAACGGTGTCAACAGTCCAAACTTGGATCGGATTCAGCCATCTCCAAGTGACAATCCACAAATTCTGAAATTTGGACTCACAATTTCTAAACCATGGATTTTAAATGTGTTCGAGATTCATTTTAATTGGATCGGATCCCCAGGACCAAAGGTCCATCAACATCCTATCCTGGCGATGCACCTAAACTATTCACACATAATTAGAGGACTTTACTCCCAAGTGTGAATTGAATTGTTGGATATTTTCCTTTTGGGGTTGTTCTCCAGAAGCCATACAGGGGAAATTGAATGGGCTGGTTTCGGGCGATGCACCTATTCACGACGGAGGTGAAACCCACTCCTAAAATAGCCTGAATTGATAAGTTTAGTTTACAAATGCTTAGACTTTTTATTAGCATACTTGTGAAAGAACAAGCAGCATATTTATGCTAAGGCCTTGTCCGTTTTAGGCCCTATTTGTTTAGGGGACTCCACAATAGGTTGTCATAATCTAAAACAAACAGGACCTTAAGATTATGACAACCGATTGTGACTCAAAAACAAATTATAAAATGAACCAAGATTCATCAAGTATACGTGCTTCGTTGACGAAGGTTGATGGTCGTTAGACTTTTTTTTAGAAAATTGAAGGTTATAGTATCCCAAAAAACACGTGAAGCCCAAAAAACACAGCGGGGCCTACATTATTTGGGTGATCCAAACCAGTGGATGCAACCAACACAGACCAGTCTATCCTCCCGGCTAATATGGCATCACAAGAGTCTGGAAGTTTAAAGGTAGTCCAATGGGCGCGTACACACACACACCCAAAAAAAAAAAAAACTGATAAGAAATCTAATGAATAATTAAAATTGATTTTCCAGGGACCTATTGAACAACATACTTCCCTATAGTGCAGTAATAACAGGCCGCGGGTGATGGAGCTCTGTTTTTTTTTATGGGTAAGCTGGGGTTAGGCAAGACCCCTACCAGATTTATTAAATAGAAGAAAGATTACACATGAAGCTCGAAAGCAAACCCTCTACATGCAGAGCAAGAGATCCCAAAGAAGGGACCTAAACACCAACAAGAAACAAGCAAACCAGGGAGAAAAGAAAATGCCAACTAGCTACAAAAAGCTAGCACAAAAAACATCAGAACAACATTCTCCAGGGAGAAAAGTGCCAAAACCCAGAGGACAATAGCAGCCAAACAAAAGGCTCTCCATGAAACCAAATTTGGAGAAAGCAAGAGGACAGCAGCTCCAAACAGCCTCCCAAGTGGCCCAAGCAGCAGATGACAGCCACAAAACAAGCACCTCGAGACCCCCTGGAGGATTTACAAACTCCTCCCAAGGGAAACACAACAGATGGAGCTCTGTTATCTAAGATCACTTCCGGATCTAGGTCTTTTCCTAGTGAGTCCCGGTAAAGCCCCTAGACGGCGTATATTTTTGAAACGAGGCCCTCGGTAACGAGACATAAAGACTCCTTATTTTATTGAAATTTCATTTTACAGTCCACCAAGAACGTTTTATTAAACTCTTTGACCCCCGAATTTGGAGTATCCGACTTTCACGTGATTCACAGGGTTCAACAAGCAATCGATAGTTCACGATCAAAGGTGTAGTACTGCTTGTAGTAGCGGTCCTTATATATCGTATTAACAATCGAAATATAGTCGAAAGAAAAAATCTCTATTTGATGGGCGTTGTTCTTCAAAACTAATGGTTTCATTTTTGAAATTTTCTAATCGTTCCAAATTATTATAAGTAGCATTAATCAAATTCTCTTTTTCTCGTTCTATCTCAGAGTATCCATTCACTCTAAACTCATCTGCTTCCATTTCCAGTTTCCGTAAGCGAGCCCGGGCTTTTTCGAGCTGCTAGAGAAAACCGCTCCTCCCTTGATTTTTGATAGTCTTTTCCTATTTAGAAAATGGAGGGTTGGAGACATCTTCTAAAGTACATAACGTGTATCGTAGACGTGCATACTACAATAGGATTGCCAATGACCCTTGACGATTCAATGTATCAGAATGATCCGAAGATTAGAGGACAGGATTTGGACGTAGCAGCTGGATTCAACCGTGACCATTGGATCCATATCCCCAATGATTCGAAATTATTTCGTGACCCAGCCGTAGCCAAAAATTCTGATGGAACGTCCTAGATTCGAATGGTGTACCAATGAAGGAAAACGCCATTCATATTTTGTTCATTTGTCTATTGCCTATTCAATAGGGGCATTTTTGTAATATTCAAAATGCCCATTGTGTCCATGACATGCTCCTAATCTCTCTCCAGATTCTTCCCTCCCCTAATCCTAAGCACTAATTGCGTCCAAGACACTCCCATCGATGGTCCTAAATGGATCGTGACCCTGACTTAGATTTGGGTCTTTTTCCCTATTCCACGGAATATTTTTTTTTTCCATGGTTGCCAAACATGCCCTTGTAAACAAAGGCTGTGTTTAGAGATTCTCTGATTTTTCTTTGAGTTGCTGGGCTTTTGTTCAGAAGCTCCAAAGGGCTTTTGATTTTGTACATCCAAACGGTGGGATATCCATACTGTGGAAAGTAAATTTTTTAAGAAATATTTATTCCGGAAAAACAAAATAACTACATCCAAACATGCCCATAGTGATACCTAAACTTAGGGTTGAGAAGCCTTGATGGGTGATAGAAAGGAGATGCCCATTAGGTAGTTTAACCTTGTTTCCACAACTACTACCTTTCTGGCTTTCTTATTTCAATTAGGATTATGTTGGTTGTGGTGGGAAACTAAAACAAGAAAGGGTTAGTTCGGGTTGAGGAGCTTTGATGGGTGATAGAAAAGAGATCGATGTCCATTAGGTAGTTTAACCTTGTTTTCACAACCACTACCTTCCTTATTTTAATTAGGATTGTGTGGGTTGTTGTGGGAAACTAAAACGAGAAAGGGTCTTGTGTTTATGTTTTGGAAAACATTGGTATAGAGGTTCATTCACACCTACGACCTAGGTTTTAAATTTCAGTTTCGGAGGTAATTTCGGTCCTATCCAAAACTGAAATCGAACTCCTGAGATTTCGGCCGAAATTCAGTAACGGGTGCTCAAAATGTTGTTTTTTGGGCTGAAATTTCAGTCATTTCGGCTGAAAATCTGTAAAGGAATAAAAAATTAATATTTTATCTTAAATTTGGGCTGACATTTCTATAATTTCTACCGAAATTTGGTACGTTTCAGGAATTTCAGTTTCGGAACATTTTGGATTTCGGTCGAAATTTAAAACCTTGCCTACAATCAAGGGTGTGGACGGTGCAAGAACAAGGTGAGGAGAAAAAAAGAAAGGGAGAGAGAGAGGTAGAGCGTTATCTTGAGTTTCTCTTGGGTTGCTTCTCAATTATTTTGGGTTCTCACTGTACTGTCTTGGTTGAGAGGACAAAGGGAAAATTGTTGAGGTTTGCGAGTTCGCAAGTCTGAAGGTTAATCTCTTTTAAATATTTGTAATCTGTTTTCTCATAGTGGAAGATCGTGTTTTCGCTCGTAGATTTAATTGTGAAACAACCACTTTGGGAGTAATTGGTTGTTTTCACATGGTATAAAAGCAGTTGCCCTTGGTTCAAAACTCCTTGATTTTAAAATTCTACATGTAAAGGTCAACCCAAAAAAGATGAGCCACATGTGCCACGTGTAGGCCAACCTTAAAAAGAGGGGCCATGCGTGAGGGGGAGTGTTAAAAGTATAAAAGATTAAACAACACCATCCCCAGAGGCTTAAAGCTTTTGGAGTAAATGGTTGTTTCACATGGTAACAAAGCAGTTGCCATGGGTTCAATACTCCTTGATATTAAAAATTTACACGTAATTGCCAACCCAAAAGAGCGCTCACATGTGCCTCGTGTATGCCAACCCTAAAAAGAGGGGCCACATGAAGGGGTGTGTTAAAAGTATAGATGATTAAATAACACCAATGGGTGCGCCCTTTCACCCCTTTTTCTACAAGGGTGCCCGTGACTATAGAATTCCTCAGATTTTGACATAGCCGCATAAAATCTCGGTGTTTATCTTGTGGCATCAGATTTTGCTCCATGTGTTCTACAAGATCATTAGTCTTTGATCTCACATGCATGCTAATTGCATAACCCAAATTAAAAATGAAATTTACAAAATGGAAATGATATTCCCCCACCTCCAATTGTATAAAATCCCCCCTTTTAATGGTTTCTGTGAGAATGGTTCACTGCTTGAGGATAAACTCACCCCCTTAATTAACGTTTTAGTTTTCCTTTAAAACCTAACGTTAAGGGGGGGATTTTATCCGTCAGACGGGGGGGAATATCACTTCCCAATAGATTTTCTCTTATATGAATAAAATCAAAGTTACCTATCTTGTACAAGCTCCAAGGTGAGGTGACGTGACTGTGCACTTGCATGATGTCATAGAGGTGGGAGACAAAACAGTTGGCTGCTATAAATAGATAATAACCCCGGGATCCACTAGTATAGTTTTTGTGGGTCCCAGATTGTAGCAGCTAATGGATATGGAAGCTGAAATGCCCTATCTATCAGCTCTGCAGGCCACTAAATGGAGCTACCTCTTTATTCCTTTATTTAGAGGATAGATTTGGTCTAACCTCGGTCACCAGACTCACCACGGAGTTGATTGCACCAAGAAAAATAGAAAGCTTACAGTGGTCACTAAAACATCAGGCTTCTTTTCCTTTTGTTTTAATCTCAGCAATTCTCAATATTTAATTTGATATGGGCACCACTCACTTTGTTTTGAAAAATACGTTTGCAATTGGCTTGTTCTCAGCAGTTCTCAATAATATTTAAAGAGGACTGATGAGGAAATTATTCCCCTATTTAAATGGCCAAAATGTTTGTAAAAGAGATTTGCTAGGAAAACGGGAATCCGTTTAAGGCATCAACAATGGAGCCACATCCACTAAAAGACAAAAAGGAAGGATGTTCAAATCCCCATAATGGTCATGTCTATCCCCTTTTTATTTTCCAAACGGAATCCCGTTTTCAAAGTGTTTTGCTTTGTTAAAATGATTCTCCGGTGCAACTGAGGTTACGTCACCTCAAGCAGTAAGCCAACAAGCAGAGGCGGAGGCAGATATAGCATGAGGGGGGCCATGCCCCCACCCCATGACCAATGCTTAGCAAGTGTAAATTAGTCCGGCCCCCAAGTGTAAATTCCTGGCTCCGCCCCTGCCAACAAGAACGAGGTTGTTGGCCGTTCATTTTGCCGTGAAGAGTACGCAAATGTTTAACTTGTCCAAATTCATTTTGCCGTGAGGAGCAAGCCAATGTTTAAGTTGTCCAAATTACTATTAGGATGCTGACACATGAGCTCCTTCTCTTGATATCGGTACCCACCACCTACTTTTCTAGTTTAATTTCCTAATTGGGGATTTGCTAGCGTCCATAGCAGAAGGCCTTTCGCCGAGCATCTGTAGCATGAGAGAGCAGCCACGTATGCTCAGATTTTGTCTCATTCATTTAATGCATCTGAGGTGGCTGCTCTCTCATGCAACAGACGCTCCTCGAATTGCCTTCTGCGAAGGACGCTAGCAAAATCCTTTCCTAATTAGGCTACTAACAGCTTTTTTTATAATTATAACTACTAATGAGATAATAAGTTGAACGGAGATGACATGATCAGAGAATAGCAAATTGTGGCATCAATTACTTGAATGGCAAGAAAACAAAAAAGGAGCTTCTCGTAGATGATTAAACCCTCCAAGTCCTATGTTTAAAGAAGTGATTTCATATGTTGCGTCATTTACAAGATGGACCGAGGACTTTAGATCATGCTGAATCACGTAGCTTCTAATGTTAATTATCTTCTTTTGTCAAGAACTTGTTGAGCAGGTGTTTGCACCCCTTATTTTGGTATTTGCACCCTTCTGTTTGATATTAGCTTCCTCAGTCATAGCTCCCACTATTTAGAAAAAGAAAGAACAGAAGCAAAGACATATGATAAAAACAATATGCACTACCCAATACCCATTTACATTACTCATAAACTTTTACATAACAACCCAGACCATAGAACACAAGACAAAGAACAATGAAAATTTAAAACACAAATCATAATAAAAACACCCTACACCCTCACAGAAAAACACGACTTTTTTTAGCTCCTACAACACAAACATACATACATCTCTCAACCTAGCTAGAACAACTAAAATACTTATTGCATCTCTAGAAACAACATAAATACCTATTGAATTACAAAGCTTTCTAGTTTAACAGGAAGACCAGAGGAAAGCACCCATGGCGAATTTCCTCTTCTGTTCAACATCTCCAGTCACAGGTAGTCCATACTCGGTCAAAAGGCAATCGAGTTTCCATTCTGGCATGTTCTCGTAGTCTGATTTTGTGTATCTTGGGTAGTGTAAGGGCATCTGAAAGTACCCACACTTCTCCCTCATTCCATGATTTGGTAGAGTAGTGCCAGAGACTGAATCCATACTCTCTCTCTCTTTCTCTTTGTATCTGTTTTTTTGGTATTTAGAAGCAGATCTCTTGGGGTATTTATAGAGGGTTTTCTTGGGGGGCAAGGAGGAGAATAGTAGAAGAAAAGGTGGAGAATGTACTGGAAGTTTTGAACAGAGCATGGTCGAGAAAGGAATTTATTATTGGGAAAACGTCATGAGGTAAACGAATGGTCTCGAAAATATTATTAAATGACTTTTAATAGAAGAAGAACTGTTCATGGGATTATAAAAAGACTTTAGTGCCCTTCTTCCTATTTTTGTAGTAATCATTGGGAAATGATATTTGCACCCCCTTTGTTTTTGAGTTTGTTATTAGGAAAAAAAATAGGGGATTTTTTAAAAAGACAAAAAAAAAAAAAAAAAAAGGAAATTCAGTTGCACTTAATGAGATGTGGAACCAATCACGGGCCCTTTTACGGCTCTGTTTGCAAGGGCTCCCTTGCATCTATCATTGCTCCATTTGCAAATGTAATATTATAAATTTGAAAAAAAAAATATAGGTCTTTTATAGGTAATTTATCTGTAGTCAATACTCAACTAAATGAATTGACAGGGCATCTCGCAGATGGGCAGTGTTAAGGATTTGCTAAGGACTTTCGCAAAAAGGCATTTTCACTTCTGGTTGTTGCATGAGAGAGCAGCCACCATGGTTTTAAATTTCGACTGAAATCCGAAATTTCGGGTTTCGGTCAAGACCGAAACTGTAATTGGGTATACCCGAAACGTTACAAAATTTCGACCGAAATATTGTCCGAAATTAAGGTATTTCACCCAAACATCTCGATTTTTTCATTATTTAATATTTTCCTGAAATTTCGGCCGAAATTACCGAAATTTTGTATAAGAGAAAATACTATTTTAATTGATTTTGTCGGATTTCAGCCGAAATTTCAGTTTCGGTGAGAACCGAAACGCATTCTGAAACTAAAATTTGAAACCATGGCAGCCACACACACTCTCATGCAACAGCTAGCCCCGAAATGCCTTTCTGCATAAGTAAATAGCAAATCCCTATATGTTAAAAATCTAATAAATATTAATGGAATAATTTTACTTAGAACGGATGGTGTTAGAAGACGGTTGAGAGGGCATTTAGGTCATTTCATAAGCCCGAGCCCTTCGTCAGGTTTAAAAACCGGGGTAATTTCAATTTTTGGGATATTATCTTGAAGGCAAAAGATAATTAAAAGAAATTGAAATAGCAAAACCCGCCCGCCTGCAGTTGCGTTGGTTCATACACCGACTTTGTCTTTTAGTTACTTCCCTCTATTCTATTGTAGCCTTATTTCCTAACTTTTAATACTAGAGGTCCCACCATCCACCCACTTGGCAAGAGTTTCAAATGGTTTTAAAATAAGTAGTATAGTAACTAGACAAACATAGTAAAAAAACAAATGATTTTATCAATAGAAAGCCAGAGAAAAGAGCTTTCCACGAACGTGCTTTTCTTTGTGGGCTAAGATCTAGAGGTGCAACTTGGGTCGGACCCAACCTGAACCTGATGGGTTTAACCCGATTGTAGCTTGGGTTGTTTGGCCTTCCCTCGAGCCGGGTTGGGTTGGGTTAGAGTGGGAAAAGCTAACCCGATTGTAGCTTGGGTTGTTTTGGCCTTCCCTCTAACCAAACCTGACTCAACCCGAACCCAATATCCATTGTTTTTGTTGTTGCCCGAGGCCAACCCGACCCGATTTGAGAAATCAGTCTGGATGGGTGGGGTTAGGGTTGCAAGATTTAAAGGTGGTTTGGTTAGAGTTGACTCTTTTCAACCCAAGGTTCAGGTTGAGTCAGGTTAGGGTTGAGGTCTCAACCCAACCTAGGTCGGCATGAGTTACAGCCCTACTAAAATCTAGGGTTCTTTGGATGTCACCAAACTTGGTCCTTATTTACAAGTAATAAATTGATCTTATTTTCAAATAGGACACTAAGTCTATTTACGAGTAATAGTTCTTTGGATGTCACCAAACTTGGTCAGCCATTAACAATATCATTTCTAGAAATATTGTAACTGTTATATGCAAATGGTCATATTTAACTATGAAAGCATTTGCATATAACGTTATATTCAATTAGGGGTGATTATTTGGTTTTTGGTTACCAAATTTCGGTAACCGAAACCGAACCGAAATTATCCAAAACCGAACCGAATTGTGGGAGAAGAAGAGGGAAAAAAAATTAAAATCTCGGTTTGGATCGGAGGGCTAGGATCATCCGATCGAAACGATTTTTTGACTACAAGCTAATTAAGTTGTGATCAATCAAATGAACGGTTTCGATCATCCTACGAAGTGCACATATATCACACTTTTTTTGGAAAAAATGGTTTTCATTCATAATTTTGGTTATTTCGGTTATTCCGTTAACCGATTTTATTTTTTTTTAGAAAACCGACACCGAATAACTGAATTTCCAAAAAAAAAAAAAAAAAAAACTGAAACCGAACTGAAAAGAAAAAAACCGAACCGAACCGACCAATTCAGTTCGGTTCGGTTCGGTTCGGTTATTCGGTTTTAACCGAATAATGCTCACCCCTATATTCAATGGGAAATGATATGCCCACCCCCTTTTCTTCCCCAGGGCACCCCCTTTAGTTTATTTACGACTATCGTTTTGGCCTTTTTACATTAGAAGGGGGTGTCGCAGGGACGAAAATGGGGCGAATATATTCCCCAAGGCACCACCTTTAGTTTATTTACGACTACCCTTTTGGGTTTTTTACTAGGGGTGCAACTCAGGTTGGGTTTTGAAGAACCCTACCCTAGGGTTTTTTTTTTTTTTTTTTTTCTTTTCAGAAAGCCCACGATTCCCAAACCCGGCCCTAAGCGTGATAATTCTCGGGTCGAGTCGGGTTTTTTCACATTGACGCGTTGTTGAAAAAAAAAAAAAAAAAAATCTTCACACCAAAAATCTCTAAATTTATGTAATCAAGTGTATAAATTTAAGAAGGAAACTATATTTCCGCATCACAAACATGATTACCTCAATGAAAACAATTATATCAATATATTGAAAAATAATTTGCTATGTTAATCAAGATATAATTAAAAATGTCATAGTACACCTAAATAAGTCGGGTCGGGTTTTGGGTTGTTTTTCTTTAAACCTGACCCTACCCAAGATTGAGTCGGGTTTTTAAACTAAAACCCGACCCGACCCTACCTAATACCCATGATTTCTAAACCCGACACATGCTATTTTCGACTAAATAACATGCTTTTGTAAGATTAATTTATCATTATTTTTTTTTGGGTGAGATGTTTTTGGGGGCATGTATAAGAGTCGCCAATAAATTCGGTATCTAACGATCAGGTCTCGCATTAATCATTTACTTATATATGGTCAGAAATACATATGAAGCACTAGGCTAAGAAAACACAAATTATTATTCGTCACTCTCTTGCCTCTCACCCACTCGTTTCTCTATACTATGAATGACACGTGGCTCGCTACAAGTGACGGAGTGCACATATGATATATCCCTCTCATACGGTTGATCAGGATTTAATTTGATAAGGAATACTACCTATATCTGCGACCATGGTTTGATAATGGGGCGAACTTACGTTGTTTTACATTTTTCTAATCGGCAGCTAAAGAGCTTTTTTGGAATTGTAATAGCCATTGATAGCCTGTTAAGATGAGCTCGACCCATTATTAAAACATGGTCGTGGGGATATCAATCAAACAGAAAATGATGGCTTTATTACGGTTGGTGGGCCAGACTCACGTGAGGGATGAGATATTTTGTTTGTTCGTCTCCTTATCTTATCCACAATTTCTCTTGATAGAGAACTGCACGCCTAGCATATTGTGTTCGGGACCCTTGATCTTGTTGGCCACTGTGTGATCGGATGGTGCTCGTGAGCCCCAAGTCGAGTAGATCTTCCATCAATGTCCTAGAATTCTAATCGAACGGTTAGGATCATCAGTTCACAATGGCCCACCATATCAAGAAAGGAACTCTTCTATTCGCCACTTGTTGCAGTCGGTGGTTATCATTTTCTAAGGTAGTTGGTGACATAATTCTTTTTAGAGATATCCCTGAAGCCACAATAACTACACAACTAATCTCATATCCTAATCCTAACCCTAACCCTAGTTTATGTCCTTGTTCATAAATCTCTTCTTTATCTTGAAATTATCTTGTCCTTGGATAAGTTGTTCACCAATTCATGCAGTGCTTTTTTATGTGGTGAAAATAGAGATCATAAGAATCAAGAGCTTAAATTAATTAGTTTGGGACCATGTGGGCCCACATAGCATCCTAAATTGAGGGTTTATGTTAGGACCTTGGGCCCACATAACCCCGTGATTTGGTGGAGGCCTATGATTGTTAGAATATATCCGATGTAGTAAGATCTTGCGATTAGCCCCGACAAGTGTTTATATAGAACACTCGAAAGGGATAGACATAGAAAGAGATTACGATAATCATAAAAGGCCGTCAAGGACTTAATCTAACACAACTACCCCATTTATTGTAGTTCCCAAATATAACACCCTAATTATCCAAATTCTAACAATGAGGAAACCTATATAATCCTAGTCCTATCTATTATCTCGGCCTTATGCGGAAAACCGAGATTAAGATCTTTGGCGTTAGAAATCAAAGAGAAATTAACTTAGTTCTATTCTAACTTGGATAAACAGTAGAAGAGCATACCGGATGCCATAGCCTTAAAGTGGATGGATTCCAACCGATGCTCTCTCCAATCTTAGAATTCTCCTTGCTCCACGGTAGAACGGCGATGGGAGCCGGCCTCTCTCTCTCTCTCTCTCTCTCTCAACCAAATACTAGAAGCTTTTTAAAAGCTTTTGTTACCATTAGTACAATATTACACATTTAAGCCACATTGTATTTGGAGGCTGATATCCGCACTACCATATTTTGATAATGGCACTACTCACTTTGTTTTACACCAGTGTTTAAACAGTAAAAACAGAGATGTGGTGTAGAATGCGGCCGAAGAATACGTAGAACATGGCGGCAAAACACAAAACGCAGCCGGAGGAAAGGGGAGTCCACGATGACGCCGGGGAGTTTTAAAATTGTGTTTTACACCTCAATTATCTTTTCATGGCTTTACAACACCCAAGAATCCAAGATGCTATCAATATCCAATCAAAAACGTGACAAACAAATTTAGTGCTATTATTAAAAAGAGTTTTGATCAGCTTGGTAACGCAAACTTTAAAAAAAAGAAGAAGATGAGATTGTCCATTAACACAGAAGTTTTTAAAGTGATCATATACATTGGGAAATTAAGATTTATAAGGTTTTAAATAACCTGGGGCGCAAGGTCAATTATTAAAGTTAGTATGGCAGCTTGCCTCATGCTAGTCTTTGGAGAGATTTTTCTCTATGATAGCATCCTGCTCTTTGTAAGTACATAAGTTGACTACTCAGCTGAAGATGGACACCAGAAACCTAAATAAACCTCAAAGAGTTCATAAAATGCAGAGGATGTTCAAGTAAAGCAGTCAATCAACTACGGAATAGTTATACTTATCTTTCCTGTAACAACAATTAGGTTTGAGTAATGCTTTTACTGGTTCTGTATCTTCTCATTAAATACCATGTTTGTCCTTCTCTGTATCTATCCATTAAATGAGAAAAAATTATTAGTGTCATTTATTTTTGACCCAATCAAAGAAAGATTCACATCATTAAGGCAACACTGGATCCCAAATATAAACCCTAATCTCTAACTTATCAGCAACATGTATGGCTGCCAGATGAAAATGAGAACACTAAAATCCAAAGCAACGTTTTCACCACAACTTAGTCATCAACATATGCTCTCTCTTCCCTTTTTTCCTTACCCATTGAGACAAGGTGAGTACATCTAGCCCTCCCCTGACCCCGCAATGACAGGAGCCTCGTGCACTAGGATGCCCTTTATTGAGACAAGGTGAGTGCTCAGTGAAGAGGCATGGTATAAGAGTGGACATTCCAGAGCTTCCACTTTACAAGGCCATGCTCTCTTCACATTTTTTATTTTTCCTCACGCATTGAGACAATGTTTTTCCTTATTCATTGAGACAGGATGAGTGCTCAGTGAAGACACATGATATAAGAGTGGGTATTCAAGGGCTTCCACTTTACAAGGCCATGAACTCAAGGTGATGATGGCAAGGTTGGATGTGTAAAATCAATGAGACTCTATGATTGATTAGTAAAAACATGATCAAGTACTGAGAAAATTTAAACTAATGTTACAAAGTAGTTCAAGATGGTCAGTTTTCATCATGCATCTGTTCATGTTCAAAGGTTGTTAATTCAGACATTGAGAGTTTATAAGCATTTGAGCTAATCTTCCCCAATCAAGTTAAATAATAACATAAAGAGATAGTCGACTATGATAAGTATAAGAGAGATTTGAAGGGGAAAAGGAAAATTGAAATAATGTGTTAGCATTTCTACAAGCATTCTAATACGTAACAGTAGTCAGGAAACATACAAGATTGAGAAATCATGGTCATTTGGCATAACTCAAAAATGCAAGGGGAGTTAGCATCAAGCCCAGAAATATCAAGGACTTTTCCATAATTTCTCAAGTACTACATTTTACTCAGAAACTGAAATATTGTGAATGAACAAAAAAAATTGGCAAGACAACTTCAATTAGCAAAGTACTATCTCACATCAGGTCGTTCAACAGAAACTTCATTCAATGTCTGAGGGGCTGCTTTTAGTGTCAATGGCACATCTACAAGCATGCTAGCAGGGGCAAAGTACATGTGTAGGGACATCATGCAGATAATAATACCCAAGAAAAGCTGCGTGAACATACGAACAAAAAATATTACTAACCACCAAGTAAAAGAAGAGGTAAGCCATTAACTTTATAAAAGAGTGGGCAAAACTAGAGGCAACTAAGCTTATTGGAATATTCTAATTAAAGAGCAAAAAATTACCTGAACTGTAGGCTTGAAAGTGAAAAGGTAGACTGATAAAACCATTGTTAGCAGCATTGCCATTGATGTTGAATAAACCTGAAGAAAGCAATATTACTTACGATGAAAGGCTCTACCTAAATCCTATCATACACTAAAGACATCAGCAATAAATGATACCATGGAGTAACTCTGACGCCGCAATAAATGATAAGATTATGTTTTTACATTCTACAGTGCATCTTATTAATTAAATTTTAATTGATTTATTAGAACATAAGACTGGCAAGTTTAGAGGATCATTTCAATATATTTACACGCGGATATGAAGCTGATGCAAATTTTTACTACGTGAATGTAAGATGTAATAATGAACAACGGTATAACATATTTATAAGCATAGATATTTAGAGATCATTAGGTACTACTATGATTACGAGTAACACAGATAATAAACATGTTACAGACAAATACAGAGGCTACAAAAGTATAGTATAATCAAATATTACAATGAAGAGTTAAAGGATATACTTTCACAATATTGTCTGCATATTTAATCAACCATGACACCAACAACCCAGTAGATCCCAAGTTTAATACAGCCATCCATGTTGTGATACTGTAACCATCAAAAAGGCGTTGCCACCATGGTCCCTTTACAAACTCACTCCTAAAGTCATCCAAAATAAGCCGTGCCATGTTGAATATTGCACCAAACCTGCAAGCAAATTTATCAGAGAAAGAGACTAACAAATCTTAGTTAAAAACTCTTGATCAGCTCAATAAATGCTTAATAATATGAATCAAGGACAAGTTGCTTGTCATGCATAAGGAAAGAGAAAGTGTCCATCATATTCTAATTCAGTAATATTGGATTCTGTGGGCATTTAAGGAAACCTACGTGTACAATTGTAAATTCTGCCAATACAGAGTGTCATTATTCTTCTTCATAAGAAATTCTGTATAAACACCGGCAAGTGCTGACAAGCATGCGGAAAGGATTCCCAGCATATATCCTTGAATTGGTGCTGAGAAAAGGGAGTCACATGAAGCCTCCCCACAACCTTTCACCTGCATCAACAAAAAAATACAAGAGAAGCATTCTTATTATGATATACAGGGAGAATATTTTTGCTCGAGTATTTGAAGTAATAAGATAGTAGTCAGAGAAAATAGTTTTTTACTACTGAAAGAAATGTATTGAAAAAGGGGGCGAAACCACAATGACCGAGGTCAAAAACAGGAACAACACACGCGAAACCAAAAACAGAGAATAAGAGCTACAACTGCTACAACAAGATGTAAAGGTGGAAGAAAATCAAACAAGTCTAAATGATCCCGCTTAACTTCCTCAAGGGCCAGCCTATCAACATCACTATTGGATGCTCTCCTAGCATGCTGAAAAGTAATCTTGCGCCCTTTCACCTGCTCCCACACTTCTTCAATAGCGTTGGCAAATCTCTGAGGATGTGGCTGCCTATGATCCATCCATCTGATAACATTCAAGGAGTCACCTTCCACAATCAACCGGTCTAAGTCAACTCTCCTTGTAAAATGGCATTGACCTCTGCCTCATTTGAGTCCTTAATCCCATTTGGACCAAAAAACAACCACTTTGTTTGACCAAACTCATCTCTAAGGATCCCTCATATTCCTGTTGGATGCGGGTTACCTAAACTTGATCTGTCAAAGTTGAGTTTCAGCTTGCCTGAGTCTGGAGACATTCACTTTGTAGTAGAGACGTCAAGCCTCTCTGAACTCATACAAACCTCCCTCAAAAAATGACCCAAGGCAAAGCTAGAAACATACATAAAGCACCGAAGCGCATGCACCCATCTATAGTTCAAGTACGACACCTTTGAATATATGAATCAGGCCATGGAAGAGAAATAGAAGAAGAGAAGAAGAAGAATAGGAGAAGAAGAGAAGAGAAAGAGTGCATTTCTTACCTATTGACAAATGTATCACAATGGCCTAAGAGCTGGGGCTTGTATTGAGTATTCACCTTCTAGTGGCCAGTTTCATGAATCAATATTCTTTTTATCTCGACAAAATACATCTTATATTTTCTAGATAAGGTAACATCCGCGTTATAGTTGCACTAGTTGTTATAGGCATGGTTTTAAATTTCGGCCGAAATCCGAAATTTCAGATTTCAGTCAAGTCCGAAACCGAAATGCACCGAAAGCGAAATTTACCAAATTTCGGGAGTTTCGGCCGGAATTTCGAAAAAATGCCATTTTTAGTTTTTTACAGAATTTCCGCCGAAATTTTGGCCCAAAAAATCGAAATTTCGGTACTTTCTACTGAATTTCTGCCGACATTTTGGTTTCAGCGAGGACCGAAATTTGACCGAAATCGAAATTTAAAACCATGGTTATACGAGGCATATATCAGTTCCCAACTGTGCACTTGCAAAACATACCCTTTTGAAAATTCATTAATGACAATTTTCTGTAATTGATGGAAGGGAATATGCTTTTTTTTAATAACTGGAAATTAAGTAAAAATAGGAAGTGAATAACTTATGAAGAAAATGGCACAACAACCCAGGGAACAAGGAGCTTGTCAATTTACTGAAAATACCCTCTTTTGCAAAGGATTGGCCTAACCATTAGCGTACCTATTGATGTGATGGAAAAAGAGATCTAAATCTACACTAATATTTGGAACCTCTCTGAGTGGCTCTGCTAATCTCCATGGAGAGGACCCTTGCTCACCCATATAACAATGTTATGTGAATTCTCTTTGATGACCACCACTGGCATAGAATGGAATATACAAATACAGTTAGAGAAGCATGAACGTCCTCACCTCGTTCAAGTCTCTATTAGCAATAGGACCACAGAAAAGCATGCCCAAACCAAACCACCATTATGATCACAAAGAAGGCGCATGATCCCTGAACCCCTGGATTGTTAAGAGCACTCCCTGCTGGATTGTTTTCCTATCTAATATTCTACCGCCTTTTGCTCCGCCAGGCATACAATCCTTCAACTCATGGCAAAACATAAGTGTTTGGGAGGTAAAATCAAAGAAATAGTAAATCCCATATGTCCTCGCACTGATGGCATCCTTATCTTAGAAAATCCTATTCTTTCACTCCTTTTAGTCAACCCCCACGTGCTGGCGATAAGCGCTCATAGCAATCAACATATAGCCAAGAATACTCCACAGGACCATCTCCACATCGAATCCAAAACCAACGAAAGTACAACGTATTCTATACTGATCAGATCAAAGGGGAAACATCCTGCAACTGAACAAGTAGGTTCCTCCTTTGTACATTCATGTTAACGACTCAATTTCTTTGTAAAATCATGCTAATGTTAAGTTTTTATTTTCTCCCTAAATTTTCTCCAGTTTCGTTGCCTAGTTGACTTGGGCAATTGCCTACAGTCTCCTAAGCTAAATTACAACTATGGTATCTTGTTTTCTTCCCGTTATAATTTGTGCTATTTGGTTTCCAAATCAATGGCTAGTAATAGACCCTTAATTTATTGCATGTCTTGTCGAGAACAGGCATATAGAGAGTTTCAAATTGGAGCAAAGCCTCCAGGATTGTGGAAGACTCTACTTGGTGTCCTCTCATCTGTCAAGAGTACAAATGCTACTCAGAGCTGTATGTTATTTTCTAGTCATTTTTTTATAACTCATACGGTGCTCAAAAGTTTTATTCAGTTTCAGTTGCTTATTTCTGTTTGATTCTATGTTGCACCAATACGGGTACGAGTGTCGGAATCCGACACTTATTCCAACACGGGTAGTATCTAGTGTCGAATTCGGCGAACTTCAAAAAGAAAGATTTGTGGATTCGCCAAAATGTTTTAATTAATTCTGAAATTTTAATTATTGTAAATACTATATTAAAATTTTTAGTAGGTTGAGTTAATATATTTTTTATTTTCATATAAAAATATAAAAAACTTACTATTAGGGTGGATAAAAGTTAAAACATGCAGTACTTGTAAGGTTGTGGCGGCAGTATTCAGAGAAAAAAAAAACAATTAAAAGAGACCTAGAAGTGTCTCCATGAATCCCAAGGTATTGGAATTTGAGACGCGTCCGACACGGATACTTCACCCATTCAGAAGAATCCATGTAACATAGGGACTTTGATTCAATATCAGATGCTTAATTTCTGTCTACATAGTGTGGAAGCACACCCTTTCTCTAAACAAACTCTCTTCCGTACACACATAGATAGACTCACATCCATGTGTTGGGTGTGCATGCGCATCCATTAAATGGAGCATGTGATATGATAAGCATCCCGTCGTTACCCCAATTTGAATGACAGAACTAACTTGCATTATAATTGAATTCAGACACTATATTTCACTAGCTCTGTCTCTCTCTCTCTCCATTATTTTTTGTCATCAACTTGGCCTAGTTGATGAATTTATGCCCAATTCCTTTATAAACTTTGATACACCTATTTAAATGTGCTTTTGGCATTGAGAAAAGGACACCTGGTTTTGACCTTCAACAGATCAGTATAAACTTTCAGGCGAGCTTATGTGAAACATGTCATGACTTGCTTCTCTTTCACTGGAAACAGTACATTGCTATCGAATCCTATGGACGGGTGTTGGGGCACAACTTGCCCGTGATGTTCCTTTCTCTGCAATTTGCTGGTCAACCCTTGAGCCTGTGAGTTTTACTTCTCAATTTGCAGTGTAGCAACCAACTTCTACGCAAATGGCATGCACATGAATTGATTTTGTAATATGCACATTTCTGCAGCTTTTGCTAATTTATCATGTGTTATGACTTTTATACTTGCTGTTTTTATACAGATGAGGAGAAGATTACTTGGATGGGTTGGCGAGGAGGCGAATGCACCAAGTGTTCTTGGGGCAAATTTCTCCGCTGGTTTTGTTGCAGGAACCCTTGCTGCTGCAGCTACATGTCCTCTAGACGTGGCCAAAACTCGAAGACAAATAGAGGTTGGTTCTTAAATTTGACCATGCCAACCTAACCTTGGGCCGTGTAGGTTTTGCAATTTGTTTCATTGTCGAATTTTTACAAACAGATTCCTCTGTTACCAAGTCCAAATAACAAACATTGCTGTCTGAGAATTTGACCTTGTCTGTGAATCTGCTAATGGGCTAATGCTGAAACAAATGTTCAACTCTCTACCCTGTTCACTAATTGGGGAATCTGGCTATCGTTTTTCAGAAGGATCCAGTAAGGGCAGCCACAATGACGACTAGACAAACACTAACTGAAGTCTGGAGGTATTTTCCATCTTTATTTCTATGCCCATTTTTCATATGAAGATGTTGATGTTAGTAACCAGGACAAATTGGTGCACCACATCTGTGTTATACATGTATACATCTAATGTGTTACATAGTACATGCATATGTTCATGTTCATGTTCATGCTGCTTGTATAATCATTTCTGTTGGTGTCATCCTCTACCTATAGTAGCTCAAAAACCAATTTATTTATCTAATTATTGGGAGCAAGTAGAGGTCATCCATTAGTTGGAACTTGTTAGCTTTCATTGATTTGATGTCATATATAAATCTTGCAACAGGGATGGGGGGATGAAGGGGCTCTTTATGGGTGTTGGCCCGAGGGTTTGGCGTGCTGGCCCTTCAGTTGGTATTGTTGTTTCCTTTTATGAAGTTGTTAAATATGTTCTAAATCAAAGAGACACAAATCCATGAGGAGAGAACTTGTATTTTGGCTGTCCCATCACCCAATTATCTCCTTAGAGCTACACAGTGATGCCGTAAGCAAAAGACGCTCATTTTCTATGAACTCTACCTGGCATGAAGAAGGCGGCACAGATTTTGACTTGAATGCAACAAAGTGATATTAGATATTGGTCAGCCCCATTGTAAGGGCTGCTTTCGTGATCATTATTTGCAGCATAATTTTGGAGTAGTCTTTAGAGAAAAAATGGTTATTTATTTGTGTTGTATGTCAATCATAAAAGCCGTTTTGAAGGCCTAACATTTCTTTGGGCTCTCCGGGAGGTTTTGGGGCTTCATGGCTGAATTCAATCTCCCTTTTTGCACTCTTGTGTTTTGAGTCTCAATGTAAATGGAGGATGAACATTATGTTCTATCATTCACAAGGTTCTGGTACATCTAGCCTAGTAATTTGAAGTTTGAAATTACTGGAAGAGTAATGGTAATTTCTGTTGAAAGGAACCTTAATACATTGATAAGAAGAAATGGGGTTTGGGTTTTGATGAGTAGGATGTATGATACATTGATAGTGGGCAGGCAACTGTCCTGTGATGAGAGGTTTGATCTGTGTGTTGATCCAAGAGAGAAAACATTTCATGATAGCTAAAACGGGTGATGGCAATAGAGATAATAGAGAAGTGTTGGGTATTGAATGCAAGAAACTAGCATGGCTTTTGTAGTAATCCCAACCTGATTAAATGCCCCAAATGATGATGGAAATGGTGTTTTGATTCGCTTGACATCAATTAAAAATCCCAGCCTTCTAAGAGTAAGCACTTGAACCCTCACCAATATTCAACCTTTCAAGTAAATTTACCTTGCATACTGTATCAAAGGTATTTAATCAATAACGCAGTACGGGTAAATCTACCCAAAAATGTGTTAGAGCTAAAGGAATTGGTCCCTATAACCTGGGATTTGCTAGGGACGATCACGGAAGGCATTTGGCAGGTGGGCTGTTGCATGAGTAGCCACATAGGCTCAGATTTTGTCTTATTAATTAAATTCATCCTATGTGGCTGCTCTCTCATGCATTCTTATTAATTTAATTCATCCTATGTGCTGCATGACCTTCTGCGATGGTCCCTAGCAAATCCCTAGAAGTAAATATTCATGAAGGAAATAGAAACTGTTACAAAGCCTGTACGTTTATCTTGTAGAAATTGGTTCTCTCTACGGCATATCATTAGAGCATGTAGAAGAATACATTGAACAGCTATATTAGACAAAGACCCAATTTGTTGAAATCAATGGGGCCCACATCATTTCACGAGTGGGGCCGGGAGACCTCAATGTCTTAGACCTTCAACAGGAGTTGGTGGATTTCAAATTCCAAGACCGGGAGGAGAGCATGCCATTTCAACGCGTTTTTAACAGGGGCATTGGAAGCATCTGTACCTCAGATAAGCCGAAGCATTTGTACATTTAAAAAAAAAGGACTTTGAATTCAAGAAATGTGGACTTCCAAGAAAGAGAACAACGCCTTCTCTGTATTTGCGTATAAATATTGGTCCGTAGACAAATCAACAAATTAGGGTCAGAATATTCTACTTATTCTATGAAAATTCTGGCCACTCAGCTTTCTTAGAAATGTGGTGGTTGTGGAATTCTCCTAGCCGACAACGTACAAGAAAAATTGCACCCACTCCTAGGGGTGCCAACTTGGGTGGGTTCAACTCGATTTTGGCTTGGGTTGGGTTGGTATTTTCTTGGATTAGGTTGGGTTAGGGTTGAGGCCTTGGCAACCAACTAGACCCAACCTCCATCCTCTAATTTTTCATGATTTTCTTAGCTCTGTTCACTTGCGTTCCCAGGAAAGCAAATCCCTAGAAAACAGCTTATTTTTTTCCTGACAAGACCTTGATAAGAAAGAATTCTGGTGTTCACTTGCTTTCCAGGGAAAATATAATTACACATGTGGAATATTTGCAATAAAGCAAAAAATGACATGGTAAAGCCCATTTTCCCACCCTTTAGGGATTTCATTTCCTAATAAAAACACACGCAGATTTCGTTTCCCTGGAAAACTAGTGCAAAACGAAGGGCAAGCAGTTTCCCTGGAAACCTTTTCCAACGCAAGTGAATAGTCTAGGGAAACTTTTTCCTGCACAAATTCCCTGGATTTCTTTCCTAATGCCATGTCAAATTCCCGGGAAACATTTTCTTTTCCTTTCCCGGGAAAACGAACAGAGCTTAACATTATGTTTTTTTTTCCTTGTATTTACTGTTTGGCCCTAGATGAACCCGACTCAACCCAAACCCAACTGGACTCAACCTGAACCCGACCCGACCTATTTGGAGGCATGTTGAGTTAGGGTTGATCATCCTCAACCCAAGGCTCGGGTTGGGTTGGGTTGGGTTGGTGAAATCTATCTCGGGTTGAGGTAACACCAGCAACACATTTAAGAGGGAAAGGAGGGCTTTCCGTCTATCATGTTTGTGAGTGCGCGAGTCCATTTTCACATTTGGAAGTTAATCAAAACCCGAAAATGCAATACACTTAGTCTCAAATTCTAGGCGTGGGCGTATCAGTACTACCAATATGTCTTTCCCTCCTCTCTCCTCCCTCTCTAGATTGTCCACCTCAACTATTCCGAAAAGGGAAGTGATACACCCCCGACGTATAGAATCCCTCCTAATGTTAGTCGTTAAGTTTTAAAGGCAAAGAAAAACATTAAAGGCCGTGAATTATCCTGAAGCAGTGAACCATTATAACAGAAACCGTCACGGGGGGTTGATTTTATCCGTTTCAGTTGAGGAAATATCATTTCCCTTCCGACAAATAGGAGAAAATTTTCAAGTCTCAATGGTGCAAAGGGATTTAGGGTAAGGGCTGAACAAGAGAGGCAAAAGTTCTGTTCAAAAGGAAAAGCAGGGTGTAGCAGAAACATCATGATGTCCTTCCAACTTTATCAGAGGCCCAGAGGGTCCTTACATTATATCACGTCACCCACCATCCCCATGAAAAGAACGAAAAAAGATCCTCCCCAACACAGTAGTAGGCATTTGGGGAGGCAATACATTTTCCAAGGATGACCCGACACCCCCTTAATTCCCAAATTTTAAGCTAGTTTCTGCGTGCTATCTGTTTGGAAAAATCCAACTGGATTGAGATTTCACAAACAAATTGCGCCGAATCCTGTTGGATTGCACACAGACTAAGTACCCTGCTGTTCATTTAAGATTATGGCAACCGATGGTGAGCCCAAACCTGTCATTCGACTCAAAATCAAGATTAATTTTAGTCCAATAATAGGTTATGGACTTAACCAGTTGTCATAATCTTAAACGAACAGGGCTTAAGAGAGAGAAGAATAATAAGAGACAAATAAGGAAAAAGAAAAGAATCTGTAACCTCTCACAAAGCAAGCAAGTAGAACAGGTAAACTGAATCCCTGAGAACAGAAATTAGAGAAGGAAAGAAGAAATGAAAAAGAGAGAACCCCAAATCCCAAACCATCATCAGCAACCAAATCTCCCTACAGCCGAAAGTCCCCCCCACATGCCACTCAACCAAATCAAAAGAGCTTGTAAGAGGAGGAGGCATCCATGGGGTGGATGAGATATGTGAGAACCAGTGCTACCAGCATCAGCACGTAGGCAATTCCTTGGTCAATGGACGTTCCTGATAAATGCAAACAACAAATCAAGAAATAACCGTTATATAATCGCAAAAAACCCTGACATATAGACAAAGCAAGAAATAACCAAGGAAAACCAGCAAGCAATGTTGGATATAACGAAGAAAACTCGAAAAAACCTACGAACGAGGGAGTAAACGCAAATGCAGAATAAAAGAAAAAGAGACGGATTATCACATCAGGAATCTCACCGTCAAATCTTCAATACCACAACAAATTCCAATCGTAAATAAAAAAAAAGGAAAAAAAATCAGAGCAAATAGAGAGAAAGGAAAAGAAAACGAAATGAGAGATTAAAAGAGGGTCTATTCTCGGAAAAGTAAGCCTAAAGACGAAGATATGAAGAGAAAACTAGAAAAAAATGCAGATCTAACGGAGAGAACACAAAAACACACATCCACACAAAATTAAAAAGGAAAAAGAAAGAAAAACGCTACATCATCGGAAAACAAAAAAAACTGACAAATGCAGAACAAAAGAAAGAGAGGCAGATTATAAGATCAGGAAACTCACCGTCACTTGTCGGAGCCGGTGCAGGAGCATGAGTATTTGCCTGAACTTCCGGCAAGACGATGCTGAAAATGAGAGAAAGGATCGCGATCGCACCAAAAGAAACCCTAGAAACGGCCATTTTCTAATCGAAACCCTAACAGAGACACGAGATCAAAGACGTAAAAAATCCTGAATCTGAAAATCTTTGTATTTCTCTCTCCCTCTTCCCCGCCTCCTCTCTCTCTCTCTCTCTCTCTCTCTCTCTCTCTCTGTGATGAATCTGAAGAAAACACAGAGCATATGAAAATGGGGTCTCGCAGAGGTGCAGAAGAGAAAAAGAAGAAAAAAAAGCTCTCTCAATCAGAAACCCTAACAATCTCTCCACAGGACTAGTTCGATTAGGAACTCGGTTTTTATACGTGAGGATGATAAAACTGGAAAATAAATGGGCATCCGGTTATGTGGGACCCGCCCGTATTTTTCGCACCCATGTGACCGCCCGTTTCAGAGCCAGTCTGGCTTGTCAGGTTTTTCCAGCTGTTGCAACGCAGATTCTTACACGTGGCAATCATCCAATGGGCTATATAAATCATCCGTTTTTCATATATTTCTAGATTACTGAATTAGCCTTAGAATATTATGAAACTCCCGATGCTACCCTTCTTGTTCGTCGTTGGGAGAAATTTATGAAATTTTACATGGTGTAAGACCTTAAAGACCCTTATTTTTCAAAAGGTACTGTACGGGCCAATTTATTGAATGATCCAAACCGTCCATGTGATGGGCCAAAACGTAAATAGGTTTGTGACCAAAAAATCATTTCTATAGGATGATCCTAGCCTCCGATCTATAGAGGTTGCAGTTCCTCTATAGATCGAAGGCTAGGATCATCCAATGGTAATGATTTTTGGAGTCAAACCTATTTACATTGTGTTCTACCACATGGACGGTTTGGATCATCCTATGATGTGGTTCGTACATTACTCTTTTGAAAAAAGAAGGGACTACATAAAAACTCGGGAAATGATATTTCCCCTAACCCATCTTGTCTTTTAGTGTTTAAAGAGTTGAAAAAAAGGTTATTGCATTTCCCAATATGCACTCACTGAGCCAATTAAAGAATAAAAGACAGCAGGGTTTGTGAGAATATAAAAAAAACGTCGTGCTGATAACATTTCTCAAAGGGTCTTGAAACAAAGCACCGAGTAGATTGAGGGGCAAGACGATGATTTAAACGTAGAAGGGCATTTTCGGACTTCAGAATTTAGTACCCTTCTTCTTTTCCTTTTTGAGACTCTTCCATCATCGGTCACATTCAAAATGTCTTCTGCATGTGCGCGCACGCTCATTTGCGGCCTTAGATGGGACCACGATGCTACAACGGACTATTTGAAATATTTCGAATCCTAACCGCCACCCCGAGGTCTCAACGTTCTCTTTTAACGGTCTTCTATCATTAATACCACCCTCGTTTCCCTCGTCACCTCAAATTTAAGGGATTTTTACTGGTTAGTCCTGGTAAAATAATTGCTTATTAATCTCTAAGAAAAGCATATTATCTTTCTATCTTACTAATCCTGCTTTTAAAAAAGGAAAATGATATGGAGACCTAGAGTAAAACCTAAAACAGGACCCGCAATGAGAATATGCCATGTGTTCAAGAAAAAATTTACTTTTTTATGATTTCCCTAAACTCAAGGGATTGCTCACGTCACTAGTGATGTTGTGGCATGGAACAATCTATTCGGTCCCCATTTAGGTCCTACTCTCGGTTTCCCTAGCATTACTCTTTACCCCCAACCTATTGGATCGGTTTTGGTGTTTTTTTATTTCCCTTCCATTATTCAAGGAAAAAAACTAGGAAATAAGTAAAATATTATCTCTTCTAATATTCTCTTCGAAAATCTTGTGAAAGTTTTTAAAGTTGTTACTGTTTTAGAAGATAAGACATAAAAAAGGGAAATGTTATCAGCACTATCATATTTTGATGATCGCACTCCTTACTTTATTAAAAAGTACAGTATGGCCCACATCATAGGATGATCCAAACCGTCCATGAGATGGGCCACAGCCTAAACGGGTTGTGCCCCAAAAATCATTTCCATAGGTTTATTCTAACCCTCCAATCTATAGAAGGTTAGGATCAACCCTCTAAGATTTAGTCCCTCAATAGATCCGAGGGTAAGGATCAACCTATGGAAATGATTTTTGGGGCACAACTTATTTAGGCTGTGACCAGGGGCGATGCCAGAAATTTTGCACAAGGGGGGCAAAATTATAGTAATTTTTTATCTATCTTAAAATTAAGATAGAAAAAAATTTCTATCTTGCATAAGGGGGCAAAAATTATAGTAAATTTTGCACAAAAAAGGGAGATAAAAATGGCAAAATTTAAATTTTAAACTTATTTTCTATCTTAGGGACTATTGGAAAGGGGGGCGTAATTTTTAAAAAAGGGGGTAAGTAAAAAAAATATTAAAAAATAAAGGAATATTTTTTTTTTCCAAAAAATTAAGAGGGGCAATTGTCCCCCTTTCCTCTCATGTGCATCGCCCCTGGCTGTGACCCATCTAATTGACGGTTTGGATCATCCTATGGTGCGGCCATACCTTACTTTTTGATAAATTGAGGAGTTCGATCATCAAAATATGGTAGTGCTGATAACATTAACAAGAAAATAATCAAAATATTATCTCTTCCATCAGAGTTATTTTCTTGCAATCCAACCAAGACGAGAATTTGTTGGAAAAGTTAGAAATGAAAAATATTCCTAAAATTTCTTACTTTATTCTTACCATGTTTAATTTATTTTAGAGATATTTTTAATTTATTTAATTCCTAAAATAATTTTTTGTTGAAGGATTTTCGAAGGGAATATTGGAAGAGATAATATTTTGCTTATTTCCTAGTTTTTTTCCGAAAATAATGGAATGTAAATCAAAAGACGGTATAACAGATTAAATGGGTTGGGGGTTAATTTGCCATATTAGAATTCTTAATGGAGAAAATTGACGTAGTTGAGTTTTAGGGACCTTTTAGCAAATATTTTCTAAATGTAAGACTACTAAGATAATATGCTTTTCTGAGGGACTAATAAGCAATTATTTTGCCATCTAGGGGCTAATCAGCAAAAATCCCCAAATTTAATTACATTTCTCAGCACTAACTCATATTGCATGTCTGTCCCAATCACCCTACACGTGCCAATGATCCGAGCCATTAATCTTGTGAGCCAGAGCAAAACCTATGAGATTTAAAGACAAATGTGATGGGGTCCCACCCATGGTTTTAAATTTCGACCGAAATCCAAGCTTCGACTGAAATTTCAGGAAAATCATCCAAAAATCTCGATATTTAAATTATATAATATTTTCCTGAAATTTTGGTAATTTTGGCATAAGATAAAATATTATATTTAATGGTTTTATCAAATTTGGGCCGAAATTTCGGTTTAAGTGGGAATCAAAATGCATTCCGAAACCAAAATTTGAAACCATGGTCCCACCTGCTTCATCAATGGATACAACTATCAAGGGCCAAAAAAATTTCCTTGAAAAGTGCCGATAAAAGTACTTTGTTGCCATTCGCATAGCATCCCTATGCTGCCCCCAAAGGTGTCAACGGTCCAAACTTGGATCTGATTCAGCCATCTCCAAGTGACAATCCACATATTCTGAAATTTGTCTCATAATTTGCAGACCTTGGATTCTAAATGTGTTCGAGATTCATTTTAATTGGATCGGATCCCTAGGAGCCTAGGGTCCATTAACATCCTATCCTTTATTTTAATTGGACCTAAACTATCTCTAGTACAATAACAATGTCATTTATTTAAAAATTTAGGGTGTGTTCGGTAACCATTGTAGAAATTCTTTCACATAAGAAGCATAAATGGGATTATGAGAATCTTCCGAAGTGATATCCCACATCCTATGGAGACAAATAAATAGGAATTTAAAGAAACGGGCGTAGCTGCATGAATGTAGGCTCTAGGATTTCTCATTCACCGCAACTAATAATAAAGGCGGAGAATTGTTGCCGAACACAACTTTAATTCTTAAAGAAGGACATTTAATCATTTACACCTGCATTTTTATTTTCGAAATTTAGCTCTGTTTTGAAAGTTGTTGGTGCCCAAGATCCGATTGCACTTCGACACTCAAGTCAGAGATGGGCAACACAAATAATGGACAATGAGTAGGGGGAGGGCCAATCCAAGGTACCAGACAGATGAAGAGAAATTGGGTTCAATCCTTTGCTTGAGTGCGTAGATGCCCTTTTATAGGGGATGAGACCCACGACGTCCACAACATTAGTCGTGCCCTTGATTTTGGTCCACGTGGGACGTAATGGGCGGCGGTTACAATCGTGGGGCGCGATTTCCTAAAATCTTGGGCGGAGATGGAGGGTGGTAGCCTTGGTGTAAATCTTTGAATTCGTACAGGGCGTATTTGGCGTAACGGTCACCTGGACTAGTCGCTTGACGGCGGGATTTCCTCGATCGTGTCTGGTTTCTTGAGAGTCGATGCCGATGTTAGGGAGAGCAGCCTCGGTGATACACGTGGCCCGGATTTGGTGGGAGAATTGGTTCGGTACCGATAGTTCCCTTATATGAGTCTATTTTGAGCGGGTTTTGTACTTGGGGTTGGTGCGAGGGCCGGTACCGGGTATACCGATTTTATCCCTAACATACTGCCCTCTCCTTATCCCGTTATGCGGGTCGAGGAAGTAGTTAAGTCTATTAAGAGGTTATCCGGTACCGAACTAGTTGTCTGGTGATAATGAAGATGAAACACTTTTGGCGGGAATTTGGAGTTTAAATGTGTAATTGAAGTGTCCCATCGTTTGATGGGTCCCATGTTTCCAGGTTTTAGAAATCGCAGGATGTGGGAGAGATTTCTAAAACCTGGTTTTCTTACTTAAAATCCAAGAATGCTGCCAGGACAACATACCAACAGTTTGATCATGACCCTCTTTTACATTGTTTTCAAACTAAAAACCCGGATTCTAAAATCCGCATATCCAAGCGGCCCCTTTGGATACGCGGATTTTAGAATCCAGGTTTTTAATTTGAAAACAGTGTAAAAGTTTGGATACGCGAATTTTAGAATCCAGGTTTTTAATTTGAAAACAGTGTAAAAGAGGGTTAGAGACAAGAGAAGAAGAGGACCAGCCGCTGTTTTTGACTCATTTTTTACTTCTCTCCCTTCTTCCCATCAGCAAGAGAGTAGCAGATCCTCCCATATTTCCAGGTTTTAGAAATCATAAGATGTAGGAGAGATTTTTAAAACCTGATTTTCTTGCTTAAAATCCAAGAAACTTTGCCAGGACAGCATCGAGCAGCTTGATTCATACCCTCTTTTACACTGTTTTCAAACTAAAAACATGGATTCAAAAATCCACGTGTCCGGTTCTAGGTCATCTAACCTCCCCGGTTTTGTTTTCCAGTAGCACTAACGTGTCCGACCCACTCCGTGGAGCCCGCCTTTTGGAGATGCTGAAAACACGTCTACATAGGGAGAGGAGAAATCCACATATATAGCACAGTAACTATTCCTCCATTTCCGATGTAGGATCTTTCAATCCACCCCCCTTAGGGCCCAGCGTCCTCGCTGGCACATCGTACTAGATGGAAGGTCCCTAGTGTTTAAAGAGGGGAGATGATTTTTTCACCCTCGGTGGATCGTTACGATAGTACACCACAGTGTTTTACGTGAATTGTGAGCAGACTCTAATGCTTCTTGACCTAAAATCACGTTAAAGGAGTGTGTATCCATCCTACGGGGGGATGAAAAAATCATCTACCGTATAGAACTGTCTTAAGGTTATTAGTTACATCTCCTAAAATGCAGTCACCAGCCAATTAAAAAAGAAAAGACAGCAGGGTTTGTGAAAATATCAAAATAAAGTTGTGCTGATAACATTTCCCTAACCAAAATCTCCTTGAAACTTCTCTAGTTGGATATTTGGACAGAGGTTTGGTCGGCTGAAAATTCATTTTCTATTAAAAGATCTTTCGGAAACTTCTCCTTCTCGTCATGTGTTTCTTTTTTTATTATCTTTTGCACATGGAAGTCACATTTGTGTGACCCAACAGCTATAGATAGGGTCTTCATATGGATAAATTGGTCTTCATGAATTTAATTATTATGGTGCAGGCCACTTCCACATGGCAATGTAAACACTTGGATGATGATCTAGCCGTCCATTTTGAGATCCTTCATCATTGGTCACATTAAAAAAGGTCTTCTGCATGTGCGCGCACACTCATTTGTGGCCTAGATGGGACCGCGATGCTACAACGGACTATTTGAAAATATTTCGAATCCTAACTGCCACCCCGTGGTCTCAACGTTCTCTTTTAGGGCTAGCAACGGGGCAGGTCGGGGCCAGATGTTGGGTCCCCTACCCCTCCCCCTCTGCGGGGAATTTCCCCCCTCCCCTTCCCCTCCCCTCCCCGCGGGGAATGTCTAATCCCCTTCCCCTCCCCGCATCCTTCGGGGACAAAATCCTAGCCCCGCCCCGCCCCAACATCACCCCCTCTTTAGTCATTGATACACTAATGCTGGGTGTCCCTAATCAACTTGATGCAATTTCAATATATAAAAATGTTATAAACTAACAATCGATAGGCTAGCTATTAATTAAATTAGCAAGAGATTGGTATAAGGAGTTTGTCTTCTCTTCTTTATATATTGATTGAAATGCTGGGCAGCAACGAACGTTCAGATTTCACTTGTTTGCAGTGTTTTTTTACTTGAAAATTTAATAAGAGAGGGCAAATCCATATTCGGTATTTGTGTGTGGACGATGGATGGATGGACCCATTGGACCGACAATAGCTGTTGTTGGATGATGGGATTTCCGCACATTGCTAATTGGATTCGATCCAACTTCAATTTTAGATCAAGTGTTATCATAGCGTGCCACTTAGAGTACCCAACATCCAAACCCCATTTTGGATCATTAATTTTGGGAAATGTTATGAGCACTATTGTATTCTGATGATCGCACTCCTGACTTTATTAAAAGTAAGGTATGGCCCGCACCATAGGATGATCCAAACCGTCCATTAGATGGTGCACACCCTAAATAGGTTGCGCCCAAAAAATCATTTCCTTAGGTTGATCCTAACCCTCCGATCTGTAGAGGTACTGAATGATCCTATTCCTCTATAGATCGGAGGGTTAGGATCAACCTATGGAAATGATTTTTGGGGCACAACCTATTTAGGGTGTGCCCCATCTAATGGATGGTTTGGATCATTGTATGGTGCGGGCCATACCATACTTTTAATAATAAAATGCAATTTATTTTGGCTACCGATGTTGGCACTACGATTTTTTGATAATTGCATACACTCACTCACTCAGCTTGTCTTTATTATTTCAACATCTGTCAAAATGTTATTATAATTCCCAAAATGCTCTCAGAAGCTAATTAAAAGGAAAAGACAAGCTAAGTCTATGTTTGGGGGAATCTTGTAGCCGATCCACAGAGTTTCTAGCAGTTTTCCTAAAAAAAAACACTTTAAAATATACAAAAAAATGGCATTGATTAACAGGGCGAGGCGGGGCAGGTCGGAGAGGGGACAACTCCATCCCCTTCCCCTTCCCCTCCCCGCACCGGGGAATTTTTAAAATCCCCTTCCCCTCTCAAATCGGGGAATCCCCGCCCCAAACGGGGCGGGGCGGGGCGGATCCCCGCTTTTTCGGGTGAAATTGCCAGCCCTATTCTCTTTCAACGGTCTTCTATCATTAATACCACCCTCGTTTCCCTCTTCACCTCAAATTTAATTTCATTTCTCAGCACTGACTTATATTGCATGTCTGTCCTAATCACCCTACACGTGCCATTAATCTTGTGGGCCACAGCAAAACCTATGAGATTAAAAGACAAATGTGATGGGGTCCCACCCATGGGTTAAAATTTCGACCGAAATCAGAAATTTCGGATTTCAGCCAACCCCGAAACTGAAATCGGGTATACCCAAAACGTGATATCTGTAGGTTAATCTTGTATGTATGGGTAGTTATTATCTAGTTATTATGTAGAGGCTATGCGCTTTAGAGTTACGGGTTTAGTTATTGGTGATGTGTCTTGTAAGTGGGCAGATAGACTTGTGATGTGACATTCTCTCTTATTTGTATTTATGTGGTTGTAATTGAATGAAAGGAGGGGAAGAAAAGAATTCTGCAGCAAAGGAAACTTTGTAGGAGAGTCATGGTTCCTCTCAATTTGAGCTACTAGGAGGTCCGGTTGCCTCGAATCAACCTCTCTCCCCCATTTTTCAATCTTTACTTTTGTTGATTTGCGTTATGGCCGATTAGGCATGTAACAAAACGTTACACAATTTCGACCAAAATTTTGTCTGAAATGTCAGGAATTACATCATATTTCTGCTAAAATTACTGAAATTTTGGTAATTTTAGCCGAAATTTGGTATAAGATAAAATATTATATCTAATGGTTTCGTCAAATTTCTGCCGAAATTTCGGTTTCGGTGGAGATCAGAACCGAAATTTGAAACCATGGTCCCACCTGCTTCATCAATGGATTCAACTATCAAGGGCCAAAAAAATTTCTTTGAAAAGTGCCAATAAAAGTACTTTGTTAACATTCGCATAGCATCCCAATGCTGCCCACAACGGTGTCAACAGTCCAAACTTGGATCGGATTCAGCCATCTCCAAGTGACAATCCACAAATTCTGAAATTTGGACTCACAATTTCTAAACCATGGATTTTAAATGTGTTCGAGATTCATTTTAATTGGATCGGATCCCCAGGACCAAAGGTCCATCAACATCCTATCCTGGCGATGCACCTAAACTATTCACACATAATTAGAGGACTTTACTCCCAAGTGTGAATTGAATTGTTGGATATTTTCCTTTTGGGGTTGTTCTCCAGAAGCCATACAGGGGAAATTGAATGGGCTGGTTTCGGGCGATGCACCTATTCACGACGGAGGTGAAACCCACTCCTAAAATAGCCTGAATTGATAAGTTTAGTTTACAAATGCTTAGACTTTTTATTAGCATACTTGTGAAAGAACAAGCAGCATATTTATGCTAAGGCCTTGTCCGTTTTAGGCCCTATTTGTTTAGGGGACTCCACAATAGGTTGTCATAATCTAAAACAAACAGGACCTTAAGATTATGACAACCGATTGTGACTCAAAAACAAATTATAAAATGAACCAAGATTCATCAAGTATACGTGCTTCGTTGACGAAGGTTGATGGTCGTTAGACTTTTTTTTAGAAAATTGAAGGTTATAGTATCCCAAAAAACACGTGAAGCCCAAAAAACACAGCGGGGCCTACATTATTTGGGTGATCCAAACCAGTGGATGCAACCAACACAGACCAGTCTATCCTCCCGGCTAATATGGCATCACAAGAGTCTGGAAGTTTAAAGGTAGTCCAATGGGCGCGTACACACACACACCCAAAAAAAAAAAAAACTGATAAGAAATCTAATGAATAATTAAAATTGATTTTCCAGGGACCTATTGAACAACATACTTCCCTATAGTGCAGTAATAACAGGCCGCGGGTGATGGAGCTCTGTTTTTTTTTATGGGTAAGCTGGGGTTAGGCAAGACCCCTACCAGATTTATTAAATAGAAGAAAGATTACACATGAAGCTCGAAAGCAAACCCTCTACATGCAGAGCAAGAGATCCCAAAGAAGGGACCTAAACACCAACAAGAAACAAGCAAACCAGGGAGAAAAGAAAATGCCAACTAGCTACAAAAAGCTAGCACAAAAAACATCAGAACAACATTCTCCAGGGAGAAAAGTGCCAAAACCCAGAGGACAATAGCAGCCAAACAAAAGGCTCTCCATGAAACCAAATTTGGAGAAAGCAAGAGGACAGCAGCTCCAAACAGCCTCCCAAGTGGCCCAAGCAGCAGATGACAGCCACAAAACAAGCACCTCGAGACCCCCTGGAGGATTTACAAACTCCTCCCAAGGGAAACACAACAGATGGAGCTCTGTTATCTAAGATCACTTCCGGATCTAGGTCTTTTCCTAGTGAGTCCCGGTAAAGCCCCTAGACGGCGTATATTTTTGAAACGAGGCCCTCGGTAACGAGACATAAAGACTCCTTATTTTATTGAAATTTCATTTTACAGTCCACCAAGAACGTTTTATTAAACTCTTTGACCCCCGAATTTGGAGTATCCGACTTTCACGTGATTCACAGGGTTCAACAAGCAATCGATAGTTCACGATCAAAGGTGTAGTACTGCTTGTAGTAGCGGTCCTTATATATCGTATTAACAATCGAAATATAGTCGAAAGAAAAAATCTCTATTTGATGGGCGTTGTTCTTCAAAACTAATGGTTTCATTTTTGAAATTTTCTAATCGTTCCAAATTATTATAAGTAGCATTAATCAAATTCTCTTTTTCTCGTTCTATCTCAGAGTATCCATTCACTCTAAACTCATCTGCTTCCATTTCCAGTTTCCGTAAGCGAGCCCGGGCTTTTTCGAGCTGCTAGAGAAAACCGCTCCTCCCTTGATTTTTGATAGTCTTTTCCTATTTAGAAAATGGAGGGTTGGAGACATCTTCTAAAGTACATAACGTGTATCGTAGACGTGCATACTACAATAGGATTGCCAATGACCCTTGACGATTCAATGTATCAGAATGATCCGAAGATTAGAGGACAGGATTTGGACGTAGCAGCTGGATTCAACCGTGACCATTGGATCCATATCCCCAATGATTCGAAATTATTTCGTGACCCAGCCGTAGCCAAAAATTCTGATGGAACGTCCTAGATTCGAATGGTGTACCAATGAAGGAAAACGCCATTCATATTTTGTTCATTTGTCTATTGCCTATTCAATAGGGGCATTTTTGTAATATTCAAAATGCCCATTGTGTCCATGACATGCTCCTAATCTCTCTCCAGATTCTTCCCTCCCCTAATCCTAAGCACTAATTGCGTCCAAGACACTCCCATCGATGGTCCTAAATGGATCGTGACCCTGACTTAGATTTGGGTCTTTTTCCCTATTCCACGGAATATTTTTTTTTTCCATGGTTGCCAAACATGCCCTTGTAAACAAAGGCTGTGTTTAGAGATTCTCTGATTTTTCTTTGAGTTGCTGGGCTTTTGTTCAGAAGCTCCAAAGGGCTTTTGATTTTGTACATCCAAACGGTGGGATATCCATACTGTGGAAAGTAAATTTTTTAAGAAATATTTATTCCGGAAAAACAAAATAACTACATCCAAACATGCCCATAGTGATACCTAAACTTAGGGTTGAGAAGCCTTGATGGGTGATAGAAAGGAGATGCCCATTAGGTAGTTTAACCTTGTTTCCACAACTACTACCTTTCTGGCTTTCTTATTTCAATTAGGATTATGTTGGTTGTGGTGGGAAACTAAAACAAGAAAGGGTTAGTTCGGGTTGAGGAGCTTTGATGGGTGATAGAAAAGAGATCGATGTCCATTAGGTAGTTTAACCTTGTTTTCACAACCACTACCTTCCTTATTTTAATTAGGATTGTGTGGGTTGTTGTGGGAAACTAAAACGAGAAAGGGTCTTGTGTTTATGTTTTGGAAAACATTGGTATAGAGGTTCATTCACACCTACGACCTAGGTTTTAAATTTCAGTTTCGGAGGTAATTTCGGTCCTATCCAAAACTGAAATCGAACTCCTGAGATTTCGGCCGAAATTCAGTAACGGGTGCTCAAAATGTTGTTTTTTGGGCTGAAATTTCAGTCATTTCGGCTGAAAATCTGTAAAGGAATAAAAAATTAATATTTTATCTTAAATTTGGGCTGACATTTCTATAATTTCTACCGAAATTTGGTACGTTTCAGGAATTTCAGTTTCGGAACATTTTGGATTTCGGTCGAAATTTAAAACCTTGCCTACAATCAAGGGTGTGGACGGTGCAAGAACAAGGTGAGGAGAAAAAAAGAAAGGGAGAGAGAGAGGTAGAGCGTTATCTTGAGTTTCTCTTGGGTTGCTTCTCAATTATTTTGGGTTCTCACTGTACTGTCTTGGTTGAGAGGACAAAGGGAAAATTGTTGAGGTTTGCGAGTTCGCAAGTCTGAAGGTTAATCTCTTTTAAATATTTGTAATCTGTTTTCTCATAGTGGAAGATCGTGTTTTCGCTCGTAGATTTAATTGTGAAACAACCACTTTGGGAGTAATTGGTTGTTTTCACATGGTATAAAAGCAGTTGCCCTTGGTTCAAAACTCCTTGATTTTAAAATTCTACATGTAAAGGTCAACCCAAAAAAGATGAGCCACATGTGCCACGTGTAGGCCAACCTTAAAAAGAGGGGCCATGCGTGAGGGGGAGTGTTAAAAGTATAAAAGATTAAACAACACCATCCCCAGAGGCTTAAAGCTTTTGGAGTAAATGGTTGTTTCACATGGTAACAAAGCAGTTGCCATGGGTTCAATACTCCTTGATATTAAAAATTTACACGTAATTGCCAACCCAAAAGAGCGCTCACATGTGCCTCGTGTATGCCAACCCTAAAAAGAGGGGCCACATGAAGGGGTGTGTTAAAAGTATAGATGATTAAATAACACCAATGGGTGCGCCCTTTCACCCCTTTTTCTACAAGGGTGCCCGTGACTATAGAATTCCTCAGATTTTGACATAGCCGCATAAAATCTCGGTGTTTATCTTGTGGCATCAGATTTTGCTCCATGTGTTCTACAAGATCATTAGTCTTTGATCTCACATGCATGCTAATTGCATAACCCAAATTAAAAATGAAATTTACAAAATGGAAATGATATTCCCCCACCTCCAATTGTATAAAATCCCCCCTTTTAATGGTTTCTGTGAGAATGGTTCACTGCTTGAGGATAAACTCACCCCCTTAATTAACGTTTTAGTTTTCCTTTAAAACCTAACGTTAAGGGGGGGATTTTATCCGTCAGACGGGGGGGAATATCACTTCCCAATAGATTTTCTCTTATATGAATAAAATCAAAGTTACCTATCTTGTACAAGCTCCAAGGTGAGGTGACGTGACTGTGCACTTGCATGATGTCATAGAGGTGGGAGACAAAACAGTTGGCTGCTATAAATAGATAATAACCCCGGGATCCACTAGTATAGTTTTTGTGGGTCCCAGATTGTAGCAGCTAATGGATATGGAAGCTGAAATGCCCTATCTATCAGCTCTGCAGGCCACTAAATGGAGCTACCTCTTTATTCCTTTATTTAGAGGATAGATTTGGTCTAACCTCGGTCACCAGACTCACCACGGAGTTGATTGCACCAAGAAAAATAGAAAGCTTACAGTGGTCACTAAAACATCAGGCTTCTTTTCCTTTTGTTTTAATCTCAGCAATTCTCAATATTTAATTTGATATGGGCACCACTCACTTTGTTTTGAAAAATACGTTTGCAATTGGCTTGTTCTCAGCAGTTCTCAATAATATTTAAAGAGGACTGATGAGGAAATTATTCCCCTATTTAAATGGCCAAAATGTTTGTAAAAGAGATTTGCTAGGAAAACGGGAATCCGTTTAAGGCATCAACAATGGAGCCACATCCACTAAAAGACAAAAAGGAAGGATGTTCAAATCCCCATAATGGTCATGTCTATCCCCTTTTTATTTTCCAAACGGAATCCCGTTTTCAAAGTGTTTTGCTTTGTTAAAATGATTCTCCGGTGCAACTGAGGTTACGTCACCTCAAGCAGTAAGCCAACAAGCAGAGGCGGAGGCAGATATAGCATGAGGGGGGCCATGCCCCCACCCCATGACCAATGCTTAGCAAGTGTAAATTAGTCCGGCCCCCAAGTGTAAATTCCTGGCTCCGCCCCTGCCAACAAGAACGAGGTTGTTGGCCGTTCATTTTGCCGTGAAGAGTACGCAAATGTTTAACTTGTCCAAATTCATTTTGCCGTGAGGAGCAAGCCAATGTTTAAGTTGTCCAAATTACTATTAGGATGCTGACACATGAGCTCCTTCTCTTGATATCGGTACCCACCACCTACTTTTCTAGTTTAATTTCCTAATTGGGGATTTGCTAGCGTCCATAGCAGAAGGCCTTTCGCCGAGCATCTGTAGCATGAGAGAGCAGCCACGTATGCTCAGATTTTGTCTCATTCATTTAATGCATCTGAGGTGGCTGCTCTCTCATGCAACAGACGCTCCTCGAATTGCCTTCTGCGAAGGACGCTAGCAAAATCCTTTCCTAATTAGGCTACTAACAGCTTTTTTTATAATTATAACTACTAATGAGATAATAAGTTGAACGGAGATGACATGATCAGAGAATAGCAAATTGTGGCATCAATTACTTGAATGGCAAGAAAACAAAAAAGGAGCTTCTCGTAGATGATTAAACCCTCCAAGTCCTATGTTTAAAGAAGTGATTTCATATGTTGCGTCATTTACAAGATGGACCGAGGACTTTAGATCATGCTGAATCACGTAGCTTCTAATGTTAATTATCTTCTTTTGTCAAGAACTTGTTGAGCAGGTGTTTGCACCCCTTATTTTGGTATTTGCACCCTTCTGTTTGATATTAGCTTCCTCAGTCATAGCTCCCACTATTTAGAAAAAGAAAGAACAGAAGCAAAGACATATGATAAAAACAATATGCACTACCCAATACCCATTTACATTACTCATAAACTTTTACATAACAACCCAGACCATAGAACACAAGACAAAGAACAATGAAAATTTAAAACACAAATCATAATAAAAACACCCTACACCCTCACAGAAAAACACGACTTTTTTTAGCTCCTACAACACAAACATACATACATCTCTCAACCTAGCTAGAACAACTAAAATACTTATTGCATCTCTAGAAACAACATAAATACCTATTGAATTACAAAGCTTTCTAGTTTAACAGGAAGACCAGAGGAAAGCACCCATGGCGAATTTCCTCTTCTGTTCAACATCTCCAGTCACAGGTAGTCCATACTCGGTCAAAAGGCAATCGAGTTTCCATTCTGGCATGTTCTCGTAGTCTGATTTTGTGTATCTTGGGTAGTGTAAGGGCATCTGAAAGTACCCACACTTCTCCCTCATTCCATGATTTGGTAGAGTAGTGCCAGAGACTGAATCCATACTCTCTCTCTCTTTCTCTTTGTATCTGTTTTTTTGGTATTTAGAAGCAGATCTCTTGGGGTATTTATAGAGGGTTTTCTTGGGGGGCAAGGAGGAGAATAGTAGAAGAAAAGGTGGAGAATGTACTGGAAGTTTTGAACAGAGCATGGTCGAGAAAGGAATTTATTATTGGGAAAACGTCATGAGGTAAACGAATGGTCTCGAAAATATTATTAAATGACTTTTAATAGAAGAAGAACTGTTCATGGGATTATAAAAAGACTTTAGTGCCCTTCTTCCTATTTTTGTAGTAATCATTGGGAAATGATATTTGCACCCCCTTTGTTTTTGAGTTTGTTATTAGGAAAAAAAATAGGGGATTTTTTAAAAAGACAAAAAAAAAAAAAAAAAAAGGAAATTCAGTTGCACTTAATGAGATGTGGAACCAATCACGGGCCCTTTTACGGCTCTGTTTGCAAGGGCTCCCTTGCATCTATCATTGCTCCATTTGCAAATGTAATATTATAAATTTGAAAAAAAAAATATAGGTCTTTTATAGGTAATTTATCTGTAGTCAATACTCAACTAAATGAATTGACAGGGCATCTCGCAGATGGGCAGTGTTAAGGATTTGCTAAGGACTTTCGCAAAAAGGCATTTTCACTTCTGGTTGTTGCATGAGAGAGCAGCCACCATGGTTTTAAATTTCGACTGAAATCCGAAATTTCGGGTTTCGGTCAAGACCGAAACTGTAATTGGGTATACCCGAAACGTTACAAAATTTCGACCGAAATATTGTCCGAAATTAAGGTATTTCACCCAAACATCTCGATTTTTTCATTATTTAATATTTTCCTGAAATTTCGGCCGAAATTACCGAAATTTTGTATAAGAGAAAATACTATTTTAATTGATTTTGTCGGATTTCAGCCGAAATTTCAGTTTCGGTGAGAACCGAAACGCATTCTGAAACTAAAATTTGAAACCATGGCAGCCACACACACTCTCATGCAACAGCTAGCCCCGAAATGCCTTTCTGCATAAGTAAATAGCAAATCCCTATATGTTAAAAATCTAATAAATATTAATGGAATAATTTTACTTAGAACGGATGGTGTTAGAAGACGGTTGAGAGGGCATTTAGGTCATTTCATAAGCCCGAGCCCTTCGTCAGGTTTAAAAACCGGGGTAATTTCAATTTTTGGGATATTATCTTGAAGGCAAAAGATAATTAAAAGAAATTGAAATAGCAAAACCCGCCCGCCTGCAGTTGCGTTGGTTCATACACCGACTTTGTCTTTTAGTTACTTCCCTCTATTCTATTGTAGCCTTATTTCCTAACTTTTAATACTAGAGGTCCCACCATCCACCCACTTGGCAAGAGTTTCAAATGGTTTTAAAATAAGTAGTATAGTAACTAGACAAACATAGTAAAAAAACAAATGATTTTATCAATAGAAAGCCAGAGAAAAGAGCTTTCCACGAACGTGCTTTTCTTTGTGGGCTAAGATCTAGAGGTGCAACTTGGGTCGGACCCAACCTGAACCTGATGGGTTTAACCCGATTGTAGCTTGGGTTGTTTGGCCTTCCCTCGAGCCGGGTTGGGTTGGGTTAGAGTGGGAAAAGCTAACCCGATTGTAGCTTGGGTTGTTTTGGCCTTCCCTCTAACCAAACCTGACTCAACCCGAACCCAATATCCATTGTTTTTGTTGTTGCCCGAGGCCAACCCGACCCGATTTGAGAAATCAGTCTGGATGGGTGGGGTTAGGGTTGCAAGATTTAAAGGTGGTTTGGTTAGAGTTGACTCTTTTCAACCCAAGGTTCAGGTTGAGTCAGGTTAGGGTTGAGGTCTCAACCCAACCTAGGTCGGCATGAGTTACAGCCCTACTAAAATCTAGGGTTCTTTGGATGTCACCAAACTTGGTCCTTATTTACAAGTAATAAATTGATCTTATTTTCAAATAGGACACTAAGTCTATTTACGAGTAATAGTTCTTTGGATGTCACCAAACTTGGTCAGCCATTAACAATATCATTTCTAGAAATATTGTAACTGTTATATGCAAATGGTCATATTTAACTATGAAAGCATTTGCATATAACGTTATATTCAATTAGGGGTGATTATTTGGTTTTTGGTTACCAAATTTCGGTAACCGAAACCGAACCGAAATTATCCAAAACCGAACCGAATTGTGGGAGAAGAAGAGGGAAAAAAAATTAAAATCTCGGTTTGGATCGGAGGGCTAGGATCATCCGATCGAAACGATTTTTTGACTACAAGCTAATTAAGTTGTGATCAATCAAATGAACGGTTTCGATCATCCTACGAAGTGCACATATATCACACTTTTTTTGGAAAAAATGGTTTTCATTCATAATTTTGGTTATTTCGGTTATTCCGTTAACCGATTTTATTTTTTTTTAGAAAACCGACACCGAATAACTGAATTTCCAAAAAAAAAAAAAAAAAAAACTGAAACCGAACTGAAAAGAAAAAAACCGAACCGAACCGACCAATTCAGTTCGGTTCGGTTCGGTTCGGTTATTCGGTTTTAACCGAATAATGCTCACCCCTATATTCAATGGGAAATGATATGCCCACCCCCTTTTCTTCCCCAGGGCACCCCCTTTAGTTTATTTACGACTATCGTTTTGGCCTTTTTACATTAGAAGGGGGTGTCGCAGGGACGAAAATGGGGCGAATATATTCCCCAAGGCACCACCTTTAGTTTATTTACGACTACCCTTTTGGGTTTTTTACTAGGGGTGCAACTCAGGTTGGGTTTTGAAGAACCCTACCCTAGGGTTTTTTTTTTTTTTTTTTTTCTTTTCAGAAAGCCCACGATTCCCAAACCCGGCCCTAAGCGTGATAATTCTCGGGTCGAGTCGGGTTTTTTCACATTGACGCGTTGTTGAAAAAAAAAAAAAAAAAAATCTTCACACCAAAAATCTCTAAATTTATGTAATCAAGTGTATAAATTTAAGAAGGAAACTATATTTCCGCATCACAAACATGATTACCTCAATGAAAACAATTATATCAATATATTGAAAAATAATTTGCTATGTTAATCAAGATATAATTAAAAATGTCATAGTACACCTAAATAAGTCGGGTCGGGTTTTGGGTTGTTTTTCTTTAAACCTGACCCTACCCAAGATTGAGTCGGGTTTTTAAACTAAAACCCGACCCGACCCTACCTAATACCCATGATTTCTAAACCCGACACATGCTATTTTCGACTAAATAACATGCTTTTGTAAGATTAATTTATCATTATTTTTTTTTGGGTGAGATGTTTTTGGGGGCATGTATAAGAGTCGCCAATAAATTCGGTATCTAACGATCAGGTCTCGCATTAATCATTTACTTATATATGGTCAGAAATACATATGAAGCACTAGGCTAAGAAAACACAAATTATTATTCGTCACTCTCTTGCCTCTCACCCACTCGTTTCTCTATACTATGAATGACACGTGGCTCGCTACAAGTGACGGAGTGCACATATGATATATCCCTCTCATACGGTTGATCAGGATTTAATTTGATAAGGAATACTACCTATATCTGCGACCATGGTTTGATAATGGGGCGAACTTACGTTGTTTTACATTTTTCTAATCGGCAGCTAAAGAGCTTTTTTGGAATTGTAATAGCCATTGATAGCCTGTTAAGATGAGCTCGACCCATTATTAAAACATGGTCGTGGGGATATCAATCAAACAGAAAATGATGGCTTTATTACGGTTGGTGGGCCAGACTCACGTGAGGGATGAGATATTTTGTTTGTTCGTCTCCTTATCTTATCCACAATTTCTCTTGATAGAGAACTGCACGCCTAGCATATTGTGTTCGGGACCCTTGATCTTGTTGGCCACTGTGTGATCGGATGGTGCTCGTGAGCCCCAAGTCGAGTAGATCTTCCATCAATGTCCTAGAATTCTAATCGAACGGTTAGGATCATCAGTTCACAATGGCCCACCATATCAAGAAAGGAACTCTTCTATTCGCCACTTGTTGCAGTCGGTGGTTATCATTTTCTAAGGTAGTTGGTGACATAATTCTTTTTAGAGATATCCCTGAAGCCACAATAACTACACAACTAATCTCATATCCTAATCCTAACCCTAACCCTAGTTTATGTCCTTGTTCATAAATCTCTTCTTTATCTTGAAATTATCTTGTCCTTGGATAAGTTGTTCACCAATTCATGCAGTGCTTTTTTATGTGGTGAAAATAGAGATCATAAGAATCAAGAGCTTAAATTAATTAGTTTGGGACCATGTGGGCCCACATAGCATCCTAAATTGAGGGTTTATGTTAGGACCTTGGGCCCACATAACCCCGTGATTTGGTGGAGGCCTATGATTGTTAGAATATATCCGATGTAGTAAGATCTTGCGATTAGCCCCGACAAGTGTTTATATAGAACACTCGAAAGGGATAGACATAGAAAGAGATTACGATAATCATAAAAGGCCGTCAAGGACTTAATCTAACACAACTACCCCATTTATTGTAGTTCCCAAATATAACACCCTAATTATCCAAATTCTAACAATGAGGAAACCTATATAATCCTAGTCCTATCTATTATCTCGGCCTTATGCGGAAAACCGAGATTAAGATCTTTGGCGTTAGAAATCAAAGAGAAATTAACTTAGTTCTATTCTAACTTGGATAAACAGTAGAAGAGCATACCGGATGCCATAGCCTTAAAGTGGATGGATTCCAACCGATGCTCTCTCCAATCTTAGAATTCTCCTTGCTCCACGGTAGAACGGCGATGGGAGCCGGCCTCTCTCTCTCTCTCTCTCTCTCTCAACCAAATACTAGAAGCTTTTTAAAAGCTTTTGTTACCATTAGTACAATATTACACATTTAAGCCACATTGTATTTGGAGGCTGATATCCGCACTACCATATTTTGATAATGGCACTACTCACTTTGTTTTACACCAGTGTTTAAACAGTAAAAACAGAGATGTGGTGTAGAATGCGGCCGAAGAATACGTAGAACATGGCGGCAAAACACAAAACGCAGCCGGAGGAAAGGGGAGTCCACGATGACGCCGGGGAGTTTTAAAATTGTGTTTTACACCTCAATTATCTTTTCATGGCTTTACAACACCCAAGAATCCAAGATGCTATCAATATCCAATCAAAAACGTGACAAACAAATTTAGTGCTATTATTAAAAAGAGTTTTGATCAGCTTGGTAACGCAAACTTTAAAAAAAAGAAGAAGATGAGATTGTCCATTAACACAGAAGTTTTTAAAGTGATCATATACATTGGGAAATTAAGATTTATAAGGTTTTAAATAACCTGGGGCGCAAGGTCAATTATTAAAGTTAGTATGGCAGCTTGCCTCATGCTAGTCTTTGGAGAGATTTTTCTCTATGATAGCATCCTGCTCTTTGTAAGTACATAAGTTGACTACTCAGCTGAAGATGGACACCAGAAACCTAAATAAACCTCAAAGAGTTCATAAAATGCAGAGGATGTTCAAGTAAAGCAGTCAATCAACTACGGAATAGTTATACTTATCTTTCCTGTAACAACAATTAGGTTTGAGTAATGCTTTTACTGGTTCTGTATCTTCTCATTAAATACCATGTTTGTCCTTCTCTGTATCTATCCATTAAATGAGAAAAAATTATTAGTGTCATTTATTTTTGACCCAATCAAAGAAAGATTCACATCATTAAGGCAACACTGGATCCCAAATATAAACCCTAATCTCTAACTTATCAGCAACATGTATGGCTGCCAGATGAAAATGAGAACACTAAAATCCAAAGCAACGTTTTCACCACAACTTAGTCATCAACATATGCTCTCTCTTCCCTTTTTTCCTTACCCATTGAGACAAGGTGAGTACATCTAGCCCTCCCCTGACCCCGCAATGACAGGAGCCTCGTGCACTAGGATGCCCTTTATTGAGACAAGGTGAGTGCTCAGTGAAGAGGCATGGTATAAGAGTGGACATTCCAGAGCTTCCACTTTACAAGGCCATGCTCTCTTCACATTTTTTATTTTTCCTCACGCATTGAGACAATGTTTTTCCTTATTCATTGAGACAGGATGAGTGCTCAGTGAAGACACATGATATAAGAGTGGGTATTCAAGGGCTTCCACTTTACAAGGCCATGAACTCAAGGTGATGATGGCAAGGTTGGATGTGTAAAATCAATGAGACTCTATGATTGATTAGTAAAAACATGATCAAGTACTGAGAAAATTTAAACTAATGTTACAAAGTAGTTCAAGATGGTCAGTTTTCATCATGCATCTGTTCATGTTCAAAGGTTGTTAATTCAGACATTGAGAGTTTATAAGCATTTGAGCTAATCTTCCCCAATCAAGTTAAATAATAACATAAAGAGATAGTCGACTATGATAAGTATAAGAGAGATTTGAAGGGGAAAAGGAAAATTGAAATAATGTGTTAGCATTTCTACAAGCATTCTAATACGTAACAGTAGTCAGGAAACATACAAGATTGAGAAATCATGGTCATTTGGCATAACTCAAAAATGCAAGGGGAGTTAGCATCAAGCCCAGAAATATCAAGGACTTTTCCATAATTTCTCAAGTACTACATTTTACTCAGAAACTGAAATATTGTGAATGAACAAAAAAAATTGGCAAGACAACTTCAATTAGCAAAGTACTATCTCACATCAGGTCGTTCAACAGAAACTTCATTCAATGTCTGAGGGGCTGCTTTTAGTGTCAATGGCACATCTACAAGCATGCTAGCAGGGGCAAAGTACATGTGTAGGGACATCATGCAGATAATAATACCCAAGAAAAGCTGCGTGAACATACGAACAAAAAATATTACTAACCACCAAGTAAAAGAAGAGGTAAGCCATTAACTTTATAAAAGAGTGGGCAAAACTAGAGGCAACTAAGCTTATTGGAATATTCTAATTAAAGAGCAAAAAATTACCTGAACTGTAGGCTTGAAAGTGAAAAGGTAGACTGATAAAACCATTGTTAGCAGCATTGCCATTGATGTTGAATAAACCTGAAGAAAGCAATATTACTTACGATGAAAGGCTCTACCTAAATCCTATCATACACTAAAGACATCAGCAATAAATGATACCATGGAGTAACTCTGACGCCGCAATAAATGATAAGATTATGTTTTTACATTCTACAGTGCATCTTATTAATTAAATTTTAATTGATTTATTAGAACATAAGACTGGCAAGTTTAGAGGATCATTTCAATATATTTACACGCGGATATGAAGCTGATGCAAATTTTTACTACGTGAATGTAAGATGTAATAATGAACAACGGTATAACATATTTATAAGCATAGATATTTAGAGATCATTAGGTACTACTATGATTACGAGTAACACAGATAATAAACATGTTACAGACAAATACAGAGGCTACAAAAGTATAGTATAATCAAATATTACAATGAAGAGTTAAAGGATATACTTTCACAATATTGTCTGCATATTTAATCAACCATGACACCAACAACCCAGTAGATCCCAAGTTTAATACAGCCATCCATGTTGTGATACTGTAACCATCAAAAAGGCGTTGCCACCATGGTCCCTTTACAAACTCACTCCTAAAGTCATCCAAAATAAGCCGTGCCATGTTGAATATTGCACCAAACCTGCAAGCAAATTTATCAGAGAAAGAGACTAACAAATCTTAGTTAAAAACTCTTGATCAGCTCAATAAATGCTTAATAATATGAATCAAGGACAAGTTGCTTGTCATGCATAAGGAAAGAGAAAGTGTCCATCATATTCTAATTCAGTAATATTGGATTCTGTGGGCATTTAAGGAAACCTACGTGTACAATTGTAAATTCTGCCAATACAGAGTGTCATTATTCTTCTTCATAAGAAATTCTGTATAAACACCGGCAAGTGCTGACAAGCATGCGGAAAGGATTCCCAGCATATATCCTTGAATTGGTGCTGAGAAAAGGGAGTCACATGAAGCCTCCCCACAACCTTTCACCTGCATCAACAAAAAAATACAAGAGAAGCATTCTTATTATGATATACAGGGAGAATATTTTTGCTCGAGTATTTGAAGTAATAAGATAGTAGTCAGAGAAAATAGTTTTTTACTACTGAAAGAAATGTATTGAAAAAGGGGGCGAAACCACAATGACCGAGGTCAAAAACAGGAACAACACACGCGAAACCAAAAACAGAGAATAAGAGCTACAACTGCTACAACAAGATGTAAAGGTGGAAGAAAATCAAACAAGTCTAAATGATCCCGCTTAACTTCCTCAAGGGCCAGCCTATCAACATCACTATTGGATGCTCTCCTAGCATGCTGAAAAGTAATCTTGCGCCCTTTCACCTGCTCCCACACTTCTTCAATAGCGTTGGCAAATCTCTGAGGATGTGGCTGCCTATGATCCATCCATCTGATAACATTCAAGGAGTCACCTTCCACAATCAACCGGTCTAAGTCAACTCTCCTTGTAAAATGGCATTGACCTCTGCCTCATTTGAGTCCTTAATCCCATTTGGACCAAAAAACAACCACTTTGTTTGACCAAACTCATCTCTAAGGATCCCTCATATTCCTGTTGGATGCGGGTTACCTAAACTTGATCTGTCAAAGTTGAGTTTCAGCTTGCCTGAGTCTGGAGACATTCACTTTGTAGTAGAGACGTCAAGCCTCTCTGAACTCATACAAACCTCCCTCAAAAAATGACCCAAGGCAAAGCTAGAAACATACATAAAGCACCGAAGCGCATGCACCCATCTATAGTTCAAGTACGACACCTTTGAATATATGAATCAGGCCATGGAAGAGAAATAGAAGAAGAGAAGAAGAAGAATAGGAGAAGAAGAGAAGAGAAAGAGGAAGAAGAGATCTGGGGAAGAAATTCTCAATCAATCTTATTTCACCAAAAAGTATCAAAGTCCACTACAGCAGGCCTATATATAAGAGTGACAGATTATTTCAGGAAAAGTATTTGTTTAATACAAAATGGATCTGATCTATCAAGGAGTCGATAATCAGATAGTCCCTCGCTAAATCTGATTTCAATGGGTATTAGTTTCAAGACTTAATCTGCAAATGTGATATCATTGTATTGGGATGGGCACCTAAAACGAATGTGATGGCATCATGGAGAAAGCCAGTGGGTAGTGCATAAAAAGCCAGTGGGTAATGCTGTAAATCCCAATTTCAATGGGGGTTCCATTGGGAATTCGAGTAAAGCTGGAACTGGAGGGTGTTTAGGGATAAAAATGGCGAGGTTTAATACTCCTCTGACCTGGTTGATTTAGCGGATTCCAACCAAGCGGAAATCAGAGCACTTTTAACAGGGTTAAGAATTTTTTAGGATCGTTTCAGTGCCCCGCTTATCATTAAAGGTGATTCATCTAATGCAATCTCGTGGGCGGAGGATGGTAAGTGTCGGGCCTTCGCGTGTAGCATCTTGTATAGATGAGATTGTGGGCTGCAGTATGAATAGGGAGGTTTCTTTTTCTCGAATTCCTCGATCGACCAATAAGTTGGCCAATTTACTTGCTAAATCAGACCATACATATTGCCAACTTAGGGGCAACCTTTGTCCCCCTTGTAGTTTTCTTTCTTATCTAATATTGAAGAGAGTCAATACAAGGAGTATTGAAGCAACAATGTCGACATGTCACCAACAGTTTGGCCAGTGATGAGGTTTAGTATAAAATCTAAATTTAAATTAGTTAGTGCTAGAGGTGCTGGATTAGCTTGATAAGATTTAATTAAAATCAGTTTCTTTTTGGATTAGATGATGTCTTAGTTGTTAGAGAAGTTGATAGTGCAAATATCAATAGCTGCTAAAATTTATGCCGAGTTTAAGTGAAAAAACGGGCATAAAACAAATTATATGCCCAATTTAAGTGCAACGTCGAAAGAAATGGCGCCTTAATGAAAATGATGCTCGCATTAAAAGATATTTCCTTCTACCAATAGTTTCAGACATTGAGCTCATGCAATTAATTTTTATTTGCAAGAGCTTTCGTGGACTTGCTGCGATCAAACATAACCCTCACTATCGTTTATTAATATACAACTGAAAATTAATTATGCGATCAGAAGTAGCAAAGAATTGCTCATAAACATACTTATGGTTGGCGTAGAGAGAAAATGCAAATTTCAACACAAAGAATTGGATATTCATCTCTCACAGTTGGAAGCTTACTCGAACCATGCAGAAGGACCATATACTCACCATAACCACCATATTTATGTCAAGGACATCATCCAAAGTATTCCAGAGAAGATGATAGTTTACACCGCAATGGTAAAAGCAAGAGGCAGCACGGATGAGCTCCATGTGTGAGTCAGATGGATGGAGGGGAGATTTATATACAGGGAAGTGTCAGATATACAATATATGAACTGATTTTCAGCAAAATTATACACTAAATCATAAGATAGTTTGGTAGAAATAAAATATTTTAGATTAGATAAGACACTAAGTGACAAGATAGTTTGGTAGGATCAGACCTTTTTGCTTTGAGTAGAGATAGGGACCTGGGGCCAGATGGGTATTGCTTGGCCTTCTTCCAAAGTTGCTAGGATGCTGTAAAATCTGATGTCCAAAAAGTTCTTTAAGGCATTCTATGATGGCTTACAACTAGATATAGGCATGAAAACTACCTCAGTTTCTCTCATTTCTAAAGTTAAAGGGTAGTAAATATTGCGGACAATTCAGAAATCAGTTTGGTAGGGTGTCTTTACAAAGTTTTGGCTGAGGGGTTGAAGAAGGTTTTTGTTTTGATGGCTAGTGGTTGAAGAAGGTTCAACCTAAGATTATCTCAAGTAAATCAATCTGCCTTTATTCAGGATAGACAAATCCTTAACACTTTGATTGCCAATGAGACAGTGGACTACTCCTTCAAACAGTGGGCAGAGGCATTGTATACAAACTGGATATGGGACAAGTTTATGATCGAGTGGAATGGAAATATTTAGATTATCTAATGGGGCAAATGGGCTTTGGGGATAAGTGGCATGCTTAGATTAAGAGATGTGTATCCTCTGCTTGGTTATCCGTCCTACTTAACGGTTCGCCTAAGGGATTTTTTTAAATCCTCCGGAGGTTTGAGGCAGGGAGATCCCCTTCCCCCTTCTTATTCTTGATTATCGCAGGAACTCTCGGTAGAATGATTGATAAGGGGAGTAGTCATGGCTTAATTGAAGGTTTTAAGATAGGTCAACAAGGGTTGGAGATTTCCCACCTACAGTTTGCAGATGATACTTTGGTCTTCAATGTAGGTGAAGTTGATAAAATGTTGAAGCTAAAGGCCAATCTCTGATGTTATGAAGTGGTGACAGACTGAAGGACCAACTATCATAAGTCCAAACTCCTTGGTATTCACGTCACTCCTTGCTATTCACATCTCTGGTGATGAGATTAATGAGCTAGCGGGGTTGCTCAAGTGCTCAGAGGATCAGTACCCAACTTATCTAGGTCTACCGCTGTGAGTGAGAAGCCCTTGAAGAGGGGCTTGAGATCCAATTGTAGAAAAGGTGGAGAGACGATTGGACTCACGTAAACTAAACGGAATACGGTGTCGCTGGGAGGCAGAATGGAGAGACATCCTGAGACAAATAAAATTTCAACGAGGGGATCCGTTTCAAAATATATGCTGGAGACAAGATCAAGTATTGGTATGATAAGTGGCGTGAAGGAGCCTTTTTAACGGAGATGTTTCCCAAGAATTTCTTGGTTGGCTTGGATAAGGATATCTTAATAGTGGAGGGAGATAACCGTCAATGTCATCAGGTAGCTAGATGGGAGAAACCCCCACCCGTTGAGATTTGCACACTTGATTCATACGATCTACGATCGACTAGCGGGTTTTACCAATTCTTTTCAGCATGTTAGGAGATAAGCTAATAGTGATACCGACAGACTAGCTAGGATGGTAGTTGACAGAGAGAGATTGGAGATTTTTTATTTCCTCCCTTCTTGAGTGCCTTGTCACTCCAACTGACCACCTCAGACACGGTTTTTTCTACTTTTTATCTCTTAATAAAATCTTTTATCATTAAAAAAAACAAAAAAAGACTGTCAAGGTTTTTCTAAATTTTGGATGCGAGCATGTGTTTTGTATCCGTGGTTATATATTTTGTAAATTGAATTTATGAATTAATGAAGTGGAATTTTAAGAAATGAATGAGAGTTCAAGTCTTCAACATCTCTTCTTCTCTCCTTTGAGAAAATGATAAAAATCGATTACATACTACCTCCAAAAAGAATGAAATATGCATGGGATGAACTCAACTTTCATATTCAAATGCCCAAAAACTGTTTCATAATCACCTGGCTCATGGTTGTTCCAACAGCTAGAAGAACAATATGCCCTAAAAGTGTTTCATAATCACCTGGCTTGTGGTTGTTCCAACAGCTAGAAGAACAATTGCCATCCATTGCAGGTTCGACAGTTTCCTCCTCAAAAATAGCCTAAAACATCAAAAGGAAAATATCTGCTAATCGTGAACACCATGACTTCAGATTAGGATGGTTAAATCCATGAAAAAGCAAACAGCACAAACACTTAGTATTGAACTTAAAAATAAACTTAAATAGGACCATAAGCATTACATAAAGACGCACCTGAATAATATCGCTGTTGTGACAATCTTCAGATTACCCATTATCTGATACGTCGATGTATCAACATAAGTTAGGGTGGCGAATTGAACATTGTTGTGAATTAGGTATATGATGGAAGGAATGGGGAATAATCGCACGCTCTTCCAATCAGTAGTCATCCTTGGAGGAGATGAAGATTTCAACTCTCTCCAAAGAAGAATACAAGAAACCACAAGCTGTCGATTATACGCAAAAGAAGGAATATGAGAAGTCAGTTTACCAAAATTCCAAGCCATTTCTGATATTTGTTACATGTTATCTGTTTAAATTTCTAAGGCTGACAAAGAGAAACTCAGCATTCACAATACCTTAAAAAGTTCAGCAAGGAATGGAACAGTTGCATAGTCATATTTATATCCACCATTACTTTGTGACAGAGTAGTCAAAATTCCCTACCAATTAAAAGAAATGCATATGAATCAATGCGTGAATTACTGACATTAAGAAGGATTATCTGTAGCATTTCAAAATTCAAAATAAAAAACGCATATATCAGCATTTCAAAATTCAAGATCAAAAACTTTTTCGGCATCAAGTTGTTGGATCATTACAGAAGCAATCACAAGGAAAAGATCACTCAAGATCCTCGATAATTGCTTCACGGATAGGTAAAAATAGGTTTAATTCGAAGAAAGCGTTCCAAGGAGAGAAAGTCAACAGAAAACCAATCGAAAAGATACAAATATCATTTCACGCATTTCCATTTCCTCTCTCTCTCCATTTCAGCGAGCTTAAAACCCTAAAACCATAGGAAACGAAATGCAGGAGGCGAGAGCGATCTGAAGGGTGTTTGACAAAAGAAAAAAACAATTGCAGGAAATCAAATGGTAGGAATTAAAGATGGATGGTGAGATAGAAGATTTATTTACGAGAGAATTAGGGTTTTTTCGTGTTAGGAATTCTGACCTGGGAGCTGGTGAGAAGCGTGAGAAGCCCAGCTACGAAATACCACCGCATAGTCTCCTTAGTCCTAGCACGCAAACTCAGAGAGTTCAACACGAATGTATCTCCCTTTCATCTGTTCTATGCATACAAAGAGTCAAAGAGAATAATATGTTGCCGGCCACGGGAATTGATATCCCCGCTCCTCGACTCCACTTCATGAAATGAAATGTTTTTTTTTTTGTGTTTCGCAGGTTGCAACTCGGGTCGGGTTCAACCCGGGAAAAAAGTCAAGTCGGGTCGAAGTAGGGGTGTAAACGAGCCGAGCCGAGCCGAGCCGAGCCCGTTAATGTCAAAACTGGGCTCGGGCTCGAACTGGGCTCGAGCTCGAGCTCGGCTCGCGAGCTTAGGTTGATTTTAATTGAATTTTTAGCAAAAGCTCAATCTAATCCTTGAAAATTGATCCAACAGCAACTTGGGTTGAGCTTTTACCATTGTGGACCCCAATCCGGGAGAGAGGTGGGGGACGAGCCCTCAGCGGCCTCTTTGGATCATCCACGTGAAAGGAGAGCTCTACCGAGGAACTCTCGAAACGGATGCCACCCTCATAGCATAGCACGAGTGGCGATATAAAAGAGATACCTCTCGATTCGGGAACAAGTCCGGATTCGAAACGTACCTAAATAAACTCAGTCGCCATCCATGGTATACGGCCATGGATCCTCAAACAAAATATGCTCCGTATACCATGGATAACCAGAAATATATATGGGTTCGTGCCTGATTACGAATGGAGAAGGTCTGAGAGCACCCCCAATTCGTCCGAGTACAAGCACTTGGTCTCTTATGCCATTTATTATTAACCTCAAAGAGTTTCGGGCGAAAATCATATGAAATAGGAACAATTCTCAGGAATCATCTACCTAAGCATGCATTTCCTGAGGATAAAGAAATAAGCATACAAAATAAAATGAAAAATGTGTCACCTAAGCAAAGCTAGGTTATGAGTGACAAGCCTAATGGGTGTCTAAGTTCTGGTGGACATACACATGCAAGCTACAGCTAAAGGTATAGTATCAGTACAAGAAAGTAAGAAAACACATCAAAAGAAATACAATAACTACACAACAAATCCTAAAACTCTAAATTATTAGCCCGAGTCTTCGGATGGTCTGGTATTCATCCAAAGAAGCCTACGTATCCCCGCCTCCACGAGAATCAAGGCAACGTAGTTCTTCGCGCCTATTCTAAGCTAAGATGCCTAAGACACCTAGACCTCTATCCTAGACTCGATCTAAAAGACCGGACTAATTATTAAAGTTTATTGTACGATTATTTAAATTCCAGGACACCCTATATGCCCTAACTAAATGCAGATTAGCCCTAGGCTAATGCAAGTGGTTCCTACAACCTATGTGTAACTAGGCTGTGTTTCCTAAGGAAAACAAAGGGTGGACTAGCGTATCCTATTCTAGTCATCACTCGGCGATGTGGATCACCGACTGACCGGACGGAGGAGCTCCTATAACTCTAGGACAAACCCCTAACTCTAAAACAATCACAAATAAGCACACAACAAAACAAAGGTCAAACCCTAACTCTAAACTCTCTATCTAGGACAAAGTCCTAACTCTAAAGGAAGAGCTTTTCGAAATCAAATGCTGCTTATTCAAAAAGGTTTAAAACGCTATTTACAAAAGTTTGGCTGGACTTGGGATATAAATCCCAAGCTGCACTACGTACCTCGTGGAAGAGGATGCCAACGTAGTTCGAAATGCGAACTCTTCTAATTAAAACCTATCCAAAAGATTTAAGGTTTTTAATGTTTTCAAATGTTTTTGACATTTTTAAAGTTTTCCAATGTTTTTGAGTTTCGAATTTATGATGTTTTTGGATTTTTAAAATATTCCAATGCTTTTGGATTCTTAAATGCTTTCACCCTTCAAGGGAACACGCAAGCATAACCACAAACTAGGGCAAAGCCCTAAATCAAAAGGGGAAACCCCGAACAAAAACAAGCGTCTCAAAGAGATGAACCGCAACACGTAAAAAAGCGTCCCAAGAAGAGAGAAAACGATCCAAGATCCCAAGCAAGCAAAGCTCTAATAAGACTGAGTTAGTCTCTAATCAAAGTGAAGTAATCAAAAATTCTAAAGGAGAAACTCCTAACTAATAACACTAAAGAGGGGTACAAATGAGTCAATGACTCTCTAATAACGCTACCAAGACAAATACTCGCTCTAAAAGAGGAGGCCACTCTAACATGAGGCTAGGTAAGCCTCCTAAAGGGGAAACTCTCTATATGAGACAAGGCTTGTCTCTGAGACACAAATGACGTAAACATCTGATGAGACTGGGCAAGTCTCCTATATACAAAGGAGGGGTATGTTACTTGGACTGAGCAAGTCCCCTAAGGATGGGCTTGGGCTAGCGCCTTCATCGCCAACGCTTTGCAATGAAAGGAAAACTATATATCTATGGGTACTTGAAACAAGCAGGTTAATCTAAAAAAAAAAAAAAACTTTCTACTATAAGTAATATCATGAAGAAGAATTTCCTTTGAAGCAGAATTTTTTCATAAAAATGAAATATTAACACCTGAGCTATAAAGTAGAAGAGTGGATGTAATGCAATTTAAATAAAGGAGTAGAGAATGATATGAATAACTTCAAGTTTCTCTCACCCTACAGGTCTCATTTGACACTTTCAAAATATATAAACCTTAAAGAAGCATACATCTGTGAAGTGATTCTAATTATATTTTCCTCCATATTTTAAGGTGAATAGAACTGACTCTACAGCTAGATCAAATGCATGTTGGATGCTATATTATCTGATCCCAAGTAGTACCAATATTCAAAATCTAGGAGATACAATACATACCAACTATAATCATTGCCACACAAGTGAAATAAATCATTCAAAGCTAATAGTAGAACATGTACATGCTACTTTCTAGACCAAACGAAAAATAAATTCTATTCCCCCATACTAAAGCAATCCCTACCATGCCATGAATTCATCTTAATACATACCGGTAGGATAATAAGGAATAGTTCCGAAAATTAAAAATAAAATAAATAAAAAAACACACCAATTCCAAACATTGTAAATATTATTTATTCCAATGTCTACTCCAAGAATAACCTTAACTTCTAAAATTAAAGTAGCTATGAGTCAAAACCATATGAAACTTATCTTGTACAACATTTCGATACAAAAGCTCACATTATCAGAGAATTAGACCTTGCTTTTTCATTTAAATGGATGTTTACACATTCAAGACATTTATTTCTACTGATGTCAAGCTGCAACGATATGAGACTAATGATTGATTCTTTTAAGAAGTTCAAAGTCAGTTATTGAATCGACTACACTATTCATTCACTTATGAACTGCTCTCTTCTTATGACAATTCAAATCTTCCAAATTAGCACTTTCCAATTCCACAAATTATTTCAGACAATTATCACACCCCTTTCTTTTTCTAATTAGCTCTTTGGTTCACACCATCACATCCATTAAATTTATGCAATGTTTTCAATACCCAAAACGAATTACTTTCAATCATAATGATTTCACAGGAGGTCAATAATCCAAATCATCCAAGTGTCATGCTTTAATCGTCTACTGTACGATTTTAGATGACACAATTCACACCCATCTTCAATTGATCCTTAAGGGATGTTATCTATAACATAACTCATGGACAATATAACGCACATACACAGACATCCCTGATGGGAATTTTATCATATGCATTTAAACTTTTGTCACAAGACATTTAATGAGTATCTAGAGTATCATAAAAGAATCAACATGCAACCATGTCTGTGCTCTATTCGATTACAGAAGTATGGCACAACCAAAGACATTGCTTTGCCCTGTCACAAGTGCTCAACTTGTTTTATATCTCTCTAAAGAAAAAGATTTTCAGAACTCTCTTTATAAATTCCTGAAAGAGAGAAAAAAAAATCTAGGAACACTACACATCGATCTACAGTTGTAACATGCATCATGGAAATCACAGCAATATTTATGAGAAATAAGCCTTCAATCTACTCAAATACAAAAATTCACAACATAACCAAATTATTACCTGTCCACATCCAGTCTTTTAAATAAGCATCTCAAGAGTATAAATGAGTATTCGAGAGGAAGTACTTACCTAAACTTTGAATGAAGAAATTCTGAAAAGGCTTGTTCAATAACACCGAGAAACACACCAAATCTTCACAGATAAAAGATCAAACATGGAATTTCTAGAGTAACAAGATATCGATCTGCTAAATCCAAGATTCTTCAGGTTAGATCTGCAACATAGCCTTAATAAAAATGAGAAAATTCGGAATTTTCGAGCTTTGGAATTACGAATCTAGGATTTTAAGGTTTTGAATCAACAGATTTAAGGTATAGGTTCAAATGAAAGTGAAGAAAAGCAAGGATCTGATGTCTATTGAAAGAACGAATGATTTTCGAGAAGGATAATGGTGATCGGAGACCAACCGGAGCACCGATTGACTCGCCGGGGAAGAAGATAGCTTAGGGTTTGAGAAAAATCTCTCTCTCTGCAATTTCTCTTCCTCTGTTTCTCCCTCTTCGGTGTTAGGATTTCAACGGAGAATGAGGAAAATGGGCTCAACCAGCTTGATCTTGCAACCGGAGCTTGGATAAAGAAGAAAATCAACAGAAACTTGAGCTTGCCGGAAAACTAGTCGGATTTGGAATCGCAATGGCCGGAGCTAGGATTTCACAACTCAGATCTAAGATTTGGGGGTAGAAATAAAGCTTAGATGAAGTAGAAGATGATGAAGGAGATGATTGGAGGTAGGTATGGGTAAGATGTCCGACGGATTTGCCAGATTCCGACAAGAAATTCACCGGAAAAGACGATCGGTTGGATCTCTCCCTCTCTCTTTCTCTCTGTTTCAGCGAGAAATCTCAGATCCCCCTTCTTCTTCTTCTTTTCTCTTTTTCGTTGATTTTTGTTTATATATACTAAAAACTGGACTGCTGGGCACCCCCCAAATTAATGGGCGCACAATATGTACCAGGCGCGCGAAGTTGGCTCGGATTCGGACGGGCTAATTCACACTCTTGTTATGGCTTATGTGTAAAAATGATATTTTAACCCCCCTCCATTTCATCTGAACAGCCCTATCTACATACATATTTATGCATTATCTTTACTCACCGAGGGAGCGGCTCGGGCAAAGCAGATGGGATAGCATTCTATCTCTTCTTCATTGCACAATGGATTGATATTAATACACCCCTTGTTCATTTATATTACACTTCTTTCTCGACTCGTTGGCTTAACAAACTGGGTCGGGTTGATTACTTATTGAAAGGGGTGGAATAGAATCACTTCAAGTGAATCCATATTCAATTCAGCCCTCTACAACTACTCTGTTTTAAGAAAAAATACGTTATACTCTACAAGTAGGGTATCCAAGCTCAAGGGTGTATTCAAGAAAAAATTAAGCTACACTACTCTGTTTTAGATAAATCTGTTTTACAGTTCCCAAAAAGCTCCCAGAAGCCAATTAAAAAGGAAAAGACAAGATCAGTTTGTGCAATTATCAAACATGGCAGTGCCAATATCAGCAACCTAAAAATTATCCTAGGATAGAATAGCTTATCCAAGGATTGTATCTCCGTGAAGAAGTGCCACGTTTAATATGATAACTGTAATGCTGAGAGCCACGTCCTTGGAGCAGTCAATGTTTCAGGCGAGATGAGATTTGTCCGTGCCACGTGTCGGATGAATAATGCTCCGTACATTCACTAAAACCACTAACTTCGTGAAAACGTGGGGCCCTTGATATCTTAACTCGGACGTAAGTTGTCCGTTTTAACCGTTAAAAACCCCAAGTGATTATTAAAATATCAAATGTTGCCATTGTTGTGGGGAAATACCAAAGCATCCTTGAGCCTATTCAAATTTCATTTTACACCCTATCACAATAAGAATGTCTGTTATGTCCCCATACCATTTTGCAATGGGGTGAGGATTCCTCCGCAGCATGTTAGGCACCTTTTACCAATACCCGAAAAGCTCCAGAGCTGATGAAAAGTGTTAGGCAAGGCCCTTTAAACCTGTTCCATACCGGGCTGTGTCACACCCAGTCTCATATAGACCTGGCAAACGGGTGGGTCGGGCCGGGTCAACCCGCGGGTGGTGCGGCTGCGGGTCACACGGGTCAGAATTTTGGTGACCCGCATTTTTGCCGGTCAGAAATTTGGTGACCCGCGCGCCCGCGGGTGGGCTGGGTCAACCCGAGGGTCACCCGCAAATATAATATGGGATTGTAATTCCCTGATTTGACGTGATTTGACCGCACCCTAGTTTTTCCCGTAATTGTAGTAACTCTGCACACGTTTTCGTATTTTTCTCGTAATTTTATAACTTTATAACCATTTATCCGTAATTTTTCATTTAAAACTTTATAAACTCAGTTATTTTACTTTTCGTTTTGTAATGATTAGTTTTTTTTTACTTTTTTTACTTTTGCTAGAAACCTTCGCCTTTTTGCGCATCTTTGCACAGAGTATTACCACCTGTTAAAAAACAAAATAAACGAAATGTTATCAACACTACTGAGGGCACTCTTTTATTAAACGTATGGTATGGCCCACACCATCGGATGATCCAAACCGTCCATTAGATGGGCCATAGCCAAAATAGGTTATACTTCAATAAAGTGATTAGCACATTTAGCCCTGTTTGGATTGCCAAAAAAAAATCGTTAGAATTTTTTTCTTTCCACAATCTAGATGGAAATGATATAGTTACGGTTAACTTAGAGGGATATTATCATAAATCGAAGGCCCCTCTAAGTAAAAATTGAATAGGGTTGGTTAAACATATCTTTTTCATATGTTAAAAAAGTAAAAAAATTTAAAATTATTTTTTCTCCTCGAACTTTTCCATAAACAGGGAGGAGAAACCATTCCCTTTTTGTGAATTGGATTTCTATAAATCCTAAGATGGTATTTTAATAGTTTCTAAAGGCATCTCAGACATTTTAAAACTTTGGACGTTCTACTGACGTTGAGGGGCATTTGCGAAAATCTAACAAAAAACATGGGCAACTTCGCACGGAAATTCTCCCCCCACAAAAATAAGTTTGCCTTCAAGGACCCGTTCAACTATTTCCACGTGGCAAAGAAAAGCCGTTACACGTTCCCCACTCATTCTCTCTCTTCCTGTCGTGTTCCGTTATTTCTTCATCTTCCTCGTCAGCAATAACGGCGTTTGAAAACTCCGTTGAGAAGGGACGGTTAGCAGTTACATTTACCTGGAATTTAAAAAAAAAGGAATCTCCCGGAAGCTCTATTTCATGACCCCAAATAAAACGGACTTTTCAACGACCTCTCCTCACAACCAAACAAGCCTACAAGTGTTGGGTCAGATCCTCCAAATCGAGTTTTCCCAATCTGGGGTCCAACACAATCCCCTCGGAAACTCCGTTTCTGATCGGTTTCCCTGGTTTTTGGATTACTTTCAAGTCAGAATCATGGCCTTTTCTTCTTTGGTCGCTCTGTTAGATGATTTATGATGAATCCAAGCCTCTGAATTATCCATATCTGCAAGAATTTGGTGGTGATTTCTACTTTCTTTGATACTTAATTTCCAAGGTACTAATTGGTGAATTGGGTTTTCTTTGATACCCAATTTGGTGATGATTCATGCTTTATTGGATACTTGATTTCAAAAGTACTAATTGGGAATTAAGTTTTTTCTAATACCCAATTTGATTTGTGAATTCTGCGTTTTTCGGGGCAGTGATGGAACAATTCAGGCAAGTTGGAGAGGCTTTGGGGAGTTTGAAGGCTTTGATGGTGTTCAGAGACGAAATCCGAATCAATCCAAGGCAGTGCTCTTTGTTGGTAGAAGTATTCAATCTCGCATTCAAAGTGATCGCGGAGGAGATCAAACAGAATCTGAAATTTGATGAAAAGTTGACAAAATGGAAGGTTCTAGAACAGCCCCTGAAGGAACTCTACAGGATCTTCAGAGAAGGGGAGCAATACGTACAGCAGTGCTTAGAGACGAAAGATTGGTGGGTGAAAGCAATATCCCTTGCACAGAACACGGATTGTGTAGAACTCCATCTGCATAATCTGTTTTGGTGCATCCCGGTCGTGCTTGAGGCAATCGAGATTGCAGGAGAGATATCGGGGTGTGATCAAGATGAGATTCAGAAGAAAAGGCTCATGTTTTCGAAGAAATATGAGAAGGAATGGATGGATCCAAAGTTATTTCAACAAAAATTCGGGAAACAGTACTTGGTTTCTCAGGATATATGCAATAGAATTGAGACTGTTTGGAGGGAGGATAGATGGATGTTGTTAGAAATGATAAGCGAAAAGAGAAGCTTGGGATCCACGTTTCTGACAAAACAAGAACATCGGATCGCGGAGCTTTTGTTCAAGAATTTGGATGGATTGGAACCCTCAAAAGGGAAGTTGTTCTCGAGTTCAATTTTGGTGGGTTCAAATGATTATAAGGTGAGAAGACGAATAGGGAATGGAAGCCAATACAAGGAGATTCAATGGATGGGAGAGAGTTTTGCTCTCCGACATTTTTTCGGAGAGATTGAACCTCTGGTTCAAGAAATATCTCTTCTATCATCGCTCGCGCATCCTCATGTAATGAATTTCCAATGTGGGTTTTCGGACGAAGAGAAGAAAGAATGTTTCTTGGTTATGGAACTGATGAACAAGGATCTATGCAACTTCATTAAAGAAATCTGTTCGCCAAGGAAAAGGGTCCCCTTCTCTTTGCCTGTGGCAGTCGATATCATGCTCCAGATAGCGAGAGGAATGAGGTATTTGCATTCTCGCAAGATATATCATGGAGATTTGAACACTTCCAACATCCTTGTCAAAACAAGAAATTCCCCATATGGATACTTGTACGTAAAAGTTGCAGGTTTTGGTCTCTTGGACATCAAGAACTTCGCCCCACAAACCTCTACAAATCAAATGGCTATCTGGTATGCCCCAGAAGTGCTATCAGAGCAGGAACAGCAAGGGACTCCATCTAATTCAAAGTACACAGAGAAAGCAGATGTCTATAGCTTTGGAATGATTTGTTTTGAATTGTTGACGGGTAAAGTTCCCTTTGAAGAAGGTCATCTCCAGGGAGATATGATGAGCAGGAACATTAGGGCGGGCGAGAGGCCTCTGTTTCCATTTCCGACACCAAAGTACCTCACCAACTTAACAAAAAGATGCTGGCAAAATGACCCAGTTCAGCGCCCTAGTTTTTTATCTATCTGTAGGATCCTCCTTTACATGAAGCGATTTCTGGTTATAAACCCTGATCACAGCCAACCCCACCCACCAGTGCCGCTGATCGACTATTGTGATCTTGAAACAAGCCTTTCAAAGAAGTTCCCTGCATGGTCAGAAACTGTTTCGGCGGTGTCACAGATTCCATTTCAGATGTTTGCTTACAGAGTTATTGAGAAAAATAAAACTACTGTCAACCATAAGGAGAAGAGTTCTGAATCAGGGAGCGAGGGAGCATCAGTTTGTGGGGATGAGAATGCAGTTATACAAGATGATCCATTCCCTATAGCTCCTTCACGATCCCCGCCTCCAATTATTTCCGATTCTCACAAGAAGACATCAAAGAAGTCCACAGATGGAAAGGCCAACAAAAGTTCAGGTCACCTCCAATTCTCTATTAATTTTTATGCATTTTTTCTAGGATCTCTTCCCTGATCTGTTTCTTAAGCTCATGGGGTATATGGGTAGTTACTAGTCTGCGATAACAAGTCTATGAAATTTGTAATAGCTGCGACTGAAATATGATTCCAATTTCACAATACTACAAAACAAATTTCAGAACTTGGTTGAGAAATTGATAAAACTCGAGCAAAAAACTGATAACCTTGATGGAATAGTTGATAACCTTGATGGAATAGTCAACAACCCCAAGCACTTTCTCTATATATTCCAATGGCTCGCTATTAATTGTTTCTGCTGAATATTACACCAATAATTGGCATGAAATGTTGTCGATAATAACCTGTTTCAATGGTTCACAAATCATAAGAAACGTGATCTTTTAGATGACTATGCCAAAGTTGGATTTGATGACACCAACAATCTCCTTCAGCACTACAATTTGATAATAGATATAGAATCCTGCATATTTTTACCTACAAAGTAGTAACGTGATTCTCGTATGCATCTTTTTATCAGGAATCCAGAAGGGGAGAATTAGACCCCCTCAACTGACCGCATGCGGACGCAGTTTGCGGATGAGCTCCGAAAGCCACCTGCCACCTGCCATATTGAGTCCAGTTCCAAGCAGGAGGAAGGCATCTGGGCATGCCTCTGATTCTGAGATACCGTAATTCTTATCATTCCCCACATGTTTCTTGTTCTTCTACAGAAAATTCGATGCAATGTGGTTCTCAGATTTTGACCACGTATACTAAACATGTGTACCATGTATTTCTGAGAGAGTGACGTTTTTGTTGCTTAGTATAATCACTGTTGTATATCTCAAATTCCAATGAGGTAGGGAATACTGTAACTCACAAGTTTGGCTGCTTAAAACTCTGTTCTGTAATTGAAGCTTCTGTATGGATCTATGGATAGTAATTGGTGAGCCTAGACAAGTTTCTTTCCCAAGAACTCATGTGAGATAGCTTGGTTAGGAGCACAAATACCAACTTCATAGAATAATGTAGTTTCTAAGGCAGGGAAGAAGCCAGAATGTCAATATTCTATACTCACATCTCTTTATCTCTCAATTGGTATTGCCCAAGCCTAATACTGCAGAGGAAATTTAATATTGATATCTTCTTTAGACTCTTATTAAAAAGCATACATTAGTATGAAGAATCAATCTGAGCAACATTTGCAATGCCATGGTGTATTGGGTTTGTATCCAACTAGTCTCTGGTTTAGTTACTAATTAGTCTCTCCAGATTGCCTATAGTTTGTTGATATCTTCTTTGCATTTACTAGTAGAATTAGATTGTAGTAAGATGGTAACAACTAGATTGATATGTTCCAATTTCTGGGCATGCAAGTGGCACTAAAATGACTGACACAAAGGTGCATAGGGGTATCAGAATCAGTAACTATGAGTGACCTGACTAGCATCAAATAAGGAAAAATTTTCCACTGTTGTGCTAGCATAGAAATTAGCTTGTTATATGCATCGTTTTACTCTTTATTCTTAGAATAAGTACAATATCCTCTGAACTGTAATGTGCAGAAGAAAGGTGCAGCATAACCATCAATCAGTGTTTCAAAACGAAGATGCGGGTCAGAGCGCGGCCAAAGCAAATCATAGTCGACTCGGAACAACGCGGTTGAGACTTAGTTGGCGCTGCTGAGTACTCAGGTTGACGCGGTCATAACTAGGGAGAGTCAAATGAGTTTTGATTGACTTTGTAGGGCAAAATGTGGACTTGGACAAGAAAGCGGCCAAGGTAAAAGGGAGTCGACTCGGGAGAGTCCACGATGATGCAGAGTAGTTTTGAAACTATGCTATCAATTACCTTTCAGCAGGACCGTCGAAAGGCAAGATAATAAGATTACTGTACATATTGAAGGAATATATTATCAGGAGCATGCCAAATCTTCACTCATTTTTTAAAATTAGGTTACAGCAATCTGTTATTTGAGACTAAAACAACAAGACAGATTTCGAACAATAATATGCTACAATCCATGCACTACAGTCATCTTGACAACAGTAATAAGGACAAATAGGTCAGTTCCAACCAAGATATGATAAAATAGGAGTATAAAGAAAACTCATGCAATGTAAGATTGCCTAGCCAAAGATCAGGCCATCAACTAGCAAAATACCCAACTGCCAAAAAGACTCCCCCACATGCGATAGAAGAAATCCAAGACTGTAAATGTTTGACAAAAGCATACAAACTTTGTAACTTTAGCTCCTCTCGACTAGTATACCATTTCTCCTCCAACTGGATGCTTTCAAAGCTCATCTGCCTATGTTAGGGGTTAGACACATAAAGTAGGCTTCATTTTCTTGGTATATCAGTAGCTCCAATTTATTTTATTTTCTTGTTTGCCTTAGAAAAAAAATTGGTAGGTTTGATGAAACGTGCAGAATGCTTAGCTTCTGGAATTCAGAAAGAAAGAGGACGACTTTCCCTGCTCTTGAGGAGCATGAAAAGTTCGTCCTAATCAAAGAGGCATGTGAAAGAGATGAGATCTAACTATATGCAATTGGAGTCTTTCTCTTGATTGGATCCCACTTGAATGATTTTAAGTTAAGGGAAGCTAACAGTTCGAATTTGTGTTCAGATGAACTTATAGGAGTTGGCACTTCTCTCCTGAAAAAGAGGGTACTGCAAAATTGCTTTTGCTAAATTGCCTGGAGAAAACATCGATTTACTAGTGTTGTTATTCCTAATCACAGTGCCTGGTGTGGTTTAGTTTGGCAGCATCGTATGCCCCGCCATTTTATGCAAAAAAAAAAGGAGTAAATCATAGAGTTATGGATAAATAGTAGAGTTGAGGAAAATTGGCAAAAGTTTGGAGTAAGTGGAGGTAAAACAACAAAAGTTCAGGGTAAATCATATAGGGTTGGAGTGAATCTGAAACCGTGTTGGGGACTTGGGGTTTTGAGTGTAGATATTCAACTTTTTTTAATGGCGAGTTTAGATATTCAATTAAATTACAATAATGCTTAATCTAAGACCCCGTTACACAATACCCAGAGGAGGATTCCGCACTATGTCTTCTTTCCTTACTTTACTAAGTTGCTGTATTTAGTTTAGTAAAAAAAAAACTCAAGAAAAAAGGGCCACAATAAATTATTGCTTACGAAATGATAAAAGCACCCTTCATAGTAAATTCCTAAGGCCATGTCTGGGTGACAGGAAATTTTTTTCATAATAAATCGGCCTCAACAAGTAGAGATGAGGGCGAAATCGCTATAAATTAGGAAACAAAATCCAGGAAACTGTTTCCGGTGATGAGATGTGGCAAAAAATCAAGAAAATGTCTCATCACCGGAGACACTAGTTTTCTGGATTTTGTTTGAGACACCAATCATGAAAAAAAATTCATGGTAGCCAAACATGCCCTAAACCTCAACCGCCAATTAAGCAAGATGTCCACATTTAGGATCCTCACAAAGAAGCTAAGCCGTTGATTCTTGTAGGCCATTATCATATAGATGTCGTGCTCATTCAGCATGAGACCAAGATCACAATGGGTCACCTCATGTGGTCTACAAGATCAACAGTCTCAACTACAATTCATGTCCCCATGTCGAATCCAAAAATTAATAGATAGAATTGATCACGAGCTTTAGGATGGGACGCTTTTTCCTATTGGGTCAGTTTGGTTGCAGATAATTTCCTCGTAGAGTAGTGATAAATAGTGCTTGGTAGTCACATGAAGTATTTTCTTGGTGCAGTGGCATTACCAAAAATAAGGACGCAGGCAGAAGTAGTATCGCTACCAATAGAGAGAGAGAGAGGAGTGCCAAATCCCCAAGGCTCTACTAGCAAAAAAACATATCTTTTCTCAAGCAGTTTGGTGGGCAACAAAAGTCATGTCACATGGGCAAGAACGGGAGAGAAGGCTAGTAGTCTCCCAATAGTTTGAATCAAAACATGTAACCAAACACCACTAGTAGATGAGGTGGCATGACCTAAGTAACCAAAACACCTAGTAAACCCCAGAAATTGTGCGAGAGCATTTATGAAAAATCTTCACATTGCGGTGACAGAGAAATTTTTCACAACGGAGAGGGACACGTTCCTAATTATCTGCACCAGGCATGACTCAAAACTTCCAAAACCATCAAAACAAAAGAATCAGAAAGATATATCATATTATAAACACATCTGAGAAGCTAAGAAAGTTCAGCCTATATTGCATGTACACATTTACACAAAACACAAAAAGGAGACTGCAAACAAGTGCGGAAAAGAAAAAAGAGAACTTACCTAGTTTCAAAAAGCCACATGCTCACAAATGTTTCCCCTGCATCAGCCTAACTTATGCCTGCTTTTGATTCTATCTAGACTAGAAGCGAATGGCTCGTAAAGTAGTAGTATGATTGTATCAGCATGGGTGAAGGAAGGGAAGAAAGAGAACTTACAAAGTGTCAAAAAGCCACATGCTCACAAAGGATTCCCCTGCATCTCGTATTGTATCAACATGGGCGAAAGAAGGGATCTTCTTTGTTCTGATAAATCTCAAATAATTGCTTAGAGTAGCGAGTAGCCAGTTGATAGCAGTACTCTGGCCCGTTTGGTTCGTACTTCTCTAATTCTTGGACAGACTTCTTTAGCGGGCCCAATGGATCGTCGTCTGTAAGAAATTGTGCCACCCTAGAGCCCCTGAAACAAGAACAGATTCTCTGATTTATTGTCAAATTTGCATGAAAAGGAAACAGCAGAGAGAGAGAGAAGCATAATCACAAAAGGTCTGGATAATATGGTTAGGATAATATATAGTTAGGTGTATCATATGCATATATAATCATAAAGTTTATAAAGCATTAAGTAAAATGTTCAGAGCACTCTTGGAATGCCAGACTCTATCCTAACCAAGGTTTTAAATTTCAGTTTCGGAATGCGTTTCGGTCCTCACCGAAACCGAAATTTCAGCCGAAATTTCCTAAATTTCGCAGACGAAATCTTTCCAACGCCTATGTTATAGGGAACACATTTTCGACCAAAATTTCCGAAATTTTGGTAATTTCGGCTGAAATTTAGGGATAATATTAAATAATCATTTTTTTTTTGGAATTTTGGGTGAAACCCCTTAAATTTCGGAGGAAATTTCGGGATAAGCGAAATGAAATTTCGATCGAAATAAAATACAGTTTCGTATATAGTGCTTTACGATTTCACTCTCAACCGAAACCCGAAATTTCGGATTTCGGTCGAAATTTAAAACCTTGATCCTAACCCAGATCAGACAGTCTTCACAAAGCTTCATTAAATGGAAATCTCCCATTCCTGGGTGGAGAGTGGGGACTAATAGAGAGGAGGGTTATCATGCCAAAAGAAGCATCAATGAAGTGATCTAATCTTATGGCCTGATGGTTTTCAGTTTTCACCCTCATGATCACTGATGAGGAATGACACTGTATGAGATATAAAAGATTGTAATAACTGGATTTAAATAGCCTAACTGGATTTAATGATCTAAATAGCCTAACTAGATTTAATGATCTTCATTGGTTCGTAGATTATATCAAGACCTCTCAGGATGATAAAAGAAATGGAATTAACCATGATTGACCAGAGGGCTATCACAATCAATATAACCAAATGGATCACAATTCAGAAGGAAGCAAGAAGAATGGCACTGAACCAGAACTAAATAGGTATAGAATAAATGACAGGATAAAGGGGATTAGGCAACAATGAGACTTTATAGAGGAGTATGTCCGGTGTTTTTATGCCTCACAGATAATATAATCATTCAAAGACAATTTAATGTAAACCTATTTCTGCATGTAACAGCAAATGAAAGAGAAGAAGAGGGCAATTCATACTTGAGCGCATCAAACTTGTTAAATCCACGGTTGTTGATATGTAATGAACACTTGAATGATTTTTCCTCAGATGTCTGCTGCCGATAGAGAGCACAAACAGCCTTCATACAGAGCTCAGGATCCCTCGAAAATGAAGAAAGCAAGTCTGCCTCATATTCCCATTTTGAGGAATCTTTGTGCCCACGGATGCTTGCTAGAACTTGACCAAGATCAAAATCACCATCCAGTTCATTTTCAGAAGCATCAGCAGAACCACATTCACTTTTTGAACCACTAGACCCTTCTACAATAAATCCACCCAAACTTTCTCCTTCGCTCTCTGATTCAATGTCTTCTAGTTCATCCTCTGTACCATTTTCAATAGTAGTTTTTTCTTGAATATGATATGAAGTCCCAGTTGTCCCCAAAATCACACCCTCAGTCTTAGGCAACACATTTTCTCGTACTGAATGATCCAGAGGGGTTATTTTTGTCGCATACTTTAACGGTACCAATCGCCTCCTTGAAGGTGTTATGGATTCTTCAACATTGTCACCGATGGAAGCCACGGATGGAGAAACATGAGGCCAATTCAGTGGAGATTCTGCGGGTTGTAGAAATCTTTCAGTTAACCTCTCAAATTTCTTAAACTTGAGTTTTCCAATGGGGGTTTTAACATCATCATCATCATCATCCTCACTATCACTGGTAATTACTTTCGGGGCACTTAACCTCTCAAGTTTCTTAAACTTAAGTTTTCCAATGGGAGTTTTATCATCATCATCATCCTCCTCGCTATCACTGGTAATTACTTTCGAGGCACGTTTTCTTTTTGGTGTAGGATACAATGAGAAATTCTCCTCGCAGCTGCTAGAATTTTCATTCACTGCACCCGCAATTCTCTGGTCAGAATGATTTCTTTTTGAACTCTTCTTTGACGTAGGCATATTATTTTTTTCACCTTCATCGTCACTAATCATTATGACATCTCCACACATAGATTTTTCATCAATTATCATCGTTGGAGCCATTTTTCTGTTACAACTCCTTTCTTCATTGAACAACAACTGTTTTCTAACTTGCCTTTCATGGCCTTCATTGGTTACTAAAGAATCATCAATCTTCTCAGCTTTGGCATTTCCGAAAGATTTACACGGAGTGATGATACAAGGTGGGTCTGCCACGTAAGAAAAAAGAGATTAGTTAAAAAGCATTGATACTGAAAAAATTCCTTTCTTTCATGCAGAACATGGAATATGATATATTGATATTATGTATAATGGGAAAATTTGGGTTACCATGACTACGCGTCCATGTGTTATTTAAAATCTTATAAATGCAAATTTCCTTATATAGCTATTAAATACATTATAAGTGTAAATTTCTTGAGGAATGATAGACTGAAGGGCGCCCTTGCAAAAAAACAGTTACAAGGGCACTCCTATTGGTCATTGTCCAAAAATTGCATTTAATGATGTTATAATTTAGTATTGGTCAAGGTGATTTCCTGTTTTTCCATGCCCACTTTCTCGAGATGCACCAATGGGGGCGCCCTTGTAACTGGATGTTGCAAGGGCGCCCTTCAGTCTGTCACTGCCCAAATTTCTTTATACTTATTAAATTTTCTTTATAGCTACTAAACACCTTACACAAAAACAACTATATTGAAGGATTTCTACATTAGTATATACTATACACTACATTATAATGTGATTTAACTAGATGCAAATGCCATACATATGGCAATAAAATTTAGTAAAAAGAAGAAAATTTAGCTATAACCAAAAAAGAAAAGAAAAAGGGGCGGTCCAGTGCATGAGGCTCCCGCCATTGCGGGGTCTGGAAGAGCTAGATGTACGCAGCCTTACCCCTGCTTTGCAGAGAGGCCGTTTTCTTGGATTGACCAATGTCCTTGGATTTAGATTGTAGGATAGTGGGGTTTTGTATTTTTCTGTTATAGTTTAGCTTAGCTATAACAGAAAAATACAAAACCCAACTATCCTACAATCTAAATCCAAGGACATTGATCATACTTACACAAGAAACAAAAAAAAAAAGTGGTTACACGCATCAAGCATGCGATGTATATACCAAATTCATTTAATTGGTGAGCACATATAGCCCATTGCATTTGGTCCCACCATAATTGGATGATCCTAGAACCTTGGTCAATAAGCATATTTGGGAGATCGCCAAGCCAACCTAAATTGTTGATTTTTGTCAATGTTGATCTTTATGAACGAGGAGTGTATGGGGCATGGGACCATGAACATGTACGTCGCCTCATGGGGTCCCATCAAATCAATAGTCTCGATCATACACGTGTGAAATGTGGGACCTAAAGTTGATCATTACGAAAATACCTTAATAATGATTGTTTGGATAGTGAAAACTGTGAAATCATAAAGTTTTTTGTTCTTATTGTCTCAACTTTTACCCTACATAATTTTTGCATAAATCATGTTCACACATAGCAAGTGATGTTCTCTTGTCCCTATTTAAAAGGAACATTTCTCGACTGATGAAGGCATTGTAAGAAGAATAAAAAAAAAAGCACATGCAAGTTCTTTGATACCTTCTACATGCAGAACACCGCTTCCACTAACTGGAGAATGGCAAGCAGACCCAACATCAAAAGATACATGATTTATATCGTCACAATTCGAAATTTTCCCTTCTTTCCCCCTTACATCATTCGTTCCTTCTCGATTTTTACTTGTTTTACATGACCCCATCTTCCCTTTCTCTCCATAACAAACTTCATCCAACTGTTCCAACATCTCCTTGGGTTCCACTGCTATTTTTTCCCGTGACTCTACTCCTCTACCACGCAGAATCGAATTCTCTTCTTCCAATTGCAAAACCCGTGCTTCCAATTCTCCGCATCGCCTCTTGTAATCCTCAATCTCATTCACTACCCTTCTTTTGCTGCATTCCAAATCACTCTCCTTCTTAAGCTCCTCCTCCAAACCCTCTACCTTTTCTTGAGTAAGTTTCTCCCTATGATCTTCTTCCAAACAAGTAATATCCTCTTCCAACTTGCCACATCTTATCCTGTATTTCTCAACCTCTTCTTCTTCAACAGCAATCCTTTTCAAATCCCTAAAATCCTCTTCTGCTTTTCTTTTCCCCTCTTTCAATTCAACACACCTATTCCTATAAACTTCCAACTCTATTTCAAGATTTTCTCGTCCAGACAATTCTCTCCTCAACAATTCCTCCTTGATTTTGAGCTTTTCTTCTCGAAATCTCAAAATCTGTTCTGCCTTCTTAAAATCTTCAGGCCTGAAAGCGGATTTGAAGAAAGAAATCAGCTCTGAAATGCTGTAGTCTTTCTTCTCTTCCTCGGATAATCCATCACACATATCTGCTTGAAGATTGTCTTCCATCTCTCTCCTAAATTAGGGAAAAAACCCTAGTTATCTATGCATTTACGCCAAAACCTAGTACAGAAATGAAGAAGAAAGAGAAATGTTACGTCGGTACCAGAGGAAGTCGAAGCGACAGGACCCTAGCAAATTAGCAATTGCAAATCCCCTCTTCTCACCGGCAAGTTTGCAATGTAAGTTTCTTTACGAATGGAAATTACCAACCTTTCCCCATCATGATCTTGAATTCACCACATTATGTAGCGGCGGGTTATGTTACCGTCACACGCGATCATATGAGATGATAAGGGGGCACACTCACTTGGCATCAGGTTGGCATGGAGCGAGCGCTCAAACATGGACCCCACAGAAGTGATTTCATAAGGCTTTGTTCACTTGCATTCCCGGGAAAGCAAATCCCGGGAAAACAGCCTCTTTTTTCCTTGACAAGACGGAATTCTGGTGTTCACTTGCTTTCCTGAGAAAGTAACAAGCCGAGGTGGAAAATGTAAAATAATGACATGGAAATTGCCAAAAATAATGTGGAAATGTCTCTTTTCTCACAAGTGTGGGAAACCAAATCCCACTATTTTGGTCAGATTTGCTTTCCCGAGTAAACTAGTGAAAAAAGGTGGGCAAGCAGTTTCTCGGGAAACTTTTTCCTGCACAGTTCCTACGCACGTGAACGGGCGCGGGAAACCTTTTCCTACATAGTTTCCCTGGATTTCTTTTCCTAATGCCACGTCAGATTCTCAAGAAACCTTTTCTTTTCCTTTCCCGACCATGTCCTCTCCTCAAAGTCTAGTCTTATAAAAGTAGGCACGTTATAGTTAGGGGTGCAACTCAAGCCAGGTTGGGTAGGGTTGAGCATAACCCTAGCCATACCCGAAGACCCAAAACCACAATCCCAAAATATTATTTATTCCATTTAGTGGAATCCATTGTGGTTTTTGCAGCAGCTAATATGTGACAATGACAAATGGCACGAATGATTGATATAGGCATGCAACAGTACCATGCTCTTTCTAGGTATTAGCAATAGTATGTCCTTAGATTCCTTAGATTCTTTTCACAAAAGGCATTTCATGGCTGGTACATCGCATGTCTCCATTCAAGAGGTGGCTGGTCTGACATGCAATGGACCAGCCACGAAATGCCTTTTGTGATGGACGCTAGCAATTCCCTTCTTAAAAACAGGTAGGTACAAAACTTGGAGCACCAGAAACAATAAATTCGGGGCTTTGTCTTTCTTTTTTCTCTCAACTTTTCTTTTTGTGGATCCGTCCTTCAGTTTCACTAGATATCATAGTGGGAAAAAAAAAACCTAATAAAAGTCGCACTGACGGACAAAACAAAGCACAAACTGTTTATGTAAACCTTAATTGAAATTATCAAACAATTAGATGTGTCTATTTTTTCACTTCAATAGTAGCTGTGCTTTTTACACCATTGGTGACATGTGCTAACTTTCCTTATATTTTTCGCATAACAAATATAACCTAATATACTTATGCTTTGAAACATTATTCCTGTGTTTTTTTTTGGGTAATTTATGAACAAACCACGCTATATTTTTAAAATGATACATAAATGGCATTTTATTTGATTTCTCATTTGTCGCGGCCAAAATGCCCTCTTCTTCTCTCTTTTTATTTCCTTTTTTTTTTGGCTCCATCACGTCAAAGACTATCGATGCAACTTGAAAGAGGGAGAAGAAGAGGAGTATGAAAAAGAAGATAAGGAGGAGGAGGAGGAACAAAAAAGAAAAAAGAAAAACTAAAGTCAGAAAAATAGAAAAGATGAAGAAGGTAAAAAGAAGAATCGATGCCGAAAAAATGAAGGCGTTGAAAAATAAAAGGAAAAAAAAAAAAAGAGGAAGAAGAAGAAAAAGTTGGTGACGTGTTGGAAAAAGTCTAGGTCATGCCGGGGAAACTTTGGATCGACTATGAAAAGTTTAGGTCATTTCGACAAAAGTTCGAGGCATGTCAAAAAGATCAGGGCAAAGAACATTTGGGTCACGACTCGACACCAACTTTTCTCAACACAACCTCAATTGCCCTTCTTTTCCTATTTTTTTTCATATTTTCTCGTGTTTTACATTTTTTCCAATATCGATTCTTCTTTTTCCTTTTTCTCTGTCTTCATCTACCTATCTTCTTCTTCTCTCTTCCTCTCCCAAGTTGCAGCAATGGTTGTTGGTGGTGGCGGCAATGAAAAACCGAAAATATGAGAAGAAAAAGAGGAGAGCATTCTAGTCTCTTCATCGTACGACACAATTTTTCGGTGCAAACAATATACACTACCAACCCAACGATATTTCAGAGATATAAAGCAATTTCTATACAAATTTCCCTTTTTTATGATTATTATTTCATGCACAAGTATTGACCTCCGTGAGTAACCCTAACAAGCAAACAAACAAACTAAGTTGGTACCGCTGAGACAAGGCTCTATATTCCCTACATTTCAGTCTCTTAAAACCCGTCCTCTCCTCCCCTGTCTTCTCCTGAAATCTTCTCCAACGATCACCCCTTCGTCTCTATCACCAAAAACGTACAAAAAAACCGATCATGTTCGTAAACGCCGGCGTCATCATTGCCTTCTTGATCTGGCTTCCCTTCCCATGATCCAATGTATACCCCTGCCCCAAAAAAATCCTGATCATGGCCCCACGCTTACCAGCTGCCGCACTCAGAGCATGACACGTAGATAAACCTGGCAAACGGGTGGGCCGGGCTGGGTTTGACCCCACCCGTACGGTTCTGGTCAAACGGGACCTGGAAAAATTTACGGGTCACGAATCTTAGACCCGCACCCGGCTCGTACGGTCTGGGTCGACCCGCGGGTCACCCGTGTTTTCAGTAAATTTTTGTTTTTTCTGTTTTTTTGTTTTTGTTTTTATAGGTATTTGCTAGCCACCTTCTCCAAAGGCAACTTCTCGCCCATCCTTTGCAATTGTATGTGTTGAGAGATTTGTCGTATTAGATGTGGTGAAAAAAGCACGGAAATATTATTTCTTGAAAGGTGGCTAGCAGTAATAAGTACCGGAAGAAGCTAGCAATAATAATAATATAAGGTACCAAAGTTTTGAAGGAAAATTACGGAAAAAGTGCTGTAAAGTAGAAAAACTACGAAAAAAAGTACCGAAAGGTACCTTTATATGACAATTACGGAAAAAATTACGAAGAAGAGGTATAGAAATATGACAATTATGGAAAAACTACTTTGTTTCACCTCGCACCCGCGGGTCCACCCGGACCCGCTAGTTTTGACAGGCCGGGTTGACCCGCGGCTCAACTTAGAAACAGGTCACAAAATGTTGACCCGGGCCCGGAAATTACGGGCAGGCCAGGTCGACCTGCAGGTCCGGGTCAATTCTTGCCAGACCTCAACCTCGTCGGAAACAGCTCTGCCTGCAACACAGATGTCGTACTGTTGGACCCAAAATTTGCGAAGAAGAATGAGTCCTTACAACAACAAGAACAGGTGGTGGTTCTTGTTCTTCGAGTGATACTTGATCCCCAAGATAAGCATAAAGATACGAAGGACACAGAGATACAGATATTTATGTTAGTAGAAAATAAATGAGAGGATGGAGAGAGAGGGCTCTGACCTTATTCCAATAATAAAATCTATTTGTGTGAGAGTGGGACTTATTTTTAATGAATCAAATGAATCAACACACGTCTTTTGGCCTTCATGGCCTTTCACCTCATAGCCTTTCGTCATAGCTCTTCTCGTTCCTTTCACACCCCCTCACACCGTTGAATCTAACGGTCATATAACGGTTCATTCGGTTCCAAGATAGACGTCATGAGAAATCTGATTAGCTGGATTTTGAAAACCGTCCGATCTTCTCGATGAAGGTCACGGTGAAGAAGCCGATGCCGGATATTACAATGGCCTAGACGTGGTACCATTGGGTGTGAGCCGTGTCGAGGGCATTTAGCATGGTGAGGTTTTGGAGAAGAGGCCAATGTTGGTTGCTTGGATTTGGCTGGTCGGTAGATAAAGTTGGGCGTGTGTGGGGTGTTTTTGTAGTAGATTTTGGAGGGAAGTGAGGATAAATAAGAGGAGGTGTTTGTATCTAGGTGGGGATTGATGAGGAGGATAGTGGTATGTAGAAAGGGGATATTCGAGTTGAGGTCGAGTATTTTGAAGGTAATGAACTTTGGGTTGCTTTTCTTCAACATGACAGTTTCGATGGATGGCATGCAGGGCGATGCCAGAAATTTTGCACAAGGGGGGCAAAAATTATAGTAATTTTTTATCTATCTTAAAATTAAGATAGAAAAAATTTCTATCTGAAATTTCGAAAAGGGGGCAAAAATTATAGTAAATTTTGCACAAAAAAGGGAGAAAAAATGGTAAAATTAAAATTTTAAACTTATTTTCTATCTTAGGGATGATCGGAAAGGAGGGCATATTTTTTAAAAAAGGGGGTAAGTATAAAAAAATATTAAAAAATAAAGGTATATTTTTTTTTTCTAAAAACTTAAGGGGGGCAATTGTCCCCCTTTCCTCTCATGTGGCATCGCCCCTGATGGCATGTTGTCTTTGGATATTGGGTTTTGCTAACGAGTGACCTCTTTATGGATCATAATAGTCTTATATAATTATTACACTTGTGTTTTGGTGGAGCTCTACAGGGGCCCTTTGGCCGTGTATTTCCCAAGCTTCCTTGCCTTGCTCTTATGATCACTACACAGGCATTATTGATTTAGCCAAATGGGGGACAACACTAACGGTAGATCGAAAGTATGCCACCTTCGGTTGCACAATTTGAAGGGAACTGATATTGACACCTTTGTTTTGGTATAATCTATTGAAACATACACAAAATGATCTGATGAAACATACACAAAATGAATCATGAGCTATTTTTTGGTAATTGGCTGCAATTCGAAGGGAACTGATATTGACACTTCTGTATTGGCATAATCTATTGAAACATAAACAAAATGATCTAATGAAACATACACAGAATGAATCATGAGGTATCTTTTGGTAATTGGCCACACATTCTCAGTGAAGTATCAATGTATAAAACCACAACCATTCTCAATAGGAAGCGAGGATAGTAAGTTTAGCGGAACCATCCACAAAGTTTTTGTTGGGTATATGATATAACCCATGTATGTTCTAATATAAATGGACCGGTGTAGTGGGCCCACATGGGCTAGAGTCCATTAACCCGTCATTAACCCTAGTGTATCTCTATATATAGGGGCTGGGGGCAACAAACTTGGTATTCCAAATTAGATACCTTGGGTGTAATGCTTCAAGCAACCTCTTGCTTGACCTAATTACTCTAACAGTTTTTAGGGATTTGCTAGCGTCCATCGCAGAAGGCATTTCGTGGATGGTCTGTTGCATATGAGAGCAGCAATCTCGTGAATGGAGACAAAATCTGCTGAAAATTGAGCCTGTGTGGCTGCTCTCACATGCAACAGACCATCCGCGAAATGCCTTCTGCAAGGGACGCTAGCAAATCCCAAGTTTTTATATTCTGTTTAAATAATAAAGAACAAAACACAGTGCATGTTCCTAAAAGAATGTTGTTCCAGCTTACTTGAACATATATAGGAAATGTATCTCTCAAAGGGCTTCGAATACTTTTGAGTTATGTTTCCTGTGAATGAATCTCCTATCCTTGCTGCTTTAAACATTCCAAACTACTGAATTTCCACGTGGTTAGAACTTAGAAGAGAAGATAGGATATTCACAGCTACTTTCACATAAAAATACTTAGCAAAATCTTGATAATCATCCATTTCCTAAGCTCCAAACTGACACTTTTAAGTACCCATATCCAATGCAGTCACTGGTGTTGAAGCTTCAATCTAGAGCTCAAACCCTTGGCCCTTATCCGATCCAAACCCATCTTCAACAGGTTTAAATATGACCTATGATGGAGGAAAATTTGCAAAAAAAAGTTAAACACCATCCATTAACTGAAACTCTGTATCAATTTCTCACTACGTCCAATTCAAATATAGATCCAGAAGAGAGAGAAAAACCAACTGGGCAGACCAATATGCAGTCCAAGTAAGGCAGGTAAGTATCATCCCCTTCCATAGAAGACATCCAAAGGACTGTTTGATATGTGTTGGAGATAACCCATTTTCCCACCAGTGGAATTCAAAAGGGAATGATCTTTCCTTCCATGAGGAAGTCTAATTTGTCTAGACTGGTATAATTGAATAAAAGAAACCATGCTTGCTACAACCACAACAAATCTTGTCACTGTCCCAACAACATTCTGCAACTTCCAAGGATATGAGAAAATTTGAAGGCAGGAGTTGAGATAAGCCATAATCCCCCTTCTCTTTTTCTTTGTCGGAATGTTGCGTAGGGTACAATCAACCTTCTCTGGAAAATGATCATTTGCATCCTGATTCACGAGGTTGTTCTTGTTCCCAACAAATCTGAGCATATCTTGGATCACCTCCGGTGCTCTTCCAGGGTGTTCAGTCATCTTTTTTATGAGGAATAATCTACTTTCTTCCAGTTGAATAAGAGCTGCATGCTGTTCTGTTTGATGCCTTGACTGCAATCTCTGCACATAGTAAGCAGACACTCAAAATTGATATAACTAAACATCAGATTTGAGTGCATATCATATATACATACTGTGTGTATCTAAGGACTAGTTTGGGTGTTCAATCAAATTGGATAATGATTAAAATTCAATTCCAAGATTGAAATTACACACAAAATTTACCTAAAATTCTCTAAGATTGTACATCTAAACATGCCCTAGATGTATGAGTGCATTATATTAGGTGTAAATCATGTCTTAATCCTTACTGAAATTCACTTGTGCACAGAAGAAACGAATCAACAAACATGCATTCTTTTTTTGCATCTTTAGTTATAACTTTGCCACAGAAACTAGAAACAACAGATGTTCCTATTTTTGTTCTCTCCCTCTCTGCTATTTTCTGTTTATAGTACTGATAACCCAAAACACTAATCCCTCCCCCCTCCCCTCGGAAGGGGAGTTTGGTTATTTGGATATCCATGTAGGTGTGAGGCTACTTGCTTATCGCAGTCACAAGATTAGGACTACATAATCTGATGTCACCTTGTGATTGATTCAAAGTTTCAAACCAAGTATTAAACAAGAAAGGAAGCAAGTCAGCAAAATCAAGCTACATACCCTGATGCAATGTTCGATCTACTTGATCCTACTATTGTATTTTTTTATTTTTTTTTTGAATGATTCGAAAAGGAGACAAGTCATCAAAGTCAAGCTACATACCCTGACGCAATGTTCGATCTACTTGGTCTGATGAATGTTTTTTTTTTTTTTTGAATGATTCAATCCGATGATTGTTTAATGAGGTCCACCTGAAAAAATGCCTACAATGTGGTCTCGATTTCCAGATCCAGTCTTCTCAATAAAAGGAGATTGTTCTCGGGCCTTAATCAATAAATAGAGATAAAATACTTGCCTGAACATATTCAAGAAATGTGATAAAGAAATAATTCGGTGGACTACTACAGTCCACTTTCAGTTCCACCAACCACCTCTACTATAGCATTTTCACAGTAACTAAACCATGTTAGTATGGTACTACTTATTTATTTGAATGATAACTAAAACAAACTGGTGTTTTTCTTCACATTTCCATACTTTGCTAAGTTGAACTAAGTGGGATTTAGCATGTGTGTCGTCACTACTATTGCCTGTAATGCCCTATATTCAGAAGCTAAATTTATCAGTCTGCCTATCACACTGCACCTGCAATGAACCATAAACCGGTCCAAGAATGGGCACCCCAGGCGCCGGACTTTGTGAAATTTAACTTTGATGGTTCGAGTTTGGGTAACCCGGGCCCGGCCGGCATAGGAGGGGTCCTTAGGAATAGTGGAGGAGAGGTGTTGTGGTCTTTTGCAGACCCTATAGCCTTTGCCGATGCCACGGAGGCCGAAGTGAAAGCGGTCCATCAAGGGTCGAAGTTGTTAGTTAGAGACCGGGTGGATAAAGCAATTGTCAAAGGAGACTCTTCGAATGTCGTTAGGTGGCTCAAGAAAGCTCAAAACCCACCATGGCATTTTGATCACCTGTTCGATGAGATGTTTGATTGGATGGCACGATTCCCTTGGTCATTCCATCACATTCGGCGCTCTGCTAACCAAGTGGTTGACTGTCTTGCTGGGGAGGGAGTTTCAAAGGATGAGCTTGCACTCTTCGACTCTCTCCCCCCTTAGTCCTCTGATTTTCTATTGTCCTTTGCTTGATATTTGCCTTGTATCTTGACCATCTCGGTCTTCTTTTTCAATAAAATTGGCTATCATTTTTTTTTAAAAGTCCTTTATACAGCAGCTAAATTACTCACAGTGCTTGACCCAATAAAAGTAACCATGTTAATTAGGAGCTACCTAAGAACAGTCATGCAATCTGATGGCATCCACAAATTTATGGGAAGAATTAATTTTACACAGAATCGCGATCATTCAGAAACAACAAAAAAGTCTGTTCCTAGTAATTCGACTCAAAAATTTTCAAACTAAGAATAGTCATGCAATTTGATGGCATCCACAAATTTATGGGAAGAATTAATTTTACACTGAATCACGATCATTCAAAAACAACAAAAAAGGTCTGTTCCTTGTAATTCAAATCAAAATTATCATATTTGTTATGATTTGGTTCCTTGTAATTCTTCCCGGAGCTTAGTGTTACAAAGTGCTTACACTCCAAGAAAGGCCAAATGTATTTCTCGAGTAGTTGAACAGTATGTTGCTGTTCTGTCTTTTCATATAGAGAATCTCTAACCCATTGGCAGGGGAGCTGATTGGGATGCTACTTATAGATAATAATGAATAGGAAGGGTAAGGGGAACGCAAATCAGGCATGGAAGACACATTCCCCACTCAGTGTAAGTGGATGTTATGACATAAATGAAGAGATTTGGTTAACACTCACCTAAAAGGGTTGCCGTCATCACTCTTCAATTGTCTAAACAATCTGTAACCCTCTTTTCTATCAATAGAAACGAAATGGTGGGGATTTTTATTGAGGTCCCATCCAAGGTTTAAAATTTCGGTTTCGGTACCGGTTTTGGAGTTTGAAATTTTGAAATTTCGGTCGAAATCTGGTACAAAACCCGAAAGTAATATTTTATTCAATATTATATTTCGGTAATTTCGGCCGAAATTTCGGTGAAATATTAAAATAGTATTAAAAAAAAAGATTTTTTGGGTCAAATTTCGGGAAAACCAAAATTTCGACCGAAATTCAGAAATTTCAGTCGAAATAAATGACCGTTTCGGTTTTTATGGGTTTCAGTGTCGGTCTCCACCGAAATCCGAAATTTCGAAATCCGAAATTTCAGATTTCGGTCGAAATTTAAAACCATGGTCCCATCACACCATCATGATGTGTTTGGATGTACACCCAGATTACAATTTGGGTATACACCCAAAAATGTCTCTGTGAATCAACAGAAATGCATACTTACAGTTTCTCATTATACTCCTGGTCAATGATTCTTTTAGTTTTTTTGCTACGTACTGCCTATGTCAATGGTTCATGATTCTCAAATTTCAAACGTTTATTCAAATTCACTCAGATGAAACGCCAAAACATCAAGAAATGTTTCAGGAGTTAGGTTCAAAGTGCCCAACTTCGCATGAAATTCTACGGAGATCATCCTCAGTTATCTCTCCATCTAGATTTTGGACTCACAACAGAGCCAAAATATATATATATATATATATATATATATATATATATATATATATATATATATATATATATATATATATATTTGAGTCTTGGCAAAGACTGCATTGTGAATAAAATTGGTTACGTCTATTGTTCATAATCTAATGGAAAATTCATTGCCCATAATTAAAACCCTTTCTCCATAACTGCACTTCGATCAAAACAAGCATTAGAGTTGGACTAAATCAGCAGCAATAAGAAAGTTTTACAAACCCCATAAAAGCCCACAAATAAACAAGAAAAAGCAAGCCAGATCAACTTAAGTAGATATATAGCTTATAGAAGGACAAAGGAACAATTCACTATCCTTGGCAATATTGTGAGTGCTGAATGGAATTGCATTTTTCCAGAATAAAGTAATAAACCCATGAAAAAAAAATTTAAAAGTAAAAAAGAGAGACCAACCTGTAAGAAGAGGAGAAGGTTCTCTAGATCTTCCAGTCCATTACTAATGGCACTCAAGCTCCTCCTCTCAGCAAATGGGTCCTCTGCAAATCTACCATATTGATTATGTTGTGGGTAAAAACCCCCCAAACCAATGCACGTATGCTGGATTTCATCAGTAACTCTATCATGTAAGGCATATACCCTCTCAATGAGAATGTGTAGATTTTCCTCCATTTCCATCAGACAAATCTATCCATCAATAAAAACCCATTTAGAAATTATTCATCTCTTTTGACTGTTCCTTTACTAAGCAATGGCAATGGAGTGTGGAGGCCCTCTTGTTTACTAAGCTTTTCTCTGGCTGTGATACTAGTTGTAGAAATCATTAGGGTTTCTTCTCTTTTTGGTGAGATTGCTTGAAACGGAGGTTTTGTTTGGTGTACACGTTGTTAGCAAGTGAGGGATTTGCTTTTTTTCATGTCACGCGCACACCCAATTTCCAAACAAGCAGAAGCATCTCTCTTTTCTACCAATCTGAATCATCTGATAGATGTTATTGGGCCGTAACTGGGCCTCAAAGTCACGATGGATCAGCCTACGGCCCGGCCCACAGCTTATCTACAGGGGAGGCCTTAACTTGGATATCCAATGGCCTATGCAATTAAAATGTAGATTAGCGATTTTAGTTAAAATGTACATTAGCCATTGGATGTGGAGCATTGCTTGTATGGCATTCTTAACCTTACAATATCCTCGTGATTGAACAGCTAGGATCAACTGATCGTCATGTTTTTTTGGCAATTAAAGATCTAAGGTGAAGTCTCCAATTGATTAAAGCTGGGACCTCTCCAATTTCGAATCAGGGTATTAAATAGGGGTGCATCTCGGGTTGGGTTCAACCCGAAAAAAAAAGCCGGGTTGGGTTAAGTTCAGGTTCGGGTTGAGTTTTCCCAACGCGGATTTTAGAATCCAAGTTTTTAGTTTGAAAACAGTGTAAACGAGGGTTCATGATCAAGCTGCCGTATGTTGTCCTGACAGCGTTTATTGAATTTTGAGTGGGAAATTCAAGTTTTAAAAATTTCTCCTGTATCCTGAGATTTCTAAAACCTAGAAATATGGGAGGATCTGCTACTCTCTTGCTGACGGAAAGAAGGGCGAGAAGTAAAAAACGACAGTTGGTCTGCTTCTCTTGTCTCTTAGCTACAATTTTGAAGAAATCCCAGATTCCTAAATCCGCATATCCAAACAGCCCCTAAGTGTCTCCAAGTGGTGAGAGGTGTAGGGTGCGTGGGAGGAGGAGAGAGATTTGACAGGGAAGGACTAAAATTCCATGATAATGAGTCTCCAAGTGGTGTGAGGGTAGGGCGCGTGGGAGAAGGAGAGAGATTTGAGAGGAAAGACTGAGATGAGGGTAAAATGTGAATCTAGAGTTTTTTATTTCCTGATTTTTTAACCACTTTTCACCCATTTTATGTCCAAAACATAATTTACATCCAATTTCTAAACGAAAAACCACTGAAAAGCCATGGTTTGCTAATGCCTGTCTTTAAGGCAAGCAAGAATCCAATAAGATGGTTAACCATGTGGCAGATGGTCAATGGAGGGAGTTATCAGAAAAATATATAAATGAAACGGAACTTACTGAAAACATACATGAAAGCTTATTGTTGGCCACCACAATCTCACGCTTGCAGATAACAGATGGATTAGAACGTTGGAATAACAAAGGTTTTACGGCCTATAACTTTGGCTGTTGAGTATGAAGCATTGCCAATACATAGTTTTTTGGTGGGCCACATTCCACAAACAAAACTGCATCTTATATTGCCTGGTTTGCGAGATTTTTTTGGGCCATTGAAGATCATTAATAAGGTCAGATGGACCGTCAAGATCAAACACCTCGTAATGTTAAAATGAGATTGCACACCACTAAATCTTACAAGAGGGCTTCCGACAGAACTAGCCATTCAAGCTGAAAATACATTTTCCATCATGTAGTAGAAAGAATAAAAAGCAGTCATATCAGTAATAGCCAAAGTTTTTTCAGAGAGAGAGAAAAGTATAGCTTTTCCAACAGTCTAAAGATCAAATTTGCATACAAGCAATCAAATGCAACAATGAGTTTTTCTGGCGAGGGGGACACTTTAAGACCTTTTTCTCTTTGGTCTTCGTGGGCTGTGACTAATCACTTCTCATTCACACATATAATGGAAAGACCAAATCATAAAGAAAAAGGTGTTCTCCACGCACAAGCTAACACACATACAGTGGCTAACCCATAGCATACTTCTGGGTCCAGCTCCTCGCAGTTGTCTCGTACTTGCTCCGGTCCGTCTTGTACATGTGGGCAATCTCAGGCACCAAAGGATCATCCGGGTTTGGGTCCGTCAACAGAGAACAGATTGAGAGCAGTACCTGAAAATGCAAACAAAGCCCCTTCCAATAATCCGCTATTCATAAAAATAACCAGAATAAAGAAACACCCATTACCCAATTACAGGAAACAACAAACATAGCAGGAACTTTTAACCCTCCACATAGATATAAGGGTGGTGAAAATGACCCATAAAATCTAACGGACGAAGTGCAGCAGATATCCCAGACAAGATGGGAACCTTTCCCCACATTCAATTCTCCATTTAGTTGCCTCCCCTCGGTGGAAAGTTAAATGAGAAATGACAGATTGAATGGTCAAGATGAAACAGATGTCCTTCTTTTACCTTGCCACAGAGGGGAGTTGACCAAATGGAGCCTAATGGGCTGTTTGGATCTAAGGAGAATAATTCTCCTGGAAAGTGAATTTTCCAGAGTTCGGCAAACCAATTATCTTGGAATAGCTTTTCCAGAATCCAAAATTTTTAAAGTCACCATTCCTGCTGGACACTGGAATATTTTTTTTTTCAATGGATTTTTTCCCCCTTACATCCAAACAGGCCCTAAGAGAGCTGATAAGACACCGGCCATCTAAGGTAGGTCCCTAACACCTATCTCTATTAGACCATGTATCCAACACCACATTAATAACCACTTTGACAATAATATCCTCTGTTTCCTGGTAAAATGGCATACATGTACTTTAGTATACATGGCACTACTACAGTGGTTGTTGGGACTTGGGACAATCCAAAAACAAGTGCGTCTTCATATAATTTTCCATTCCTTGATAAAGGAAAAATGATGGCCAAGTTTGGAAAAAATATGAAGCTATGAAAGGCGTAGGAAGAGAACCCAAGAACTAGGAACCAACCAGTGTGACCTCGGAGCCACCCTAGGAATGGAGCGAGGAAACGGAGGGTAAGAAATTACTAAAAGACAAGGAAAAAATCAATCATATTTTGTGTGAAGTTTTTGTTTCCTTGCTTTTCAGGCTTTTCTTGCCCTCTCCTCACTCAGTACCTGTCGTGTCTAACCCTCTCCCACCCTTACTCACCATTGGGTAAAGCTAATATTCCAGGGGAAAAAATTCATGGTAGCCAAAAATGCCCTAAGAGTAAAAAGTGGGAGAAACCTGGGAGAATAAATGTACGAGTGTGAGCTTGGATCTAGTTGTTGCAAGAGCAAGTAAAAGAAGGTAGATTTGGGACAAGCGTAAAATATGGAGAGGATTGAGCTTTTCTTCTTTTTTCAAAAGAGGTAGGGTGATTTTAATGAATTTATCAGTACTGATACCGTTAATTGTAACAATCGGCTCCAAATTCATTCCATTTGCACCGATATCAAATTTTAACGAATTTATCAGTTTGATCCCATTAATTGTAACAGTCAGCCTCAAATTTGCTCCATTTTCACCAATACTTTAAATTGTTTCAACATGCTCCCCATACTTGGCAGATATAAACAGGATAATAGAGAACAGAGAAAGGCATAGAATGAGAACCTTGGAAATGGTTAACGCAGGGCTCCACTGCTCCTTTAAGATGTCAAGGCAAATGCTGCCATTGCTGTTGATGTTTGGATGGAAAACCTTTGTCCTGAATGCAACCTGCACGATCAATCAATAACACGCAAAGAATCAGATTACTGAGAAACTAAAGAACTGCATCATACATCACAGAATCAGAATAATGAGGAATAACTGAAGTGTCCTGCATTACATCACACATAACCACTATCTTCTCTCTTTTTTTTGAAAATACAAATAACGACAATCTTTAAAGGTTGGTTTTTAGTCCTAATGAATTCCGTGATCATGCTTAAGAAAATGACAGTTTTGAGACTGCAAATTCCCCATGCATTTTCATTAAATAAAAGAGTTAAGTCTATATTTGTAAAAGTTATCAACGACTTGCAATATCAAATACGCATCACTAGCATTGCCCAATTTTTTGTATTTTATGTTTTATGCAATGCATGCTCCTGTGGAAGGCACCAAACTTAGGCCAAACAGTTGAAAATGTGATTTCGAGGAGCTTTTCTTCTTGTCACATTTTCTTTTGATACATACCGCACACGGGATTCCTTTGCAAGCCTAACCAATATCAAAATTGAGAAACATAGGTACCCAATGAGCTGACTTCCACAGAAGTGAGCTCCATAGATGATAGAACTCAATGTTTCTAGGCAGGGTAGTCAGCATTGAAGGATAGAAAAGCTGAAAGAGCTGCTTAATCAAGAGAGTCAAACCAAGACTACATCACACCAACGCAACAGTTTTGCAACTGCAACTAAACTAGCATACTGGCAATTTTCTTCAAATCAAATGTAAAAGAAGAGTACATTAGTAAATAATCATGATGGCCGATTAAAAACTCATTTTCAGGGTATGGCTTGAGCGAGAACCAAAACTGGATTGTTGTGGGATATGATTCAGTCTTGAGTGAAAAATTCGGGACTCATTCCCCAATTATATATAGTCATGATAACCTTCATATACCATATATTTATAATTTTGTGATGAATATTTAGTATTATTAGCTGCCATTGACTAGTCGTATACAGTATTAAATGGAGGTAAGTGTTAATTATTTGGAGATACAACTTAAGTTTGTCAAGTCAAGAGCCAATGTAATTTCTCGGGTAATTTCAACTTTAAAAAAAATTATCAATAGCATACATCCATGGATTCAGTTCCAAATCCATGGTCGAAGATGTTCTCGTATTACTTAAAGAAATAAAACCAAGAAAAAAAAACACGTCAAACATAGTAGAGTAACAAAATACAAATCGTCTACTACTGGTCAACATCATGTATGCATCAAACTTGTGCAGATCAGCGCACCTATGGCTTTCTCACATATTATCAAAAACAGATGAAAAAACAGTAAAAAAATGTTAAAAAAAAGTAACAAATTAGTAGTCTATTACTAACAAACATTGTACAGGCATGAATCTTGTGGCAATGCACTAATGATTCTCTCACATATAATAAGAAAAATTAAAAAGAAACAAAAACATTAACGGTGGTGATAAGAACAACAAAAGCATTAAAAAAGAGTAGTCTACTACTAATGAACTCATGGATGCATGAATATTGTGCCTTAAGATTTTGGTGGCCCCATGGAACAGAGAGGGAATGATCCATTGAATAAAAGTGGAATAGGGATAGCAATCTAAGCCACTTCGAGGGATTTAGGTTCAATATAAAAGCCAAGCTAGAGAGGCCATCAGTTCAGTTGGTCAAAGATGGCACAACTTTTTTCACTATCAACCGTAGGCTGCTTGCAAAAGGAACAACTGCTCCTTTCATTTTCCACCAAAACAAAGAAAACCAATATTATAGGCAATCATAGATTCAAATTAATTGAAAGAGTCTTGACTGTGACTTGTTAACCCAAAAGCATTGAACAAATAAAAGAAAAGGCACGTCAGATAAAAGCATGGAATCGGTAAGCCACCAGTTTGTGCAATCATAGATTCAAATTAATTGAAAGAGTCTTGACTGTGACTTGTTAACCCAAAAGCAAGACTTTTGAACAAATAAAAGAAAAGGCACGTCAAATAAAAGAATGGAATCGGTAAGCCACCAATTTGTTCTGGTATTTTGTGATAGGAAAGCTGGGATTGAACCAAGAACCACATGGATACAACATAAAGCACCTTCAAACTGAGATACAAGCTTGAACTGGAATTGTTTTGCAATCATCATAGGTTGGTACCACCTTAGAATGAGGTTATGAGGTTGTACGAATCAACTATAAAGCTCAAATAAAAGAATGGAGGGGAGGGCACCAAAATAGATTGGTGGCAATGCCAGCTTCCCAAAAGGCTAAGAGAATATGCATTTACAAAGGTTGATACCTAGTAGCGCCATTGCCTTTATAAATTTTGAGCATTCATATGCAACACAACATCTACCAAGAACCTTTTTGTTCCGAGTAAAGTTCTGATGTTGACTTCTCCGCTGCCCTAGAAATTGGCATAGAATTTAACAAAACCAACTTATTAACTAAATCAGCAAAGGCTCAAGAATCAGCTAGATTTGTTCATTTACTACCGATTCTCTGCCATCATCTGCGGATGTTGAAGTCATCAATTTATAAGAGCAGAACAACACTACAGCCAATTAAACTAGGTTGTTTTTTTTTTCCTTGAATAACACAATTAAACTAGCTTCAAAGATGAAGGAAAAAACAAAAAATATTCAGAATTGCAGAGATATTCCAGCCTAATCAAATGAGACTAATATAGATTACTGAATTATACTAAAAGCGATTAGACCGATATGATACCTTAGGCGGTTTAAATGGGTAGTCTGGAGGGAAATGAATTGTGACTAGGAAGACACCCCCTGCATAAGGACTGTCTGGGGGACCCATAATAGTTGCTTGCCAGTGAAACATGTCTTCGGCTACAGGGCCTGTAAATTCAAAATAGTGCTGGATAAAGAAATGAAGGAAGAAAGGATCGAGAATAATGTAGGAAATTTTATTTCAAAGTTTTTAGTGTAAAACAAAAACGACTATTGAAAAGTTTGTGAAGCCTGGTATAACTATATAATTTTAAGCTTCCAATAAAGTAGTAAGAACATCTGAAAATAAACAGTACCAGGATAGAAAGGGTGATTGCGGTGAAACTAACTACAAGGTCATGAATGTGTTATTCACCACAAGAAAATGTCAATCAGCAATTCATACTTCAGCCCATATTCTTTAACAGGATAACAATGTCAAAATATCTTGCAGGAATATAAAGCCCTTAAATTCAATGGAAATAAAGGTCACAACAAACCAAAACTACTTCAATGATTCAACATATTGTATTGTTTGAAACTTGAAAGAAACAAATGCAGTCAACAAATAAAATAAGCCTCCAAACCCCACTACACCAAACATTTTGCTTAAAATTTACAAAATAAAAAGTCAGACTAATAAAAAAACATGAGAATGAAGACAGCTGCAGTGAAATTAAATAAACCATATTTTCAAGAAAGCACTAATGACAAATTAACTCAATCAAAGAAGTTGGGTCAATACAAGATATTGCCACATAAATTTGCAAACTCAGGGCAAGCTAATCTGACATGGGGGAAGACTTATGCGAACAAAGTAAAAACCCATAATCATAGTTGTCAACCCGTGACTCGACTTGCGACTCGACTTCTTAATTTTATGACTCATGACTCGTAAGAGTTTTTAAAAAGAGTAGAAATGTAGTTGAAAAAAATATCATTATATCTCAAAAGATGAAACACGTAAAAAAAAATATAACCCAATTGCACACAGATAAAGCACTAAGCCAAAAATATCCATCTATCTATCCATCCATATGTCATTCACCTTTTCCCCAGAGAGTATTTTCCCCTACATCATGTTTTGATCTTTTGATGGGGTGGGGTGGAGCCCATATTCTGTACCCAAGAATAGCATGGGTAGGGTCCACTATTTTACCTTTGATCCGATGAGCCCATCAACTCTATCCAAACCCATGCATACACCGTAGGACCAACTTTTTTTTTTTTTGAATGGTTTGGACTAATTATTTTACACCTCATGCTCTGATGGGGTGGGGTCCAATATTTAATGACCATGCCTAGGATTGGTGGGGCCCACTGTCTCTACCCAAACTAATGCAGAAAGTGGGGCCACCATTTTACCCCTAATGTTATTGACAAGGTGGTGTCCACAGTCCCTACCCAAACCTATGCATTTGACTGGAGTCTGCCATTTTACATCTCATGTTTTGATGGCGTGGGGCCCACCATTTTACTAGTAGATAACTACATGCTTGTAACTTACAAAAATAATTAAGTTTTAAGTTCCTACTTCCAAGTTTTCAACCATCAAAGCAAGAAAGCCCAGCCCAACGACTCGATTCGACTCGTAAGAGTCATAGTTTTTTTACTCGACTCGGAGCAACTCGTAAGAGTTTTCAACAGAGGCGACTCGCATGGGCGACTCGACTCGACTCAAGAGTTGACCCATACGACTCGTAAGAGTTTGACAACTATGCCCATAATCTAGCAAATATTATTTCAGAGAAGAAAAGGGATGATTAAAACTCAAAAGTGGAGACCCAAGGAGACTGAACATCATGTTAATGTCTATACTCTATAGTGACCCTTATAAGAACAAAACAGACAAAAAATTGGCAAATGGGTTGTTATTATTTATTAAGATCTTTTTGTTAGGGGTTTTATTTAATTTTAGGTAATTCTGAGTAGGTTTTAGTGGGCACTACGAAAGGAAAATATCAATAGTGGAGGATGAAACAATTTGGAATGTTAGCAAGGCTTGAAACAAATGTCTGTAGGTTTTATCAATAAATTAATATCACTTTAGAGTTTTGAAAGATCAGTGAGTTATTGTTTTAAATGTTAACTACGTGCTCTGTTAGAAATTAGAAAATCAAAGAGAAAACTAGACCAAACCGATCGAGATAACATACAACAAAGAAATCAGAAGCAACACGCAACCCTAATCCACAAAAGGAAGTGGGTCCGAACAACAAGAGAATCTCTGGTCAATAAATTAATATCACTTTAGAGTTTTGAAAGTTCAGTGAGTTATTGTTTTGAATGTTAACTACGCGCTCTATTAGAAATTAGAAAATCAAAGAGAAAACTAGACCGAACCGATCAAGATAACATACAACAAAGAAATCAGAAACAAAATACAACCCTAATCCACAAAAGGAAGTGGGCCCAAACAACCGCGGGCTCATGCATCTGCTTCCCCATTAAAAAATAATAGGCATGCTGGATACAAATCGTCTTCCCCTCTATGCGGTCCATCACTTCTTCGCATCAGCAAATATCCAAGGGATGCTTTTCCTCTCATGCAACCACCGAATAACACTAAGAGGACCCCACAACGATCAGCGAACTAAGGAAATCTTTCTCAATAAAAAGGGTGCGCAAGGACTTCTATCTCATTGGAGTCCTTCACACCAATATGGGACCTGAGTTTTCCCACCCAACTGCGCTATAGTGACCTCTGAGAATCATACCAATCCCAACAAAACTAGGATTCCCATGCCAGACCCATCAAATTCCAACTTAAGGAAGGCGACCACTGTGGTGAGGGATAATCAAGAGAGGACAAAATATCCTAAAATACACCCAGGCCGATCCAAAGCGCTGCCTTAGACACGCAACTGAACTCCTTAGCAGGGGTGATGCCAGAAATTTTGCACAAGGGGGCAAAAATTAAAGTAATTTTTTTTCTCCAAACAAATGAAAGCAATATTATAGTTTCTCCAAACAAATGAAAACAATATCGAGGGTAGTCCAAGACGCACCCTCGATAACGCAAGATTCCTTTCTCTTACATCCGACCGGACCCACTACGCCAGCCAATGGGAGGAGTCCTCTCTCTTCAAGCGCACCATACCATATGCGCTTCAAGCCTACAATCTTTACTTGGGAAGGGAAAAAGATGGTAGGAGCATTTAATTGGTTTTGGGATGGAGGAGGATTTACTTGGGAAGGGAAAAAGATATTTTTTAGAAGGAAGGGATATAAAAATGATAAAATTAAAATTTTAAACTTACTTTCTATCTTAGGGATGATTGAAAAGGGGGGCATATTTTTTTTTAAAACGGGTAAGTATAAAAAAATATTAAAAAATAAAGGAATATTTTTTTCCCAAAAAATTAAGGGGGGGCAATTGTCCCCCCTTCCTTTCAAGTGCCATCGCCCCTGCTCCTTAGTACCCATGTACCAATGCACAAAAGAAGAAATGATCTCCTGAAGAACCACATGCATCAGCCTTGAGACACCTATAAATACTCTATAATTTCTCTACTTCAATATTGACCACAGCGAAGCCATCAAGGAAATGATACCATAGATTTTTGCCTCACGGGGAACATTATGTGAATACCCAACTCTCAAATAAATCAATAAAGCCTAGGACACACCCAATTCACCTCAAATAAGGGCAAAATAAACCCCCATAATACTATCTACTATCCACACTCTAATACCAAATAATGCAGAACAAATCTATGATTGATGCTCTAATACTAGATAATTTAGAATCTACGATTGATGCAATGTTACCAAATAGTGTAGAGCAAATGATGGTCGTAACTCAGAGAAAGATGGCATGAAGAGTCGAGTGTTACCGAGGTTACAAACACCTTGGATTCCTCCCCGAGTCCACTGAGAATAAGCAGCACTTTATCAGGATCAGATATGGGCTTTTGTATAGCAGCCAGTTGATCGCATAGAGCCTTGAATCGATTGAGGTAGTCAGAACTGATGACGATCCAATCTTGCAGGCTTCCACTTCCAATCTTTCTGCATTTCTCGAGCTTGTTGAACGAAGAGTTATCATGAAGGGCATTCCAGATCTGATGTGCATGAGTCAGATCTATAACCTGAGCCAGAATTTTTTAGGCCATTGAAGGGACATGGTGGAGTTCATCCAACTGACCAGCAGCTGATCTTTGCAGAGCCACTCTTCATGTGCTATTGAAACCTTGACAAATCCATCGGCCTACTTTGACGGGAAATCGAAGCTGGAGCACTCTATTGCCTTTTTTGGAGCAGCAGTGGTTCCATCAAGAAAGCCAAGCAGTTGTTGCCCTTATAGTGGAGGGAACCAGAGGAAGCTGGACGTCCCAGAGAATGAAAGGTAACCTCATAGAAGGTCTTTGCATGGTATGCCTTCCTGGCTCGTATGATTGTGTTGCCTTCCTGGCTCCCGGTATTCCCATATCGGGAGCAGGGACCAAGACGAAGCGTAGTACCATATCCGAACCTACCTCTCGCTAGTCTTACTGATTTTTCCGACTTGGTGGTGGAAAGGGGAAGAAAGCATGATTGCAGACTACACTAAAGTTCAGATAAACTCATTAGCGGGAAGAACAACGACTAGCAATACGAGGAGGCGATTTAGCAAGAAAGGCAAACCTTCGCTATTGACCCGATCGACTTGTTTTCACTCGAAAAAACAATGACGTGATAGCAAACAATGATGAAATTTTTACTAAAACTATGAATCAAGAGTCCATGGGTAGCTCTCGATTTCAAATATCCACAATAGAACTAGAATCAAATATAAATAATAAATTAGTGATAGCAAAAGAAATCTAGATTGCACAACATAATTTTTCTGGAGTCCGTGTAAGAAATATGCTTTTACCATTCTTAAAGGAAAGGAATGATTCCTAAACCACAAGGAAGACACCCCTTTGAAGTTGCTCCATCAGAAATGCCATGTAAGCACTTAAAACAAACTAATAGGCAACCAAAAGCAGAAGATGCAAAAACCTTCCTCTCAAAAGGCCAACACACCACATGTCCATAACTAGGGCATACTTACATTCCTTTAAAATCCTTTTATCTTATCATCTTACATAGAAAAATTTTGAATATAATCATCAGCCATGTGAACTCGAAAAAAACGATAACAGAAATTCGCAAACCATCAACAATGATTGTGAATTTTACACTGCAGTTAGATCAATATAAAAGCAAGAAGAAAATTACAGATACATCATAATTACAAAAATAATTACACAGAAATACACAACATATTGAGAAAAAAATTACAGATCGAGGCTCCAAACAGACATAGAATCAAGAAAACCGTGAAATCGAGGGGAAATGGAGATGATTCACTGGCCGTTTGGGTGCATGGATTTTACAAGCTAAAACCTGGATTTTATAAGCTATAACGTAGATTTATAACCTGAAACCTAGACTTTACAATCCTGAACATGTACAATCCATGTTTTAGCTTATAAAATCCAAATTTTACGATCCTAGATTATAAAATCCTTGTATCCAAACGCAGTTTTAGGGTTCTGAAAAAAGATACCTGCGCTGCAAGAAGTGGGAGGATCTTTCTGGAGATCCTTGAGCTCTTTCAAGATCCTCTTGGAAGCCATGGCGAAACCCTATATCGTAAGGAGAAGGATAAAAAAAAAGTCTGAGAGGAAACCCTAACCCTAGCAGGAGAGAAATGAAAAGTAGGAGAAAGAGGAAAAATAAGAAACGCACTTACAATATTAGAAATTCGATTCTCCTCTCTGTCTCTCTCTCTCTGTCTCTCTGAATGGGATCGGCGAGAAACAGAGAAAAGGAACCAGGAAAAATGAGTTTTTATAGAAAGGGAATCGTATTCTAATTGCTGATAATAGATTATAACGTGAGGCAGGGTTCATGACTTTTTAATTGGGTGATGGTAGACCGTAGACCACTAGGTATGCCGTATGCGCATGTCGCACCTCGCGTACTTTAGATAAAGTTTTGAATCGTGATATCTGTGTTTTTGGCGTGTAGTGACGGGTGTTTGCTAAGATACGCCTAGTGCGTATTTTGAGGGAGAATAACGTGTGAGAAAGGTTGAGGGCCTTGACCCTTCTGCCCTTAGCTGGTGCACTTTTCACCGACAGACGCCGAATTTGAATTCCGCTACGTGTTTTTTAAGCACGAGGAATCGTGGAAGAGAAATTCCGGAGAATAGAAAACAGGCAATGAAGTATCCGTGTTACCGTGTATGAATGGCTTTTCTGCCAGATGCACGTATTTTCTTTTTCCAAGGAAAAAATATGGAGTTTTTATATGGTGTAAGGCCTTATGGTGCCGTATTTTCAAAAAGTACGGTAAGGACCGTTCTATAGGAAGATCTAAAGTCCTAAACTTTCCATGTGATGGGCCACAACGTAAATTGGTTGTGCCTAAAATATCATTTCCATAAGATGATCCCAACCATCTGATCTAGAAACTGCATATTATGGAAAACTCTATAGATCGGAGGGTTAGGATCAACCTATGGAAATGATTTTTGGGGCACAACCTATTTCCGTTATGTGCCATCACAAGGATAGTTTGGATCATCCTACGATGTGGTATGTAGAGTACTTTTTGAAAAATACGGGTCTATAAGGGCTAACACCATATAAAATCTCAAATATGAATATGTAAAAGGCCGAGTGGGGGCTACTTTCTCAATGATCCAAACCATTCATAGATTTTCCCAAGTCTTTCTATGGATGGATGGAGCGAAAATTACCTACGATTGAAGAATCGAACGCTCCAGAACAAGATTAGAAGAGTGATTCCGCTTCATTCCCAAAAACAACAGTGTGGAACCAAACGGGCAACCCTCGCCATTGTTGGTGCAAAAATCATATGCTCTACTTTTATGAGGAAATATCATTCGATCGATTGTTTTCTCATGCCTGTCCAAATTAATAAAAATGTGTCTCAAATTCAAGTAATGTTGGAACCGTGATCACATTATTGTTATTTCCAATGCCTCGTAAACAAGAACTTAATAATTTGTTTTAGGCCATGTTTGGCAGCTAGGATTTTTTTTTTCCCATGATAAACAGTGTCTCCAAGTGGTGAGGGAGGCGGGAGGGCAACGGGAGAAGGGGAGATATTTGAGAGGGCACGTTGCAGATGAGAATGAGAAGTGGCTAAAAATCAAGAAAAAGTTGATCTAATGCGGGTGGAGTTTTTTGTTTATTGGTACTTCTTAACACTCGGAGACACTAGTTTCCTGATTTTTAGCTACTTCACCTGCCCTACCCCTCATCCCATTTGGAGACACTGATTTATCATGGAAAAAAAAAATCCTCACTTCTAGACATGAAAAGAAATTCACTCAAAGGCATGATTAGAGAATCCCTTCTTGCCATGATTTGTGTACACGGAGTGTCGGACAAAGCAAACTTTCAAAGTTTATAAACAGGGACACGGCTAAAATAGAAAGTTAATATAATCATGATTTGTGGACACAAATTCATGTGTTGAGTTTCAACACGGATACGGAGGTAATCTGACATGGAAACCCCTAAAAATCTTGAAATAGTAGCACGATCATACACACACATACACAAAGTTATTCACACTTCTAGCAATATACTTAAAAGTGTCTAAAGGAGTGTTGACACTGTTGGACACGGGACACGACACCACACGTGCGTCAACAATAAATTTGAAGTGTCAGCCAAATCATAGCCTTCTTGGAAGGAAGGTCTATTGATATCTTGGGTTTGCATTCACTGTTCACAATTCGAATCACATGGAGATAATATAAATGGAAGAAGAGATTATGTTACAAAACTACTCCTATATAAAGAAAGGGTGACGATAAATTCTCACCCCTTTTAACATGAATTGTGGCAGACTTTAGCTCTTTTTGAGGTCAATTAACGTTAAAAGGGATGTGATTTATCCTTCAGCGGGTGCGAATTTATCATCGCCCTAAAAAATGATAGAAGTTATATGTTGATGTGTAGAGTCTGTTCTTCTGGATGCGGTCATCTATACAGACTTCTCCCACAAACTTTTTTATTACAGTTACTTCCAGCAATAATTTCCAATTTGAATTTGAATAAAACATGTCATAACTACTAGACACTTGCCATTTGAATTTTGAACAAAACCCATCACAATTGCTTCAACTTCTCCTTTGGATTCTGAATAAAACTTGACATAACTGTAACCTCTGATTTGAATAAGAATTTCTAAACCTCACCAGCTCTGAAAATAACCACAAGCATTAATATGCTACAGACCTTATGGATAACATTTATTCAGCTACATAAAGCTTTCTTAGCCGCATGAATTTCAAAAATGGGTGTAAAGTCGAAACAGCTACTATTCTTCACATTTTTTAAATCATCTGCAGACAAAAAACATAGAAGTGCTCTGGAAAAGGGTTAAAGAACACACCCTTCAACCCTTTAAAAAAGGGCTTAAAATTTGTTTTACGCCCATTTTATGTCAAAAGAAACAGAGCCCGATGTAATATGTGCTCCATCATATAAGAACCCGTGACTACATGGGTAAAGCAAAAACAACACATGGGTCATACTGAATGAATAAAATTGCATTAATTACGAAAGAGATGGAATTGTAGGATCATTTTTTTAGTGCCACTAGGGAATATGGGGCTGATGCTGGCCTAAGTGGGGGCCTGCTTAATGTATACACTAGGTGCAAGTGCAACCCGACCTGTTACGGGACATGTTCAAAGAGCCTATCCTAACAGGTTCCATTGCATACTACCAATTAATTTTTCATGGTTGCCAAACATGCCTTGAATGATCCAAACAATTAAATTGTTGTGTCCTGATTTATATAGGCCCATACGTAGGGCTACTGGGATGATTTTGGGGCATGTCCGACCTAGATTGGGGCCCAAGAGATTTTCGATGGTGTAAGCCCTTATAGTCTCGTATTTTTCAAAAAGTGCTGTACGAACCACATCATAGTATAATCCAAACCGTCCATTTGATGGAACACAACATAAATAGAATGTGCTCCAAAAATCATTTCCATAAGATGATCCTAGCCCTCCTCTCATTTCTTACTCTCCGTTAGGTTATTTAATCCTCTCACTTCCTTACCTTTCACCTGCTTGAAAAGTTTTCTGTCATTTACTAGTTTTTTCTTCCCTTTTTTTTTTTTTTTTTGGTAGGTGTTTTTTCTTCCTTGTTACAGCATTATCACACCACTTTAAAGTCTGCCACATAATTCTAGGGGTGTGCATTAATCGCTTAAAACCGAAATAACGGACTGAACCGAATTCGGTCGGTTATTTCTGTTCGGTTAGCAAGTGTAACGGTTCGGTTTCGGGTATGTTTCATTTCAAAGTTCGGATATCGGTTTCGGTTTCGGTTTTTAGCTAAAGATTATTCGGTTTGACCGAAAATCAAATAATGAGAATAGGCTGGGATTATTGGGAATAAGCAAAATACTCGAGACCCTAGGCACGCAGGCTTTTTTCTTATTGGGAAGAAGCAAAACACTCACGACCCTAGGCATTTTTAAATGTTGTCCTCCACTGACACACGCCTGATACATTTCTTCATAAAGTAGCTTAACTTGTTGAGAAAGGCGTAGCACACATCCTCATTAATTGCGATCTCACTCAGTTATGCCCCCCCCTATTTTTCTAAATCCACCCCATTTTGTATCAGAGATGACATGGCCCATTGATTGCTGTTGGGGAAGTGATAAATTCAGCACCTTTTTTATTGGGGATAAGGGAAATGACATACTCAATTTATTCACCCCCTTTTTTAAACTTGGGACATCTGTAAAGAGTAAAAGAAACGAAAGGGGGTTGTCCTGTGTAATAAAAAGGGGGTGATTAACTTAAAACTTAAAACTTAAAACTTAAGTTAAATCTTAGGGTTTTCTTTTCATTTTAATAAAGGGCAGAGAGAGAGAGAGAGAGAGAGAGCTAGGTTTTGCTCCTATCTCTGCCATTACTCGCTGCTCCTCCTCTGACCTCTCAATTCCGGCCAGCTGCTCCTCCTCTGACCTCTCAATTCCGGCCACCTCCTAGCGGTAAGAGAAAGACCTTTTTTCATGGCATATTAGGGTTCCTATATTTTGTAGCTAAACTTGATTTTTTTTCTTATTTGATCTTTCTTATTTCTTTTGTAGGTTGTGATTCCTGTTGTTGGTTTGTTCTTTCTCTCAACTCTAAAGCTTTAAAAGAAGGAGGGTCTGTTCATTATCCACAACCACCTCTCAACGCCTAAGCTTTTGCAGGTTGGTTCTGATTCCTGTAGTTGGTTCTTGCTTCTAGGTTTAATATAAAACTTATCTTGTTTTAAAAGAATGAACCATTATTCGGTTGTAGCCGAGCAACCCGAATCATTTTTCGGTTTTGGTTCGATTCGGTTATTGTATAATTTGGTTGCGGTTTCGGTTACGATATTTGGGTAACCGAAATTTTGCGGTTCGGTTAGTTTTGGTAAAATCGGTTCGGTTTTAATCGAATGAACAGCCCTACATAATTCACATTAAAGGGGTGCGAATTATCCTATAGGGAGTTCGAATTTATCGCCCACCTTTGCTTAATCTTCAATTTAGGCTGGATTTTTTGGGAATACACGAGAATGACTCACCATCTATTTGAGAAAATGGTTCTAGGGTTCGTCTTTTCAACAGTCTCGATAATCAGTATTAACACGCTCTCTTTTTCATCGGGATAGATTAGAAAACAAACCCTAGGGCGTGATGGATCGATTCAAGTCTGTGAGAAGGGTTCAAATCCAGAATCCGAGCAGAGAGGACGATGAAGACGAGAAAAGGATCCGATTAAAAGCTTCGAACAATAACGTGACGGATGATCAAGGGCCTTTCATGGGGGTGAAGGTCCGAAGAAGAGCTTCTCTTCACAGAGATTTCAAAGGGGATTATCTCAATGTTTCTTCCGATCCTTATCTCATTAAGATCTTGGAAAAGCAAGGTATTCCTTCCAAAAGTTAAATTCATATTTTTTTAAAAATTTAATTTGGGAATGAATTGATTTTTAAAAAAAAAATTAATTTACTTTTGTTCCCGCTCCTTCTAGTAAAGTTTTATCTTATGCAAAATTAGGCATCTAAACATGCCCAACTGCAAAAGGATGTTCATATGTTATGATTAAATCGCATAAATCAAATGCTTTGCTCTTACAATAGGTAATGTGTTACGACATTTGGATCATGTGTTACTCCTTAAATTGGCCAACTAGTAGATTCTTAATGTGGTTCTCATTATGAATGTGTGCCTTGATTTCTCATTTCTACCAAAAATGACTATAGAAGTGTGTTGTGCAAGGTCGATAAGGAAAAGAGTTTTTTTTTTTGGAATGGTAAAAGAAGCTTCATTGATAAAACCGAGACCGAGGACATGGAGGAGGTGAATTTAGTCTTGTGTATTTTCTTAATGGTTCTCAATATCGGTGAACGATACCCCAAAAGGCTTTTTCAAAATATTTAGGACCTTCACCAAGTTAATCCATTGTGGCCAATTTCTATTCACCATTATTGCTGGAGCTTTGAGCCAGATGATTGATAAAGCTCCTGGCGGTGGGCTTATTCAGGGTTTCGTATTGAGACCCCTCGGCTGTGGAAATCGCACATTTGCAGTACCTAGATTGAACTTTTCCATCTTGTAAGGCTAGTGAGGAGGTGATGAACCTAAAGGTTGTGATGTGAAATCACACATTTGCAGCACTCAGATGATACTCTTCTACTTTGCGAGGCTAGTGAAGAGAAGGTGATGAACCTTAAGGCGGTGCTGTGTGGTTATGAAGTGATAATTAGTCAAAGAGTCAACTTCTCCAAGTAATCTGTTATGGGGGTGTGGTTGGATAGGAGGGGGTTGGACGACTTTGCTCTCATCCTAGCTTGTAGGCATGCAGCTATTCCTAACTTGTACTTGGGCTTTCCATTGTGCATAGGGTGATCTCATAAGAGTGTGTGGGATCCAATGATCGAGCGAGTGGAGAGGAAGTGATCTCCTTGGAAAAAGTTGCACTTTTCTTTGGGGGTCATATCCCTCTTATTAAGTGTGTGGTTGCCGGTATGCAGTCTACTTTATGTCCCTCTTTCAATGACTTATTAGTGTGAGAGATTGGAGATTGGAAGGCTGCATAAGAATTTTCTATAGAATAATCAATAATGAGGAACCAGAAAATATCATTTAGTTAGCTGGGGTGGTCCGTAAGCCAAAGATGGTGAGCGACTTGGCATTTAGAAGCCTTAGAGTGATGAACTCAGCTATTCTGAGAAAGAGATTGTTGTGCTTTGGTGAGGAGCATTCTCATTTGTGGAAGGATGTGGTCGTGAAATATGTGATCGAGTGGAGAGCTTTTCCTTTTGGCCATCGTAACTCGGGAGTCACAAATTGGTTCATGGGCATATTCTTGTTGGCCTGGAGAGGTAGGTGTCTTTGGCATTTGGCCTTGGTTGCAATGTTTTGGCTGGCATGTAAGGAGAGGAATAGGAAGATCTTTAATGCTCCGTCTGGTTGCCGGAATTTTTTTGGTTCTTGGGACTTTTGTGGAATTTTCGCAGGAAACCCACGTTTGGTTGCTGGGCCCAAAATAATCCCAGGAACCAAAATAACCCCGCACGAAACCCTACCCTGGAAAAAAAAAATACTCCCAGGAACCAAAAATAAGCTTGCAAAAGAATTTTGTTCTTCCCAACAGTTCAAGCAACCAAACAAAGCATTTTTTTCCCACCATAGTCCGGTCAACCAAACATGGGATTTTTATTTTACCGGGATACTTCCAGGGAGTCTTTTTTTCCACCAATCTCCCAAGGAGTTTTTTGTTCCACAACAATCCCAAGAACCAAAAAAATTCCGGCAACCAAACGGAGTTTGGATCTTCGAGATCGGCTTGTGCCATTTGTCATGCTATCTTCTCTACGGCCAGATATCGGTGGGGTTAAGAGAGTGTAGTGGTGTATTAGAGTCTTCTCTCATGTTTGCTTGGTATGTTATTCTCGAGTTACACATTGTCGAATCATCCATCTCCTCGTCGGTCTTCGCCTCCCCTGGGGTTTCTTCCTGAGCATATTGATGAGATGATTGGTTCATGGGCCCTCTTGGCTCCGAGAGGTAGGTGTCTTTGGCAGCTGGTCTTGGTTGCAATGTTGTGGTGGGTATGGAATGAGAAGAATAGGAGGATCATTAAGGGATCTTTGAGATCGACACATGCTATTTGTCACATTATTTTCCTATGGTTAGATGGTGGTGAGGTTAGACGAATTTAGTGGTGTATCAGAGTCTTCTCTCATGTTTGATTGGGATAGTTGTGTGAGTTACACATCATCAGATAGTCCATCTTCTCCTCAATGATCATTTGCCATAGATGATCTCTCTCAACACCGAATCTCCAGATTTACTTACCAAGAAGGGTGTTATTTATCAATCTCAACCTCCTGATGCCAAGACCACCATGCTTAGGACAACACACCTTGTCCCAATTAATTGGGTGATATTTCCTGCAATCTACATATCGTTCCATTGGAAGTTTCTCTAAATAAGCTCACTTCTATCATCAACATTGCACGAACAAAAAAAATGGACATAAAATCAATTGTGAGATCGAATAGAACAACTTTCACGAGACTTATTTGCCCGCCTAGTGAGCGAAGTCATTTTTTTCCAATTGATCAATTTTCTCTGCACCCTCTCGAGTACAAAGTCCGACAAGCTTATAGGGGATCTCCCCACACACACCAGAAGCCCTAGATACGAAGTTATAATCGTTCCACTCCATTGTCCAATCATCCTAGCAAACTCGTAACTCCTCCCCATCCAAGCGAACACCCATCACAATTGATTTGGAAAAAAATTTATCCTTTGACCAAAAATGGCCTCATAGCATTCACAAAACCATTTCATCACTACTAAAGACTAGGGTGTCATCAACACACTACAGATGAGTAATTTCCACCTCCGATTGACCAATCTTAAAGCCTTCAATCAAACCACAATGACGATCCTTGTCGAACATCCTATTCATGGCCTCAACCATAATTGAAAAGAAAAAAGGGGTTAATTGGTCACCTCGGCAATGGTCTCTAGTCATCTTAAAGAAGTCACTTAAAGATCCATTAACCAAAACTGAGCACCAATTCGAAGAAACACAATTTCTTATCAAACCTCTCCATCTATTGCCAAAACCCATTTTTGCCCATCAAAAGGTCAATGCATTGTCATTCATCCATATCGTAAGCTTTTTCCATATCAACTTTACAAATGATTCCATGCCTCCTATTCATATAGTAGAAATCAATAAGGACTCCATCCAAAATTTGTCTTTCCCTGAGTAAACTCACTTCAAGTGTTGTTAATGATCTCTCCCATCAGACCATGCAATCTATCAGCTAGCACTTTTGCCAAGATCTTTTTAATGCTTCCCACCAAGCTAATAAGTCGAAAGTCAGGCAAACTTTCCACCCTATAATTTTTTGGAATGAGAAATGAAAGCAGTCCGAGTCTCCTTTTCTAATTTTGTCCTCTGAAGAAGTCATCAAAGACAGCCATTAAATCACCTTTAATACTATCATAGAATTAATGAAAAAAAAATGCGTTGGAAAAGCCATAATGTCTCGGAGCTTTGTCACCCTTCAAGGAAAAAGCAACCTTTGCACCTTATCTTTACTAAAAACACTCTCCAAGTTGTTCCTGTAAGTACAATCCAACTGACTGAATTCAAGATTCTTAAGAAGCGGGAAAAAGTACCTAAACATTGCATGTATAAAGAAGTACCTTCTTCTTTTGGGCTTATATACCTTCATCTTCTACTTCTACAGGTGACCGGCAAGTTCTGTTTGCGGATAAAATCCTGAAGTTCACTGGATCGGGGAAGATGAAGCGACGTACTCTCTTAATTACAGATTTTGCTATTTATATTATAGACCCAGAAACTAATGCACTTAAACGGAGAATAGCACTTGCCGCGGTTGATAAGTTGTGTTTGAGTGAACTGAGTGATAATTTCTTTGCAATTATTGTTCCGACTGAGTACGACTGCCTTATGGCCAGCACCAGGAAAACAGAGATTGTTACTGTACTAGCAGAAGCTACAAAGAGCGCATCTGGTGAACTCGAGGTTGCTTTCTCCAACAGGTACATGTCCCTGTTAATGTCACTATTTGCTTCATGTCTCTAAACTTATCGTAAATGATGTGTCATTTTGTGATAAATCTATAAAATATAAAAGGTTCATTAAATATAATTCTAAGTTATATTGTGTATAATTGATTTTCAGAGGAAAGGGTTTATCAAAGTCTTTCAAAAGAGAGCTAAATTTGGAGGCTAAGCAGCTGGGGGTGAATCTCTCCTTCCTCGGAAGCTTAAGAGATCTCGCTTAAAATAAGAAATGCCACCTTTCATGGCCAATAAATGATTTTCGGGACGCGTTCCTCCCCCAGCCGACTTAATTTTTTTCTTAGATTTGGAGATATAAATCTATATATAATATAAAAAGTTCATTAAATATAATTCTAAGTTATATTGTGTATAATTGAAGATAAGGTTTTAGCTATTACATCTGTCTATTTAGTGTCGAATGTGAAAAAATCATTAAGTATAAATCTAAGAATTCTAAAGTCTAAAGTGTGCAAATCCAAAACCCTTGGATTACAGACCCTTAAGTAATCATTCTTAAGATGCAATCGCCACAAATGCTGTTTTTTCCCGAAGCCTATCTTTTTATTTTCAAAATTAGCCCGTCTGTTATCTTTCAAAAAAAAAATAAAAATTCACCCGTCTTTTAGATTTCAAATTTCCAACCTTCTTTAAGTACTTAGATTGCAAATCAGGAATCTTGTTTTTACCATTTTCGTTTTTTTAATGGTACCATTTTGGTTCCATATGATCTTGTGCATCACAGATTTGATGCATGTCTTTTTTCTAGTTATACTAAAATAGAACGTAGCTGCATCCCTCTCGAGTGAGATAATTTCTTCTTTATTTCTCATTGTAGTTAAAATTAATGGATGACATATGAGCTAAATGTTTCATCAATAAAACCTCACCCTCTTCTACTGACTATCAGTGTCAAGTGTCTAGGATACTTTGATCTCCTTTTATTTATAAGGATCACAATTTTGCGAAATTATACAGGTTTGAATACAATGCTGCTGCTGCAATGGTCAAGGAAGTTCAGTTTGAGGAAGTTGAAGGTCCATTCATCTTACCTTTCTTTTACCATTCTTATTTCTCAAGAAATTTGTCGGCCATGGTTAAAAAAAACAGAACAAAAAAATTTGTGGAAATTTGTGGATGATTCATGGGTCCATTATGAATGGGCCATGGTAAAAAAAGAACAGAACAAAAAAATCACAGAATTGGATCATACACAGCATGTTCAAATGGAAGGGTAAAATTAAAATGGGCAACGGTACAACTTCAATGGGCGTAAAGATGAACAGTCAGATCAATTCAACTTTTATATCGCAGCCCATTGGATGAATTATCGGTCTTATCAGTCTAGGTGGAGATTGAGGCTGTATATTCATAATACAACACTGCAAGATGAAAAAGGGTCCTTTTTTTAAATTTCATTGATAAATATTTGTGAAGTTTAACATTTTAATATTATTGAACGCAGGAGGCGTTAAAACGAGGATCGTGAACAAGTGAATTCACAGCAGGGTTTGAGCTGGAGTTGTGATTTTGAGTTTTGCACCGTCTAATTTCTTTGTATGTTGATTGTTTGTGGTATATTCTTTCAGGGTCTCATTTCCCCAAAACGTAATCTTTCTTTTCAGTTCCTTTTTTCTCTTTCAAATGTACCAATTTACAAGACCTGGACACATTGCTGGAATGTTTTTCAAGGCCATGTACTTAACACTTGTCTTCTCTTTCAAATGTACCAATGGGTTTTACAAGACCTGGACGCATTGCTACTGATATGCACAATACAAGAAGCCCTCATTTACACTAGAATTTGAACAAGGGATCCTGATTGTGGGGTTTCAGTCTTCTTTTGGGGTTGGATATGTCTACCAATAGATAAGACACAGCATTTGGTATGTCTACTATTCATTGTGATCACATTTATACATTGATCTGTATATCACCCTTAACAATGAACCAAAAATAATCTGTTTGTCCCATCATATGTGAACAATGTAACAAAACTGGTGGTCTAACCTCCATCGCATCGGATCTCCCTATGGGTAAACATCAACCATTTAGGCCCTGTTTGTTTTGGATTTTGAGAACCGATTGTGAGTCCAAAACTGATTATTGGGCGCAAAATTAAACGTAAATTCGAGTTCAATAATCTTTTTTGGACTCACATGGTTTTCAAAATCCAAAAACAGATGGGGCCTAAACGTAAATTTGAGTCCAATAATCATTTTTGGACTCACATGGTTCTCTCAAAATCCAAAAACAGATGGACCTAAATGTAAATTTTAGTCCAATAATCATTTTTGGACTCACAATTTGTTATCAAAATCTAAAACAAACTGGGCCTTACTTCTGAGTCCAATAATCATTTTTGGACTCACGTGGTTCTCAAAATCCAAAAGCAAATGGGGCCTAAACGTAAATTTGAGCCAGATAATCATTTTTGGACTCACAATTCGTTATCAAAATCCAATTTGAGTCCTGAACGTAAATTTGAGTCAAATTATCATTTTTGGACTCACAATGCGTTATCAAAATCCAATTCGAGTCCAATAGCCTTGGTGCAACGGTAAAGTTGCTCCATTGTGACCTGCTGGTCACGGAATCAGCCCCCTCTGTACACTAGGGCGTACATCTAGCCCTCCCTCGGCCCTGCAATGGTGGGAGCCTCGGGCACTGGGCTGCCCTTTTTTTTAATTCGTTATCAAAATCCAAAATGAACAGGGCGTTACTGAGATTGTAAAAAAAAAAAAAACGGTTACATGGCAGAAGCCACCCACTAAAAGCCCAGTATTGTGGGGGTCTGATAGGGAGCTTTTTAGGGCCCTGGTCTATCCGTGGTGGGCCTAGCACATCCAAGCCTTGGTGCCATTGATCATTATGTCTTCAGCAAGTCCCAAACTCTGTGGCCATAATGATCAATGTTAAAACTATTGAGTCTCTTTAGGGCACATTTGTTTTCCTGGATTATTAGCTTACACAAAGGTGAGGAAGGGTGGAAGAGGGATTTGTTTTCTTGTAATATGAGAGGGACTAATGAGTAGAGGATAAGAAAAGGCTGAAGATCCAGGAAACAAAAAACTCTGCTTAAAATCCAGGAAATCCAAATATATTGAAAAAAAGGCTGTGAAAACTAAAGATGCAGTAAACCATACTTCCATTTCTTTCATGTATGGTAGATATGTTGTGAATAAAAACCACATCAGTTTTTTTACAAATTTGTTCTGAATTCTGACCTTTGTAACTATGCCCAAGAGTATCCCAACGGCCTGTTTTCTCTCTGGGTTGAACAATTTGTTTTTCCCAGAATTCTACTTCAAAGACGCATGTAGAGATCCCTCTCCAACATTCAACAGAAAACATAGGTTCAGAAGAGGCACAATTCTACTCTAGAGTGAATACGCGAGGATATTTCATTTTTTTTTCCCTCTTCCCAATCTTTCTTTCTTGTACCATCCTTGTAAACACAAGAGAGAGAATGAGAGAACATATCATTGCATTATTTCAAATCATTCACGGACAAATCGGTACATAGTAAAATCATACTCGCCGCAAAGAAAAAGAAAAGAAAAGATGAAAAGAACCCAAACACAGAAAACATACATATACACAAGAGTTTTTATATGATGGCAGACCGGGTAATCTACAAAGGCTAGGTGGCAAACCACCTAGCCCTTGATTTTTGATCGGGTCAAAACACCTTTTTTGAGTGTTTTGACCAGATCAAAAATCAAGGGCTAGGTGGTTTGCCGCCTAGCCCTTGCTATTTTGACGGCCGGGCATCATATAAATTCTCTACACACAACATATAAATCACACCAGAGTAATTGTGGCTTACTGTGGAAGTGGGGAATCAATCACTTGCCTGAACTGGAGGTGTTTGGCCACTTGATTCTGCTTCAGATGAAGTACGATTTCCAGTCTCAACCCGCCTCACTTCCTCAATCATCTTCACAACCTCTTCTATTTTCGGCCTCTGCTCCGGCATTCTCACAACACACGCCATCGCTATCTGCAGCATTTCGACCATCTCTTCCTCAATGTTGGGATATCTCATCAGCTCAATATCAAACACTTCTGCTGTCCACTCCTCACGGACTATGGACTGAACCCAACGGACCAAGTGCACCACTTCTTTGCCTCCCAATGCATCTAAGGGAGACTTTCCTGTGAGAAGCTCAAGAAGCAACACCCCAAAACTGTAGACATCTGATGGCTGTGATGATTTCCGTGTGTCGATCACCTCTGGAGCCCGGTATCCGTGTGTCCGAGACAGGGGTATTGTTGTGTTCATCAAGGTTGTTAGGCCGAGATCTGATACACAACCATAGTGTTGGGCATTGAGGAAGATGTTGGAAGATTTGATATTCCCGTGGATGAGTTTTCCTGCATTCTCTGTGTGGATGCGTGCAATGCCTCTTGCAGTTCCCACAGCGATCCTCAGCCTGGTGTCCCAATCTAGAGGAGTCCTATGCTCACCTCTTTTTCCTGCAAGATTAAGAATGTTAAGCAATGTATCAAGGTATGAAATAATCATTGAACACACACACATACATATACATATATAAACACGTGTGTGGGTGTATGATTGGATGTTGATAGTGTTGGAATATGAATATGTGAGATCTCACATAGATACTACCATTGGATTGATTAGGTGGTATATGAGGTAGGTAGGCTAGATTAGGCAACTACTTTAGATTAGGATTATCTTTTCACCATTCTTATTTCTCTAATTATCTCCTCTTTTTTTTTTGAGAAAGATACCATTGATTCATTCTCTAATTATCTCCTAACGGATCTATCTAAGCATTGATTATAGTTAATTGTATTCATCCAAGATTAATATTCCAACTCCTACTCAGATAGCATCTTGAGTATTGTAACAGGAGTTAAAAGCTAATTAAAAGTGTAAATCAGAGTAGTGCCATTATCATAATATTGCAGATATTAGCTGTTTTCAAAATATTACATATATTGGTGCGACCAATTTTTTATTATACGACAAACTCACCTTGTTTTACATTTCTTTGATTGACTGTTGTGAGCTTTTTTGGAATTGTAAGACACATGTAAGTTCGTCCCATTATCAAAACATGGTTGAGTAGGAAGAAGACTGATATCCTCTTCAGTACCATAAAAGAGGACTGATCTTGGACTTAACGCAGATAACCACATAGAAGATGTTAATTCTATACTGCATGTTTCATATTTATCAGCGATCCATGTGAATGAAATTAATGATATTTGTAACAATAGAAGGCCATACACCAGGGGCGGAGCCAGGAATTTACACTTGGGAGAGGTGGCGGGGCGGGGGGTAAACTAATTTACACTTGCCTGCATTGGTCATAGGGGGACTGTGGCCTCTAAACTAGCTATGCATGCATGTACGGCCATGCACCATAGAAAGGATTTTGCAAGTCATTTGGGGGAGGGGGGGCATGGCCCTCCTCATGCTACATGTGCCTCCGACCTTGCCATACACCAATTGAGATGAGTAATCCCGATGCTTCTTATTAGATATGATCAAGATATTAAGGTGTTAGTCATGATAATCCTCTTTGACCATTAATGATAAGTTTGGTCTTATAATCAATGATTGTCCAAGTGAAAAAATGTAAGACTAAAATGAGCTACCGTTGATTATGCGCCCATAAAGGTCTAGATTGAAGAAGAGGTTGAAATTACCATGGATAACAATGATCTGAAAGTGATTATAGAGCTAAACGGGTACTTAGTACACCTAATTAATTGGACATGGATGGATTAGTGTATGTCAACCACATTAGGTTACGGTGCTTATCTAATAAAGCTAACCTAATTTGATAAGGCTTAGAGAGCTCATCTGTCAACGACAGGCAGATTAACACGAGGCCTCTACTTATATGGCATTGTCCCTCCTATCATCGATCGACTAAGGAAGATCTAGCCCCATTGCAAGATCAATTCAATCAGAGAGATGTAATGGAAGATCCAAAGCCTTGATTTATCATCAAAACATACGATGACTGAAAGAGGTGAGTTTTTGTGAATCTGATTTTGGTTTTGTATTCTAGATTAACTATATAGTTTTGATAACAAAATAATGCGTAGATATATCTAATAAATAAACTGTGGTTATAGATGTGAGAATATAAAGTGCCAGACCATTAATCAGTTCAACATAAGATATTTGATCAAGTTCTTAGATGTTCAACAAACAACAAGATGCTTTTGGTCATTTCCTTGTAATTCAAGAACAGCTACCTTTCATTCAACAAGAACAACTATCAGGAAACTAAAAGCTTGTAACAAAAAAATATCAGTTAAAAGTTAAAAATTCAACAGTAAATGCAAGCACCAAAAAACCAAGGGATCAAGTAACAACACCTGAGAGCTATAGTATTAATACAGACATTCAAGGGTTAAAACCCAAGGCCTTGTTTGTTTTGGATTTTGAGTACCGATTGCGAGTACAAAAGTAACAAAACTGATTATGGGACTCAAAATTACATTGAGGCCCTCTTTGTTTTGGATTTCGAAGATCGATTGTGAGTCCAAAACTTATTCTTGGCCTCAAAATTAAACCCAAATTTGAGATTAAGCCCAAATTTGAGTGCAATAATCAGTTTTGGACACACAATGGATTCTCAAAATTCAACAAGAACAGCAAATTAGAGCAAAATCCTAACTTTTCATTTAAAAAAGAACAGAGCTACCAAAACAGTTAAGAAAACAGAACAACGTAAGGAGTATCATACCATGTAACAAGGAGAAGACGCTCCCCTGGCTGTAGTAATCATAGACCATGAGCTTCTCATCCTTGGAATAGTAATACGCTCTCATCTCAACCACATTCTCATGCCTAATTCTTCCCACCATCTCCATTTGCTGCTCAAACTCCCTCTTCCCCACACCCACCTCTTTCAATCTCTTCACCACTACTGTAGTCCCATCCTCCAGAACCGCCTTATACGCTGTCCCAAACGTCCCCTTCCCAAGCACCTCAGCTGAAGCCCTCAACAAATCCTCCAAATCAAATGCATATCGACACCCCTCAAAAAACACAATCCTATTATTCTCCTCATCCCTCCCCGCCCCCACTTTCTCCGGCGATCTCTCGCCCTTCTGCAACTTACCAGAAACCCCATTTTTATCTCTCCTTTTCGACCAACAAACAAGCAGCAGAATCGCGGAAATAACAAAAATTACAGCGCAACCTCCTACAATAATTCCCAATATCGCCGATTGGGCGAGCTTTCGAGTCTTTCTCGAGGTTGACAATGGCGAAGGTGAATTAGGGTTAACAGGGGAATGTGGTGGCGAAGAACCGTCTAAAAAGGAGAGATTTTGGTTACCGGAAAAAGATGAATTTGGAAACCTCCGGAGAGATTCCGGCACTGTTCCGGTGAGATTGTTGTTAGCTAGGTTAAGTTGCTTTAAATTAGGGAGTTTGAGATCGGGGATTTTGCCTGAAAAAGAGTTTTGAGCGAGATTCAAAGACGTGAGTTGAGTTAGATCTGAGATCGATGAAGGAATGTTGCCATTAAAGGCATTGAAAGATACATCAAGAACGGAGAGATTTTTCCATACAGAGAAATCTGAAGGCAAAGGACCGGAAAAGTTGTTGAATTGGAGATAGAGAAGAGTTAGGGTTTTGAGTTGAGAAAAGTCCCAAGGGAAAGGGCCAGTTAGACCGTTGGATCTGAGGCTCAAGATCTGAAGAGCAGATAGACGGCTGATAGTGTTTGGAGGGATCTGACCGTTCAATCTGACTCCAGGTAAACGAACGGCTATGATTCGAGTATGATCAGAGTTACAGGTCACTCCGGTCCAGTTTTGACAAACAGGAGAGTCCGAATTCCAGTTCAGATAGCGTCCGTGAGGGAGATTTTCTACAAAATCGAGCAAAGCTCGTTTATCTTGGACCGGATCCGAGATCGAAGGTGTGAAAAGAGATCCGAGCAAGAAAATGGCAGCGAAAAAGACTGAAATATCCATTTTTCTTTGGATCTGCTTATTTTCTCTGAAAATCACAGGGAAAATTGCGTTTTTTTTAATATTTCGTCGTTTCTGTGAGATCAAGATCCATTTTCTCTGAAAGATACTGTAAAAATTATCATTTTCTAGACAGCACTGGTTCAAAAACGAGGCATTGCTGAAATTATCTGCTAAATATCAATCCGTTTCGGTAAAGAAGAGTGATTTCTCGCTTTGAATTTGAAATGAGTAACATATCGAGAAATTTTCTTCTGTGTTTTTCTTCTTTTCTTTTACTTTTTCTGATTTCGGAATCTAACTATTTTTGAAGAACAGCAAAGCTCACCTGATTTTGTAGATTTCAAGAAATAAGCTATTTTTTTCTTCCAGCTTCGTCAAAGATCGAGCTCCAGTACTAAAAAAAAAAAGAAAGAAGAAAAAGAACAAGGATCGCAAATCCCGAAGCCTCTTCGAATTTTTTTTTCCCGATTCCAGATCGTTAAAGAATAATCAGAAAAACAGAATGCATTTCCTTTTAATTGGAATCGTAACGTATTTGATTATTTATCTGACAAGTTTTTGCTTGGAAGAAAAGGATTCGAATTCAGGAAAGACTCATTCATAAGATAATTTTAGATGAGAATTCAAAGGAAAATTAGTTTTCTGCAGAAGCAAAGTCTGCAGTTGCATGTGAGAAAGGAGTGAAAATATGGAAAGAAACCTGGAAGTGGAATCCCTGCATTTCCGCCATTAAAAGCTTTTCTTCAACTGCTACCAAACCACTCCCATATGGCCTTTTAACGACAGGTTAAAACGGTAGGCAGTGTCCAAAGGGCCCGAAATCTCTCTCCTAATTATATTAGGGCGATGATATTTTCACCCCTCCAGTACGCATTCGCCCCCCTTTTAACGTGATTTGACAAGTTAAAGTTGCCCACTGTTCACGTTACAAGGGGGCGAATGCGTACTGCAGAGGGGTGAAAATATCATCTCCCTTATATTGGACACAGAAGCATGTATTTTCTTGAACATAAAGTCGTTTATACTCGAAGACTAACAAAAGGGTGGAAATATAAAAATACCAAATGCTTGGAATTTTAAAATTTTTTCGGGAACCTAAGAGAGTTGATTTTTTTCGCCTCTCTGTAGGATAATGCGCTACCCTTGAAATGTGGGCAGACTTTAACGATTTCTGACGTCAAATCACGTTACAGGGGAGGGCATTATCTTACTTGGGGCGAAAAAATCATCGCCGATGCAACGAAGTAAAACAACACGAGCAAGCGTGGGGAGAGTCTGGGTGGTCGACCACTCCCAACGCGCCACGGATCCGGTCAAATTATTGATGACGAACGTGGGGTGTAGCCGTGTAGGGAGTGGGATATACCGGCAGATAGCAGTAGGGTCCACTTGATACAGGCAATTGATACCGTCGGTCGCGGATATTTAGCGAGAAATCTCCTGGATTTCGTTTGGACATATTTGTCTGTGGTTAAGCTACGGAATAATCCTGTGCGAGTCTTGTCGTCCGCCGGAAAATGTCAAATCAATAGGTTCCCCTCGTGGGCCCCATAATAATCGGGAAGTAAGTACTGTCTAAGTAGTGGCGGCAAAATGGACAATTAAAAGATCAAGAGTCCAAATGAACGGTGAAGATTTTCCAACTAAGCGGCTATAATAAAATGAAACTCCACCTTTTAATCTATAAAATCATGGATCATATAATAATGCATTTTTTCAACTATGAGAGTGGGCCAACCAACCAATTGATTTCAATGACAGGATTATCTGAGCAGCTGCTTCAAAAACTCATGTGGCCCACATTCTGGGGTGATCCAAAGCATTCATTTGAAAGGCCCTTCCATGGATAGGGTGTGTACCAAAAATCAGCCCTATAGAATCATCTTAACACAATCAAAGGTGGAGGGAAAAATGGACAGACACTGTTTCTCACAATTTTTTCCCTCCACAAATGACAGGGTTAGAATGATCCTAAAGGGTTGATTTTTGATACACGCCCTATCCATGAAAGGGCCTTCCAAATGAATGCTTTGGATCACCTCAAAAATGTAGGGCCACATGAGCTTTTAAAGGAGCTGCTATCTGAGCAGCTGCGTATGAACACTTCTCTCATAAATAAATATAATAGGTTGGGCCTTACAAATTCACAATGGCAAGGAGTTATTCGCATTGATTGATTTTAGATTGAACTCATTGTATTATTATTATTATTATACTTATTATTGATGGTTTTTAAAACGTGGACACATCATGGTCCGCCCTGGAAGGAGGACTTGGATCGATTGGTAGTATGTTGGTGGGCCCAAATCGGATTGGGGCTGTTGATTTGATGTGCCATCGTAGGACAGCCTAATGGGTCTAGGTGTGGTGCTGGAGATCTCATTTGTAAGATTGAGAAGTGCAAAAATAAACAGCTTAAATGCACATTAGAGATGTATTTCTCATTGTGTTTGATCCATGGTCTAAGATCATTCGATGAAGAGTGGGATCAAGGGCAATAGGCCGGAGTTATGATGGCCAATAATAATTATGCAACCGATCTCCTCAAAGATTAAAAATAGACTAACAACATACGGAAAATGCCGAGCAAAGACAGACCTAGGGGAGTGATAAATCGACTCCCCATGTGTCTTTCTCTCTCCTCTAGGTTAGAGAGAGAAAGAGGAGAGAGATAGACATATGGGGGGTCGATTTATCCAAATGGGGAGTCGATTTATCACTGCCCTAGAACTATTATTAAATCAAGAAAGTCCACATATCATTTAACATACTTACTGTCAATGTCAAGAGTGGTTATTTTTTTCTAGTTTTTGGTATTTGAGCTTGGTCCTCGGTTTCTTGTAACTCTCAAATTCCAAGTGCTGCGTTCAGGTGTGGAGAGGTCTTTTTCTCATGGTCAAAGGTTCCCGAGCTTGTTGTTCTGATTTAGGCAGAAGTAGGATTCTGTCACAATCATCTCTTGTATTACCTTGCACTTAGGGCCCAGAAAACTGTCCACATTCTTCATAAATTTTCAATTTGTTACCGATTTCGTGTAGCTTCCAATCCTTCTTGATATGGACCACCTGTGTTGAATGGAAGATAATATTTGTTTACGGGGATTTGCTAGGCAATTTCTGGGAAAGCCAAAAAGACAAAAACTGCTACAGAGTGAGTCTTTGCAGCTGTTCTCTCCTGCAAAAGTAAGCTGCATAATGGCTTTCGGCGAAATTGCCTAGCAAATCCCTTCTTTTGTTCTGTTTCTTTGGACTTGAAATTAAAATAAATGGGGGTCCCAGGCTTGCAATCATCTAAAACCACCTAAGCCAAAGAAGATCATACATACAAAAACAGTACCCACATGAGCTGGACCCATATTATGTTAAGCCCCCAAAAACACCAGCCAAGTTTACCACTTTTATGTTGTGATATCTACAAAACGAACTCTTATCAAACATTCGAGAGGGAAAAACAGCTGCAAAATAAAGAGTTTTAAGAGGAGAAATATCTACAGAGAAGACTCCTCAGAGATGGCATACTTGCTATATATAGTCCGGTTCCTGAAAGTGCTGGACATCAGGAGGGAAACCGCCACTGGGCCGTCGTGGATTCCTACAACATAATTTGAGAAAAAAAATAGATAAAAAATTAGAAGGTGTAGGAACAGCCACAACTGCATCAACAGAAAGAAGAAACGGTTGCTCTTAGCAATCGCAATCCAAGTAATGAAAATGCCATCAATACTGAAGCAATAGGCAATATTTTTAGAGGCCTGGTTTCAACTGAGGCAGAAAGGGTGGACATAGTTCTTTCTTGCCCAATACATCTTTTAAATAATTCAGATACTGGAAAGAGAAAAACCATAAAATACCAACTGATGCAATGAGTTTGCCAGATCATAGAATGAGTCCCAGTAACTAAGGGCGTGTTCGGCAAGGCTTCTCATTCTCGCCCAATTAAACAGGTGAGAAACGGATTGATGAGAATCTTAGAAACGACTATTAGTCGCTCCAAAGAATCCTTGCTTTAGCCAAAAAAGAAGGCAAAAGTTTACAAACGGGCTTAGTGGCCGGATTGCCGAACACGACTTTATGAGATACTTTTGCGCTTTCACATTCTCAACGCCTAAAAAAGAGGAGAATGCGGTTATTTAATGACACACCTTAAGCTTTTCAATAATTCGAGGAAAAAAAATATAACACCCAAACTATGCAAGGAATTCCTCTGATTGTAGCATGAGTTTTGATAAGATCCTGATGTTGACATTTATGAAACAAGCACCAGAGAGCTGAAACAAACTAAACCCAACAATAAAATTTGAAAAAGCCCAAGTACCACATGTGGATAAATAATAACCATTAAAGTATCATATAGGCAAATGATATAAGGAGGACCCAAAACCAGGAAACGCATCAGAGGCACCCTCTGGTGGTGCTGCTGTGCAGCAGAGTGCTGTCCATTCAAAAACCCAAAAAAAATAAAAATAAATGCGAACAGCCGACCAAAGAGTCCTCATATAGCATTCCCCTACCACACACTGATGGGTGTATAAAGAAGAATGATGTGTCCACTCTGACAAGCAAGACTTCTATTTAGAGAAAGTCCACAATCCCCATGGCAATAGGCAAAAAAAAAAAATATTTGGTAGAGGAATTATATGCGAGGACTTGATTAAGGTTAGGCTTTTGGTTGCTGAACCAGAGTAGAGGGAATGATTGGCAGTAATGGCCACTTGGGGCCTAATTACTTTAGGTGGAGCTTGGAATTTGTTTTGACTTTTGAGGAAAGTGGGTGAAGATGGCTTATTTCGGAAGAACCAATTTTTTGACTTGGTCGAAAGTTTTGCCATGTGCCTGTGGAAGGCATTTTGGGAAACTGATTGGTCTGAAAGCCGCCTGCCCAGATTGAGGGGACTGACTGGCCCCATCTGATTCTGAAGGGATGACTGAGAATAGAGAGTCAAGCTGTGGAACATGGGTCTGTGATTTCGGAAGGAGGGGAAGGGTGGGGGTTTTAACTTAAAAGCAGTTAATCCTTGTGAATTTGCTCTATCCAGCTGGGCCTGGCTATTTGGTCTCGATCCTGCTAAAGGAGGAGAGGATCAGTCGATTGTCGATCCAATAGCACCAGATGAGGGGCCACAGTTGGGAACGATGCTTGGTGGCAGAGTACCATGGAGCCACTGATAAAGTAACAGGCAGCGCAGCAATAGGCAAAAAGGGACAGCTGACAGAATATACTTCATATATCATTCTTCTACCACATAATTGGTTCATTTATAAAGAAGAATTCTATGTCCACTCTGACAAGTAAGACTCTCTTCTTGGTCACAGCCCACAATCCCAGGGGCATGTCTGGGGAGTGATTGGATCCACTGATCTGGTAAGCCACCACCAGACAGTATGGGAGAAGACCAATCCAATGCCATATAGGTGATCCTAATGCCTTGATTCCAAAGGGGCTCTTAATCTTGATACCCTAAAATATCTTTGCTTGTTGATATTATCACGCCCATGAACGTGGGTCATGAACGCGGACCATGAACAAGAAAAAAAATTGTTCGTAGAGCGAGCATAGAATTTCTCAGTTACAAAAAGAGACATTTCAATAAATTTTTTTTGGTGGGTAAGCTGGGATCGAACCTCCTCAAGGTTGAGATACAAAGCCTCAACTAGCAACAGGTCCAACCCAAGTGATATTTCAATAATTAGAAATACATTTTTTGATAGAAAAGCATCAAGAAAACAATGACCACATGAGCATAACTAATAACTACATAACTACAAGGGAACCTTAATGCTAATACAATATCTTCAATAAAGAGCAAAGCGGTTACAATTTTGTAGAATGTAGACCAGAGTCACACCTGACAATGCGGGTAGGCTCAAAACCAGGCACGCCAGGAGGGCCATATGGATCAAAGTGAGTGCCTGGAGGTACACCCCTGTTTTCACCAACCATTCCAAAATTAAAACCTGCAGTTGGTGATCACTTTGCAAATGGAACCAAACAAACAAAGTGGACCTCTTTCCTTTTTTTAGAGTGATAATGTACAACAGTTTACTCACGGAATTCTGCCAGGGAATCCAGGCTGTCCTCCACCCATCCCACCAAACCAGCGTGGATCATTAGGTCCTATGTCCACCAAAAGAAGAATTTAAGTAAAATGAGAATTTAAAGAACTTTTTCAACAGGTGGGTAAATAAAGTAAAGCATCCATACCTACAACCATGCTCCCATCATTGATGCCCCCGAAAGACGGGTGCCTATGGAAAGATGATAATGATTCAAATTAAAAGTTTTGGGAATCAAGGGGAGACCAGACGATAAAAACAGAATTAGAGATGAGGAAATACCTCGTAGGATAAAAACCAGCACCAGGCCCTGGGTAGAGGTCACCCATTCCAACAGGAGGAATAGGAGGATAGATGATACTGGAAAGCACACAAAACAGTAATAGAAGCATTCGCTATTCTATAAAGTCTAATTCAGCATATGATTGCAAAAATTAAAATGTCCAATTAAGTACAAATGCATAAGCTCCTAAACCTTTTAATTCCTTCTGATCTTATTGGCTGCCATGTTCTAATTGAGTATCATGCTCTAATTTCCAAAAGATTACAGACACAATAGATCCATGGAGAGAGGAGCAGTCTCTGGAAGGGGATGAGACGGGTTAGGCAAACAGACAGATGGAGAATGCTGGTCATTTGAAACCACAAATTCGAGGGTGGTGAGGAGAAGGGGTAAGAGAAGGAGAGGGGGTGGCTGCTCTTCTTCCCACGGTAAGCTAACTGTAGCAACAGGCGGTAGAGCGATGCCTGTGAGCTGGAAGATGAATGTTCTTTCAATAGCAAAGACAAACAGGAAAGATTTCAGTTGGTGAAAAGGCGTCGATGTGCCTTGAGCAAGGAAAGGGGTACATATGCTCCTACTGGGAAAGTTCTGCAAGAAGTGTCAGGGGGTGTACTTTTACTGAAAGCACTGAGGTCCAACCAGACAGAAAGATTTGTGGGCTGGGTTAGAGGATGTTAGAAGTTGATGGAATTACCTGTGTTGCCATAGCGGAGATGATAATATTGTCCTTCTCATCCATGACAGAAGTGAAGAATATCTTTTCAAGGAGAAAGATACACATGAAAGATTTCAGTCAGCAAAAAGGGGTCGGTGTGCCTTGAGCAAGGAGGGGGTTACAAATGCTCCTACTAGAAAGTTCAGCTAGAAGCGAAGAGGAAGACTTTTACTCAAAGTACAGACATCCAAGGAGACAGAAAGATTTGTGGGCTGAGTTAGAGGATGTTAGAAGTTGATGGAATTACCTGTGTTGCCTTGGCGGAGATTATAATATTGTCCTCTTTATCCAAGACAGCAGTTGACGATATAGAACCATAGCCGGAGATTTCCAAGTTCATCAACAGAAATGGGATGGTTGATCTCCCATTAGTAGGAGTTCTTTGTACATGGCTTACAATCATGCTGATCTGGATATTCAAAGACATGTCGTTGGTAAGTTGCAAACTTAACGAAGGTGTGTAATTGGTGGGTAGAGAAAGAAGCGATTGGTTGGAAAGGCTTCAAATTCATGAAAACGCTTGGGTAGCTTAAGAAACAGATCAAGGACCGGAAGATTAACTCTCTTGGCTCAGTGGGCAGTAGAAAGAAGGCTATTTTGCAAGACACTGAATTTCTATAGATAAGGCGGAATAAGTTAGAGCTCTTTCCACAGAAAAATGCTGGGAAAGATATCCTCCTAGTGCACAATAACTCACCCTAGTTGCTCGATCAGACAACTCAGTCTAGTTGATGGATCAGACAATTTACTAAGGGTGTAACTCGGGTCGGGTTGAGGCCAACCCGACCCGACCCAAGGAACCTTTTTTCCAACCCGACCCGACCTGAGGGGACCTTTTTTCCAACCCTAACCCGACCCAACCCGAGTTCAACCCGACCCAACCTGAGTTTTTAAGCTTAAAAAAATTGATTAAAATGTTGGGTTTCAATCGGGTCGGGTTGCCCAAACCCTGAACCCGACCCGACCCGATTTCCAACTCGGGTTGGGAAAACTCGACCCAAACTCAACCCGACCCGACCCGATTTTTTGGGGTTGAACCCGACCCGAGTTGCACCCCTACAATTTACCGAATCAACTGTGAGTAAACTGTTTCAAGAAAACTTGGTCAAGTCTTTCTCCAACAAACTAGTCGATTAAGTCAATGCAGCGGATTTGTTGGGTCTATAAGCTATGCACACATCAAGCAATTGGTGTAGAAACGCTTTCTTAAGATTATAGAAGTTGGAAAACAGAGCTCCACATAGTGTAGGAAAATTAAAAAAAAAACAAACATCATTCTCAAGTAATATGCAAAGTTTGAAACTCTAAATAGCCATTCTCAAGTAATATGCAAAGTCTGATACTCTAAATAGCGAAGAAAAGGCAGTTTGCATCATATAATCGATAATGGTAAATGATACAAATTATGCTTTTTTGCAAATAAAGAGACCCATAAGTAAGATATAGGTATCATGATGCTAAATAAGAATATAAAATATCAATGACACAAATTATATTTTTGCAAATAATACCCCGAAGAATATGGTTCAGGCTCAGTGTCAAAGCCCACAGCCAATTGCTCTTCAGTCAGTTCAGTCATCTCATCTCTTGGAATCGTTTCTGACCTGCCAAAATAGTATTAAGAGTAGAATTTAGGTGAGGTTGTTTAGAATGGAGGTAGGCAGATCAAGCAAATGAGAAGGCCAATTAGTGTAGACTTTGTAATGCCGACAATAACAAAAGCCGCACATCAAAGGTTTGCCTTCAACCTCAGATACAATCATACAAGAAGTCAACATGGAACCTCTAAAATCTATAGGAGACACCTAAGGCGGTAGGACGCCAAATAAGGGCTATATCCATTAAATATTCTGGTTCTTTCTTATCGATGCAAATCATGTTGTCCTTCAACCAACTATAAGATCAGTTTAGTTTGTTGAAGGCTCAATACAAAAGTTATCTTTCAACAAAACTTGCTACCTTTAAAAAACACCAGTTATCTTTCTATTTATCATCATAACCAACTAAAATATGCTTTGCCTCAATATCAAACTCGATGCACAGATATTAAAGAACATATGCACAGTGAACCCCCAGGTTAGATATCTAGCACATGACCAAAAACTTCTTTTTCTTGATTTGATCAATAAATATTTTTAGGTGGAAATAATACTAATAAACAAACATGAAGTTACACTGATGATATAATAGGCTTTAGCCATACAATTCTCCATACACTCCACCCAACATTTCGAATAGCATTTCTCCTTGTAACATCCTATTTCATGTGTGAATATCCATTTACCATATCATAGGTTTCTAACATACACTCTATCCACAATTGCATTTGGCATTCCCTTTTACACCATACCATTTTTTGTCTCTAAAAGATGCCAATTTTCAATATTGGATATTCCATCTTGTATTAAGTCTGTACGAAATAATACCTGCCTTTGATTTAAATCAGAATCTAGGAGGCCGTTAAACGCACGACACATTTTCCCTACAAGCAGACATCAAGATACTAGTCTTTCCATAGTTTTTGACATTGTAAAATCCGTTGAGATTCAGAACATAGTTAAAAAAAGGTCAACTGAAAACATGCCAAGATCCGCGATAGACAACTTGGAGAAGTTGAATAAGATAGTAAATTTAACAAGGACATAATAAAAAATAGGACATAATATATAAATTTCAGAAAAAAAAATGGAAAGGTAACGAGAAGAAATTATATAATGAGAATAAGAAAATTCTTTTCCTTTTTATTGATTGATAACAAAGGCGTCTAAAAAACCATTAAAAAATACAAAGGCGTCTAAAATAAAAGCAATTACGAGAGAGGGAAACCGTGCCCAATAGCCAAAGCCAACCTAGAAAGTTCAATCTAGCTATGAGTTGGCCAATACACAGGCTTCTACTAGAATATGGGAAAAAAGAAGTATGAAACTCATTATTCAAATCAAGGGTTTCGTCAATAAGATGAGAAAATCTCCACAAATCAAAGCACCAAACCCATTTGCCTTGTAAGGCAAAGATCATCACTTTATGGCTTTGGACGCCAAGCGCACCCACTTCGGTTTGGTCTTGATATTGGATTACAAGACCAAATATTTGAACATCGACTTTGGTCCAAACTTCGGTCCTCACGTAAGTGGAATAACTCCGTGAAAGTTTATGCAAGTCCATAAAAATCTTGTAAAAATCATGAAGTATATGGAAGTCCAAGAAAACAGTGAAAAATAAAGATAAGACTTTAGGAAATTCTAAAATAAGCACAGATACACACTTAGGAACCATCACATAAGCAAGACAATTATCTATAATGATTTAATAAGGTCAAATAACTAGTGACATATGTTTTCGCGCATGTATGGAACAACAAGGTTCATTCTAGACACATATATTCATATGTTTTGAAAACTGATTATCATGTTTTTTTAATAGTTATCATGTTAAGACATAACTGATTATCATGTTATTTCTTTTACTTTTCAACTTACTCGTCTTATTAATGGAGTGAGCAATAATATTTTCTAGATATATGGGGTTCTTTTGTTATGTGGGTGCACTAAGGAATCAAACCTCAGAATTCGATTCATACTTTGAACTTTGGTCCCCAACAAAACGAACACATGTCGGCCGAAATCATCACATGTCAATGAAGTTTAAGGAGAGAGTAGCTGATTTCCATGTCAGCTTCCAGCGTGTGAAAAGATCGGTGAATAGTGATGCGGATAGACTTGCTGAGCGGGTGTAGGCAAGGCTGCATTGGATATTTTTTATTATTTGCCACCTTGATAGCCATTGTTCTTTCTTTTCTGTTATCTTTTTTTCCTCTATAGCTCCAACCATCTCGGTCGTTGTCCTCCTCTCTTTTTCTCTAATAAAATTTTCTTTGCCATTAAAAGAAACGGATCCTTAACGTTTAATTCTCAGTCCAATAATTAGCTTTGAAAGTTGTTCATCTATTCGGCTCGATTGCGGATGGACCATGGCTGAAAAATTCTCCTTGTTAGACAATCCTAGCACCCAAACTTGTGGCATATAAATGGATGAAAATGAAGAGATTGTAACTTTAAAAAACAAGACAACCAACATCCTTGAGTTTTCTATTTTAGGGAGATATTTGAAAAATAAGAATAAAAAGCACCTTTAGCTTAAAAGCAAGATAAGCACCATCCTTAACTTTTCTATTTTAAGTAGATTTTTGAAAATAACGTATGGTAGGGATTATTATTGAGATTATTATTGAAAAATAAGAATAAGCAGCATACTTATCTTATTCAAGAAATGATGGGGATTTTTCTTAAAAAATTGAAATGTTGTCATTTACAAATCCTAATTATAAGAAATATAAGAGACTCTGTATCTACATAAGATAGAATAGATATTATAGGATAGAATGTGAAATGTCCATGAGTTTTCTCTGTACCATGAGCTTTATAATAAATGTGAATGATTTTTTAAATTAAAAGCAATTTGAATTTAAATTTGTGTAATCTTTTGACTTTAACCCCCCCCCTCCAAAATTAAATAAATCAATCCTGGAGCAAATTTCTGGCTCCGTCCTTGGCTCAAATCGTATCCACGTATTAAAACTCTGAATTGAGTAGCATAACTGTGCCTATAGATATCATTCAAAAAAAAAAAAAAAAAATTATGCCTATACTTGACAAGCAATATCTTGGGTACTCTTTCGGCATGGTTACTCACAAGTGAAATGGTCATTATTAGGTGAATATATCAGAAACACCAGTTACAACAATACCAACACTAATATCTAGAACAGTAATTTTTCACAGTACCTGGAAGTTGTATTAAGTTTCTCGACCTTTGGCGTACGCTCTAATTTGGCAAGAATTCCAAAATTCAAACAGTCGACAAGACCCTTAAAATTCTTATACATGTCCACATAATTAGTCGAGCTGCCACTGTCATTCGACACATAATCATTCACGCTGCAAGAAAGCATCCAATAATTTATTTATTTTAAAAAAAAAACCCACTAACATACGCTGAAGACTTAAAATTTTGAAATTTTCATATGAATTCAGAGCAAATCCATTACTTAATTTGCAGGTTAATTGGTTCCTTTTGCTCATCACCAGAAGGCAGCACATCGATAAGGATATCGTCTCCCATCACCAAACACTTCATTAAAACTGATTTCTTCAATCCATTATCTGTCTTTGTGTATACAAATCCATAACAGTCATCAAGGTCATTCCAGCCCTCAATACCAACTTCTTCTTGCCCTATAAAGGAAAAAAGAAATTGAAAAAAAATTCAAATTCTGAAACAAAAAGATAATAAAAGATGGGCAATGGTAAATTCACACCCCATGTAGGATAATTCACACCGGCAGACTTTAATGCTTTTTAACGTCAATTCACGTTAAAGGGGTGCGAATTTATCATTGCCCTAAAAGATTTCAAAAAATATAAATATGATATCAGAAAAGAAAAAGCTCCCAAAAAATCCAGAAGCAAAAAACAGACTCCTACAAAAATCTTAAAAAAAACATCGGAAAATCGACAGTGACAGACAAGTTAAAAAAAAAAGAAATTAAAAAAAGACTTTCTCTACAAAATCTTGTAAACCCTACGGCCCTGTTTGGATTGCAGGAATTTTCTGGTAAAGTTCGGAAAATAATTTTTTTTTCCAGAATTTCTTGATTTTTCATTGTTTGATTACATATGAACAGATGTAATTTAAACAACCACAGTTCAATGTTTATCTAGAGAGTCCTTCAATTTCTAATATGACATGACCATGTCATTTCGCTCAGACAAAAAATCCTAGGAAAAAATTTCCGCAGGGAATATTTTTCCTGCAATCCAAACATGGAAAAGATAAAATCAAGGAAAGGATACCTGAAGAAGATAAAGCGTTATCGGAAAAAGCCAGATTTCCGACTGCGGTGGGAATATAGCCGGCGGCAAGAAAAGAAGCGTGAGTGGCAAAAGCGATTTCGTCGTGAGGGTTTCGGAAAGAAGGGCGAGATGCCCTAATCACTGCCATTACTGAATTTTCTGTAGCCATAGGAGAGCATGTATGCGAGATAGCTCCTTCTGAGTTCTGAACCCTTAAATTAACCGACTCGGCGAGAATCACAGTGCGATGCCACGTGGACAAGAGTCATCGGAGAATCTCTCTCTTGTCTTGTGGTTGATATTACCGAAACTACCCATCAGATTTCCAAAATGACTGAAAGAGACCTTTCCCCCGCGGGTCAAAAGGGTGCAACTTGCTCAGGGCTCAACACGATTTTGGCTCGGTTTAGGTTGGGTTACGATTCGGAAAAGCCAACCCAATTTAATTTCACGCTGCGTTAGGGTTGAGGCCTTAGGGTTGAGGCCTTGGGCAACCCCCCCCCCCCCCCCCCCCCCCCAACCTCCACCTTCTATATGTGCTTCCGCCGCTGCCCAAGTCCTTATAAGCCCATCCACATCTAATCACTTTTCCGACAACTATTAGAACTTTTTGAGTGAATTTCACCATCGAAGTTACACCAGGGTTACTACTGAGATATTTCGTGAGGGATTTTTTTTCCATCCTTGAGGGCACACAGGTGTTATCATGCACAGGCTCTAATACCACTTGTTGGGACCCGGGTAGAACTCACCCTTAAAAGCTACATGTTAAGGATGGGGTGTCTAAGTCCTTACAAAGTTATAAGCCCATCCACATCTAGTCACTTTTCCAATGTGGGATCTTTGCTTTTGTGTGGAACCCTCAATAAATTTTTTGGCTGCACTTCATCACAACGGAGGAGGAAGATACTCTTTCTAGAAAAAAAACTATAGTAAAAATTTCTTATATCACTACCAAAATTGTGGAGGCAAAGAGGGCCACAAGAGAGAGGGAGAAAGGGAGAGAGAGTGCAGATTGTGGTTTATCTATTATAATCCAATGTATTATTTTCTTTCTCATAGTGAACATTGTGTACTCGCCTCTAGACCTAAGCATGTTGGCCTAAAATTCCGGTGTACATTTTTTTTTTTGATGGGTAAGTTGATGTTAGGCAAGACCCCTACTAGATAACATATATAATGAAAACAGATTACATCTAAGGGGGCTCAAAAGCCAACAAAGAGGGAACAAGCTCCCATTTACAGCTCAAACACCCAAAATAGGCAAAGTACGTTGGAAAAAAGAAAGAAAGAAAAGAAAACTACAGGCGAGGGTATAGAGTCCCATTAGAATCATCTACAATGATGGCCAACAAATCTATAGGGAGGTCAACAACAGGGAGGTCAACCACGGGGATATCCGCTCCCTCAATGCAGCAAGTGGGTTTAGAGAGAAAATCAGCAGCAGTGTTAGCTTCCCTCCACACATGGGATAACTTCCAATTCGTCAGACATAAAAGAGCATCCCGAATATCAGCAAGAACCGGTGTACATATTTTGGCTTGTCTGTTTCTACTATGCCATTTATTTGTGTACAATTGTATCATATTTTAGCCCGCAAATTTCTCAACAATAACAAATTCCAAGATTATAGCAACACATAACAAATTATGACGACAAAATTTACAAAATTCAACTTACAGATACCACCCTCAAATGAAGATTCCTCTTCAAATCTTCCATCAGTACTGTGCACACAAAGGACTTCTTTTTGAACCACATCACATCTGTTTAACCAGTATATAATGTAGCGGCGGTCAAACTACATAATCTTTACTAATTTTGAAAAATTATACGACGAACAGCCATATGAACACGTAAAGGTGGTACGATAAACGTACCACCCTTGATATTTGATCCAACAGTTTTGAGGAGCTGCTGTTGGATCAAATATCAAGGATGGGATGATGAGTCCGTGTCCATAGGCCCTTCATCATATAATTTCTTCTTATTTTCATAATAATTTAATTTTTTGAATGGTTAAATTACTTAAAATATATGAGATAGGCACCCCCTTCTTTTGATAATGCGACAATCTCTCCGAAACACTTTTAGTCTTTTATGACCAAGGTTTTAATTTTGGTTTTGGGGGTAATTCCGCTCCTCACAAAAACCAAAATTTTAGCCGAAATTCGGTAAAGGCGCTCTAAATGTTAGGTTTTTTTTGGGCTGAAATTTCGGTAATTTTGGCTGAAATTCTGTGAAGGAATAAAAACTTAATATTTTATCAAAAAATTCACCCAAATTTCGGCAATTTCAGTTTTGGAACGTTTCGGTTTAGGTCCTCATCGAAATCAATCTCGGATTTCGGCCGAAATTTAAAACCTTGTTTAGCTTTTTCAGATTGTTACACCCTTAAAGGCTTTCACATCTTACTAGAGAAGTGTTGTCCTGTTCAAGTTATGCTAAGGGCATTCACAACCTTAGAACGGCAAATTGCTAGTTAAAGCAAAAGGGACCCGTGGCTTCTAGTGTTTTTGGTTTTTGGTTTGGAGACAGTAGATCCGGGAATAGGGATCTCGTCTAACCTCGGACTCCGCTCATCCCATAAAAAGGGATGTGCCAAATAAGCACCTAGTTGGAGAGAGAGAGAGAGAGAGAGAGAGAGAGAGAGAGAGAGAGCATGGAACAGTAAGCCTAATCACTTGCATTTGGTAATGAACAATCTAAATATAATGTGACCTGCAACAATTTGTTTTGGCTTCTCACCTCTCTATACACAGACAAACTCCAAACTAGACCACTCTAGTCTCCACATTCGTTTTTCTGGTCACCCTTATATAGCAAAAGACCACTGCAAAAGTGGCAGTCGCCAACCCGCCGAGGATCACCCCTCCTCCGGCAATTGACTTATCAATTGAATGATGATGCCCGCCGAGTCTTCTGATCTCCGGCGCTTCTGCAATTTCCGACTCCCGATTAGTCCTCGCACTCGAAGTGGGCGGGTCAGAGACATCAAGCCCTATGGTCTTGACTGTGGTCTGAACCATCAATTTGGGTTGGTGAGCCATGGCTAGGGAGGTGAAAACATGAGCCAAAATCAAGCAAAAGAGAAGAAACCGAGCCATTAGGCTATATGGGTATTGAGGATGGTTTGGTTTTGATTTTGGGAGCTAGAGAGAATTGAAGACTGAAAACTAGAGAGAGTATCCTAGGATATCATATATATATATATATATATATATATATATATATATATATATATATAGGGGTCGGATAATTTGGAGTGTTGATTACTTTTGCAGTTTTGATTTGTAGCGTTTCTTTTATCATTAAAGCCTAATGACAAGGCCAGACACTCTGGTAGGTAGAAGCTTCCCTCTGTTTGGGGGAGTTGGTCTCAGGGACATGGTTTTAGTTTTTATGTTTTTTAATCAGGTGAAAAAAGAAATTAGATTATAAACTGACAAAATACCAACTGGGTTTTACCGATTTACTATTTCTTCTAATTTTACACTTCAAAATATTTTAACCAAGACAGTAATAAGGGCCACCTTATCTACGAGATCAAGATAAACGATTGCACTTACACATACATTTCTTTGTGTGGGGCACCAAAATTTATAATATAGGATATACTGGATACATGCTAAGAGTGAGTCCATCTTCTAATGAAGGACATATTAAAAGATGATCCTTTCTTGTAGTGAATCTTATTAGAATATATCAGACTCGATCTAGAAAGATCTGATGGTTGGATTATTAGGGTGGTAGATCAGGCAACTTAGAAGTTATTTTATAGTTATGTTCTGAATTTCAAATGTAGGTAGTTTTAAGAGTTTTGAATAGATAGTTTTGCACATGTATTTCATATCTTTTATGTAAAAGCCTATAAATCGACTGCAAAGGCATTGACGGATTCTCCTCAAAAGTTTCCTATTATAAACTCCTTTTTCATGTTGTCAGGTCAGGTCAATCGGACTGTGCAGTAGCACACAACAATCAACCTTGTGCGGACAACCGATCTAGTAGTCTGTCATCCCCCTGGCCTTGATCAATCCCCACTTACTTCATCTATTGATTTCTTCAAAAAAGTCTTGCCTCTTAATGAGACGATAATGGCATTCATACACAACCAACTTTGAACAAAGGTACAAAACTTGAATAATGAAGACTTAGCATATTTAGGAACTATAACATTTGTAAGGACCGGTTGACACGGTCATGACTCTGGAGAGTCAAAGGTGTTAATTAATTGATTGACATTGTAAGGACAGTGTCCTGGCCAAGAACCTTGACCAAGGTAAAAAGGAGTAGACTTGGGGAGTCATTGATGACACAGGGAGTTTTGAATCTATGCATCATACTCCCAAGGTATCAAGAGAAAGTTAGAAGCTTTCCTTCTCCATATAATACATTAACATGTACATTTGCAATGGTCTCCTGTGCATGAGAAGTTTAATGTAATAAGCATCACAGTTGCAAATAATAAAGCATATTTCATGACATACAAGGAAAAACACATTAAAATCTTCTACCTGCTTTTGAAATAGTAATATTCATAGCAGGTTCGCTTTTATAAATACATGTTTCAATTAAGACAAAAAACAGTTTAATTTAAAAGAGAGGTTTCAACCCAGCTTTAATTACTTTACACACACACAGAGAGAGAGAGAGAGAGAGAGAGAGAGAGAGAGAGAGAGAGAGAGAGAGAGAGAGAGAGAGAGAGAGAGAGAGAGAGAGAGAGAGAGAGACTTTATCTATGCTTAAAACTATGAATATATTCTAAGATATTCAGTATTCTAAAAGGAACAATATATTTTTTCATAAAATTTCTATTTTTTTTTCAAAATTAATTAGATTTTCTCTTTAAAATAAAAGTACTTAATTACTTTTAATTTCTGTTTGATTCTTAATTAGTAAGGATTTGTTTTTCTAAGTTGTGTTTCACCTAAACAAAAATGGTTTTAAACTGACATAACCAAAACTAAACACACACACGGTAAGCACCTTTTACAGTTTAGCCAACAGCAGAAAGCAGAACAAAAAATTATCTACATAATTGTCTGTTGATTTGCAATCCGCGATGTAACCATTCTAGACATCCAAACATCCACAAGGGCGCAGAGCTTGATCCCAATGTCAATTTACAAAAGAAAAGTCATTAAGGTAGATTGTTAATTAATGTTAAGTAGGTGAGGTGCATATTTGCCTATCTGTTCAATCATGCTGTATTTTGTTTAGAGTCATGGATAGAATGGGGTACCCAACTCATGGTCATTATTTATTAGGTTGATTATTCCTTAAGGAAAAATAATTATCGATTTTTGGAAGCATCTATCTGTGTCTTTCATTAAAACTAGAAAAGAAATCATGAATAAATGAGTACGAGACAGAAACATAATAAAAGAAAATAGGTGGTGCCCCAAATATCATTTTCATAGGTTGATCCTAACCCTCCGATCTATAGAGGGTTAGGATCAACCCTCTAATATTCAGTCCCTCTATTTAGGCTGTGGCCCGTCTAATGGACGGTTTGGATCATCCTATGGTGCGAGCCACATCGTACTTTTCAATAATGTGAGGAGTACGATCATCAAAATACAGTAGTGGTGATATCATTTCCCTAGTTATGTAACTTACACCAGCCATAAGACACGTTTAAGACAAAGATAACAATTAGTTATCTGCGTGAATGTTATTAAGTTCTTTCCAACTAAAGGGCAGGGAGACGAAAAAGATAAGGACACAATCTTTTCCTAGGTGGAAGAGATGGAAGAGAAATATAATAATTGAGGAATTCTAGACTGAAGGGAGCCCTTGCAAAAAAGAGGTAAAAGGGCTCACCTGTTGGCTACACGTCACCATTGTGCATTAATAACGGTTGAAAAGTCAAACATGACGGTGATGTGCAGCCAATGGGGGAGCCCTTTCACCTCTTTTTTGCAAGGGCTCCCTTCGTTTAGACTTACTCATAATAAAAAGATTAGAGACAATATAACTTCTATATAGTATTTTTTTTTGTAACTAAATTTTTTTAGCTACTCCTGAAAGTTGATGAATAATAGGAACCAAAACAAATAGAGGGATTTTTCCATCCTTGAGTGCACACAGGTGTTATCATGCCCCGGCTCTAATATCACTTGTTGGGATCCGGGTAGAACTCACCCTTAAAAGCTAGCTGTTAAAGGGTGCTTTTGCGTGGAACCCCAATAGAATTTTTGGCGGCACTTCGTCACAACGGAGGAGAATCAGACTCTTTCTAGAAAAAAGTATAGTAAAAACTCCTTATATCACAACCAAAATCATGGAGGCTAAGAGGGCCACATGAAAGGGGAAGAGAGAGGTAGCAGTTTGTGGTTTATCCCATTATAATCCATGTATTATTTCCTTTCCCATAGTAAACATCGTGTTCTTGCCCCTAGACTTAAGCATGTTGGCTGAACCACATAAAATTTCAGTGTACATCTTCTGGCTTGTCTTCTGGCTTGTCTATTTTCTACTATGCCACTTATTTGTGTATGATGGGATCATATTTTGCCCCGCAAATTTCTCAACAACAACAAATTCCAAGCATTTGTGAACACATAACAACTTATTACCACAAAATTTACAAAATTCAACTGACAAATACCTCCTTCAAATGACGATTCCTCTTCAAATCTTCGATCACAGTACTGTGCACACAAAGAACTTCTTTTTGAACTGATTCCTCTTCAAATCTTCAATCAGCATTGTGCACACAAAGGACTTCTTTTTGAAGCACATCGCGTCTGTTTAACTAGTATATGATGTAGCGTCAGTCAAACTACATAATCTCTACTTATTTTCGAGAAATTATATGATGAAGGGCCATATGAACACGAAAAGGTGGTACGATAAAGTTACCACCCTTAATATTTGATCCAACAGTTTGGAGGAGCTGCTGTTGGATCAAATATCAAGGATGGGATGATGAATCATAAGGCCCTTCATCATATAATTTCTTCTTATTTTAATGATTAAATTACTTAAAATATATGAGATAGGCACCCCCTTCTTTTGATAATGCCACTAATATCTCCGAAACACTTTTGTGACTCGATAATAGCTTTTTCAGATTGTTACATCCTTAGTAGTTAGTACTAGAGAAGTGTTATCCTGTTCAAGTTGTGCTAAGGCCTAAGGGCACTCACAAGTATGGTTTTAAATTTCGACCGAAATCCGAAATTTCAGAATTTTGGTTGAAATTTTGGTTTTTCCGAAATTTGACCCAAAATATCTGTTTTTTTTTAAAAAAATTAATTTAATATTTCACCGAAACTTCGGCCGAAATTTAATATTGAATAAAATATTGATTTCGACTTTTGTACCAGATTTCGACTGAAATTTTGAAATTTCAGGGTCCGAAACCGAAATTTTGAACCTTGCTCACAAGTCACAACCTTACAACGCCGAATTGGTAGTTAAAGCAAAACAGGGGACCCGTGGCTTCTTCTCATTGGCTGCCTCCAGAGGGCTTCCTGGTTATATGGTTTGGAGACGGTAGATCCGTAGGGATCTCGTCTAACCTCGGACTCCGCTCATCCAAAAAAAAGGGATGCGCCAAATCAAGCACTTAGTTGGAGAGAGAGAGAGAGAGAGAGAGAGAGAGAGAGAGAGAGAGAGACTAATCACTTGGATTTGGTAATGCACAACCCAAGAACAATTTAATTAATATAATGTGACCTGCAACACTTTATCTTTCACACTCTATACACAGACAAACTCCAAACTAGACCACCGTGGTCTCCACATTCCTTTTTCTGGTCACCCTTATATAGCAAAAGACCACTGCAAAAGTAGCGATCGCAAACCCGCCGAGGATCACCCCTCCGCCAGCAATTGACTTATCACTTGAGTGATGATGCCCGCCGAGTCGTCGGATCTCCGGCGCTTCCGCGATTTCCGACTCCTGATTGTTCCGCGCGCTCGAAGCATGTGGGTCTGTGACATTAAGCGCCATGGTCTCGACTGTGGTCTGAACCATCAATTTGGGTTGGTTAGCCATCGCTAGGGACGTGAAGATACCGGCCAAAATCAAGCAAAAGAGAAGAAACCGAGCCATTGTGCTATATGGGTATTGAGATGATTTGGTTTTGATTTGGAAGCTAGAGAGAATTCGAGGACAGAAAACTAGAGAGAATTGAAGAGAGAGTATCCTAGGATCTCATATATATATAGGGGTAGGATAAGTTGGAGTCTTTGCCCCTTTTGCAGTTTTGATTAATAGGGTTTCTTTTCTCATTAAAGCCTAAAGACAAGGAGGTAGATAGAAGCTTCCTTCTGCTTGGGACAGTGGGTCTCGCGTACACTGTTTTAGTTTTTCATTTTTTTTTAGGACCAATTACCAATGGGGGACAAATATTAGGCAGAATTATCAACTGGACCCAGGCTTTTCAGAAATTACCAATGGGGGACAAAATCTGTCTTGTCAGTAAAAGCTGGACGAAAATACCCTTTCGCATATAAAACATGTTTTGACTTTGAAAGGGGGTTTTCAAGTCTCTACGATTGGGGTTATTAGGTATCAAAATGGGGTTACCAATTTCAGAATGGGCTTATCAAGTCCCTTGAAAACCCCTTTCCAAAACTCTAGTGCCCTTTGCCAATTTTTAGGGACTTGATATGCCCATTCGGAAATTGGTAACCCCATTTTGATACTTGATAATCCCAATCCTAGAGATTTGAAAACCACATTCCAAAACTCCAGTACCCTCGGCCAATTTTCAAGGACTTGGTAAGCCCATTCAGAAATTGGTAACCCCATTTTTATACTAGATAACCCCAATCTCAGAGACTTGAAACCCCCTTCCAAAACTCTAGTATCCTTGGCCAATTTTCAAGGACTTGATCACCCCATTCGGAAATTAGTAACCCCATTTTTTATACTAGATAACCCCATTCCTAAAGACTTGAAAACTCTCTTCCAAAACTCCAGAACTCTCGGCCAATTTTCAGGGACTTGATAAGCCCATTCTGAAATTGGTAACCCCATTTTGATACCTAATAACCCCAATCGTAGAGACTTGAAAACCCCCTTTCAAAGTCAAAACGTGTTTTATATGCCAGAGGGTATTTTCGTCCAGCTTTTACTGACAAGACAGATTTTGTCCCACATTGGTAATTTCTGAAAAGCCTAGGTCCAGTTGATAATTCTGCCTAATGTTTGTCCCCCATTGGTAATTGGTACTTTTTTTAATCAGGTGATAAAGAAATTATATTATAAAATGATAAAATACCAACTGGGTTAGTTCTTCTGATTTTACCCTTTACAATAAGGAAAATTGCCAATGGGAGACACCAAAATACAAGAATTGTGAACGGGGGACACACTTTCGAAAAATTGTTAAAGAGGGTTGATAACTCCCTTTTGAGAGTTTGGTAACCCCATTTGGAGGGTTGATAACCCCCTTTTAGAGGGTTGATAACCCCCATTTCGTCACTCTCTAACAATTTTACAAAAGTGTGTCCTCCGTTCACAATTCTTGAATTTTGGTGTCCCCATTGGCAATTTTTCCTAACAATAATAAGGGCCGCCTCATTTACAAGATCAAAATAAACGATTGCATTTACACATACATGTCTTTGTGTGGGGCACCAAAATTTATCACCCAGGATAGATGCTAATAGTGAGTCTATCTTCAACGACATATTAATAGGTGATCCTTTCTTATAGTGAGTCCTATTAAAATATATCAAATCGGATCTAGAAAGATCTGACCGTTTGATTATTAGGGTGGTAGATTAGACAGCCTAGTTCTTATTTTAAAGTCAATTTTAGTTATGTTTTGAATTTCAAATATGAGAGAATTCCTACACACTTGTGTAGGTAAGTTACCTACACACTACCTTAAAATACAGTGGGGGCCCACCTTGTTTGGGTGATCCAAACCATTCATTTGAATGGTCCTCACATAGATAGGGCGTCCACAAAAAATCAGATCCATAGGATCATCCTAACCATTCAAACTATGGAGGCAAAAAATGGACTAATTTGTGAATGTTTATACACGTCCATTTTACCTCCGCAAATCGTAGGGTTGGGATGATCCTATGGATCTGATTTTTTTGTGGACACCCTATCTATGTGAGGACCATTCAAATGAATTGTTTGGATCACCCAAACAATGTGGGCCCCCACTGTATTTTAAGCTAGTGTGTAGGTAACTTACCTACACAAGTGTGTAGGAAATGTTCTCTCATATAGGTAGTTTTAGTAGTTTTGAATAGTTAGTTTTGCACTTGTATTTCATATATTTTATGTAAAAGCCTCTATATATAGACCACAAAGGCATTAACGGATTGTCCTCAAAATTTTCCTGTTTTTATGAACTTCTTTTTGTTAAGATTTGTCAGATCAGACCGTTGGATCATCTTGGAGGTAGATTGGGTAAGTTGGCTAAATGAGGAAACTAGATAAATTAGGCGAGTGGATAAGAACAAGCAAGAAACAAAAATTAGGAAAGTAGATTTGATTAGGGATTATTTCCTTCTAGAATTATCTTGATTCCATTCCATGTTTATCATGTAAGTTCTCTATATAAGCACACATTGATCCTCTTGTAAATGCATCCAAGTTTAGTGAAATCTCTAGAATTTATCACTTTTTCATGGTATCAGGCCGGGTTGATCAATTGGACTGTCCAGTAACACAACACAATCAACCTTGCGGACGACCGATCTAGTAGTCTGTCGTCTGCCTAGCCTTAATCAATCCCCAATTTCTTCATCTTTTGATTTCTTCAAAAAAGTATTGCCTCTTAATGAGACCATAATGGCATTTATTCACACCCAACTTTGAACTTAGGTACAAAACCTGAATACACTAGAAGACATAGCATATTTAGGAACTATAACACTTGTAAGGACCGGTTGACACGGCCATAACTCTGGAGAGTAAAAGGTGTTGATTAATTGGGTAAGAACTTGACCGAGGTAAAACCGAGGTAAAAAGGAGTCGACTTGGGCGAGTCATTGATGACACAGGAGTTTTGAATCTATGCATCTAACTTCCAAGAGAAAGTTAGAAGCTTCTCTTCTCCATATAATACATTAACATGTACATTTGCAATGGTCTCCTATGCCTGAGAAGTTTAATGTAATAAGCTAGATGGCTGCAAATAGTAAAGCATATTTCTGATATACAAGAAAAATCACATTATAATCTTCTACCTGGTTTTGAAATACTAATATTCATCCCAGGTTCTCTTTTATAAAGACATTGTGTCGCAACCATGAGGTTGAGGTTTCATTCCCAGATTACTTCACAAAAAAAAGAAAAAAAAGAAAAATAGAAATACTTTATCCATGCTTAAAACCATGAATATATTCCATGATATTCTAAAAAGAACAATATATTTTTTCATAAAATTTCTATTTTTTTCAAAATTAGATTTCTCTTCAAAATAAAAGTACTTAATTACTTTTAATTTCTGTTTGATTCTTAATTAGTAAAGAATTTTTTCACCTAAAAAGAAATGGTTTTGAACTGACAAAACCAAAACTTTACACGCACTAGCACACGGTAAGCACCTTTTCCAGTTTAGCCAACAGCTGAAAGCGGAACAAAAATTTATCTACATAATTGTCTGTTGATGGGCAATCCACGATGTAACCATTCTAGACATCCCAAACATCGACAAGGGCACAGCGCTTGATCCCATGTCAATTTATAAAAGACAAATCATTAAGGTAAATTGTTAATTAATGTTAAGTAGGTGAGGAGCATATTTGCCTATCTGTTTAATCATGCTGTATTTGGTTTAGGAGAAATTAAAAACTCTTGGTTTAGAGTCATGGATAGAATGGGGTACCTAACATTGATTGTGTGGTGTATTGAGACATGGTTGCAGGGATATTGATTCTTTAACCAATTCTTGGGACAGGCTTTGTCAGTCATGCTCAATGTATAGGATAGGAAACAATATTGGTTTAAATCAGACTTAACAATATTACCTAGTATTTACTACTATTTGACTACATTGGCTCTAGATTCTTAGATCATCCTTCCTAATTATGGTCATTATTTATTTAAGTTGATTATTCTTTTCAGAAACATAATTATCAATTTTTAGAAGCATCTATCTGTATCTTTCATTAAAAACTAGAAAATAAACCATGAATAAATGAGTAGGAGACACAAATATAATAAGGAAATTGCTAGCGTCCATGGCAAAAGGCATTTCGCGGCTGGTCTGCCGCATGTCAGACCACCTACCTCGTGAATGGAGACAAATGCAACAGACCAACTGTGAAATGCCTTTCGCGATGGACCCTAGCAAATCCCATATAATAAAAGAAAATTAGTTCGTCGCACATCAAATAGTAGGAAAATTTCGAGGATATTTATATAACTTACACCAGCCACAAGACACAACAAAGATAACAATTTAATGATCTGCTCGAGTGTTATTAAGTTCTTTGCAACTAAAGGGCAGGGAGAGGAAAAAGATAAGGACACATTCTTTTTCTAGATGGAAGAGATGGAAGAAAGATATAATAAAACGATTAGACACATTATGCCTTCTATATAATTTTTGTTTTTTATAAAGTAAATTTTTTTAGTAAATTCTGAAAGTTGATGAATAGTAGGAAGTGAAACAGAGAGAGGTTAGATCATAGGATGTTTTCAACTTTGAGCCATCTAGAATCCATCAGACTAGTTCATTCTTAGTTTAAATTTCATAGTTAAGAGACCTTGAAGCATGAGAAAAATGAAAGCAAGTGTTGGGTCATCTATTGGGTAAGGCCTTTTGAGAGAGGTTTTATACTTTCACTAATGACAACTACAGAGGTTTTATTTAGAAATTTTTTCATTGGTGACAAAAAAACCCTCTTTAAATTAAGAGGCAGAGGAGATTGTTATAGACTACATGGCATGCAAAGAACAAATGGCTTAAAGACATGTTAAAAGGATGCCTTTATTATTAATGGGCTTGGGTCATCTCATGAGGATGGGACTAGGGGATTAGACTGGACTTAGAAAGGCCAAACCCTATCACACAGGTTCACGTGGTGTTGTTTCTACTGAAACTCTGCCTTTAGCTGTCCATTAAGGCTTTAGCTGTCCATTAAGAGATTGACTAGCAAAAGAATCTCATTCTAATGAATGAGAAGGGCCACTTGTCATTGTCCGCATGGCATTTGTGCTTGGTAGTCGGCACGGTGGACCATCGATCCAATATGGGGGTGGTAATACTTCGAGTTTAATAGTTAAAAAAAAAAAAGTAATAAAAAAATGGTCAAATACAGTAAAATACAAAAAAATTAAAAAAACGCATTTACTGCATTTAAAATTTTGTTAGTTACAAAATATAGCTGGAGTAAAGTTGGAGAGTTAGACAAAAAAGAGTTTAAAAAAATACTTTAAAACTTGTTTTAAACATTTCCCTAAGGCCATGTTTGGATGTAGAGGTGGACATGGTTCGGTTCGGTTTTGGGGTATATAATCAGTTCCCAGAACCAAACCATATATAATCAGTTCCCAGAAATTGGAACAAGAACTGGACCATTTATCTCCGGAACCGAACTTGATCGGTTCGGTTCTGGGTTTACCCTACCTTTGACCAAATGGAGATATTTTGCCTTATCTTATATTTTTCCTAATCTTCTCAATAGAGAAAATTTTCGTGTGGTTTTCTACTCCATGAACTACAAACAATTATATTGGTTTTCTATCAAATATTCATCATTGCGTCCACATCAAATTGTGAAGAGTTTGAAAAGGAAAAATATTTCTAAAATTCCCAACGAAATTTTTACCCACGAAAAAAATAACTTGAACCAACCCAATTCAATTTTAATTTAGAGGGATGTTCAGTCCACAATGATATCCGTCTAAATTAACCACAATCATATCATCTCCTCTAAATCACGAAATTTTTTATTTTTTTATAAGGAATGTTTTTTCCTTCAGAAATGTTAATCTTGCAATCCAAACTGGGAACATAGGTTTTTTTGGTGTAAAGATTTTAAATATAGTATTAAATTGCTGACCTACGTGATGTGTTTTTTCAATTACTTAGTATCTCGATACCCTAAACCATGCGCATAGGAGACGCTAGATTGGAGTACTTTAGTACAGCAATGACAGCAAAGCAAGATGAATGCATTAGTTGGGTGCAACCTCATTATCATACAATGAAGCACCCTAGTGGGTGTCACCCACTTGGTGTTTTTTTTTTCTCGCAGGTAAGGTGAGAAACAAAGCCTCGACCATTGAGCTACAGGCCCAACCCCGGTGTCACCCTTGATTGATCCAAAGCCTCGACCATTGAGCTACAGGCCCAACCCCGGTGTCACCCTTGATTGATCTGAACATCATTTTGATAGGCCTTGTTTTGGATCTTTTATCTCCCAATCAATTAATCATAACATTTAATAATGTAATTTTTTGTGGTTGAGCATAGACAACTAACTGCATATAGGCAAGGGTGGTTAACATTCAACGACAAAAAAATACACTTGGAACATAAAATTTCAGAGTCTATTAGGTTTGTAACTTTCCTTAAAAAATATGAAAAATTTTAATTCTCGAAAAATAATCCATTAAAAATCAAATGTTCGGAGATACATGTAAACAAACCAAAGACAAAGGAAGACAAAAGGGAAGAAGATAAACTTTGTTTCTGTGTCTTATTCATTGTGCATGATCGATACATGTATCTATCTACTACAAGGTTGTAGTCTATACAAGGAATGGGCTTAAAGAGGCAACAAAAATACAAGGCAAGGCATGTGCCTAATGGGCAATCAATCTTTACAAGGAAACAATATACAGTGGATGTGTATAATGTGATTTTGCTTTCCGTTAATAGTGCAGTGCATTGACATAGTGAGTTGTGGTTTCCATTAACAATACAAAGGAAAAAAAATTTCCAAGAATATTTGTTCACTAATCCAAACAGCATTATAAGGTTTTACTTAGAGGCTTTCCTTTACCATCTTTTCACATGTTCCAAGCCGTCCCACGATTTGAGTGACTTTCGGCTCTTTTGGGTCACTCATCAATGAAGTGGCCATAGCTGAACAGTTGCGATCATGCTAACCTCTTCTGTGCATTTGAAAGATTTTTTTTTTCCTTGATGAAATGAAGGAGTAGTCGGTTAACTCTTTTTTCATAGATTTTTTTTTTCAGAATTAAGTTTTCCCGTGTTCTTTTAGTGAAATTTTATCCATGCCCGCAGACAATAATGAAAAATAATTCAATGATATAATTTTACAATTAGAGTGCGTTTGGCAGAGATTATATATGATGCCCGACCGTCAAATAACAAGGGCAGAGAGAGAGAATCTCCCCATGCTTATTTCCGATCCAACAAAAGCCCCCATTTTTTTCTTTTTTGTTGGATAGGAAATCAAGGGCGGGAGTTTTCTATCTCTCCGCCCTTATTATTTGCTGGTCAGGCTGTTGGAGTAAATATTTAGATTATGGATCTGATCTATGGTTTATTGGAACCCAAAAAATTTGCAATTTGAAATGAGAAACTCTTTCTGTTTGGAAATCATAAATAAAATAGAACTTATCTGTTTGATTGAAAAATCCTCTGGAAATCAGATTGAAAAGAATAAGGCTGAGTCGTGCCACTGGTCACTCTCCTTAAGAATCGTATCCGCCCCCTACCGGTGCAACCGGGATTTGCGAACCGACGCTCCAAGATAAAACAGCTGAAATTGGCCCCAGTCCACATGCACTCGCTGACTGGTCCACCCAGAATCACCAATGGAACTGTGCTCAGAATGAACGGAACGAAGGAGGAAGAAGAACGGAATAGAAAGTGCAAAAACGTCTGTGTAATTTTTTGTGTTCTAAACAATCTGTCTCGTCCCCTTTTATAGACCAGAAAGTGTCTGTTGGGGAGAGCCACCATTAAAACACACCTTTAAACGGTTCTTTGCAATTAAGGTAGTGTGTCCATATCAAAACCAAAGAGTAAAAAATAAAATGATTTTTTGCAATAAAATAACCTTTTCATTTAAACCCAAACCCAAACCACGGACCTCGGGCCACGGCCCGGCCCGGCGAGGCGAGGCGCGCGCGTGTGTTTTTTACATATGGGCTTGTGTTCTTCTAAAAGCCCAAGACCCAACAAATTCTAAAGCCCCTTGAAGGCTCAAGCCTTTCTCCAACTCTCCATCTTATATGGATGAGAAAAATTCTCCCAAGCTCTTATGTGGGACTATTTGTTTTGCCTTGGCTTAGAGAGCACAATGTTCACACACACATCAAGGTCTTGGGTTCAAGCCCCCATTCATACAATTGATTCTAGTTTTCAAAGAAAGAGGAGGAGAACTTTAATTTGAATCTTTCTTCCAAATTTTAAACACAAAACAAAAGCATCTTTGACTTTTCTATTTAAGTTATTTGAAATTCTCCAACAGGCATCATAAAATTTCTCGTGTTTGGCAACCCTGAATGTTTTTTTTTTCCGTAGTATTAACTATCAAGAGGTGGGAGAGAGGGGACAGGAGGCCGAGAGAGAGAGAGAGAGCATGGAAAATTTTCTCCATGCCCTTCATTTGTTTTACGCACATTTTAGGGAAAACAAATAGACTATCTAGGGAAAAAAGGGATTTGGTAGCGTCCATTGCCGAAGGCATTTCGCGGATGGCCTGCTGCATGTGAGAGCATCCACATCATTAATGGAGACAAAATCTGCGATGGACGCTAGCAAATCCCGGGAAAAAAATTACAGAAAACTAATTTCGTACGGAAACTTAAAACACAAGATAAAATTTTGCGTGATCATCCAACCAATACACACCACATCATTTCCACAGACACGTGGCGAGAATCCTATTAACCAATATTCGCATCCCTTCCCTCCATCTCTCTCTCTCTCTCTCTCTCTATATATATCCCTCTTCATCTTCTCTATTCAAATCCCTAAAAATCTCTTTTTTCTGATTTTCACACAGAGAGAGACATTGGAGGAGGAGGAGCCATGAGAAGTGCGGCCAAGGTTGCTACTTTCGGAGCTTACCGGAGCGTTCCAACGGCGGCGGAACAAGCGGCCACCGCCCTGAAAGCTTCGAGGATCGCCTCTTCTCCGGCGATCGACGAAACTAATTCTCTTATTTCTTCGCAGAATGGAAGGATCGATGGGGTACAAAGGCCGCCAATTGAGATCGACGATTGGGATTTGCTCTTTGATTCTATGGATCCAATGCCTAGGGTTGTTTTTGGGAAGGTTCCAACCCTCCAAGAGGCCAAAGAGGCCACTTCTGATCTCAAAGATGCTGTCGATCAGTAATTTTCTTTCAACCCTAATCCAATAAAGATATTTGTTGGCTTTTTTTTTTTTTTTGGTTGTTGTTGTTATTACACTAGATTTTGAACATAGTAGAGGCTTTTTCTAGGGTTTCTTTTTTATATACAGAAGGGCTTCTAATAGCTAAGATTCGTGTTGGTGGGATGAAATTTCATCACTTGTTAGAGAGTATTAGTTATTTGTTTTATTTGTATGTATCAGATAGGACACAAAACCCCCTAATATTTTTCTGAGTTGTGATGTTTGATTTTGTTTGGCTTGTTCATGCATTTTCCTTCTTCTTACAACTTCTATAATTGGACAAGTATGTAAAAAAGGAACAAAGATGAAATGATTCTTAGTTGCGTACTCGAATTTACAAATGACCCTTCGATTTGTTTTTTTTTTTTTGTGATTACTCATTGTTTGTCTTCTTCCTCTTCTATATTATTCTCATCAACAATTGCTAGCAAATGCTGACCAGTGAATACCTCATGAATTATTCCTTCATTTGCTTATTGAATCCCTTATGTGTAACACCGATATTTCCACAGTGAAAGTTCCCTGACATGTGTTCCATTAGTGTATATAAATGTAATTGTAACTAGATTATTAAAATATATTGTTTTAGTTCTTGGGTGACAGATTAGGCATGCAGGAGGATCTATCATATAGGCTTTCTTCCGTACATTGGCTACCTGTTCACATCTTGTTGGTATAAGAGTTGAGTCTGATAGTTGCAACTGATAGCAAATGGCAAGTAGCCTTCGTTATGGCTACTTGGGAAACTTTTTCGTCAAGGTTCACACCTTTTGCTCGAGTATAAACACTTGGAACAAGTGAAGCCTGACATCTCTTACCAGCTCATCTTGTTTCAAATTGACTTCACACCCTTCTTTATGTCCAAGTGTGGAGTGGATAAGTGTGAAAGCATCTAAATAGTAAGCACAACCTAAGATGAGTGCTCTCATAATATGACTTCCCCATAGGCTCTATTAGCACAACCGAGGCAATGCTGGGTACTCTATCCCTATAGAGATGGAACAATATAAATCTTGTGAATCCAAGATAGGGTAGGGTCATGGTGAGACGAGTCGCTTGCCAATTGATAGTTATCAAGTGGCAGTGCGAGGTCAGGCATACATTAGGGCCATTAGGCATCCCAACTGATTGAGAGATTTGAACCTTGTTTGTGCATGACCCTAAGAGGGGATTCTCTTTTGTGATAAAATGTTAACCACGATCTTCAAAAGAATTGGACCTTGGAAGTTGGTGCTTTTTTTTTTTATTAAGTTTGAGATTTAGTGATTATAGATGCATTCTTTCCCCATTTGTAAGTAGAAAATGATGCTCTACTGAAGTTTCCCTTGCCAACAAAAGGATTTTGAGGCTTTCGTTTTTATTGGGGGTTCATTTCTACTTGCTGTAAACTTTTGTGTATATTGTTCTTTCCATAGTAGCCAGAGGGGGGAAGTGTGTGAGAGAAGTGATGCAGGAAGTAAAAGCAGGAAGCAAGGGATTTAGAAAAGAGAAAATGCCGGGAGCAGAAAGCTATAAAGAAAGTAAAGAGAAAATGTGTTGGAAGCGTCATTGAAAGTCAACATGGAGCATGTAAGAAGCTTCATTGGAAGCGAACTATAAGATAGAAAGAGTAGGCCTCTAATAGGTTAGGGAGGAAGGGTTAAGATAGGTAAGTATTGCAAGTAGAAAAGAAGATTTCACTACCAATTAGAATTACAAGTTGTAGTAATTTATAGTTTCACATGTTTTATTCCTGTATATTTAATTAATGTTCAAGTTTTTGGAAAAAGATCCACGTAATTTCCATTTGAATGAGTTTTCAAGTTTTAAATGCACTCTTTTTTTAAATAATTCTTTTAGGAAGAAATAATCACTCAAATAGGAAGCTTACTTTTAATTAAGAGGGAATGCGTAGAAAGCATATGGGAAGCACACTTCCCCTAAATTTGGGAAGCAAAGAGAACTTAGCTTCCGAAGAGAGTTTCTAGGGAAGTGTTCTTCCCATCCAACTAAGTTTCCGGTAACTACGGTTCTGTCTAGAAATAAAGTTTTGTTACTTATTAGATAAATGAATTACACCATCTACTTTAGATTGTCTGTCCTAGACATTCTCTATTTTGTAATGTGAATAAATGGGTTCTTGTATGTGTGTGTGTGTGTGTGTGTGTGTATTATATCCTGTTGGTAGCAGGGATAAGAGAATGCCTTGGTAATTACTTTTCCTTATTGTGTTGGAGCCTTGTTCCCTTTTGTTTCAGGATATATTTCTCCCCTTCTCCTGCTACCAGCTGTGGGGGCGCTGTTACAGTTTCTCATGGGTCGAGCCTCTCTGTGCCTTTGAGCTTGAAAGATTCAATGACAAAACCTTGTGTTACTAGTGAAAGTACAGCGATCCTTCCCTCTGCGCCACCAAAACATGTGCTTAATGCATTTGCCTTGCTGAAAGAAAGTCCTGAAGTTGAGGTTCGCTTTTTTCCAAGGTCTCAAAATATGTTGTCTTAAATTAACTATCAAAATGGAAGGGATTTGCATGCATGCATTTACCTTTGTTCAAAAATATCTGTTAAAATTCTTAAGAAAGAGTGTTGCTTCAAATATTACCCATGTGCTGTTGTCTCTTTTTTTTCTTTTTCCATGTTAACTCTGTTCTCTTGTCAAGCTAATCACACTGTAAGGTCATAAACGACAGGTGTGTAATGTGCACAATATGATTTTAATTTTTTCCAAATGCGTAAGGGCTTGAAAGTGGTATGGTGTTCTTGATAGAAAGAAGCAAGACGGCCTATCAGCACGATGGTTTTGAAAATTAATAGAAAAAGAAAATATAGGGATCTCAGTGAACAAAATTACATGTAATAACTAGCCAATGGCATACCCCTGGCTTCTCTTCTATATAAAGTAGTCTAGTATAAGAATGACACAGTTAAGGTGGAAGCCACTTCAAATTCTAAAAAATTTGATGTTTCCAGCAATGAATAGATAAGGGAAGGATACAGTTTGCTCGGGATTTATTGCTGCCTCTTTCTTTACTTCAAATATAAGATTGCAATTTCCTCCTACTTGCAAAATATATCTACTTTTCAAAACCCAACAAAAAATTACTGTAAATTCAAATAAAAACCACCAAATTTCTGAAATTTCCTTGTATTTGGCTTAGAACCAATAGTTCATTATCTATCTTTTTTTTTGAAGGCCATAGGTTTGTATTGCATCAATTCACTGCCATGTGGAGAGAATTCCAATTTCAAAAAATTTGGTAATGCTATGTGATTGTCTTTTTAAGTTTTTCCTTCGTATTTTTATTTTTTTGCTCTGTAGTGACCATATCGGTCAGTGCAAAGGCTAATGAAAATTTTCTAAAGGATTCATTAGCTGACCCCAACTAGTTTGGGACAAAGGTTGAGTTGAGTTGAGTTGAGTTGAGTTGAGTTGAGTTGTACTGTCCATATTGGTCTCTTTCTTTTCTAATGAAATCTTTACCATTAAAAAAAAATTGCCTTTTTAAGTTTTTAATAGAGATACTGTGGGAAATCTTTCTAAAGGATTCATTTAGAAAGATTCATGAAATCTTTCTAAAGGATTCATTTAGCCGACCCCAACTAGTTTGGGAAAAACGGCTTTGTTGAGTTGAATTGAGTTGAGAATAGAGATACTGTGGGAACCTTTACATAGAATGAGGTATTTGGAGGTAGAGCTCCAAAACTTTCTTCACAAATCATCTATACATATACTTCAAAAATTAAACTCTTGATGTTGAATGCTACCTATAAAACTAATAACAAGACTCCTCCATCGATGTAGTCATCATCTCCTTACATGGATTCCTCAATATCTTCATTGTAAATTGGCTTGTCAAAGTTTATTGTAGATCCTCCTACTCATTGTAATAGTTTTTGAAATTGGACACTATATAGACCGTCGAAACATTTTCCTCCTTTTCTGGGTACTTCCCTTTTTAAGCGAGGACCTTGTATATTAGAGCCAGCTTGATGCCTTCATCATATAATGCAGTGGTTATTGGAGAGTCCCCGTGCTTGGATGTATGCTACCTTTCAGCTGCCACCCTATCTACTTAGCCATTTTCCTTTCCTTTGATTTTTCCTTCTATTACAGTATAAAAGATAAATAACGCCTTTCTCCAACAGCTTAAGCTTTTGGAGAAGTTGGTAAGTTAACATGGTATCAGAGCCAAAGGTGATGCAGGGAGCGTGGACGGCAACACAAGATGAAGATAAACACAAGCAACAACTAAAATAATCTCATGGGGGTTTGAAAACCCATGCCACGGTTTTGGAGGAAAACTCCAGTATAACACGTGAAAGGATGCATGATCCTTCACCCATGTGAAAGAGCCAATTCTCTCTTCACAAGTGATGTTCAAAAATAAACTTTATTCAATCTCTTTCTTCTTTCATTATGCCAATACATTATTTAGAGAGCCAAAACCCAAGAATAGCAACCCTAAATACTTGCCTAACAATTATTCTCCACCTTCTATCTAAAGCAACAAAAATAAAAGCAAGAAATATGACTAAGATAATCCTAAAATAGTTATCCCGTAATAGACACATACCTTGTCCTAAAACTGCTATAACATAGCCAAATCAAGTCCAAGTCGCGTAATCTTGGGCTTTTCAGATAGGTAATCAAAAAACATTTCTAAAAATACCAAAATCAAGCTAAATAGACACATTTTGACACCCCAAAAAAAATACTACAAATAAAATGACGAAAATAGGAAATAAAAAATAAAAGATTTGATCCACGCTGCACGTTCTGCATCAAAAGGTCTTAAGTTCAAACCTCCCGGATAACAAAAATCCACATGTGATGGTCGGCCCAAAGTGGGACCACATGTGCCAAGTGGCCACACGTGCGGGGGAGTGTTGAAGTATAAAAGATAAATAACGCCTTTCTCCAACAGCTTTAACTTTTGGAGAAGTGTGGGGGAGTGTTGAAGTATAAAAGATAAATAACGCCTTTCGCCAATAGCTTTAACTTTTGGAGAAGTTGGTAAGTTAACACCTTTTGTTACTTTACTACATATTTTTATCCCTTTTTTCAATGGTGCATCTTTTTATCCGTTTGGACCATTTTTATTTTTTTTACTTTTCCTCGCTATGGATTTGGGAGACTTCGTGCTTTCATATCTTGGTTTTATGATTCTGGCGAAGACTATATTTAATTTATGAGCTGGTCACAATCTGATGACAATGAAAAATGTTCCATATGCAAAATACTTGCTTCTTTTGAACATCGGATGTGTATCCTGGATGCCCGGAGTGCTGTGGTTCTTGTTCATGCCTTCATGGTACATTAATAAAAGGAAATTATCGTTCATAACTTAGCACGTTTATGAAATCATATGTATATGCAGGCATATTTTCATTTCCCTCGCATAATATTTCTCATATTTCAAGGTTTGGGTTTTTTCTGTAGAATGTGGTTGCTTCTATCGCCGCTGATAAAAACATTTGGGAAGCTGTGATGAAAAATGATACAGTTAGAGAGTTCTACCAATCACACCAGACCAGTAAGCAAACAACCATGCATTTAAACTGAAAATAATTCTTCTTTTGACCCGATTTTTCTAATTCCCTATTCATCTCACATTCCTTTGTTGCTGTCACCAGACTCTAATCCGGATATGAAGGTGGCCTTCGCAGGAAATAGTTTCTCAGAAACTGGGTCAGTTGAGGCTCCCTCAGAAACCTCAGAAAATGGGTTCACGGGCTTTGTGAAAGACATCAAGCTAAAAGTGGTAGATATGGTGAGCAATTTATCTGAGTTCTTCAATGATGTCTTTGGGAATTCAGCAGAGGAAAGGAGTTCAACAGGCACCAAGGAGAACACCACTGACTTTGTTGACAAAACCTTAGGCGCCTCTTTCATAGCATTGGCAATTGTAGCAATGATTGTGATTCTGTTCAAGAGGGCGTAGGTGCGTGATACATCGTAGTGGTTTGGGTTATGAATCTGCTGACATTACAAGTAAAAATAATTTTTTTTCCTGCAGACATAACTTTACTTGAACATTCAGATAGTTGCTGATAAGACGTCGAGCTTTTCATTTTTGTATATATTTTTAGTGCAATCTGGATGATCTTAAAATTTTATGCCTAGAGTTGAGCTTTCTTTCTTAACCGTTCTATAGGTTTCCTTTTTCAGTCTTGTTCAGTCATGTTGTAACTGGAAAATGCAATTCGTTTGATACTGTGCAACTTGCTTGCACCATACTAAGGTGCAGCCATCGTTTACTAATCTATTGTATTGGTTGGTCACTGTGGGGTAGACTGTGGATTGGTTGGACTCTAGTAATTGGGTTATCACACTAGTGAACTTATGACAACCTTTTTTATACTACAAGGGGGGGTAGCCCAGGGAAGAAAAGGGAGGTAATATATCATTTCCCTGCTATCTTAATCTTGGGGGTAATGTAGTATACATGTGTAGTCAAGACTCCTGTTTTGGTGGACTCGAGGGATCCCCTTGAGGTGACTTGCATGATTCTGGTCTTCATGCTACATGGACGCTCCAAGCCTCCAATTGTAGATTAATAGAAAAAAATCAGAGATTCAGCTTCTTGTATTGGTCTTTCAAAGTTGTATTATTCTAATTAAGAAGTTAATTGAAATAGAATACCAAACATGGCATTGGTTTATAAATAATCGTTCGTGATTCTCTCCAATTTTGTGGAAACCCATTTCGCGGCCGACTTTTGCAGGAGAGAGCAGCCACAATCAATGAAATAAATTAATAAGACAAAATCTGCTAAATAGTGAGCCTATGCGGCTGTTCACTTATGCCAAAGTTAGCCGCAAATGGCTTTCCTCGAAATTGCCTAGCAATTCCCTTATGGTTTTTATCCTTTATTCTTTTAATTTCAATATAATTTATAAGGGCAATACAATTCAGAACCGCAATCACCTCATAGTAAGACAAATCTCATTACTAACAATTCTGGGCTCTTACCTTTTGTTGAACCAATCCATCCATCTCACACCAATCTGATGTTCTCATATAGGGATTTGCAAGGCAATTTTGCGGAAAGCCAATTTGCAGCCAACTTTTGCACGAGGGAACAACTTTTACACAAGCTCACTTTTCAGCAGATTTTGTCTTGTTCGTTTAATTCATCTGAGGTGGCTGTTCTCTCATGCGAAAGTCACAAAAATGGCGTAATGCAAAATTGGCCAACGTTACAAATCCCTCTAATAGATAACCAGACGTAATTTTCAACATGAACCGTTTGTACACATGGATTTTATAATCCAGGATTGTAAAATCCAGGTTTTAGCTAGTAAAGTCCAGAATCTTACAATCCTTGTATCCAAACAGTCCCAAATGTTAATTGTTGCCAATAAGCAGTTCTTGACCATCCACATTCAACCACATTATATACATTTAATTGTATTTTAAAATTTCAGATAGGGGGTGGTAGGGCCTATCTGATGGACTGTTCAGATCAACCAAAGGTGGGTCCCACAATTTGATAGTATTCCTGCCTTATTCTATTGCAATGATGTTTGTTGAACTCTACAGATAAGACGACTATAATCCAAATTATTTATTTGTTGGTACCCGAGTAATAAGTGTGTCAATCTTTTGGTGCTTTGCTGTATCTCCGGTTAGACTGGTGAAAAGCATAGTACAAATCTAGCATCAACTTGCTTGGGTTGGTCCAGCTCTGCATTACTCTCCCTCACTAAACACCAGTCTTGCTCTAACCAATGCTGACATGAGGGATCAAGCCCACAAGCTCAATTGGATGGTGCTCTGTTAAATTACCAAAGGTAACGGTTTATCTGTCAAAATAAAAAGAGTTAAGGTAGGGGGCTTCAATCCAGAGTCAAATGGGTCATCTCATATTTTGACGAGGAAAATAAAAAACAGAAAACCTGCACTTAGGCAGACTTACCTTTCATCTGCCAAAGAAAATCCTATTTACAACATCGACGGGTAAAGCATAGGCTGGATCTATGGGTTTTAATCCTGGATATTCCAAAAGCGAAAGTCCTGCATATCACCAGATAAAAAGTAAGGAATATATAGACTTCTCCGAAGATTTCCACTGATATCAGAGGTAATGACATAAGCAATCAAATCTGGGCTATACTTGGATAAAATAATGATACAAGGACGAGGCCCAAGTATATGGCAATTGAAAAATAAAGAATGAAATCCGCGCTTATACCTGCAACCCCGAAATAGGTATGGAAAATGTCAACAGCATCATCAGGCCTATCAGAAATCCCTCCATTCTCCTTATCCTGCATTTAGAGAAATGAATGGCAGTGTCAATGCACTATAGGCAGCTTATGAGAAACTTTCAAATTCCATGAGTTAAAAACAACCTGACACTTTAGGATAAATGTTGCAAGCTTATTCTTGTCTATCCAATGCACTCTGTCTATCATAATCAAGCTAGAAAGAACCCACCAAGAGTAGCAGACCTGGAAGGATTACCGATGGCAATGTAAGAGAAGGGAGCTCAAGAACTCTGAGGAAAAGCTGAATTATAAAGAAACCCACATCAGGAAGCTTTTCAGGGCGCCCATTTAGACCTCCACCTTTATCTTGCCGCTCACATAACCACCACCCAAGAAGGTCCTTATCAACATGGTGCAGAGAGCCAGTTATAGCAAGGGCACCCACACAACAGAAGACTGCAGTTACAATGGTATCCGAATCACATTGCCATACTTGAAACATATTGCCTGCATGACAACCTTAATTTCCAGCCAGGCACATGCATGACAGATTCTAAAACAACCTCTTTAATTGAGAAATAACATGAGTCGAGAGTCGTGAAAGATATTAAGAATGTGTTTGTTTCACATAAGTTGGTGAGACAACTCTAAGGCCCTGTTCATTTGAGATTGTACCAACTGATTGTAAGCCCTACACCGAATATTGGACTCAAAATTATGTTTAATTTTGAGCCCAATAATCAGTTTAGGCTTACAATTGGTTGTCACAATCTGAAATGAACAGGGCCTAAGAAATCCCAAACAGAATTCTGCTCAATTGGAGATCAATTACGTCACTAGCCTATTGAGAGCCTTAATAGATCAGATCTGCGCACATACACATTACGTTAGGCTATTGAAAGTATTAGAAACCCTTACCTTACCCAGAAATCCTGCCAACTAGAAGAGTACACTAAGAACCTTATTCAACAGTCCGTAACAACCTGAAAATTCAGTTATAACGCCTACCTTTTTCAACAGTTTTCCACGCTGTTAAAAACCCTCGACCTGGAACCTTACCTAGACCAAAAAACCCTACAGACTATTATACCAGCAACAATCGACTTAACCTATACCTTACGACCACGTCCCTAACGTCTGCAAATCCAGCCTTCTTAAACTAATCAACCCAAATGCCCAGAAATTTCAGACCTATTCAGATTTGTACAGCTGTCATGAAACCAGGAACTAGACTCTTAATCCCTCATCAATTGTGATTCTCGTGCCTTCCCCAATCTACCCTACATCGATTGGTATCATAGCAATATCCAGTGTGTCTTCTCCTTCCGTCGTGCATCAATTTGGCATCAAAGCCTGGGTTCAAATGGCTACTCAAAGTAGCAGAATTTTTAAGGTAAGATCTGAGCATATGGATCATATTAGATACGCCACAAGAAGTATTATATTGCCATATTTTTATGGAAATAATGGTGAACAAGAATGATAGATGTTATAGAGGAATACTGTATGTCTGATGACTAGAGAATAAACATTGCCAGAATGATATTGGTTGGGCATGCCAAGAAGTGGTGGATGAAGTTAGAGAATCAAAGACGCACACCAATTACCATTTGGGAAGAGATGAAGAACCACTAAAGAAAAAATACTCGTCGAGGGCCTTTCAAATAGAGGAGATACAGTTGAGAAGTCACCCAAACCACCTGATTGGCTGCTTTTTCTTCTTCCTCCTTTTGTAGGTCTTCGTAGCACTAGGGAAGGGGCCTTAGGGCTTTGTAGGACCAGTTTAGTTGAATCAGGATTCTCATACACGTTTGGTACAGGTTGATCAGTTTGTTCAGTACTTTTGTGAAGTAATTTGTGTTGTAATTACACAAAGCAACAATGAGAAAGAAAGTGTAGATCTCACCCTAGAAATAGCCAAATCAAATTCCATTTTCAGTATTGGTTTTAAAATACAGTAGCTCAGCTCCAGAGCCATTCAAGTTGACTAGGGTGTGGGAGGCATTATATTTCAAAGTTCACCCCAGTGTTATTTTCTTTACATTAATTAATTAATACAGCCAAGTTCTTAAATTGATTTGTTGGGGCTTCTAGATTCAGACTTCCTAGACACTACAAGTTTGATGCTAGACATGGTAACTGTACAACATTACTAACTTGCAGTCCCAGACACTACAAGTTTGATGCTAGACATGATAACTGTACAACATTAGTAACTTGCCGTCCGAAACAATGTTCAAAACCCAGTCTTGGACTCGGACCTACACAGTTGAATTCAAAAGTTAGAGTTTTCACTGACTCGGTTTGAATTCTCTTGTTTTTTATTGACTCGATACGGTCGACATGGCCGTTTCAATGATTGACTAGGCAAGTTTTTAAACATTGTCAAATGTGTGGATGTGGGTGCAAATTTCAAAGGCTTAGGCCACATTTCACCAACGATATGTACTTCGTAACACAGATAGAGTAGAAGATGGCAATTATATCCAAGGTTTTGGGTTTCGGTTTCAGTATGTGTTTTAGTCATGACAGAAATAGAAACATGTCAATTTCGGTGGAAATCTTGTATAATCATGGATACATATGCAAATGATGGACATTAAGATGAAATTTCAGGAAGCAATAGAAAAGGCACAAATATAAATTCAAAAACCATTAAATAAGCAAAAAGAAAAAAGAAACCTTCCCATAATAGTTTAACAACAATCCAATATTTACAAAAGATGTCTGATAATTCAGTAAATACCTCATTTTACATGTAAATCATATAAATATTTATACATAGTACATACAACATATTTCAAATATGTTTTTCCAAATAAAATTATGGAACACATGTTGGTACAGTCTAGCAGACTAGCACTAATAGATTTACAATTCTGGTTTCGGTATATGTTTTGGTTTCGGTATATGTTTCGGTTTCTGTTTGTGTTTCGGTGGGGATGGGAATGAAACATTTCAATCGTTTTGTGTCAGTTGTGGCAGAACTTTCAGACCATGACTTCTTCTTTTTTGAAACATGGTAGCCAATTTTATTAAGAAAGAGGACCGAGATGGTCAAAATACAACCAAAAGAAAGAGAATACAGCAATGTAACATAAAGAACAACAATATAGTCACGGTGGAAGTGAATCGAAAAGAGCTAGAGATTCCTTGGAAACACCATTTCTAGCTAACTTATCAGCCACCTGACGAAATTCAACCTCCAAGGACCCCATCCAATCAAATATTTCATCAAACAATCTATCAAATCTCCAAGGGGGCTTATGAGGTCCTTTTAGCCAACGGATAACATTAGATGAGCCTCCTTCTACCATTACTTTTACAATGTGATTTCTCATGACAAGCTCGGGCTTGTGCGGTATAATAAAAATATTGATGGAATTTCAAGAAACGTGTTATTTAGGGAGAAGAAAAAAAATGAGAACCCTAAAATTCCTTTAGTGATATTAATTGTAAGTAAACAAGTATTAGTAGTCCCTCCAGTAGAAAGAAGTGAGAGTAGCTCTGCATCAACAAGGAAGGTATCTGCTCCGAAGATGCAAGTCTTAACGGAGCTAAAGAAATTAATAAGATGTCATCTGAAAATAAGGAAACGGTTTGACCTGTTAGAAATCATAGATTCACAATTCCAAAACAGCTAAAAGACGGAAAAAATATTTGAAACAAAAGGTATCCTAGAAGTAGAATGATTAGACCGCAATGGCTAAAACACAACTAGATCTAAATGAAAATATCAATATAAACCAATGCCCGTGATACAAAATATGCTATGCTCATGGAGTCCACAGAAAGGACGTACTTTGCCCTGCATGGGACTCCCCTCCAGGTGTGCATCCAAACCCACCATCCAAATTTTTGCAGCTCACAATATAGTTCACAGCCTTCTCCACATCAATCTTATCCAAACAATGTAATAGAGAGAGACAGCAGATTGCACAATAAGAAAATCTATAGACAAAACAAGCTGATTAGAACATTTCGACAATTGTAAATAATGTAAATAATACCCTGGCGGAAATGCAAAGAGAACTGCAAAGATAAACTACCGAGTATCAATTTCACCCCACATATCACCCGAAAAAGATCCATCTTCATTCTGCAACCCGGCAATATCTAACTTTACAATCAAGTGAAACAAGAAATGAATGGATATATAACGTTTTCAGTCAATGACTCAAATAACTCAAAATGTTCAAGTAAATCATTATGGAGATTAACTGCCAGAAATCATATTAGAGAATTCCCGACAGAAACAAATGGGCAAGTGTTTCATTGATAAGAATGTTAGGACAGAGTCTAACATAAAGTTCTGATGCACAGATTACAAACAAAAATCCACCCAAATGGATTTGAGCACTGGTATGTACTGACAGGCTTGAGATGTTCCGGAAAAGCAACACAAAACACAGAAAAGACTCCTTGTGGAAAATTATTAACTGAACATGGAATATATACATCTGTTAAAGTCGAAAGGAAGTAATTGGACACTGGAGATGGGCATTTCAAGAAAAAGAAAAAATGTGCAAGCACAAACATGAAACAAATACGGTATCACGCAAGAATATAAATAAGTTGATTAATGTAAACTTTGAAACCTTCATGCAAAAGACCCAATATGAGACAGAATGTATTTTAAATTTTATTATTATTATTTCATTCCGTCAGTTTTACTCCACAAGAGAGTTCCTAACATATTGCATCATTAACGCCACTGTAAATCTCAAGTTGCAGTGATCCCCAAATAATATAATCTGCTTGCAATTTTCAAGGGAATTTACAAATAGCAAACAGGTGAAGGCAGGAGCCAAGAAAATTTTTAAAAAAAATCGTTCAAAAAACTTTTCCAATAAAACAGGTGAAGGCAGGAGGCAAGAAAATTAAAAAATCTCTAAGTACAATCCCCAAACTCAAGGATACAGTTTGACAGCTTCGCGACGTCAAGAACATCAAGCTTGTCAAGAAGAGCTAAAATCTGCACAGCACTAAGAGTATATAGAATGTGTGGATCATGTCCAATATTACCGGCAAAACCTCCTGCGTAACAAAAGATACTACATTAAATTTTTTTCAAAATATACACTTTTTGTTATCTTCTAACTTAAACCGATGGTGAAGTACAGGTATTAGACTTCACAACGTTGAAATTTTTTATTATAATTACATACAAGCATTAGACTTCACAATGTTGAAACCAAGGTTGAGATACAAGTATTAGACTTCACAAAAGATACCGCATATAATTTTTTTTCAACTTCCACAATGTTGGAAGTTGAAAACTGTTAATTTTAATGCATTTGCGGCAAGAAAGTAATAAGACTGTAACTCTTTAAGTTCTACCGCATAAATAGGAACGGTGATACAAACTTGAAAGTTGACTAGTTCTATATTTTGGAACAATTTCAATAAGATCAAATCAGGTCTTATAAACATAATACCAAATATAGTTAGTGTTGCAAGTATATCTCGAGGACAAACTGCAAGTTTATAAAGATCAATGTGATGATGGTATCCCGTGACTGGACGTGGTGAGCATATATGGATATACTATGTTGTGTCCACAAATATCAAAAAATAACGGGTCAGGAGAAACTACATCCAACTCATAGATATAGGCGGATAGTTTCAATTGTACTTGCGGCGTCAACCACTGAGCGCTGAGAAAACCAATTGGAAGCAACCCCTGTGCTGACATGTCATCAATACTCTTCTGAACGTAGATTTGTATCTTTGTCAATTAACTAGCAGCCATAGAGAAGGTCATGAGTTCACTTAAAATACCCATCAATTTGTAGGGAATGTCGAGCCAGAAAAAGAGTCACAAAATAGAAAAATAAAAAGGCACAATATTCAATACAATGAGCATTCAAAAAAAAATATTCAATGCAATGAGAACCTACTAACATAACATAAAAGTTTGTATACATAACAATGTCTACGAGAGAGAGAGAGAGAGAGAGTGTCCTATGTTAATATAGTAAGTCTTCTTTTTTCAATTAGCCTTTTGCAATGACCATTATCCTAAAGTTTATCACCAATCAATAGAAAAAAATTTCATCCTAGGAGTGGAACAAACAGTTGGCTTGACAAAAAGCACAAAGCCTAAAGCCCATAATAAAAAAACCACAAAGCCTAAAAATGTTTTCTTTTATCAAAAAGATTATGAGTTGGTTTAAACATAAAATAATTAAATTATGCTAATATAGAAGTGGAAAAGAGGTATAATGGATGAACTCTAAAGCATATAATATCTCCAATGAAATATTTGCAGTTCTTCTTTCTTTATTTCTTCTTCTCTGTAGTGTTTCTGCAATGGTTAATAGAATTCATGAAATATGGATAATAAGATTGGTGCAGCATAATTTTTCATAGAAATATCCAATGGGTTTTGGCATAATTTTTCTCATCGTAAGAGAGTGCAAAAGCAAAAAGTGTGCTGAGAGAGAGAGAGAGAGAGAGAGAGAGAGAGAACAGAAATTAGAAAGTATACTGCCAGAGATCTGAAAAAGGAATTCAGGCCAAAATCTATTTAAGGCTTTCTTTATGGAAAATGGAGGGTCCTTGAAGATACAAAAAAACTGAAGAAGATAAAAACAAGTTCAAAGAAATTATAACCAACTCAATCCAGGAGCTTATTTAAACAATGAGCAGTTCATTATCTTCACCTAGATCATCAGTCCATACACAGCTAGTTAACACCCCTCATGAGATGGAATTGAATTCAGGTGGTGTAGAATAGGTCACTGGAATTGAATTCATATAGCGTAGAATAGGTCACTAACCACAATCATGTTGACATTTCATCACCCATGAAACAACTTCATCTTGATCAACACTTCCAAGCTTTTGCAGAAGATCCAAAGTAGTCAATCCCCAATACGCACCATTCAACCTTAGATGCTCCATGACCAAGGATTCAATATCATCTTTCTTCTGATGAAAAAGTACATAAATAAATTCATGAAATTGATCATATTTTGCCACTCCCAACCTTAAAAAGCATGGCATATAAACATTACAAACCTTTTCAACGGATAAAATGTATTTGACATGCTTCTCAGCTTCTAGCTCCTCCATTCCAGAAGCCTGCTGAAAGAAAAGCTCAACATATCAAACGCTAATGAAATATCATTGATAAATAAGATCCTAAGCAACCCAGATAATGGCTATTTGTTAAAAAAGCTTCCTGACCTGAAAGTTCCAAAGGCAATGGTCATCCCTCAAACCCTCATGGAGAATGAGATGGAGTTACAATCTGGAATTTTCTGGTTTAATCCGAGAAACCCATATTCTGATTTAACAAATTTAATAATCTAATTTTACATTTAAGAAATTTGGAAACACACTAATCCTCATAAAGATCCACATAGGTGGTGGGCAATATGTTATCCTCGTGGGATGATACTATAAACAAGGAGATGGCAAAACCAAATCCCTTTAAAAAATGTCCATATTGACTTGAATTTCTAAACCAAACTCAAAAGAACTAGGTTCATGCGAACATCTAACAGGTAACATGCTCCTCAACAGTCTCACTGATTTGAGGGTACCGCAAGTTATAGGCCTTTTAACTGATCATGCTATTTTTCCAATGGATTCAGTCATCAGTAACCTCTCATTAGTAGTTTCAACTTTCATGCAACGTCATAATCTATGGCTTTAGTCATCAGTAAGTTTCTTAGAACTGCCCATCAAACAAACAACAACAACAATAAATAATCTATGACTTTAGCATGCTCCTCAACTGCGTCCCTCAACTGTTCCCGTGACACTAGGGACTTCCTGATATTTACACTAAATTAAGTTTTGATATTTTGATAATGGGAAGACGCTTGTCTGATTGGCTGCTGAGAGCTTTCCAGGAATTGTAATAACCTTTGACAGCTGGTTAAAAAACATAAAACAAGATGAGCTCGTCCCATTATAAAAAATAGTAGTGCGAATATCATAGATCCATGTCCTGAAAGTTATTTAAACGGGAGTGTTCATAACATAAAACCTTTTCGTCTTGTCTTTCCCCTCCCTTACTCTTGTCCCATTATAAATTTTTTCGCTCAAGGAGGGTTTCTCTCGCTCGCGCTTTCAGACATTTCTCTCTTCGTTTCTCAAATTTTCTATTTTCCTGCCATCAAATCCCTCTCCGTACTTTCGTTTTATGCAATATTGGTGCTTGAACCCTTCATACGCGGTTTAATTAAACCTTCACTTTCATTTTCTCTCCCATTTTGTGGCGCTGATGATCTAAGAACTGGAGAAGTAGAACACCATTTTGATTTCTTTTTCTCTTTTATGGCTTTTTATGGTTCTTGTAGACTGAGATTATTATTCTATCTTAATAGAGCGAACAGTTAAAGATGCAATTTCTAAATACATTTAAATTTTCCATAACGTCAATGAGAGATAAATTTAAATCGCCATGCCCGATTTCTGTTGAATCAGACAATAATCTATGTTAACTTCTGGAAATAAAATTCTCCAGAGCATTCATCACTATTTTTGGGAATGTAGTTCCTTGAGTGGCGACATGGGTTTCGTCTAGCTGAATCTAAATTTTGATGATTGGTGACAGTTCATCTTTGAAGTTATTGTATCCTACTTAAAGCATTTTCAAAATATATTTTCCAGCTTCATACAATGAACAACGAAGTACTAGTGATTTTTCTTGTAGGAACAAGTGGAATTTCATGGAGAATTAACTGTCATACTAATACAAGATGGTTAAATTCACAAGGGTTTTAGAGATCCATATAGGAGGGAATTATTATTAGCATTGTCAGGATGTTTGAACTATCAAAGTTATGCATCAAAATATGATGAATGTAAGCATTTGAAATCACAGAAGGGAGATTAAATAAGTTATGGAAAGTTAGAAGCAAAAGACTGTCATACAATTATCCTATGAATTCGTGCTTATAATCCTTAAAAAATTCCAGCTGATGAGGCCATAGGACTTCCCAAGGGCAAAACTCAGTTGGTATAGATTAAAGAGGTTATGCGTGATGATTGTTTAATCTATACCAACTGAGTTTTGCCCTTGGAAAGTCCTATGGCCTCATCAGCTGGAATTTTTTAAGGATTATAAGCACGAATGCATAGGATAACAAAGAATTTTCTTATTTTCATCTACAAGCCTTTACCAAGAATAACAAAGAAAACCCCTTCTTCTTCTTTCACTCTCACAAAACCCTAGCAGCTATCTCTTGCAAACCCCCCTCAAAATCTTAGAAATGAGAGAGAGAGAGAGAAGAATGAAAGGTTTGATGGTGAGGTGGTGTTAATGGCGAAATGGAAGAGGATTTGATGGTGGTGGTAATGGTATTGAGAAGATGAAAAATGGGTTCAAGAGTGAGGTTGGATTTAATGGAGCTTGCCGGCTTCCGGCGAATGTCACCGCAAAAGATGAAGTGGGTTTGGATGATGAGGTGCTGGGGACAGTGGCTCCTTCCCTTCTCTCTCTGCAGCTCCAAGAAAACCCTAAAATGGAGAGCCCCTTACCCCTAATCGGAAGGCCTTTTTTGTAAGAAAAGGGTGTGCTGATATTAGCACACCCTTGTCTTGATATTTGCACACCCCAGGTCCTTTTTGTCTACTTTAGTTGTTTGCACATTGGAGTTGGTATTGGCACACCCTCGCTTCAATAATTTACGCCTCTTCTGCTTGCTTGATTAGGAAAATGATATTAGCACAATTATATTTGATGAACACACGCTTATAGCTTGTCTTTTCCTCTTTAAGTGGCATTGAATAAAGGGAAGATGGCATAAATGCAACATCATTTTCCAAAATCAACTATCATATTCTCTTCGTCTAGGAAAATGATCATGGCACACCCATGTTTTCCAAATTCACTCCCCTTTCTCTTTCATTTATGAACTGATATTGGCATAAACCCAATTTTGATAACGGCACAAACTCAACTCATCTTTTCTGCCATTTTTTACCCGTTTATCTGAAAATTTGCAGGACATTCCTGGGAACAGTAACAACCTTTCGGGAATGATTTTTACTCATAACAAACCAGTTAAGTTAGTGAAAGTACCAAAATAAGGCTGTATCCATTCATTTGGAGCTTGGGGTGCAAATAAAGGAGTTCCTCAATACCAAAGACTCAGGGGCATTTTGCGATTTTTGCAAATTTTGGGAAAACGAGTGTGGGAATCAAGGCTTTCAAACATATGATGTAAATGGGGTCCAGGGATCATCTAGGCTATCGAGGTTTTCAAAAAAATGTTTTGCAAACGAGGGAAATTGGGATTTTCGAGTTCTTTTGCATTCATAATTTGGTTTTTGGAAATTTCGGGACTTGATTCGATTTCAAGATTTTATTTGATTTTGGGAATTTGGAATCAGGTCAAAATGGGGTGTCTACACGTACAGACCGATGCAGGAGGCTTGTTATACTATTGGCCTTCTACACCGTGGTACGTCTTATGGGTAGGCCAATCTTTAGTTTTCATGAGTTCGTGCCGAGGTGACCTCGGTTGCCCTCGCAAGGTGTATATCTTGTGTAGCAGTCCATGGGGAATCTTGCTTCTTGGATGACCAAGCTTTTGTGCTTGGCAGATTTGTGTGTGGCATCGCTATGCCTCGTACTGGATGGACTTTGCATTGGACGTCAAGGCTTGATGTTCAATGTACTCGTGATGTTGGCTGATCACGAGAGTGGGCTCAGACTTGGTCTCGGCAAATCTAAGCTCAGTAGCTTGATGAAAGGTTTGGTGGCCATGAGCAAAGTATCTAGAAGTGCATGTCAAGATCTTAGCAAAGTAGCATGTTGAACAGCTTAGAGATAGTGTGCACATATGAAGCATCAAGAGGTGTTGGTCGTGTAGGGCCTTCAGAGCCTTGTACAGTTGAAGGCTTGCCTTAGCATACGCATATGTTGAGACCGCACGGGTTATTCCACTGCTAAAATAAGAGGCTCGTGACACTAAACTAGATATCGATATCTGATGGGTTTACTCCTCGACCTTTCTTCTTTAGTTTCAGATATAACTTATTGATGGCTGCCACTCTGCCAGCGAAACGAGATTTCGTTTGGAAGATAAAGACAAAAGTCCATAAATTTTGTGACACATGAGAAAAAACACAAGAGCTTGACAGGGGTGCAACTTACGACGGGTTCAACCCAATTTTTGCATGGGTTGGGTTGTGTTGGGTTAGGGTTGGGAAAAGCCAACCCGATTTAATTTCGAGTTGGGTTAGGTTTGAGGCTTTGGAAGCCCGACCCGACCCAAACCTGACCACTGTTAGTACATCCCTCGCCCCGAGAGACCCGAAGATTGGCTTCATAAGATCATCTCTTTCTTTCAACAATCATTTGTTCCGGAGTGTGGCGCCAACTGATCGAAAGGAAAGATCTTCGAGTTCCCTCAATCCAAGAGTTGCATCTTGACGCCTTAGATCCCCATTTGATTGTTAGAGCCTTAATATGGTTCCCTTTGGAAGAATCGATTGAATTTGATCTCATTTCACCAAATGGGTGCTCGGGTGGAAATACAGGATGTGGGAAACATAGTCGAGTAGCCGAACGCCCCTTCGCCTCCTCGGTATCAATCCCATTCCTCCGATCGATTGAGCTGATGATCGGGCCAATTGTTAGTTCAAGCAGAACAGTAACTGGAAAGTCAAAGGTGAACCCGAACCCGACCTGACCCGATTTGGAAAAGATGGGTTGGGAAATTTAGAGGCGGGTTGGGTTAGGTTGGTTGGGTTAGGGTTGAGGGAATGCTATTTTGGGTTGGGTTAAGGTTGTCCTCAACTCGATACAACCCGACCCAAGTTGCAACCCTATATATTGTGACACATGAGCAGAAAGACAAGAGCTTAAATTCTCACAAAAGGCAAAAAAAAAAACTGTAGAATTGGCCAAATCGTCGGCCTGGCAGCCATGAAGGGTTTTTCCGTGGAAATCAATTTATCAAGTGGTAGTAGAGGGACACGAAGGGTGTGAGAAGGAGAGAATTGAGAGGGCATGGGTCGAGGGCAGGGTCAGGAGAGGGCGAGAAGTGGTCGAAGAATAGGGAAAAGTAAAACTCACCATACCCCCCTCTCTCACACTTGATAAGCCTAATATGATGACGAGGCTTACTTTTGCAAGAGACATGAACTACCTCATATTAATTAAATGAATAAGACAAAATCTACAAAAGAAGTGAGCCATTGTGCTTGTTCTCACTTGCCAAAGTGAGCCATGAAATTACTTTCCACGAAATTGCCTGGCAAATCCCTATTGTTTAATAGGAAAGCATCTCTAAGGGTGTATTCGGTTGACGATTTTGGTGGAAAGGACTTTCCTTTGGAGACATATTTCCGTTGGAAAGTTACTTTCCAGCATTCGGTTTTCGCACTTCATACCAGATGGAAAATGAGTTGTCTTTCGATTAAGCTGACGTGGCAAAGGAGAATCCTCTGCCCAAAATTTTCTCCCCTAACCAAAATCTTGCAAAATAGGGAGGATTCGAGTTTCCTTTCCAGTCAGACGGTGCCTTTAGTACTCGCGTGGCGCCAGTACCGAGAAAATCGAGCGGTTGTGAATTAACGCATGGCTATTATTTACCTTCTTCCCCTTAAACCCTACTTCTGCCATTGACGAACTGATCAAGCTGCCATCTTCTTCGGACGATTTCTTCGTGGTTTTTCAAGGTGGGATAGTTTGGAGGTTAGTTGATCTCAACCCCTTTTTATTTTCGTTGTTTTGATTATTAGTTTTGGATTTTTTTTCATACTATTTTTTGTCGGATTAGAGTTTTTTGGGTTCATGGTTCATATTTTCCTTTGGATTGAGTTTTTGTGCGCGGATTGTTCCAATTTTTTTCCTATGTCAACTCAGTTTTGGAGTCAAAGATTTCATTCTATTTGGAAGTAAAACACAGACTTCATTATATGGATAAAACAAATCTTTTCTGAAAGGTTTTTTTGTGTACGAGGTTTAAATTTATTTTGGAGTTTTTGTGGTCAAATTGTTTCGGATTTGATGCTATTTCGAATAAAAACTAAGTTTTGGAGGCACATATTTTGTTTTATTTGCCACGAAAAAAACACATATTTTGTTCTATTTCGTCCTGGTGAAGGAAATATTGAATAAAAATATTTTTTGTTTTGGAAAAGGAAAAAAACACAGATTTCGTTATATTTGCCATGATAAGAACACTATTTTCATTTTGGAGAAGAAAATATAGAATAAAATCATTTTTAATTTGTTCAAGATTTGGTTTTATTTTGAATAAAATCACAGTTTTAGAGACATATTTCATTCTCTCTGGAATAAAAACACATTTCTGAGTTTTTTTTTTTTTTTTGGATTCGAGGTTTATATTTACTTTGGATTGAGCTTTTGTGATCAGATTGTTTCAGATTTGGTTCTATTTGAATAAAACTCAGTTTTGGAGACACAAATTTTGTTCTATCGCGAATAAAATCAAAGATTTCGTTCTATTTTGAATAAAAACATAGATTTGGAGTAGGTAAAATCGAACAAGAACACAATCTTTTGCATTTATGATTTTTCCATTTAAAGATGTATAACCAAAAATACAATAGTCTAGTTATATAAGTCCAGGCGTTAATAAGTTATTTGAGTGATAGTATATCTGGCAATTTCCGCACTTGCTTAGGACAACATCGTCTTACTGATTGAGCCATGGACTTAATTACAATTGGGATGTAACTGATAGGATGCCTCTCCATCCTACAACCCGGAAGAAGAGGAATGAGTTGAGAAGGAGGGATGAATTAAGGCCATATTTGGTACTTATTTATAGTTTAGAAATGAATTTGTAGCATTCCAGCAATTTTCCAGTCGACAAAACACCCAAATTTGACTTTCCAGCTAACTTTTCAGACAAATATAGCATTATTTTGTAGGAAAAAATACAGATACACCCCCTCTAGTTTCTAACACATTCAACTCTAACCATGACTTTCAAAATGTGACAAGTACACCCCCTGAAGTTACAATGGTTTTTTTTTTAACCTGACAGAGTACACGGTGAGGTGAAAATGACCAAAATGCCCTCACTGAAAAATTCATACTTGAAAACTGAAAAATTAGGGTTTGATTCAAACCCTCGTTTATTTATCATCACAAACCCTCGATGTAGGGGTTTTATTTATCTTCATTCACATCATTATCGTGCTTTGAGCAGAAACCCTAATATTTTAGGGCTTTTTTTGTCTTTATCAGTGTTTTTTCTTGAAATTTGTGGTTTGATGTAGCCATGGGGTAGGGTTTCATTGTTCGTGGTGGGTTACCAAGATGGGTAGACGATGGCGGTGGCCGGAGATTGCAACGGCATGCGTGATGAAGGAAATGGCATAGCCCTCATCCTCTACAAATGGCTTAAAACTAGAGGGTATTTCTGTCCTCAAAGTCTTAACCCAGGTTAGTTTCAGTCTTTTTGCCAGGTTAAACTGACGGACCGTTGATGGAGGGGGTCTAACTTATACAAATAGAAACCTCAGGGGGTGTACTTATCATGTTTTGAAAGCCAGGGTTAGACTTTGAATGTATCATAAACTAGATGGGGTGCAAATATATTTTTCCCTAATTTTAATACATATTTATAGCATGACATGTGCTTCTTGTTCCTTTGATGGGCCACAACATAAATAGGCTGTACCTTGTAAATCATTTCGATAGGATGATCCTAACCCTCCGATCTGTAATTGCACTACACATTATAGAAAATCTACAGTCGAAGGTTAAGATCTTCATATGGAGATGATTTACGCGTACAACAACCTATTTACGTTGCGGCCCATCAAGTGAACAGTTTGGATCATCCTAAGACGTGGGCCCAACTATAATTTCTCAAAATGACTGAACCTCACCCACACACTCATCATATAAAATCTACCAAAATAAAATATCAAAACAGATCCAACCCATAAGATCCGAAGTGGATCCGTTGACACCCGGATCCTTCCTTTGGACATCAAGGGTGGGCCCAACGATTACGCCATAAATTCGCGGCTTATTACGTTTTAATATTTCACACTTATCATTTCACTTGAAATTGAAAAATCGAAACACGAAAAAAATAGTCCTCGTTTTATTGTCAAGAGATAATACACATAACTCTTCAGCTATTGGTACACGTGTAATCGATATATTGGTGAGATATCGCGAATCCCAACCTTAAATAATAAAATAATAGAACTAAAGAGATGAACATATCGCGAGGTAAACCTATTCGCGATAAATCGGTGGCCAGAAAACCCTCCATTTCGGTCGAGAAATCTCTCCGTCTCAATCTCTTCAAAGTCTCACATTTTTCAGGTCAGTTTCTTGAATTTTACTTTCCTTTTTTTTTGCCTTTCTCGGGATTTTTTATTCCTTGTTCTCGTTCCTTTTTATCTCTTTGAGCTCGATACTTCGTTTTAGGGTTTCCTTTTTTTAATTTCGAAGCTCTTTTGCTTGAGAAAGGAGATGAAAAGAAGAAGAGAACCTGTTTAGGTTAAAATATCTTATCATCTCAAATTTCTCGACTATATTAGAGTAGGGAAAATGGATAATTTACAGAAAATGGCGAAGAAAAATGAGAAAATCGGATAATTAGAGGATTCAAAGCTTCTTCTTAAAAATGAGAAAATCATCATAAATTTTAGGAAGCAAGATCGTGTATTAAGCATCAACCCTAAACCCTAATTTAAAAATTATCATGGATATATGGTTTGCTCAGCCTGAGCTAGAGCTCACAAACCATATATCCATAGTTGGTTGAGTCATCCGACCCACTAGTTTTATAGGTTATAGTTATGGTTCTGTGGAGGTTTAAAATGGATAGCTAGAAAATGGGCTTCTATAGATCGGATGGTTAGGATTATGGTACGGAGGTGGTTTCTTAGGAACATACTATCTGTGCGAGGTCCTATAAAATGAATGGATTGTATGAGTCAAACAACTACGGGAGAAGTGGTTTGTGAACTCTAGCTCACGGTGAGCTCAAGCTCATGAACCACGCCCACAATTATCATATGATTTTTTGATAATATATAGAATTAGCTTATTATTAATGTTTATAACATATAAATTAACGTTCTTAACTAATTTTGATTCTAATTGGATGCAACTTTCTAGTAAAATGAGAATTTCTTTACCACCAAAAAAAGCTAAAAAGTGTATTTATATATTGCTTTAGTTTTTTTCTAAAGGTTTATCACTTCTTATTTGAACTGGAATAGGCAAAATGCCAGAATGTGCATTTTCTGTTGTAATTAATCTTATTGAGCATCTTGAAAATTCAAATGTGGGGTTATGTATCTAGTCTGGAGTACCAGACTAAGATGGTCCAGTTCCCATCTACACCATACACTGATACACCAGATTGATGGGTCCAATGATCTTGACCATCCATTTGGTGGGTTCCATCATGGATTTTTCATTGTCCAAAAGTATGACCTGACTGAATGATCCTAACCATATATTGTCAATACTGTTTGCCCAGTGAATGTGGAATTTTGACCATTTTTTGTCACCTTTGGTTTGAAGGCCTTCGATTGGCTAGGCTAGTCATGTTTGTTTGGTTAGTGTGATTTTTTTGGACCCTGCACAATCCACTAAGCTAGTTTGAGGCCTTTTGATCTAGTGGATTTTAAGGATGGTAGCAGATTCTCTTGCCAAAGAATGGTCCAAATCTTCTGTGTATAGGGCAATCTTCTCTGCCTGTTCCAAAACAGTTTTAAGTTAAATAAATGAGAAATTTATCATACATTAAATATATTAAAGTCACTCTTAGAATCTTACATGCAACTCTGTTTCATTTACCTTGAATTGATAAGGTTTTTTTTTTTTTGAATGGTACCGTGAATTGATAAGTTATAACGTTAAAACTATTATCATTGAACTTTATGGCATTTGATTTTTGGATAATTTGTATTTTTTTTACAATTAGGATTTATTTTGAATTGCAGGCCATTTTCTATGGGAGCTGATTTGAATAGTAAATTATAGAATTTTAACAAAACCATTTGTTTGTTTAAGAAATCCATTTATTTTCAGAGTATTATTTTTATGTTTAATGCAATTCTTGATTTGATGTACTTAATACAGTTTCAGTTCTTCAAGAAAATTACTCATGTTCTAATGTATGTAGGTCACTTATTGGAAGAGAATACAGTTGCTACGTTCTTCATCAGTAAGTTTCTCAAAATTACTATTTCCTGTTATGTATTGCAGTTTTATGCTTGTATGGCAAGAAATGCTTGAGTTGATTTTAGCATTAATAATTCAGGTCGGTTGAATAGATGATTTTCATGACCGAGCTTCAATTCATACTCCATCTATAAATTTGAAATTTAACATGCAAAAAAGCCTGATTTATGTTTAAGAAAATTGATTGAAATTCCTAGTTTCTTTGGAATTTCATCTGGTTTCATTGTATAATTATAATGCATATTTATCTTTTGCAGTGGTTCGAGAAAAAGACGTCTGCTGGGAATACTGTGAGAAGTTAGAAGGAAACAAGGTGAAATGTAAATTTTGTCTTAAAGTTTTGAATGGTGGCATTAGCAGATTGAAGCATCATTTATCTCGTTTGCCTAGTAAGGGTGTTCATCCATGTAGCAAAGTAAGAGATGATGTCACAGATAGGGTGAAATCGATAATCGCATCAAAGGAAGAGGGAAAGGAAGCTGCTAGTGTTAAAAAGCAACGACTAGCCGAAACAAAATCTCCTTTAAATATGCCTAGCACCAGTAAAACACTCATGACCATGGAGACACCCCCAACCCCAATAGCAAAACTATTTCCTTCTGGTCCTACGATCGGGCCCCACTCTTCATCTGACAGGGAAGATGCAGAGAGAAGTGTTGCTCTTTTCTTTTTTGAAAATAAGTTAGATTTCAGTGTGGCACGTTCATCTTCCTATCAGCTAATGATGGATGCAGTTGCAAAGTGTGGCCAAGGATTCAGAGGCCCGTTCTCCGAAACTTTAAGGTCTACGTGGTTACAGAGGATTAAATCTGAAGTTAATCAACAATCAAAGGAAATAGAGAAAGAGTGGGCAACTACGGGTTGTACAATTATTGCAGATACATGGACGGATAATAAATCGAGAGCATTAATAAACTTCTTAGTCTCGTCTCCCTCTGGAACCTTTTTCCACAAAACTGTTGATGCATCCACATATTTCAAGAGTACAAAATGTCTCTCTGATTTATTCGATTCCATTATTCAAGATTTTGGACCCGAAAATGTTGTTCAAGTTATCGTGGACAGTTCTTTGAACTATGTTGGTGTAGGAAATAACATCATGCAGAATTACAGTACGATATTCTGGTCACCTTGTGCTTCTCATTGCTTGAATTTGATTTTAGAAGATTTTTCCAAGATTGATTGGGTGAACAGATGTATCTTACAAGCACAATCAATTACCAAGTTCATTTACAATCATATGTGGTTGCTTGATCTAATGAGAAAATATACTGGGGGACAAGAACTTGTCCGCACGAGTATTACTAGGTCTACATCCAGCTTTCTCACCTTGCAGTCAATTTTGAAGCAAAAAACAAACTTAAAGCATATGTTCAATAGCTCAGAGTACTCTACTTCTCTGTATGCCAATAAAACACAGAGCATTCCTTGTATTGACATTCTTGGCAGTAATGACTTCTGGAGAATAGTTGACGAAATAGTTGCTGTTTCCGAGCCTTTACTGAAAGTACTGAGAGATGTTGCTGGAGGAAAACCGGCCGTTGGATCAATTTATGAATCCATGACTAAGGCCAAGGAATCCATAAGGACATATTACATAATGGATGAGAACAAATGCCAGATGTTTTTGGAGATAGTTGATAGGAGGTGGCACCGTCAGCTCCATTCGCCTCTCCATTCAGCAGCTGCGTTTTTAAATCCTAGTATTCAATACAACCAAGAGAATAAATTTCTTGGAAATATAAAGGAAGAGTTCCTTTCTGTTATTGAGAAATTACTTCCAACTCCTGAATTAAGACAGGATATCACTACGCAGATTTTTGCATTCAAAAGAGCACAAGGGTTGTTTGGTGTTAACTTGGCTAGGGAGTCGCGCAACACAATCTCACCAGGTATGTATGTACTTCAATGGATATAGTTTTTTACTATCTTTGTTGAAATTCTTAAGATATTGCTCTCTACTTGTTCAGGAATGTGGTGGGAACAATATGGGGATTCGGCACCTGGGTTGCAACGTGTTGCGATGAGAATACTTAGTCAAGTTTGCAGTGCTTCAACTTTTGAGAGGAATTGGAGTACATTCCAGCAGAATCACTCTGAAAAGCGGAATCGGCTAGATAAGGAAACATCGAATGGCCTTCTGTATATAAATTACAATCTCAAGTTGGCTACCCGGGCGAAAGGGAAGGCTGGGGACATTGATCCCATTATAGTCGACGACATAGATATGACTTCGGATTGGGTTGAGGAGGCAGAAAACAGCCAAACACAGTGGCTTGATCGATTTGGTTCTGCTTTGGATGGCGGCGATTTGAATACAAGACAATTTAGCACCACTTCCATATTTGGTACAAATGACCATCTATTTGGTTTGTGATTGTTCTCTCTTACAACCTCATATTAACTTGTGGGGTTTCTCTTCTAATATTGTTTCTATTGTGCCTCTCTTTTATACTTGTTTCTTTAGCTTGTAACATTAGATTGATGTTATATGCAGAAGTTTCTTCTTATAGATATTACCGTTCGATAAAAATTGTTATGCGAAGAACATATTCCTGACTTTGATGACTAGTTGTTGAATGTCATCTCCTTCATCAAAGATTAAATCGTCGGGTACCCCACCTCCAGCAATATACATGCAGCCATTGGAATCTAATACACTCAAAGAAATCATATTCTTCTTTAGGTCTGGAATATGTCTTACTTCGTTACCTTCTATCGAAGATCTTAGTTTTTATGTTCCCAATCATGCCATGTCATTACTCATTAATAAAGATTCACCGTTGCAGGAGTTATATGTCTCAAACCAGTTTTTATTGGGACATGTGCACTTTAAAAAGTCTTTCAACTCTTCCTCGCTGAAACCCCAATCGAAGATTAGCAGAGGAAAATCTGGTTTCTGGTTGCTATCCGAGTCCCGACCCCCTCCCCGCCACTGGTCCCACCCCGACGACCTGCTTCTCCGTGCCGGAATCTTCAGATCGGTGCCTTTCCCTGCCGGAATCTTCAGATCTGACTGTTCACCGGAGCTGTGAAGAGTATTCGGAAGTTCCAGATCTGAGAGATCTGATCCTTTTTCGACCCCAATCTGATGAATCGTCGCAGGATCTTGTAGATCGGCCAGATTTTTCAACGATCCAGAGCTGCCAAAAGTAGTTGGAAGTTTCAGATCTGCGAGATTTGATCCTTTTTCGACATCTCTCTGATGAAAAATCCTCATAGGATCTTGTAGATCCTAAGGGTTCTGTGACTGGCAACCAGATCTCCGGCAGAATCGACGGCGAGGCGAGCAACATCCATCACCGGCGCCGGAGGCCACCACACGTGTGCAGAAATCTGAGGCAGGAAATATCTCCTCATCTATCTCCTCAACTGCCATGTCAGTCACGAAGGCTTGACAGGTTACCGAGAGATCCGGCCTCGTCGCTCCGAGCACCGGCGACGGAATCCGGCAGGTGCTCTCCGGCGAAGAGACTCCATCCAGATCCGGGCCCTGTTTCTGAATCCGGAACCGTAGATTCAACTCCGGTGATTTCCAGACGGCAAGCATACTCACGACGTTGGGCGGATCGCCGGAATTTGCTTTAGATTCCGGGATCAGAGTTCCGTACAGGGATTCTTGTAGACGGCGGCATCTTTGGATTCCTCCTCTGTATCATCTTCCTCTTCGTCTCCAGTTCCCTCTGACTCGGTGTCTTCCTCCCTCTCGGTTTCCTTTTGGGGATCCGATTCAGAATCCGGCGGATCCAAAATATTTGGAGGGCGACAAATTTTGCTGGGTGGTGGTTTATATGAAATCCGGCGGGATCAGCCGTGGAGTGGGAGCGAACTCTAGATGGGCCACTGGGGCGAATCTAACCCCGCTTGGAGTCCGGAGACTCCAACCTGAACCTAGTAATTTGGGCGCCCGGACGGACTGTGGGCATCCGTTACGGCTGGGGCCGACCGATGAGGTGAGTCTCCAGATTCTCCGAGCTGAAGAGGCGGCTTGGATTCCCGTACGAACCAGGAAAAACAGACGTCTGGAGAATGCCTTCCACCGAAGACAAAGTCGAGCCTTGGGAGACTGGAGATGCCACAGGTGTACTTTCCGGAATTTTAGCAGGAGGGCCAGCTGCTGGAAATGTCACAAACCTTGGTCCAGTTTGGACTTCAATTTTCCCGGACGACACTTACAGAGAGCGGCTCCGGTGGTGAGTTGTCCGCTTCCTCCTCACCCACAGGAGCTCCCTGCTGAGACAGTTAGATCGGAGTTTTTGCTTCCTGCGACTTCAGAAGGGGTAGCTTTCAACATTGAGGTAGTCCCCCTTAAATCTATCAGTAATGCAGATTTGGGGTTATGGGGGAAGATGAAGGAGGGTTGGGATGGTGATCTGGATGCCTTGGAGATATGGCTTGTTCAGAATAGCAGTCAAGGGAGTGAAGCAGTGGTGTATAAAATTGCTCCTCTTGAACTACACATTGCCATCCCTGCAGGTGCTAATCGTTCGAATTTGATCAGAGACTGGAGTTCTTCCTCCGATTCTCCTTTGGCAGACCTGCAAATTTGGGATATAAAATTTCCTAAGGGGGAGAAGTCGGCCTGGTGGAAAATAGAAGGCGTTCCGCCTGAAGCTTGGTGTGCAGACAATTTTCGGCGCATCGGTAAAAAATTAGGCCAGGTGGTGGAGGTGGATGTCTCATGTTATGCTGGTTCCGGATATGGGGTGGGTAGGTTGAAGATCGTAACTGCAGGTCGCCCTGGAAATGAACTATCTATACAGAGCTCTATCGATGGCACCCTTCGCTGGATTCTCGCCTCCCGAGAAATTGATGAAGGTGAAAAGCACTGTGTCAATTTACCAGCTTTTGCTACAGATGAGATGCCGGGTGAGGAGGAGGAGGTAAATCATCATTGTGCCATCAATGAAGACCCACCGTTCATCAATGAAGTCCAGCTTGCATTTAATGCACCCATTGTCGTCACAGAGATCCTCTCAGAGTCAGCCTTCAATGTCACCAACCCCGGACTGGTGGATTCCGCGCTCCCTCCAATCGCCTCTACTCGGGTTCAGCAGGAGTTGCCGGATCTCCACCTTTCATCTGAGGCAAATGTTCCAATTCAAACAGAGGGTCCCACACAGGCAATCAGGTGGCACAGTGCTGATCGGCCTATTCAGGGACTTCCCTACTCCGATTCTCCGTACTCCCAGGTCCACAGCTACGCAGATATTTTATCCATCTTATCTTCTCCGTATCAAAGAGACTCCTCTCGAGTGGGTGTTAGTATTGTGCTCGCTTCGGAGCGCGAGGAAATTGATACACAAGGGGTTGGTGAAAAAGTCAGCTGGGATTCTTCGCTGGCGGATCTTGGGTCCCAGGAAGGGGAGAGGGATTTCGGGCCTCATCACGTATGTCCTGGCTCACTCACCCCCTCCTCTTCGGCAGCTTTGAGCTCTACCCAGATGAATCTTATTTCCAATTTCAGTACATCGGGTAACAATCGATCTTATTATGCGACAGCAGAGGAGACTGGGGTCAGCCAATTGAGAGGACCTAAGACAATAAATCCCACCAGCAGATGTTTCTTTTTACCTAGAGAAGACTGTTTTTCCCTTCAGTGCCGGGTGGGACATAGGGTGGTGCTATTTGACAATCGTTGCTGGGGTGATATGAGTTCTTTATTCTACTGTACCCCTAGGGGGCGGCCCTTTTGTTCCCTGGTCCAGGTTTCAATCGGCAACTACTCCCATCCTCCTTCTCCAAGATGGTGTAGCAAGGCAGTCCTCCAGCCCCTGCTTTGTGCCCCATCACTCTCTTCTTCTCGGGTTGAATCAGGCCCAGTTACTATCCATCAGGTGATTGAATTGATGGTGGATCATACAGTGTCTATCAGCTCCCACTTGGGCCTAGTTTATCCGGGGCCGGCTGAAGATTACCGATCCAACATAAAGGCGGCAGAATTGAGGGAGGTCGATGTAGTGTCATCTCCTGCACCTATATCCGACGCAAATCTGAAACGTACGGAGAGAGAATTGATACGGCTTCATTCAGATATCAATTATGACTCTGGCTCGCATAGCAGTGGTCTCAAGCGTACGAAAAAAGGAAGAAAAATTGGAGTTGGGGAGGGGAGGATCTAACCGCACTCTAGTTGTTGATGAAGATTCTATCCTGGAATATCAATGGCTTGGGCTCTCGAGAGAAACGAATTCAAATAAAAGCAATAGTTAAACACCGGCGACCCGAGGTGGTGTGTCTACAGGAAACTAAGATGGAACAAATCAGTTCCATAGATATGAGTAGCATGGGGTTCAACTCTGATTGGAATTTTACTTTCGTAGCATCTAAAGGAGCTTCAGGGGGTATCTTGGTGGCATGGGATACAGTCTTGTGGGCCAGCTCGGATGTTTGGCGAGGGGTCTTCTCACTATCTGTAGCCTTCCGCAAATGTAACGATCAATCAGAATGGTTATTCACAGGCGTCTATGGTCCTTTGTCCCCTTCCGACAAGTGTTCTTTTTGGGAAGAATTAAATCAGAGGCGTGGCCTATGTTCCGCTCCTTGGTGTATTGGGGGGGATTTCAACGAAGTTCTAGATTCACGAGATCGAATTGGGGGTCAGCGCATTACTGTAGGTATGAGAAATTTTGCTGATTTTATCGCAAACAACGAACTAGTCGATTTACCGTTGGGCGGTGCATCCTTCACATGGGCAAGAGGTACGAACCGGAGCCGGCTTGATAGGTTTCTTTTATCGGGCGACTGGTTGGCAGGTATCTCAGAAGTTTACCAGCAGGCATTACCCCATTCTGTCTCCGATCATTGCCCTCTTCTTTTGTCCCCTAAAATGGAGTCCTGGGGCCCCCCTCCCTTCCGATTTGAATTAGCTTGGCTGGAAAATCCCCTGTTGGAGGCTCAATTAGTCCGTTGGTGGGCGGACTGTGCCTTCTCGGGACCCAGTGATGTCGTCATTGGCAAAAAATTAAGGTTTATCAAAGGGAAATTAAAAGCATGGGATAAGGAGCAGAAAGAGATTACCCTCGGCAGGAAGAGGGTCCTTGAGGACCGATTGTTGGAGATCCATTCATTGGCTGATAGTGGATCGGCAACGGCGGAGGATTTTGAGCAACAAGGCAGGCTTATCCAAGAACATAAAGAGTTGTTAAGGCTTGAAGAAATCTCATGGCGGCAAAAATCCCGAGTCAAGTGGTTGATGGAGGGGGATAAAAATACAGCCTTCTTCCATGCCATAGCCAGTACTCGCAGACGAAGGAACCGAATTGAATCTTTAGAGGTGGAAGGGGTTGTTATCTCGGACCGGGAGAGGATTATTGCGGAAACTATTGCATTCTACCGTTCTTTGTACTCCGCTGACGGACTTCTTCGCCCAATACCCCAAGACATTTGTTTCTCAACTTTGAGCCTGGAAGCTTCTGCTGGATTGGAAATCCCCTTCTCTGAGGAGGAAATCCGAATCGCTCTATTCTCTCTAGCTCAGGATAAAGCCCCTGGCCCTGATGGATTTTGCTTGGCTTTCTTTCAGACGTGTTGGGACACAGTCAAATCGGATCTTATTCGTTTCTTCCTAGAATTTTTTGAGGGTGCTATTCTCGACAAGGGGACGGGGGCGACTTTTCTAGTCCTTATTCCAAAAATTGATGGAGCATCCAAAGTATCAGATTTTCGTCCGATTAGCTTGGTGAGCAGCCTATACAAGGTGCTTGCGAAGGTGCTGGCGGACCGTATCAAAGTGGTTCTTCCATCCATTATATCGGTAAATCAGAGTGCTTTTATAGGCAAGCGTCAAATTCTTGATTGTTCCTTAACAGCAAATGAGGCAATTGACTATTACCGACGGTCAGGGGAAGGCGGCATCTTATGTAAGCTTGATATGGAGAAAGCATATGACCGTGTGGATTGGGCCGCTTTAGATTATCTTATGGGTCGTATGGGTTTTGGGGAAAAGTGGAGAGGGTGGATCCGGAATTGCTTATCATCTGCATGGTTTTCCGTTCTAATTAACGGCTCAGCAAAAGGATTCTTCAAATCCTCTAGAGGATTGCGGCAGGGCGATCCTCTCTCTCCATTTCTTTTCTTGATAGTGGCCGAATCCTTATGCAGTATACTGAAAAAGGGAAGTGATATGGGGCTATATAGAGGTTTCCTAATTGGGACCAATAAGGTGGAAGTCTCGCTGCTTCAGTTTGCGGATGATACCCTCCTGTTCTGTTCCCCGGTCCTCTCCCAGCTTCTCAATCTGAAAGCCATGCTTCGGTGTTATGAGATGGTCTCAGGTCAACGATCCAATTTTGGTAAATCTCGGTTGTATGCGATTAATGTATCTGAGAGTGAGGCTTCATCCTTCGCCGGAATTATGGGGTGTGGTCTAGATGTCTTTCCCGCTACCTATTTGGGTCTCCCTCTCGGGGTGGGCCGTCCGAGACACACCCTATGGACTCCTATTATACAAAGGATTGAGCGTCGGTTGGCCACATGGAAGCGCCGTTTGGTTTCCAAAGGAGGTAGATTGGTGCTTATAAAGGCTGTTCTCTCTAATATGCCGATTTATTTTCTATCCCTTTTTCATTGTCCAGCTTCTGTTGCTGAGAGCATCGAGCAAATTCAGAGACGATTTCTGTGGGGCGGTTCAAGGACTTCCAAAGGGGTCTCCCTTCTTAAATGGAGTTTAGTCTGTTCTCCAATTAAAAAAGGAGGTTTGGGTATCAGGAGAGTCCAGCTCTTTAATCAGGCCCTTATGGGTAAGTGGTTGTGGAGATATGGAGAAGAACAATCCTCTTTGTGGGTTCGGGTCATTGACAGTAAGTATGGTTCATCTCATGGGAATTGGGACTCTGTTGATACTTTCAAAATCAAAGGAATCACGGTATGGAGGGACATATTGCGTTTGAAGACCGTTTTTGCCCCTGGAGTTCGCTTCAGAGTCTATAGGGGGGATCGAATTCGGTTTTGGCAGGACCCTTGGTGTTCGTCCCATTCTCTCCGAGTTTTGTTTCCTGACTTATATATCGTATCTTCTCAGAAAGAAGCTTGGGTATCGGAATGTTTCGAACGGGTCCAAGGGCAAGTGGAGTGGATTCCTAAGTTTCGTCGAGCCTTCTTTGTCCGGGAGTTAAGCGATTACAGCGCCCTCATCTCCTTATTGAACTCTTACTTCATCAAGTCTTCGGGCATAGATCGTCGTATTTGGATTTGGAATCCGTCGGGGATTTTCTCTGTTAAATCTTTTTATCTCCATCTGATCCCCACTCTAATGGAGCATGCGTCCTCCGCGGTTTGGCGCCTCGCATGCCCCCCAAGAGTTGCTTTCTTTGGGTGGTCGGTTAGCAGGGGACGAATTCAGACGATAGATTTCTTACGAAAAAGAGGAATGTGGCTGGTTGATCACTGCCCCCTATGTCTATCCGCCGGGGAATCCATCGACCACCTATTTATACATTGCCAGGTTGCTTCATATATTTGGGGTCAGCTCTTTTCTAGATTTGGAGTCAGTTGGGTTGCTTCCAATTCTATGGCCGAATTTATTAGGAGTTGGGACTGGGCTCCGTGGAAGAGGAAAGGTAGAATTTTGTGGAAGATGTGTCTCTTAGCCTCCTGGTGGTTCTTGTGGAAAGAGCGGAATGCGCGGGTCTTTGAAGGGAAAGTCAGGTCCCCATATTGGATTTATATACAGGTGGTAGCAGCGGTCATCTCCTGGGCCCGTTCACTTCCTCTTTTTCGTTTTGTTTCTGCGTATGCCCTTTGGGAAGGGTGGTCAACCATATGCATGGAATCGGTTACCAAAGTGCAATCTCGACCCTCATGGTCCCCCCCGCCACCGGGGTCTCTGAAGCTCAATTTTGACGGTTCCTCTATCGGTAACCCAGGGGCGGCTGGAGTGGGGGGGTTATGTCGGAATCTGTGGAACCAGATCCGGGACGGGCGTGAGGGGACGGGCCCCCGCGCGAGTCTCTAGATCATCCACGTGAAGGAGAGCCCCACCAAGGAACCCTCGAAAGAGTGCCCCTCACAGCATGAGCGGCGATATAAAGTGAGATACCTCTCGATTCGGGGACCAGCCCAGATTCGAGGCGCACCTTAAACAAAGAAAGAGTCGCCATCCAAGGAAGTGGGCCCTAGATCCCATGCTGTGCTCTGTTGCAACGGATAACCAGAGATATAAAATAGGGTTCGTGCCTGATGACGAATGGGGAAGGGATTAGGCGCCCCCAATTCGCCCAAGTGCTAGCACCTGGTCTCTTATGCCATTTATTATTAATTTTGAAGAGTTTTGGGCGAAAATCATGCGAAATGGGAACGAATATCTCCGAGATAACGTCTAGCTAATCATGCATGTCTCGGAGATGAATAAGAAGCACACACAAAAGAAATGAAAGATATGTCGCCTAAGAATAGCTAGGTTATGAGTGACATGCCTAATTGGTGTCTAAGTTCTGGTGGACAAGCACATGCATGTTACAGCTAAAGGTATAAGATCTGTACATAAAAATAAGAAAACACAGCAAAACACACAACACAACACGACTCGACAAGACAAATCCTAAAATTCTAATGCAGGACTTGACTCGGACCAGGATGGCCATCCATCCTAGCTGCACTACGTATCCCGGCCTCGGGAAGAATCAGAGCCAACGTAGTTCGGTGTCCTATGCTAAACTACAATGCCTAAACCTCTAGGACCGCTATCCTAGACTCGATCAACTAGACTCGACTAGTTTTTAAAGCTTTTTGTGCGATTGGTTAAATTCAAGTGGATTGTGATTTTTACGACTCTCTATATGTCCTAACTAATGCAGGTTGTTTAGCCTTAAGCTAATGCAGGTGGGCCCTACATCCTATGTGTATCTAGGCTGTGCAACATAAAGAAAACCATGGGCTGACTATATGCTTCCTAGTCTAGCCATCGGTTCGACTAAGTGTCTGACCGATCGACTCGAGGCCTCCTAACTCTAGGGACACTCACACGACATGACACACCACATCAATACAAATCAAGACCGACTCCTAACTCTAAAACACCCTAAATATCTAGGACAGACTCCTAACTCTAGGGGAAGATCTTTTTGAAAAGGTTTTGAAGTTTTTTGTATTTTTGGGAGGTTTTGAAGTTATGAAAAATGGTGAAAGTTGTGAGAAATATTTACAAAAATGGTGACTGAAAATGGTGAAAGGGTGTAAAAATGGTGACTGAACTCAGGGTGCCAGCAGCACGCCTGAGCTGCCTACGTACCCCTCAGCTAGGGATCAAGCCATCCGTAGTTCGGAACGAATTCCTAACTACTCTGCACATGACTCAAGATTTTTTGATTTTGATTATGTTTTTGGATTTTGAATTGTTTTTGAGATGTTTTTGAATTTTCAAGTGTTTTTTGGAATGTTTTTGTTGTTTTCAAGTATTTTTGAAATGTTTTTATTGTTTTTTGACACCAGAGAATAAAATCCTATCATCATACGGGTAGGGAGACTTCTGGAATCCCGCAAAGGTTGGATAGCATCCTATGCTTTGCGGGGGAACGAACAGGAAAATAACTCGGCAAGGGTTGGACAGCATCCTATACCTTGCAGGAGCGGGTAAAGATCACGACTTGATGAGAGGATGGACAGAATCCTAACCCCTATGATGATAGGAAAAACTCCTGGACTGACTGAAGGACTGACTCCTGTGCTGAAGACTGTTATAATTACTATTCACGACTACTATTCACAACTACTATTCACAACTACTATTCACAGCTACTATTCACAGCTACTATTCAAAGCTACTATTCAAAGCTACTATTCAAAAGTACTATTCAAAAGTACTATTTAAAAGTACTATTCAAAAGTACTATTCAAAAGTACTATTCAAAAGTACTATTCAAAAGTACTATTCACAGTAGGACCTACCAAGTACTATTCATACATCGGCGGGCCCCACACAAACGGGTCCCACATCGGCGGGCCCCACATCAGCGGGCCCCACATCGGCGGGCCCCACATCGGCGGGCTCCACACAGCGGGTCCCACATCAGCGGGCCCCACACAAACGGGTCCCACATCGGTAATTGGAAACGAAATAACAATTAAATATTCCACCGAAAGAAAAATAATAATACTTAATTAATAGTAATCATCGCGGTCAAAAAAATTAATAATTTAATAATATTAATAACCGACAAAAATAATAATTTAAATAAAATAATCATTACGGTCAAAAAACAATAATTAATCACCGACAAAATTAATAATTTAATAATATTAATCGACGAAAATAATGATTTAATAATATTAATCGACCTGGTACTGTTCACGCAACCTTTACTATTCACGAAAATAAAAATTTAATCCTATTACTATTCAAACAGCTGTTACTATTCTCGATAATTTAATATTAATAATCAACGAACAGTCAAACATGCAATGATGAAACGACAAAAAAAATTAAAAATAAATAAATAAATAAACATAAAAAATGAAAATACCTGAGCGTAAGGGTGGCCGGAGTTGGGGCCGGATTTCGGCACAGCCGGTCGGAGGTGGTGATGATCGGACTCCGACGAAATTTCTGTCGGAGAAGAAGATCCTTCTCTCTCTCTCTCTTTTCTCTCTGCAGATCTCTCCTTCTTTCTTTCTTTTTCTTTTTTTAAAAATAAAATAAAAATAATAAAAAAAAAATAAAATAAAATGAAGAAGAAGAAGTTGGAAGTGGGGTGGAGGAGATGGTGGTAGGGCTGGAAATGGCCGAATAGTGGTGGTTTGGGTTTTGCAGAGGAGAAAAGGGGAAAATGAAGGAGAAGGTGGAGATGGTTCGACGGTGGTGATCGGATTCCGGCAAGCTTGCCGGAATCAATGGAGGTGGTGGCTGTTGGTGGTTGTGATTGGGTGAAAGCTCGATCGGAGGTGGTGATGAGGGAAAATATGGGCGGCTCCGGTGGGATGTGGTCGGAGGAGTTGGGTTGCAGAAATAGGATGGAGGCAAAGATGAGGTGGTGGCCGATCCGATCGGAGCTCCGGCACCGTTGCCGGAGGAGAAGCTCTCTCTCTCTATCTTTTTTTGTCTTTTACCAATGAGCTCTCCCCCTTTCGTTTTTGATTTTTTTTTTATATAGGTTAAAATAACCTGTTGATATCCCCGCACCCCCATTTGATGGGCGCACAAAAATGATAAGGCGCGCCCGTAACCTTTGTCCCATTCGGTCCAGGTTCGGCCCCACCCAGGATAAATCACCCCCCTTCTGCGCATTTACACTACAGCACCGTCTTAGCTCGTTTGCTAGGCAAACGCGATCGGATTTCGACGAAATTTTGCGGGGACCTAGCTGGGACCCAAAGCTAGCCTAGGGTTAAGTTTGGGACCCTAACTCATTGATTTGATGGGGATTTTTGCAAAACTGGAAGGGTTTAGGGCACGGTCAAAATGGGGTGTCTACAGATGCCCCTCTTTGGCAGAGCGCGCTTGTCGCGCGAATGTCAAAGCTGAACAGACAACACATTTTGACTGGCCCAAGATTTCGAACAGAAGGGATGCAAAAGGGTGGCGAGATGGATCGACGAGACACATTCTCATCGAGAAGGAATGATAAGATGAATTGACGAGACAGAATCTCGAAAAGAAAACTGAGATGGACTCTCAAGTGGTAATGAGACAGACTCTCACACAATGCAAAATGGAATGATTAGACAGCATCTATTTAAGCCATTCAGGGATTTGGAGATTGTAAAGCGGAATGATTAGACAATATCATGATCAAACCTAAATTTGGATCTGGGACAAGCGAAATGATTAGACAGCATCTTGATCATTCCTGAATTGGGATCTGAGAAGACAGCATCTTAACAGATGAACACAGCGGAATGATTAGACAGCATCATGATCAAACCTGGATTGAGATTTTGAGAAGACAGCATCTTGACAGACGAACGTTGCGGAATGATTAGACAGTTATCATGATCAAACCTGGGATCTGAGAAGACAGCATCTCGACAGATGAACGAAGCGGAATGATTAGACAGTTATCATGATCAAACCTGGATTGAGATCTGAGAAGACAGCATCTTGACAGACGAACGTTGCGGAATGATTAGACAGTTATCATGATCAAACCTGAATTGGGATCTGAGAAGACAGCATCTTGACAGATGAACGAAGCGGAATGATTAGACAGTTATCATGATCAAACCTGGGATCTGAGAAGACAGCATCTTGACAGATGAACGAAGCGGAATGATTAGACAGTTATCATGATCAAACCGGGATTGAGATCTGAGAAGACAGCATCTTGACAGACGAACGTTGCGGAATGATTAGACAGTTATCATGATCAAACCTGAATTGGGATCTGAGAAGACAGCATCTTGACAGATGAACGAAGCGGAATGATTAGACAGTTATCATGATCAAACCTGGGATCTGAGAAGACAGCATCTTGACAGATGAACGAAGCGGAATGATTAGACAGTTATCATGATCAAACCGGGATTGAGATCTGAGAAGACAGCATCTTGACAGACGAACGTTGCGGAATGATTAGACAGTTATCATGATCAAACCTGAATTGGGATCTGAGAAGACAGCATCTTGACAGATGAACGAAGCGGAATGATTAGACAGTTTCATGATCAAACCTGAATCGGGATCTGAGAAGACAGCATCTTGACAGATGAATATAGCGGAATGATTAGACAGCATCATGATCAAACCTGAATCGGGATCTGAAAAGACAGCATCTTGACAGATGAACACAGCGGAATGATTAGACAGCATCATGATCAAACCTGAATCGGGATCTGAAAAGACAGCATCTTGACAGATTGACAACAGCGGAATGGGTGCTCTAAGGGAGACTTTAGTGAGGTGCTCTCAGGGAGACTTTGGTTGGGTGCTCTCAGGGAGACTTTGGTGAGGTGCTCTCAGGGAGACTTTAGTGAGGTGCTCTCAGGGAGACTTTGGTTGAATGCTCTCAGGGAGACTTTGGGTGGGTGCTCTCAGGGAGACTTTGGGTGGGTGCTCTCAGGGAGACTTTAGTGAGGTGCTCTCAGGGAGACTTTGGTGAGGTGCTCTCAGGGAGACTTTAGTGCGGGTGCTCTCAGGGAGACTTTGGTTGGGTGCTCTCAGGGAGACTTTGGTGAGGTGCTCTCAGGGAGACTTTAGTGAGGTGCTCTCAGGGAGACTTTAGTGAGGTGCTCTCAGGGAGACTTTGGTTGGGTGCTCTCAGGGAGACTTTAGTGAGGTGCTCTCAGGGAGACTTTGGTGAGGTGCTCTCAGGGAGACTTTAGTGAGGTGCTCTCAGGGAGACTTTAGTGAGGTGCTCTCAGGGAGACTTTAGTGAGGTGCTCTCAGGGAGACTTTGGTTGGATGCTGTAGACACCCCATTTTGACCGTGCCCTGCACCTCCATGTTTTGTGCTTAACTTTCCCAAATCAGTGCGTTAGGGTCCCAAATTGCACCCTGAGCTAGCTTAGGGTCCCACCAAGGTCCCTGTGAAATTTCGTCAAGATCCGACCACGTTTGCCTAGCGAACGAGCTAAGTGTAGACACCCCATTTTGACAGGACCCTAAACCCGCGTATTCGAATGAAATCCCGAGGTCAGGCGGAAAATGAATGAATGTGGGGCCCGCTGATATGGGACCCGATTGTGTGGGGCCCGCTTGTGTGGAACCCGCTTGTGTGGGGCCCGCTGATGTGGGATCCGCTCGTGTGGGGCCCGCTCGTGTGGGACCCGCTTGTGTGGGGCCCGCTTGCGTGGGGCCCGCTTGTGTGGGGCCCGCTGTTTTGGGACCCGCTTATGTGGTCAAAGAGAGAATAAGGACAGTCATCATTTTCTTGGTTTTAAAAATGGGCGTAATGAGTAATTTTGGTTTTCGTATGGCATCCGATGCCATTTGAAAATTGTTTTTTATTTTTTTATTTATTTTTTTGCAAAATTTAAGGGAATTTGGGGGGGACAAGAGGGGGACAAAAAATTCTCATTTTCTCCCATCATGATGACTCATGATGGGTCTTCTGATCTCTCTCGAGAAGAAACCAAAAAAAAGAAAAGAAAAGGGGGGAGAACGAGAGAGAGGACAGTGAAAAAAACCAGGGAAAGACCAAGGAAAAGAAAAAAAAGAAAAAAAAGAAAAAAAAAAAGAAAGAGGGAGAGAAAGAGAGAATTGCAGAGGGAGAGAGCTCATCATCTCCGGCAAATCCGCCGGAGATCCAACCTTCATCTCCTCTTCCCTCAACGGCCGCCACCACCGCCTTCTCCGGCAACCTCTACACCTCCAATCCTACGGCTTCCATTTTCTCCGGCCGTGTTCTGATCGTCTTCCCCCATTTTCCTCCGGCCTTTTCTGCAAATCTGAGATTCATTTTTTCCGATCTAAGCTCCGATCTGAGATCCTTCTCTGATACTTCTCCGATCCATCTCCGATTCATTTCCGATCCAAACCTTAGCTCCGATCGTCTTCTCCGATCTTTGTAAAAGAAGGTATTTCCCTTCATAATTCTTCTCATTTTATTTTTATATACTTTCAATGCTTATGCTTAGAACTGGAAATTTAAATCATGTTTTCTCTGGATGTTAGCTTTTCCTGTGTGATTTTTTTTTATTTTTTTTTATATACAAAGTTTATGTTTCAGTTGATTGTATTTGAGTAGATTTGAATAGGAATCTGCTTTCGTTGTTTTAATGGATGTTCCTAACAATTTGGTTAAAAAAAAAATAATAATAATAATAAGAGAAAAAAACTACTGTGAAAGGAAGTCTTCGCTGGATTTTCTGAGATTTTGATATTTCTAGTTATGAGGGCCCGTTTGTGTGGGACCCGTTTACGCTGATGTGGGACCCGCTGTGTGTGGGACCCGTTTGTGTGGGACCTGTTTATGTAGGGCCCGCTGATGTGGGACCCGCTGTGTGTGGGACCCGTTTATGTAGGACCCGTTTACGCTGATGTGGGACCCGCTGTGTGTGGGACCCGTTTGTGTGGGACCTGTTTATGTAGGGCCCGCTGATGTGGGACCCGCTGTGTGTGGGACCCGTTTATGTAGGACCCGCTTGTGTGGGGCCCGCTGATGTGGGGTCCGCTGATGTGGGACCCGTTTGTGTGGGACCCGTTTGTGTGGGACCTGTTTATGTAGGGCCCGCTGATGTGGGACCCGCTGTGTGTGGGACCCGTTTATGTGGGACCCGCTTGCGTGGGGCCCGCTGATGTGGGACCCATTTGTGTGGGGTCCGCTGGTGTGGGACCCGCTCGTGTGGGACCCGCTAATGTGGGGCCCGCTTGTATTCAAAGAGATAAAAAGGACATCATCATTTTCTTTAGATTTTTGCATGATTTTTAAGCATTTAAATGATTTTAATTCATTATTAAATGTGTATGCTTAAAATCACGATCTGCATGAGTGTTTCAAATCCGTTTCGTCCCAAAATTTAATACGATGTTCTACTTGAATAGAGTAAAATAACTGTCAGATCGGATCGGACATTGGATCAAAGGTTTTCAAAAATTTGAGTGAAGAGTGGTATTTTATTTAAAATAAGGGTGAGTCTTAGCCTTGCTTCCCCCTTTGCAAGGGCAATGATAAGGTTACTTGGAGCCCATTTTTGTGTGTGTTTGGGAGACCCGCCCGGTCTCATTCTCTCGTTAGTCCTCTTTGTGTGCCGTTTGGTTTTGGGGAACACCCTACTCGGCTTGGCTTCATACCCCTACCCTTATGGGTATTGGGTTGCACATTTGTTGCACCCTACGGCTAGGTAGCTGTCCGGCCCGGCTGGGTGTTTCACCTTTGCTAAATATGCACAAGGTCTCTTATTCCTTTTAGACCCGCCCGGTCTCATTCTCTTGTTAAACCTCCTCTTTGTGCGCCGTTTGGTTTTGGGAGAACATCCTACTCGGCTTGGCTTCATACCCCTACCCTTATGGGTATTGGGTTGCACATTTGTTGCACCCTAGGGCTAGGTAGCTGTCCGGCCCGGCTGGGTGTTTTACCTTTGCCAAATATGCACAGGGTCTCTTATTCCTTTTTACGTCATTTGTGTCTCGGAGACAAGCCTCGTCTCATATAGAGAGTTTCCCCTTTAGGAGGCTTACCTAGCCTCATGTTAGAGTGGCCTCTCCTTTTAGAGTTGAGTCTTTAACTCGGTAGTGTTATTAGAGAGTCTCTGACTCATTTGTTCCCCCCCTTTAGTGTTGTTAGTTCGGAGTTTCTCCTTTAGAGTTGTTGATTACTTCGCTCTTATTAGAGACTAACTCAGTCTTATTAGAGCTTTGCTTGCTTGGGATCTTGGATCGTTTTCTCTCTTCTTGGGACGCTATCTTTCTTGTTGTGGTTTGTCTCTTTGAGACGCCAGTTTCTTGTTGTGGATCGTCTCTTTGAGACCTTTGTTGCTTGTTTGGGGTTTCCCCTTTTTGCTTTAAGGCTTTGCCTTAGTTTATGGTATTACTTGCGTGTCCCCTTTAAGATTGAAAACATTTAAAGGTCTTGAGCATTGGAAAAGCTTTAAAATCCAAAAACATTAGAAATTTAAATCTCAAAAACATTTGAAAACTTTAAAAATATCAAAAACATTTGAAAAACATAAAAAACCTTTAAAAAATCTTAAGTGTTGAGTGTTTCTTTTAGAAGCGTAGTAGGCGAGTTCGATTTTCGAACTACGTTGGCTTGATCCTCTTCCACGAGGTACGTAGTGCAGCTTGGGATACATATCCCAAGTCCAGCCAAACTTTGTAAATAAAAATGCTTTAACCCTTCAACTTTAAAACCTTGTTTTTAACAAAGATCTTCCTCTAGAGTTAGGATTTTCTCCTAGATAGAGAGTTTTAGAGTTAGGGTTTTTCTTTTGATAGGTTGTTTGATTGTTTGTTTGCTGTGTGCTTGTTTTAGAGTTAGGGGTCTGTCCTAGAGTTATAGGAACGCCTCCGTCCGGTCAGTTGGCGATTCACATCGCCGACTGATGACTAGGTCTTGGATACGTTAGCGATCCCTTGGTTTTCCTTAGGACACACAGCCTAGTTACACATAGGTTGTAGGAACCACCTGCATTAGCCTAGGGCTAATCTGCATTTAGTTAGGGCATATAGGGTGTCCTAAAATCCACAATTCACTGGAATTTAAATAATCGTACAATAAACTTTAATAACTAGTCCGGTCTTTTAGATCGAGTCTAGGATAGGGGTCTAGGTGTCTTAGGCATCCTAGCTTAGAATAGACGCGAAGAACTACGTTGCCTTGATTCTCGTGGAGGCGGGGATACGTAGGCTTCTTTGGATGAATACCAGACCATCCGAGGACTCGGGCTAATAATTTAGAGTCTTAGGATTTGTTGTATTGTTATTATATGTTTTGATGTGTTTTCTTACTTTCTTGTACTGATCCTGTACCTTTAGCTATAGCTTGCATGTGTTTGCACATCAGAATTTAGACCTCCATTAGGCATGTCACTCATAACCTAGCCATGCTTAGGTGACACATCTTTCATTTCATTTTATGCGCTTATTATTTTATCATCAGGAAATGCATGCTTAGGTAGACGAATCCTGAGGATTGTTCCCATTTCACATGATTTTTACCCAAACTTCTTTGGAGTTAATAATAAATGGCATAAGAGACCAGGTGCTTGCACTTGGGCGAATTGGGGGCGCCTAACCCCTTCCCCATTCGTCATCAGGCACGGACCTTTTGTATCTCTGGTTATCCATTGCAAACAGAGCATTTGTTTTGGTTCCATGGCATGTCCATGGATGGCGACTCTGAGTTTATTTCAGGTATGTCTCGGTTTCGAGCCTCGGTTCCGGATCGAGACATATCTCTTTCTTTTTTATATCGCCACTCATGCTATGCTGTGAGGGTGACACCCTTTCGAGAGTTCCTTGGCAGAGCTCTCCTTCACGTTGTGGAGATCTTAGAGGATTGCTGTGGGGACCTCGCGTTCCCTCGTCGCCTATCTCGGATCGGGGTCCACAGGCTGGCGACTCTGCTGGGGAATTCTTGGAACATTGCCTAACTCTGTAAAAATGCCATCTTTATTAATTTAGAAGAAATTTGGGTCAAAACCAAGTTAAATGGGAACTTTATCGTTAGAAATCCAGGGGCACCAAGTAGGTGCGTAAATAAAACAAGGGATTCACACACTGCACATCATGCATCGTCATATTCTTTATTTCTTTATTTGTTTTCGTTATTGGCTCCACGGGATAGATTCGATGCGTGCCCGACTGGGATGTCATTACACCCTGATGGTACTGTTGAATCTATTTCCAAGCTATGCGCCGGTGCTGCAGCCGTAAACACTGGGCGTACTTGTGTTTACAGCAGCCGATGAGCAATGAAGCATACTATGTATAACATTGGGCGTACTTTTGTTATACATATTAAGTATGTTTCATACGCATAGTACCCATTAGATTGAGTCCGGAGCCCTATTTTGTTTGATATATTATGTATATACTTACTGACTTAGTGAAACCTAACTAGGAAGTACCCGTGTTTATATAAGTATATTACATTCATATAGGGTCGAACATGTGTTGCTCACACATGTGGAGCCTAGAGTTAGGAGCTTTGTCCTATTTGTAGACTAGGGTAGCTCATTTTACATGGCTACAGCGCGGTCCTGGTACACTCACTAGTCTGTCGCAAGTCGAGATTTTCTCGACTCTGTTAGATTAGATTAGGGCTGGTGCCCCTGGTTAGGGTGTGTATATATATATATATATGTGTGTACATATATGTGTGTATAGTGTATTATTCTTAGATTATGGCTTATCCTTTCGAATAAGGTTTCCTTATCTATTTCAGTCATACCATCCTTTCAGACTCGGTCGATGATTCTTGCTCTTGCTTGGTCATCATCCAGATCGCGGTCTACCCTATCATCTTTATCATATGATTATTCCTGTATCTTGGATTTATATCTGTTTTGTCAGCTGTCTGATCAGGGCCTACTTTCCACTGAGGTTTTCTGGTCTATTATCCCCGATTAGAGTTTGTTCACTATTTCTTTCTTGGATCAGGCTGATGATTCTTGTTCACCACCTTTTATAGCCTGTGTTCATTTCTTGATTCTTTGTTATCCATTCTTCTTGCTAGCTGTTAGACCAGGGCCTGTCTATTAATGAAGTTTTCTGGTTTATCCATTAGCCACATTGTTTCATTCCCCAGCCTTCGGACCTGGTCAGTAATTTTCCTCTATCATTATTCTGACTATGGTCTGCCTTTTGTCTCTCAAGTGTTTAGTTGTGTCGTTCCTTTGTACATAACTTATTTGCTGAGTCGATTTCTAGTTACCTTCTTGTGCCTACACCATTTGTTGAGTTGATTGTCTAGATTAGGACCCATTTTCGGTGGGTATTCCTGGTCTAATTCATCATATCTATATTCTCTTGATTTGGTTGGTGTCATTTCCCTTGCCATTGTTGAAACCATAATCTGTCATTTCGTCCTCAGATTGTACATATCTCTTGTGTGTATACGATTATGTCGGTTGATTAGATTAGGACCCATTTCTAGTGGGGATTCCTGGTTTAATCAATTATATGTGCATTCTTTCGGATTCACCTGACGGGTGGCCCGTACTTGTCACTCTCATGGCCACATTCTACTTGCTGCCCTTTTGATTGTATATCCATTCTTTGTTGTGTCTTAGATCTGGTCGATGGCTTGTTCGGTGTCTCTATAGCCATGATATATCTTTTGGTCGCAAATCCAACCCATGACCAAGCGTCGTCATTCATTGCCAGTCTTTCATGTGATTACATCTCCATGGTGACCATATTCTGCTTACTGATTGTGTGCTTATCTTGCCATCATTATTTGAGTGCAAGTATCCTTGCTGAGAGTCCTACATTACTGAGTTTCTATTCATTTACCCTTATGTTGAGTTGTGGGGATCACCCTATATAGCCGTCATGCTGCCGAATTTTGTATAAACACCTTGAGCGTGATCGCTATCTTTTCAGAGTTATCGATAAGCCATGACTTTACTCTACCACGATCCTTTTAGGGACGTCATGCTGCCGGATTTTACTCAACTCATTTTCAGTATGATCGCTATCCTTTAGGATTATTGATAAGTCATGTGCTTACCCTACCATGATCCTTCTTACAGTTCTGCTGTTAGTTTTATTCAAGGGAGAGATGTGTTTGTATTATCTCTTGTTTCAACTTGTGTATAACATTTCCATAAGATTGCCTCATACTAAAGTCAGTGTCTGTCAATTCCATGACATGAGTCTGACCTAATTGACCTCACCCATTTGTTGAACCAGTCTCCTTTCATTTCACCTAATCAAGTCAACAGGACATATATCTGGGTTGAACCCCAAGTCATTGACATCATGGAAGAAGGTGTACTACTCATATTTTCAGTGCCAGTTCATCTGTATCGAAAAAAAAAAATGTCATGTGTTGTTAAGGTTTGTCTTTCATTAAGTTTGTACCAACTTTCTTCTCTTAGAGTTGGTAAGTCTTACTATGTTAATGTCAAAAGAAAAAAAAAAGTGTGTCATGTTTGTCAGTCGTGTTCATTCATAGTCTGTTGTTTTCATCCTTTGTCAAGTTCAATGTAGAGCCCATTGAGGCGCGTCGAAAAAAAAAAGGAGAGTTACTGATGTACTTAAGAGTCTTCGATTCAATAAAGTTTTTGGTTTGGTTTCAAGTCTTCGATGTTCTGTGATTCACTCTTTAGATCTAATGTTTAAACAACTAAAGACGCCCTCTTGGATGAGATTGCAGACGAAATTCCCCTCGAGATCTGAAAAGGTCAAACGAGAGGAAGAGCGTCTAGCATAGCCACTTGAAGAAGAAATCGAAGTTATCGATAGTGGTATCGAAATCCGAAACTCGGGAAAGATGGATTGGCAAAACGTTATCTCCCGAGGAGCGTGAGGAATTGATAAACCTATTTAGAGGGGTTCAAGGAAGTCTTGTTTGATCCTACAAGGATAAACCAGGTGAATGCTCTGGTGTGATCCAAGACAGGGCTCCACCATCTTTAGACATCAAGTTGAAAGTGAAAATTTTAGAAAGTGAAGCGTCAGACATCCTGTGGAGCTGATGAAATATTGAGAGAAGATTTTCAGAGGGAGTGGAGCACAGTGGTTGAAGTTTTGCCAGAAAACCGCCAGACTCCTCGAAAAAAATAAAAAAAATAAAAAAAAAAATCAAAGTCTTTGAACCTTAAGCAAAAGAGCTTGTACATCAAATATATCAGGAGGCCATCATTGGACGTTTGAGCCTTAATAGCCAAAATCCTAACGTTTTAAAAGCCTTTTGAGAACCCTTTGGGCCAACAATTTAAAGCCAATACTTCTTTTCAAACACATTATAAACCCGGGGCATTTATGCGCCCGAACTACGTCGGACCTGATCCCCATCTCTTCAGGGGTACGTAGGCAACTTGATTAATTCAGGTTCGGTCAAACCTTGGGATAAAATCCCTTTCAAAATTTTGAAGCTAAATGCTAAACCATTCTTTGAAAAATCCCACAGCGAACTACGCGGATCTGATCCTCCATTTTTGGGGTACGTAGGTAGTCTGGCAAGACCAGATTCGGTCCAAATCGTTTGAACTTTAAATATCCCACCCCTTTTGAACCCAAGCCCACCTAGAAAGTCCTTCTGGTGAAACAAGCAAAGGTTCAAGGCAAATGAAAGCAAAAACAGAAAAAAGAACGAGAGTCTGAAGACCCACTAGGTTGAAAACCCGAAAGGGCGGCCTAAATGAAATCATGTGCTTGCTAAGTCATTAACCAAAGGGATTGGCTTATGCAAAGTAAGGGTAGCGGTCTGCTGGATTGAAATTTTGAAGAGGCAATCTAGTCAGAGGCGAAGAATTCCCATGAAGAGAAAATTGATGAGATACCGAAGGAGTTCTTCAGTTGTGCAGAATTTTCAAAGTTTGAGTAGTGACTTCTTTTGAAGAGAGAAATCAAGGAGACGGAGAAGCATTCTCAAACAAGGCAGGATCCCAGAATCCGAGTAGTGTCGGCAAGACTTGCTTTGATACTTTTCTAAACTAGGGGCATTAAGACTGAGCAATCCGAAGGGGTTAATAACCATGACGAAAATCCCGATGACGGAAGGAAGTGCCTCTTGACATAGTTTTCGAGATTACTGTAGGAGTGGCTAGCCTTACCATAAAAAAATAACATATTTTATCTAAAGGTGAATCAAAATGTAGTCGAGTCCCTTAAATAATCTATACCTTCTTTGATAGAGTCCTTGGGAGTCTATTCCTCATTCATATTTGTTTTCTTTCAAGGTTAAAAAGTTGTATGGCACTGGAAGGAAGGGGTGTATACCTTCCAAAATGAAAGATCCTGGTTTAGGTATCCTACTCGGACAGGCTGAATATGTCAAGTTTCATGCAGTTGGTGGTGGAAAGAGCGAACCTCCAATAGTGGTCAATGAAAGGAGAAGTCTTTGAGCTTAGCCATTATCCCATCTTTATTCCAAAGAAAGAACCCATGCAAATCCAAAATTTCTTTATCTATCTTTGTTCTACTCTCCTTGGGACTCTTGTCATGGGAGTACAATGCACTAGGGGCATCTTTTATGACTTACGTCATAAAAGATATCAAGCATACAAAGGCAATCAGTGCCAGTATTTACAACAAGTTGAAGTAAGAGAGATGCGAGCACGTCTTGAGCCAAATCTCCGAGCTCTTCAAATGAGCCCTCTTTCTTAAAAGAGTCAATTCCCAAAGAAAATCAATTTTCCCACCGGAGTTTAGAATTTGCTCCCGCAACCTTCAAACCTTAGCAGAATGCTTTTCACTTGTTAAAGAAGGGTAAACACCTGAAAGCCCCGTCAAGTACTTAAGTCCGATCCTCAGCAAGGAACTCGTACTCCCATTTTTCTTAGCAAGAGACGTTTAATCCCAGAAAAATCAATTCTCCAATCAGTAAGTCTTCTGTGTAGGTCTTATGCATTCTTGGCTCTTCGTGGTCTACCATTCAAGTATACCATGGACCCTTGCTTCCCGAGTGGCTCTTCGTGATCTGCCCTTCAAGTTGTATCATGGACCCACTATCCATACTCATTCTATCCATCTCCAGTGCTTGTCATTATCCTTGTTCATTCTTGGCTCTTCATGGTCTACCGGTCAGGTACACCATGGACCCTTGCTCTATGAGTGGCTCTTTGTTATATATCCTTTAAGGTATATCATGGACCCACTATCCATGATCATTCCATTCATTCCCATTGCTTATCTTTGTTCCTATTGGGCTCTTTGTCGCTCATCGCTGCGGACCCCGGGTTTAATGCTTGGCTCTCCACGGTTTATTGTTGGGAACCCCCGATTCCTTTCCAGCTGGGCTCTTTGTGGTTGATTACCATGGACCTCAGATTTATTGCTAGGCTCTTCATGGTTTATTACCGTGGACCCTCGATTTTTGTCATCTTGGCTCTTCGTGGCATAATGCCACGGACTTTTGATATTCCCTGTGCGGCTTTTCATGGTTATTACTCTGGGCCCTCGATTTCCAGTTTCTTTTCAATTATAAAAAAATAAAAAAAATATAAAATCCTCATTGGAATTTGGAATTCAGATTTGCAATTTTCAAAATATAGGCAGAGTTTTTGGTTTACTTGTTTAAAGGGGCCAGTGCCCGCAAGATTTCATCAAATTTCTTTGAGTTGTACTTTGGGTAAAAGTCATGTTTTCCTAATCGCTTCTAGCTATGCTATGTTTTAACTATTTTTCATCCTCTCTGACCTCTAGGAGGTTATGTTAGGAGTGATCTGACCGTCATTTTCAGAATAAAAAAATTCGAGATATCATCACCCCATCCGGTATCGAAAGTTTGAGTCTCCTCAAACATTCTTTACCCGTTTTGTAATCCGGTAAAGAAAGTTTGAGTCTTCTCAAACATTCTTTACCCGTTTTGAAATCCGGTATTGAAAATTTGGGTCTTCTCAAATATTCTCTACCCGTCTTGTATTCCGGTATTGAAAGTTTGAGTCTTCTCAAACATTCTTTACCCGTTTTGAAATCCGGTATTGAAAATTTGAGTCTTCTCAAATATTCTCTACCCGTCTTGTATTTCGGTATTGAAGGTTTGAGTCTTCTCAAACATTCTTTACCCGTTTTGAAATCCGGTATTGAAAATTTGAGTCTTCTCAAATATTCTCTACCCGTCTTGTATTTCGGTATTGAAGGTTTGAGTCTTCTCAAACATTCTTTACCCGTTTTGAAATCCGGTATTGAAAATTTGGGTCTTCTCAAATATTCTCTACCCGTCTTGTATTCCGGTATTGAAAGTTTGAGTCTTCTCAAACATTCGTTACCCGTTTTGAAATCCGGTATTGAAAATTTGGGTCTTCTCAAATATTCTCTACCCGTCTTGTATTCCGGTATTGAAAGTTTGAGTCTTCTCAAACATTCTTTACCCGTTTTGAAATCCGGTATTGAAAATTTGAGTCTTCTCAAATATTCTCTACCCGTCTTGTATTTCGGTATTGAAGGTTTGAGTCTTCTCAAACATTCTTTACCCGTTTTGAAATCCGGTATTGAAAATTTGGGTCTTCTCAAATATTCTCTACCCGTCTTGTATTCCGGTATTGAAAGTTTGAGTCTTCTCAAACATTCTTTACCCGTTTTGAATGATCTGGCTCTCGATTCCAGGATAAAAACTCGATATATCATCATCCTTCCGGTATTGAAAGTTTGAGTCTTCTCAAACGTTCTCTACCCGTTTTGTATTCCGGTATCGAAAGTTTGAATCTTCTCAAATATTTCTTTACCCGTTTTGAATGATCTGGCTCTCGATTCCAGGATAAAAACTCGATGTATCCGGTATTGAAAATGTGAGTCTTCTCAAATATTCTCTACCCGTCTTGTAATCCGGTATTGAAAGTTTGAGTCTTCTCAAACATTCTTTACCCGTTTTGAATGATCTGGCTCTCGATTCCAGGATAAAAACTCGATATATCATCATCCTTCCGGTATTGAAAGTTTGAGTCTTCTCAAACGTTCTCTACCCGTTTTGTATTCCGGTATCGAAAGTTTGAATCTTCTCAAATATTTCTTTACCCGTTTTGAATGATCTGGCTCTCGATTCCAGGATAAAAACTCGATGTATCCGGTATTGAAAATGTGAGTCTTCTCAAATATTCTCTACCCGTCTTGTAATCCGGTATTGAAAGTTTGAGTCTTCTCAAACATTCTCTACCCGTCTTGTATTCCGGTATTGATAATTTGAGTCTTCTCAAATATTTTTTACCCGTTTTAGCACCCGATAATTAGCCAAGTGATTCTTGGTTTAAATTGTCAATCAAAATCTTCATTCTTCAATGCAAGCACCGAGTTAAGAGTCAGTGAGAAGTTATCTCCCCTTTGCTTTTAGTCTTTGAGTTTCATAGTGTTACTTTGATATTTTACCTTTGTGAATACCATTTTAGAATCAAAACCCAAAAAAATTATTTTGTTTTGACAATCGGGTCGGCCAAAATGTGTTGTCTTGTCAGCTTTGCCAATCGTGTGACAAGCACACTCTGCCAAAGAGGGGCATCTGTAGACACCCCATTTTGACCGTGCCCTGCACCTCCATGTTTTGTGCTTAACTTTCCCAAATCAGTGCGTTAGGGTCCCAAATTGCACCCTGAGCTAGCTTAGGGTCCCACCAAGGTCCCTGTGAAATTTCGTCAAGATCCGACCACGTTTGCCTAGCGAACGAGCTAAGTGTAGACACCCCATTTTGACAGGACCCTAAACCCGCGTATTCGAATGAAATCCCGAGGTCAGGCGGAAAATGAATGAATGTGGGGCCCGCTGATATGGGACCCGATTGTGTGGGGCCCGCTTGTGTGGAACCCGCTTGTGTGGGGCCCGCTGATGTGGGATCCGCTCGTGTGGGGCCCGCTCGTGTGGGACCCGCTTGTGTGGGGCCCGCTTGCGTGGGGCCCGCTTGTGTGGGGCCCGCTGTTTTGGGACCCGCTTATGTGGTCAAAGAGAGAATAAGGACAGTCATCATTTTCTTGGTTTTAAAAATGGGCGTAATGAGTAATTTTGGTTTTCGTATGGCATCCGATGCCATTTGAAAATTGTTTTTTATTTTTTTATTTATTTTTTTGCAAAATTTAAGGGAATTTGGGGGGGACAAGAGGGGGACAAAAAATTCTCATTTTCTCCCATCATGATGACTCATGATGGGTCTTCTGATCTCTCTCGAGAAGAAACCAAAAAAAAGAAAAGAAAAGGGGGGAGAACGAGAGAGAGGACAGTGAAAAAAACCAGGGAAAGACCAAGGAAAAGAAAAAAAAGAAAAAAAAGAAAAAAAAAAAGAAAGAGGGAGAGAAAGAGAGAATTGCAGAGGGAGAGAGCTCATCATCTCCGGCAAATCCGCCGGAGATCCAACCTTCATCTCCTCTTCCCTCAACGGCCGCCACCACCGCCTTCTCCGGCAACCTCTACACCTCCAATCCTACGGCTTCCATTTTCTCCGGCCGTGTTCTGATCGTCTTCCCCCATTTTCCTCCGGCCTTTTCTGCAAATCTGAGATTCATTTTTTCCGATCTAAGCTCCGATCTGAGATCCTTCTCTGATACTTCTCCGATCCATCTCCGATTCATTTCCGATCCAAACCTTAGCTCCGATCGTCTTCTCCGATCTTTGTAAAAGAAGGTATTTCCCTTCATAATTCTTCTCATTTTATTTTTATATACTTTCAATGCTTATGCTTAGAACTGGAAATTTAAATCATGTTTTCTCTGGATGTTAGCTTTTCCTGTGTGATTTTTTTTTTATTTTTTTTTATATACAAAGTTTATGTTTCAGTTGATTGTATTTGAGTAGATTTGAATAGGAATCTGCTTTCGTTGTTTTAATGGATGTTCCTAACAATTTGGTTAAAAAAAAAATAATAATAATAATAAGAGAAAAAAACTACTGTGAAAGGAAGTCTTCGCTGGATTTTCTGAGATTTTGATATTTCTAGTTATGAGGGCCCGTTTGTGTGGGACCCGTTTACGCTGATGTGGGACCCGCTGTGTGTGGGACCCGTTTGTGTGGGACCTGTTTATGTAGGGCCCGCTGATGTGGGACCCGCTGTGTGTGGGACCCGTTTATGTAGGACCCGTTTACGCTGATGTGGGACCCGCTGTGTGTGGGACCCGTTTGTGTGGGACCTGTTTATGTAGGGCCCGCTGATGTGGGACCCGCTGTGTGTGGGACCCGTTTATGTAGGACCCGCTTGTGTGGGGCCCGCTGATGTGGGGTCCGCTGATGTGGGACCCCTTTGTGTGGGACCCGTTTGTGTGGGACCTGTTTATGTAGGGCCCGCTGATGTGGGACCCGCTGTGTGTGGGACCCGTTTATGTGGGACCCGCTTGCGTGGGGCCCGCTGATGTGGGACCCATTTGTGTGGGGTCCGCTGGTGTGGGACCCGCTCGTGTGGGACCCGCTAATGTGGGGCCCGCTTGTATTCAAAGAGATAAAAAGGACATCATCATTTTCTTTAGATTTTTGCATGATTTTTAAGCATTTAAATGATTTTAATTCATTATTAAATGTGTATGCTTAAAATCACGATCTGCATGAGTGTTTCAAATCCGTTTCGTCCCAAAATTTAATACGATGTTCTACTTGAATAGAGTAAAATAACTGTCAGATCGGATCGGACATTGGATCAAAGGTTTTCAAAAATTTGAGTGAAGAGTGGTATTTTATTTAAAATAAGGGTGAGTCTTAGCCTTGCTTCCCCCTTTGCAAGGGCAATGATAAGGTTACTTGGAGCCCATTTTTGTGTGTGTTTGGGAGACCCGCCCGGTCTCATTCTCTCGTTAGTCCTCTTTGTGTGCCGTTTGGTTTTGGGGAACACCCTACTCGGCTTGGCTTCATACCCCTACCCTTATGGGTATTGGGTTGCACATTTGTTGCACCCTACGGCTAGGTAGCTGTCCGGCCCGGCTGGGTGTTTCACCTTTGCTAAATATGCACAAGGTCTCTTATTCCTTTTAGACCCGCCCGGTCTCATTCTCTTGTTAAACCTCCTCTTTGTGCGCCGTTTGGTTTTGGGAGAACATCCTACTCGGCTTGGCTTCATACCCCTACCCTTATGGGTATTGGGTTGCACATTTGTTGCACCCTAGGGCTAGGTAGCTGTCCGGCCCGGCTGGGTGTTTTACCTTTGCCAAATATGCACAGGGTCTCTTATTCCTTTTTACGTCATTTGTGTCTCGGAGACAAGCCTCGTCTCATATAGAGAGTTTCCCCTTTAGGAGGCTTACCTAGCCTCATGTTAGAGTGGCCTCTCCTTTTAGAGTTGAGTCTTTAACTCGGTAGTGTTATTAGAGAGTCTCTGACTCATTTGTTCCCCCCCTTTAGTGTTGTTAGTTCGGAGTTTCTCCTTTAGAGTTGTTGATTACTTCGCTCTTATTAGAGACTAACTCAGTCTTATTAGAGCTTTGCTTGCTTGGGATCTTGGATCGTTTTCTCTCTTCTTGGGACGCTATCTTTCTTGTTGTGGTTTGTCTCTTTGAGACGCCAGTTTCTTGTTGTGGATCGTCTCTTTGAGACCTTTGTTGCTTGTTTGGGGTTTCCCCTTTTTGCTTTAAGGCTTTGCCTTAGTTTATGGTATTACTTGCGTGTCCCCTTTAAGATTGAAAACATTTAAAGGTCTTGAGCATTGGAAAAGCTTTAAAATCCAAAAACATTAGAAATTTAAATCTCAAAAACATTTGAAAACTTTAAAAATATCAAAAACATTTGAAAAACATAAAAAACCTTTAAAAAATCTTAAGTGTTGAGTGTTTCTTTTAGAAGCGTAGTAGGCGAGTTCGATTTTCGAACTACGTTGGCTTGATCCTCTTCCACGAGGTACGTAGTGCAGCTTGGGATACATATCCCAAGTCCAGCCAAACTTTGTAAATAAAAATGCTTTAACCCTTCAACTTTAAAACCTTGTTTTTAACAAAGATCTTCCTCTAGAGTTAGGATTTTCTCCTAGATAGAGAGTTTTAGAGTTAGGGTTTTTCTTTTGATAGGTTGTTTGATTGTTTGTTTGCTGTGTGCTTGTTTTAGAGTTAGGGGTCTGTCCTAGAGTTATAGGAACGCCTCCGTCCGGTCAGTTGGCGATTCACATCGCCGACTGATGACTAGGTCTTGGATACGTTAGCGATCCCTTGGTTTTCCTTAGGACACACAGCCTAGTTACACATAGGTTGTAGGAACCACCTGCATTAGCCTAGGGCTAATCTGCATTTAGTTAGGGCATATAGGGTGTCCTAAAATCCACAATTCACTGGAATTTAAATAATCGTACAATAAACTTTAATAACTAGTCCGGTCTTTTAGATCGAGTCTAGGATAGGGGTCTAGGTGTCTTAGGCATCCTAGCTTAGAATAGACGCGAAGAACTACGTTGCCTTGATTCTCGTGGAGGCGGGGATACGTAGGCTTCTTTGGATGAATACCAGACCATCCGAGGACTCGGGCTAATAATTTAGAGTCTTAGGATTTGTTGTATTGTTATTATATGTTTTGATGTGTTTTCTTACTTTCTTGTACTGATCCTGTACCTTTAGCTATAGCTTGCATGTGTTTGCACATCAGAATTTAGACCTCCATTAGGCATGTCACTCATAACCTAGCCATGCTTAGGTGACACATCTTTCATTTCATTTTATGCGCTTATTATTTTATCATCAGGAAATGCATGCTTAGGTAGACGAATCCTGAGGATTGTTCCCATTTCACATGATTTTTACCCAAACTTCTTTGGAGTTAATAATAAATGGCATAAGAGACCAGGTGCTTGCACTTGGGCGAATTGGGGGCGCCTAACCCCTTCCCCATTCGTCATCAGGCACGGACCTTTTGTATCTCTGGTTATCCATTGCAAACAGAGCATTTGTTTTGGTTCCATGGCATGTCCATGGATGGCGACTCTGAGTTTATTTCAGGTATGTCTCGGTTTCGAGCCTCGGTTCCGGATCGAGACATATCTCTTTCTTTTTTATATCGCCACTCATGCTATGCTGTGAGGGTGACACCCTTTCGAGAGTTCCTTGGCAGAGCTCTCCTTCACGTTGTGGAGATCTTAGAGGATTGCTGTGGGGACCTCGCGTTCCCTCGTCGCCTATCTCGGATCGGGGTCCACAGATGCTCTCAGGGAGACTTTAGTGCGGTGCTCTCAGGGAGACTTTAGTTGGGTGCTCTCAGGGAGACTTTGGTTGGGTGCTCTCAGGGAGACTTTGGTTGGGTGCTCTCAGGGAGACTTTAGTGAGGTGCTCTCAGGGAGACTTTGGTGGGGTGCTCTCAGGGAGACTTTGGGTGGGTGCTCTCAGGGAGACTTTAGTGAGGTGCTCTCAGGGAGACTTTGGTGAGGTGCTCTCAGGGAGACTTTAGTGCGGGTGCTCTCAGGGAGACTTTAGTGAGGTGCTCTCAGGGAGACTTTGGTTGAATGCTCTCAGGGAGACTTTGGGTGGGTGCTCTCAGGGAGACTTTAGTGAGGAGCTCTCAGGGAGACTTTGGTGAGGTGCTCTCAGGGAGACTTTAGTGCGGGTGCTCTCAGGGAGACTTTGGTTGGGTGCTCTCAGGGAGACTTTAGTGAGGTGCTCTCAGGGAGACTTACACGGATGATGCCTCAGGGGTCTTACATAGATGGGATGCCTCAGGGGTCTTACACAGATAGGATGCCTCAGGGGTCTTACATAGATGATGCCTCAGGGGTCTTACACAGATGGGATGCCTCAGGGGTCTTACACGGATAGGATGCCTCAGGGGTCTTACACAGATGATGCCTCAGGGGTCTTACACAGATGGGATGCCTCAGGGGTCTTACACGGATGGGATGCCTCAGGGGTCTTACACAGATGATGCCTCAGGGGTCTTACACAGATGGGATGCCTCAGGGGTCTTACACGGATGGGATGCCTCAGGGGTCTTACACAGAAGGGATGGATATTTCTTTTGATTTTGATTGATTGATTTATTGATTCAGATTGATTCATTTGAAAATTGCTTTGTCTCTTGCCGAGAAAATGGGATTGCGAGTTCTTTGCTGAGGACCAGACTCACATGATCTGCTGAGGTTCTGAGTATTGATCATTTCTTCTGAGAGAACTGAATTTTGCTGGAGATTGAAGGCTGCGTGAGCAAATTCTAGACTTCGCTAGGGAAACTGATTTTCTTGGAGAATTGACTCTTCTGAAGAGTGGAATCAACTGAGGAGTTTAGAGGTTTGGCTTGAGATGTGCTCGTACCCCTCTTATCTTAACTTGCTGGAGGCCTTATTACTGATTGCCTTTGTGTGCTTGACATCTTTTATGACGCGAGTCATAAAAGATGCCCCTAGTATATTGTGTTTCCATGACAGGAGTTTTAAGGAGGCAGGACAATGATGGTTGAAGAAAAGATGTTTCATTTCATGAAGGCTTGAGGTTGCACAGTTTTTTTTTGTATGGAGAGAGTAGGACAATCACCATGATGGCTGGGTCTGAGAATCCCATTTTTTTGCATTGCTCACTTTTGGAGGCTTAAGGTCTCTGGTAGGTTTGAACAAGATGTCTCCCGCCCCTTCTGATACCTAAACCAGGATTTACTCTGAATTTTCTTCGCATTTTGGATGACACGCTCCCATTCTTCCAGCATCTGACAGTTTGGACTTCGCAAGGAGAGGGAACACAAATATGAAGGAGGAACAGATTTCCAAGGACTCAATCAAAGAAGATTCTCATTGTTCCAAGGACTCGACTCGCTTTTGACTCACTCTTGGATCTGATGTGTTATTTTTCAAGGGTATGGCTTAGCCACTCTTAGAGTATTTCGAAGACCGTGTCAAGAGGCACTATTCTCCTTTTTCGGTGTTTATGTCATGATTATTATCCCTTTCGGATTGCTCGGTTTCAATGCCCCTAGTTTAGATGAATGTTAAAGTAAGCTTGCTGGCACTACTTGGACTCCAAGATTTTACCCTGGTTGAAGACTGTTTCTCCACCTCAATGATTCGCTTTTTCGTTGGAAGTCATTGCCATTGACCAGATTGCCTTGTCAGGTTTTCAATCTGGCGGACCGCTTGCCCTAACTTTTGCCTGGTTCGCCCTTTCGGGTTTTCAATCCAGCGGGCTCGATACCCTAACTTTTGCCTAAGCTGACTTTTCAGTTGTCAACTTAGCGGGTGAATGACCCTAAATTTTGCCTAGACCGCCCTCCCGGGTTTTCAGCCTAGCGGGTCTTCAGATTCCATCGTGTTTTGTTCTTGACTTTGAACCTCTGCTTGTTCACCAGAAGGACTTTCTAAGTGGGCTGGGGTTCAAAACGGTTGGATATTTCCTTTGGATTTCAAAGTTTCAACCGAACCTGGATTGGTCAGGTTGCCTAAGTACCCCAAAAATGGAGGATCAGGTCCGCGTAGTTTGCTGGGGTTTGGAACACAATGATTTGGCTTTAAGCTCAAAAGTTGAAAGGGAATAATTTGATTTTTATTCCAAAGGTTGAAAGGGAATAATTTGACTTTTATTCCAAAGGTTGACCGAACCTGAATTGATCAGGTTGCCTACGTACCCTATAGAAAGGGATCAGGTCAGACGTAGTTCGAAACGAACTACCCCTGGTTTGTGGGTGCTTGAAAATAATGTTTGATTTTGTTGAGGCTCGAAGGTGATTGCAAAATGTTTTTTTTTTAAAAAACTTGGGATTTTGGCATTTAAGGCTCAGGCGTCCAAGGATGGCCTTCTGGTGTTTTGGCATACAAGCTTCTTGAATGGCTAAGGTTCAATGGCTTTGAACTTTTTTCTCTTTCCTCTTTTTTTTTTTTTGAGGAGTCTGGCGGCATTTCCTGGCAAGACTTCATCTGCACTGTGCGAGCTAGACTGATTGAATTCCCACTTTGTCTTTGAGATCTCGCACTGATATTCGGGATTCTACGACTCTGGGTCTTCTCTAAATGCTGAAGATGATTTTGAAATTTTCAATCTATTTATCAGCTTTGCTTTTTGAGATTCTGACGTTCTTGAGGAGTTGACGTGGGGCATGCTCCCCTCTCCTTTCTTCTCTGGATTCTATCTTTTTTTTATTGGATGTCGGGGAGGCCCCTACTCCTTGAATGTTCTAACTTGAAATTCCATCGGAATGTATAGCCCAAGTATTCTTTTTGGGGTTCATGTTCTATGCTCATGACTTTGTTGTCCGAAAGTCTTCTCTCAATTTTTCATTAACTTCACTTGATGTCTGGTATTCTTCGTTTGAAATTTTCACTTTTTCGACCCGATGTCTGAAGCTGAGGGTGACTTACGTTGAACAGTGCCAAGGCATGCTTCTGGTTTATCCTCATAGGACCAAGCAACACTTCTTTGAACCCTCTAAATAGGTTTATCGATTCTTTGCGCTCTTCGGGAGATTTTGCCAATCCTTATTTCCCGAGTTTCGGATTTGGATACCACTATCCACGGTATCGATTTCATCTTCGAGTGGCTTTGCTCGACGCTCTTCCCCTCGTTTGATCAGCTTTCAAATCTCGAGGAGAATTTCATCGGCATCCTCATTCGAGGAGGGTGTCTTAATTTGTTTATTAACATTAGATCCAAGAGTGAACATATACAAGAATATTGACGACACTGGAATCAAATGTTCTTTTCATTGAATGTTTGAAGTACATACAATGATTTTTGATGCGCCACGATAGGCTCTCCATCAAATTCAGCAAAAGATTGGACATTGGCTCACAATGAGAGAGACCAATAAACACAACGTACGTAGAATTGATATTGGCATGGTTAGGCTTACCAACTTTGACAGGAGGGTTGGTATACACTCTTCCAAACAAATTTCAAAGATGAGACACTTCATCGGAGGCAACGGATTGGCGCTGAAAGTTCAAGGACAACGTGCCTTCATTGATAATGATTGGAGAGAGCAATCCTGGAGTTAGAATCTCAGAAGAGAGGGCCTCTTTGGTTTCTGTTGATCCAGCTCAAATTGTCCTTTAGCACCTGACAATGGCAAGGCTTTCTCTGGTATAATGTTTTCAAGGAGTTCAAGCTCTGACATTTTTCTTTTCCCTTCCTAATCATTTTCCAGCCCAGAGGTGGTATAGGTAGAGGTGGTAAGATCTGTGAAGGGTTGAATGAGTTGAATGGTTCCCATGGTGGGTGAAAGAAGTGCAACACGGTTATGTGCAGGGTTCTCAGAAGCATTTGAGTTCGAGAAGACTGAGGGGATCCCCGTCTATCAGGTCATGGATGTCATCACCATCTCTCTCATTTCTCTCAAGACGAGACTTTCAGCATACTCAGCCATCTGGGCAATGTGAGAGGAAAAAGGTATAGCGGGCTAGACCAAGCGAGTTTAGAGATGAAAGCTTTTTGGGGTTGATGGTAAACGAGTGACTAAGACTCCTGTCATGGACATCATAAACACTAGGCTCAATGAGAATTAATCCCATAGCAATGTAATGTGCAAGTTGAGACAAAAGGTAGCGCCAACACATCCTTCCCTTGGATCAAAATCCGACAGCTTAACGGTTGTGCATGAAGATGTGGTACGACAAGTACATGGTTTGTCAACAAGCCTAAAAGGATGATGACCACACTCAAGGTATTTGGAGAAAATTCGGCAGCATAACGGCTATACCAGGAGATGTGGTAAGGTAAGCACATGGTTTGTCAATGAACCCAAAAGGATAATGATTACGCTCAAGGGTTCTAAAAAAAATTGGCAGCATGACGGCTATACTAGGAGGGTCTCAGCAACTAAACATGAAGAGTATGCCGTCATGGTCAAGATAAAGCAGGGATCTCAGCAAGAACACACACTCCGATAATGATAATGGCAAGATAGACTCACAATCGACATGTGGAACACGGTCTGATCAGGATCAATCAAATGATCAAGCTCACGGAAGACAGATCATGACTAAAAGAGCCAAGAATCTGATGATAATCCACAGAATGGATAGATGGGGAAAAATTGATTAGATTAGAAGGAAACCTAACTAAGAAGCAAGCCCTAATCTAATAATAAATATATACATATATATATATATACATCCTAACCAGGGGCACCAACCCTAGTCTAACTAGCGCAGCCAAGAAAATCTTGACCCAGAAGTGTCTGTGAGTGTACTAGATAACGCGGCGGGTAACCACGGTGTGACTTACCCTTCTACACTACATGGGTAGGCTGACTTCTATCCTAGGCTTACATATGCTGGTCGCACATGTTCGTCCTATATGAGTACATATATATAGTGTCCTAGCAAGGGTTCCCTAATTTTGGTTCTAAAGGGAGAAACTAATATATATACATAATATAATGAAATAAAAGTAGGGCCCGGGCATTTCTGCAGGGTACTATGCTTATGACCATACCCTTGATGTATAACGCCAGCACACCCAGCATTATACAAAGTATGTTCATTGCTCATCGGCTGCTGTAGAACACCAGCACACCCAGTGTCTACGGCTGCAGCTCCGGCGCATAGCTCGGAAATAGATACAACGGTTCCCATCTGGTACGCGTCATATCTATTCCCTGAGGCCAATAATGAAAATGATGAAAGAAATAAAGAATATGACAATGTATGATGTGCGATGTGTGAATCCCTTGTTTTATTTACGCGCCTACTTGGTGCCCCTGGATTTCTAACGATAAAGTTCCCATTTAACTCGATTTTGGCCCAAATTTCCTCAAAATTAGTAACAATGGCATTTTTACAGAGTTAGGCAATGTTTCAAGATTTCCCCAGCAGAGTCGCCAGTCTGTGGAACCAGATCCGGGACGGGCGTGAGGGGACGGGCCCCCGCGCGAGTCTTTAGATCATCCACGTGAAGGAGAGCCCCACCAAGGAACCCTCGAAAGAGTGCCCCTCACAGCATGAGCGGCGATATAAAGTGAGATACCTCTCGATTCGGGGACCAGCCCAGATTCGAGGCGCACCTTAAACAAAGAAAGAGTCGCCATCCAAGGAAGTGGGCCCTAGATCCCATGCTGTGCTCTGTTGCAACGGATAACCAGAGATATAAAATAGGGTTCGTGCCTGATGACGAATGGGGAAGGGATTAGGCGCCCCCAATTCGCCCAAGTGCTAGCACCTGGTCTCTTATGCCATTTATTATTAATTTTGAAGAGTTTTGGGCGAAAATCATGCGAAATGGGAACGAATATCTCCGAGATAACGTCTAGCTAATCATGCATGTCTCGGAGATGAATAAGAAGCACACACAAAAGAAATGAAAGATATGTCGCCTAAGAATAGCTAGGTTATGAGTGACATGCCTAATTGGTGTCTAAGTTCTGGTGGACAAGCACATGCATGTTACAGCTAAAGGTATAAGATCTGTACATAAAAATAAGAAAACACAGCAAAACACACAACACAACACGACTCGACAAGACAAATCCTAAAATTCTAATGCAGGACTTGACTCGGACCAGGATGGCCATCCATCCTAGCTGCACTACGTATCCCGGCCTCGGGAAGAATCAGAGCCAACGTAGTTCGGTGTCCTATGCTAAACTACAATGCCTAAACCTCTAGGACCGCTATCCTAGACTCGATCAACTAGACTCGACTAGTTTTTAAAGCTTTTTGTGCGATTGGTTAAATTCAAGTGGATTGTGATTTTTACGACTCTCTATATGTCCTAACTAATGCAGGTTGTTTAGCCTTAAGCTAATGCAGGTGGGCCCTACATCCTATGTGTATCTAGGCTGTGCAACATAAAGAAAACCATGGGCTGACTATATGCTTCCTAGTCTAGCCATCGGTTCGACTAAGTGTCTGACCGATCGACTCGAGGCCTCCTAACTCTAGGGACACTCACACGACATGACACACCACATCAATACAAATCAAGACCGACTCCTAACTCTAAAACACCCTAAATATCTAGGACAGACTCCTAACTCTAGGGGAAGATCTTTTTGAAAAGGTTTTGAAGTTTTTTGTATTTTTGGGAGGTTTTGAAGTTATGAAAAATGGTGAAAGTTGTGAGAAATATTTACAAAAATGGTGACTGAAAATGGTGAAAGGGTGTAAAAATGGTGACTGAACTCAGGGTGCCAGCAGCACGCCTGAGCTGCCTACGTACCCCTCAGCTAGGGATCAAGCCATCCGTAGTTCGGAACGAATTCCTAACTACTCTGCACATGACTCAAGATTTTTTGAGATTTTTGATTTTGATTATGTTTTTGGATTTTGAATTGTTTTTGAGATGTTTTTGAATTTTCAAGTGTTTTTTGGAATGTTTTTGTTGTTTTCAAGTATTTTTGAAATGTTTTTATTGTTTTTTGACACCAGAGAATAAAATCCTATCATCATACGGGTAGGGAGACTTCTGGAATCCCGCAAAGGTTGGATAGCATCCTATGCTTTGCGGGGGAACGAACAGGAAAATAACTCGGCAAGGGTTGGACAGCATCCTATACCTTGCAGGAGCGGGTAAAGATCACGACTTGATGAGAGGATGGACAGAATCCTAACCCCTATGATGATAGGAAAAACTCCTGGACTGACTGAAGGACTGACTCCTGTGCTGAAGACTGTTATAATTACTATTCACAACTACTATTCACAACTACTATTCACAACTACTATTCACAGCTACTATTCACAGCTACTATTCAAAGCTACTATTCAAAGCTACTATTCAAAAGTACTATTCAAAAGTACTATTCAAAAGTACTATTCAAAAGTACTATTCAAAAGTACTATTTAAAAGTACTATTCAAAAGTACTATTCAAAAGTACTATTCAAAAGTACTATTCAAAAGTACTATTCACAGTAGGACCTACCAAGTACTATTCATACATCGGCGGGCCCCACACAAACGGGTCCCACATCGGCGGGCCCCACATCAGCGGGCCCCACATCAGCGGGCCCCACATCGGCGGGCTCCACACAGCGGGTCCCACATCAGCGGGCCCCACACAAACGGGTCCCACATCGGTAATTGGAAACGAAATAACAATTAAATATTCCACCGAAAGAAAAATAATAATACTTAATTAATAGTAATCATCGCGGTCAAAAAAATTAATAATTTAATAATATTAATAACCGACAAAAATAATAATTTAAATAAAATAATCATTACGGTCAAAAAACAATAATTAATCACCGACAAAATTAATAATTTAATAATATTAATCGACGAAAATAATGATTTAATAATATTAATCGACCTGGTACTGTTCACGCAACCTTTACTATTCACGAAAATAAAAATTTAATCCTATTACTATTCAAACAGCTGTTACTATTCTCGATAATTTAATATTAATAATCAACGAACAGTCAAACATGCAATGATGAAACGACAAAAAAAATTAAAAATAAATAAATAAATAAACATAAAAAATGAAAATACCTGAGCGTAAGGGTGGCCGGAGTTGGGGCCGGATTCCGGCACAGCCGGTCGGAGGTGGTGATGATCGGACTCCGACGAAATTTCTGTCGGAGAAGAAGATCCTTCTCTCTCTCTCTCTTTTCTCTCTGCAGATCTCTCCTTCTTTCTTTCTTTTTCTTTTTTTAAAAATAAAATAAAAATAATAAAAAAAAAATAAAATAAAATGAAGAAGAAGAAGTTGGAAGTGGGGTGGAGGAGATGGTGGTAGGGCTGGAAATGGCCGAATAGTGGTGGTTTGGGTTTTGCAGAGGAGAAAAGGGGAAAATGAAGGAGAAGGTGGAGATGGTTCGACGGTGGTGATCGGATTCCGGCAAGCTTGCCGGAATCAATGGAGGTGGTGGCTGTTGGTGGTTGTGATTGGGTGAAAGCTCGATCGGAGGTGGTGATGAGGGAAAATATGGGCGGCTCCGGTGGGATGTGGTCGGAGGAGTTGGGTTGCAGAAATAGGATGGAGGCAAAGATGAGGTGGTGGCCGATCCGATCGGAGCTCCGGCACCGTTGCCGGAGGAGAAGCTCTCTCTCTCTATCTTTTTTTGTCTTTTACCAATGAGCTCTCCCCCTTTCGTTTTTGATTTTTTTTTTATATAGGTTAAAATAACCTGTTGATATCCCCGCACCCCCATTTGATGGGCGCACAAAAATGATAAGGCGCGCCCGTAACCTTTGTCCCATTCGGTCCAGGTTCGGCCCCACCCAGGATAAATCACCCCCCTTCTGCGCATTTACACTACAGCACCGTCTTAGCTCGTTTGCTAGGCAAACGCGATCGGATTTCGACGAAATTTTGCGGGGACCTAGCTGGGACCCAAAGCTAGCCTAGGGTTAAGTTTGGGACCCTAACTCATTGATTTGATGGGGATTTTTGCAAAACTGGAAGGGTTTAGGGCACGGTCAAAATGGGGTGTCTACAGAATCACAAAGGGGAAGTCATTTGGGCCTATTCAGGGCCTCTTGGATTTGCCGACTCGTCTGAGGCGGAGGTTCGAGCCGTTCACAGTGGGATTCTTTCCATGCCTCGCTTGGAGTGCGACAGTCTGATAGTCGAAGGCGATTCCGTAAATGTTATTCGCTGGCTTTCAGGAGATGCTTCTCCCCCTTGGAGATTTGTGCCTTTCTTTGAGGAGATAGAGGATAGAGGAAAGGGCTACTCCATGGTCTTTCAGCATGTCCGGAGATCGGCCAATGTGGCAGCCGACTCTCTGGCTAAAAGTGGTGTTTCTCGGGCCGAAATGGAGTGTTTTGACTATCTCCCCCCTTGAGTCATTGTCTTGCTATTTTATTTGCTCATTGTTCCGAGAGGACCATCTCGGTTCTGCTTATTCATATATATAAATATATATTCTGTTGCCTTCTTCAAAAAAAAAACATCCTTATTTGAAATCCATAAATCGGAAAAATAGTTCATACTCAATTACTCAGCACATGTCGCTAAATGTCCATACTAAGTTGTTTTAAAAAACAGCTTGTTTGTGAGAGATTTCATCATGCAGGAACTTTCTACGTTTACGTTTGTTCAAAGTTTAGGTGTTGATTCTTGATGACTCCCGCGGGACAAAGTTGCATAGTACTCGTTGCTTTCAACTCTAATTCTTCCCAATCACTGTGTTATGTGCATTTTCCCATGATGTATATGGGATTAGTTAGTGCATAGTAGTGGGTATGTGTTTTAGTGTAATGGGTGTTACTTACGGCTAATGTGTTTAGGGTAGTGGGAGTTAGTTATTTGTGATGTAGCACTCTCTTTTGATTGTATTTAAGTAGTAGTTATTCAATGAAATAAAGGAGAAGAGAATTTCTACAGCAAAGGAAACTTAGTTCTTTAGGAGAGGCATGGCTCTTCTCGAATCAAGCCATTAGGAGGTCCGGTTGCCTCGAATCAACCTCTCCCGACACGTAACATGATCGAATGGCATAAATGGAATTTTAAATATCTCCCAAAGTGAATGTGGAAACGGGTCAAGCGAACTGACCCAAGTGACCGAGTTGGTTGAGTCATGACTCGGCTTGCCGTGTTCCTTCATATCCTTTAATCTATGCGAGGACCCTTCAGCTCAAACTTTCCATTTAGTCTTACATTAGAATCAACAATGTTCCAATCTTGCACGTAACAAGTTTCAGTTCCATAAAAATGATACTTGCAGACAGTTGCAAAAGCTGTTCTCATGGTTTTTATCACACTGAAGTGATGCAAAAATACACTCGCCTTTTGGATATGCGGATTTTAGAATCCGGGATTTCTTCAAAATTGTAGCTAATAGACAAGAGAAGAAGTGGACCAGCCGTCGTTTTGACTTCTCACCCTTCTTTCCCACAACAAGAGAGTAGCAGATCCTCCCATTTTTCCAGGTTTTAGAAATCTCAGGATGCGGGAGAGATTTCTAAAACCTGGTTTTCTTACTTAAAATCCAAGACAGCAGCAGCAGCTTGATCATGAACCCTCTTTTACACTGTTTTCAAACTAAAAATCTGGATTCTAAAATCCGAGTATCCAAACGGCCCCTAAAAGAAAATTTGGATGTAAGAATAGCCACAACAGCTTAACAACAAGAGGGGCTCGTATAGTGTGAACCTAGATTAGGACCCTGTTCGTTTCGGATTGTGACAACCTATGGCAACGGCCCCAACCGGACCAATATTAAACATAATTTTGAGCCAACTGATTGTGAGCGTCTGACCGATTATTGTACACAAAACTATGTTTAATTTTGAGTCCAATAATCAGTTTGGGGCTAACAATCGGTTGTCACACTCAAACGAACGGGGGCCTAAGTGTTCGAAAAGTCAATCGATTCACCTTAAAGGTTTTACTTTGAAGTTGGTCTTTAAAGAGTTTTCATTATCATATTACCATTTCTTTTATACGCCCAACAAGGGATTGTGAGCTACAACCGCCCTGCCAATCCTCACGATCGCCATAGCGTTAATATAAACAAATGTTTGTGGGATCGAATTTTGATCGTTCCTATTCAATACTAACCGTGATTGTCCAGTCCCTCTAACCCAACCACAAGTGAACTTAGGGCCCATTTGGATGCCGAGAAGATTTTGATTTGGATTTCTCACATTTGCAGCCCATTTTGCGTTAGTCATTTGGATCCGGATCAAATCCTAGGATTTCCAAATCAGCAACTGATGGTGAAAAAAATCAGATTTCCAATTATGCTTTGTAAATAAGCAATTGGAAATCCACAGATCTGGCAGTTTCCTTCACCCTCTTTAATCCTCAACCTCTCCCCTCCAGTAGGAAGTACTCCCTTCCCTCTTTCTCCCTCAACATGAGAGGATCTATTCATCTTTTATTTAACTCAATTCCAAGTCCAAATACGAGGGTATCCAAACGGGCCCTTATTTGATTGGAACAACAACACAAGAATTCTCAATGCACCAAGAGAGACCCAGAACTATCACAAAGAAGCCAAGAAACTAGAGCTCCAAAACCACCATATAATCACAAAGAAGTAAAGGACTTAGAGCTCCCATAACTATCACATAATTGCAAAGCAGCATCAAAAGAACCATATAGGGATTGCTAATACAAAACCCCTAACTTCCTTTGAACTATAATATACACCAGTTTCAGTCGATCTGACCTCCAACAGCAAGGAGATCATGATCAAACCTTATTCCCTGAAAGATTTAACAACACTCAGTAAAAATCTGACTTTTCTCTGCTCAGCACCATTGACATTATTTCCGCTGGCTCCCAATCAAGTTAAGGAGTCTCACCTCTCCCATATTATAATCTATGTTATAATCTGTTTGTCTTCTGCTAGTCTGTTCGAACCTATCCAGTCACCGTCGGTAGCAATTTTGGGCTGATATTTGGCCGAAATTAGAGAAAAAAAATCGAATTGCGAAAATGGGGAACTCTTCAACCTGCAGCCACAGCATCGGCCCTAGGATTAGATTCCAACAGCTGATGGAGCTTCCCACTAGAGTTCTCGCGATTCTCACTCTCCCGCTGCCTCGAACTGGAGTTGTTATTTATTTGCGACAATAGATTCTCAATACCCTTACGTGTTTTCCCCTTGGTTTCAATCTTATCGGGAGCGGCTTCTCCCTGTGCTTGTTGTGCATGTTTCAGTTTCTCCTGTAAGGGAAAAGCAGGTAAGTTCCAGACACAAATAATCTATATATCAATGTCTTTTGAGCTATAATTACAGTTAGATAGAAGGGGATTAGCATGAAATATGGAAAGAAAGGGAAGGAATGAGAGAGTACCATCAACACAGAATTTTCTATTCTCAGTTTTTCTGAATTCTCAGATAACCTATTAATTTCGGATGTAAGAGCCATGTTCTCAACATTGAGGGATTCAACTTTCATAGCAAGTTCCCCGCTCTCGGCCTGGGAAGTCCATATTAAATTGAAACAGAGTAAGTGGCAAAACAGAGTGAGTGGCTGACTCGAATAGGCACAAAGTAGTCAACGGAAAATCATCATTGTATGTATACATTGGACATGGACCACAGAAAAACAGGCAATGTTCATCAAAATCATCTACCTGTTTCCTCAAGCGTGACCTCCTGGCAGATTCTCTATTAGACTGCTTCCTCTTCTCTCGTTTCAGCTCCCGTTCATCCTAAGTTATACATAATAGGAAGAAGAAAAAGAGTAAAAAAAAAAAATTGAAATCCAAATCTTATGCTGCCATAATTACAGACCAACAACAATCAAATAATGCCAAATCAACTAGATGGCAAGGAATTGGATACAATACAGCATACAATTTGTTATATTTAATTACCTTCCTCCCCCCTCTTTTTTTTTTTTTTTTTTTGAAAAAAGGCTACATTTCAAAACTCGTAGGATTTGTCATTTTCTTGTAACAATTTGTTATATTTAATTACCTTCCTCCCCCCTCTTTTTTTTTTTTTTTTTTTGAAAAAAGGCTACATTTCAAAACTCGTAGGATTTGTCATTTTCTTGTAATTTTATCCCACCCACAATTCGGTGAATCATAATGGAACTTTATGACATGATGATGCTTTTATGATTTATCTATTGTTTGGTTTTGCTCTGTTTAGAAGGTATGGTGCAATTAAAGAACAAGGGAACTCTAATGCAATTTCAATAAAAAAGATCAAGACCAATTCCGGAGCATAAGACAATGGTAAGCATGTTACAAACCAGATGCTATTTAAAATCGTATTTCACTATTCACCCAAGCTACTCAGTTCTAAGTCGGTGGCACCTCTCAGCCATAAATGTAACCTTCCACCAAAAATAAGAAAGAACAATTGTGGGGAGTTCTTCCAAGCTCGAGTGTTAGGAAACACGTGCGTGAAGCACGTATCCATTGGTGCATGTATAAACAGTTCTCTTCAATAGGGTATAGCTCAGTTTTGGAAACATAAACATAAGTTTGCAGAACATTTAGCAGCACGGAATAAAAGCTAAACATTCTTCCTCAAAATATGACTTTACTCATTTCAATTTATTAATTAGGTAGCCCCCATGACCATGTTCCAATAAATGATTAGAAAAAATCCAAATCAGGAGAAAAGTACGTAGCAAACAAGAGAAACAGAGAAGTGGCAGATCGTACTTGTATCCACAGTCCAGAAGACAAAGCATCCCCAGCAGGAACCACTGCAGCCGGAGGAACATTTGCTTTCCCATTAGTGGAACCCCTGAATTCCATTCCGGTTGTTATTCCAGGTGAAGGAACAGTTCCCACCGGCTTCCCTGCAACACTTGTCTGCGCCACTATAACCCCTAAAGGTCTCGTAGAAGATGGATTTGCCTCTCCACCATGAGCAGTATCGGTATGTGCATTGGCATTCTCATCCTTTCCTGCTGATTACCCAGAATGATTAAAAATGATCAATTTAGGAATTGAATGAAGGTACATAATAGAAAAAGGTCAATCTGTTGTAAAACTAAAGCGTTGTGGAGTCGTGAGTAAAGAGTCCAATCTTGAAAACCAACCATTATGCAAATTAATACCATTTAAGCATTATCTATGGGAGGCAACCTACTTATTACCAACTCAACCAATAGAGGCATGATAGCCACGGCAAAAAAAGTTTTTAATTGGAAAAGGATAGAAAAACTATTATCAGTAAAGAAATGTTAAGAAACACGAACCCAGTCAGCAGAGGTGATATATAATACCCTTGAGATTAGATGATTCTCATAACCATTTTTTTCGTAGAAATATTATTCATGGAGGAAATATAATCATACCTGTGCCTGACATGTCTTCACAGCTTTTTTTCCTGTGTCTTCGGTTCCTCTAGCAAAATATAAGGATCAAAACTCAGCTTTGCAGTTCTCACACTTCATTTACAAACATATTACTACTATTACTACTAAAAATGTGAGCATGAACCAGAATAAAAAGGAAATACTTCTTGTACCGTATTCCCATCACTGCCATCACTTGAACCTTCATTTCCGCATTCCAAACTGTAAAGCCAAAACTCATAAAATACAGAGTCAGCCAAAAAGATTGGACAGCAACCATTTGGGTTCCCAATGAAAGATCTGAAGATGGAAAACATACTTTCAGATCAACAAACCTTTGTGATAGCCGGAGCATTGCACTCCCAGCTGCATTTTCAGCATTGCCGCTGCCTACCGACACTGCAAGCCCGTCAAAACTTTTCAACTTCTTTAGTAAGCCTCGATCTTCATTGCCCGATGACTTAGCAGGTGTTTCCATGGTTAAAGGAGTTGACACCTGCATCATAATCACTGTATTGAGATCCAAAACTAATAATGAAAATACAAAAAAAAGATCAAAATACAGAATACCAGTGATCGATGGAAAGCCTTGTATTGTAATTTTGTTTTGATCTAAAGCATTAACATCAGAAGCAATTGAAATGAAGTAAATGGATAATAAAATAATTTTAAGTACTGCAGTGTCACTTGTTGTGACAGATGATGCAATTCCATGTGATACCTGCGCTGTGCGCATATAAAAATTCCCTTAGCATCGGGGCATTTCAGCACAAATACAGGTTGATTTTTTAATCATAAACAGCTACTTTTTTCATTTTAATTTCTTTAAACTATAGAGAAGCTTCTATTAAAATTTAAAAAAGATCCTAAACCTGCAATTACATACTATAAGCATCTTCTTGTCTAGGTGGCCAATAAAGTTAAGAAAAGAACATGCAAACTCCGCTTATAATATGTACTTACAATAGGCATTGAAGGATGAGCATACACCCCTCCATGTGAATAGATTGCAGCATATGGATTACCATAAGGTGGCATCAACGGCTGAGAAAATTAAGACGAATCAACTTAGAGAAAACTCTGAACTCTAATATAAAATTTGCTACAAATATTGCAGGAATATCACAAGATAACATTTAACTCTCAAGCCTAATGACAAAAGTACATACCACTAAATTCGAACATGAGAAATGTATAAAATGTACCTTGGATTCTTCCAAAAGATAAAAAATGCCCAATTTTACAGCTGTAAAGTAAAAAGGATTTTCCAAAACTGGTAAGCATCCTCAAATTTCTTTTGCATTGGTCAGGCCTATGTTTCTAACTAACGCAGATGCATGGTTTTAAGCTTTGGTTGGCACATGCCTGTTTCGGTTGACTTGTTGAATTTCATGGGAACCGAAGTCTGATGTTTGATTTATTGTGTATGCACCCACATAACAAAAAAACACACGTATATACAGAAAAATTAATGCTTATTTCATCAATAGGATTGAGTAAATTGAAAAGTGAAAAAAATGACACAACCATCAGCTTTCAAAATGTGAAATATACATGTTTAGAATGAACCTTACTATTCCATACGTGTGCAACAACACTAGGCATTTGATTTAGTTGAAACATTATGAATAGTTGTCTTGTTTTTTGATGGATCCTAGATGTGTATTGGTGTTTATTTTAGCACTTCCCAAAGTTCCATCTTTATAAATCTCCATCGTTTGCATGAACTTCTATGAACTTCCATGTATTTTTACAAGACTTTAATGGACTTCCATAAATTTCCACATAGTATTTCCACTTCTGTGACTGAAGTTTGGACCGAAACCGAAGTTTGATTCCTATGCAAATGAAGGACCACCATCGAGGTAACAATTGAGTGTTTTGGGGTATCAGGATACGCAACCCAATATATATATTGGATGTTAGCCTCTCAATTATGCAAGGGATTTAGGCAACACTATCTCCGGAAATCAACCAAGCAGGCTTAGTCAAAACCCTTAATTTGGTTTCCACTATTCAAAGCCCATGATTTGGTTTCCACTACCAATCATGATTAGTGTACCTGAGTCTCATTTTTATGAATGCCTTAAAAATTAGGTTCTCACTTAAACTCACACAGGATCATAGAAACCAAAAGAGTTATCTCAATAACTCCATATCACCAATAAGCCTAGCCCTAATTAAGAAAACCAACACGTAAATCAAATGCTAAGATCTTAGACAAACACTTGGTTGGCTAAGCCTAGATAAAATCAACATGGTCTAATCGAATATTGTAAACAGCCAACATTAAATATCCAAAAGATTTAATCAAAGACAAGCATCATTCAATTATGTCGATTGATCTCAAGTAGTCGATTCACGGTGATGTCTTGATCAACTAAATTAATATGATCCGACGTAAATAGCAAGAGTATTATACCATTAAGAAAAGAAAATTGTTTTAGAAGAAAACTAGTCTTGGTATCCAAGTCTCAACAGTTCAACCCAACTTGGTTAACCGGACCCAACTTGTCTAGATCTCAACCCTTGGCGCGGTCTGGCACTAAGTATGCTGGACCCTTGGATCGGTCTGGCGCTAAGTATGTTGGACCCTGGGCTCGATCTTGCGATACACCTCTCCCTCTCCCTCTCCCTCTCCCTCTCCCTCTCCCTCTTGTTTTCTCAACTGTTTCCGATATTTCTTTGTGTTCACCATCTTAATAAATTTTACACTTTATACAGACAAGAAGTCAAGAACAATTTTGTCCATCTAGACCACCAGCGACTAGAGGTAGCATTGCATACCCTTTTTATTCTCATTCAATGCATCATACCATTTTGTGCTGCTGTAGAACAAATAAGAAACTCAAATACCTGTGGGCCCCACATGTAGGGGTGAGGTGGATGACCAGATGCAACGGCAGAGCCAAAATATGGAGGTGGCAGACTGACCCCTGGGCCATAATATGCCTGAAGATGACAAATAATGAACTATCTGGTATTGTTCAAGTTCAATGTAATTGAAAATTTCAACTTTACATTCATTCAAAATGGAAACGAATAAAAATGAGAGAAGTGAATAACCTGAATAGCTGCCCAATCGGGATATGCATGAATGTTGGTTTGTTCCTGCAGACAGAGAAAAATTGCCTAATTTTCAAACACTTTTTAAGTGCCAGAAAGTAATAGGTACCGTGAAAGAAAAGCAAGGAAATGTATACATACACGTGTTCAAAAAGTACACCGTATGAAACCTTTTCTTTAGTCCCCCGATCAGTGATTCTAACCCAGTACATGTAACACATCCAGACACTTTAGCCGGTCATCCAAACTGATAACATGATTCTAGCTGGCCAATTGGAAGATTTTTACCTGTGGAATGTGGAATGTGGATTGTGGACTGTTGGAATCAATCTTTTTTTTTCTTAATCCAACTATCCACGGACAGTCCTCAACACTCCTCCTGTTGGATGGATAGGATTGTGTAATCGATTTTAGTTTTGGGCTATGGCCCATCCACAATGCCCCCATTAAATAGCAAAGAACTCGCACAGGGGCCCATTGTACTGGATTAGAATCACCAACAATGAGGAACAAAAACAAGTGTTTCACAAGGTGCACTTCTATTAGGAGTCAAATGCTAGCATCAACAGTGGCGTAAGAACTGCACACTATGCACAGCCTGATTGGTGCACACAACGGGGTCAGCTTAGGGGTTCCGCCATGGGTACCACACATTATTTAATATGTTACATCGGCAGTTCTTTACAAGTATATAAGAAAATGATCCATTGTGCCATGTGTACGAGGAATGACCAGACCTAGTACGAAGTGTACACACAAATTAAAAGGTACACATGCAATCAAACTGTCAGACATGACCTGGTAGTAACCAGTGGTGCACACCTACTTGATGGGTCCCAATAGTGATTGACCCAACCATCAGATAGCAATTTGATGGTTGTGATTCCATGTGGACCATATACACAGACCATACCTCATTTATAAGGTGAACGATCTCATGCGCATGATGGGCACCATATTATGATGCAAATTAGGTGTATTGGACAGTGCACAGAGGGATAGTCAGATCATCGATCTGGTTCATCATATGAATTCCACCTTCCATTACCAATGACCCAAAATCACTCATTAAAGGGTTCTAACTTCTAAGTTCTAACAATCCAACTGACGGGCTGTAAATGGGTTATTGAAATAGCCTTATCCTAATATCTAATTTGCAGGGATGATCAGGATCATCCGATAAGTTGAATTTGGACAATGAACTATCCACGGTGAAGCCCACCAGATGGCAGTCTGATCAGATTGACTTTTGGGTCATGGGAAATCAAAGATGAGCCAACAAGGCAGACGGCCAGAACTAACAAGGTGGCCCTCGTGTAGCAGAAAATATGATGTGCAATTCTGTAATTTAGGATTTGAGAATACATCGTACCTAATTATTCTTCAAACTCCAAACATAAATCAATAGTAACTATTTTCTGCAAGAATTAATTGTAAACAAATAAACAAAATCATTAGATCACTTATCAAGTTGAGGCACGAAGGATCTTCACTGTCATTAAGGCAAATCTCGCCCCCACTATGACGAATCAATTGTGCAAATGGGCGTCTTGGCGTATGCCTCCAGGATACAACAACTCTTGCTCTAGGGGTGTGCACTCACACAGCCCGGATGCCTTAGAACTTTCTTAAATTAGCCAAATCGCCTTGATCACAAAACTTAGGGAAAACAGAGAAAACAGGAAGATAAGAACGAGAACAGAAGCAGAAGAAGAGTCCGCTATGGATACCTTTTCTGTTTTCCCAAGTTCGATTTTAAAGAAAGTCAAAAGACACGTTGGGGTGAAACGTCGCACTTTTTTAGTGCATGAGAGACGTTTTCCAAACGGTCACTAAAAACCACGATTACACTGTATCTTAAACGGTAATAAAGAGTTAAGATAAAACCGAATGTGTAAATAATGAATAAAAGAGGAAGAAAAAGAAAAGAAAAGAAAAAAGGCTTTAGACCCACGCGTGCGCCAGGCCGGGCCGGGCCGGGCAGCGCGCATGCATGGTATGGTCTAGCCTACTGGGCCACCCGTCGGCTCAAGCGCGAGGGACTCCCCTTTTTCTCTTTCTCATTCACAAGACAAAACAAAGTGGAAGTATATATATGCCTACTCTCTTCCTCTCAATCTTCCCATCTAGGACTAAAGGTTTTCCACATGACTTTAGCCCATTTGGAGGGAAGTTCAAAATTTGGAAGAGACTTTCAAAAGTATAAAGTAAGTCCTAAAGGACAAACCACAAAAGGACAAATAAAATCTCATTTGTAATTTTGAATTACAAAGAACTTTTAAAGAAATAAAAGTCAGCAATCCCCCACTAATTCAAAATTGCAAGAAAACAATAAAAACATAAAGAAACTGATTTGATCAAGGCAAAATATGTTACGCATCAATAGAGGTGTCTTTTGGACTTGAACCTTTACTTAGTGTAGGTATATCGAGTTTATCAAGTAGTTGGTGAACATAAGTCTTGAACAAATTACTTTGAGTGATAAACTGAACAACACACCACACACACAACAAAGAAGGCATAAGCAAGTTCATACGGTGTCGCACTTTTCGGCCATGTGCTATATTCTGCTTTCATGAGCGCTCTAGAGAATTTAGCCCAATTCTCATAGGAAGCGGTCACACTTCCACAGTCATATAGGTGTATCTATCAGGAGTGCTCTATAACTACGCACCCCACTGACAATCAGCTAGCCAGCTAGTCAGCTATAGATAACATTAAGAGTCCTACAACTCATCCTCTTATCGTTACAGGTTGCACCCACATCATAGGGATAGGCTTGGTGAACTTAATTTACATACAACTTGGTGCAGAACAGATCACTCAAATAACTTGTTTTTCCCATTAAACCTAGTTCTTGGGATCTCCAGTCAGATAGGTTGGGTTCCCGTTATAGATTATCTAAATAATGTGCTTCAGCCCCATCCCCCTCGATGTGCTCATGACCAAATTTTTATTTAGTCCTTTTGTAAGACAATCTGATATATTATCAATTGATCTTACAAAATCTATGGTTATCACTCCATTCTTCAACAATTGTCTTATGGAGTTATGCCTCCGACAAATGTGTCGAGATTTACCATTATATACATTATTACCTGCTCTTCCAATAGCAGCTTGACAATCACAGTGGATTGTAATACTCGGTACTGGCTTATTCCAAAGTGGAATATCAGACAGAAGGTTTCTAAGTCATTCGGCTTCCTCACTTGCTTTCTCTAAAGCAATGAACTCAGACTCCATAATGGATATGGCTATACACGTTTGCTTGGTAGACTTCCAAGAAACCACTGCGCTCCTAAATTTGGTTTCAAATCCAGATACCCATACATTGGCATCGCTATACCCCTCTAGTACAATAGGATATTTAGTAAAATGCAAACCCTAGTTTATGGTTCCTTTAAGATATTTCAATACTCTAATTAGTGCTTCCCAGTGATCACTACCAGGATTACTAGTATAGCTACTGAGTCAACCCACTGCATAGGCTATGTCTGGCCTAGTGCAGTTCATTAAATACATTACACTCCCTATAACTCTAGAGTATTCAAGTGGATTTACTCCACTTCCTTTATTCTTACATAACCTTATACTATAATCATAAGGGGTAGCTACAGGTTTACAATCAAATTGATTAAACCTCCTTAATATTTTTTCTACGTAATGAAACTGAGTTATTATTTCTTCTAGGTTTCTTTTTATTTTGATACCCAGGATTACATCTGCCTTTCCTTGATCTTTCATATCAAAATTATTTGATAAAAAATTCTTAGTGTCATTAATTACACTTATGTTTGTTCCGATGATCAACATATCATCTACATACAGACAAACAATAACACCACTATCCCCACTAAATTTGTTGTATACACACTTATCTGATTCATTTATTATGAATCCATTTGATAGCATTACACTATCAAACTTCTCATGCCATTGTTTTGGGGCTTGTTTCAAACTATATAGAGATTTTATAAGTTTACACACCTTTTGCTCTTGACCTTGGATTACAAAGCCTTCAGGTTGATCCATATAAATCTCTTCATCTAATTCACCATTCAGAAATGCTATTTTGACATCCATTTGATGAATTTCAAGGTTATAGATTGCAGCTATGGCAATAAGGATTCTAATAGTGGTTATTCTGGTTACATGTGAATAAGTGTCAAAGAGGTCCATTCCTTCTTTTTGCTTGAACCATTTAGCTACTAGTCTAGCTTTGTACTTATCTATAGTTCCATCATTTTTTAATTTCTTCCTAAAGATCCACTTGCAACCAGAAGGCAGATCTGCCAAGATCCATGTCCCATTACTCAAAATAGATTCTATTTTACTCTTGACAGCTTCTTTCAAGAATGAAGAATCTGGAAGTGACATTGCCTCTTTATATGTCTTTGGATCTCCTTCTAGAAGATAGGCAATGAACTCTGGACCAAAGTTTTTCTCTATCCTTGCCCTTTTACTTCTTCTAGGCTCTACTGATCCCTCAGACACATGATGGTCTTTATCTATAGATTCAATTGGTCTTTTAAGTGTGTTTTCACTTAGACTAGTCTAAGGGAATATAGTTTCAAAAAATTTAGCATCTCTGGATTCTATTATGGAGTTAGGTTGCATATCAACATGATCTGACCTATAAATCAAGAACCTATATGCACTACTGTTTTGTGCATATCCAATAAATGCACAATCTACAGTCTTAGGACCTAACTTAATACTCTTAGGATCTGGAATCCTAACTTTAGCTAAGCACCCTCACACTTTAAGGTATTTAAAATGAGGTTTTCTATTCTTCCATAACTCGTAAGGAGTTTTGTCATAATATTTAAAAGGTATCTTGTTCAGAATATAACAAGCAGAGAGAAGAGCCTCTCCTCATAAATTTTGAGGTAATCCTGAACTTCCTAACATAGAGTTTACCATATTCATTAAAGTTCTGTTTTTACGTTCAGCAACTCCATTTTGCCGTAGAGAGTATGGTGCAGTAACTTGATGTATTATGTCATGGTTTTCACAAAATTCACTAAAAGCATTAGAGGTGTATTCACCACCTCTACCAGATCTTAAAATTTTGATCTTCTTTTCTAACTGATTTTCTACTTCAGTTTTATATGTAATGAATTTATCAAAAGATTCATCTTTGTTTTAATAAGATAAACAGTACAATATCTAAAGAAATCATCTATAAATGTAATAAAATACATTTTACCTCCTCTAGTTAAAACATTGTTTAAGTCACATACATCACTGTGAATTAAACTTAATAGTTCTGTTTTTCTTTCTTCTACTTTGTGAAAAGACTTCTTAGAGTACTTTGATTGCACACATACTTAACATTTATCTACTACTTATCACTTTTAGCAATTAGACCTATGGTCACCATTTTCTTTAAAGATGCATAGTTAACATGACCTAGTCTACCATACCATAAACAAGAAGAATCAGTAATATAAGCAGAAGAAGATGAAGCTTTATTCATAATGTTCTCAGTTACATTTAGTTCGAATAAACCCTCACTAGAGTAACCATTTCCCACAAATTCACCACTCTTAGTGATTACAAATTTATCAGCCGAAAAAACCAGTTTAAAACCTTTCTTGATCAGAAGTGACCCAGACACCAGATTCTTTCTTATATCTGGTACATGAAGGACATCACAGAGCTTCAGAACTTTTCCAGATGTAAGCTTCAACAACATTGTTCCTTTACCCGCCACAGCAGATGATGACGAGTTTCCCATGAAAAGCTACTCTCCATCCCCTACAAGCTCGTAGGAAGAAAATACACTTACAGATGTGTCTGGTGGCACCAGTGTCCACCCACCAGTCCTTCACTTTACTAACCAGGTTCACTTCAGATACTACGGCCGACAGATATTGATCTTCAGCCACATTAGCCTGAGGCGCATTGTTTCCTTGAGGGTTTTTCTTCTTATCGTTTTTCCGACAATTTTTAGCATAGTGACCTGCTTTTCCACACAAAGTAGTTACCCTTCTTCTTCTTGAAATCCTTATTGCTTTTCTTGAAATGACATTTTCCTGATCTAGACCCAGGTTTGGAAGGGTTTTTCTTTCCAGATGAGGATTCAATGAGATTTACCTTAGAGTTAAACTCATAGGCCTTAGATTTCTGTTTTCTGAAACAATTTTCCTCTTTAGTTCTAAGGTAAACAAACAAGTCTTGAAGAGAAAAATCATTTCTGTCATGCAATAATGTGTCTTGGAATTTCTCCCATAAAGGTGATAGTTTTTCAATAATTGCACCAACTTGGATATGTTCTTCTATCTTGATCCCTCTAGCAAATATGTCAGAAATAATCAACTGAATCTCATTCACTTGATCCATAATAGATTTACCGTCTCATCTTATATCGAAAATATTTTCCAATGAGATGTTTCTTTAAACCCGCTGCTTCGACTAGATATTTCTGCTATAGAGTTTCCCACAACTCTTTGGCAGACTCAATTCTAAAAAATACGTCAAACAACTGATTGCTAAGACAACTCAGAATATGCCATTTGCAGAGATAATTATCTCTTTTCCTTTTCTCAGTGAGATGGGTTCTAGCAGGTTCTTCCTCATTTTCTAAGGGTTCTAATTGTTTCAAGATGTAGTCTAGGTCCAGAAAGGTCAGAAAGAATCGCATCTTTTCTTGCCATCTACCGAAATCTGATTCGTCAAATTTTTCCGGTCTTTCGGTTTGGGAAGCCATGATGAATAATTTTCAGAAGTCGAAATCCCAAAATTACAGATCACAGATCGTGAAAGATTGGCCTTAAGATTCTTAGAAAATATGATGTGCAAATCTGTAATTTAGGATTTGAGAATACCTTGTACCAAATTATTCTTGTAACTCCAAACAGAAATCAACGGTAACTATTTTCTGCAAGAATTAATTGTAAATAAATAAACGAAATCGTTAGATCACTTATCGAGTTGAGGCACGAAGGATCTTCGCTGTCCTTAAGGCAAATCTCGCCCCCACTAAGACGAATCAATGGTGCAAATGGGCATCTCCGCGTATGCCTCCAGGATACAACAACTCTCGCTCCAGGGGTGTGCACTCACGCAACCCCGATGCCTTAGAACTTTCTTATATGAGCCAAATCGCCTTGATCACAAAACTTAGAAAAACCAGAGAAAACAGGAAGATAAGAACGAGAACAGAAGTAGAAGAAGAGTCCGCTATGGATACCTTTTCTGTTTTCCCATTTCCGATTTTAAAGAAAGTCAAAAGACACGTTGGGATGAAACGTCGCACTCTTTTAGTGCGTGAGAGACGTTTCCCAAACGGTCACTAAAAACCACGATTACACTGTATCTTAAACGGTAATAAAGAGTTAAGATAAAACTAAAGGTGCAAATAATTAATAAAAGAGGAAGAAAAATAAAATAAAAGGAAAAAGGCTTTGGACCCACGTGCGCGCCAGGCCAGGCCAAGCCGAGCCGAGCCAAGCCGGGCAACGTGCGTGTGTGGTATGGTCTAGCCTACTGGGCCACCCGTCGGCTCATGAACGAGGGACTCCTCTTTTTCTCTTTCTCATTCAGAAGACAAAAGAAAGTGAAAGTATATATATGCCTACTCTCTTCCTCTCAATCTTCCCATCTAGGACTAAAGGTTTTCCACATGACTTTAGCCCATTTGGAGGGAAGTTCAAATTTTGAGGGAAGTTCAAATTTTGGAAGAGACTTTCAAAAGTATAAAGTAAGTCCTAAAGGACAAACCACAAAAGGACAAATAAAATCTCATTTGTAATTTTGAATTACAAAGAACTTTTAAAGAAATAAAAGTCAACAATAGAAGAATGCTCTAGACCAACATCCTCATGAGAGCACCATTTTTCCTAATCATCTGCAAAAATCCTCATGAGAGCACCATTTTTCCTAATCATCTGCAAAAAATGTGATGCTTTTTGCGATTCTATGGATAGCCATAACAGGTAACTTTAAATATGAAGGTCATTTCACTATTCTGAAGCTACCATAAATAGCATAGTCATTATCAATGAATTAAAAATATTCCAAAAGATGGAAGAGCAAGTGTTTTCCACCTCACCTGCATAGTTGAAGATCCTTTCTCAGACTTAGGTGGGGTTCCAGCTTCAGTGCTTCCCATGGCCACTAACCAAGTCGCAGACTATAGGGTCAATTGTTTCTGGCAAAATTGAAATCCGTTTATCAGAGTATGCTATCATGTTTCTGGCATTCAAATTTCAATCTGCTGACTTTAAAATGATTTTACTAATATCTCACAATAATGAAAAGAGGGCATTACATATATAAGTTTTTTTTTTTTTTTTTTTGATTGGGAAGCTGGGGTTTGGCAGGGACCCCTACGTATAATAGCAAAGATAGGATCATCGATCTGTTTTACAAGTTGCCCTGATTGATTTAACACTTTAACCAACAAACTAAAAGATAATAACAGCATCGATCATGCAACAGTGTGCTCACTAGAAAGGCTTAAAGGGTCTTTTTCTCTTTCAGACGTACTTGTACCTTTTCAGATTCCCATATTAAAACAATATTTTTAGATGGAAGGAGAAAAATGATATGAGAACAGGTTGTATAACAGGTCCCAAACTTGATAATAGCTCTACGATGACAAGATTAAACTGGACACCTGTCTGCTCTGTTCCTTTTGTCCATTGAAACTACCAAACTTACACTTGGTTCTTCAAACTGACAGAAATATCCTTGCCCTTGTTCTTTTTTCCACCATTGCCGCTACATCTCGCGGGCGAGTGGGAGGGGCGAACATGTACCTATTAGCACACTAGTGACCGACAGTGATGGCAATGAGCTCAGAAAGATGGATAGATGAAGAAGGTTGAAGAACTGGGAAACTAAACTGTACATGACCAGATTGTTCTGTTAATTCCCAGGTTTTAAATGCACTCAAAGGATCAGTAGCTAGTTGCTCCCACCCACATGTTCAGCGGGGGGTTGTCGGTTTCCCCTGCTTGCTTATATGGTTGGTTCTCCTAGCAGAACTAAGCTGAAACCATTAAAAAAGACAGTGAGATGGTTATGCTAGAAAACCAGTAGGAATTAAACTATAAACAATAACTATTGGTAAGAGAAACGAAGGGTTCACATGAAAAAAAAGGGGATGAAATGGACCAGAATGCAGACGTTTCTACTAAAGCTACAACTGGAGATTGTCAACTGCACCTTGTAAGAAGCTACCATTGATTTGTCAATCCTAGTTTGATGGAAGTGTTACAAAAAATAGTAAATAGTAACATCACTAGAATACTATTAGATATTATCAACAATGGAAAATTGTTGTACTATTTATAACGGTAGGGTCTTAGTTTATTTAAATGTAACACTGTATAAATATGATAAGTTGGTGATAGTAATTGCTTAAGCCTCTCTATTAAGCCTATAAATTTCCTTGAGAGTCCAATAACAATAAACATTCATGTTGGCCTTTGCTCTAAATATCAAAACATATATGGACGAAGAAGAGGAAGGATGCCTGAACTAACTGAAAAATACACAAAAATTAAGAAAAATGAAGTTGGGGATACCAAATTATGAAGAGCGATGATATTGTAACCAATGATTCAAAAACACAGATGAGGGTCAAAACGCGGCCAAAGCAATTCCTAGTTGACTCGGCACAACACCGTCGAGTGGTCATAACTCGGGAGAGTCAAAGGAGTGTTGATTGAATTTCTAGGATGAAATGCAGACTCCGATAAAAACACGGCCAGAGTAAAAGGGAGTCGACTTCAGTGAGTTGATGATGAGACAGATGAGTTTTGAATCTATGATGGTAACCGAATAGAAAATGGAAACAACCACTATATAAGATGAGTAGAAAGTTAGAGAGAGAGAATAGTAATATAAATAAATATATTCTATGTGAAGAACACCATATCCACAAAGAAATCAAGGAGACAAACCAAGGACCCCCCAGACGGAAATTCCTATAAAGGAAGGGGCATTTCTGTCATCCTACCATCTACGACCAGCGACGTTGAAGTAACGACTTCAGATCATTCAGAATTTTTACATCATGTTGCTGCATACAAGGGATGGTAAAAGACTGAACTACCCTTGATCTTAAGAGAATAAAAAATCCACGCAATCACATGAAAACTTTACCTAAAAAAAAAAAAAAACTAAAAAAAAAAAAAAATTCTAAAGAAATCAGAAAAAGAATTACAGGAATTATAGCCTCCTCTCAAGAACTATAAAAGACTGTAATTTTCAACAATTAAAAAAGCGGTGTATAATAATCCGACAATTAAAAAAAAAAATTCAAAAATAGAACCGTAAATTCTACATACCTAAAATTCTCAAAGCTCAGAATCTCCGTCTATTCGCTCAAATTATCTCTCACAACCTTCAGAGATTTAAGAATTCAAACAGGCGAGAGAGAAATCTCGAGGAAAATATCAAAACCCTAACCCTGTCTATAGCTTCTCTTATTCTGCCATTTTCTTATCCTTTTTGAAAAAAAAATTTGTTTATGCAGAGCAAAAGGAGCGGGAGGAAGAGGAGAAGAAGGAAGGGGAGTCAATTGACACGTCATCAAACACGTGTCCGTGTATCTGACTCAGTATACAGTATGTATATACGAAGCCTATGGTAATGGTTGAGTTGGCTTTCGATACTCGTACAGTCGTACGTGCCATTTAGTCTGTTTCTAGTCATCTCTATCGTACACGTGTCTGGTTGGAGAACGATCTACGCCTCATGAGTGTTCTAGTGTCAGCTAATTTCCTAGTCACGTGGCTGTGTGGTTTAGTTAACCAAATCGAAGAGGCCTTTCGTGTCCGCCATGGATCCACATATTTCCCGATCTCAAAACGTTGACGGTTTTTTTAAGGGTAATGATATATTCGCATTCCCTGTAGGATGACTCCCACCCCTATAACGTGATCTGACGTCAAAAAACCATAGAGTCTGCCTCAAATCACGTCATAAGCGGAGCGAATCATCCTACAGGATGTGCGAATTTATCATCTCCCTTTCTTAAACTATTGAAAGAGTAATTTATTATTTCCCTTGCATAAAGAGGGCCCTTGCATCAATCATTCCTCTTATTATTATTACTGTTTCGAAAATGCCCCTGATTTTCAAGGGAAATATTGGGACTTCTTCGATGCCACCCATCTATATCCCTCATTTGCAAACTTGCATTCCTCCGGACATGGGGTGTAAAATGGTGGGCCCCACCCAAGTTAAAGGAGTAAAATTGTGGGCCCCATCCTATGCATGAGTTTGGATGGAGATGATAGCACCTACCCATCAAATCAAAACATGAGGTTGGCCCCACGTATGAGTGCGAAATGGTAACCACATCATTATTAAAATATGATGTGTAAAATGGTGGATGGTGGGCACCACCATATGCACGGATTTTGTGGACATGGTGGGCCCCACTCCAACAAAACATGAGGTATAAAATGGTGATTCCCACCCATGCTATGCACGGGTGAAAAATGGTCTGCCTCACCAATCAAAACATGAGGTGTAAAATGGTAGGCCCCACCCATTGCTTTGGAAAGGAAAATGATATGGAGACCTAGAGTAGGACCTAAAACGGGACCAGCAATGAGAATATGCCATGTGTTAAAGAAAAATTTACTTTTTGATGATTTTCCTAAACTTAATGGATTGCTCACGTCACTAGCGATGCTGTGGGCCTTGTGGCGTGAAACAATTTGTCTGGTCCCCTTTTAGCTCCTACTCTCGGTTTCCCTAGCATTACTCTTTTGGAAAACAATTTTCATTGAAAAAAAGTTTACAAAATATTGAAAACTTCATTTTATGTGGAAAAAATTCTAACAAAAATATTTGTGGAAAAAATTAAGAAGTGATAAATACGCCCCCATCCATTACTTGGGACACCCAACTGCAGTGAATCTAACTATATATGACTGCAGAGGGGCAGATGTACTTCACATGGGAAGGATTCAACCGACCCGATTGCCACGTACACTGCATCTGGGTGTCCAAAGTGATGAAAAGGGGTGCATTTATCATTTCCGAGAAAATTTAATAAAATTTCCCCTATAGTTTCCCATAAATAAAATGAATAAGGCAAAAGCTGCTAAAAAGCGAGCCCTCTGTCCTGCAAGAGTGAGCCGTGAAATGTCATCTACGATTGCCTAGCAAAACCCAATTTTCAAAGTTATGGAAACCATCTTTTTTCAGTAAAAAATAGTTTTATGTATAATAATTTTTACCCACAAAGTTATTACCAGACCTTAGAGAAAAAAATTTCAAAAGGAAAAAAAGTTGACAAACATGGCATACTTGTTTGAAATGAGAAGTTATATGAGGCCATTTTTAAAGAAAGATAGTTGCGACCAACGCTAATCAGATCTGTTGAATCGAATAGCAACAGGCTGTCATTGAGAACGCCTTGATTGGATGTTCGTAATTCTATTTTTACTATATTTCATGTAATTAGACAGGCACATGAATTCACATGACAATATAATCTAAATATAAGCAACCACAATAGGCACACAAATTCACACCTTGTCAAACTCCAAGCTAGCCAATCATAAAAAATTTCAATTTTAAAAGACAGCATCAACTAATTGAAATAAGCAAAGATATTATAGTAGGAGTTTTTATACGGTGGCCGACCGTCAAACAACAAGGACAGAGAGAGAAAACCCTCCCCCTTGATTTTTGATCTAGGTCAAACTCCTTTTTTTTTACTTTACCTTTATAAAAAACCAACGTGGTTGATTGTTTCTCTCTCCGCCCTTTATATGTAAAGGGCAGCCACCATATAATTTCTCGTATAGTAGACTTATCTTCTCTGAGTCGAGTGTTGTACGCTATTTCCACAAGGCAATACCATTTGTCTATCTCCTAAATCCTAAGGCCTGAACCTCTAAACCCACAACTCCTAAACCTTAAGGCCTGAAATTCTAAACCCTAAACCCCTAATCCCTAAGTTTGGATGCGCGGCATAGGCTTGGTGAGTTGTGGAATAAGAAGTCAACGATGAGGAGACAAGCATTTGATTTGTCTGAAATTACCTCAGAGAATAGTGGCAAGTAGTATTTGGTTGTGCAGCATATACTCGGAGAGTAGGGGAATAAGTAGCGGTGCCATTACCAATATAGAGTGAATAGAGAGAGGGAAGAGAGAGAAAGAGAGAGAAAACTTCATTGCTAAGATTTTTCAACTAAAATTCACAATTTTGTAGAACTTGGTATGAAAGTTACAAGGAGGGGACATGCATTGTACCTCAGCAGACATGCAATAATTATATCAGAAACATGCTAAGGAGTCTCCTCAAATTTCAATGCAATATTGGCAACCAAACGAGGAATCTGTTTTACTTTTCCTTCAAAATCCCAATGGCTGCCGAGAGTTTGTGCAACCAAACACTGCCTAAACGAACTTAATGCTCTAGAAATGGAGGTGAGATGCCTTTAGTGAAAAAAAGCCACTAGACAGAGAGCATGCACTTAAAGGCCGTCCATCCACAAATTCAACATAGCTCTGCTCACGAGAAACATTACAAAACCACAAAGAAAATTAAGCAAAAAAATCTACCATGGAAATTTTGGTCACAAATTGATGGAATAATCGGATTTTCAAAATTCGCTCATATGTAAAGATTTTATTTGTGAATTGTCAAACTAGAAGATTGTTACTGCACATAAAACAAGGGAAATGATATTAGCACAACTATGCTTTAATAATTTCCCAAACTCGAGTTTTTTAAGTTCTCAAACTCAGCTGTCAGTCAAAGGATACCGCTCCCAAAAAGCAGAGAAAAGTACGGAATGTGTGTGATAGTTTCGAGAAAATACGGATTTCGCGTACTTTTGAAAACAAGCATCAAACACGGGTGATTCTTCAAAATCGGGTGGGAAAAAAAGACCCTGATACCCTTCTGACATCAATATAAATCTCCTTTTTCATTAGGAAATTTATAAGGAGACCGAGAGTAGCACCGAACATGAGACCTGTAATGAGAAAATGCCATGTGTACAAAAAAATTTACTTTTTCTTGATCATCCTAAATCTAAAAAGGGATTTCTCACGTCACTTGGCATGTTATGGCAAGAAACAATTTGTTCGGTCCTCTTTTAGGTCCTACTCTCGGTTTCCCTAGCATTACTCTTTTCATTACTGCCCATTAAATTAGTACGCTTCACAAGGCTTCTTTTGGTTCGTCTAAATGTGTATTTGAACCGACAGAACCTTGGGTTCGTTTCTATCTTCGTTGTCGGAAATAACTAGAGACGGATGGATGCTTGACACGTGTTGAAAAACTTTTTGGGACGCTGGCGTCTCTATACGAAGCCGGTTTGGTTTGGATTTGAAATCTTTCTTTGAACCCAGAGTCCCTTAGATTCGTTTAAATCTTGGCCGTCGCCAATGTGCATAGACGGTCGGATCCACGACAAGTGGACATCAATATGGAACGGTGGCCTCTTCTAATAATACCGCCTCTCTGTATGAGATTCCACCGGCGTACCCATTATTTCCGCCAGCGTACACTCTATTACCGCTTACTCCTTATTTCCGCCGGTGTACCCCTTGATATTCTGACGACGTTCTCTAGAATCCGGCGGTGTACTCTAGAATCCGACGGCGTATTCGATATTCCGACGGCGTATTCGATACATTTGGAACACATGTTTGAACCCAAAAAATTCGGCAGGGTGCTCGATATCCTGGCGGCGTACTCTAAAATTCGGCGGCGTACTTAATATCTTTGAACGATTGGTGTTTCTTAAATCCAGCGCGTACCTGATATTCCGACAGTGTCGGCGGCGTTCTAAACCAAAAGAGACGTACATTATTTGACGTGAAAAGTGGGCAACTTTAACGTTTTTTGATGATATTTTCACTCCCCCTGCATTGACGTTCTCATTGTTTAAAATTTTATAAATTCCAACCCGATTTTGAAGAATCACCCGTGTTTGATTTCAAAAGTACCTGGAATCCGTAATTTCTTGAAACTATCACACACATTCCATACTTTTCTGACATCACTAACAACTCAATTAAAAAAGAAAGACAACTTGAGTTCTTAACACTTTGAAAACGGGATAACGGAAAATAAAAACATGAATGATATGACGGTTGATTTGGCCCTTTTCAAATCAAATTTATTACTTTATGGGAATTTGTGTTCCCTCTTCAAATCAATCCCTCAGTCAATTAGTGGATGTGGCTCCAATAATCAATGCCCCCTTTTTTTCACAGAACGTATTTCCATTTTGCTACCAGTGCTAGACTAGACATGGTTGCGCTGATATCGTTTCCCAAAGGGCCTGTTTGGTTGCAAAAAGAGTGGAAGACGGCTGGGCTCTTGGTGGAATATGAAATGTCGGAAGATGTTTGGTTGCTAAATTTGAGCTCAAATTCCATTTGACTACCAGGCATCAAGGGGACATCATTATTACACTTTTTCTAGGTGTCGCTGATGTGGCGGCAATTGTCCCCAATACTAAAATTTCAATTGCCCTCCTTTTTGGATTTTTTTTATGAGAAAAAAAGTTGAATTTGTTTGTCTTATATAATCATTGCCTTTTTCTACACCCCAAATATTTCCACACCTCTTCTAGCAATCAAATGCCTTTTACCGTTTTTTCCTTTTGACTACCACTCTTCTCCTCAAGACAAACCTACACAACTTCCATACTTGTCACCTCCCCCTTAATTACTTCTTCCCCTAAAATCCTAGAAACCAAACAGGGCACTAGAATTTCGAGTGGAGAAAGATTTCTCTTGGAAAAAAAAAACAAATAAAATTTTGAAGTTTTCTGAGGGTATTTCTGTACTACAATTAGGCTCTGTTCACTTGTCTTCCCGACGCTAGAAAGAAAAGGAAAATCACTCATTTTTTCTGAGAAAACACAAATAGCGTTGTTCTCTTTATTTTCCAGGAAACTAGAGATGCTAACGTAGAAAACCAAAATATTACGTGGAAATTCTGCTTTCCTTTCCTTTCCCTCACCTATTTTTCCACCGATTTGATAAGAAAACGATTTTCTTACCGTCGCGGGATTATATAGGCTACCTTTTCCATTTAATTTGGACAAGCGAACAACGAGAAACCACGTTTTCCGTGACAGTTTTTCTTCCATTCTTTTCCATTTTGTCATTTTGCCACGTCAAATTCCTTTCCTTTCTTTTCTTTTCTTGCCGCGAGAAAACAAGTGAACAGAGCATTAGGCAGACTCTCCATTCTCGACCCGTGACCAGGCCGCTATCTTTGACTCTTACCCCGGCCTTCAATCTTGACCGTTAGTTATACTGTGATACTTATACCTACTGCTATATGTCCTCCAACCCACGTGTTATCACAGGCACTCTAGGTAAAAAAAAGCCTAAAAAATTAGAGCTCAAAGTTCTACGATGACGTAATTCTAATCTAACAGTGTTGATTTCTCTTATCGAAGGTTAGTTTTCTTTCTACACACGTGTCGACAAGTTTGTTACCCGCTTTTGCTGAAATGTCGGTGTTTTAACTGGTGGGGCCCGCCAACAGGATATCCTGAGAGTGCGGTGCCAGATCACACGTCACGACCCACCGCTTTTCTAGATAAAATTCTACTGGCTGACGTGGCGATTCAAAGGTGCGGGATATTAAAGGCCACATGTGACAGATGGGCTGGTGGGATGTGACGTCAGCATACAGATGTCCAGGTCAGTGCCCAACTGGAGCCGTTGGATGACGAGGTGTTTTGACGGGGATGCGGATTTTACGGGGAGGGAGAAAGAGACAAGTGGGTGTGGAATGACGTGGTGAGGTATTTCTTTATCTTTATTTTCGTGGTTCATCTGACTCAGCTTTCTCTGACAGGATGACGTGGCCACATATTGGCTCAGGGATGGTGGGCCCGGAAGACGTGGACGTAAATAAAGTTAAAGGTTGCCATCGGATCTTTCTTTTTCCGATTTTCTCACCGAACAAAATAAAACAGGTGATTTTTCAGGGGTCAAAGTCTGTTGGCCGCATCTCCAAATTGCGTGACTAAAATAGCCCTGGCTTTAGATCAAATCAACAAAAATACCCCTTACCTTCTCGCTTTCAAGGAGTTTGAGTTTTTATATGGTCTGAGCCCTTACAGTACCGTATTTTTCAAAAGGTACTGTACGGACCACACTATGATGGACCACAACGTAAATAGGTTGTGCCTCAAAAAGCATTTCTATAAAAACTCAAGCTGTGATTTTATACGGTCTAAGCCCTTATAGTACCGTATTTTTCAAAAAGTACTATACGACCGCACTATAGGATGATCCAATCCGTCCATATGATGTGCCACAACGTAAATAGTGCGGTTGTATGGACAGTTTTGGATCATCCTACAGTGCGGTCATATAAACAAACGCGAGATTTACAGTGCGGTTGTATGAACAAACACGGAGATCATCTTACAGTGCAGTCGTATTTTTCAAAAGGTACTGTACTATTGTACGGACCACACTATAGGATGATCCAAAATGTCCATATGATGGGTCACAACGTAAATAGGTTGTGCCTCAAAAATCCTTTCTCAAGCGGTGATTTTATATGGTGTAAGCCCTTATAGTACCGTATTTTTCAAAAAGTACTATACGACCGCACTGTAGGATGATCCAAACCTTCCATATGATGGGTCACAACGTAAATAGTGCGGTCGTATGGACGGTGTTGGATCATCCTACAGTGCGGTCCTATAAACAAACGCGGAGATTTACATTGTGGCCCATCATATGGAAGGTTAATTTGGATCATCCTATTGTGCGGTCGTATAGTACTTTTTGAAAAATACGGTACTATAAGGGCTCACACCATATAAAATCTCCGCTTTCAAGAGCCCTTCGCAGGCTCTACTAGTTATGGCAAATATCATCCGAGTATACTACTTAGGGGTGGCAATCCAACCAAAACTGAACCGATACCGAACCGAAAATTTACCGATTCAAATTTCGGTTTGGTAGAACCAAACCGATTCAAATTTCAAACTGAACCGAAACCGAACCGTTGCCCCCGATTTCGAATGATTATGAGTAAGGGGTGGCGAAATTGGCCGAACCGAACCGAAAATTCAAATTTCGGTTTGGTTCGGTTTGGGGGTCAAACCGAACCGAAACCGAACCATTGCCACCCCTAATACTACTGCCACATGTACATGATAAGGTCCTTAAATATTGTTGTAGGCTATATGAAGTCCGGCTTAGTGCACTCAATCATGGAAACGAGATCTTCATTCTCCATTTAAACTTAAGACTTACTAAGTTGCTCCATGAAACGGTTCAGATCACCAAGCAGTATACTACGTAGACACGGAATGATTGTGGTTTTCTTTCATCAAACGAGCTCGTCTTTTGTGGGTTTTCTTTTCCGTTTCATCTACATTTTAGGCAATGTCTTACTAAAGAAAGGTTGGAGAGATCAATCAAGATAGAGCCCAGTTAGAGGTCAGTGACAACTTACATGTCACCTTTACATGAATGTCGCTTGCAAATCAAGTATTATAAGAGTGACATGTAACAGAAAACTTCAACAGGACGGAACCGACTTTGCTTGCGAGCTACTAATCAAATTGCTAGGTTCCCCGATGGTACTGTTTTAAATTTTGTGATATATTTTCTACCATTTGATTGCTAATATAATAAATTCATCACTCAGATTTGGTAGCCAACTATTGAGCATGGCGGAACCAATGGCAATGGAATGGACTTTGTGGTGGAAAATAAGAGCACGTCTGGCAGCCTGGAATTTTTTCCGTGATAAATCGGTCTCTCCAAGCGGTGAGACAGGGGCAGCTCGGGTGAAGTGGCTAAAAATCAAGAAACTATTGTCGAAGTGGCTAAAAATCAGGAAACATACGATCATATTTTGAGTAGAGTTTTTTTTTTGGCCACTTCTCATCTGCAGTGATACTAGTTTCCTGTTTTTTCGTATGATGATTTTTAGCGACTTCACCATCTTCTCCACTTGGAAACCCCAATTTATCATTAAAAAAAATATTCATGGTACCCAAATGTGCCCTAAGATCCTATATAATATCGTTTCCCCTTAAAAAGAAAACTATGAATGCTCCAAAAGATCTTTTCTCTAAGAAAAATCGCATGAAAATAAGCGGTGTAACTACATATCATCGTATACTCTTGGGTTGCCACTTAATTGGCTCATAAGAGAAGTAGCGCAACTTGAAAACATCAACAAGGTAATTACTCCCTCCTCCATTGGTTAATTATTTTTCATAATATAAGTGATGTATTGGCCATTTTGTATGATACATAGGCACTTTGACATTTTCTATTATATAATGGGAATATTTTGGTCATGTTACGAGAGAAGGATGTTTTAGTTATTTTCAATGAAATAAAGGTACTAAGGGAATTTTCCATGAAAAATAGTTATTTTGAGCATTTTCTATGACCGCTTGATATTTTCGTCATGGGATTTGCTAAGCTCAATTGCAAAAGGCTTTTCGCGGCTGGTCCGTTGCACGTCAGACCAACCACGATGTTAATGGAGACAAAAGCTGTTGTCTCCATTAACGAGCAGACCAGCCGCGAAAACCCTTTTGCGAGGGACACTAGCAGTTCCCTTTGGTCATTTTTATGGGATACGATTATTTTTACTTCTTACAGACAAACTTACTCTATTACTTCTACCCATCCTATTTATGTGCTTTCAGCGGTAAATGGGAACATTTGTGGGTTAGAAGGGGGTATGTATTGCTCTTCCATTTGTTTTGAAGAAAAACGTCTTATTGTAATTCAAAATTACAACGTGTACCCTCCTTTGTCCTCTAACTCCTCTGTTGTTTTTAACTAAATATTTGAATTTACCTCCAACTATTTAGCTTTTGGGTGGAAACCTCTTGTTAGACGTTGAAGAATGAGGGAAGAAGAGGGGTGTATATATATATATATATATATATTCGAGTTGGATCTCTAAAATTGTTGGGGATTCTTATAGACAAAGCTATAGAGTTTGTGGGAAAATCTCTACCACACGTGGCGTGGCATGAGTGTGTGAAATCTTTCTTTTCTTTTTATTTTTTGTCCTTAGTTTTTAGTTTTCCGTGGTTAATGGTTTCTCACCTCTGGCGCCCTTTCATTTCACTACTTATGTTTTTACTCATCATTCCCGCTCTTATAATTTCAATGGAAAAGTCTATTGGTAAAGTTCGGGGTAGATCTCTCTCTCTCTCTCTCCCCCCCTTTCTCTATTATCACACCGTTCGGGGTAGATCTCTCTCTCTCCTCCCCCCACCCTCCCCCCTTCTCTATTATCACACCACAATTCACCATATGTGGGTGCGAGAATAGTCTTAAGGACAACAAATTCAGGTTCGTGCCTCGACCCATGATAAGTTACTCATTATCACTGCCTAGGAAAACAAATGTAGCTTTTGAATGGGGATAAAGGAATATTATAGCTCCTAATTACTCCGAGTGGAAGAGACCCTAATAAAAAGTTCTATGATAAATATTGTTTCACGGGATTTCATGTGTAGTGATAAATTCAGGCCTCGAAGGATAAATTCACCCCTCCCCCACCCTGGTGGTGACGGTACGACACCCACATAGTAGATCTCTCTCCCCCCGCCACCCAACTGTTGAATTGCTTGATCTAATAAGGCCTCACGTATACTTATCCTCACAGTCCCGTGTATACTTTTTCTCATTGTTGGAAAATTTGTTGAGGGTACTGTTGATGATAGAAAACAGAAACTTGTTGCTTCAAGGCGTGATATCACTTTCCTTAAGACAAGATTCGCCCCCACTAGTAGTGTGCAAAGGGGATCCGCGAATTGCCTCCAAGATACAATGAAGCCTAGTAGAGAAGCCCTACTAATGTTTGATGACGCGTAGCACTAGCGGAATCAAACCCGAAATGCCCTTCCGAAATTTCAAGCCTTAGAGAAATCTCTAGATTCTGTTTCTGCAGAAAAACAGTATCTAGAACAGTAAACAAAAGAAAAACAGTATGTAGAAATACTTGAGGATTTTAGTAGGAGTGTAGAAGAGAGTGTAAAGTCAGTCAGAATTGCCAATTCGATTTCTATTAGAAATGACTGAAATTTGCACATTTTTATAGACCATCTGGTGTCTTTTCAGTGTGAAAAACACCTCTACAGGGCACCTTTCCAGAATGTTTTAAATCTGACCGTTAGATCGCACCCATTGATATTGAACGGTCCTGATCGATCCTAGATGTGACTGTTGGCTTGAGTAAAATCCTCTTTCCAACCCAGTCATCGTTAGATCAATCATCTATGGTGTGGATCGCACCCCCTTGGCACATGACCGTTGGGGAAAGGGACACAACCCATTTGATCACACCCTTTGACCGTTGGAGTCATGGGCCCGTTGGGCCGACCGTTAGGCCCGAACCGAAACGGGCCCACCGTTAGGCCCGAACCGAAGCCCAACCCAACTGAACCATTCGGCTTGATGGGCCTGCGAACCATTTGACCCACCCATCCGACCGGTCCATCTTCATCTTGATCCAATAAAGCGCCACTATGCGCCCTATAGCCCATTGCCCACGCCGCGCGCGCGCGTGTGCGAACGGTGCGTTGCACCGTCCCGCGGGTCCAACCATGGGTTCAACCCAATGTGCAATCAACAAGAGTTAGAAAAGGTAGTGCTTTATAAGCCCTTCTCTTTCTTTTCTCTCATCCGATGTGGAACTATCTTTTTCAACTACACTTCTACATCCTTTTGTAAAAGCAAATATTTCCAAGAAAACTTTTTCTTTTTCCCAAACGCTTTTGATAAAACATTTTCCAAAACACTAAAACATGTAATATACATGATTTTGAAAATGCAAAATCATTAACAATCCCCCACCATTTTCAAAATCAAAGAAAATTTTCTCATCAGGCTTGGAAATCTTATGCATAGATGAAGGTATCTCTCGATTTGAACCTTCACTTAGTGAGGACATATCAAAGTTAACCAGAATTGCATAGTAGACGTATCTTTGAACTAGCTATTCTATTTGGTTAACCGGATACGTCTCACACACAAGATTTCACCTCTTTGGGCAATTTCTAAAACCGACACATGTACTGGCCTTGTGTCTATATCTTGGTTTCATGAGCGCTCTAGAGACTAGCCAGGTCTCATAGGAAGCGGCACCACTTCCACACTCACATAGGTAGGCTTATCAAGAGTGCCCCTGTAACTAAAACACTCCAACACTATGTTATAAGCCTATTAAGAGTTTAAATACTCAGCCTTCTCCTTTTAAACATTACAGGTACCAAGCACTTTACCTTGGGATGGCAAATAATACAGATTATAGTGCTTGCAGTCACTCCATATGATGTACTTGGACTCATTGAACTCAAGACTTGATGTTTATTCAAGTGTTGAGTTGATGTTCCATCATTGGTGACTATTGGTTAATGGCTTTAACCCCATCCCTAATGATGTTTTACACACCAGATCTCTTGCAAGAGCTTTAGTGAATGGATCGGCCAAGTTTTGGCTCGATCTCACAAAATCAATAGTTACTACTCCATTAGTAAGTAACTCTCTTATAGCACTATGTCTAAGTCCTATATGTCTGGACTTACCATTATAAACATGATTATATGCCCTTGATAGTGTGGCCTGACTATCACAATGGACATAAATCGATGGCATTGGTTTAGACCATAACGGAATTTCCAATAACAAATTCCGAAGCCATTCCGCCTCTTTACAGCATGCTGCCAGAGCTATAAACTCTGCTTCCATAGTTGAAGTTGTTATGCATGTCTGTTTCTTAGAGGCCCAGGAGACTGCTCCCCCACCAAGGGTGAAAATCCACCCACTGGTCGATAAATGGTCTATACGCTCAGTTATCCAACTAGCATCAGAGTATCCTTTTATTACAGTTGGATACCCACTATAACATAAACCATAGTCTATAGTTTTCTTTAAATATTTTAAAACTCTATAGACTGCATTCCAATGAGAAAAACTAGGATTACTGGTAAACCTACTAAGTTTACCTACAGCATATGCTATGTCTGGCCTAGTACAAGTCATAGCATACATAAGACTACCAATTACACTAGCATACCCTAGTTGAGAGATAGTCCTACCAGTATTAAGATACAATTTTATATTTGGGTCAAAAGGTGTTGAAATGGGTGAACATTCAAAATGGTTAAACTTTTTAAGAACTTTCTCAATATAATGTGATTGTGTTAGAATAAGACCATTATCCTGTCTTATGATTCTAATACCCAAAATCACATCAGCTTCACCCATATCTTTCATATCAAAGTTTTGAGAAAGATATGATTTAGTACTTTGAATGCTTGCAATATCAGTACCAAAAATTAACATGTCATCAACATATAAACAAATAACAACACCTTTGCTGCCCTTAAATTTACTGTATATACATTTATCTGATTCATGTATCTTATAACCATTTGACACTAAGACTTTATCAAATCTTTCATGCCATTGTTTAGGGGCTTGCTTAAGCCCATACAAAGATTTGATAAGCTTACATACTTTATGCTCTTGGCCTGGCAGAATAAATCCCTCAGGTTGTTCCATATACACTTCTTCATCAAGTTCACCATTTAAGAATGCGGTTTTAACATCCATCTGGTGAATGTGAAGTTTGTATATGGAAGCAAGGGCAATCAACACTCTAATGGTAGAAATCCTAGCAACAGGTGCATATGTGTCAAAGAAATCAATACCGGGTTTTTGAGTAAACCCTTTGGCAACTAACCTTGCCTTAAACTTTTCTATGGTCCCATCTACTTTGATCTTCTTCTTGAAGATCCATTTACATCCTATAGGTTTAGACCCAGGTGGTAGATCAACCAAAATCCAAGTTTTATTACCCATGATAGAATCCATTTCGTCATTAATTGCTTCTTTCCAAAAAGCAGCATCTTGTGACTTTATGGCTTCTCCATAGGTTTGAGGGTCACTTTCTATGCTAAAGTTTAACAAGATAGAACCTTGGAGTTTTTCCCTTGTCCCTTCTACCAGGTAGGTTACAAAGTCAGGGCCAAAACTCCTATCCCTTCTATCTCTTGAGCTTCTTCTTATTTTACTAGGTTGTACACTAGGTTCACCAACTTCTGTTTGTGATTCTAAAGGATGATCTACAGAAGTTGTAGGTTCAATTTCTTTAGGAATTGAAGTGAACCTATTTTCATAGAAAAATGCATCTCTAGATTCAATTATGGTATTGACAACTATGAAATCATTAGGTTCTATAACTAAGAACCTATAGGCCTTACTGTGACTAGCATATCCCAAAAAGATACACTCAATACCCCTTTCACCTAATTTTCTTAACTTAGGTTTAGGGACTTTAACTATAGATCTACAACCCCAAACTTTAAGGTAACTTAAGTTTGGTTTCCTTTTCTTCCACAATTCATAAGGGGTTATATTAGAATTCTTACTTGGTACCCTATTCAAAATGTGACAAGCTGTAAGTAAGGCTTCACCCCAAAAACTTTTATTTAAACCAGAATTAACAAGCATAGCATTAATCATTTCAGTAAGTGTCATATTCTTCCTTTCTGCTACACCATTTTGTTGTGGTGTATAAGGGGCAGAAGTTTCATGGACTATGCCTACTGATTCACAGAAATGAGGAAAGTGATATTCACCACCTCTATCTGATCTGAGACATTTAATGCTTGTTATACATTGGTTTTCTACTTCAGTTTTATAAATCTTAAATTTTTCTAAAACCTCATCTTTATGACTAAGTAGATAAACATAACAGTACTTAGAATAATCATCAATAAATGTAACAAAGTACTTTTTACCTCCCTTTGTGGGAACACTATGAATGTCACATACATCACTATGAATTAAATCTAACAAGTTAGAAGTTCTATCTACTTTAGGAAATGACTTAGTAATTATCTTGGTTTGCATGCATGTTTTACATCTATCTACTAAGTCATTTTCATATTTAGGAATTAAGGTTAACTTAACCATATCATTCATTTTCCTAGTATTTACATGTCCTAAACGATTATGCCATAAAGATAAAGAAGAATCCAAAACATAAGCAAAGACATTCACTTTATTGATATTAAGTTTGAACATCCCTTCATACATATATCCCTTCCCAACAAAAGTACCCCCCTTAGAAAGAATGAACTTGTCAGATTCAAATACAAGTTTGAAGCCATTCTTGTTGAGAATGCTTCCAGACACTAAGTTCTTTCTAACTTCTGGTACATGGTAGACACCGGTTAGAGTGAGTCGCTTGCCGGATGTGAACTCAAGTTCCACCTTGCCCTTCCCTTTGACTTCTGCTGTCGACGAATTTCCCATGTATAACACGCTTCCATCTTCAACTGTTTCATAAGTTGAAAACAGGTTCCTGTCTTTACAGACATGCATCGTCGCACCAGAGTCAATCCACCAATCATTGCCATCTTCAAGCATATTTGCCTCTGAAATCATGGCGACAAACTTTTCTTTGTCTGTTGGTGCACCCGACTTCTTATCCTTAAGAAGTCGGCACTCACTCTTGTAATGGCCTGGTTTGCCACAGTTGAAACAAGCACCCTTTCTTTTCTTATTCTTATTAGTATTATTTTCAGGGTGTTTGTTTCTCTTCCAATTGCCTTTTCTTTGTTGGTTCGAATTCTTGACATTTTCCACCAAATGGATCTTAGAGGATACAGTTTCATTTTCTTTCTTGTCTCTGATTCTTGACTCTTCCTCAATCCTGAGGCATTGAGCCAAGTCTTCAATAGACATTTCCTCTTTCTTGTGTTTTAGACTTTTTCTAAAGTCTTTCCAATTTGGTGGAAGTTTGTCAATAATTGACGGGACAATGAAGGAATCATCAAGAAGGATGCCTTGCAAATGAATTTGATTAATTACATGTTGTATTTCATGTAATTGATCAATAACAGACTTATCATCTACCATTTTAAAATTTAAAAATTGACTCACAGTGAATTTCTTGCTACTAGCGTCTTCCGCCAAGTATTTGGCTTCAAGTGCATTCCAGATTTCACTTGCTGATCCCATGCCTTGATATATGTCAAATAGTGTATCTGACATAGCATTTAGGATGTGCCCTTTGCAGATGTAGTCATCCTGTTCCCACTTCATCCTTGCACGAGCCTCCGCCAAAGTTTCATTTTCATTTGCTGACGGCTTTAGAGTTGTGAGAACATGGACCACTTTGAGTGATGTCAAAATGAAGTGCAGCTTCTTCTGCCAGCGCTTGAAATTTCCTTTATCGAAACGTTCGAGTTTGACAAAGTCTTGGGTCATTTGACGAACTGAATAAAGTGCCATTGAAACAACAGTAGAAAATCTTGTCTTAAGATTGTTGGAAAATTTGTTGAGGGTACTGTTGATGATAGAAAACAGAAACTTGTTGCTTCAAGGCGTGATATCACTTTCCTTAAGACAAGATTCGCCCCCACTAGTAGTGTGCAAAGGGGATCCGCGAATTGCCTCCAAGATACAATGAAGCCTAGTAGAGAAGCCCTACTAATGTTTGATGACGCGTAGCACTAGCGGAATCAAACCCGAAATGCCCTTCCGAAATTTCAAGCCTTAGAGAAATCTCTAGATTCTGTTTCTGCAGAAAAACAGTATCTAGAACAGTAAACAAAAGAAAAACAGTATGTAGAAATACTTGAGGATTTTAGTAGGAGTGTAGAAGAGAGTGTAAAGTCAGTCAGAATTGCCAATTCGATTTCTATTAGAAATGACTGAAATTTGCACATTTTTATAGACCATCTGGTGTCTTTTCAGTGTGAAAAACACCTCTACAGGGCACCTTTCCAGAATGTTTTAAATCTGACCGTTAGATCGCACCCATTGATATTGAACGGTCCTGATCGATCCTAGATGTGACTGTTGGCTTGAGTAAAATCCTCTTTCCAACCCAGTCATCGTTAGATCAATCATCTATGGTGTGGATCGCACCCCCTTGGCACATGACCGTTGGGGAAAGGGACACAACCCATTTGATCACACCCTTTGACCGTTGGAGTCATGGGCCCGTTGGGCCGACCGTTAGGCCCGAACCGAAACGGGCCCACCGTTAGGCCCGAACCGAAGCCCAACCCAACTGAACCATTCGGCTTGATGGGCCTGCGAACCATTTGACCCACCCATCCGACCGGTCCATCTTCATCTTGATCCAATAAAGCGCCACTATGCGCCCTATAGCCCATTGCCCACGCCGCGCGCGCGCGTGTGCGAACGGTGCGTTGCACCGTCCCGCGGGTCCAACCATGGGTTCAACCCAATGTGCAATCAACAAGAGTTAGAAAAGGTAGTGCTTTATAAGCCCTTCTCTTTCTTTTCTCTCATCCGATGTGGAACTATCTTTTTCAACTACACTTCTACATCCTTTTGTAAAAGCAAATATTTCCAAGAAAACTTTTTCTTTTTCCCAAACGCTTTTGATAAAACATTTTCCAAAACACTAAAACATGTAATATACATGATTTTGAAAATGCAAAATCATTAACAACAATCAGTAGTCTTTATCTCTCTTCTCTTTCTTTGAACATAAATCTTTAGTAGGGCCCAACAATGAATGGTTTAGATCTCTGAAGGAGGTAGACACCATAAAAAAGCGTATCTTAAAAAAAAAAATCACCCTAGCTCACTTTGTTCAAAGATCCAAAGTGTTTATTTGTTGTGACCCGTGTACTTAGGCCTTGCACCAAAAAATTGTCTCCTTAAGATGATCCTAACTCTTCGAACCATAGTGATTTTTATAAGGTGTCATCCGATGGAGATGATTTTTGGGGCACAACCAATTTACCTCGAGGATCAATAAATGAATGGTTTGGATATTCCAACAAAGTGGCCTCGGTGAATTTTCTGAAAGATATGTGTCATATGATGTATGTAGTGCCGTATAATAGATCGGCCTAGTGTATCAGGTCTGATCCAAAGTAAACCTCTGTTTTGGAAAATATAAGTGAAGCCCACCTTGTTCGTTAAGAACCAAGCCATTTAGTTGTTGGGCCCCATGTTTCTAGACTGCCCCCCCCCCCCCCAAAACCAATTTTTCTTGGATGATCCTAACCCTTTAATTTCTAGATAAACTACACCATATAAAAATCTATTTAAATCGGAGAGTTAGGACCATCCAATGGAAATGATCCAAACCGTGTTCAAAGATCTAAGCCGTTCAGTTGTTGGGCCCCAACATAAATCTCTATTTTCAAATCAGTTCAGATCGGAGGGTTAGGATCATCCTATGGAAATGATAATTGGGACATACCCTATTTACGTTGTGCCCAAACAGATGAACGGTTTGGATCATAAAAAAAAGTGGGCCGTACCTACTTTTTTAGACTTCACGTGTTTTCACGGCTACCCATCATATAAATTCTCCCCAACACACATTGCCATGTACAGGCCAAGTAACGTTCATTGCCATGTGGACTTGTTCTTTATTTGGTCCGTCACACCCTGTTTAGGGTTTTTCCAGCTATCCTTTTTTTGGTTTCACTTCATAGTTACGACTGCATTTAGAGGAACAATTCATGCAACTAAAACAAGTGATGGAAATTGGATGATCAGAAGGGAGAAAAAAGAAAATAAGATTAGATTTGCAACAGTATTTATATGGTGTTTGTTGGCCTGCGTAAAATGGTAAGGAATAACAAGATGCTTGGGACAGTAAAGGCTTCACTACAACTACAATTGCCTACAACCAAAATCCCTGGGGTTGCTATAGGGTACAAGTAAGTAGAAAGGAAAAAAGCAAAACATAAAAAGTAAAGATGTTGTGTTTGGCGAGCCCCAAACCAAGCGAATGTTTGGGTATTTATAGGCGTCTTGTTGGAATCTTAACACCTTTCGGGTGTCTTTCATGATGTAATTCACTCCCGCTGCTTCGTACCCCATGCGCTGACCTGGGAATGATGTTTTCGTGCGAAGTGAGGAACTACCCACTCCTCCTGGCTTACGTGATGGGCCCTCATTCAGAAGCTTCTCCTACTCCGCCCTTATGCCCTACCTGCCTATGTTTCTTCATGTTGTATTTGTCTTGATCGCTGGATCAGCCAATACACGCGACACAATCAAGTTGTTTCCATGCAACATAGTTTTGAAACCGTTTCTTAACTGTTTTGTGAAGCAAGGCACAAAACACAATACACATTCTTCGCCCGACTAGTAATCCATATTGAGCTTTGAAGGTATACTTGAAAAATTGGTAGATTCATGTTCTTGCTTGCTTTGATCAAAATCAGAAGAAGAACTGACCGCATACAATTGGAAAATAGGAGATTTGTGCAAATAGAATATGAAAAATTAATCGTGGTTCTCGAAAGCCAACCCGCGCTATGGAGAGAAACTCCAAGATTAAGTGGAGGACGGACCCGCGAACAACTGGAAAATAGAAGATTTGTGCAAATAGAATATGAAAAATCAATCATGGAGCTTGAAAGCCAACCCGCGCTTTGGAGAGAAACTCCAAGACTAAGTGGAAGAACACTGCCATTCAAAAAAGAAAAGAAAAGTGGAAGAACACTCTTCAAGAGGAAGTCTCCTTTTCATTCAAGATTGTAATTGTCCCCTTCATTTCTTCCTCAAAATGTCATTACAAAGGTATTTAAGATTCTAAAAATAAAGAAGCCTATAAAAGAGGTAACAGTGGAGAAAGGTACTACGCTGCTAATAAGAGGAAAGGAAACTAACTATTAGCTTGTGGTTGTTGCTCAAACAAATACTTGCTAAAATAAAACTTACTGCCCCTAATATGTGTAATAAACTACAACTTTCTAAGAGAAAGTAAAATAAGGAAGAAATGTTCTAAACAAAGACTTCCTAGTAATAGGTATTACTAATGAAAGAACTCAAAATTCTTAACGTGAATGATATGCACTCCGCCACATGTGAGGGTAATGCATGCACAAGTATGTGTACATGCATATGATCAATGGTTCATGCCGGTCAGATTCATGAGGCTCGATCATTAATGTGGCTCGATTGTTTTGGGGAATCCATTCTCGCCTTCCATTTGTTCGCCCGTCTTGGATAATCCATCCACGCCATCAATTCATCCGCTATGCATGCTCCTGCATCAGTTGGCATCATAGCTAAGGATGTCGTCGCTGCGCCTTACACGACGACATCGTCACCCCTCCAGAATTTCAGCTTGATCTAACTATGGAGAACGATCAACTTCGACGACAAGTAGAAAACTTGACGCAAAGGATTATGTTACTCGAAGCCCGCATCCATGAGAATGCTTCCTCTAGTATGAGGGTATCTTCGAGAATCCACTTCATGGCCAAGTGCTGCGGAGAGGACCACATATACGAGAAGAAGATGGGCATTTAGTAACTTGAATTCATGGAGGAACAGGGAAGTGATAGGATATTTAAAGGAATAAACAATTCGTGCAGCGAGCCAATCACGAAGATTAATATCATTATAATAAGATGAGCATTCAGTAACTTGAATTCAAAAAGTTTTGTTATAGATCTCTTTCTTCGTGATTGGAAGTCTATAGTGTTTAGCATGCTTTCTCCATCTAAGCCTTTAGCTCCCACACATCTAAATTTGGAAGAGACCCAACAGTTGCCATGCAGAGGGAGGGCTTTGTGGTTGGAATCTTGAAGAGATTTCCGTAGTGATCGCTCTCATCAGTACTTTTAATGTTTCCTTGTTAGTCTTGAGGGATACATTAGATATTAGGGTATGCATTTCCATTTGTTTGCAACCTATGTAAGATTCTAGTTAAAGCTTCAATTTATGTTGCTGCGGAACCAATGGGAGACATTGTGACAGGAGGAGAAATGTTGACATAATGGTAGTGGTAGCATCTTGTGCTAGAACCTGGCCTTCTTCGTATGCTAGTTACGTTACACTTGGTGACATTGTGTGGTGGAGAATTTGATTTCTTGTATATGTTACAAAAAAGTAAGATTACTTGACAAGAATGAGGAAGCTAAATGGGGTGTAATGCAGGGAGAGCTCATTTTTCCACCAATGGTGGTGGGGAACAATAGTTTAAAAACAATATTGCAAATATATACACTGTAGAAACCAATTGCTTCCATACTCCTCAATTATACCCGAGTATATCAAGAAATCAAACACAAATATAATGTCTTCTGAGATGTAAGATGTCTTGACTCTTGAGTAATCTCTATGGTCATTATTTTGTAGCTGATAATTCTTTTTCTTTAATCTCATGACTTACTATTCTTTAATTTTTTTTAAAATTTCTCTCTCCTCGTGATTGTGAGATGTTTCATAGAAGATTTAAAGTTCATAAATCATTTTGCAGCGGGATTGGGCATCAGGGTTTCAATAAAGCCAGAATAGCGGATAACTCCTCCTGTAAGATTTGATTCCGGTTATTTTACCTATTTTTAGAATGCGTGAGACACTTTGAGCCTCTTGAACTTGTTGTTGGTCATAGGAGCATCATGACTATGGATGGATGTATGTGACCCTTTTATTGTGGTAATTCTTAACATCGATTTAATATGCGAACCATTTATTGTGGTAATTCTTAACAAAGATATAATGCTTCTTACAACTTATTGGCATATATGATACTGTTAACTAGGCATACCCTTATGTCATCATTGTTCTTGAGGCCCTTTTTTGTTCATGTATATTTCATATTAAAACATATATAATAAATTCAAATTTGAACTTGAAAATCCTTCCATTTTATTGTTTAGTATTTGACAGTTCCTTTGAGTTTTAATTGATCCAAAAGAAGCAAATGATGCTTTCATCAGATTCCATTGACCTAGATTGAAGTAAACTATGTTGCCTTTATGGCATATATGTTACTTTAATCAAGGTTTCATTGATTAATCAAGGTTTTATGGCATCTATATTACATTAAACGGGTGGCTATCCGGTTCACACCCGTTTCCTAGGCGTTTCACGGATTTCTTCAATGAAATTTTGGATATTGTGGGCTCTAACCGTATTTCATTCCGGCATGTGAGGGGACCGGCTAATGAATTGGCGGATAAGATGGCCAAAAGAGGAGTTCACCCTGGAGATCCTAGAGCAATATGATTTTCTTCCTCCTTGGCTTTTGTATTTTTTCTTTTTCTTTGTATATTGGTTGTATATCATCATGCTTCCTTTGTGTATTTCTTGACCATCTCGGTCTTTTTAATGAAATTCTTCACCGTTTAGAAAAAAATAAAAATTAATCAAGGTTTCAGGTTTTGGTATCAGTATGTGTTCTTGATCGAAATGAAAACATGTTGATTTTGGAAAGAAATTTCGGTGGAAATCTTGTAAAATTACTGAAATGTATGGACACATGAAAATGATGGACATTTAAGAGAGAACTTCAGACATGTTAGAATAAGCACAAATACACATTGAAAAGCCATCAAATAAGGAAAAAGCACCCATAATGGATTAACACCATCGAACACCTAGTGACGTGCACTCTCAAGCATGTCTGATAATTTAGTACATACCAGATTTCACATATGATTCATATAAATTTTAATAATAATACATCACATTTTACATGCAATTCATATAAATATTATTATCTAACACATACACTAATACACTAAACAGTTATGGTTTCGGTATGCGTTTTGGTGGGGATAGAAGCAGAAACATTTCGCTCATTTCGTATCAATTTCAGTGGAAAATACTGAAATTTAAAACCATGATACCCACTGCCTTGTGTATTGTTGTAGTCCAGTGGTGTTTTCTGTGGAACGACTTACACCTCTCCATCTATTGTACATTCACAATGCGTGCACCCTACAATGCCATCCTCCCATTGATTTGAGGTGGATCCTGTGATGTCAACCTGAAAGCTTAAATGCGGTCAATTATAAAGACGATCCCGTCTTGATGAACGAAAACGATTGTGACCCAGTGCACGCGTGATTGATATGATAGACCATCACAGTGAGACCCAGTGGGTCCACATTGACAATGAACAGAGATCTCATTCTTATGATTGAGGCATGCAAAAATCAATGGCTTAAAGACATCTTAAATGACACCTTTTTTAGCATGATTGATCAAAGGCCTAGAATCATACACAATGGCTGAATCTGTGATAACTGGCAATATCTATGTACCAGATCACAGTAGACTTGCAATGAGTACATCCAAACGATGATCATTTTCCTCACCAAAAACAATGGTCGTCACAAAAGATTTTTCCAACTAAAAAAATGGCCAAACAACTTCTAAATGCTCACTTGAGCATGTGCTCAATGTACTTGTATAGTACTTTTTCCCATTGAGAGTTTCTTTTTGTTGCACCTTAACTTGATGCCCATAGAACATAGTATGAATCCTTCATTTGTTTATTTTATTTCTTTGATTGCTTGTATTGGTTTATAGTAATCACGAAGGACCAACTATAAACAGCTTTGAGTTTTGAGTTTGACCAATGATATTAACCTTTAAAAACTATTTTCATGTCAGTCTAAATCCTTTAATTGTATATTTGCAACCATTCCTGGTGAAAAATGTTTTTGTATAGTTTTAAATATCTAATATCATCCGATCGGGTTTGAACTTGCATGCCAAATGCCAAATTTCCAGCCTCAGATGGTCCCACTAGTGGGAGACATTCCAAGAAGCACATTTCAATTTGATTTTGAATTCGAAAGAAAGATACTAGCTGAGGCAGAGAAGAAGAGCCAAAACTGGAATCGAATTCCAATGGAAAGTCATTCATCTAAAACTGCTGAATCAACTTCTTTGGTATAATGTCTCCCTCACACCTTCCAATGTCATTATTTCAGTGCATGTATGAATGATAAATATGAGATTGCTGTTGCTCTTAATCTTTTCAATATGAGATTGCTGAAAAATGACTTAGGATTCCAATTTAATTTTGAATTGCATCCTACACTGACAATCAGTCATTTTTTTTTTTTTTCATTTTCGTTTGGATTTTGCTTGCTGCTCGAACAGGTGAGGTCCTGCTCTTTCTGATTCTATTATTCTTTCCTCTATTATTGTTGATAGAATTCTCTGCATCTATTTCTTTGGACATTATGGATTCAGGACACATCAAAGAGATTGAAAATGTCAAGGAAGAGGCACACACGTGTGTGGAAATGATAATCTTTACTCCCTTATTTTGATAATGGCACTCCATACATTATTAACCATTTGAGAGAATCATGGATATTGTAACAGCCTTTTAAAAGTTAATTACGAGAGTACAAAGTAGTGAAATGCCATTATTGAAATGAGGTAGTGCAGACATCAATTGCATATGTGCGTCAATACAATTTTATGCTAGTACGTATCTTTTATTGTAATATTTGTGAATGTGGTTTTCTGCAGGCTTCTCACTCATCTGCAAGAAAGTCATGTCAACTCTCTTGGAGAGATACGTGAAATAGTTAGTAGGCTTCTTAATTAGCCTTGTTAAAGAATAGTATGGTGTCTGTCATCAAGCTAAGTTCTTCTGTGTTAAAATGTGAAAATCATAGGTAGGCATCTGTAAGGAAATCACTTCATGAAAATAGCATGCACTCTTCTGAGCTAAGAGTTATGTAAATGTCATTTTTGAAGGGTTCTGTGGCAGATCCGGTGGTGAACAAATACGTTGCTTCAGGGCTTGACCGAGAAGCTGTGTCCCTTGCGGTTTTGAATTATGGTGATAATCAAACAAAGGTAATCTGGATATTTCTTTGATTGGTTTCTGAATTATGGCAGTAATCAAACTAAGGTACTGGTTATTTCTTTGATAGTTTGATTATTTCATATTCTGTTTATTTCATAGAACATTAATTGTGGCCGATTCACACTCAATATAGTCCAAGGACAACTGGGCTAGTTAATGACAACTGTCCTGCTTTCTAATGTAGAGCTCAGCCTTTGTTGTATCTATCCATTAATCCATCAATGATTCGTCAATACCAGTGAAAACATTATAGTTGGCATAGAAAAGTATTTTAGGAATTTTCTTGAAGCAATTCAGGGCTATTTTTCTCATTAAAATTGGGGCTGCTTTCATCATGTTTGAAATATTCTGATATGGCACTTAAGATATTGATAGTTTTTGAAGTAGGGCGTTAAAGAATGTTTTTTTTTCCCCAGGTTCGGGAGTTCGTGAAGGGTTACAATCTTCTTCGAGAAATGGGTTTCTCTTAGAGTAATGTTGCCGAAGTTTTGGTCATGTACGATAATGACACTGACAAGGCATTGGCTCAATTCCTTAATAGCTCGTCATGAAGATGCCCAAATCAATGTTCTTGAAGATATTCAAAGCTATTTTCCAGTGTTTAAAACCAGTCTCCCATGCAGAAGGCATTTCGCAGCTGGTTCGTTGCATGTGAGATTAGCCACCTCTGATGAATTAAATGAGTAAGACAAATTCTGAGCCTGTGGCTGTTCTCACATGCAACAGCCCATCCCCAAAATGCCTGCTTCGATGGTCCCTAGCAAATCCCTTGTAATGTGTTGGTCCTGTTATGGAGATGCTATGGCTTAGAAATTGTACGCATTCAGTATCCATCCTTTCTATCAGAGGACTTCAAGGTGACTTAGCAAGATTTTTTGTTTATTGCCATAAATTAGAAGTTTAAGAAGATCCCAAATCGAGAGATGTTGATTGGTTTATAAGGGCTCGGGCACCCTCCCCATAATGGCTAGCTTTTTAGGGTGAGTTCTACCTCCTCTATTGTGACACATAGCGGGTATCCCCACAAATGTGAAAATGACCAAATCGATCGCTCATTTTCACCCGTTCTTTATTTTCTAAAAGTGTTTTCCATTATGAAGGTAAAATCCCCATTTTGATGAGAATCTAAAATGGTTATGCTCGATGCCCACTCAAAACAAGCGTTTCCCGAGAAAGAATATACTCTCCTAATGACCGGTTTCTTTCTAACCATAACAGTCAGGTATTTGTCATGTGGTAATCATTTAGGCAGCTCTCTTACCAACATACGCCTTGATATAGTCCTGGTTTTAAATTTCGACCGAGGGGACCAAAACCAAAATTTAGAATTTCGGCCTTTTCAAGAAAATGCAATTTAAAAAAAAAAAAAAAATGTTACAAAATTGCGGAATTTCGGTCCGAAATTTCGAAATGAATTAAATAAGCCTTTTTATTTATTACCAAATTTTGACTGAAATTTCAGGGTCCAAAACCGGTACCAAAACTGAAATTTTAAACCACGGATATAGTCATGGATTTGAATTTCGGTTTTGGTTTCGGAAACCGAAATTTTGGCTGAAATTCGGTTAAAGAAAAGGGCAACGATATTTTCATCCCCTGCATTATGCATGTGCTCCACTTATAAGGTGATTTGAAGTCAAAAAGCGTTAAAGTTGAAACTGATAATTATACCACCTTGTGGCCTTGAAAGTAATATTTTTGCACCATATGTTTTTGATAGACACACCCCGATCATTGTAAGCATCCGATCCTCAACATCAAATCCTCTCTTTGGTCTGCTTGGTTTAACAAAAGATATGTTGGACAAATTAGATGTTGTCCAGTAGGGTCTGATATATGGCTTGATTGAATCCAGAAATTAGAAATGTAAATAAATCAGTACTTAGCTTTTGTAGAAAATGTTTCTGTAAAACAGATCGAGAAGAAGAAGGCTGAGTCGTGCCACTGATCACTCTCCTTAAGAATCGTATCCGCCCCCTACCTGTGCAAACCGGGATCCGCGAACCGATGCTCCAAGATAAAACAGCCAAAGTTGGCTCCAGTCCACGTGCACTCGCTGACTGGTCCACCCAGAATCACCGTAGAACTGTGCTCAGATCAGAACGGAGGAAAAGAAGAAGAAAAGCAGAAACTTTGATGTTTTTTCTGTAAAAAACTATATCTCCAATGGTGCTGTTCTCTTCTTTTTATAGATGAGAATATGACTGTTGGAGGATAATTAATCACCATTAAAAGACCAAAACGTTTCTCTTTTAATCACCATTAAAAGACAAAAAACGTTTCTCTCTTAATCACCATTAAAAGACAAAAAACGTTTCTCTTTTAATCACCATTAAAAGACAAAAACGTTTCTCTCTTAATTACCATTAAAAGACAAAAACGTTTCTCTTTTAATCACTATTAAAAGACAAAAACGTTTCTCTCTTAATTACCATTAAAAGACATAAATGTTTATCTCTTAATTACCATTAAAAGACAAAAACGGTTTTGGTTTTGAAAACACACCACAAGCACACTCACCAAGGTCTTGGGTTCAAGTCCCCACATGCAAAAGTCTTTTGTTTTAAAACAAGAGAGGGAAACATAATTTGAATCTTCCCTCCAAATTTTTTTTTTAAAAAAAAAAGCATCTTTGACTTTTCAAATCTTTTTATTATTTTGTTTAAAAATTCTAACAATCCCCCACAAGATTCAAAATACAGTTGAAAATTGAAAACGGAAGTATCTGAGCACATTAGAAAATAGAGTGGATTCATACCGGTGTCTTTTGGACTTCAACCGATATTTAGGATAAACAGATTACGTTACCGAGTACGGGTAGAGTTAGACTCCTTCAACCTTTCCTCGTGGGTGTAATTGACTAACCTGTTATCCACACTCTACATTCGATTCCTTGGTGATTCATTCACAATTTTGGAACATTTTGGCCTTGTTCCCCTCTTGGTTCTCATGAATGTTCTAGAGAATTACTCGTTAAATTCTCATAGGAAGCGGCCTTACCTCCACATTCACTTAGGTCAGTCATCAAGTATGCACTGCAAGTAACATACCACCCAATACAGGTTATGATCTGATTAAGAGTCTATAACTCTTCCTCTCTCATTTGCAGTGAACACTATCTTTCATCATTTTGCATCTAGGAGTAGGGGGTGATAGTGTTAACAAACCATCCGGTGACTTGTTAGTACCCATTGAACCAAATTCCAGGGATCTCCTTTCACATTGGTTGGGTGTCCATCACTAATGATTCATGCCACGAGCTTTAACCCCATTCCTTGCGATGTCTCATAAACCACCTTGTTTATCTGTGGTTTTGTCAGAGGATCTGCCAGATTCCTCTCCGACCTTACAAAGTCGAGTGCTATTGTTCCCTCACTCAAGTATTGCTTTACGAAATTATGCCTCAGGCGTATATGCCTTCTTTTGCCATTATAGGTCTTGCTTTTGGACTTGGCTAAAGCAGCTTGACTATCACAGTGTAAAGACACTGAGGGAACCGGCCTTGGCCATAAAGGCACATCTGCCATAAAATTCCTGAGCCATTCGGCTTCAGCTCCTGCTAGGGCTAAGGCTATAAATTCCGCTTCCATAGTGGAACTTGTACTACAAGTTTGTTTAACCGATTTCCAAGAAATCGCACCACCACCAAGGGTGAATACATATCCACTGGTAGACACTGAATCTCTTGAATCAGAGATCCAATTCGCATCACTATAGCCTTCTAAGATAGCAGGATACCCCTTAAAATGCAGTCCAAAGCTTATTGTACCCTGTAGGTACCTTAACAACCTAGTCAAAGCCTGCCAGTGTTCATGTCCTGGTCTATGAGTGTGTTGACTAAGTTTTCCAACTGCTAGAGCAATGTCAGGTCTAGTACAGTTCATCAAATATGACACTGAACCTATAATCCTTGAGTATTCCTTTTGGGATACCATCTCACCTTTGTTTTTCTTTAGGTGTACCTGACAATCTAAAGGTGTCTTTGCAGGTGAACTATCATATTGTCCGAATTTCCTTAGAATGCTCTCTACATAATGAGACTGAGACAATATTATTTTATTTTATTTTCTGATGATCTTCATCCCTAAGATTACATCAGCTTCACCCATATCTTTGGTTTCAAAATTTGACATTAAAAATCTCTTAGTAGATTTTACTATGTCCAAATTAGTATCAATAATTAGTATATCATCTACATATACACAAAGTATTACACCTTTATCCCCATTAAACTTACTATAAACACATTTGTCGGATTCATTTATCTTATACCCATTTGTAATTAAGAAACTATCAAATTTGTCATTCCACTGTTTAGGTGCTTGTTTCAAACCATACAGTGACTTAGTTAGTTTACAAACTTTGTTTTCATGACCAGACACAATGAATCTTTCAGATTGTTTAATGTAAATTTCTTCTTCTAAATCTCCATTTAAGAAAGCTGTTTTTACATCCATTTGATGTATTACCAATTTATGAATAGAAGCTATAGCTAATAATATCCTAATGGTGGACAACCTAGCAACAGGAGAATAGGTATCAAAATAATCTATCTCATTTTTCTGTCTAAAGCCTTTAGCTACTAGTCTTGCTTTAAACTTGTCAATTGTCCCATCAGGTCTTAGCTTCTTTTTAAATATTCACTTGCTATCTAGTGCTTTTGTTCCAGGTGGAAGGTCCACTAGTTCCCAAGTGTGATTTTCTATTATGGAATCTAATTCACTTTTAATAGCTTCTTTCCAAAATACAGCATCTGGAGATGTTACAGCTTCAGAGTAAGTTACAGGATCTTTATCTATTAGATAGGTGAACATCCCATCTCCTAGATTTGTTTCTTTTCTTTATCTTTTACTTCTTCTGAGTTTTTGAAACTCAGAATCAAATTCCTTTTCAGTTTCAGGTTGATTTCTTGAATCATTACTAGGTTCTTTAGGAATTTCTTTCTTCATAGGGAAGTGATGTTCAAAGAACTCAACATCCCTAGATTCAATTATAGTATTATATTCAAGGATATTTTTAACTGATTTCAAAACTAGAAATCTGTAGGCTGTACTATTTTGAGCATATCCTATGAATATACAATCACATGTTTTAGGTCCTAGTTTTCTTTTCTTAGGTTCTGGTATTCCAACCTTAGCCAAACAACCCCAAACTCTCAAATGAGATAAACTAGATATTTTGTTATGCCACAGATCATATGGTATTTGACCCTTTTTCTTTGGAGGTATCCTGTTATATATATAACAAGCTGAAAGAAGTGCTTCCCCCCACAAGTTCAAGGGTAAACCAGAACTTATCAACATAGCATTAAACATGTCCTTTAATGTTCTGTTCATTCGTTCTGCTATACCATTTGATTCAGGTTGGTACGGGGCTGTGGTTTTATGGATAATACCATTATCATCACAGAACTTAGTTATAGAGTATTCTGTACCTCTATCTGTTCTAAGTCTTTTAATTCTTCTATCTAACTGATTTTCCACTTCATGTTTATATTTGATAAAGGCTTGTTCAGCCTCATCTTTAGTTCTAAGAAGATATACTTTAGTGTATCTAGAGTAATCATCTATAAAGGTTACATAGTACCTTTTACCTCCTCTAGATTCAAGATTTCTAAAATCATCTAGATCACTATGAATTAACTCTAATAAGTCAGATTTTCTTTCAACACTAAAGTGAGGTTTCTTTGTGAATTTTGCTTCAACACATATTTGTAGACACCCACATTTTGCCTTACTTTAACCAACAATAACCTAATATATTGATCCGTAGAATTTCATTGGTAAAGTATGCATCCTCAAATTTTTTGAAAAAAACAAAATGATAAAGAGATGTACCTGGTGAGATGATTAGATCCGAAAAATTGAAAAATACCCTGATTGGTGAATTTAGTGTGTTAAATCCATGTGAGAACCCCCTCTATCATTGATTTATATGTTTTAGGTCATTAATATCTTGATCTGACTTTACGGATCATCAATCGGGACAAAATAAGCTAGGGTCACTTCATAGCCCGAACCCTGATTCCATTCCGAGACCCGATTTCCGTAAATCGTTAGATCAATGGCAGATCTTGACCTGGGTCTAACCATCCAAAATCACCTAACCTCTCCTCTCATCCTAACCACCCAAACCTCACCTAACCTCACCTAACCTCTCCTCTCATCCTAACCATCCAAACCTCACCTAACCTCACCTAACCTCACCTAACCACCTAACCTCACCTAACCTTACCTAACCTCACCTAACCTCACCTAACCTCACCTAACCTCCTATCCCATTCTCCTATAAATACCCTCTCATCCCACCATCCAAAAAAAAAAAGGAGGAGAAGAAGGGGAGAACCCCTCTCTTAGAAAATTCAAGCCCTTTCTCTAGACCGAATCCCTCTTCTCCATAAGTTTGCATGGAATATCGTTTACAAAAAGGTATGCCTTTTGGAATTTTATTTTCTTTTCTATATTTGTATGATTGAGTGTTGTTTTGCGTATATTTTGGTTACTGTCATGTTTAATTTCGTACCGGTTTGGCCTTTGTCATGTTCTCACTTATGCTAAATATAATTAATGTGTTAGGGTCATTAGAACCTATTAGAGTGGGATCTTAAAATCATTAGCTTTTTTTTTAGGAATTTCGGATTTGTTTTGGGAAAACAATTCATTAAAAATTTTGAACATTTACAAGAAAGAAAACTTGAATTTTACATGAATTATCAAAACCCATTTAATTTGGCTTACAAAACCTCCATCTTTCAATTGATAACAACAGCCCCCACTCCAATTTGATAACAACAGCCCCCACTCAATCTCAAGAACCCAATATCCATACCCCACCTTGCCAAGTAGATAAAAACAACCCCTTTTTCAAACATCCCATTTGAATCTAATCTCAGGCCCATTCAAGCCATTTTTCATATTCACCGTCTTTTAATCACTAAAAAAATAAGAACTATCAAAAGAAAACATGGGGGTGCCAATATCATTCCCGTCATAGTGCTAGCTGTTAGACTTTAAACAGATTTTTCGACCTCTAAACAACCGAATCGTGGGAAATGGTTAACTACAAAGTCGTAGATATTTTCGTTCCGTTTCCAACGAGTATTCGTGCTAGATCAGACGGCGAGCGGTTAAAAAGTTAAGTCCAAAATGGTTGCGGCACACCTTTAGGCATTTCCAGTTTAATGTTGCTGTCCTTTTGTTTGCAACACAAATTCGAACCTCTAAATCACAGATTTACAAACAATGGAGAACTACAAAGTTGTAGCCCTATAAAAGATCTTTCCAACGCATGTTTGTACGTTGAATTTGGCCAAGCTGTTAAAGAGTTACGACAGTTTTAGTGGGCTGCATTTGTTAGATCTTTTAATGGTCAATGGTTTGTCGAATTTGTGCAATTGTCAAAACTTGGTTGTGTTAACGTCATTTTCCAAACCAAAATCGAAAGACATTAATCTAAAGTACATCCAACCTAAAATTAACAAAACTAAAATTCACCCATTTAAAATCCACTGATAAAAATCCGTTAAAAGCCATTAACCAAAAGACCACTAAAAATTTCAAGTGAAACTAAAACCTTCTAAATAAACAACTTTAAAAGCTACCAAACACACTAAATACCTTCAGATAATAAAAGCTTCAAGAAAACTTTAAAAGTTTCCACAAGCCCAAAAGAATTCGAGATTCCCAAGAGCTGGTGGATTCAAAATTCCTTTAGGAACCCTTAGAGCCTAATTTAGGAACACTGGTGTCGTGTCCTAAGTTTTAGGGAGTCTTAGGTTTTAGGGAGTCCTAGAGTCAGGAGTCCAGCCTCATCACAGACGCTTGCTATGTATAGCAACCGTGCCATAGGTCTAGTTACACTAGTCACCCACTCTTTCCCTAGGACAAGCCTAGTAAACTAGGATGTAGGCTAACCTGCATTAGTCTAAGGGAGAACTTGCATTTAGATAAGAATCATATAGCATCTTAGATGAAATCCTAAGATAATAAAATCCTCAACTTGAATTAAATAACTTCTCCTAAAACTGTTGAAACAGTCAATCCCGTCTAGGTCGGTGTCCTAGTTGAGTTAGGCATAAGTAGCTTAGCTTAGGTGCACCGAACTACGTCGACTCTGATCCCAGTGAGGCTTGGGTACGTAGGCAGCTTGGATGTCTGATGGCATACCACCCGCGAGTCGGCACCACAACAAATTGTGGTGTTTTGTATATTAATTTTCTTGTAAATACTTAATCAAATCACTTAGGGCTTTCCATGAAATTAGAATTCTAGAAGAACCTTCACTTAGATTGAATCCAGACAAATTAATAAATCAAGATACACATTTAGGATTCTCATTGAAATTAGATCATAGGATGCATGTCACTTAGTTCGCACATTAACATAGAGTTGAATGAGCCATTTAAAATAAATTTAAAAGAGTTAGCTTTTGGAATCGAAGACCGATTATCGGGCAGGAATGGTGCATGTGGCGGATAACTCCCCATACCTTCCATTCTCGTAACCAGGTAGCGAGTCTAGATTTCTGGTTAATTTCGGGTCCTAGATCCCACATCTAGGTGGCGACTCTGTCAGTCTCTTTCGTGTGGAATTCGGATTGCCTTAGTGATCCCAAGTTCACATGAAAGACGAATTCAAATCAATAATTAAATGCACACGCCAATCGCGTGGGTACGGGAGACCAAGAGAGAGAGCGCGGCGGCTCGCGCCCCACCCCTCTCGCGGGATCAGGTACCACAGTCTGGCGACTCTGCTGGGGATCACCTAACTTCATTAAAATTCCAAAAGATAATTCATTTGAATTTAATTTAACTGGCTCATAAAAACTCTATACTTGTCAGATTAATTTGTCTTGTTTTATTTTCTCATCACCTTTTACTTGAACTTAATCTAACAAAACCTGAAGGCATCATAGATTGCGCAAACATATTGCACACACTTACATCACTTGCATCTAAACCCTTGCATCTCACGTGCACACAGTCCTATTTTAGGAACCCGGAGTGTTATCTAGCATGGTTGACTGGGATTTCATCACCTGGTGCCTCTGTTCTAGAGAAGCATTCCACCCTTAGCCTAGTACCTTTATGGTACGTAAACGGATCTCTTGTTCACGTACTGATACGCCGGACACTGGTACAGTATATCGAACAGGGATTCGCGCTAAGGGAACTCTTGGCCTTACCCCTAGATTAACCCACACATGCATGTAGTATACGAACACATGTGCATTACGTGTGTGAGCCTAGTTTAGGATATCCTACCCATTTGTGTCTAGATTAGGCCGTGGTCCATCTTCCAATGGCTACGATCGGTCCTTAGATACATGAACAAAGTCATGAGTCGAGATCCTCTCTCCACTCCGCTAGATTAGGATTAGGGTTGATGCCTTCAGGTAACACTGTTAAAATGTGTGAAGATTAAAAACTTTCCCTTTGGGGTTAGGATATAAATCCCATCATTTCCAAAGATCTCATAGGATTAGTCATTCATGATCTATCTGTTGAAAGCAATCTTATGCTATCTCATCTAATCTCTTGATCGTGCGTCTTTCATTCTTCTGTCATACAATTCGATCGTATCTTCATGCCATCCCCTAACTGGCAGGAGCAGAATCTCACAATCTTTCGATTATGCAATCTCATGATCTGATCATGCCTGGTCCAGATGATCCAATCTTAATTGTACCCTTGGTCCTTTCTTACTCTAAGGGCAACATTTTTCAAGAATATTTTGCTAAGTCCTTCGGAGTTTACTCTCATAATCCTTGAACTAGGGGCATTCCCCTATGCGAATCAGTCATCATGGTCAGTACAATTGTTGAGTCCGGTCTTACATTTCAAGGTCAATGCCTAGTCCAGGCAAGTTATCTCTCTTTTTTATTTAGAGTTGTGAATCCTGAGAGGATAGGTCGTCAGATGTAATAGCTTTTTCTTTAAATAAAAATTTCAAGTCAAATAGTTCACTTGTGTCTGTTTCTTAAGTGTGCTTCTGATCTTAAATAAGACTCCCTCCTCAAATGAGGACAAAATTGACAAAACTCCACTTGAGTCACAGCAATTACTTGAATAAGAGGAGGAGCGCCAATCCCGGCTTTTCAAAGATGAAATTGAAGTGGTAAACACTGGCACTGAAACTTTGATTCAGTGAATGCCGATTGAAAATACATTACCCTCTGAAGAGTGTGAAGAATTGATAAAATTATTTCAAGAATAAGAAGATTGTCTAGAAAAGCTATAACCGATACCAGGGGCAAGACATGGATGGAAAGCTCAAAGAAAATGAAGAAAGTGAGAAGATATATGCTATACAAGGGGCATAGAGTGGAAACAACTTTCATATTTTCAATCAATGACGTTGGTTCTCAAATTCATAACATAAAGCCAACAAATTCAAGATAAGAAGTTCAAGAGCATGCATTGAAAAGTGATCATCAGATATCAAGAGTACGAATCCATAGATGGAGGATGTCAAAGAACAAGTTTCGCTCTATGAAAGTCTACATCACGCATTAGAATCTTGAAAGAAGAAGATCCATTATCTTACCTGGAAATGCCGTCAAGCTCCGTGAAAAAAAAAAGAAAAAGAAAAAAAAAGAAAAATAAATAAATAATCAGTACCAGAGGGACTCTAGTAACCTAGATCGATTCTCAATCTGAACATCGGAAGGCCTCCTTTGGCCGAATAAATCTCAAAATCAGAACCCAATGTCAAAAGAATACCGATTTGCAAATCCTCCGAGCCTAAATCAAATTTTCTTGAAAACCCATCAAACTCGGGGCATTCGCCCCGAACTACGCGAGACCTGATCCCTACACTGGGGTACGTAGGCAGCTCGGTTAAACCGAGTTCGGTCGATTCAAAGAAAAAAAGAAAAGAAATTCAATCGTTTCAGAAAAAAAGAAGAGGGACAAGTTCCAACAGAAGAGAAGTCAATCATTCCAGAAAGAACGAAAAAAAGGAAAAATCAATTAACCTTCAAACAATTTATCTTCAAACTAGGGGCATTCGCCCTGAATTACACACGACCTGATTCCTACATGGGGATATGTAGGCAACCTGTTCATAGGTTCGGTCGAAATCTTTGTCGAGCCTTAAGCCATTCTTTGTAAAGCCCTATCCTACCTATGAAGTCCTCCCGATGTTCAGAACTAATGATCTAGGTCTCGAGACACGATAAGAAAAAAAATGATGAATAAGAAAAAGAACGGAGTTTGAAGATCTGCTAGACTGAAAACCTGAAAAGGCGGTTTAGGCAAAATTTAAGATCATTCCCCTGCTAAGTTGAAAACCCGAAAGGACGGCTTAGGCAAAAGCTAAGGGGACAGCCTGCTGAATCGAAAACCTAGAAAGGCGATTCAGGCAAAAGTTAAGGCTAGCACGGTCCGCCAAGTTAAAAACCCCAAAAAGGTGACTTGGTCACGGTAAGAGAATCATTATAAGAAGGCCACATCCGATATCAAGACTGAAGATTAACTGAAGTTCAAACAAATTCAAGTAACATCCTCAAAACTGGGGGCATTGAAGCTAAGCAATCTTAGGGGTCATAATTAAATCCTTGAGGCATTACTGTTTTAAGGAAAAGGTCCAGTGTTTACCAATTGAAAAACTATTCCTCGGAAGGATAGACTTACCAAACAAAATATTAACTAAGTCAGAAGCATCACTGTGTCTGTCAGTGTAGTCAGTCAATCTTTGTTATTCTAAGTTCACTCATTCAGAGCTCCTCAGTCCTTTGAGTAGTGCCTTTTATCTAAGTTTTCTCTTTAGAAAGAGTCGATCATTGTCCAGTTAGTCAAATGTTACAGCTGTCTCGGTAAAAGATGCCTGGTGTATCTAACCCCCTGCAATCGTTCCAGAGCTAAGTTAATCCGCATGCAAGGATTTCAAAAAACAAAAAAAATCTAATCTTACATCAAATTCAAGCTCATGAAAAATCTCTAAATTCTTCAAGCCCGTTTGAGAACGGTCTCTCTTTTCTTTGAGTCCATACAACTATGGTCTCTTATCCTCTTTGAACATCATACAATTATGATGTCTCATTCCCTTGGAATCCGTACATGTCTCATTCCCTTGGAATCCGTACAAATACGGTATTTTATTCTCTTCGAGTCCATACAACTATGGTCTCTTATCCCCTTTGAACATCATACAACTATGATGTCTCCTTTCCTTGAATCCGTACAAATACGGTATTTCATTCTCTTCGAGTCCATACAACTATGGTCTCTTATCCCCTTTGAACATCATACAACTATGATGTCTCATTCCCTTGGAATCCGTACAAATACGGTATTTCATTCTCTCCTAGTCCATACAACTATGGTCTCTTATACCCTTTGAACATCATACAACTATGATGTCTCATTTCCTTGGAATCCGTACAAATACGGTATTTCATTCTATTCGAGTCCATACAACTATGGTCTCTTATCCCCTTTGAACATCATACAACTATGATGTTTCATTTCCCAAAAATAAAATTAAAAAAAAATAATAAAAATAATAAAAAATAAAAAAAATTTATCAAATCCAATCCCCGATTAAAAAAAAAATAATAAAATAAAATCCAATCCTACGAAAAATCTCTAAATTCTTCGAGCCCGTTTGAGAACGGTGCCTCTTTTCTTCGAGTCCATACAACTATGGTCTCTTATCCTCTTTGAACATCATACATCTATGATGTCTCATTTTCTTGGAATCCGTAAAAATACGATATTTCATTCTCTTCGAGTCCATACAACTATGGTCTCTTATCCCCTTTGAACATCATACAACTATGATGTCTCATTTCCTTGGAATCCATACAAATACGGTATTTCATTTTCTTTGAGTCCATACAACTATGGTCTCTTATCCTCTTTGAACATCATATAACTATGATGTCTCATTTCCTTGGAAGCCGTACAAATACGGTATTTCATTCTCTTCGAGTCCATACAACTATGGTCTCTTATCCCCTTTGAACATCATACAACTATGATGTCTCATTTCCTTGGAATCCGTACAAATACGGTATTTCATTCTCTGCGAGTCCATACAACTATGGTCTCTTATCCCCTTTGAACATCATACAACTATGATGTCCCATTCCCTTGGAATCCGTACAAATACGGTATTTCATTCTCTCCGAGTCCATACAACTATGGTCTCTTATCCCCTTTGAACATCATACAACTATGATGTCTCATTTCCTTGGAATCCGTACAAATATGGTATTTTATTCTCTTCGAGTCCATACAACTATGGTCTCTTATCCCCTTTGAACATCATACAACTATGATGTTTCATTTCCCAAAAATAAAATTTAAAAAAAAAATAATAAATAAAAAAAAATTCATCAAATCCAATCCCCGGTTCAAAAATAAATAAAATCCAATCCTACGAAAAATCTCTAAATTCTTCGAGCCCGTTTGAGAACGGTGCCTCTTTTCTTCGAGTCCATACAACTATGGTCTCTTATCCTCTTTGAACATCATACATCTATGATGTCTCATTTCCTTGGAATCCGTACAAATACGGTATTTCATTCTCTTCGAGTCCATACAACTATGGTCTCTTATACTCTCTGAACATCATACAACTATGATGTCTCATTCCCTTGGAATCCGTACAAATACGGTATTTCATTCTCTTCGAGTCCATACAACTATGGTCTCTTATCCCCTTTGAACATCATACAACTATGTTGTTTCATTTCCCAAAAATAAAATTAAAAAAAATAATAATAAATTAAAAAAAATTCATCAAATCCAATCCCCGATTCAAAAAAATAATAATAAATCCAATCCTACGAAAAATCTCTAAATTCTTCGAGCCCGTTTGAGAACGGTGCCTCTTTTCTTCGAGTCCATACAACTATGGTCTCTTATCCCCTTTGAACATCATACAACTATGATGTCTCATTTCCTTGGAATCCGTACAAATACGGTATTTCATTCTCTTCGAGTCCATACAACTATGGTCTCTTATCCTCTTTGAACATCATACAACTATGATGTCTCATTTCCTTGGAATCCGTACAAATACGGTATTTCATTCTCTTCGAGTCCATACAACTATGATGTCTCATTTCCTTGGAATCCGTACAAATACGGTATTTCATTCTCTTCGAGTCCATACAACTATGGTCTCTTATCCCCTTTGAACATCATACAACTATGATGTCTCATTTCCTTCGAATCCGTATAAATACGGTATTTCATCTTGCCCAAGCCCATTCAAAAATGATGCTGCGTTTTCATTAAGAATCTTTCAAAAGTCATCCATTATTCTCTCTGAGACCATTTGAAAATGACGTCTCATTTCCTCTGAAGCTGTTCAAAAGCGATATTCCTTTCCCTCCGAAAATCCATTTGAAAATGGTATCCCATTTCTCTCGTTGCCAGCGGCACCGCAGCGGGTTTGTTTTATTGCATTCCAATTCTAGGATTTCATCTAAGGTCTTGCATTATATTAGGTTGCATTGTGTTTAGGGGGTTCTTTGTCGATTAAAGCTACGCAAAATGGTTCTGTCATTTTGACTTTGGTATTCGATGACTACGTCGTCTCTACCAAAGAGGGGCATCTGTAGACACCCACATTTTGCCTTACTTTAACCAACAATAACCTAATATATTGATCCGTAGAATTTCATTGGTAAAGTATGCATCCTCAAATTTTTTGAAAAAAACAAAATGATAAAGAGATGTACCTGGTGAGATGATTAGATCCGAAAAATTGAAAAATACCCTGATTGGTGAATTTAGTGTGTTAAATCCATGTGAGAACCCCCTCTATCATTGATTTATATGTTTTAGGTCATTAATATCTTGATCTGACTTTACGGATCATCAATCGGGACAAAATAAGCTAGGGTCACTTCATAGCCCGGACCCTGATTCCATTCCGAGACCCGATTTCCGTAAATCGTTAGATTAATGGCAGATCTTGACCTGGGTCTAACCATCCAAAATCACCTAACCTCTCCTCTCATCCTAACCACCCAAACCTCACCTAACCTCACCTAACCTCTCCTCTCATCCTAACCATCCAAACCTCACCTAACCTCACCTAACCACCTAACCTTACCTAACCTCACCTAACCTCACCTAACCTCACCTAACCTCCTATCCCATTCTCCTATAAATACCCTCTCATCCCACCATCCAAAAAAAAAAAAAGGAGGAGAAGAAGGGGAGAACCCCTCTCTTAGAAAATTCAAGCCCTTTCTCTAGACCGAATCCCTCTTCTCCATAAGTTTGCATGGAATATCGTTTACAAAAAGGTATGCCTTTTGGAATTTTATTTTCTTTTCTATATTTGTATGATTGAGTGTTGTTTTGCGTATATTTTGGTTACTGTCATGTTTAATTTCGTACCGGTTTGGCCTTTGTCATGTTCTCACTTATGCTAAATATAATTAATGTGTTAGGGTCATTAGAACCTATTAGAGTGGGATCTTAAAATCATTAGCTTTTTTTTAGGAATTTCGGATTTGTTTTGGGAAAACAATTCATTAAAAATTTTGAACATTTACAAGAAAGAAAACTTGAATTTTACATGAATTATCAAAACCCATTTAATTTGGCTTACAAAACCTCCATCTTTCAATTGATAACAACAGCCCCCACTCCAATTTGATAACAACAGCCCCCACTCAATCTCAAGAACCCAATATCCATACCCCACCTTGCCAAGTAGATAAAAACAACCCCTTTTTCAAACATCCCATTTGAATCTAATCTCAGGCCCATTCAAGCCATTTTTCATATTCACCGTCTTTTAATCACTAAAAAAATAAGAACTATCAAAAGAAAACATGGGGGTGCCAATATCATTCCCGTCATAGTGCTAGCTGTTAGACTTTAAACAGATTTTTAGACCTCTAAACAACCGAATCGTGGGAAATGGTTAACTACAAAGTCGTAGATATTTTCGTTCCGTTTCCAACGAGTATTCGTGCTAGATCAGACGGCGAGCGGTTAAAAAGTTAAGTCCAAAATGGTTGCGGCACACCTTTAGGCATTTCCAGTTTAATGTTGCTGTCCTTTTGTTTGCAACACAAATTCGAACCTCTAAATCACAGATTTACAAACAATGGAGAACTACAAAGTTGTAGCCCTATAAAAGATCTTTCCAACGCATGTTTGTACGTTGAATTTGGCCAAGCTGTTAAAGAGTTACGACAGTTTTAGTGGGCTGCATTTGTTAGATCTTTTAATGGTCAATGGTTTGTCGAATTTGTGCAATTGTCAAAACTTGGTTGTGTTAACGTCATTTTCCAAACCAAAATCGAAAGACATTAATCTAAAGTACATCCAACCTAAAATTAATAAAACTAAAATTCACCCATTTAAAATCCACTGATAAAAATCCGTTAAAAGCCATTAACCAAAAGACCACTAAAAATTTCAAGTGAAACTAAAACCTTCTAAATAAACAACTTTAAAAGCTACCAAACACACTAAATACCTTCAGATAATAAAAGCTTTAAGAAAACTTTAAAAGTTTCTACAAGCCCAAAAGAATTCGAGATTCCCAAGAGCCGGTGGATTCAAAATTCCTTTAGGAACCCTTAGAGCCCAATTTAGGAACACTGGTGTCGTGTCCTAAGTTTTAGGGAGTCTTAGGTTTTAGGGAGTCCTAGAGTCAGGAGTCCAGCCTCATCACAGACGCTTGCTATGTATAGCAACCGTGCCATAGGTCTAGTTACACTAGTCACCCACTCTTTCCCTAGGACAAGCCTAGTAAACTAGGATGTAGGCTAACCTGCATTAGTCTAAGGGAGAACTTGCATTTAGATAAGAATCATATAGCATCTTAGATGAAATCCTAAGATAATAAAATCCTCAACTTGAATTAAATAACTTCTCCTAAAACTGTTGAAACAGTCAATCCCGTCTAGGTCGGTGTCCTAGTTGAGTTAGGCATAAGTAGCTTAGCTTAGGTGCACCGAACTACGTCGACTCTGATCCCAGTGAGGCTTGGGTACGTAGGCAGCTTGGATGTCTGATGGCATACCACCCGCGAGTCGGCACCACAACAAATTGTGGTGTTTTGTATATTAATTTTCTTGTAAATACTTAATCAAATCACTTAGGGCTTTCCATGAAATTAGAATTCTAGAAGAACCTTCACTTAGATTGAATCCAGACAAATTAATAAATCAAGATACACATTTAGGATTCTCATTGAAATTAGATCATAGGATGCATGTCACTTAGTTCGCACATTAACATAGAGTTGAATGAGCCATTTAAAATAAATTTAAAAGAGTTAGCTTTTGGAATCGAAGACCGATTATCGGGCAGGAATGGTGCATGTGGCGGATAACTCCCCATACCTTCCATTCTCGTAACCAGGTAGCGAGTCTAGATTTCTGGTTAATTTCGGGTCCTAGATCCCACATCTAGGTGGCGACTCTGTCAGTCTCTTTCGTGTGGAATTCGGATTGCCTTAGTGATCCCAAGTTCACATGAAAGACGAATTCAAATCAATAATTAAATGCACACGCCAATCGCGTGGGTACGGGAGACCAAGAGAGAGAGCGCGGCGGCTCGCGCCCCACCCCTCTCGCGGGATCAGGTACCACAATATTTCACATTTTTCTTTACTAGGTTCAATTTTTTCATTTATTAAACCTAAATTACAAAGTCTTTTAATGTAAGGTGCACTTCTATGTCCTAATCTACCATGCCAAATATCAAAGGACTCAACAATGTAAGCAGAAGAAGAGGATACTTTTTCATTCAGGATTTCAAGTACATTAAGAACAAATAAACCATTTGCATTGTAGCCCTTCCCTACAAACACATTATTTTTGCTAATGATTGCCTTGTCTGCTTCAAAAGTGAGCTTTAGTCCATTTTTGTTCAAGAGCGCACTAGACACCAAGTTACGCCGTATATCAGGCACATGCAGCACCTCCTGAAGTGCAAGTACTTTCCCTGAAGTTAACTTCAGCAAGACCTTGCCCTTATCAACGACTTTTGAGGTCTGTGAGTTTCCCATGAAAACTTGATCCCCTTCCTTAACTAAGGTGTAGTTGTAGAAGGAGTTTCGGTTTCCACAAATGTGCTTGGTAGCACCAGTATCCAGAACCCACTCCTTTGAATTTTCCACCAGATTTACCTCAGTCACAACCGCTGCAATCACATCTGCCTCGGTTAAATTAACCTTGGCACTGGACGAACCAGTCTTTCGGTGTCGGCAGTCCTTCTTGTAGTGTCCGGGTTTTCCACATTCAAAACAGACTCCTTTCTTTTTGGGTCCAAATTTCTTGAAGTTCTTTTCCTTCTTCGGTTTCAGATTCTTAGACCCATCATTCTTAGTCTCAACAATGTTTGCCTTAGAGGTATACTCTTTGGCATTTTGTTGCTTATCTTTTAGTCTGTTTTTCTCTTCGATTTTAATCCGAACAACTACTTGGTCTAAGGTCCATTCTTTTGTCTTGTGCTTCATTCTGATTTTAAAATCTTTCCAAGACAAAGGCAGTTTCTCAATAAGAGAACCAGCCACGAATGTGTCAGGTAACTTCATACCTTCCTTAGCCAATTCTCCAATTAGGAATTGATACTCATCTATTTGAGCTGATATAGGTTTCCCATCTTCCATAGCAAAGTCTAAAAAATTCCCTATCACATATTTCCTATTTCCAGCATCCTCTAAATCATATTTAGTTACCAATGCATTCCAAAGATCAGCAGCATGTTCAAATGAATAGTATACGTTATAAAGGTCATTTGACAAACCATTCAAGAGATGGTTCTTGCAAATATAATCAGCATTATTCCAGTTTTCAAAATCAGCAGAATCTTCAGATGGTTTTGATTGTGTAAGAACAAAAGCGGCACCAATTTGTTGTAGAGCAAACAAGATCTGTTGTTTCCATCTTTTATAGTTCAATCCAGTAAAGCGTTCGATCTTGGAAAAATCTGGAATGGTGTTGAGAATTCTGTTCACAACAGAGGTGCGAACAACCGTTGGATTGGAATTCTCAACAGATATGGTATCAACAGAAGTTGGGTTCGGATTATCAGAAGCCATATGATCAGATTTGAAGGATACGATTCTTAAGATTGTTGGACAAATTAGATGTTGTCCAGTAGGGTCTGATATATGGCTTGATTGAATCCAGAAATTAGAAATGGAAATATATCAGTACTTAGCTTTTGTAGAAAACGTTTCTGTAAAACAGATCGAGAAGAAGAAGGCTGAGTCGTGCCACTGGTCACTCTCCTTAAGAATCGTATCTGCCCCCTACCGGTGCAAACCGGGATTCGCGAACCGATGCTCCAAGATAAAACAGCCAAAGTTGGCTCCAGTCCACGTGCACTCGCTGACTGGTCCACCCAGAATCACCGTAGAACTGTGCTCAGATCAGAACGGAGGAAAGGAAGAAGACAAGCAGAAACTTTGATGTTTTTTCTGTAAAAAACTATATCTCCAATGGTGCTGTTCTCTTCTTTTTATAGATGAGAATATGAGTGTTGGAGGATAATTAATCACCATTAAAAGACCAAAACGTTTCTTTTTTAATCACCATTAAAAGACAAAAAACGTTTCTCTCTTAATCACAATTAAAAGACAAAAAACGTTTCTCTTTTAATCACCATTAAAAGACAAAAACGTTTCTCTCTTAATTACCATTAAAAGACAAAAACGTTTCTCTCTTAATTACCATTAAAAGACATAAATGTTTATCTCTTAATTACCATTAAAAGACAAAAATGGTTTTGGTTTTGAAAACACACCACAAGCACACTCACCAAGGTCTTGGGTTCAAGTCCCCACATGCAAAAGTCTTTTGCTTTAAAACAAGAGAGGGAAACATAATTTGAATCTTCCCTCCAAATTAAAAAAAAAAAAAAAAAAAAGCATCTTTGACTTTTCAAATCTTTTTATTATTTTGTTTAAAAATTCTAACAAGATACATAAAAAAACAAGAATTTCTGGACAAGAAAAGCTCCTTGCATCATGTAATGGGGAGCCAAAATAGCTTTCAAATGCAGAGAAGAGGCAAAAAAGTTCTGATACGTGATATCACGGCTCTATCAAGTTCATCTGCTATATTATTGGGGAAGGAAAAGGAATTGACTTCTGACCCAGCCTTGGCACCCAGATGGACCAATTATCTCTCTCCCTGCCCGGAAGATCAGATTTCCCAAGCTATTCACTCTCAGACAAAGATCCATCAAGTTTACACTGATTAATGATAAAAAAACAAAAATGCTGTTGTTGATGATGATGCAAGTGGTGATGTTCCACATAAGTGAATGACAGTAAGAGTTGTGAGATAATCATGTTATTTTCGTGAAGGTGATTTTTTGTCCCATCCTATTGGAGCTTTCTTCGCTTCCTTTTTCTGACTATTGGTGTGTAAGAGGGCAGTACGACCACAAAAAATGTTTCTTTTTTCATTTGGTAAATGTAAATGGAAGGAGCTTTACTAAAGTTGTAAGTTAGTGCCTAACTGCCAATGATAATGGCTGCAAATTAACATGCAACGTGGTTGTCATTGTCTCTTTCCCTACGGACCAAAAAGAAAAAGGTCTCTTTCCCTCAAAGGTCACGTGAATTAGCTTTGGTAAAATGTGGGCCTTTGTCTCTCTTTTTTTTTTATTTTTTATTTTTTCTATTTGAGGTTTGAGGGCTTCAACATCATCACACAGGGACCAGTTTAGGGACCCGTTTAGTGGTGTAAATGAGACCTTGAAGTTGTGGTAATTCCTATGCTATTGGGTTTATTTTATATCCATGTGTATAGGATTGAAATCCTCTGTTTATGCCAAAAATAACTTTAATTGAGAGGGTATATATATATATATATATAATACAAGGAGGGTGGTCAATCCTAGTGATTTATTCAAGATTAAACTATACCCATCCGCGTTAGTTTTTGCTTTCAAGAATTGATTTCCAATTCAAAAATGCAATTTTGAGTCTAATATAAAATTAAGCTAGCTTTTAAGAGTGAGTTCTAACTAGGTCCCAATAGTTTCCAATCTCGCAATCATGTTTGGGCCCAGTAAAACCTTGATTTACTTCCTGATCTGGCTCAAAGAACCTATTGATGAGTCCTTCAGTCCTTGGGTCATGTTATTATACAATAGTTAAAGAACACTACATGTCTTAACAAGGAAATCCCCTTACAAACCTTTACTTCTGGCTTTTAAGTAGTAATAAGACAAAACGTGTAAAAAACAATAAAAAATTACTGCTGATTATATAATACTTAAAGATGGTCTTAAGTCTTAACAAAGGAGATCTCCTTACCAACTTTTAGCTAGCTCTTTGTTTTTTTTATGGGGCCTATTGTTTTCCTTTTACATTTGCTTGTTTCTCTCTTCTGCTTTCCACCTTTGTTCTCTTGTCCAGACAGTTTCAATCAAATTAATGCATTAAACTACTTCCACATTAATGTCACCAATCTATAGTGAGTAATAAAGGTGAGAAAAATAAGTCTTGGATTGCGATATTTTACTTGGCTTTACTGCTTGATTAGTTCCGTGTAAGATTTGAAAAACAAGAGAGACAGAGAAAAGAAATGGAATAAGTGAGATTGAATCCATTGTCATACCCAAAAAACTTAAGCTATGCATGCTGGAATTGCATCTACGTAATCGGTGACGAAACCAGACTTCGTATGTGCAATGACAAAAATATCCCTGGTGTCCTTTATATTTTGCCTTGTAATATGGGTCCCCCTGGCATGAGGCTGTGAGGAAAGGGCCAATATTGTCAACCTCATGTTTGAAGATTGGCACCCCTCTTCTCTTTATTTAACATCATACATCTAGTGGCCCCATCGTTGATGGATCTCGTGTCGAAAAGTTGCACTACTAGGACCAACATAACTGTCAAAATCAATGGACATTTGAACACCAACCGTACGTAAAAATCATCCTACGGATGTAATTTTCAGATCACAATCAATTTAAAATTGGTCCCACTATTTGTGTGGTCAATATTATTGAATTTGTTAGAATATGTTAGAAGATAAAGATATGAATAGAGAAAGGTAATTGTAATATACAAAATCCAATACCCTAATGATCCAATGGATTGTATTAAATGTAATAATTATAATATCGCCCCTCGAACGTATGTGGGTTGAAAATTGACATACATTTTGGTTATAATAAAATGTCTCCCATTAAAAACATAAGACAGAATCTGCGAAGATTATTGAACCCTTCTCGTCAGGGTAGCTCCTAGAGATCCTCCGGTACTCTATCGGAAGCCACGCAGCTGTCGTAGATATCGTTCGATCAATCGCCGATCATGACTATGCCCGGTGTAAGCGCTTTATTAATGGGCATGTAAGAAAATGTGAGATCTCATCATATCTCACTGATTAGGTTGAGATCTCACCTATTCTAACTGGGTTATTGTATAAGAACCCGACCCAATTTTGTAAGTATTGTCGAGTTCTGGGTCGCCTCCCTCCCGGTTTTATTTTCCAGCAGTACTATCATGTTATTGATTTTGGATTTTCAAAATCTTATGTTTTGCCATAGTTTAGTGTTTTGGAAATTGTTTTCTCAAAAGCGTTTGGGAAAGAAAATATTTTCTAGGAAAGATTTGCTTTTTACAAAAGGATATAGAAGTGTAGTTGTAAAGATAGTCCTGTATCGAATGTTGAAAAGGAAAGAGAAGGGCTTATAAAGCATTACCCTTCTCTACTAGGTGTGTTCATTATTCGGTTATAACCGAATAACCGGTTCAGTTTTTTTTCTTTTCGGTTCAGTTTCGGTTTTTTGTTTTTGGAAATTCGGTTATTCGGTTTCGGTTATCTCAAAAAAATAAAATAACTGCAACCATGGATGAAAATCATGGTTAACCGAATAACTGAAATTATGGATGAAAACCATTTTTTTCCAAAAAAAAGTGCTATATGTGCACTCCGTAGGATGATCAAAACCATCCATTTGATTGATCACAACTTAATTAGGTTGTGCTCAAAAAATCATTTCGATCTGATGATCCTAGCCCTCCGATCCATACCAAGATTTTCCTTTTTTCCCTCTTTTTTCTCCCACAATTCGGCCGAATAACCGAATTGTTAATCGGTTCGGTTTTTAGGAATTTCGGTTCGGTTACCGAAATTTGATAACCGAAATTATTTCGGTTATCAAATTTCTGTTTATTCGGTTCGGTTATAACCGAATAACTACCCATATTCTCTACTACTTGTTTGGTTGCACATTTGGTTGAACCCGCGGGACGGTGATTCGAGTCGGGCCGAACGGTCGGCCCAGCGGGCCCAGTGCGCTCCAACAGCTACCGTAGATGATTGATCTAGCGGTTGCGGGGTTGGAGGGAGGTTTTACCCAAACCAACAGTCACTCCAGGTATCTAGAAATATTTCAGTAAGGCTTGAAGTTTGTGAAGGGCACCATCAAACATTAGTAGGATTTTCCACTCGATGACCTAATCTCATATGGATGGCAACAAGAGAAAATTCAAAAGCATGCCCATTTCCTACATATAGATGGCTACTTATACGATGATGACACCGGAAGGGAATCTTATCGTGGATTGTTGCCAAAATTGTTACAGTGGCAGTGTCATATTTATATAATGGCACTATTCACTTTGTTTTACACTTCCTTATTTGCAAACAATAAATGGATGAATTAGCTCCTTCAACCAACTAATGCACTAGTCCCACTGAAGCAATATCAGAGGGAGGATGCATCGGATAGATAGGACTTCAAAATATAGGCAAATTCGTGGAAAGCCATTTCGCTGCTGCCCCCCCCCCCCCCCTTTATGCCACATGTGGCTCCGCCCCTCCTCTGAATACGCATAAAGTCACTTTCTACAAGGAGAAAGTGATTTTATGTACAAATAAAATTGGTACATATGAATAATTTTGCATTTTTATGGTTATATTGAATCCTAAGCTCATAATATGGATTTAACATTGCTCTTAAGAATCTAAAACCTTCATCATTAGATTTGGTAATATCTAGGGGGATGTAGATATGCCGTGTTAAGTTTTTATTTGTTTTCGAGAAATGATATCTGGGCCAAAGGGTTTTGAACTTTTGATAAACATGCGCTTCACTCGTGTAGTATTTAAAGGGATGTCAGAAGATATTACGGTTCTCGAAAAACTCTTAAAGCCTTTTAAATACTAAAAAAAAAACAAGTGGAGCGCATGTTTATCAAGACACTAGCGCATATATCATTTCCCTTGTTGTTTCTTCCTTCTAGAGGTCACTTTATATTTTCCTTCTGTGCATGCATTAGAAAGCAAGTCACTTTTCATTTTTCTTTATGCTCTGTTTGGTTGCCGGATTTTTTTCGTTCTTAGGAGTTTTGTGGGAGAGTAAGTTAAATTTTAGTCCCATCCCATGTTTGGTTGCCTTTTAGCACTAGGTTTATTTTAATCCCACTCTTGTAATGATTACTTGTGGGGTGAATTTTTTAATCCCACTTTTGTAATGATTGCCTTTTCATCCCATCCCAAGATAACCCCAGGAACAAAAATAAACTCAGGAACCAAAAATAAGCTTGAGAAGAATTTTTTTCTACCCAACCTATCAAGCAACCAAACAAAGGTTTTTTTTTTCCCACCATATCTCCCAGGGTATTTTTTTTCTCCCACATAACCAAACATGGGATTTTATTTTACCAGGATACTTCCAGGATTTTTTTTTTCCCACCTATCTCCTAGGGTATTTTTTTTCTCCCACATAACTCCCGGGACCAAAAAAAACCTGGCAACCATACAGAGCCTTTATGCTCTGTTTGGATGCTAGGTTTTTTTTGTTCCCAGGATTTATGTGGGTAAAGTTTTAGTGGTCACATCAGCTTTTTCTTGCTGACATCAGCAAAATCTTCTCTTGAAAATGGTGTTCTCTCTTTCTCTCTCTACCCTCTCTCTCCACTCATCATAATATCTTTCTCTAATTAATACTTGTCCCCTCTTTTGTCTCCTACCTTTACCCACATAAATCCCAGGTAAAAAAAAAACCCGGCATCCAAACAGAGCATTAGAGTTTTGAGTTTTGAGTATGCATTAGAAAGTTTTTCAGGATCTTGTCTGTTCCTGGAAAGGACAAAAATGTCATTTTCGACCGACTTATGTGTCAAAATTGTGAAGAGTTCCTGCGAATTGGCTATCCTGTTTGCTATATCTTCAATTATTTTATTAGCTCTTCATTGATCTTGCTCAGGTAACGTTTTTTCCTAGTTTTAACCTGAATTGTGGGCAGACTTTAAGGTTTTTTGACGTGAAATCACGTTAATAGTGGGGCGCATTATCCTACATGGGGGTGAAAAAAATCATCACGCCCTAACATAAAAAATCAGATCTTCAACTATACAGTCGGTGGCAGTTCATAAGTCATTAATGGCACCCTAACCCGCCCTCTACGTCTCTCTACCTCTCGATTCTCGTACTCGTGGCGCACGTTATTAACTCCCTCCGCCCTAGAATAGCGTTAGTTAGAGACTAGCATTGCACAAAAGTACGGTGGCTACTAGACAGGAGATTGCCGTATAAATAAAAGGAAAACACTGAGAAATTTCAGCCACAAAAAAAAAAAAAAAAAAAAAAAAAGAGAAAGAAAGCTGATTTTCATTAATTTCCATAAATTTAGGAACTTTCGTGGAGAGAGAGAGTCTCTGATTCTGTCATACATCATTTTGGTTTATTCAATTGAAGAAGAAACGACAGAGATTTCGCATAAAACGATCTCTTTTGTATTTGCTTTGAAGACGTGAGCCATGACGACACAAAAACTTAACTATAAGACGTGTTCTATTAGGACTTCTCGTAAAAAAAAAATCCTATCTCGTTCTCGATTCTCTTTCAAGAATCGGAGAATCGGAGAATCGGTGAACTTTCGAAAGTAAAAAGATCGGTGTTTATATCTAGATCTCAAAGATTTTGCTCCGAAGTTTCTCGAGCAAGGAATATTTCAGGATTATGAAGCGAATTTTGAGTGATCTGGTTAGAACCTTTTTTTTTTTTTAATCTTTTGAACTTTTTCCCACGCTATTTTAAAATTTTCAACAACCGATCTTGAATCCTTTTTGAGTTTGGAGTGACATGCAAGCAGAGTTGATTCTGAATTCAGATTTTATCTTTTTCACTTAGTCGGAGCTTTGGCGCTTTTTGCAGATTTAAAAAAAATAAATCGTAGTTTTGTAGAATTTGTGATTTTGATGTGTTTAGTTGAACTCTGTTTTGTTTTTTGAATTTTTTTCACGGATAGTTCTTCTGATTCTTGCTCCATTCACTTCAGTTTTTTTTTTTTTTTAAAAAAAAATTTGAATCAAGATACTGTTTATTGTTTGAATGAATGCGATTCGAATAAAATTGGAGCTGATTTTGATTTCAAGGTTTAAACCTCAGCACTACTGATTGGAAAGACATGAGTGAATGCGATTGGAATAAAATTAGTGCTGAAACAAAGAATGTGTTCTTTAAGTTATTTCCAAGTGTTTGCTATGCGTTTGAAGAAATTCAGAACCTTTTTTTAAAAAAAATTTAGATCTTTTGAACTTTTTTCCATGCTATTTTAAAATTTTCTACAACTGCTTGATTCGGAATTCAGATTTCATCTTTTTTCGACTGAACAAGGTATCCTGATCGTTAAAGATTGAAGAATTTTGGTCATCTTGTGATTTTTTTACCATTTGTATAGGTCTCTAGGTTAATGCAATTTTTTCTGTGGTAGCTATGTGTGCAAAATGTTTAATGATTCACTTTCTCATCAGGTCTGGTGCTGAAACAAAGAATGTGTTCTTTCAACTGCTGAATTGTTAATAGGTATGTGGTTCCTAAGTTCTGTGTTGATTTTTAGTTGAAGCTTTGTCAAATTTGTGATGCTGAAAATGAAATGTCCAACTATGTGTAAGCATGTATTCTTTGCCTTTCCAAAAAAAATAAAAATAAAATAAAATATGTGTAAGCATGATTGCCTTGTCAAATTAGTGATGCTAAAATGTCCAACTACTTGTAATACTTGGTTGATAAAAAATGGAAAAGGGAACAGCTTCCAATGATTTACCTACTGTTACTAAACAAACAGTAAGTGCTATCTCAATTAACTAGAGTAGATGAATGCCAGATTCATCTTGGATATTAACTCGAGAAGACGAGTGCAAGATCGATCCCCGAAATTAGCTCGAGTTGTTGATGTTTGTAGTTCTTTGTCTGTTCCCTACTGTAGCCAGCTTCACAGATATATGTTCTGGTTTCACAAAATGAACTGGTTTTATTCCCTTACTTTGGAACGATAATTTGATTAAGGGACTTATGATTCCAATATCTTCTCCTCAAAGCTCTTAATTTTGCATTTTTGGTGTAGTCCCGATTGTTCAGAGAAAAATGCATCTTATTAGAGTTCCATTCTGAATCAATGCAGGCTTCAAGAAAAGGGATAAAGCACGATGGAGGCTTTCACAGGTAACTCTATCTACTGTTTTTCTGTAGCTGTTTTTGAATCACTTAAACCCAAAATTGTATAGTGCTTTAATTTTTCCATTTCACGCATTTGAAATCTCCATCCCTGACTGTTTTGAACCTGTTTAGGTGCCTGGGTGGCTTTATGTGGGGAGTCTAATTGCTCGCATAATGGTGGAAAGACTTGCACTCCTAGATTTCTGGAAATTGTCGATCCTTTCTCATGTATCAACCATATATTGGTCATTTCTATTGATATGCTGCTCTTGTTCATGCTCTTTTTCAATTTTGTTTGCAAGGCAACATCAAGAACAATTCAGATGCGCACAGATTTTCAAGTCTTTTCGCCATTGCAAATATTTTCTGCAATTTTCAATGGCATTTTGGGATTGGTTTACTTTATCCTAGGGGTCTGGATCTTGGAAGAGAAGCTAAGGAAGGGACAAGCTGTAGTACCCCTGCATCAGTGGCTAGTGGTGTTAATTCAGGGCCTCACTTGGGTGTTGCTGGGTTTAACTGCTAGTCTTAGGCCAGGACAACTTCCAAAGGCCTTTGTGAGGCTTTGGTCAACAATTGTGTGCTTGTTAGCAGTGTTCCTCTTTGGTTCATCCCTTTGGGTATTAGTTATAGATAGAGAAGCATCAATCAAGACTGTTCTAGATCTTTTATCTTTGCCAGGGGCAATTCTATTGGTGTTTTCCACTGTTAAAGGATCCAAGTACGTAGATTTTGGTCAAAACATTAATGAATCTCTTTATATGCCCTTGAATGGTGAAGCCAATGGTGACAAAAATGATTCAGACAGTTATGTGACCCCTTTTTCCAGTGCTAGTTTTCTTAGTAGGATGTCTTTCTGGTGGTTGAATCTTTTGTTGAGAAAGGGTTGGGAGAAGACCCTAGAGGAAAAAGATGTACCCCAACTGCGTAAGGTAGATCGAGCTGAAAGCTGTTACTTGTTGTTCTTAGAGAAATTGAACCTACAAAAACAAAAGAAACAATCTAACCTGCCTATATTGTGGACAATAGTTTCCTGCCATAAGAGAGAAATTCTAGTTTCAGGGTTATTCGCGTTTCTAAAAATAGTTACTGTATCTGCTGGTCCACTGATTCTTAATACCTTTATTAAGGTTGCTGAAGGGGAAGGGACTTTTAGATATGAGGGTTACTTGTTGGCTGGAGGATTGTTCTTCGCGAAATGTTTAGAGTCCCTATCGCAAAGGCAGTGGTATTTCCGGACTAGATTGATCGGCCTTCAAGTAAGATCTCTGCTATCAGCAGCTATTTATCAGAAGCAATTGAGGCTGTCAAATGTGGCTAAATTGACACACTCATCTGGAGAGATAATGAACTATGTCACTGTAGATGCTTATAGAATAGGGGAATTCCCATTCTGGTTTCACCAGACCTGGACAACAAGTCTCCAGCTCTGCTTTGCTTTGGCAATTCTCTTCCGCGCAGTTGGACTTGCAACGATCTCATCCCTGGCTGTCATCGTACTCACAGTGCTCTGCAATGCTCCATTGGCCAAATTACAGCATAAATTTCAAACGAAACTCATGGAAGCACAAGATGAAAGGCTGAAGGCTATAACTGAGGCTCTTATGAACATGAAAATACTGAAGCTCTATGCATGGGAAACCTATTTCAAAGGAGTTATAGAGGGGTTGAGGAAAGAGGAATACAAGTGGTTGTCAGCATTTCAGATGCGAAAAGCATATAATGGCTTTCTCTTTTGGTCATCTCCTGTGTTGGTCTCAGCTGCTACTTTTGGAACTTGTTATCTCCTTCAAGTTCCTCTCTATGCTAGCAATGTTTTCACCTTCGTTGCAACTTTACGACTTGTTCAGGACCCAGTGAGATCAATCCCTGATGTTATTGGAGTTGTAATCCAAGCAAAGGTTGCGTTTGCACGAATAGTTAAGTTTCTGGAGGCCCCAGAGCTGGAGACTGGACATATCAGGAAGAAATTTGATGGGGATCTCAAGCACTTGATTATGATCAAGTCATCTAATTTTTCATGGGAAGGGAATTTGTTGAAACCCACACTGAGGAATATAAATTTAGAAGTTAAACCTGGTGAAAAGGTGGCAATCTGTGGAGAGGTAGGCTCAGGAAAATCAACCCTCCTAGCAGCAATTCTTGGAGAGGTTCCAAACATCGAGGGCATGGTAAGTTCTTATCATCCATCAACTTTTTGTTCTCATGATTCATTGAGAAGGAAAAGATCTTGACAATGTGAGAACTCTGCATTTTTCCAATGCTTCCTTGACGTGCTGCTTTTTGGTAACGCGTGTGTTGGCATGTAATGAGACACTTATCGACTCGTAATAGCATGCCTAGATATTCCTCCATACTACAAATTATTTTCATCTCTGAAATGTGTACTCAACAAAATGATTAGTTTATTATTTTTTTATTAGACCTACAACACAAGTACATGTGGTCAAACTATTACTGTCTCATTCAAAATTTTTATTTATTATTTATTTTTCCTTTTATTTTCTAACGCTTGAAGTTGTTTTGTGCTTAAGCAATGCATGTGCCTATTTAGAATTCGTGTCTCCCCAGTTCCTTCACAGTATAAACAGCTTGTAATGGCAAACTTGTAATGCATCTCTTTCTGCTTAACATTACAGGTTCAAATTTGTGGAAGAATAGCATATGTTTCTCAGACAGCATGGATCCAGACAGGAACGATACAAGAGAACATATTATTTGGGTCTCCCATGGATAGGCAAAGGTACCGAGATGTGTTGGAGAAGTGTTCATTGCTAAAAGACCTTGAGATGTTACCTTTTGGAGATCTTACTGAAATAGGAGAGAGAGGAGTAAACCTAAGTGGTGGTCAAAAGCAGCGAATTCAACTTGCTCGTGCAGTGTATCAGAATGCAGATATATACCTCTTGGATGATCCATTCAGTGCAGTTGATGCTCACACAGCTACAAGCTTATTCAATGTAATAGTAGTTCCTTCCAAAATGCAGTGAATACTCCTCCATTAACTGGATTATAATCAACTCTAACTTGAGCTCTGCACAGGAATGTGTCATGGGTGCTCTATCAGGGAAGACGGTCTTGCTAGTGACTCACCAAGTAGATTTCCTACCGGCATTTGATTCTATTTTGGTAAGTGAGCATACCTCCCAGCTCCTTTATCCCGCATCTTCCAAGATATATATATATATATATATATATATATATATATATATATACACTAGTAAAAAACCCCGTGCGATGCACGGGCCGACAAAGAACTATACGGACCACATCATAGGTTGATCCAAACCGTCCATGTGATGGAACACAACATAAGTAGGTTGTGCCCCAAAAATCATTTCCATAGGCTGATCCTAGCCCTCCAATCTATAGAGGTTTCCATAATATGTTGTTCCTCTTAAATCGGATGGTTAAGATCACCCTATAGATTTTTTTATTAAAAAAGCATAAAGGAGGGGGTAAGATTGAAATTATGTGGCTTTATAGGTTGATCCAAACCGTCCATGTGATGGAACACAACATCAATTGGTTGTATCCATAAAATCATTTCCATAGGTTGATCCTAGCCCTCCAATCGATATAGGCTGATCCTAGCCCTCCAATCGATAGAGGTTTCCATAATTGTTGTTCCTCTTCAGGTGCCCCGAATCCGTCAATATTTTACAAGTGTCCTGCATGAGTAATATAAAGTAGTTCTTTCATCATTGTTTTATGTCTTTACCTCTTCTCGGTAGTTTTTTCCGTAATTGTGATAGACAGGTACCTTGTGTCGGTACTTTTCGTATGTAGATTACAATTTTACCTTCACATAGATAGTATGTACAAATATGTAGGGAGGGCAAAAAACGGTAAAAATCATCCCCATTGACGTGTTAAATGGACAATAATTCTCCCTTTTCTCTTCTGCTATATAGTATTAGATATATATTTTCTATTCCTTAATTATCTTAGTTTATGATCCTACATCATAACCATCAATCATTTAGAAGTACCAAGTTTCTTCACTTGTTATGATGCCCATGACCGTGCTAGCCTGAAAGTTCCATTCCATCCGTAGATTCTTTTGGGCAAATATCACGGACCCCACTTATGAATAAGTAGACAGAAGCTAACATGAACTTTCTCATCTACTAAAATACATTGAAAATTTGAACCAAGTACCTCGTATATTATCGGAATTACAAAATTTAAATCGAGGACATTTAATCATTTACTGGGTTTCTGGTCAATCAGAAAAAATCACTGTTGTATTTACCAATTTGCTCATTAGTTGTGCCCTGGATAATCTGAAGATTAATAACATGCAAGCAAATAGCAATTTGAGATAATTATATGCTGTTTTTTGACAGTTACTTTCAGACGGGGAAATCTTGTGTGCTGCTCCTTTTCCAGAGTTATTGGCATCTACTAGAGAATTTCAGGACCTTGTCAATGCACACAAAGACACTGCTGGTTCTGAAAGGCTTTCCAAGGTTGTGTCCCCTCAAAGGCACGAATTATCCATGACAGAGATCAAGAAGACATATGCTGACAAACAGCAGAGCACGGGCATCGCATCAACGAGAGATCAGTTGATTAAAAAAGAGGAGAAAGAGACGGGAGATACTGGTCTGAAACCTTATTTACAATATTTGAATCAGAACAAGGGTTACATATACTTCTCCTTGGCAACCCTTTCGCATCTCACATTTGTGGTTGGCCAGATCTTACAGAACTCTTGGATGGCTGCAAATGTTCAGAACCCTCAAGTCAGCAGATTGAGACTAATCGCAGTGTACTTGGCAATTGGATGTATCTCGGTAGTTTTTTTATTATCTAGATCTGTCTGTGTAATTGTTTTGGGTCTCGAATCGTCAAAATCTTTATTTTCTCAGCTGCTAAACTCTCTGTTCCGTGCGCCAATGGCTTTTTTCGACTCAACACCTCTGGGAAGGATACTGAGTCGGGTAAGCATGTCGATCACATTACTCCCAGTTATCTTTAGAGAACTTGTGGAAAGTTTTTTCTATTATAATGAATTGAAGTACTCATCCTTTTATTTTCCTAATACAGGTCTCCTCAGATCTAAGCATTGTCGATCTTGATGTGCCATTCAGTTTTGTCTTTGCTGTTGGTGCCACTTTAAATGCATACAGCAATCTCGGAGTATTGGCTGTTGTTACCTGGCAAGTCTTATTTGTATCCATACCAATGGTCTATCTGACCATCCGATTACAGGTAATGCATGAAAAACTCCATGAGGTTTGTTTTAGGGATCTGGAAGGTTTTGTACTTGAGTTTGTTTGGTTTCTTGAGAAGTAACTCTTGTGGGATTTTAATGTCATCAATAGAGCTACTACTTTGCGTCTGCAAAAGAATTGATGCGGATCAATGGCACGACAAAATCTATGATTGCAAATCATCTAGGCGAATCAATATCTGGAGCGATGACAATTAGAGCTTTTGAGGAAGAAGATCGGTTTTTTGCTAAGAATCTTAACCTCATCGACAAGAATGCTAGTCCATTCTTCCACAATTTTGCAGCGAATGAGTGGTTGATCCAGCGTTTGGAAACTATGAGTGCTGCTGTACTTTCCTCCTCGGCACTTGTCATGACTCTGCTTCCAACAGGAACTTTCAGCTCTGGTGAGTATATCTTCTTCTCATTAAGTCTTTAGGTATTACACCATGTATGCTTATAATGTTACATACCCTGAGTATATGTTGTGAATTTTTAGCCTTATAATTATAGAATATTAGAAACACCCTTATTGTTGTAGGATCTATCAGAACTTCTTCACATTTTAAAAATTGGCTAAGCACAGTTTATGAAAGTACCATTCAAAAACAAAAAAAACAAAAACCAGTTTATGAAAGAGACTGAACATGTTTTTTCTTTTCTTTCTTTTCTTTTTCTGCTCAAACGAGAGATGCTTTTGTCTATATAGAAATTATTGAGGCCAAGGAATCGCCTGGATAACAAACACAATAATTATGCATATATGCAGGTCTGCGTATCCTTGTACTCTCCGACACCGATAAACATATTAGACATATACTTTATTATCATTTTCTTTCCCAATTTTATTGATAGCGAAACAAGTTCACCTAGTTGAGGTTCTTGGAGGTAATATGGTGTACTAATGATCCAATGGGTTACAATCTTCTGATGCAGGATTTATCGGGATGGCATTGTCTTATGGTCTTTCGTTAAACATGTCCCTTGCTTTCTCTATTCAAAATCAGTGTACACTTGCAAATTACATCATCTCGGTAGAAAGGCTAAATCAGTACATGCATATTCCTAGTGAGGCCCCTGAAGTCATAGAAGGCAACCGACCCACACCCAGTTGGCCTGCTGTTGGTAAAGTGGAGTTCCGAGATTTGAAGGTAAAGTCAAATAAAAGTGTAAATAATTTTTTTCCTTCATTTCATTTAGAAGCCCTTGTGTGGGAGTCACAACTTTACCATTTATCAACACCATTATTCTGAGAAATCATTGTTAAGCAGATCAGATACAGGCCCGATACTCCACTTGTTCTTCGGGGCATCAATTGCACGTTTGAAGGAGGCCATAAGATTGGGATAGTCGGCCGAACTGGCAGCGGGAAGACGACTCTTATTGGTGCGTTGTTTCGCCTGGTTGAGCCAGCAGGGGGAAAAATAATCATAGATGGCATTGATATCTCCACCATTGGACTTCATGATCTGAGATCACGTTTTGGGATCATTCCTCAAGATCCAACCCTTTTTCATGGAACTGTCAGATTCAATTTGGATCCCTTAGAAGAACATACTGATGCAGAAATTTGGGAGGTAATATTACCCGTGATTTGTTGATGTTGTTGCTTTTCAAAATAAGAAAAGAGGAAGCACTGAGGCCCTGTTTGGATTGCAAGAAAAATATTTGAATTTTTTTTTTTGTCTGACTATAGTTAATTTAGAGGGATATCATTATAAATAAAAGGTCCCTCTAGATAAAAATTGAATAGGGTAGGTTCAAGTTATATTTTTTCATGTGTTAAAAAAGTAGGAAATTTTAGAAATATTTTTTCTTTCCAAACTTCTTCAGAAAATTCCTGCAATCCAAACAGGGCCTAAAGTTCTTGGGAAAATGAATGGAACATTCCTTCTACGTACATTGTTTTAAGTACTCGACTCACCTTAGACATTGGCCTCCTAATTTCTGAGTTTTATTGGGAGGAGGCAATGAAAAGCTCGCTAATTCTCAGCTGGATTTTTATAAAATTGGAATCTGGACTTACAAGTGGGGGCTTAAGCCAAATAAAGTTGGCTTGGGTGAGTTCCAAGTTGGCAATGGGTTTTCACCATTGATATAATAAATTCGGTGGAAATATCATTAAAAAAATCGTTAAGTGCTCTTGATGTTTTATGAGTTATGACTATACTTACAAGAAATTTAGTTACTGAAAGTCTAAAACATATTTTTGTGACAACATTATTACTGTAAAGTGTTTTGCCTGATTCAAATGGTAAATTTTTTATTACTTGGAAACCCGCAACAGATCTGATAAATCCTTCCTGGAATGATTGAGTTGTTGTAATTTTATTATCACTAGCTCGGATCACTATCAGTTGGCCACTGCTAACAGTGTATTTTCTTTAATGTCAAAGGTTCTTGGAAAGTGTCAGCTACAAGAGGCTATTCAAGAGAAAGAAGAGGGTCTGGATTCACTGGGTAAGTCTTAACCAAAATATAATTCCTTTTGTTTTTAAATGTAAGACTGCTATAACATTCTGATACTGCAGTAGTACAAGACGGATCAAATTGGAGTATGGGGCAGCGGCAATTATTTTGCTTGGGCCGTGCTTTGTTAAGAAGAAGTCGGATATTGGTGCTTGATGAAGCAACAGCGTCAATTGACAATGCAACAGATTTGATTCTTCAGAAAACTATAAGGACAGAATTTGCTCAATGCACTGTAATCACAGTTGCCCACAGAATACCTACTGTGATGGACTGCACCATGGTGCTTTCTATCAGTGACGGTGAGTTTCTTCTTCCCTCTTAAGTCTAAACAATAACTTGTACAAGGTCTCAATGTCCTGCTAAATATTCTAAGTAAATTACTAAAAGTAATGGGAACAATCCTGAAAGTCACCTTTAAACGGTTTTCATGATTGATCGTCTTTGTTGAAAAAATAAAAATTTTAAAATCAATTTATTTATGGCATCCCGGTTCAACCGAGATTGAACCATGGGTGGACCTTTTCCAGTTCAATCACCAGTCCCGTTTTGAAAACATTGATGTTCTGTACAAGTGCTTTTGTTAAAACCTTAAAGAGTTATGTTCTTTTTTCTTCCAGGAAAGCTAGTAGAGTATGATGAGCCGATGAAGCTGATGAAAAGAGAGGGATCGCTGTTTGGGGAGCTTGTCAAAGAATACTGGTCTCACAGTGCAAATGCTCCGCAGATAAAATTCTGATAAAAATAACTCGACTTTTCTTTTTGCCTTTGGTTCAAAGAGGGAAGGAAATGAATATAAGGAGCCCCAAGACTGCTCTTTTCCATGCAGAGGATGCAATTTCTCTCCTCTACTGTTTTAAGTCATCTCAATCTTGTTTGTAGACAGTTGAAAATCAACAACTAGTCTTCATACAACTTCAGCAAGTTCAGATCACAGATCTCTCTCCTTCGTTATTTTAAGTCATCTCAATCTTTTCTGAAGATAGTTTGCATATCAACGACTAATCTTCATACAACTTTAGCTAGTTTCAGATCACCAGAAGGCCCTTTAGATACCAACAGAAAAATTTCCAGAGCCTGTAGTATATGTTTGATTGAGACTAAGCTTGGGAATTCAAACAGCAGATTCATAGCAGTAAGTTACTGATTATTTACAGATTGTATTAATAGAAAGTCACATTCTAAGATTTCCATAGCATGGTTAAATCCCAAAATATGTGCTCGTATCACTTGTGAATTCCAAACTGACATATGTCCATTGGTTGCAATGCCTAGTCGCAACCATAATTACCAAAGCAGGAAGCGACTGAGAGAAGCGATGCAGGAAGCGAGGGTTTTGGAAAGCAGAAAATGTGAGAAAAGAAGAGCTCTAAAGAAAACAAAGAAAAGAACATGTGGGAAGTGTCATTGAAAGTCAAAATACAGAATGTAATCAGCCTCCTTGAAAGCGAACAAGAAATATATAGAAATAGTAGGATTGTAGTAGCTTAGGGTGGAAGTGTTAATATAGGCAAGGATTACAAGTAGAAATGAAGACTTTGCTCCTAATTGGAATTATTAGGTTTAAGAGTTCACCATTTCACCCGTTTTATTCATGTATTTTTATTTATTTTTTGCATGGCAAAGAATTATATTAAAAAATAAAGGAACCCGGGAAATTACCCGGCAATAAGCAAACAAATACAAGAAAAACCAAAAAAGAAAAAGAACCAAATGCCAAACCAAGACCCATCAAGGAGGTAGGAAATTGAAGACTTACAATGACACCCAGAAGCTCCCTCTTTGGCTAACCTATTGGCGTCACTATTAGCTAACCTCCTCACATGATGAAAGGAGCTTGAGGATCCTGTCACTCGTACCAAAATCTCATCAATCCAGTGCACAAAACTCTGAGGGTAAGAGAGATTACCATTCAACCATTTTATCACATTGAAGGAATCACCTTCTACTTCTATCTTATCAAGCCTGCTCGGCTCAAACAACCTGATTCCATGATGCACAGCTCTGTTGGAATCACAGCTCTGTTCTCTGCCTCATTTGCGTGTGCAATCCCTATATAGGAACATGAGAACGCCTGCATCGTTATGATCACTCAAAAGACCCCGACTCCAGCAGGCCCTAAGTTCCCTAGACTAGAACCATTGAAATTCAACTTAAAATGTCCATGACACGGGAGGAACCCATGACCGAACAATGATCAGTCTCCGCTCGTTAACATTGCATATCACATACCATCCACCTACTAGTCATATCCTGAGATAAACTGGAAGATGGGTAGGGTCCTAACCCATAAAATGACCAGTGCTATCACCTTAACATAGAGATATTGGGTGTATTCACGGGTCCTTTAAAACACCTTAGCATTCCTCTCCTTCCATGGCACCCAAATGATGGTTAGTAATGCTACCTTCCATAAAACTTCCCCTCGACCTCGCCATGGATCATTAGACCATGTGAAAAAAGATTCATATAATTTTCATTTGAAACTTAAAATACATTTTTAAGTTTTAAATGTACTCCTTTTTTAAATATGCCTCTTCGTCATTATCCAAAAGAGATAATATTCTTTTAGGAAAACATTAATCACCTAAATAGGAAGTGTACTTCTAATTAAGATGAAACAGATAGGAAGCATTTGGGAAGCATGGATGCACTTTATATAAGAGGAAATACATAGGAAGCATTTGGGAAGCATGGACTAGGAAGATGTCGGTAACTATGGTCGCAACGACATTAAATCCCCTGCACCTTTCAAGGAATAAAATATTTACAACAATCTTAGCAGGGGCGGTACTACGTATAGTGTGAGGGGGGCCACAGCTCCCCCAAAGATTTGCAAAATCGTTAATTAAAACGTATACTTTGGGATAGAATTTTAAAAACTCTCAATCTTATCGGTAATTTATTGCTATAAAATAGGGATTTCATTGAAGGGAAGTGATATTCCTTGTAAAGTAGGGATAAAATCTCCCCTAACGTTTCTGTGAGAATGGTCAACTGCTCGAGGATATATTCACCCCCTTTAACGTTTTTTTTGCCTTTAAAACTTAACAAATAATTTTAAAGGCAATTTTATCCGTGATATTCCCTTTAAAATAGGGATAAAATCCTCCCTAATGTTTCTGTTAGGGTGGTTAACTGCTCGAGGATAAATTCACCCCCTGTAACCTTTTTTTTGCCTTTAAAAATTAACTAAAAATGTTAAAAGGCGATTTATCCGTCAGATGGGTGGAAATATCATGGCCCTTTATTAATTCTTTTGCTAATTGATTTCGAGTTTTTAGGGTTTCTCGGTATAATTTTTTTGGGAACTCTTCACCACCGCTTTTCCTTGAGAGCTCAAGAAAGGTTTCTTCTGCGAAAAAATTGCTTAAGTTGCTTCAATCTCCGTCGCGGAAGAAGAAGGATTCTTTTTGTACTTTTTATTTCATTTTTTTCTATGGTTTATCAGTTTATGCTTCTGTTTTTTCTAGGGTTCTTTCCTCTTCTGATTTTTTTTAAGAGGGAGAAGGAGAGAGATTTGAGACTTGAGAGGGCCAATTGAGATGAGGGTCGAAGATTGAAGTTAGAGGGGTCTGGACTCTGGAAAATAGTTTATAATGTAGTGAGAGAGGGCCAGAGGGGTAAGGAGGGTCAGAGAAGGAGAGACTTGAGGGGAATGTGCCATGTGGGCAAATTGCCTTTTTTTCCTGGATGATGATTTATTCGGACCCCTGTAGGATAATTCGCACCCTTTTTGACGTAAATTGAGGTGACTTTAACACCTTTTAACGCCAGTTCACATTAAAAGGAGTGCGAAAAATCCTATAGGGGGTGCGAATTTATCATTGCCCTTTTCCTAAACCAAATAACTGGTTGTACGTCACTTGTGATATGGTCGCAACAACCAATTTGTTTACACAATTACACTAACCCACCTTGTCTTTTCCGTTAACTTTCTTTGAAGTGTTAATACACATACATGAATGTTTTTACTTATTCCAATATCTATATTTCCATTTCTATGAGTTTTTGCCATTTGGGTGTGAACTGAAATTAAAGGCAATTGGGTTATAATTATTAAGTTTCCATGGAATCTGACCATTTCTAAAAATATACGCCCTCCAAGAACTCTGGTCAAACATATACTCTCCATAGCAGCACTCATCAAAAGAGAACCAATTCTATTTCTATAGTGAACCTTGCTTGGTTCTTGGAGGAAGTAGAACTCTGGTCTTTATCCCTTTCATATTTGATTACTTGAAAATTTAATTTTGGGTTTGTTTTGAATTGTAAAAATTCTACTTTTTTAAGAATTGCATTTGCTATGTTTGAAAGGATATATCATGCATTTTTTTTACAACTAGTCCGGCCCCCCAGATGTAAATTCCTGGTTCCGCCCCTGAATCCTAACAAAAGACCATGGAAAAATATTAGCAAAATAAACAAAACCTATAGCACATGTAACAGACCTTGCAGATTCAGGAACAGATGTTGAAGCTGTTTTTTTATAAAATTAGATCAAACTCTGGTTTTGTTGTGCTGAACTGTTAATGATGTGCACATAAGTTGGTATGCCTCATTCTAATGTATCAAGAGTTGGTATTATAGATATTTTCTTCCAAAAAATGAACACCATAGCCCACATTAAATTCTAACCAGTGATTAGAAAAGAATTAACAAAAAAGCAAAGCAACGAGTAAACAACAAATTTTTGTTAAAGTATAATTAAAATATCTGATTACTGAAGCTGATGCAACCATTCTTGGCAGCACTATTGCACTTTTTCTAAGTGAAAAATGAAAAAAAAAAAAATTGCATTTGACCAAGCCACGCACTCTGCTAATTTTGCTGATTTCTACTTCCGAGTAGAACTTACTTGTCTTTTGTAATTTTTTTTTTTTTTACCAGCTTTCAAAGGCTATTACAATTCCCACACAGCTCTCAGCAGCCAATTAAAAAGAAAAGACAATGTGGGTTCTTCTTGTTATCAAAACATGAATGCGAATATCAGTAACTTTTCTTCATTTTGATAAAATCTATTAAATTTATGTATGAGAATGGACTTACATCCAAATACATGCATTTAACAGTCTGCCATGTTTGTTATGTTTTACTTAGAAAAATTAGTATAAATGTGTATGTATGTATGTGTGTAGTAGATATATTTCTTTAACCAAAAAAGATAACTTTTTTCAAATTTTAGTGAATTTCTCGAAAATTTGCCTCACCACATTATTCCGAATCTGAAATTTAAAACTATCAGCTGATTCGTAAGATAATAAGAAAGAATGCAAAAACAAGTGATATTTTGAGACTACAGCATGCATAAATTAAGTGCATCTTACGTGTTTCAGGGTGCATCTGTTTTAATAAAAAAAGAAACAAAGGAATCAAATCTCCTCACTCATCAAATAACAGTGGAAAACCTATTAATGCACATATCAAGTCAATGTAGAAAAATGGAAGGAAAGAAAATAGAAGTCATCAATCTTCGAAAGAAGATGAAAGTTCCATTCACAATGTGGGTTCCCATTCAATGAACCCAAAACACCAATAAATAAAATTGTAAAAATGAATGAATATCTCAATTTTCCATTTTTTTCAACTTTACTTACATTCCCAATCATGGCTTTCCATTATCCAACCAGAGTGTATCAAATATTAAGACATCCCAACTTGGTTCTTCATCTTTGAATTGTATGTAAAAAGCCTCAATCCATCTTCACAAACCTTTATAAAAAAAGAAACGAGATGATTCATGGTACAGTTTCATCCTCAAGGACTGGTTTTGTCCTGATTGCTGTTGCTGAAGGCATTCTACTCCCATTAACCCAAATACTCCCCAAAGCCTCTCCTTCATCAGCTTGTTTTTCCATTGCTCTCATCTTTTTCTTCTTCATATGTTTAAAAATTACTAACCCAACCAAACCCACCAAAACCAACCCACCAACTATACCCCCAAATGCAATCACCCACACCTTCCATTTTCTCCCTTTATTCGGCAACTTCGCCGGAGATGGGACCGGTGTCAGAGCGGAGCCAGGAGTGAGCGATGGAATAGATGGAATCACCATCGAAAAATGGCCTTGATTCATTGTTAAACATACATTTGGTAATGTAATATCACTAAGAACCACTGACCCCCCTGCATCAAATCTAGCACATTTTATCGTTGAGTTTGATCCTTTCGGCAACTCAATGCTTGGAAACTTGATTGAAATTGGGTCTCCCGTCACACGAAGATCGAGCTTCGAGATGCTACCCAAGCTCAGATTGGATGCATTATAAGTAAAGAAACCAACAATTGGGGTGACCAAAGAATAGCCTGGGATACTATAATAAGAAGAAGACCAATTGGCCAAATTTTGATAGACTATGGCTAGTCTCTTCACATAAGGCATTGTAATGACTCTTCGCGGAATATCAATGGAGCTAAAATTCTCTCCCCTGCTCCAAAAGCTCCCGCTTTTGAGTCGCGTGACATAAACTTCCACGCCCGAGAGATTAGAGGTGATTGGGACTCTATATAAAACACCAGTTCGAGGTCGAAGATCTAGTGCTTTGAAAGCGGAATCTCGAAGAAGAGCATCTAATGACTCACTAGAGAAGTTACTTGAAATTTCACCAAAAGAAGAAGGAATCAAAGAGAGAAGAGCAAAGATGATACACCAACTTATTCTTGGCTCCATCAAATTAATCAAATGGACTTGAATCTGTACTACATTTTCTTCATCTCAGCCCCCTCACAATCATAAGAACCAATTTTGCAGTTGTTTAATGACATTTAAGGTGTCTCGAATGCCATGCCATATGTTCACCATAAATCTCTAAAAAAAGATTTTTTGAAAGGCCTTCAAAGCCAGATCCAACATAAATCTCTTTCAATCGATTTTCCGAATTGCCCCATCAACCCGTCAATGCCACGATGTTTAAAACCCGATCGAATGCTCCGAATGATGATCACAACTTCCCAAACTTCGGTACGGATCAAACAATTCGTCCTCCCACGTAAATTCAATGTAAGATTCTCCTCGTCGGATAAGAATTAGAAGAGAATGAGAACAATTTGGAAGAGATGATGGGGTTTGAAAGAACCAAGAAGCTGAAGAGATGGAATATGATTGGATAGAAAGGTTTGTTGAAGCCATTTGAAAAGGCCATGAAAAGGGTGTCCTTTTAGTTGGTAGAAGGCGTTTTTTAATTTGTAATGTCCTGTCAACATGGTGGTTTGGACAGTCAAAAGGAAAATGGCTAAAATAAACGATGCCAACGAGGATTCGAATTTTTGTTATTTGAAAACTAACGCACTCTCAGAAACAACGAAATGAAAGCTTCCAAAATTTAAATGTTTGGTGCGATGGGTGGCAACAGTCGCATTATATGGACGGCAAGTCCTATGATCGACACGTGGCGTGTCAAAATGACTGCCCTAAACTCTCGTATTACTCGGTCAATGGGAAAGTGTTTAAAGTAATTCTCTGGCAGATATATCCCCACCCATGTTTTGATAATTGCACCCCTCTTCTCCCTTGGTGGATCCGAACGGGCCACTTCAGTGGCCTTCTTAAATGGGCCCAACCGTAGTTAGCAGAATTCGAGTTTAATACGGCATTGGTTAAAAAAAATGTAGTTTTTTTATAATTTTATTTTAAAAGTTTTAAGCAGAGTATTAAACCTCAAGCCAATAAAACGGTTTTTTTTTTTTTTAAAAGGTGTTTTTTCACTAACTATATATGGGCCTATGGGCCCAACCAGATGGAAACATCAACGTACCAACTACCAACCATCCGAGAGTTTACTAGGTGCAAACCCATATAGTCCGTTAGTTTTTCGAAAGATGCTAGTTTGTGGCCAATGAAAGAAATTCTTCTGAGCTGTTTTGTTAATATTTGAAGGCCTTACATATCTGGTTTCTATTACCCTTTGTAGAACCAGTACTCCAATCCTTGTTTTAAATGAAAGAAATTCTTCTGAGCTGTTTTGTTAATATTTGAAGGCCTTACATATCTGGTTTCTATTACCCTTTGTAGAACCAGTACTCCAATCCTTGTTTTAATGTGGCGTTCAGAAATACAACCCTCTTTCTCTAATTTACCTCATAGAGTAGTGGTACAAGTAGTCAACAAGGAGGAGAAATGCCTTGGATTTACTTGGAACTTAACTCGTAGAATGGTGTATGCAGTGTTTGGTTGTCAACCTCGTAGAATAGTGGTTGGAACTTAACTTGTAGAATGGTGGTATGTAGTGTTTGGTTGTCAACCTCGTAGAATAGTGGTAGACACTAGAGAGTGCCATTACCAATGAGAGAGGAGAGGGATGAGAGAAGGAGAAAAGGCATCATTCCCAAGAAATCCAAGCAAATTCCACCATTTTGTAGTTTTAGGCTTAGATTTCTTTGGGAGGACACAAGGGTGACACATCAGCTGACATGCAATGATTAAGAATGATACATCACTGGTAGTCTCCTGGGATTCCAATACTATATTGGCTACCAAACAAGGGGTTTTGCGGATGTTATACCCAAATGCCAAGCAAAACTAATAAGCCATCCCAGCTCGTGTGCAACCAAACACACCCTAAGTCATTTTACGCATCCAGGGTCTTTCATCAATCCAGGCCATCTACTTTGTGGGCTTAAGATTGAAGTGTTATGTAGAATGTTCATCACTTCATATAAATTTGGTAAGGTAAAAAGCAGGAGTGAGGTGCGTAAATTCGATTGTTGCTATCAAAATTGCAAACCATGTTACTCTAAGAATCAGTTTGCAACACGGTTTGGCGATTATTTGGCAGAATTGCCACCCAACGAATCCCCACAAGTGTGTCTTAGTTGAGAGGTATTTGCATTTGATTCAATTTCTCTTTCCAAAGAAAAGTTAAGGAGACAAACGGTTCAGCTGAGGAAAGATTCTTCATTTGCTATTCTCTTTCCAATTACAAGTTGGAAGCAAAAAAAAGTCTCTCTAAACAACAAGGTTAAAAGACAAAAATATCCTCAGTTTTGGGATAATTTCCCGAAAAAATACTACCATTTTATTGCCATATCCGTTCGTTGGATTAGACCAACACCGACCGGAGAGTATCGCTACGCGGCCTAGAAGGTCTCAGATGAGAATCGGATGGTGAGACCCGATCTGCAATTGTGTTGTCAGGCAGAATTAGCAAAACTCCGTATTGTTTTTTTGAAAAAAAAAAAAACACATTTTATTGGTTTGCCATTTAATACTCCATTTTAAAACTTTTATAGTAAAAAAAAAGCTCCAATTTTTTTTAGGAATACATTTTAAACACATTTTTAACGTATCAAACTCATTTTTGGGCAACTTTTCTACTTTGCCCCGCTATATTTTTTAAACGAAAGCATTTTAAATGTATTTTTTTTCTATGTTTCAATCTTTTTAACTATGTTTTTTGAACCAATACTGTGTTAAGGGTTTTGCTAGCGCCCACTGCAGAAGGCATTTCGTGGATGGCCTGTTGCATTTGAGAGCAGCCACATCATGAATGGAGACAAAATCTGCTGAAAAGTGAGCTTGTGTGGCTGCTCTCACATGCAACAGGCCATCCGCGAAATGCCTTCTTCGATGGACACTAGGAAATACCTTGTATTAAATTCGAATTTTAGTTGCTTGGAGTTGGCTACGAGAGTAGTAGAATTAAGAAGTCAAAAGAGAGGAGACGAGCATTTGATTTATCAAGAATTACCACTTGGAGAATAGTGGAATAATGGTAAGTAGTTTTTTTATCTAAGTTTGAGAAGAGGGACATGACTCTCACGTGGACGCCACATGTGCAGAAAAGCTGAAATTCTTACCTTGAAAATTAACCCCAGCATTAGGGGTATTTTCGTCATTTTCTTAAAAGTCTTTCCGACACGCGTCATATTATAATTGAAACGTGTTTTTATTAAAACGACTTAGCGTTTTACTTTCAATCTCTGAGAACGAAGACAAAACGAACGAAGGGCATTATAGTCCTTAAAAAAACCCTACACGCGCCTCTCGTAGGTTAAACGCAACTCTCTCGTGAGTGGCGAGTGAGGGGAAAGTAGCACATCACAAAAGCCAAAAGGGTTCCGATCCAGTTTCTTCTACCAGCAGAACAAAACAAAAAAACAAAGGAGAAGAAAACTAAAAAACTAGGGTTAGGGTTTTTTCAGCTTTCTTCGATCTACCAACAGCGATGCCGAAGAACAAAGGAAAGGGAGGAAAGAACCGTAAGAGAGGAAAGAACGAAGCGGATGACGAGAAACGAGAACTAGTCTTCAAAGAAGACGGTCAGGAATACGCACAAGTGTTACGGATGCTCGGAAACGGGCGTTGTGAGGCCACGTGTATCGACGGAGTAAAACGCCTCTGTCACATCCGAGGCAAGATGCATAAGAAGGTCTGGATCGCTGCCGGTGACATCATCCTCGTTGGACTTCGAGATTATCAGGATGATAAGGCTGACGTCATCCTCAAATACATGCCTGATGAGGCCAGGCTACTTAAGGCTTATGGAGAGTTGCCGGAAAATACTCGATTGAATGAGGGTATTGCTGGTGGTCTTGATGAGGAGGATGATGGAGCTGGGGATGATTATATTGAGTTTGAGGATGAGGATATTGATAAGATCTAGGGTTTGTGAGGTTTGATTTTTCTCTTTATTGTCTGTCTTTATAGATATGTTGTTGTTGTTGTTTTTATTTGGATTTATCTCGCACTGTCTGTCTTATGTTTAATTTTGTTGTAAGGATTTTATCTGATGGTGATACAATGTTTTTCTGAAGTAATTTTCGGGTTCTAATTTGGTTATAAATAATATATGGTATAACGTAAATTAGGGTTTTGGTTTTTGGGATGTGGAATAATTGGGAATTAATGTTTTATGTATGATTTTTTTTTTTGGATGAGATGAGTTTGTTTGAGGAGTGATGTTTGGGTAGGATGTAGCAGTTTGCTGATCAATCAATGTTTCTGTTCGGCTGCGAAGGGATGGTCGTAATATGATGAATTTACTTGAGCATTCATTCTTCATCACTGTTCATTTCAAAATACTTCGATTGGTACTCGCAAGAAATAGGCCGATTTGGCAGCTTTTTGTTCATTTTCTCGTGGAGTGAAATTCTTATTGAGGCGGTGATGGTGGTATTTATGTGCGTGATCGATAGCTATTTTAGTTGAATGCATGGTAATTGATTCATTTATGTAAATTAATGCTGCTTGTTATGATAATTTTCTTTTATTTAAAAGAATGATTGTGTATCTGTGTGCATAGATGGATGTGGATTTGGTGCGTGTTTGTTGCTGCTGGGTACTTTGTTTAATGTGCTACCAGTCATATCTTTACTTCTATCTGAGGTGGCATCTATATCGTCCTATCATCCATACTGGCGATTCTGTTTTCATGGTGGAAAGAGTTCTTACTATATTATTGAGTACTATCTTGAGGCAATATGCTCTGTGTCACTAAAAATCTGCTCTATTCCATTTTTCTTGTCTCAAATTTCTTACTAGTATTGCTTCTCTGCCGAGTAATTGTTTGTCTACAGTAATAAACATCAATTTAGTGGCTTCATTTTTTGACAACCCTCTTTTCCAGATTATTAGAGCAGGATTTTGCTTTCCCTGATGACCTATATATGGAGACAGGGGTCTCAAGTAATAAATTCCTTGGTCCTTATCTTTGTTAAGTGGGGGTGCCCGACAAATAAGATAAAATTGTGTTATTATTGAATGAATGAACAAGGTTGCAGAGTAATTTTACTTGGAAGTTGGCGATTGTTGATGGGTGATGAGTTTCTCAAGTACCAAAGCTGGTTTGGGTAATAGGAAACATTTTTATCCGTTGCGCAGGAGTAATATATTTGAGGTGGTTTGTTAAGTGATGAAGTCGATTTAGAGTGTGAAAAGGCTATACAACTTGTGTTATTGACTGATGGGTTGGGCCATAAGCACCCCCCATCTTCTATTTTATCCTAAACATAAGGGTGATGTCAGGGCGTCAATGGAAAATATCCAGTCCTGAAGTCGCTTCTGTATTCTTTCCTTTGATGAGCCCGACTGATAAGTCTAAGGAAACCTAGTTGTAGGAATGCTATCTCTTGGGTTTTAAATCACTCGCCTGACCCGTGGAGGCTTGTTGTCTTCATCGATCCTATCATTCACAACACTTTGTGATCTTATCATTGACAACACTTTGCCTTTATACTTGTATCTTATTTACCATAATTTTGCAGTGACAGCTTGTCCCTAGCAGCTCTTTGCTTTTCGTCATTGTATTCCTTTGCTTCATCTTTTTTAAATAAATTTCTGTTCTCCCTTGAAAAAATTTCTTAAGAGGTTGCTGATGTGATGACTAAAATGCCAAATAGTTGACTCTGACTAATGCAGTGTAGTCCACATTGTTCGTAGTATTGTTTTTAAAAGATCACTATAATTGCAAGAAGTGAATTCCAAAGGGGGCAGAGGTTACACCTCACAGTACATCTCCTATCGCCACACACTGGACTTCGCCAACAAATCAGCCAACTCATTTGCCTACCTACAAGATTTTTTTTTAAAAACCTTTACAACTGTTCACAATTTAATCAATAGCTAAAGCTAATCTCCATGGGACCCACACCCCCTTTGCCTGGGAACTAGCTTTGGAGGAGTCTCCTTTCACAATGAGTGGAATATTGAACTGATGTTTCTTGTTCCTCAGCTGATTAGAAGAGCCCTGATTTTCATCTCAATTGAATCAGCTCTCCCCTTACACATTGTTTCTACTTTCTAGTAGTATTGGTTGCATGTTCTTTAGCTAACTTTTAGGAGCATAAAATGTCTAAACTTTTAATTAAACTCTGAATTACGAATCCAAATCAGATTAGACATTCAGAAAATTGATCGTCGTAGGCTCTTAGCTAGGGTTTTCACACACATGTTCACCTTGACGGTAATTCATCAACACACTTAATTCAAACTAAATGAAACATGCAACAATAGCTCACATCAAATGATATCAAGTCTATGAAATAAGGACAACAAGTCTCAAAATTCTGTCTACAATACTCAACTTAACTAACCTTTTGTCCCAAACTAGTTGGGGTTGGCAAAAGTCTGTCTACAATCTGAAAATTAAATGAAATGATAAAAACTAGCGCCCAAAATCATCAATCTAGGGTAGGTAATCTGAAGGTAAGAATCTGGGTGAGAGAGGGTGGCTGTAGCAAGATCAGGCCAATAAAGGCAGCAAAGACAAAATAGGACCGATCACACCCGATGATGTGTGTGCCGGCCTCGAATCCTGTAATGTAGGAGGCCCAAGAGGAGGAGAAGTAGTGGCAGCCACAAAGTGCAAGGACTGATGGCCGGCAGCTAAGGGTAGGGAGATAAGGGTTTGAGGGAGAGAAAAGAGGCGTAGAAGAGGGCTGTCAGCTGTATGGCCTCCATTGAAATATAAGATCTTGGTGAGATGTGGGCTCTAGTTGATATGGTCAGACACTCAGACTCCACATCTAGGATACTAAAATAGAGACACTTTCAAAATAGAAAGTGGTCTCTAAATGGAAAGTGATCCAAAATAGAAAGTCTACCCTAAAATAGGAAGTCCTCGGGGCTGGATCACATCAAGTACAGTCTATATTAAGTGGGAAAATTGGTTTTTAGTCTCTCCATGGGAATGAAAGTTCTCTTTACGGATCACTGTTTCTCTTAACTTGGTAAAAAGGTCTTGGACAACAATTGTAGCTGTCCTGTTGTCACGTTGAGTACAGAGTAGACATTTACACCAATGATGCATGTTAAGTGGGTTCTCTTCATAGATAGCATCATCAGGGGCATGAGGATGGATTGTGGTAGTACAATTATTTTTAACATAGCTGGTGAAGTGAACAAAGTCCAAGGCATCTCAAAGCCAAATACATTTAATGCCCATACACTATCATTGCTGTTAGAGTGGGCGTATTACACATGAGGGTATTTTGTCTTTATATGAAAACCTACTTACGCATATAAAAATAAAATGTATTTTTATGTGGGAAGAGTTACGACTCTCCCTCTCTCTGACACATTCTCCTTCTCCACTTGTCTCTTCTTCTCCACACTCTCTCTCTCTCTCAGTTCCTCATGTAGAAATTGACAATTGCTATCATTGATTGCCTGACAAATCAAAGTGGTTTTCTCTCTATCCTGACTTCCAAGTGTAGTTGACTTGAACTCTAGGGTCTAATACCAAATTGATGTGAATCCGTGACAGCAAGAGAAAGAGAGAAGGGAAGTAGAGAATCAAGATCAAGATCAACAAAAGCGTTCAATACTGTGTTATGCCTTCTCCTACCAAAAGGCATGAGAGAGTGGCTGTTTGTTACCCTTTAATGACTTTTGCGATTGTCCCTATATCCGCGAAATGCCTTTTGGGATTTGTTAGTTCTATTTCTTTCTGTTTGTTATTTTGACTATCAGAAGTATCCATGTATTATTCGGTATGAGCATCAGTACTTAGTCATGCCACGTTCTCCTCTTCCTATAAATCCAACCCTGTCTAAAATCTTGTCCAGAACGACCCTCATTCAAAGACTAAATCTTATCCATGTTCAAAGGCATGACGCTTTGTAGGCTCATCCCTTACAACTAACTAATGGCAGCTCCTTTCTGACTCCTGTTTATTGTCCTATCACTCTTCGACTAGAGGATTGGTACCAATCCCTAGAGTCAATACATTCATTGGCTAGAAGTACTCCACCAAGGTTTTGTCCGACTACGTCACTATTTAAAAACTTCTTGGGTCACTCATCGACTTGCTCTAGTTGACTCGTATATACCCGGGTTGAGTTTTTGCCCGAATCCATTTTTTGACCTATCACATTAACAAAAGACCTCTTTGACTTGCTAATGTTAATGAAACATTGACCACATCGACTTCTTTGACTTGCAAAGTTAATGAAACATTGACCTCATCGATCAATGACACGCTCAAGTGGGCTTGGTTTTACCTTGGCCAAGTTCTAGTGCGGGTTTTTAAAATTTGGGTATCTACCAAACTAATTGGCTGTAAGTCTTTACTTCTGCCTCTCTCCCTCCTTTATGTAAGAGGTATGACCATAGATTTGTTTTCTTATTGATTTGTCCTCTCTCATGTAATTCAATTAAGAATCCCTCTCAGATCCTATTTAAGAATATCCTAAAAGTCCTGATAGCCATTGGGAAGTCATCTGGTTTGGGTGAGAGCTCCTTGAGTCTCTTCATCGAACTTCCTTTCCAACCAATTTGCTTTCTTATGAAGACTTGTTCCCACATGACAAAGCTAAAGCTAAGGAAGAAGATTATTTGACCCACAGAGAACATCGTAAAGCCCTGCGAAGATCTGAAAGTGCTTAAGCTTCAAGCGATAACTAGTGGCAGTTTTGTAAATATTGAGGGGTATATTTTGTAAATGTAGGCAAACTTTGTAAAGGGGTAGAATTATAATATGGAGAAATAAGGAAGGTATTTGTGAATGGTGCTGATGTGTCATGAGGGGACCACAACTGATCTCTACTAGACACATGGCAAGGGAAACCACATGCCTTGTAACTACCAAACCCCTCACCACTTTTACATGCGCAACCCTTTGAAGGTCTGGCACACAAGGACCACATGGCTTAGGGGACCAACCTTTGGAGGCGACAAGGTGATGACACATGGCTTGCTAAGTCAGTATGACAGCTAGCTTTGGGCTGGTAAAGTGGACACTTGTCCTTCTCCCATTGGTGTCCAAGAATCAAGTACAAAACTTGTCCAATGATGATCGGCCATCAGCCCTCTGCCTCCTCTATAAATATAGGAGAGGAGCCTTCGTTTGGGAAAATTTTTGCGTCTTTGTAAATAATGTTTTTGTGTTGTGGGGAGGGGGGGGAGAGAGAGACAGATTAAGTTTCCTCTACTCTATAAGAGGTGAAGGAGAGTTAGAAGGGAGTTTAGAGTGGAAGAAGAGTAGTCTTCTCTGAATTGTAAGATCCTTCTCCCTCTTCTTTCAGTTGTAACACTTGCTGGAATTGAGACTTTCTTCTTGAGTAGTTCATGATTTCTGTTCCGTATGTACTTTGTAACATCCTGCCAGGGTCAATGTTGCTCCTGCCTCATTCCCATTGTGTTCATCCTTGTCCCTAGCATCAACCATCTAGTGTAATAAGGCACTGTTTTTTGTATGATTCTTCAAGCTATGAAGTGCCGTACATTTGACTCCAACTAGCTTCCTTCCATTTAACATGTACTCAGCTACATTTCATAGTTTAAACCTGTCACAATTTCCATTCATCTCTAGGTTATGGGAACTCTCGGGGCACATTTTATGATCTCCCACATAGGACTGAAGCATGGCCCCTTTGATGGAATGAGGCTGTCTAACTCCTGGCCTTAAAAGCCATCCGATACCAGGTAATCTAAAAGGAGAGGAAAAGGAGGAACAGTCGAGCTTCGTCTTCCATCTGAGATCCAAAGCCTTTTGTACAAGGATGCAATTTGGCAACAACTAATAGAAGGAAAAGAATACATAGAGCTGCAATGAATACCTTGAGAAACCACGCGTTAGCGAAAAAATGAATAGCTTTCTCAATTTTTGTCATTGTGGTTGATCAATAGGAATAATGCTTGGGGCTTCTCTCTACATTTCTATCAAGACCCATTCCTCTTTATTCACCTCTAGAGCCCCTGAAGAAAATGGCACTCTCTTTCTTTCCACTAGTTTTTTCATTAATTGTATCAACTTCATCATCTTCCTCGTCATTTACTTTCTTCTCTCTTTTTTTCTTCATTGGAACTTGCTGTTTTGCCTACTCTTCTGGTTTCTTCAGATTTTCTCAAAGACCAACCAACCTGCATTTTGATTGAAATTTATTTTTTCCTACTTGGTTTTCATCAATCCCAGGGCCCCATCTTCTTTACCTTAGTTCTTTCTTCCCCTATTCGCTTTGTTTCCAGAAGGATCATGACCTTGAAATTAGAAATCCTAAATGGCTGTAATTAGTCAGAAATTAGGAACTATTGTCAACCAAACTTCGCCAAGGATTAGCAAGAAAGGTCCGATATTCAGTCATATCTAGAGGAGTTCTCCAAGAGAATGAAGTTGGCAAGAAAGGGCCGATGTTGCAAAGGCACATCTAGAGAAGTTCGCCAAGAGAATGAAGTTGGCAGGCATTGTGGGTCTAACGTTATTATTGGCTGAGTTGCAGGCGAACCCATATAGTGAGCAGCTCTTTACAGTATGCTAGACTACGGAAATACCAAGTTTGTAAAGCATTGGAGATTCTCACGGTAAGGGGAGCTTGGTAATTATCCGCCACTCAACGAATTTGATCCAACAACTTTCAGCATTATCTTTGTTTCAAGTTTGGGTCTTACGTGTGTAACTAGAAATCGGGACTTGGGGCACGTTTGGCTACCATGAATTTATTTTCACGATAAACCAGTGTCTCTAATGCTCTGTATGGTTGCCAGGTTTTTTTTGTTCGCGGGAGTTATGTGGGAGAAAAAAATACCCTGGGAGATAGGTGGGAAAAAAGAAGTCCTGGAAGTATCCTGGTAAAATAAAAATCCCATGTTTGGTTATGTGGGAGAAAAAAATACCTTGGGAGATATGGTGGGAAAAAAAAAAACCTTTGTTTGGTTGCTTGAACTGTTGGGTAGAAAAAAAATTCTTCTCAAGCTTATTTTTGGTTCCTGAGTTTATTTTTGTGCCTGGGGTTATCTTGGGATGGGATGAAAAGGCAATCATTACAAAAGTGGGATTAAAAAATTCACCCCACAAGTAATCATTACAAGAGTGGGATTAAAATAAACCTAGTGCTAAAAGGCAACCAAACATGGGATGGGACCAAAATTTAACTTACTCTCCCACAAAACTCCCAGGAACAAAAAAAACCCGGCAACCAAACAGAGCATAAGGGGTGAGAAAGGAGCACAAAAATCAGGAAACTAGTGTTGAGAAGTGCCTAAAAATCAGAAAACAAAATACTTTACTCAAAATAGGGTGATTTTTTCCTAATTTTGAGCCACTCTCACCATCATCTCTATCGTGACCTCTCAAATCTCTCTACTCCCACCCGCCTTAGATCGTGATTCAACCTTTCATTGAACATTTTTCGTTGAATATATTGAATATAAAATAGAAATTATGCCTAGAGATCATTTCGATTCCATTAGTCATGAGGAGTCGTAGGAAGAAAAAAAATTTCCATTAGAGTTTGACTACTTGGCCGCCAATCTGATGGGCTCCTCACCATTTTGACTTGGTAGATCTATGCCCCATGCTAAATGGCGATTCCCTTTATAACATCAAGATTGGGACCTCATAATCAATTTGCTTCTCTCTCCTGCCTTTCTTTTCTCTCTTGCCTGCCTTTATTCATGGTTTGATAATCTGTGACCCTAGCCCTAGAGGAATCACACCAAACTCTTTGTAAAACCCTTAAAACGAGTCATCAGATGAATATGTTAGGATGTTTTGGTAAGGATTAATTTTCCATTTGCATGAAATCCACTAGTAGGATTGATTGATACAAAGGGCTTATATTACGATGGAGCATCTGGATTAACCATGTCTTGAAAGTCCATTTTACAGGAGTCTGCCCACAATTATAAAGGATGCACATTCGAGTAGTTTTTCCTAAGGATCTGCGCAATTTGATATGTTCTTTCTAATTGACGATACATTGGCATTCTGACACATGCCTAATTAGACCTGGCAAACGCGACCCGTGCCCGCGGGTCAACCCGACCCACCCGCAAATTTGCGGGCACGGGTCTGAGTTTTGGTGACCCGTCAAAACTAACCCGCGGGTGACCCAACCCGCAAAAACACGGGTCGGGTCGGGTCAACCCGCGGGCACCCGCTTTTTTAAGGGTGGTGATTTTGTTATGCTAATCTAGTTAGATGGCTTTTTTTTTCTAATGCCAAGGATGGTGATTTTGTCATGCTAATCTATTTTTTAAGGGTTTGATGCCTGAATAGGTTATGGCTAGCATCATAGGTTGATCCCAACCCTCCGATTTGAATGTTAGAGGGTTGATCACTTGATCCTAACCCTCTATAGATAGGAGGGTTAGGATCAACCTATTGAAATGATTTTTGGGGCAACACCTATTTAGCCTGTGGGCCATCTAATGGACCGTTTGGATCATCCCACGGTGCCAGTCATACCGCCCTCATCAAAATCCAGTGATAACATTTCCCAAAATAAGCAACTGATTTATCATGAAAAAAAAAAAAAAAAAAATTCCTGACTACATGGCCTTAGATCTTATTTGAGAAAATGACCAAAAAAAAGGTCTTTATTATGATAATGACGTGTCCAGAGGGGAGATTTGAAAATGACTAATATTGAGTGATAGTGACTTGTTTGGGTGTTTTAAGACCAAAGTACCCCTCAGTTGAATTTATTTTTTTACTTTGGGAATGAGTAAAAAGATATTTTGACAAAGATATTTTCACCTCTCTCTCTCTCTCTCTCTCTCTCTCTCTCTCTCTGTCGCAATCACCGGCCTCTCTCTCCGGCCTTTCTCTCTCTTTACTCTCTCTCTCTCCGGCACTCTCCGTCGACGGCACGGCACTCTCTCTCTCGACCTCTCGACGGCCCTCTCTCTCGACCTCTCGACGGCCCTCTCTCTCGACGGTACCCTCTCTCTCTCCGGCCCTCTTCGTCGACGGCACGGCACCCTTTCTCTGGACCTCTCGACGGCCCTCTCTCTCGACGGTACCCTCTCTCTCTCCGGCCCTCTTCGTCGACGGCACGGCACCCTCTCTCTCGACCTCTCGACGGCCCTCTCTCTCGACGGTACCCTCTCTCTCGACGGCCCTCTTCGTCGACGGCACGGCACCCTCTCTCTCGACCTCTCGACGGCCCTCTCTCTCAACGGCACCCTGTCGCTCTCCCTCTCTCATAGGTTGGTACTCTCTCCCTCTCAGTTTTTTTTTGGGATTTTAGGGTTTTGAAAAATTAGGGAAACCAAAAATTAGGATTTTAGGGAAACCAAATTTTTGGAAAACCAAATTTTTAGGATTTTAGGGAAACCAAAAATTAGGGGTTTTGAAAACAAAAATCAGTTTGAAAATCAGTTTTCTGAAAACCCCTAATTTTTAACCCCTAATTTTTTAGTAAACCTATGGTTTAAAGTCCTAAAGGTTGGTTTAAACCCCTAAGTTTTTACTAAATGTATGGTTTAAAGCCCTAAAGGTTGGTTTAAACCCCTAATGTGTTACTAAATCTATGGTTTAAAGCCCTAAAGGTTGGTTTAAACCCCTAATGTTTTACTAAATCTATGGTTTAAAGCCCTAAAGGTTGGTTTAAAGCCCTAATTTTGTACTAAATCTTTGGTTTAAACCCCTAAATGTTCGTTTAAACCCCTAATGTTTTACTAAATTTATGGTTTAAAGCCTTAAAGGTTTGTTTAAACCCCTATTTTTTTACTAAATGTATGGTTTAAAGCCCTAAAGGTTGGTTTAAACCCCTAATTTTTTACTAAATCTATGGTTTAAAGCCGTAAAGGTTGGTTTAAACCCCTAATTTTTTACTAAATCTATGGTTTAAAGCCCTAAAGGTTGGTTTAAACCCCTAATGTGTTACTAAATCTATGGTTTAAAGCCCTAAATATTGGTTTAAACCCCTAATGTGTTACTAAATCTATGGTTTAAAGTCCTAAAGGTTGGTTTAAACCCCTATTTTTTTACTAAATGTATGGTTTAAAGCCGTAAAGGTTGGTTTAAACCCCTAATTTTTTACTAAATGTATGGTTTAAAGCCGTAAAGGTTGGTTTAAACCCCTAATTTTGTACTAAATCTATGGTTTAAAGCCCTAAAGGTTGGTTTAAACCCCTAATGTGTTACTAAATCTATGGTTTAAAGCCGTAAATGTTGGTTTAAACCCCTAATGTGTTACTAAATCTATGGTTTAAAGTCCTAAAGGTTGGTTTAAACCCCTAAGTTTTTACTAAATGTATGGTTTAAAGCCATAAAGGTTGGTTTAAACCCCTAATTATTTACTAAATCTTTGGTTTAAAGGCCTAAAGGTTTTTTTAAACCCCTAAATGTTCGTTTAAACCCCTAATGTTTTACTAAATTTATGGTTTAAAGCCTTAAAGGTTGGTTTAAACCCCTAAGTTTTTACTAAATGTATGGTTTAAAGCCGTAAAGGTTGGTTTAAACCCCTAATGTGTTACTAAATCTATGGTTTAAAGCCCTAAATGTTGGTTTAAACCCCTAATGTGTTACTAAATCTATGGTTTAAAGTCTTAAAGGTTGGTTTAAACCACTAAGTTTTTACTAAATGTATGGTTTAAAGCCGTAAAGGTTGGTTTAAACCCCTAATTATTTACTAAATCTTTTGTTTAAAGGCCTAAAGGTTGGTTTAAACCCCTAATTTTTTAGTAAATCTATGGTTTAAAGCCCTAAAGGTTGGTTTAAACCCCTAATGTATTACTAAATCTATGGTTTAAAGCCCTAAAGGTTGGTTTAAACCCCTAATGTTTTACTAAATCTATGGTTTAAAGCCCTAAAGGTTGGTTTAAACCCGTAATGTTTTACTAAATCTATGGTTTAAAGCCCTAAAGGTTGGTTTAAACCCCTAATGTTGTACTAAATCTTTGGTTTAAACCCCTAAATGTTGGTTTAAACCCCTAATGTTGTACTAAATCTTTGGTTTAAACCCCTAAATGTTCGTTTAAACCCCTAATATTTTACTAAATTTATTGTTTAAAGTCTTATAGGTTGGTTTAAACCCCTAATTGTTTACTAAATCTATGGTTTAAAGCCCTAAAGGTTGGTTTAAATCCCTAATTTTGTACTAAATCTATGGTTTAAAGCCCTAAAGGTTGGTTTAAACCCCTAATGTGTTACTAAATCTATGGTTTAAAGTCCTAAATGTTGGTTTAAACCCCTAAGTTTTTACTAAATGTATGGTTTAAAGCCCTAAAGGTTGCTTTAAACCCCTAATTATTTACTAAATCTTTGGTTTAAAGGCCTAAAGGTTGGTTTAAACCCCTAAGTTTTTACTAAATGTATGGTTTAAAGCCCTAATGTGTTACTAAATCTATGGTTTAAAGCCCTAAAGGTTGGTTTAAAGCCCTAATGTGTAACTAAATGTATGGTTTAAAGCCCTAAAGGTTGGTTTAAACCCCTAATGTGTTACTAAATCTATGGTTTAAAGCCCTAAAGGTTGGTTTAAACCCCTAATGTGTTACTAAATCTATGGTTTAAAGCCCTAAATGTTGGTTTAAACCCCTAATGTGTTACTAAATCTATGGTTTAAAGTCCTAAAGGTTGGTTTAAACCCCTAATGTATTACTAAATCTATGGTTTAAAGCCCTAAAGGTTGGTTTAAACCCCTAATGTTTTACTAAATCTATGGTTTAAAGCCCTAAAGGTTGGTTTAAACCCGTAATGTTTTACTAAATCTATGGTTTAAAGCCCTAAAGGTTGGTTTAAACCCCTAATGTTGTACTAAATCTTTGGTTTAAACCCCTAAATGTTGGTTTAAACCCCTTATGTTGTACTAAATCTTTGGTTTAAACCCCTAAATGTTCGTTTAAACCCCTAATATTTTACTAAATTTATGTTTAAAGTCTTATAGGTTGGTTTAAACCCCTAATTGTTTACTAAATCTATTTTTTAAAGCCCTAAAGGTTGGTTTAAATCCCTAATTTTGTACTAAATCTATGGTTTAAAGCCCTAAAGGTTGGTTTAAACCCCTAATGTGTTACTAAATCTATGGTTTAAAGTCCTAAATGTTGGTTTAAACCCCTAAGTTTTTACTAAATGTATGGTTTAAAGCCCTAAAGGTTGCTTTAAACCCCTAATTATTTACTAAATCTTTGGTTTAAAGGCCTAAAGGTTGGTTTAAACCCCTAAGTTTTTACTAAATGTATGGTTTAAAGCCCTAATGTGTTACTAAATCTATGGTTTAAAGCCCTAAAGGTTGGTTTAAAGCCCTAATGTGTAACTAAATGTATGGTTTAAAGCCCTAAAGGTTGGTTTAAACCCCTAATGTGTTACTAAATCTATGGTTTAAAGCCCTAAAGGTTGGTTTAAACCCCTAATGTGTTACTAAATCTATGGTTTAAAGCCCTAAATGTTGGTTTAAACCCCTAATGTGTTACTAAATCTATGGTTTAAAGTCCTAAAGGTTGGTTTAAACCCCTAATGTATTACTAAATCTATGGTTTAAAGCCCTAAAGGTTGGTTTAAACCCCTAATGTTTTACTAAATCTATGGTTTAAAGCCCTAAAGGTTGGTTTAAACCCCTTAATATTTGAGAAATCAGTTGGTTTAAAGCAGTTGTTAACTTTTTTTCACCACATTCTGTTTCAACAGGTCGAAATCTGATTTAGTGGATTTGATTCCATCTTTTCCCCCTAGTGATCATCTCATCAAACCATGGTAATGCCTCCGTTATTCTTTTAGGCCTTGTATTTTTTAAAATGTTGTATATATCTAATAATGGTTTGTTTTGCAGGCGTCTTATGCTACGTCGAGATGCTGCCCCTCTAAGTTTGACGAATTCTTCAGGTCCCTTGACTTGAGGAAAGCACATACCGATATGCTAGAGCGCGGCCCATTTGGGGCCTTGCTTAATTTGGAAGGTCTGAAATTGCACAAGGCAATTTTGACCGTCCTCGTGCGATGTTGGATACCCGAGTCAAGGGCATTTCAAATAGGTGGCATATTACTCCCCTTTGAGGTAAGGGATTTAGCATTGGCATTGGGCCTAAGCTTGGTAGGAGATAGAATACGAATAGACTGGGATTCGACAGAGGAGGTCGAAGGTTGGAGGTTTTCCGGTGCTTGGGCGAGATTTAGTGAGATTGCAGATGTTATAAGGGCGGAGTCGAGATCGGATGAGATTGCATCCGTCCACGCAACAGTGAGACATTTGTTACTGCTTCTGTGCTGCTGTGTTCTTTTTGCCCGAGCTGACCCTGTGGATCACAGGACAAAATCCTGCCTCTTCCCTTACTTAGGAGCAGAGGCCGTGGGAAGAATTGCTTGGGCATACCCTGTGTACGACTTCCTGGTAGACTCATTGGATTCATATTCGAAAAACGGGAAGACAGGATATATCACCGGATGCGCTATTGTGCTACAGGTGAAGAGTACATATATTATATACATGATTACTCTTTTGTAAGTTTGGTTTTTTCTTCTCTAAAGGTTGACTGTCTGTCTTCATTCCAGGTGTGGCTCTTTGAGCATACTACCTTGTGGGCACCTTCAGCACCAGATGCACATCCACGCCTATTAAAGTGGATCACAGGGATCGATACAAGGCGGACTGACCATGCAGCCTTTATCAGACAGATCCGTGATGGGAGGCTAAAGAAGACCCAGGTAAGACCTAGAGCGTCTGTACTCCCCTAGTACTCACTTCTTGTAACCGAGATTAACTATTTGATTTCAGGTTGTGAGGTGCCTACTACCTCTTCCTCGAGAAGAGGGCCTGCTATCTTTCACGGCAGATGAGGCTGATACTGTGATGGGAGAGGTAACGAAAATGACTCTCTTTCTTGCATAGGGTCGTTATATTCAAGTTATCTAAATTTTCTGTATTGTTGATACATTTATAAGAAAGAAGCTTCTGCGACCGCCCCAACAGTTGAGGAATGCCTCCAAGACATTCGGATTTTAGAGGAAGAAACGATAGCGTCTCTGAGTGATATGTTACGTAAGGTACTGAATTTTAAGTCTATATTCAATTACTATATAGTACATTCTCTGAGTGATATGTTAATAATTTTCCATTTCCACTTTTCAGAGGAGCATACCTTTTAAGGGGAGGACAGGGAGAAAAAGACATGTTGATAGGGAAGTGAAGGAAGACCATGTGTCTATAAGCAAGGCTGATTTTGATTTGTTAGTGGAGAGGGTTAGAGACCTTGAAAGGAGGTCAGTACGACATGAAAATGAAATAGCCGAGCTTAAGAGGATCATTGCCTCGGGTGGAATGGAGGCCGAATCACAGGATGAAGGAAAGGGGGAGATGATGGAAGGGGATGACGGAGGGGTGGCCGAATCGCAGGATGAAGGAAAGGGGGAGATGATGGGACGGGATGACGGAGGGGTGGTAGTCATCCCCAGCCACGATTCGTTGGAGGAGGAAATAAAACGGAATGTCATTTCCATCCCCGACAGTCCACTGAAACCTGTGGCAAAAGTGATTTGGAGTATTGAGAGAGGAGTGAGGCTGCGTTTGAGGAAAACTAAACCCTCTAAACATACTACTACGCCGTATATGGCTTTCGGGACTAAGAAGGTCAATGATAAAGCATTGCTGGTGGCAGACCCGCAATGCCATCGGTTGCTCCCAAAGCTTCTTGCGCTTCCCCCAAGGTAAATTGGATTTAAGCCCTTTTCCAAAACTATCATTTGTAAATCCTAAACTATCTAGCCTTTGTAAATCCTAAACTATCAGGTGTTTTGCAGCGAACGAGTTATACAGGTCAACGACGACTTCCTGTGTGCTGAGGACTTGGTTATCCTTAACAACCCCAATGAGTGGTTAAGTTCTCCGGTAAATAATTTGGTTATTTATGCTAAAGCTGAATTCTTTCACCATCGATATTTGTCTCAAATCTCTATATGTTATTTTATGTAGATTATGAATGTATACGCCGAATATCTAAACGTTCGGGACGAAAATAAAAGAAAGCCTGCAGAAAGAGCCTGTGTGGCCATTAGTACCTTCCTCTTTGTAAGAATAGATAGTTTTTCATTCCCAATCACAAGTTATTTTTTAGAGGTGGTTGTTCACAAGGTTTGAATTTGTTTTCGTCACTCCATTAACTTCTCTTGTATTATGTTTTTAGGATTGTCTAACTAACAAAGAGTACACTGGCGGAGATAGTCTTATGAAGTATGTGAAACGATTAAACGACTACCCGCCGGATACCCTAAAAAGAGTCTTATTCCCGCTGCATGTCCCTAACCATTGGATTCTCCTGGTCCTCGATATGGTGGATGAGAAGTTCTACATCTTCAACTCCTTGCGAGAGCAGATCTACTATAGAGATGTTCTACCATTGGTGAGTTCGCGTCCCACTTTCCTTCGTTATATTTCAATGTATATAAAATCCTTAGCTTGTATGGATTGTTTTATAGATACGATACCTTGAACGGCTATACATAAGTATGTGGGACTTCGATGTAAGCAAGTTTAGAGTGGTGGAAGTCGAGAAGAGGCCCTTACAACTCAACAGGTAATAAAGTTCACTTAAAATCAGTTTGGAAGTTTAAATTTATTGTGGAAGAGCGTGGTCGATGATGTGTTGTTGTTTTGCAGCAATGATTGCGGGCTGTTTGTGCTTAAGGAGATGGACTGCCTTGCACGTGACGTTCCGCCTGAGTTCAGTCAGGCAGATATAGCGCTGATGAGACGACAATTGTTTGAGGATTTCTTAGAAGGCCGGTGTGGCACGGTTCTGAACTTGTAGGAGTTCATGAACAGGCAGGCTTGGCGAGGTTGAATTCCATTTGAAATGTAGGTTTGTAAGAAAAAATATCCTTGTAATGTTTATATGTGGGTAAAGGCTCGGAAGAATTCGAAATCGTTTTTGATATCAACATTGTATTTGGTTTGTCTTTTTCTACCAACCAGCAGAAAATGCTGTTGTAAATAAGATAGGCTGTACACGGATATGTAAGTGGTACACATTCCAACACGAAAACATGTCATCTCTGTTGTTCTATATGTGGATCTTATCAAATACATGGATGATGGTTTTTACTCTATAAATTTGTTTTAGATTTTGAGATCCAATGTAAGCCGAAAGTTGATTACTTCAGTCGGTAATAAATTTGTGACCAATAATCAGTTTTGATCCCAGAATTCCGTGGCCAAAAAAAAATTCGTCGGAACCTTACTGCGGAATTCCGAAAAATGATTCGGAATTCCGACTTCGGAATTCCGAATTATTTCTCGGAATTCCGCAGTACCCATATCCCAAACGTCGACATTCGAGTTGCGTACTGCGGAATTCCGCGCTATTTGTCGCGGAATTCCGCATGTTTTTTTCGGAATTCCGAGTTTCGGAACAGGCGCGCATAAAGAGTGGACCGACTCGTTTTTCTCATTTTTGTTTCTCCCTTTTTCTCCTCCATCTCATTTTGTTTTTTATTTTTTTTCCCCTAAATTAGTTCCTCTTCTTCCTTACGAAACCCTACATTCCTCTCCTAAACCCTACCCACACCATTTTTCTTGAAACCCTTTCCTCTTTCTCTCATTTTTCCATCTTTTAGGTGTCCCTTCCTCTTCTTTTCCCCAATCTCTCCTCTCCATCCTACATGCAACCCGTTTTTCTTCCTTCTCCCCCCTTCTTTCGTCATATTCTTCCATTTAGGGCTTCAAATCCCTCTTTTTCTCTCTTTTCTTTCCTTATCTTCAAACCCTAATTTTCCAACCATGCCTAGAACGAAAAATCCTAAGTTTGGCCGTTCCTCCGGCGGCCGAGACGATGAAGGACCATCAAGAAAGAGAGCCAAGGCTAAAGCTCCGCTTCGGGAAACTGAGTTTATTTCCGATTCATACTTCTCCTCCGCCCAAGCCAAGAAGACATGGCCAAAACTGGCTAATCGGGGCATCCTCACCGGCCGATTCATTGAGCCCGACGTTCTCCACCATTTCGACCTTCAAGCGCGATTTGATGCCGTTGGGTGGACCCAATTTCTTCATCTCAACGAGCTTGTCTACCCTCGGTTAGTTCGTCTTTTCTATACCAATCTCACTATCACTCCCTCTTACTTCGGAATTGAATCTCGTGTCAAGAACACCCCCATCAAACTCAATATTCATCAACTTGCTGAGATTCTCGCAATTAGTTCCGACGGCTTTGACCATTACTTTTGGCCAAGCAATGGAATCCATTCCCTCCCAGATCTTGATCACGACACTGTGTTTGGCCGAATTACGAAGCACTATCGGCCCAACATGCTTGTGCAAACTTCTCACCTCATACCCGTGGCCAAAATGCTTCATAACTTCATGTTCAACAACTTCACCCCACGCGGTGGCATGACCGATGCCATCCGACCCCTTGAGGCATACATCATATATTGCATCCTTGAGGGTCGCCGGCTTTGTCTACCATACATCATCTTTCGCTTCATGTTCCAGACTCTTTCTCGACATCGCGCCTCATTGCCGTATGGCATGCTCCTTACCTGTGTATTTCGCCACTTCGGTATCACTCTGGAGAGTGAGGCAACCGACACTCCCACCGCTCCTTTTGATGATCGGACCTTCCGGCGCATGGCACTTGCGAATCAAGAAGTTGCCGTTGACCCTGATGAAGAAGTTGCCGTAGACCCTGATGAAGAAGAAGACGAGGACGCTCCGGACACTGAGGCCCCTGCGGCGCCCTATGCCTCTTCGGATTTGTCTCAGGGTTTCGCAGCCATGCAGGAGGCCCTTGAGCGATCTATGACCACACAGTTTGAGCGGCTCACTACCCATGTTGACACAGAGATGTCTACGCGTTTCCAATCGCTCTCGACTCACGTTGACGCCCAGTTCTCTACCCTTTATCAGTACCTCACCGGTGGTCCGTCGAGTAAGCACCCGGGCAATTCCTCTTCTTATCCGCCACCACCTCCTCCAGACCAGTAGATGGATGCAGTTATTTGCTGATGGCTCAATTTTTTTGGTCCGACTCCTTTGCTATATTGTGAGTCTCTTTCTGGATGTTTTGGGCTGTATTAGCTTTATATTTCTACAGCTGCTATATGATGGTTGGATATTTTTGGAGCTTTATATTTCTACAGCTGCTATATGATGGTTGGATATTTTTGGAGCTTTATACAGCTTTATACTTTTTGACAGTGAGTGTGCTTGATCAAGGATACCCATTTTAGGCAGAACAAAACTTGCATTCATAATTGCCCCCATCTGCAAATGGCATGAAAGTAGCATCTAAAATTAAACCTGTGTTGCAAACTTCATTAATCAACCATTTTGTACGTACAAATTGAAGGCTGTACATTATAGGGTATCAAACAGTAAAATTTCTCAAAAATAGACTACACATAATTCTAGGCCATTCCCATATAACTTCATAATCTTCAGATGAATCCAAACTTCTGAATTGCGCAGTGCTTCATTGGTCCTTAGACCAGAAGTTTTCGATAAAGCATTAGATGACGACCCTCCAAACAGTTTCTATCAACGAAATCCAAGTCCCTTCAATTCAAATGATCCGAAAAATAGAACAAAAGAATCCTACTTAAAAGAACGGAGGCGGGCGGGATAGGACGGGCCTGCAATCAAATTTAGTAGAATAGTTTCAAGATGGGGCACGGATTGTATTGAGGATCATAATATAAGAGTAAACAGAAGTTCAAAAATTACATACCAATTTTCCATTGCTGCGGAAGGCCCGATTGTGACCACGTTTGGTTGAGGAGTTACGATGGGCGGATTCTTGCACGATCTCTTATTATGTCCAAGTTGACGGCAAATACCGCACTTATGGTGCACTCCTCTTTGCATCCCTCTCTCCGTTCTCACTTTTTTCGGTCGGCCTGGCTGTCGTCTTGATTTTGGCGGCAATACCAACGGCAAAGGATGGGTACACTCCGGCCATTGCGATCGGTCTAACGTGGGATAAATTGCTCCATCGTAAGTCCTCCGATACGTATCGGCATGATACCATTCCCCGCAGTAACTGTATGGGTCTCGTTGGTCCAGTCCCATGGCTGCTATTGCATGGGAGCACGGCATTCCCATCGTTTGAAACAAACGACACGTACATGTTTTCTTTTCTAAGTCCACCTCATCAACGTGGTACTTGGACTTCACCTCATATACGGTCCAACCACACTGGTGCGCCATATAAGCACCTGCTAGAATACATTGTTCGGCCAACCAGTCTTCCGCGTTTGGGGTCAAACGAGTCGTCCACTTCGTACCTGCCTTCTGACGGTACTGAAAGAAGTCAGATAGTTTCCATCTTGTCTGTTCCACAAGTGCTGCAATAGGCAGCTCCCTTGCGCCCTTTAAAAGTGCATTGAAGCTCTCAGCCGCGTTAGTTGTCAGCACGTTATATCTACAACCTTCAAAATAAGAGCTGGCCCAATTTTGTTTAGGAATCTCCGATATCCATTTCTCTGCACTTTTACTCATGGTTTTAATACTCTCCATCGCATCCTTAAAAACACCCTCCCTTAGGGAATATGCAGCATTCATAAAAAGTTTCCGCAGATCTTCACTCTTAAATTTTCCATGGAAGTTGGCACTGAGGTGGTGGATGCAATAGAAATGGTACGACCCTGGGAGAGCTTCCGCTACGGCTCTAGGCAACCCCTTCATCCGGTCAGACCCAATCGTGATGACATCTCGTCCTGCCGAAATGAAATTCTGACGGAACAAATGCAAAAACCATACCCAGCTTTCATACGTCTCGGCCTCGACTACTGCAAGTGCCAGCGGGAATAACCCATTGTTGCCATCTATCGCAGTTGCGGCTAGTAGAGTCCCCATGTACTTCCCCCGCAGATGGGTCCCATCAATTAGGGCGAGGGGCCTAACTGTTCGATTGAACGCACTAATGCTAGGGCCAAATGACCAAAAGAAACGCCCAAATGTATCATCCCCTCTTGGCCGCAGGTCTCGAGTTCGGCACAACTGCACTACTGTGCCAGGATTCCTTCTTACCAACTCATCAGCATATGCAGGCAGGATGCGATATGACGCTTCGGCATTCCCACACATAATTTCCTGTATGATCATCTTTGCCATGTGGGCTTTTCGATACGACATTGTTATACTCCAGTGGGCCTTGATGTACCGTCTTATCATAGGAGCCCTAACATCTTCTGGGCTTTCGAATAAGGCTAGAGAGCACTCAGCAGCCCACTTTGCTGTGGCCATGGGATGATCGTTCCCTTTCATTGTGCTTGAGCATGTGTGCTGAGGGATAAATGTTTTTACCTTAACATAATATGTATAAGTGGTCCCTGTGATACGCCATGGGCATGTACGATCCTTGCATCTAACGCCGTACTTTGTGGGATTTGTCTCTTGTGGGACAAACACAAACCGATGCCGGATTGCGTACTCTGTGACTTTCTTCTGAAAGACTTTAAGATTTGGGAAGATTGCCCCGACCGTGAAATCCTCAGGTCCCACGATCACATTTACTTCATCACCCCCTACAACCATTTCATCCGCTTCCATCGGCTGCCTTATATTGGTATTTCCCAAAGCATCGCCTACATAATTACTAGGTTCATCCTCCTCCTCATGACCCAATTCATCATCGTGACCGAAGTCCTCTTCATCATAACGGAATTCCTCTTCATCATAACCGAAGTCGTCTTCATCATAACCGAAGTCCTCTTCATCGTCGTCATTACTGCCATCGTTCGGTCGAACCAAATCAATATCATGAATATCACCTCCAAAATCCCTACAGAAGTCCCAATCGTTTATGCCTGGTTGGCTTTTCTCAAAGTCGGTCTCAATCGCGCCGGTCTCATTCAAAGTGGGATCTTCAAAATCCTGATTCAAGTCCACTTCATACCTGCAGATCGGTAGCCAATTAAAGTTAAAGTAATTGATGATCCAATGAAAGGAATGAATATTAATCGCACCCAACGTTCAATACTATAATTTACCGATGTATGGTATGAATACCGCCAAGCGTTCTTTTCTCTTTTCGACCAACGGCCGTTACAATCGGTGATGCAGAAACCACGGGGACAGTACTAATATTCGGCCTCGAAGCCTCTGCAAATGAGGAAGGAATCGTAGGCTCCGGAGAATTGTTCCCTCCGAATCTGAACTCTTTAGTTACATATAGGCTCACAGTGTTAATGACCGTACTATCAAAGAGCATCATTACTAGATCAAGGTCGTTGTCATCTCGAATATCATATAAGATGATATGAGATGAGTCGAAAACATATCGACACTTTATAAATAGAGAAACGTCACTTCTATTGGTCCCAATTTTCCTATGAATTAGATTCTCAAAATCTCTATATTTTGCTCTCCGACCAACAATAAGAGGCAACATCTTGCCGCCCACGTATTCAAATGATAGCACATCCTTTAGAGTGCCGTCGATGTGTAAGACAAAAGAAGCCCTTCGTTCCTCTCTCCTGTAAAGACAAAATTAAACACTTATTAGAAGTTGTTTAATGCAATTTAAATGTGCTAAAAATGGAAATAGAGGAGAATGGAAAGGGAACTACATACCTTTTCATGGAAGGGAGGTTAGTATTGGTGCAATGCAATAGAATGATACTTTGGAGTGAACCAGTCGAATGGTGGTTTATGCCCCTACAAAAGAAGCAATGGAATGGGGTGTAAACAAATAATGTGTGAGGAATTATTGATTTAAACCATTCATATTTGAAAAATGAGGGGTTTTCTCAACTGAGTTCTAAATTATTAGGCGTGTAAACCAATGATATCCCACACATTATTGGTTTAAACAATTGATTGTTCAAACTTTAGGGTTGTAAACCAATAATCTGTGAGAAATTATTGATTTAAACCATTGATATTTGAAAATTTAGAGGTTTTCTCAACTGAGTTATAAAATATTAATGGTTTAAACGAATGATATCTCACACATTATTGGTTTAAACAATTGATTGTTCAAATTTTAGGGTTGTAAACCAACAATCTGTGAGAAATTATTGATTTAAACCATTGATATTTGAAAATTTAGAGGTTTTCTCAACTGTGTTATAAAATATTAGTGGTTTAAACCAATGATATCCCACACATTATTGGTTTAAACAATTGATTGTTCAAACTTTAGGGTTGTAAAGCAATAATCTGTGAGAAATTATTGATTTAAACCATTGATATTTGAAAAATTAGAGGTTTTCTCAACTGTGTTATAAAATATTAGTGGTTTAAACCAATGATATCTCACACATTATTGGTTTAAACAATTGATTGTTCAAATAATCTGTGACAAATTATTTCAAAAATTAGCTGTTTTCTCAACTGAGTTGTAAAATATTAGGTGTTTAAACCAATGATATCTCAACTTTTTACAAACTGTAGGTTTAAACCATTGATTTTGCAGAAATTACGAATTTTCCAATTGATTTTCTACAAAATTGTGGTTTAAACCATGCAGATTATGGGTTTCAAAATATACTTCTGACAAACTATTGCTTTAAACCATCTCTTAAACCATTGATCTTTGAAAAATGAGAAAATATATTAAGGGTTTTTAAAAAACGATTTTTCACAAATATTGATTTAAACCATTTTTTCCAAAACTCTATTGGGTTTTACCTATTGATCTTTGACAAAAGAGAAGGAGAAAGTCACGGTGAGGCCATTTCCGAAAAAAAAAAACCCATCTCAAAAAAATAAACTCACAGTCAGAGGGGTACCAGCCTCTTTTGTGCCGGTGGCGGGGAGAGAGAGGACCGGCGAGAGAGGTAGAGAAGACCGGCGAGAAGACCGCCGGAGAAGACCGCCGGAGAAGACCGCCGGAGAGGGAGAGAGAGGTGGGTGGGTAAAGTGCTTTGCTTTTCTGAATTTGTAATTTTCAACAGCTGAAAGTAATCATCATAGTTCTCAGTTGATTTGATAGGGGAGAGAGAGGGAGAGAGAGAGGGGGAGAGGGAGAGAGAAGAAAAACGTATGTAAGGAAGGGTATTCTCGTCAAAGTCACTCAATATTAGTCATTTTCAAATCTCCCCTCTGGACACGTCATTATCATAATAAAGGCCTTTTTTTTGGTCATTTTCCCATCTTATTTTTGTTTAAATAAGAGGAAATAAATAAATGAGGAAAAGCCGGAAAGGATAAAAGAGTCATCAAATTACACACGCTACAGTGCCAATCAGCTGCAGTTAGAACTGTTTCTTTTTCCGTTCATTTATTTGTAAAGCCCTTCTCAAACCTTATGAAAGAGAAGAAAAGATACAACATATGAAGGCAAGAGCCACTTTTGTGCCTCAATGCTCCTCCCATTTCTTCGCTACATGTATAGAATATATCATAGACCAGTTACAAACAAGAATCAAGCTGCTCACCACATTTTAACATTTGCAAGAATAGCAAACATTACCAAACAAAGCAAAAGCTATCCACCAAAAGCTCCAGTGGCATAAAACTAACCACATACATTGGAACCTTTAGTGGGCCTTGATCGTGAGCTCCGCTCTCAGGTGTAGGATCCCATTGATGAAGTAGAGGCTGTCCTCAGCCATGAACGATGTCCACGGAATAGCAAACAGGTTACGGTACCCAACCGCCTTCCCTCCTGTGAAGGTGTAGTTCCCCTTGTACTTGCTCACAAACTCCCCTGCGGGCTTTGTCCTTGCTGCAAATTCGTAGTCCACGGCAAAGCTTACTGAACCCTTTTCCTGCATCCCCAAAAAGAGTCCAAAGCAATGAAACGAGCTCTGCTGATCCATGTTGCAATGGGCGGAGAGGAAGAAGCCCTGGCCACCCAGGTGGAATGCTTGGGAATAGACACGGCCTGAAGGGAATAAGTTCGCACACTCCACCCTCTTGAGGTCTAGATATACAATGCACTGTTGGTGAGGGAGGTCAAACTCGACAACTTTCACGGGGCGGTACTTGTAGGCCCGCTCCACAAAGTTGTTGGTAGAGTCCTCAGATGAAAGAATACGCTGGCGGTGTGGTGTTTCGGCCTTGAAGAAGAGGGCATCAAGGACGGCTTTGGAGGCAGTGTCGTGATCAAAGTCATTGCATGTGAGGACTTTCTTTAGCTTTCTGCATGTCATATATGGGAAACGGATGAGGCGGAAAAGACGTGACCCCAAGACCTCACGCTGATCCTCTAGGTTTGAGCCCTGAGCCCGAGCCCACTTCAGCACAAAGTCATAGACAGCATCTTCTGATGCAACTTGGAGATCATCACTGTGCAGCACTGCCTCAATGCCGGCTAGGGGTAAATTCAGTACTTCATCTTGGTGCCTGGCGTAGAGATCATCATCAAACCTTATAAAGGACTAAGGTATAACAACTTACGAATCATGTAATGGAATTCTGGTGCAAACCCTGAGGTTCGTGGGTTAATGAGTTAGTTTTAGAATTGCCATCAAAATTTGCTTTTATTACATTACAAGGGGGCGGGCACCATCTAAGAGTGTTTGAAGCTTGCTTCCCAAACGATGACTTCCAATTCTTGAATGAGATGCTGGTAGCAAGCACCCCACTTGCGATCTTATCTTTTGGCCAAGTCAGTAGGCCCCTCTTGATTTCCATGATGATTTTGCCAATGGACTTACTTTTATTTTGAAAGATGACTTCTAAGAGTGATTTTTTGTTTGAAGTTTGCTTCCCAAACAATGACTTCTAATTCTTATATGAGATGCTGGTAGCAAGCACCCCCACATGCCATCTTATCTTTTGGCCAAGTCAGTAGACCCCTCTTGATTTCCATGATGATTTTGCCAACGGATTTACTTTTATTTTGAAAGATGACTTCTAAGAGTGATCTTTTGTTTGAAGTTTGCTTCCCAAACAATGACTTCTAATTCTTGAATGAGATGCTGGTAGAAAGCACCCCACTTGCCATCTTATCTTTTGGCCAAGTCAGTAAGTCCCTCTTGATTTCCATGATGATTTTGCCAATGGATTTACTTTTTATTTTGAAAGAAGCGAATGTAAACACAAGAGGCCCAGTATGTCATCCTAGGTACATATCCATTATTTCTTTTCTTGTTAGCCTACCCATATCTCTCCCATAACTTTTTCCCTCAACCCTAGATTCCTTTTGGATTTTAGTTAAACATGAGGTAGTAGATCTGATTTGTTCGATAGATTGTTATTGATATATGATTTTAGAGCTTAGTTAGATGATTTTCTTTTGATTGCTATTGTTGGAACTTTTGTTTGTAGGAGTTGAATTCTATTAATAAAATTTTTAAAAGCCTTGGATCTTTATGAAAATTCTAACTTACTTGAATATTATGTGATGTTCACTTCAATTTAAGAATGTAATTTGCTATTAATTTGAATTAGAAACCATTTCATGTGCTAAGTTCCCAGAAAAAGATCTGCGAACCTTATGATTGCATCAAACTAGGAGGAATAGCTCCGGAAAAGCATGGTATAAAGGTGACTCCTACCCAAGATCTTCCCCAAATCAAATTCCCTACCCAAAGATTGAACATGTTATGATCTTTTTTTTTTCTTCTTTTTTTGCTTTGAATTTTAAAGATTCAAAAATTTCACTAAAGAGGGTGGGAAAAACAAGCCACGGCCAAGATGCTTTGCTTTTTCTAAAAGAAAAAAAGACTTCATGAAGGAAATGACTCACTTGGTTATGTCCTTGTAGTGTGTAGCAAGGTACTGCTTGGCTGCATCAATCAATGGTTGGACTGCATCGGCCATTAAAATGCTGGATGGAAGGTCCAGATAGAGTAATGCAGATTCTGGTGTCATTGGCAAGTTCCGTAACAACTTGCTGCAGTACCTCATGCATGAAGCAACCTGGAACTTGTCTGCAGCCATTAGCACATCCAACAATGCAGGAGCTGTAGTTGTCGATAAATTCTCGGTGTACATAAAATTCAAAAGATCCATGAGGGCAGCTTCCTCTGTGCCAGGGAAAACAAGAGAATAGTTAGTGAGTTGAGGATGGGTTCGTGAATGGAATTAACTCACATTTAAAGCATATTGGCACTTTCAGACAAGATGCAACCAGGTTTAATCATTTTTATTTTTATTTTTATGAAAATAGAACCTAGGACTGGGGCTCAATTAGCAGGACAGATGTGAAAGCACATGAAATGGAGTCTGTCTAGTGATGCCATACAGACTGTTAAAGTGTCAATATAAAATTTGAGATTTTTGCTAGTTGCCACCCTCAGCACATCAAATTGCACTTGGTGATGAAACTTAAGCACAATGGTAAAGTTGTATGTCAATTCAAGATTTGCTACTATCCTATCCCATTTTTGGTCAGTTGCCACCCCGCCAAATACATGATGGCATGGACTGGTTGGCCACCACAAGACTGTAAGATGATTGCTTGTCCCGTGCCAGGCAAGATGATACTAACCCCACAAACAAGAAGGTTTTAAAAGTGTTCTCCCAAATTCGGGTCCTTGATATTTGAAGGGCTTAAAGCAAATAGAGACTGGATCTTAATTATGCAGCCAATGGTTGTTTTGGATGCTGGCCCACCAGACAAATAGCCCCAATTACACACGTGCGCGCCCACCAAACCAATAGCCCCAATTACACACTTGCGCAGAGAGAGAGAGAGAGACCATGTGTTTGTTGGAAGGATGGACAACGAGGAAACATATTGTTTGCAATTGATGCGAAAACTTCATAAAATTTGTTAATTGCCTACAGAAGAAAAAAATAATTATTGAAAGGTAACAGTTTAAAATTAGATTGATGAAAAACCTAAGTACAGCAGAAAATTGGGGCCAAGTTGAAACCCCCATTATATATGAAAGAAAACCTCTAGCTCTTCTTCAACCTGGAGGTCGGAGGTTCAGTCCCAGACTCCCAGCTTACCCTACCAAAAAAATATATGAAAGAAAACACACACACACACACACACACACACACAAATTTAAAAAAAAGATATGTAAAAGAATAAAATGGTCAAATTTGTTTCGGCATTCGACTTGTGGGAGGGGTGAGGGGTGGTCTGTAACAGTCAGGTTCGCAAGCCTGTAATTGTTCAGAAGTGGGTCAATCCTCCTGCCGGCTTCTCCAAATTGAATTTCGCTGGGTCTAGCTTGGGTAACCCCGGTCTAGCCGGGATCGGGGGTGTTTTGAGGATATCCTCAGGGGAAGTTGTGAAGGCTTATTCCGGGCCTCTCGGAGTAGCGGATTCAAACAAAGCTGAAGTTAGAGCAGCTCATCAAGGTGTGTTACTCTTGGGGAGAGCAAGGATGGACAGTACTATAGTGGAAGGTGACTCGTTAAATGTCATTAGGTGACTTAAGGGTTCTTTGGTTCCTCCTTGGAGATTTCTTCGCTTCTTTGATGAAATAAAGGATATTACGGTGGGGTGCGCTATGGTGTATCAACATGTAAGAAGATCTGCTAATGAAGTAGCGGATAAGCTGGCTAAAGATGAGGCTGTGAAGCAGGCTTTGGAGCTCTTCGACTTTCTTCCTCCTAAGTTTTTTTTTGTATTTTTCTCTGTCTGGGCGTGTTTGTAATGTGGTGTGTGGGGGGACTCTCTCGGTCTTCCCTTTTTAATGAAATCAGTTACTATTCAAAAAAAAAAGAATAAAATGGTCAAAACTGATTCTGTATTCTTAGGAGCTTAGGAGTGTTCGACAACTATTCTTTTCCGGGATTTTCTCCTAAAAAATCTCTAAAAGCTCTTTCTGCTGCGTGACCCGTTAAGGTCCGTTTCTCAAATTTCACCTACTTTTTCAACTAAAAAATAGGATTCTATGAAGTGAAAAATAACCGTTTCTAAAATTTCTCATCAATCCGTTTCTCGCCCGTTTAATCGGGCGAGAATGAGAAGCCTTGCCGAACGTGACCTGAAGAACCCACGACCTCTTACGATAAAAATCAAAAGCTGAACAGAAAATGAAAAAAATCCAACCATTCATCCTTGCAACAAAAAACATAAATTCAAATATAACAATTTTTAAGGATTTACCTGAGACATTGATTCGTATGGTTACATGTCGTTGCTCTGATTCTCGCATTCCATTTGAGAAAAGCTTCAAAATAATAGCATGGAATTGAGTGATTTATGACAATACAGTACAAAATGGGGAAAACTAAATTAATATCTTACCTTATAGAAAAATGGGCTTTTCGCGGCTAAAATTGGAGAACTTATGTGTATACTTTTAACTCTCAAAACGGTAGAACACTCCATACTCCAGGATAAATCATTGCTGGGTGCAGCTTCATCACCTACAAAGTAAAAAACCCGTAGCAGTCAGAAAAACGAATAGAGAAGATAATTAGAAACATATCTGGAACTGGTGTCGATGAATTTGGCTTAAAATTCATCTGATATGAAAGGAAAAAAATACAAAGTTTTTGGTATTGGGAAAAATGAAATACCTGCCCATATTCTATGCAGCAAGCACATGTTCTGACCAATCTGATCGTTCAGTAAAAGACTAAAGGCCACCCAAAAATAAAACGTTGCATTCATAGTAAAATAAAAAATACATTCTCTATTACTCCTCTATTGGGTAACTGAAATCTGAATAGCAGAGCCGGTCTATTCACACTGCTTTGTACCAATAAATCCGCTTATTAAGTCGGGATATGTACCAACATGGCTGAAAGATGATTGTAAAGTAGGTCCAACTCCTTCAATCACATTGGCTAGGCACCACGATGATTCTCAGCCGGTGTCTTCCATCAGATCACATTAGGGAAGTCTCCCTCAATGATAGCTGGACCCTCCAAGATCGAGGCGAGTAACTTAATTTGTTGTCTCGATGTCCATGTCATCCATCCATCAGATGACTTCAGCTTCATTGGAGTCTTTTCCCCTAATGGCCCAGAGAAAACCATGATTACTACTACATATCTTTAATCTTTTATTATGTCCCCCCATGTACCCGACAGTCCAGACTACCTGGACTCTCTGAAGCTCTCAACCCTAAGGCACCAACCAATGGGCCTTCCATCTTGGGAAAGATGCAAGAGTATCTCAGTACTCTCCAAGAAGTAAGACCACATCCTATCTGACGCAAGCTCCTCAAATCGCTTCAATGTTAGTGCCCTACCTACCATTTTAATCAAGATGATTCACCTGATTGTGGTTGAGCTTCCACTCCTACCTTGAAAAATTATATTATTCCAACAAACATTATCATGAATTTTACTTCCAAATAGAAATTAAAACGACAATCATTGTCATTAGTCATTACCCTATCACGACCATGGTTCACACTATTCATGTGCCAAAAATAAATGGGCCCACTTACCATCGCACTTCAATATGCAAGACCACCCTTCTCTCCTAAACACATTTTAATAATAAAACCCATTGAGAGGCCCGTTTTAGTGAAGACCATGAAATCCAGACCCCAACCCAGACTACACAACCTTGTCCCTTTTACTTGATGTGACATGCACCTAATCGCTTTTGCCTTTAAGAAGGCCCATACCTCTCACAGTGAACGCATTCCATTCCAAATCATCCCATTTCCATCAGAAGAAGAAAAGAGAGGAGAAAGCTTGAAACTTTTCCTCTAATCGCTATCCTTCTTCTCCTTCTGTAGATTAGCAGACCTCCATTAGAAGCTCAGGATTCAATTTAATTTAACTATCCCTCACTGGTATACAATCTAGCTTAAATGACATGGGTTCCACTTCATGTTGTTCCAAGAAAGGAAATTGAAAACTAACAGATAGCACTCCCCAAAGATATTGCAGATGACTAAGCAAATTACATGATTCTACTATCATTTTATTTTTGAATGGATGATTTTACTATCATTACCACGCATGCTTGCTCTACTTGGTAGCATTGGTTAATGTTAACCAAGCTGACCAAAGTTCAAATCTTGGGTGGCGCAAAGAACCAAAGTTCAAACATGATTCTACTATCACATCCATTCTTCAGCCTTGACAAGAAATAATTTACTAGGCTTTAAATCACGTTGTTGAAAATTCTTCTTGAAATTCCTTTGGTTTTACTGTTCAACAAAAAGAAATTGAAAACAAATAAATGGGGACTTTACATGTCTTTTGACAAAACTCTGCATCAAGACAACCCCATACTTCCTACAAAGGAGTTTGGAGAAGTGCTAAAATTATATATAACATCCCAAACCACACGTACAGTTATAAATGTGGCCACCTAATAGGTTTCTAAAGAAACCCCACAGGTAAGACATCCTGAGCTCATTAAACTCTTGATTACAAGGCAATACTTGAAACTAATTTCTAGTGAAAATTCACACTAGTTGTAAATGAAATACACTTGGAGACACATTCAACAGTCACATTTGCTAATTTTCAATATATAGCCTTCTCATTTGTATGGTCCTACTGAAAAAAAATAATAATAATTCATTTCAGCATGGAATAATACTTAAATCCATGCCATGGACCCATTTACACCTAGTTTACTTCTCCATTTCAAAACATAAAATACAGAAAGCAAAGATATAAATCTACAAACTCGACTGGAAAGCATTACACCACCTGAAGGTGTTTCTTCAATCATTGCCACAGCTTCCTCATCTTCATTTTCATATGCCACGCCATCCTCTGTGTCGGGCTGGTTACAGTTCAAAATATGCTCCTCAGGGTATACAGCAAGCTCTGCAGCTACAAGAAAAGAGAAGAAGAGATATTACTCAGCAACCAGTTTTCATATCATATCATACAGAAAAAATACAAAGATTACATTGCACAAGATAAACCACAGCTTGCTATCCCCATTGAGAACAGCCCCATTAGATTTTGACTCCTGGGTAACATTACATATAATCATGGATTTCAATTTCGGTTTCGGTTTCAAACATAGCCGAAATTCGATAAAAAATCAAAGCAAATTTCATTATTGTGGAGAAATTTTGGGCGAAATTTGGTAATTTCGGCCAAAATTTTGTAAACAAACTAAAAAAATCACATTTTTCAGAACTTTTGGCCGAAATTAACAAAATTTCCACGGGTTTGGGTGATTTTGGTTTCGGTCCCAGCGGAAATCCGAAATTTCAGTATACTTGCGCATCATGCTTTCTGCTTATATCATTCAAATTGCCTTCTAATTATTGCTTATAAAAATTCCCAATGGAAGGTCATAATTCCAGATTCTAACATATTTGTTGTGCAAAAAGAAAACAGTTTAAAATTGGGAGAGTAACTGAGATCTTGAAATCCAACAAATTCTGTCCTTCTTTCGCTGTATATTTAGAATTTGATTAATAAGGTAAAAGATCGACAACGTCTGAACCCTAACCTCCAAGTCATAAAAATTCCACAAACAAATAGCAAAAATGCAAGAAGTCAAAATGACAAATGAAAAAACTAAAACAAATAATAACAGATAAAAACCCTAGCTCTAGAGATTTCACAGAACAAAATGAAAATAAATCAAGAAGAATCGGAAATAAAATAAGAGGTTTACGATTTTCCTTCTTGATTTCTTCCCTCCTCCGCTTCCGATTCCTCGCCCAATCTGCTATGCTAGAGCAACACTCAATATCGGATCTGTTATCTGGCAGGTCCGACACGATCTCGATCCGGAGCACGCGGTCCGAAAAGTTATTGTTATTGAAAGCGAACGCGAAATCGCGGTCCTTGCCTGGGAAGAAATCGGAGTCCATGATCGTTCTAGGATCGAACAGATCGGATCCTGAATCTTTCATTCTCCGATCCGCGAACCCTCCGTGAAAAATCAAGAAAGAAAACCCTAACCCTAACCCTAACCGTTGTGCCTAAACCAGGACAAGAAAAGAGAGAATCGCGAACAGACAAACCGACCCACGTAGGCGGAAAACTTTATAAAATGCACATTGAAGGGCATGTCTTAAACCGAATATATTTTGAAGGAAAATGATTTCAGTGCTCCAATGTTTTGATAAACATACACCCACTTGGTTTGTCGTGTAGCATTTAAAGGACTTTAAGAGCTTTTATTTCTTTTATTTTTTTTATTTTTTTTATTTTTATACACACGACAGACAAGTGAAGCGCATGTTTATCAAAACGCTTGAGCGCAGAAATCATTTCGAAACAGGCGACAAAATAACGCTCTCCTTTAGTTGATTTTTCACCCACACTGTAGCATAATGCTCTCCACTTTTGACGTGAATGGTGGGCAGACAACTCTTTTTGAAGTCAACTTGGGGGTGCATTATCCCTGTAGGTGCATTAAATTACAAAATTACCTAAGGCTGGTTTTTTCTTCTCAATTTTCTTCTAGACGTCTAGGTCAAGGTGGCAAACGGCACGGCACGGCACGGCACGAAAATTGTCAGCCCAGCGTGGCCGGTGGGCCGTGCCGGCACGGCACGATATGGTCACGGGTCGTGCCGTGCCGGCACGCCAAAGGGTGGGGGTTAGGCACGGCACGGCCCGAGGCCCACTCGTGGCGTGCTGTGCTGGCACATTTCGGTACGTAACGGTTTTTTTTTTTCAAACAAGTGTGTTCTCGGAATTCCGAGAATATGTTTTTTTCTACTGGAATTTTTCTCGGTTCTCGGAATTTTGAGAAAAATTCCAGTAGAAAAAAAAACATATTCTCGGAATTCCGAGAATGCACTTGTTGAAAAAAATTGAAAAAATTTGCATGTCATTTATGAAAGTAATTTAAAAACAAAGATCGATTGTGCCCGGAATATTTATCCAGGAACCCGGACGGCACCTTAAAATTTTATTAATATAGAAAATTATTAGAGGAGGACATAGAACTTTGCCTCTAACCCACCAACATACAAGAAAAATATTAAAAAAAATGAAGTACAAATACATTATGAAGTACAAGTAGAAATTAACGACTTAAAAATTATAATCCTCATATTTCTTCAGGTGAGTCGGTTGAGTCATCTTCTCTTCTGTCTTGTACTCTATCATCTACATCCAACCAGTCCTTGCGGCACACGCATACCTCTACTATTTTTGGTGATATTCTGCCCCGTGTGTCATCTAAAACCCTGTTGCCTGCACTAAAAGCAGACTCTGATGCTACTGTGGACACCGGGGGGGTTAGTAGATCACATGACATGGCGGATAGTACTGGATAACTTTTTTCATGTTCTTTCCACCATGTCAAAACATCAAAACTCTCTCATTCATCAGGATTAAGGTAGCTTGAATAATCATTTCCCAGATATAATGATAGCTCGTCAGAAAATGTACTGGCACTATTTCTAGGTCTTTTTTTATTTATTAGTGACCAAAGTCGGTTATTTCTAGGTTGGTAGTTTTGTGAAGAACTCGGTCTTCTATGTCCATGTTCTGTCTCATACAATGCATACATAAAATGTAATAAATTTGTAATCTCATCTATACTATGCCCAGATCCAATACCTGCGTTTTCATTGCATGCATCTAAAATGACCTCTAAACCTTGTAACTTGATCATTGGGTCTATTATTGTACTTAAAAAAATATAGAGGAGGAATTTCTTGAAAATATTTTCTAAATTTATCTTCCATTATATGAAGTAGACTTCCATTTTCCAATCTCGATATATTGTTTTTAAAACAAATAGTAATTTTATATATTTGACCCAAAATTAATTGTGAGGTTGGATAGTAAACACCGGAAAGAAGATTAGTTGCATTTAAAAATACTTCTAATAAATCTGCAATAATTTCACAACTATTCTAATATTCTAGAGTTATAGTATGATTGCAAGGTGGAGGCATATGTTCTTGGCAAAATGTTGTAATTATAGTTTTGAACTCAAATGATGCTTTTAACATTTTATAAGTTGAATTTCACCTAGTTTTAATATCTAAGGGGATTTTTGTAGTTTTTTTCAAAATTTTTACATAAAGCTTTAAATTCTTATCTTCTATGCCTGAAGACTGAATAAATTGAAGACAATTCTTAATAATCTCTATCTGTGGTGTAATTTTCGATAAACCAACTTGCATAGTTAAATTTAAAATATGGCATGTACATCTAATATGAAATAGTTGTCCATTTAAACTAGGTTTCAATTGAGATTTTAATAACCCTATTGATGCAGTATTATTACTAGCATTATCGAAGCTAATAGAAAAAATTTTACTTTGAATTTTAAAATCGTGAACAGTAGATAATATAGATTTTGATATAGAATGACCATTATGCGGGAATTCTAATTGAGTAAAACTAAGTATTCTTTTTTCTAACATCCAATTTGAATTAATATAATGTCCTGTTACACAAATATAGCCTTCTTTTTGTTTACTAGTCCAAATATCAGAAGTAAGTGCAATTTTTTCATTAAAATTTTCAAAACTTGAAATCAATTGTTCTTTGCTTTCAATAAATAATTTAAAGGAATCTGATTTTATAGTATTTCTAGTCACTTTTTAAAAAGCAGGATTTTGAGCCTTTTGAATATATTTTTCAAATCTTTTACTTTCGGCCATAATAAATGGTTGCTCATCTTATATGATGTATGATGCTAGTTCTCTCCTATTTCTATCTTGAGAATAAGAAAAAGTTCATACTGAACTAGAAGTGAGGCTTAATTGGGTTTGTTTAGGGTCTAATGACCCATGCTTTACACTACAAACAGTGGAGTGCCTTGCCAAGTGCCCTGTTCCACATTTACTTTTACAACTAAAATCTTTTTTACATAATTTACAAATAGCCCTTTGTTCTAAAACTCCCTTAGAATCCTTCTTTTCTTCAATGGTAAAGAACTTCCATACTTGTGAAATCCTACCTCTAGACGTTTTAGTACTAGGAGCTTGACTCCCACTAGTACTACAAGGTCCTTCGGTAGGTTCAGGAGCAATTGGATATTCGAATTCTGGAGTATATGTATCATCATTCCAAAGTTCTACACAAGCCTCTAGTGATTCATCATTTCCCATGATTTCATTTGGTTGAAAATAGTGGTCACTTGAACCGGCCATTTTAAAAAAATTACAAAGATGGGCTATAAGTAAATTTTAAAAAATAAATTCTAAATACCTCAACTTTGCTTGAATCACCCACGGAGTTGTTAAGCGCATTCTTGAATACTAATTACCGCAAGTTGTTAAGTATCTCCTTAATCCCTTCTTAATTGTTAATCGAAGTGCGTAACGGGGAGAAGGATTAGAGAGAGTAATAAGATAGAAGGATTAGAGAATTGGATGTAGATAGAAGGATTAGAGAATTGGATGTAATAAGAGAATTTGATGTAATCAGAGAGAAGATTAGAGAGAGTAATATGAGAGAGAGCAATAAGAGTGAGAGTAATAAGAAAGTAATAAGAGAGTAATTGAGGGTGAGAAATGAAGTGAGGGGGAGTGATATTTATAAGACTTGTAATATAATGAGTTACCAAAATACTCCCAAAATATAGTTGTTGGGGGGGTTATTTTGGTAAAAACATGTGTAATCCCTAAAGTACCTCCAAATATAGTTGTTGGGAGGGTTATTTGGGTAAAAACAAGTAAAATCATTAATGTACCGCCCAAATATAGTTGTGGGGGGGGGGGTTATTTTGGTAAAAACATGTGTAATCCCTAAAGTACCCCCAAATATAGTTGTTGGGGGGTTATTTTAGTAAAAACATGTGTAATCCCTAAAGTACCCCCAAATATAGTTGTTGGGGTTTATTTTAGTAAAAACATGTGTAATCCCTAAAGTACCCCTCAAATATAGTTGTTGAGAATGATATTTTTGGAACACAAGAAATTACCCCCATCACTAGCCGTTTTTTCTAACTTTAAGGGGTATTTTTGAGAAAACACAAATTAAAAAAAAAACACAAAAAAAAAAAAAAACAAAGGCAAAATCGCCAGTGGGCCGTGCCGTGGCGAGCCGTGCCGGTTCGTGCCAGCGGGCCGGCAAGCCTAGCCCGGCACGGCCCACGCCTTCGTGCCGCGGGCCGGCACGGCCCAATTGCCACCTTGACGTCTAGGCCTAGCTAAACGAAATTGGGAATTAATGCCAACTATATGGATAATTCTCCACTTTGAAATTATAAATTTGACAATGAATAAGTCGTTAACTAAATAAATAAGTCGGTTGCCTGAAATTATAAATTATAAGTCGGTTGCCTTAGTTTTTTCTTCACATTACTTTTGACTCTAATCCAACCTATGAAATCATTGAGTAGTTTAAAATCATACTGGTCATTCAATTATTTCAACCTCGTGGCCATGTTTGCCGAGCATAATTTTTTTCCCATTAATTATTACAACCTTAGAGAGGTTTGGCAGCAATCTTGGCCCCGCCCACCCCCCGACGGCTGGCTAACGTTTTCCCACCATTTGACCTCTCTCTCCACACACACACAACAGGAACGTTGGTGGGCCCCACAGAAACCGTTGGTGGAATGGTGGGCCCATCTTTGAACAACGTAGGCCCTGCCCATACCACACTGTAGGATAATCCAAACCGTCCATTTGATGGGCCATAAACGTAAATAGGTTGCGTCCCAAAATATTATTTCCATAGGCTGATCGTAGCCCTCCGATCTAAATAGAAACTTCATCTTATGAAACCTCTATAGATTGTAGGGTTGTGATCATCCTACGGAAATGATTTTTGGGGCACAACCTATTTACATTGTGGCCCATCAAATGGACGGCTCGGATCATCCTATGGTCTGGACGGTACACTTCATTTTCAAAAATATGGGTGGGGCCTAAATTGGTACGAACCACACCATAGGATGATCCAAACCATGGACGGCTTGGATCATCCTATGTTGTGGACGGTACGCTTCAATTTGAAAAATATCGGTGGGGCCTACGATTGGGCCTTAATGTTAGTGTACGACCAACTCCATAGGATTATCCAAACCATGGACGGCTTGGATCATCCTATGTTGTGGACGGGCCTTAATGTTACTTAACGACCACAGGATGATCCAAACCATTCATTTGATGGGCCAACCCTTTTGGGGGCACAACCCATTTACTTAATGGCCCATCAAATGGACGGCTCGGATCATCCTATGGTCTGGACGGTACACTTCATTTTCAAAAATATGGGCGGGGCCTAAATTGGGCCTTAATGTTACTGTACGAACCACACCATAGGATGATCCAAACCATGGACGGCTTGGATCATCCTATGTTCTGGACGGTACGCTTCAATTTGAAAAAATATCAGTGGGGCCTACGATTGGGACTTAATGTTACTATACGACCAACTCCATAGGATTTTCCAAACCATGGACGGCTTGGATCATCCTATGTTGTGGACGGACCTTAATGTTACTTTACGACCAACTCCATAGAATGATCCAAACCATTCATTTGATGGGCCACAATGTTAATAGGTTGTGCCCCAAAAATCATTTCCATAGGATGATCACAACCCTACAATCTACAGAGGTTGCATAAGATGTAGTTTCTATTTAGATCAGATGGCTAGGATCAGCCTATGGAAATGATATTTTGGGACGCAACCTATTTACGTGTATGGCCCATCAAATGAACAGTTTGGATTATCCTATGGTGTGGTATGGGTGGGGCCTACGTTGTTCAAAGATGGGCCCACCATTCTGTGGGGCCCCCAACTGTTCCTGTTGTGTGTGGCCCACCAACTGTTCCTGTTGTGTGTGTGTGGAGAGAGAGAGAGAGAGAGAGAGAGAGAGAGAGAGAGAGAGAGAGAGAGACCGGTCAAATGGTGGGAAAGTGACATATATACGTTAAATCCTAACGTTTAACGTTAGACAGCCGGGGGGGGGGATATCAGCGCCCTAAAATAATATTTCATGGAGAGATTGATAGATTTTACTAGGGCTGCAACTCGGGTCGGGTCGGGTTTTTTTTCGGAAAACCCACGATTCCCAAACCCGGCCCTACCCATGATAAATCTCGGGTCGCGTCGGGTTTTTTCACGTTGACGCAATTTTTTAAGGAAAATTCTTGTTTGGCAAGGCAACTCAACTCATAGAAGCAGAAATTACACTCACATTACACTTGAATCAAACAATGATGTAATTACACTCACATTACACTTGAATCAAACAATGCTGTAATCAAACAATGTTGTAATTACAATCAAACAATGCTGTAATCAAACAATGTTGTAATTACAATCAAACAATGCTGAATCAAACACTTGGATCAACTCAACTCATAGAAGCAGAAATTACACTCACATAAAATAACAGTGGGTGCGTGGGTTTTCACTTTTAACTTTTAACTAACAATAAAAAAATGTACATACTATAACTTATGTAACTCGGGTCGGGCCCCTTCAAACCCGGCTCGACCCGAGATTCATGCAGGCTTTTGAATGCTCAACCCGGCTCGACCCGAAACCCATGAAACCTGAACCCAACCCAGGCTATTTTCGGGTCGGGTCGATGCGGGTCGGGTAAAACCCGGCTCGAGCTGCAGCCCTAGATTTTACAATGTGGTGGGTGAATAGAGGATGATTTGGGGATGGAAATCCAAAAAAAAAAAAAAAAAAACATGAATATTTTTCCTCTATTTTCCAAACCCATCATATGCTTTCCTCACTCTCCGCCTTCCAAAGTGTCTCTCTCACTAGCCTTATCTAACCCTGGTTCACCTCGAGATAACAAATATTCCATGAATTTTATTTTCATCCTCTCCAGGTCTCCCACGCCCTGTGTTCGAGCCACGGAATGGGCGACTTGTGGAGAGGATTGACTATATGGAAAGGGCTATTTGGTGAAAAAAGCCAGAGTGAAAGCACCAAAGTGAAGTTGTAATAGAGTAGAGTAGACCGCCGCGGAAGGGCCGACTTGTGGTAAGGGCTACTTGGAAAAATGGCCAGAGTGAAAGTTGTCACAGAGCGGGCCATCGAGGATGGCAAATTCAGAAGCGTGGTGGTATGTAGTGGTGAGTGGGGGTCTGCCTAGGTATGAGACCGAGTGGGACCCGGCCTAGTATTGAATATGTAAAAAGGGTTTTTCCTAACGCATTCCATCAGCTCTTGGTGTATTGATTAGGTACCTAACATCTGGCGTCATGTGTTCCAGTCATGGAAGGGGCGACCTATGTAAATGGTTACTTGGAAAAAGGGCTGGAGTGAACACTGTCACAGAGAAGGTTGCCGAGGACGGTGGATGCAGAAGCGTAGTGGAATGTAACCGTCCTAAGTAGGGGCCCGCCTAGGTATGCCACTGGTGAGACCCAACCTGGTATGGGACAGGTTTAAAGGGCCTAGCCTAACGCATTCCACCATCTTTGGAGCTTTTGGCGTACTGGTAAGGTACCTAACAATTGCCATGTTTATTGTAGAGGGTATATGCTTGTCATTATATAAAAGTACATGGATTTCGTATGTGAGTTATTTTTAGACCAAAGACATTCTATTGTCGGATCCACCAAACCGATAATCCAAATCGATGATATGCTCCATGTTACTCTCCATTTACATGCCCTGGCCGGAAAAAAACACATGCATAGCATGAGTTACATTTTTCAAAGATTTTTCAGATGAAAAATTTTTACCAAGAGAAAACATTTAGGCCATGATTGGCAACCATGGATTTTTTCATGAAATATTAACTTACGCCATAGTGAGAACCGCGGGAGAGGGAGAGGCCTGAGAGGGAGAGAGATTGAGTGAGGAAAGAGTGTGAAAATGCTGAATAACAAGGGAGAAGCTTGACTAAAAATACAATTTATATATATTTTTTACCTATTTTTAGCTGCTTCTCAACATCTCCTCACTGATGCCCTCTCAAGTCTATCCTTTTCCTTCCTCATCTACCCTCCTCATCACTTTGGATGCCGGAATATTTAGGATAGGGGAGGCTCTTTGGCTTCACAGGTCAGCGAGGGTGAGGGTTTTACCGCATAGATTAGTGAGAGTGAGGGATCCGACAAAGTTGAAAACGTGGGTAGGTTGGTGGTTGATGAGGGTCAGGGTGGTGAAGACATGGCAAGAATGCAATACGAGAAAGCAAAACCAGTGAGATGAAGCATGAGAACCGAACGACTCAAGCTCTTTATAACTGTCATTGCCACAACATAGAGATATCTTGCTTTGAAGGAAGTGAAAATGGGAGAAATAAAAAAATCCATTAAAATCGTCATTAACACGAAGATATGCATATTAATATCCAAATATGGATAAAATCCCACTAAATTGGCTTTAAAATCCCATTAAATTCGCCATTAATAGGATACTAAACTCGTCATTCAAATCCCATTTCTTTCGCCATTAAAATCCTCCTTTATGGAAGCTTTCAGAGTTCCACCCGAAACCATCTTGAGAGAGAGAGAGAGAGGATTTTGAACATTTTCTTCTTGTTTCGAAAAGAAAACAAGAGGAGAAAAAAGGGGTCACACGTAGGCTGACAACCAAGGGACAAGGAGAATTGTTTTCTTCGAGTTTTTACTTTCCATCTTAACCAAACTGCATTTGAAAGACATTTTTGTAAAAAATTCACAATTTTTCTTACTTTCCCTTCTACTCTAAGACTTTTTAGTGCATCCAAACTGACGACCCTTAGTAATTAAAGTGATATTCCGTGGGAAAAATGTCATGGGTGCCTATCATGGCCTTGTAGTTTACCAATCCTCAAAAAAATTGAATTTCGTTTGCTGGATAATCTTGTGAGCTTTTTAAGTCAAGCCAAATGTGTTCTTGAGTTTTACCAATTCTAAACATGATGAAGAAATGGAAGAAATATGCAGAGGAACTTGTTTTCTTTAATATGTTTAGAGACAAAGTTACATATTTGATTAAATAAAGGGGCATGACATACAAGACATATATATTGCATTAAATATAAAAGGATTTTTTTGTTTACAATCTTCCTAACATGCGGTCGGGCATTCATGGCGTCATGTGACCCGCCTATTGAGATCTCAAAGTGATTTTGGATCCAAAGGTCCTGTTGTTATGGCCTCACAAAGCTCTAATTTCTGCCCAGACATTGGTGTGGTGCCAGTATGGTTTCACCATAGGTGGGCCGTTCGAGTCTTCTCAACCTCGGCACTTTGAAATTTCGGTGGGCATAAGCTGTTGAGTTGGATTTCTTGAATTCAAACCTGATTGGGTCCGAAATATTGTGTGTGACCCACAATGTGTGGGGTCGCTTGGCCCTACCCGTTTTATGTGTTTTTCAGCCCAATAAGACAAACTAATGGCCCACTTTATATAAAGAGGCTTTTAGGGCTTATTTGGAGGCAAGTCTTGTAAAGAAGGTTGAGAGCTTAAAAGAAAGGGGAAAAGGGTGTGCTAGGGTTTCTAGTGGGTTTGGTGAGAGAGACACTGATCATCTCTTGTAATCTCTTGATCTTCTAGTGGATTTTTCTTGTCACCTCTGCCGTGGAGTAGGCTTTGCTGAACCACGTAAATCTTTGTGTCTTTTGTGCATTTGTTGTTTCGTTTTGCATTGCCATTGAAATTGCAGATTGCATAAGAAGAGCGGTTTTTCACAACAGAAGCACAAACAACTACCAAAAAAGAAGACATAAATTAGACAAGAGAAAAACTGACATTTTACCTAGAGGATGGATATATGTAGAGAAGATCATCTTTCAGAGGGTTTCATTAATATTATCCATAATAATATCAAAATTCAGAATTTTCAAACTAAACTGCCCCAAAATAAGGCAACTCTTCTATTTTATTATCTATAACGATTTTCATATAAATCACATAACCATAATCCCCATTTTTAGAATAAATACAACCCTTCACGTATCTAATGACATGGATATGGTAATCCGTCCATATGGTACAAAACAATTTTAAGCCATTTTCCCACACAAATATGGGCCTATTTTTTTTTTTCTTTACACATCGAGCTCTGTTGCTTTCTACGTAAAATAGGCTTAAAACAAATTATACATCCATTTTCCACTTAAAGATGGAATTAAATTTTATTTTATGCCCATTTTCCATAGAAAGAAAGAGCCCGAAAGAAACCAAGCCTTATGCCTCATTTCTTTCAACGTAAAATGGGCGTAAAACAAATTATACACTTGTAGTGAAAACCTTTGACTTATCCGTAAGATTTTCTATATTTTGCAACATTGGAAATAAGCTAATTATGGAAGTGGCTTAAGAAACAGAAAAAGATGAGTATCTATCCAAATCTCTTCTAATACCTGCAGATTGTTAGTAATATCATGTTTATAACGGATTAAAAGTCACTTTCTTAACAAAATCTTATCATAAGCAGTATAGATGTGTTGTGTGTGTGTGTGTGAGAGAGAGAGAGAGAGAGAGAGAGAGAGAGAGAGAGAGAGAGAGAGAGAGAGAGAGAGAGCTTTAGAGCTCCCTTCAAGCCAAATAAGAAAAGAACAAGGCGAGCTCGTCTCCTGGTTCATGCGCACCCTTAAACTGCGCATACACCCTAACATGCGCACCCAAGGGTATTCATGAACCAGCAGCCGCGTAAACCTTCTTTCCTTTCTGCATTGGATTGAAGAGAGCTCCAACGCTTCTTACTTCCCCAACCATTCCAAATCTCTAAGAAAACCCACAAACACTCTTATGGAACTAGAGAGAGAGAGAAACCCAAACCCATGAAAAAAAGGGAAGGGCAGGGTCCCTTAAATAGGCTCAAGACATGGGGAGCAAAGATTTTGATGTAATAAGGACCGTTAGATGCAATGGTGACGTGCAAGGAGAGAATCAGATAGATTTTCTCGCTCTCCAAGTGGGGCAAAACCCTTATCTCGCTTTTCTACACTTCTTACATTTTGACTCATTTGCTGTCGTGATGTTAATGGTTTTGGGGCATGTTTTGGCAACGAGGAAACTTTATTCCGTGGAAAATATTCACAGGCCCATTTGTAAAACAAAGAGCTAGGGGTGGCAATGGTTCAGTTTCAGTTCGGTTTGAGTGGTTTCGGTTCGGTTTGACCCCCAAACCGAAATTTGAATCAGTTTGGTTCTTCCAAACCAAAACCGAACCAAAATTTGAATCGGTTTGGTTTAACCAAACCGAAACCGAATTTTCAGTTCGGTTTCGATTCGGTTTCGGCCAATTTCGCCACCCCCTACTCATATTCATTGAAAATCGGGGCAACGGTTCAGTTTGACCCCAAAACCGAACCAAACTGAAACCGAATTATTGGTTCGGTTTCGGCTCGGTTCGGCCAAGCAGGAGGAAGAAGGGCGAGACCTCTAGTTACGGCATAAGAAATCTATTAAAACTAGTAAAAATACTTTATTTCAAATTTGGGTAATTTTTTGGGTGCGTTTTTCAGGGGCACTTCTTGTTGGTATATTTTTAAGAGTTCAAAAGATTACTTTTTGAGAGTGAAAGAAAAAGTAACTTTGACTAATGCTAAAAATAAATAATATAAAATTATATAAGACAAAAGAGTATGAAGCAATGTAAAAAAGCACTTGGGATTTTTTAGTCCCACATCCGTGAAAATTTTGAGGGGAGGATGGAGGTTATAAATATGGCCTTTACCTCTCTTCTCTTCACACAAGTTCTTACATGTATGAGGCTTCATGGCTTGGCCTTTATGGCTAGCCTAGGGATAGTTTATATATATATATATGAGAAAAGTGTTGGTGCGCTTAAGCGCACTATTTTTTTTGGTGCGCTTAAGTGGTTATAACGCCTCCATTCGTTTAAATGTTTGGGTCCCACATACAGGAACCAATGGGAGACGTTATTGTGAGCTTAAGCGCAACAACGTTCCCCCGCCCCCTCCCCTCTCTCTCTCTCTCTCTCTCTCTATATATATATATATATATATATATATATATATATATATATATATATATATATATGGGGAAAGTGATGGTGAGCGGTCGCTCATATAAGCTATATGCGCAGCAGTTAAAGAGCCGTCGATCTCAAACGATCGTGGCCGTTCGATACCCTTTTGCAAATGTAAAAGAAAACAAGAGTCGATAGTCTCTCTCTCTCTCTGGTTCTCAACAGACGCTGAGAAATCCCTTCTCCCTTGCCATAGAAGCTCGATCGTTTGCCATAGAAGCTCGATCGACTTGCCATAAAAGCTCGATCGTTTGAGATTCACGGTAAGATAAACCCAAACCCCTTTTCAGATCTTTCCCAAAAACAAAGACCCGATCGTTTGGCATTCAAAAACCCAAACCCTCCTCGCCGCCGGTTTTCCGACTCCAACGAAGGAGTAGACGCCCGCCGTTCTCCTCCCAGGTTAGTTTCTATTTTGATTTTTTGTTTTTTTCCCCTTTTTCTCCTCCCAGGTTGTATATATAATTCCATTTTTTGTTTTTTTTCCCTCCAGCGAAGAAATCTGCCATCTCCGCAGAAGGCCGGCGTTCTCCTCCCACCCAGGTTAGTTGTAATTTAATGTTTTGTTTATTTCCCCTTTTTCTCCTACCATTCTTTCAATTATTTCATTGGCATAATTTCCAAGCCTCCACAGACCACCTCGATCTTTTTTTTTTTTTTTTGAATGATCACGTTGATCTTCTCTTAAAGAAGATTTTAGATTAGGGGTATGCTCCAGTGGGGGTAAGTCGTTTCAAGGTAAACCACTTTAGAGGGAAGTACTAGGGGTCTCTTCCAATGGGGGTAACTCATTTCAGGGTAAACCACTTCATGGGAAGTACTTCCCTCTGAAGTAGTTTACCCTTAAAGTGATTTCTGTTGTTCCAATGTGTAGGGTAAATTAAGGCCCATATGCTATTTCATGTGTTACAGTGACCACATGTTGCAGAGGATTTACAATTTTTTTTAACCATTCATTTGGCTACCTACATGACAATCCTTTCCACATTGTTCTTCTTAAAGCATCATAAATATTGAGTATTTTTGGAAATTGTATCGGGTGTATTTATTTCTGAATTATCATTAAAAAAATTATTAAAAAATTCTCCAATTTATTGATGATAGAGCGTGGTATGATATCTATGGAAAGCATGTATTGTGTGTATATTTCTGTTTCTGTTGTTTATTTTTTTTTTTGGATATAAGCTATGTCACAAATATCTCCAACATTTTCAAAATATCGTGCTTTTATCCCGACATTTTGATAAAACAACATAATCATTTACCGTGAAAAGTATTGAGATTTTTTAACAATATTTTTATTTTCCCTTTTTCTCCTACCAGGTTATAACCTCATTTTCTGTTTTTTTCCCCTCCAACGAAGAAATCTGCCATCTCCGCGGAAGCCCGGCGTTCTCCTCCCACCCAGGTTAGTTGTAATTTAATTTTTTCTTTTTTTCCCCTTTTCTAGGGTTTCAGATCTACATTTTTGCTTTCTAGGGTTTTTAGGAGTTTCGGATTTTCTTTATAGGTTTCTCCTCCAATGGACCAGACGCCATTCTCCTCCCTAGGTAACTTCTATATTTAATTTTTTGTCCTTTTTTCCCCTTTTCTAGGGTTTCAGTTAGGCTTTTTTGGTTTTTTGGGATTTAAGGGTGTGATGTATTTGGGGATAATCGTGAATCATTGATTGTTTCCTCTATTTCTTTCTAGGCTTTGTAGGGAAAATCGTGAATCATTGATGTTTCTAGAGTATTTTTTTTTCTCCATCAAAAATCATAATTTTGTTTTAGTGAGAATGTGAATCATTGATATACTGCAATGAAGCTCTGTTCTGTATTCTAATTAGAGCAGTAGAGTAAATGGAGCAGACAAGTATTTAGGATTAAGTTATTCGGTTCCAATGATGGCATCCTCTCGCAATAGTAGTTCTAGCAGACGTGGTATCAGAATTGCTACAAGAAATTGTAAATGTGAGAAGAAAGCTTCTATCCAAATAACGCAGACGGATGAGAATGGCAATAGAGGCCGCCTGTTTTACGCTTGTGCCTTCTTCTGTGTAAGTAAGCAGTGAATAATTCTAATTTTTACTAGTATGTGAAGTTTCAAATTCCTAACTCTTATACAACACGCAGGAAGGAAGTACAAAGAAGTGCAATTATTTCCGTTGGTGCAAAGAAGATATGGATGACAATGAAGATGGTTCGAATAGGGATGATATAGCCGAATTGAAGAATGAAATAGCCGAATTGAAGAATGACATGGGCACATTGGTAAATTTATTATACGAATTGAAGGGCAAACGCTTCGACGGATTGAAGGTGCATGCAAATGAATTGAAGGTGCATGGAGGCAAACGCTTCCAAGTTTTTGAGAACCAACTACAATGGATTAAAGTTGCAGTTGTTGGGTTGTTTATCTTGATCCTTTTTTGTGTCTCTGTTACTTAATGATCTAGGGCAGTGTTGTTTAGTTGGAGTTGTGGGGTTGTTTATCTTGTTTCTTTTTGTGTCTATCCGTTACTGTTGTTTAGATGCCATTTTATGAATGTAGGATGCTTAACTTAGCCTGTTTAACTTGCTTTTCCTGAAATTGGTACTTGTATGTACTTGTTTGTACAAATGTGATCACAGCCTGTTCCACTTACTATGAAACCAGCTCTACACATGGTGGCAGCAACCAGCTCAACACATGCAATGGCAAGATCCAATGTATCTTCACCAGCCCCTCATAATAAAGATTGACCACTGTGGTGGGCATTATTGTTGAGAACAACTCCATTGGGTAGGGTAGGTAAATCCTAGGGATTTATTTCAGATGGGAACAAATGATAATTTTCTTCCGTTAATAGTTGTTTTATTACAGTGCCCTTTTGTGGATCTATTTTCTAAGTGGAGAGTTAATGCTGCGTTAGTTTGTGTGTAATAATCAGTATTGGACTTGAAATTGTAGAACTTGAATCATGAAAGCAATTTGTGAACAATATAAGATTTGTTTTGGATTATGAGAACCAATTGTGAGTTGAAAACTGATTATTAAATGAGGCTCACTTTGATGAGTTGAAGACTTCTTTTGCAAATTGTCAAACTGGATGACTCTTTTTTTAATTAAAGCAGAGTTGAAGATGGGTTCTCGCCACAACATCTCAGTGCCGTAAGCCAGCCCTTAGATTTAGCACCCGCCCTAATAATGGTTATTGGGTTCCAAGTGGGAAACTGCATTAGGAGTGAAATACAGAAGTTTACTGTCACATTTAATATATCTTACAACTGATTATTGTTTGAACCTTTAAAGATATGGAAAAAAATACTCAATATTCAACTCCACATTGAAAAAGAACCTACCGTAGTTTCCATCTACTAGACCAACTTAATCAGTCCCCTTTTAAAATTTTACACTGTTTGGACTGGATTTTGATAGCTTTTTGGGAATTATACCAGCATGTAAAAGAATATTTAAATAAGTGTTAATTAAAGAAAAGAGTGCGATTATCAGAGGAGGTGAGCGTGGGTGGCTCCAACCTGAGCCAAGATGCACCCCTACGTAATTACCTGTTGAAAAAATTGGAGACTTTGACAGAACATGTATTATGGAAGTGTAAGGAAGGTGCAATAAATACATCATTACTTGTCTTGATTTTTGTTTTAGAAGCTCTTCTTTGGCTTCTTCAATGACTTTAAATTTCATTCCTTGTGTGTGTGTGTGTGAGTGAGTGAGTGAGAGAGAGAGAGAGAGAAGAGAGAGAGAGAGAGAGAGAGAGAGAGAGAGAGAGAGAGAGAGAGAGAGAGAGAGCATAAAACCTTTAAAAAGGAAGAAGAACGTCTTGTCTTCAATTGATGAGGAAATAGAGGACCAAAATGATGAATGCTTTGGAGTAAAACATAATTCCCACTTCTTTTTTGGTGTAGACAATTGGGGTTTGGGGGACAAAACTTACAGATCTTTATATAAAAATCGAAGAGAATCATAGGGTAAAAAAATGAACAGAATCTGTTTAGATCATCCATTCAACAGGGCCTGGGACATTCCATACCAACATGGCACATGTAAATTTGATAGCTTATTTAAGAACTTAGACGAGCACTAATGCAAATAATTAGAAGATGGCCTGCTGGGCACGTCTCTAATCTCATCAGTGAACGTGGCTAATCTCCACAGCCCATCACTACTCCCTTTGGACTCCAATAATCAGTTTTGTACTCACAATAGGTACTCAAAACACAAAACAAAAAGGGTCTTGGAAAATTTTATATTCACAGATTAATTGTTAAGCAATACTTTTAATCAAACCCTGAGCCCATCATGGTTGCAGAAAGCAGCTCCATAATGCAGAACAAGCAGAACTTCAGTCTAAAATCAGTTGAAAATACGAGTAAATTTACAGGGAGTATTCACCTTCTACTAGAATGTTTGGTGAAATATTCCGACATTTCCTTACAAGTCAAAAGATGTAGGATGTAGAGTTCCAAGCTACAATATTATCAATTCCAGAATCTGATAGTATTTGGCTCACCAAAACCATTGATTATTCCAGATAATCCAAATCATCTGTTATTCCCACCTGTAGTAGGATTGACAAAAAACAAAAATTAATAATCTCTGAAATTATTTTTCCTAAATACTGGAATGCATGCATGTGGTAGTATCTGACTGAAACCTTAAATTACATATAATACCGTGTAATCATTTCACATGCAAATGCAATGAGGTTAGAGTCAAAAGAAAAAGGGATATCATACCTCCTTATACATGTGTTCAAGCTGTTCTTTGGCTTCAGGAAAACTGCTGGAGCACCATTGTTGTAGTGTAAAGATGTTGTCTGTGCAGTAACTCAAGATAATTAGTTCAAGAAATGAAGTGCTGGGCAGCTAGAGAATCAACCGGGGCCCTGTTTCTTTTAGACTTCGAGAACCAATTTTGAGTCAAATATTCAGTTTTGGACTCAAAATCGACAAGTTGCAGTTTACTTTTTCATTTATACCCTTTGTAGAAGTTTTAAATTGTATATGAATGGAGAGTATTAGTTCGCCATGCAGAAAATTCCTTGCTGTATGTAGAGGGGATGTTTGAGTTTGGAAAGAATGTCATATCTGGAACATGACTTCCGGATGCAAGCCTGGGAGATGAACGCTGATTTTTGTAATTAATTTTAATATCTTTACCATCTGAAAAAAAAAAAAAATTAACGCGGAAATTTTTATGATGCGAGTGATGAGTGTTGTTCTTTCTATAGTCAGTAGTCATATGCACAAATCCATTCAAAGAACAGAACATGAGGATTTTGACTATTGTGATTATCACTCTTTAAGTTTTTCATATTGACCATAAAATTGTTGTCTCCTGTGGTCCACTACATTGAAGGCAGTGACAATCTGAAAAGAAAAAAAGCAATGCCATAAATGAGATCTTTGAAGGCAAGTAGAAATATCAAACATCTTAAAAAAGAGATACAGGGTATGCAAGGAATGGGTTCTGAAAAGAGGCTCTAAAACTCATGTATCAAATACAAGCAGAAGGCATTAAGGAGGGCATGATTTAGAGAGAGAAAAGGAATCCCAAAATTTCCATGCATTTTAGACACTGTTTGATTTAGATTTTGAGGATAGAATTTGAGCCCAAAAGAGATCATTTGACTCGAATTACAATTAGGCTCCATTTGTTTTGTTTTTGAGAACCGATTGAGAGTCCAAAACTGATTAATGGGGTTAAAATTGAACGTAATTTTGAGTCCATTAATCAGTGATGGAAATACAACCGGTTCTCAAAAACCAAAACAAACAGGGCCTTAGTTAAATAATCAGGGCCAAAGTGATGTAGATCCAGTCTACTTCAGCTACCCTATCCGGAATAAAAGAATTCACATTTGAAATACAAACAGAACATAAATTGCCTTACTATATATCAAAAATGAAAATTTTCCTCAAATTAATTACTCAAGTAAAGTATGTATAACTTAAAGGCATCAAAGTGTTGGTAGCAAGGAGAGAAACTGATTACAGTCCAGAAATCCTAAATGCATGGGTAATAAGAAGCACATACCAGCCTCCATGATAAACTGCCAGAGAGATCAAACCCATGAATCCCAACACAACCTCCACCATAAAACTGATGTATCCTACTCGCCTGCAGCTCACATCCAAAAAAACAAATGAAACTCGTAAAGAAATATGTATAATTTCATAAAGAAAAATTCCTTCTGGCTTATAGTAGTAGATATGCCTTTTGATTTGGAGACCTGGATATCTAGACTTTTGGATATTTTCATATTTCCCTATTTGGTTGTGAAGGGGTCATTTCTCAAAGTTATTTTTTTACATTTTTCATGAAGAAAGACAGAATACGAGTACCTTCTTTGCTATAGGTCTTGGGTTTTTTTTTTACATTTATTATGAACAAAGACAGAGTATGGTAGGAGTACCTTTTTTGCTATAGGTTTTGGCAAAACAGCTAGAGTTGAATGACTATTACTATTTTTTCCAACATTTACAGCAGCTGTTGTGCTGTTGAAGCATCTTTGAAAACTTTCTGTTGTAATATTGTAGACTCGAAGTATTTCTTACAAGTGTCTGTAGTAAATCTATAGCACTGGAAACACTTGCCTTTCCTTTGTGATAGATATTATGCATATTTCCATGGCTTGAGACTATATGCTAATAGTTGCTGAGGCTTCTATATTTGATTTCAGTTATCGGGATGGTTGATTACCTGGAAGATGGCCTGTTGGGCACGTCTTCAATTTATAAGTGCACTATTATCGAAACAAGCTACCACATACCTACGCGAATCTGCAAAATCACGAAGCAATATCCACGTGCATTGACTCTTCATGTTCGTCATCCTCTTGCTCATCCCTTAAAGTCATCTATTTCGAAGCAAGAAAAATGAAAAAATTACAACATTCATAAAGACAATTAGTAAGAATAAGAAATTGAAGAGATTGACATAAGAAATCCAAACCTTCTGTTTCTTTTTATTTTCTTGTCCACATGTTGTCATGTAATGGCCAATTTCTCCACATTTCTTACACCTTCGTATCTGCTTTGGTTGGGATTGGGACTTCTCTATCGGGGATTTGAACCGGGTAGCAACCTTTGGACGGCCCTTAGTTCTTACAGGTTGGGGGTCGCGAATAGAAATCTCAACTCCTTGGCTAACAAAGTTGGTTACTACTTCGCTCCCACTGTTTGCCAAATCAACTTCCTTGGATCTCATCTCCTTCTCAGAGTCCAACAACCAAGCATCAAGGGTTTCATTCACCTTCTTGAAAAGAGTGTTATTATCTTTAAACCTATCTAGAAGTGTTTGAAACTTTGTTATTAAGCACCATCTGTGAAGTGGAGATACATCATTATTATCCAACTCTCTCATAAACACTCCACTATCCACACGATATCTAACCCCAGTTGTCCATCTATTTAAGATATACTGTTGGGGAATGCTCATCAATTGCTTCTTGGACATAATGCGGAGTATGTGTTTGCATAAAATTCCTTTCGTCTCGAACATCGCGCACTCACATGTTGCCTTTACCCCTTCAGATTCATCGTACACAACTTTGCACCATTTCCACTTCTCATCAACACTTAATCCAACTTTGTATACTGCCACGCTGCCACTCTTTTCCACCTTCTCATGATAACAGTCAATACTATCCTTAAATTCTGCCTAAAATATGTCAAACATTGTCTTCGTATAAGACTTACTAGCTTCTTCTTCCAATTTGCTCCTTGAAACAAGTACAGGCTTCGTTGTTTTAGACTTGAAATCTTCCTGGGACTCCGCTTTACGGCGTTCAATAAGTGCCCTATCATATTGCTCTACGAATTCTTTTAAGCTTGTGTTCTGATTTACATATCCATCAAAGAAAGAATTGATGCTTTCACTGCGCGCACTGGATGTCATGCCAGCAGTGAATGTGTCCCTGAAATATGCTGGCACCCAGTGGGTCCGTACATCCCACATTTTTGCTAACCAACTGTTTTCCTCAATATGATATTTCTGAATCAAATTTTCCCATGCTACCTCACAGTCTTCTTTTTGTCTCGTGTAAAACCATTTCTTGTAATCCTTGGGAAATTCACTAGTGGGATCTCGCATTAATGGAACATGCTCAAGTAAATGCTTACTGATGTGCCAAGAGCAAAATCTGTGACGCGTATTTGGAAAGACGGTTCTGATAGCATTTCGCATCGCCCCATCCATATCTGTGATGATACAACCAGGAGCCCTCCCGAACATGCAGTCCAACCACTGCTCAAATAGCCATGTAAATGTCTCTTCTGTTTCGTCTGCTATTAGCGCACATCCAAATAAGGTGCTCTGCCTGTGTTGATTCACTCCAGTAAATGGTGCAAAAGGCATTCTAAACCTGTTCGTCCTATACGTTACATCAAACACAATGACATCACTAAAGGTTAGATATGCATCTCTAGCTCGTGAATCGGCCCAAAACATTGATCGCAAGTTACCATTAATATCCAACTCCATTTTGAAAAAAAAGTTTGGGTCCTCTGATTGTTTCGCTTGGAATTTCTGTGCTACCAAAACGCCTTCATGCCCCATATTATTCACCCTCTGTTTTCTCAAATGGCAAACCACCTGATTTGTCGTTATAGAACTACCTGATCCTTTATATGAAACATTAATGGCCTTCGCAATATTAGCAGGATGGATTGAGGCTGTACTCAGGTCGTCCATCAAATTCTTAACTACCTGAGTCTTGATAAATTTGTTATGCGAATGATGCATTTGTCGTTTCATTGGAGAAGTAAGCTCATGACAATGTACATCTTCAAAAGCTTTAACTTTCCACTTCCCATCAATTAATGAGATATCCATTTTAGCTTTACAACCCTCCCTAACAGTCCGACGTGGCTTCACAACTCTATCAACCACCACATTTTTAGCTTTACTGCTTTTGAACCCTGCTCTATCACAAACAAATCTCTTAAATATCACTTTCTGTGTTATCTTCGACTTATAACTTGATGATTTCCGTACTCCAAAACCGGTGGCCAACCCATATATATTATAAAACTCGTATGCATCATTTTCACTATCAAATATCTGATCCAAAAAGGGTTTCTTACCCAGATTCCTCTCACCACCATCATCATTATCAACAAATTCTACACCGCCCTCCTCATTTGGGTCTCCCTCCTCATTTGGGTCTCCCTCCTCATTTGGGTCTACCTCCTCATCAACAGATATATATCCCACCTCACTTTCATCATTTCCTAACATATCGCCAACCATAATCAGTCTATTAGCGTCAATATCATCAATTGATAAACCAAAATCTATAAAATCTCTATCATCCATTAACTTGAGTGCACTTCTTCAATCCCTTCACTTCAAGACAATCAAATAAAACAAAAAACATGTAAGCCAAATCAATGTCAATTACATAATAATAAACGAAGCATAAACATAAGCACAAATCTATAGAAATGCTTGGTCTATCCAAATCACCAAATAACCAACAGGAACAGCAGAAAAACCCTAACAGTTAAAAACTTAGAAACAAAAACAAACCTAACTGAAACCCCTAGAAGTGGGAAAAAAATAAATGGCAGAGATTGAAACTTCAGCTACTTGAAGGAAAAAACAGCGAAAAACCGAGGATGACATGGCATAGTTTCAGCTCATTTCAGATCATTTAAGAAAAAAATTAATAACTGTAAAATTAATTAAAATCACGACATTCACGTTCTCCTCAAGAAAAAAAAAACAAAACAGCAAAACCAGACAAAAAATTCGACACCATTCATCTCAGAGAGAGGAGGAAAATAACCAGAAAATCTCAAAAATCCATCACCGTATTTGCCCTAGAAAAAAAAATGGAACAGTTAAAAACCTAGAAACAAAAAAAACCTAAATGAAACCCCTAGAAGAGGGAAAAAAAGAAAAAAAATGAAATATAGAACTTACCTGGGGAGGAGAATGACGCCTGGTTCGTTGGAGGAGACCACACCGTGCCAATTTGTCTTTGCTGGAGGGAAAAAAAACAAAAAATGGAATTATATATATAACCTGGGAGGAGAAAAAGGGAAAAAAAAAAAACGTGGTCATTCAAAATCTTCATTAAGAGAAGATCAACGTGATCATTCAAAAAAAAAAAAAAAGATCGAGGTGGTCTGTGGAGGCTTGGAAATTATGCCAATGAAATAATTGAAAGAATGGTAGGAGAAAAAGGGGAAATAAACAAAACATTAAATTACAACTAACCTGGGTGGGAGGAGAACGCCGGCCTTCTGCGGAGATGGCAGATTTCTTCGCTGGAGGAAAAAAAAACAAAAAATGGAATTATATATACAACCTGGGAGGAGAAAAAGGGGAAAAAAAACAAAAAATCAAAATAGAAACTAACCTGGGAGGAGAACGGCGGGCGTCTACTCCTTCGTTGGAGTCGGAAAACCGGCGGCGAGGAGGGTTTGGGTTTTTGAATGCCAAACGATCGGGTCTTTGTTTTTGGGAAAGATCTGAAAAGGGGTTTGGGTTTATCTTACCGTGAATCTCAAACGATCGAGCTTTTATGGCAAGTCGATCGAGCTTCTATGGCAAACGATCGAGCTTCTATGGCAAGGGAGAAGGGATTTCTCAGCGTCTGTTGAGAACCAGAGAGAGAGAGAGACTATCGACTCTTGTTTTCTTTTACATTTGCAAAAGGGTATCGAACGGCCACGATCGTTTGAGATCGACGGCTCTTTAACTGCTGCGCATATAGCTTATATGAGCGACCGCTCACCATCACTTTCCCCTATATATATATATATATATATATATATATATATAAGAAAGAAAGAAATCAATCAATCAAATTGAAGTTGATATGGTCACATACTCACATCTCTTCAAATTGAAGTTCAAATTTTACGGGTTTTTGGGGTTTACCTTTTAAACACTTCGCCCATAGCAATTTCCTAATTTAAGATCTGATATTTCCACCCTTGTGTTTTATTGTTCTTTTACACCCTTCTTTTATTTTTCTCTAAGTGCGGGCATACTGGTTGCCTTGAACTAGGGGTACATCCTATTGTTCTTGGCGTAGGCATTGTATCCTCAGGACTTATTTCCTTGTAGCCACCTGTATAAGTGGAAAATAAAGTCTATAAGAGAAAGCTTCGGCTTGCCTTGCGTACTTCTCTTTCTATTCTACCATTTATTTTCTTTATTAAAAACAGTCCCTTATTCCATCATATTCTACCAATTTCCAACACTTCTTGCTCCGGTCCCATCCTCTGAGTCTCTCCCTCTCCAACAATCTCTTATATCTGGCCACTATTATTCAGTGAAACATTTTTTTCGCGGTTGCCAAACATGCCCTGTAAGAATAATTATCTTTTTATTAGTATACATAAAAATTACACTTTTTTTTTAATGTTTGGGCAAAACTTTTGTATTAGGATTAACGTTATGAGGGATTTACTAGGTAATTTTTGCGGAAACCCATTTCGCGCCTTTTTTTTTTTTGCATGTGAGAGCAGCAACACAGTTTGACTTGTTGGTAATTCATCTGATGTGGCTGTTCTCACATTCAAAAGCCATCCGTGAGCCTAGCAAATCGGCGTTGTGATGTTATATAAGGTCTTGGTTGTAGATCAAATAATGTACTTTTGTAATCTTCACACAGTAGGTTTTTTTTATCGCCTTTGCCCAGTATGTAGTCATAGAAAGTGACAAATCAGGTAATTTCTTGTGTTTTGGTTACGTGCGCCTGCTTGATTTCTCCATTACATTGCATTTCAATTGAACCCTCAAGCGACATTTTCACATCATGTTCTATGCCATTAGATAATTAACTCCAAAGATGTATTTCCCCGATATTTTGGCACCACTCCAAATAATAATGCATATGATGATTATTGCTACTTTGTTTCTTCACCGTTTGTTTATAATTTATCCTCTTGAGGATATTGTTTGATTGAGATGATGATCAGCAATACAGTTTCTTTTATAGGTAACTACAATGTTTGAACCCCTGACCTGAACACTACACGCTTGTGGATGTCACCTCTCTAAATCCTAAACTTCAGTGATAAAGAACATTTTTCATGTGAAGTTCTCTTTCCTTCGCTGTAGTTTGATATGTATAGAGGCCTCTTCTCGATTCAAATTTAGAATTCCTAGGGTGCCTTATATGTCCTTATAAGTTGGAAAGGATGCCAACACTTTTTAATTAACATAAGATTTTTTTCTTAATTTTTTTCTCATTCTTTAAGTTTTTTTAGTCAAAATATCAAGAAAATGAAAGGAACTTCTTTCTTTGAGGAAAATGTTGTACCCTAATTTTTACCAATCCTTTTTTTGGTAAGTAAGCTGAGGTTGAACCTAAGACCTCAAGGTCGACGTACAAAGCCTCAAGCAATCGAGCTATAAGCCCAACTCCTACCCATCCTTTTTATTTAAAATACATTTTCAATTAACCATTCCATCATATGACACTAGACCCCCTAATTTATTTATTTTACTTTGAATAAAATTCACCCAGAAAACAAAATTGAGAGAATAAATAAAGGGCAGTGATAAATCGAGCCCCATATATCTTAAATCGACCCCCATATAGGGGTAGAGAGAGAGAGAGAGAGAGAGAGAGAGAGAGAGAGAGAGAGAGAGATGAGGGGGTCGATTTATCACTGCCCTAAATAAACCCTTTAAAATGAAGAAATGAGGTGAATAGAACAAAGGAGAAGCCCATAGAGAATTACGTCGATGAGCACATCATGAGAAAAGGAGAGAAAAATCCTACAAGCATCATATTCGAAAAGAGGAGCACATCATGATAGGAACAAATATAACGAAGCAAAGATCTAGACCACATTGTTGAGAATTATATTTAACCCAAGTAGAAGGAAAGCAAATCGCGACAGGATACAAACCATTAACTTTCTGAGAAACCGTGGTATGTGGCTTGTTGATCACTGCCCCCTATGTCTTCCTGATGGGGAATCTACGGATCATCTATTTATGCATTGTTCGTTTACCCGGTCTATATGGGGTCGCATATTTATGAGATTTGAGATTAGCTGGATTTTTCCTAGATCTATTGAGTTGTTCTTGCAACAATGGAGCTTCGTGACTTGGAAGAAGAAAGGGAAAATTTTGTGGGAAGTATGCTTGCTGCCACTTGATGGGTGGTTTGAAATGAGAGAAATGCACGGGTGTTTGAGGGAATGTCCAAGGCTCCTCATTATCTTTATATGCAGATAATTACATTGGTTATAAATTGGACGAGATGCCATCCATCTTTCCAGTTTGTCTCAGCTTTTGATCTTTGGGAATGATGAGGTGTGGTGTGTTTGAATAGTGAGTGGGCTAATAAAGTTGTGCAGAGATGGGAACCACCGCCTCAAGGAGTGTTAAAAATAAACTTTGATGGTGCTTGCTTTGGGAATCCTGGTCCAGCCGGGGTGGGAGGTTTATGTCGTGATGATGCGGGCAAGGTTCTTTGGACTTTTTGGGGCCCTTTAGGTGTGACTGACGCTACGGAGGTGGAAGTCCAAGCGGCTTTCAATGGCATAAAAATGGTGAGTAGGAACCGTCTGAAGAGTGTAATTGTTGAAGGGGACTCGTTTAATATTATCCGATGGCTGAGGGGTGGGGTGGCTTTGCCTTGGAGGTTTTTGGATCTTTTTGATGAAATGGAAGATATATTGGCGGAATCAGATATTGAGTTGATCAATGTTAGAAGGTCTGCTAACGAGAAGGCGGATACGTTGGCTAGAAGAAGGGTGGTATGCAACTCGATGAATTGGACTGATCAATTTCCTATTTGATGTCCTATTCATTGTGTAATTAGTTTTTTATTTTTGTGTTCTGTAACTTCAGGATTTCCCTTTCGGGTGTCCCTTTTGATTCTTTTATAATATTTGCCATTTCAAAAAAAAAAAAAGAAGAAGGAAAGCAAATCACTCTTTGAATAAAAAATTCCTTGAAATGCAATTGTAAAGCCGTAAAATTATGGCCCAAGTCATTGTTTTTTCTTTATTATATAATTGAAGGAGAATTGATAGACTGAATGGAGCCCTTGCAAAAACCAGTTACAAGGACGTCCTCATTGGTACATAGCAAGAAAATACATTGATCAGGACAAAAAAAATATGAAAACGATACTGATCAACTATAACCATAAATGCATTTTGCTTATAAGGACCAGTAGGAGCGCCATTGTAACTGGTTTTTTGCAAGGGCACCCGTCAGTCTATCATTCCACTGATTAATGATGTGCTATTATTAATGACCAAAGCATAAATGGCCCAGGAAGATTGTCGGAACTATAGCCTAAGGGGCCGTTTGGATACACGGATTTTAGAATCTTGGATTTCCTCAAAATCTTACATGGAAGACAAGAGAAGAAGGAGACTGTCCGTTTTGCTTTTCTTTAGAATGTTGGATTTTAAGTGAGAAATCCATATTTTAGAAATCTCTCTTGAGATTTCTAAGACTTGGAAACATGGGATGATCTTCTACTCTTTCTGGAGGAAAGAAGGGCGAGAAATCAGAACATGACATTCGGTCTCCTTCTCTCGTCTCCCTACTACGATTTTAAGGAAATCCAAGATTCTAAAATCCGCGTATCCAAACGACCCCTAATTAAGACATTTCTAAAACGTGAGTGATGATTGGTCTAATGCTCCATGACTGAAATTTTGTTTGGAGCCTTAGAAGAGGGGAGGTGGCTTGCTTCTTAGCTAGGAAGGAGTTGATTTTCTGTTACAGATCACGGTGAGAACTGTGTTGCTGTTCTATTTTTTGGCTTTTATGTATTAAGGTTAATGCAAGATCCTTGAAGTGATTGAGATGCAATCACTATTAGAAATATTAACATGTCAACCCCCATTTGTTTGTCGTCTACTGGAATGCTAAAAAGAAAGGGATTGTTACAAGTAGGGTGCAACTCGGGTCGGGCTTTCCAAGACCCTACACTACAGGAGAATAATCTTGGGACAGGTTGGGTCTATTTTTTTTTATTTTTACAGGAAAGCACGAGATTCGTAAACCCGACCCACCCAAGATAGTTTCTTGGGTTGGGTTGGGTCGGGTCGGGTTTTCATTTTTTAGTGTAGGAAAGTTATAAATTTTAAAGATTGTAGGGAAAAAAAAAACAAATCTTCACACCAGAAGTCTATAAATTTATATCATCTGTACAAATTTAAGAAGGACACTATATTGTCACTTAACAGACATGATCACCTCAATTAAAACAATTGTATCAATATATTGGAAAATAATTTACTATGTTATTCAAGTGATATTTAAAAAAGTCGTTGTACACCCATATGAGTCGGGTTTCAGGTTATTCTTTTTCCCTTTAAACCCAGCCCTATCCAAGATTGAGTCGGGTTTTCCAATTTAAAACCCGACCCTACCCAAGACCCATGATTTCTAAACTATACCCATGTTATTTTCTAGTCGGGCGGTCGGGTAAAACCCCACTCAAGTCGCAGCCCTAGTTACAATATAAATATGTAAGATAGTAAGACATAAGGAAGTGGTTAGGAAAAGATAATCCTAATCTAAACATAACTATCCATCAAGTCTTTTTTAATGTTCCGCCAAGAAGGGATAAACCATTGATTTTTGTAGTCCTATCTTATGCATGAGATGTCCATTAAAAAGACAATGTGGGCGGCCTCATGATGTTGTCCGACATTAAACGTCTTGTTTTCACATACAGCCATACAGGTACCCTTGTGGGACCCAAAAATTGCCTTTTATCATGGATCAAGAGAAAGTGGCATTTATGTTATTTACTTTTTTATATCAATTTAATTGTGTAATGGGAGTTGATATTTCCACCTCCTTTCTAAGCATTCCACCCCTTGAAATGCAATAATTTTTAGTAAAAGGCAAACGTAAGGGTGTGGAAACGTTGGAAAGAGGAGTCAAAATAGCATTTACCTACCTTTTATTCTGCTTTCACTTGACTTTTTCAACTTGCATGCCCCACTGCAGGGGCGGAGCTACTACATATTGTAGAATAAGGGGGACAGTTACCCCTATTGAGTTGGGCCAAACTCCTTAATAGACCAGGGACCTAGCCTTATGTATTAGTGTATTACTTGCCCCCCTTATGTATAATGCCCCCCCTCCGCCACTGTTCCCGTTTTTACTAGTTTGTAAAACATAAATCCAAAAAACTTTTAATATTCTATTGTTATTAATTCCCCCACCTTTCTCAGAATATTATCCCTTTTTTTCCAAAAAAAATCCAATATTTCACTCATGAATCTATTCAGAATGGCAAAACACATGCCTAAATCGAAAATGAAATTTTGTTTCGCATGCCCATATTGTTGGCACAAATAATATTGCCCAAAAGATGAGCCACAAAGAAGTAAAGAATGATATGCCCAGAAAATTCACAAGAAAATAAACAAGGAAATGTTATTCACAACTAAAAATGAGCTTAATTTGAGGTGGAAAAAAGAAGAAGATCCACTCTTAGTACAAAAGAAGTCTCTTTCCATCGTTCTTTTCTCTAACATAATGATTTCAAGAAAGACTAGAGAGAGAGGAGGAAGATAAAGTATTTCAATTTCTCATGATCCCCTTCGACATATCTTACTCCTCATTTCATAGGAACTTCAAAGCTTATTAAACGTATCTGCATGAATACTTTCTCCAGAAAATCTAAACGAACTGTTAAGAATCTCCTCAATCAAACACCTGATTCAAGCAAAAAAACCTGAAGCACTAACAAAGATTATTCTGATTAGACCATAGTTACATAGGAAATACTAACATTAGTAAGAACAATGAAAGTTAGTTAGGAGTTAGGACCCATAAAAAAAGAAGAAGATCCACTCTTAGTACAAAAGAAGTCTCTTTCCATCGTTCTTTTCTCTAACATAATGATTTCAAGAAAGACTAGAGAGAGAGGAGGAAGATAAAGTATTTCAATTTCTCATGATCCCCTTCGACATATCTTACTCCTCATTTCATAGGAACTTCAAAGCTTATTAAACGTATCTGCATGAATACTTTCTCCAGAAAATCTAAACAAACTGTTAAGAATCTCCTCAATCAAACACCTGATTCAAGCAAAAAAACCTGAAGCACTAACAAAGATTATTCTGATTAGACCATAGTTACATAGGAAATACTAACATTAGTAAGAACAATGAAAGTTTGATTAGGAGTTAGGACCCATAAAAAAAATTGAAAGTTAGATTATAGACTCCGAAGATTGAGAGATAATTGGTAAAAATAAAAGATAAAATAACACCATTGGAGCTCCCTTCAATCCAAGTAAGAGAAGGAGAAGGCCACTCGTCTCCTGGTTCATGCACACCCTTAAACTGCGCACACCACCCTTAACCTGCGCACCCAAAGGTATTCATGAACCAGAAGCCGATAATACCATCTTTCCTCTCATAGTTGGAAAGAAGGGAGCTCCATTAGTTTTCAAACCTCATAGAAACCACCACTAGTTTTCTTTCTCACGTCCAAAAGAGCACCACCCCAACTAAGAACTTCCTAGAAAAATCACAAATGACACTATGAAAAGATAGTACTAGAATCCATGGAAGATAGAGGGGGTGTTGTTTGCTTTAAATAGGCTCAGAGACATGGAAAGGCTGGGAAAGGAAAACCCTAGATTGAATAAGGACCGTTGGATGTGAGGTTATTTGGCAGGTGAAAATCTTGGTGTGAGATTTTCTCTCGGCAAGCATGGTCACGTGGAGACAGGAAGATAGGGTATTGTTTAATAGGTATTGCATTGGTTTCAGAAAAGCATGGTGGATAATGGTGCCCATGGGCATCTTTCCTTTTTAAGGGAATCCAAACTCAAAGACAGGTGGGCTTGCCAACGGTCGGATTTTGGCATCTCTTCTTAGTTTTTATAGTCTTATAACAAAACCCGAAATATGCTTCCGAAGTTATAGTTTTTTATTTGTGTTTCTTGCCCTCTTTTTTAGTTCTCTCAAACTAATTAATGTTACTTAAGGTGGGAGTTTAGGGAAATTTTTTTTTTTTTTTTTTCTTAAATCTTTATGGCACTAAAGACATGAGATTATGAGAATAGGGCTTGCAGGGATTTTATAGGCTGTGTGCCCATAATGTCTAGTATTTTTAAAAAAGTACAATAGGGCCCACACTTCAATGGATGATCCAAACCGTTCATTTGTTGCTCGACATCTTAAATAATATCCTGAAAAGTGAAAACCATCTCCATAGAATGATACTACTAACCCTTCAATCAGTAGAGGGACTGTACATTGTAGAAACATCTATAGATTAGAGTGTTAGGATCTTGTTGTGGAGATGATTTAGGACATCTTAGAAAATCTTCTCCTAATCCGATGATTTGTGGAGGTTTAAAATGGATGGCACAATTTAGAAACCACCACCACAGATCGAAAGGTTATATGGGAAGATTTTCTTGGCACACCCTATGTACGTCAGGGCCCAACAGACAAATGGTTTGGATCATGGGCTCCACTTTTGTTTTTTGGGTCTGCATGTTCTTGCACGGCTGTACACCACACCATATATATTCTCTTAAATTTGAATTATAATGTTATTAAAGACCGAGAATAGGACCTAACAGGGGACCTGCAATGAGAATATGCCATGTGTTGAAAAAAAACTTAGTTTTTTCAAATTTCCCTAAAATGAAGGGTTTGCTCATGTCACTTGTGATGTTGTGGCGTGAATCAATTTGCTGGCTCCCCTTCTAGGTCTTATTCTTGGTTTCCCTAGCATTACTCTATTAGAAGTATACATCGTTATCACACTACGTATTCCTTCTCAATCTTTCAAGGGAGACATTGCAAAAAATTGCAAGGGTCTAGTTACATCCAACGGTTATCATTGTTTGGGATACAGCCTATCAACGAAAAGCCCCAAAAGTGAATGGTTTAGATCACTATTCATGTGAGCCCCGCTCTTCTTTTTGGGCTGACCACACATAAGTTGATCGATTTATGGTAGGTGCATAGTTCTACACAGACTTTTCTTCGGCTTGATTTTTAGTTTTTAGGTCATAAGAGATTTAGATAAGGCCTCTCAGATGAAAGGTTAAAATCAATCAAAGGTGGGATCCACTTTGCAGTAGCAGACACACCGCGTTTTATTACAATGAACTCCCTGTCATAATCCAGCCCAATCCTCTACAAATCGAACCTTAAGGGCCCGTTTGGATACCTCATGCATTTGTATTTTGATTTGGATTTGAGTTTTGGAGACAAAACACATCAATCATCTTCATGATCATGTTTTAAGAGAGAGGGAGGGAGGGAGGGAGGTCTCGCTGCTGCCGGAGCAACGTCGAGGAGCAGCGATGCGATGGTGACGGAAGTTGCCACAAATATTGATTTCCAAATAATGTCTAGCAGAAAAGATTTGAAAATCGGAATCCTTCGCACACTGTTGTAGCTGATTTTAGAAATCTAAGGATCTGATCCAGTTAAAAATATCAACTAAATCTAAATCTAAATCTTGCTGGTATCCAAACGTAGCCTAACCATCATTTTAAGGAGATTATTTTCCGAGCACAACCTGTTATGTTGGGACCCAATAAATTAATGGTTTAGATCTTCAAACAATGTGGGTCCTACAGTGTTTTAAAAAAAAAATGCTTGTCGATTGCCATATAAAAGCTCGATCTATACTTCTTGAACATTGGTAACCATGGTTGAACAGAACAAAAAGAGAGACTACCCATCCTATACCATGGCGAGAGAGTAAGTCCAAGCAGGAACTGTACAAATGGGTTCTCACCACATGATCACAAGTGGCGTGAGTCAGCCTTTAGGAAAAGGGCAGTGATAAATCGACCCCCAAATATCTTAAATCGACTCACTATGTGTCTTTCTCTCTCCTCTGGGTTAGAGAAAGAGGAGAGACATAGACACATGGGGTCGATTTAAGATATATGGGGGTCGATTTATCACTCCCCTTAGGAAAATCGTCGAAAAGTAAATTTTTTTTGCACACATCCGCATGTATATTCTCATTATTTCGCTCTCCCGTTGGTCTTATCTTGGTCACCATGTCATTTTCCTATTTTTGATTCTCTCTTTCATTGTAGTATTTGAAAACTTTTCTAAGACAATTGAAAATGGAAGATTGGGGTTCCATTATTCCTAAAATAAGCTAAAATAGGATGTGATCAAATAAATGTTGTGACATTTGGACGAGCATGTGTTAAGTCGCGACCTCCAAAACGACATAGAGGCTATTCTCATGATTTCGTATGCAAGAAGTTAAAAGAGGAGATTATTATATGGCCCATATGTGTTACCATTCAAAAAAATAAATGGCCCATATATGTTGGCATTCCAAATCCACTCACGTACAAAAAGCCGCTGATCATTGATTTGTTTATGGGGATTGCGAGGGAATTTCACGCAGTCCGCTCCGACTTTTAAAGGAGAGAACAGCCATCTCAGATGAATTAATTGAATAAGATAAAATCTGCAGAAAAGTGAGCCTGTGTGGCTGTTCTCCCGTGCGTAAGTTAGCTGCGAAATGCCTTTTCCTTGAAATTCCTTATCAAATTCCTTGTTTATGTTATAAGAACTCCATCTTTGTATTAATTAATCCTCACCTTTGCTTGATGAGATGATGATTTCCACTTTTCCGTGAAATTCCCTATCAAATCCCTTGTTTATGTTATAAGAACTCCATCTTTGTATTAATTAATCCTCACCTTTGCTTGATGATATGATGATTTCCACTTTTCCGTGAAATTCCCTATCAAATCACCTGTTTATGTTATAAGAACTCCATCTTTGTATTAATTAATCCTCACCTTTGCTTGATGATATGATGATTTCCACTTTTCACGTGAACTATTCTTTTATTACGGTGTTTAGAATGGATGCTGTCTTTGACCAATTATTAATCGTTTGTATGGCAGCATAACTTTAGAGTTTAGGCACTAAACTTTGGAAGAATACTCTTTATATACAAAAGAAGAAATGTGGGTTCGCTTAACTTTAGAGTTTAGGCACTTAATGTCTTGTCAGAATGAAAAAATGATGGAAAAGTGAGATTTTGTATGTTAATTTAGTCAAAAATGGCTTTCTTATGCTAATAATATGTGTGCAAAAGATGAAAATTAAGTTGCTAATGTATGGTGTTAAATCAGGAACTTCAAATTGTGTTCGGGTAATGTGGGTGGGTCTAAGTCTGGAATAGTTCTGTATGAAGCTTTTTCCTTTAACGATTGAAACTTTTATTGATAAAAGGAAAGGCAATGGAGCTGATCGAGCTGGTCTAAATAAGACTATAAGAGACAAAGAAACAAAACCAAAAGAGGCATCTACTAGGCAAAGGGGAAAGAACGAAAAATTGTAGAGGTTTTTATAATGTGCAATCCCACTGCGGATCAGGCCATGCTAATGATCCGAAGGAGATGATCTAAGCTGTACAACCTACTTATGTTGTGGCTCAACAAATAAACAGTTTGGATCATCCTTTGAAGTGGGCCCACTGTACTTCTCAAAAAAATGCTGGACTTCATCCACACTCACCATTAAAAATCTCGATTAAAATATAGTAGTGTTTGAGCATGTGAGGTAACCTAGTTAGATTGGGCAATTAAGCTAATGATAATTAGTTTAGATTAGGATGTTATCTCTTTCCATAATTACTCCTTATCTTTTTATGTTTATCTTTTGAGTGTTCTATATAAACACCTAGTACCAATAAATCTCTTGATTTCTTTTTATTAGTACATGATTTTTATTTTTATTTTTCAATCCTTGCTGCCATCCATCGCCAACAATCCTTGCAATCTTTTGGCCATCCTATGCTCGTCCCCAACTGAACCACCATTGCTCCTTCCCCATCGAAAACCATTTTTTCTCATTTTGGATTTCGCTAGTCTCCCATCCTGATGTGATTCTGGTGACACTTCTTTTGATTCTCAAATAATTGTTTCTGATTCCAAATTCGTGGTTTTTATTTATGTTTTTGCAATTGTTCACAAGTTATATGGTCGTTCAACAGACAAATGTGCTGTTGGATTTTCTTACTATACCTACGGCTAGCTTAGTCATATAGGATCGCTTTCGGTCATGATTTTGTCGACTATGGAACAAAGATGGCTTGAAAGAAAGCATCTTATCACTCATCGAAAAGCCGCAAATGTGCCAGTAAAACTTGTTCTTGACACTACTGCCATGGATTTAAGTGATTTCATATTTAGGCTCAAGTCAGAACAAGATGACCCCGAGTCTGACCACGAAGATTCCAAGTTAGTTTAGTCGATTCTATGTGTCTTCCATTTCTTCCGGCGCTTATTCTTCTTTTTCCTTCTTTTTCTTCATCTTTTTTTTTTCCATTTTTTCGGCGCATTCCTTTTTTTCGGCGTCAATTCTTCTTCTTTTCTATTTTCAATTGCCTTCTATTATTTTGGCGTCGATTCTTCTTTTCTTCCTTCTTCATTTTTTTTTCCATTTTTTCCGTCATCGATTCTACTTGTTTTTTTGTAGAATATGATGAACATGAAGTGATACATTGAAGGAAGAAAGTACACTGTTTTTTTTTATTTCATTCCATGTAAAAGTAAATAATAAGAGAACCATATATATAGACATTTGTTTCTCACGTCTTGTTACAAGACTCACACGTTTTCTACTTTTTAACAATCCTAGTAGAACTCTACTGAACTTGCTTTGATAAAGTATACCACCTATAAAATAGCTCACTATTCTAAACACCTAAAGCAAGATAAACATCAAATAAGAAAATGACTCCCTTGATACTAACTCTAGAGAAAAACATTTGAATTGATTCAGAATTTTTCATAATCAAGTTCTCAAAATTATGACGAAGGGTTTGTAACTTAACAGAGATTACCTTCGTAGTACCTTGATATTCTTCTTGAAGCAAATCCCTTGCTTCTTTTGATGTAGTTGCAGCTATAATCCTTGAAAATATTGTTTCATCCATAGCTTGTTAGATGAGGAAAAGAGCCCTTGCATCTTTCTTTTTACTCTCCTTCAATTCGTTCTTTTGTGCCGTGGTCAGTCTTTCCTGTTCTGCAAAATTTGCATACCCATTCTCCACCAATTCTCATAATTCATAAGACATAAATAACGTCTTCAACTTAATTGACCAAAATTGAAAATTATCACCTTTAAATAAAGGAATACTTTGCTGAAAATTTGAAGAATCGGTGTTACCTTGCGAACTTACTGAACCCTTGCCGGTGTTTTCTTGAATTCGTTGCAGGCGCTTCTGTTCTATGGAAGTCCCAAGACCTTCTGCTCTGATACCACTTCGTAGAATATGATGAACAAGAAGTGATATATTGAAGGAAGAAAGTACATTGTTTTTTTATTTCATTCCATGTAAAAGTAAATAATAAGAGAACCGTATATATAGACATCTGTTTCTCACGTCTTGTTATAAGACTCACATGTTTTCTACTTTTTAACAATCATAGTAAAACTCTACCAAACTTGCTTTGATACCACTTTGTTGAATTTGATGTACCAAAATATATAACACAAGAAATAAAAGATAAGAACAGTAGAATATGGTAGACGTTTTTTAATTCATTCACTCACATATGAAACTACTGACACAAACATTTTTAAATAGATGTTGCTACCAGTTACAAAAAATCACACATTTTTGTTTCTTTGGTCCTACCTACACATGGACTAAGTAGATAAATTATTATCCCTATCAAATAGCATCCCACTCTACCAAGAAACTAATCATAACAAGAACTCTCAATCTGATCTCAACTTCTAAAATAATAGGATAAAGATAAACACTACTTTGGTGGGGCCCACTAGAAAGAGTTATCATTTGAATTACTTTCCAACTTTTTTTTCTTTCTTCCTCTTCTTTTTCATTTTCAGACACCTTCCATTTTTTATGGTGCCAATTCTTTGTCCTTCTTTATTTTCTTTTCTTCGTCTTCCTCTTTTTTTCCTCTTCTTCTTATTCTCCATCTTCTTCTTTTGAGTTGCAGAGATGAAAGTACTGAAAAAATTGAGAGAACGAGAAGGAAATAACATTTTTTTATGCTTTATTTGCACTTGATGGCAAAACGGTCTTTTGGGCCGTATGACACCACAATCCAATTACCTTGATTTTTTATGTTGTTCATCGAAAACTTCAAGAATTTTTACTCAATTTCTAAGGTATCAAAACATACTACTGCTAATATTAGTACCCTGGATGAAAATCTAGCAAAATGATATCAACACAATCATGTTTTGATATTTTCACTATGACATCTTGTCTTTTAGTATTTAAAGAGCTGTCAAAAGGTTGTTACAGTTCTTAAAAAAGCTCTCACATGACAACTAAAACAAAACAAAAAAGACAAGCTAGATAGGGGTGTAAACGGATCGAATTCGGAGCGGATATGGCTACTTCCGAATTCGATTACAGTATACACTATCCGAATTCGGATTCGGATTCGGATTCGACGGATATTTAATATCTATTACCGAATTCGTATCCGTCGGATATTGTTCGAATTCGAATATTATCCGTATCCGTTTATCCGGTAAATTTGAATATTTTATTGCAGCACTTTATCTTTTTTCTCCTACTTACTCGAATGAATTTTCCAAACCCTAAAACTAGACCTCTACATTCTCTTCACAAAATTAACTCTCAAACCCTAAAATATATGAGATCATCTTCTTCCTTGTAAAATAAAGGCAGAGAGAGAGAGAGAGAGAGAGGCGATGGGGATGGATGATAGTGTTGGTAGTGGTCTTTGGGTTTTTCCTTCTTTTTTTTTGTATATGATGGAATGGGTTTGGGTTATTTTGATGGAATGGATTTGGGCTATTTTTGTTTTTATTTTATTTTTTTAAAAAGAATATTCATTTTTCTTACAGAAACAAAAGATAATGTGTCATTATTAAAAATAAATATTAATGATATTATTAATAATAAATAAAAAGGATTTACTTCTCGGATTCGGATATTAAATGGATCGGATATACCATTTACCATATTCGCATCCGCTAAGAGCCGGATATCTCATAAACGGATTCGGATAATATCTGCTTGAAACGGATTCAGATAATATTCGCTTTAAACGGATTCGGTTTCCGAATATCCATTTACACCCCTAAAGCTAGATATCTATGTAATTATTAAAACATGGTTGTGCTTATATCATTTCCCAAAGTCTAATATCGTATACTTGCCGAAAGACGGTTATCAGTTCAAGGACGCAAGGTGACTTTGCTTTTTCAGGATAAGAAGGGGTAAAAAAAAAAATGCCTTGAGCCAATGTCCGAGTACACGGCGCTGCGGCGCTGAAGCATGGCCACCACAAAGCCCCTAGTTGAGCTCACAAATGGCGCGCTGAGTCTGCATAAGTGAAAAACTGGGTTTAGAAAAAATGTGATTGGACGTGGTGATATGAAATGGGGATGGTCGGAGTACGTTTTGTAGCCAGCCTCTTCTTTTGACAAGACAATGCACTGCACTGCCATGCCCGAGCCTCTCATCTGGTCTCGCTCATCTGATCTCTGCTGCAAGTAATTTCATCTCTCTTTCTAATTACCTGTTCCTACTTAGCCCCTATCTGCTAGTAATTGATTACTGCCTATGTTAATAAATCACCACTACTCACTAATTCTACCCCCTCTGTCTTCTGCTTTTCTCCCTCATTACACCGCTCATCTTGTGAGACACGCATGAGAACCTCTGCCTTATTCCACTCTCTCTGTCTGTAAAAGGACAACACATCGTAGAAACACCTATTGATCAGAGGGTTAGGATCGATCTTCCAATAAAGATGATTTAGAAAGTACGTGCTATTTACGTTGCAGGCCAAAATATGAACGGTTTGGATCATCCTATCAAGTAGGCTCCACATTACTTCTCAAAAAATAACGGACCCCGCGCCCACACATCATATAAAATCTCATAAAATCACTTGTTAGTTTTCTAGAAGGAGGCTATACCTAATTTACACTTAATTAAACATGTTTTTGTGGGCAAGTCGGGGATGGAGCATTTGAACGGTGAGGCGGCCTAATCTCTGTGTCATGGAAAATATTTTAAGATTGGGGGGTTAGCCCTATAATAGCATATCTTGAAAATGTTTAAAATGGTTTTTAGGGAGAGACATATTAACATTCTTTCTAGCAAACAGTGCACGGCCTAGCGATATGAACAAAAATATGTTCGGCCTAGTTATAAAAAGTGTCACATTTAAGAGAGAGGCTGCGGCCATGCTACCAAGAAAAATGACGATATTGAAATCAAAGGCTTTTTGTTTGTGTAATCTTTACTTGCACATACATTTGGCGCTTACCATGTTTCTCGAAAAAGAGTAAAATAAGTAGAATCGATTTTTTAAAGCCATTTTAGGCAAATGATAGATATCAGACATGTGGCCGACACCAAGATAACTCCATATATTGAAGATGGAGATGATGACAATCACATGCTATCATATGACTTTTTATATTGTGTAAGCCCGTTTGGTCCGCTATTAATATTTCAAAAAAGTACTGTACTGCCCACACCTTAGGATGATCCAAACCGTCCATTTTAGGGGCCACATTAAGTGTTTGTCCCAAAAAAAAAAATTTCCATCCCTCTATAGATAAGAGGGTTGGTATCATCCTATGGAAATGACTTTTGGGAACAACCTATTTACGTTGTGGCCCATCAAATAGATGGTTTGGTTCATTCTATGATGTCGGCCATACAGTACATTATGAAAAGTAGTAGACTATACGGGCTTACATCTATGATGTGAGACGATACTCTTTTCTTTTTAAAAAAAATATATCAAGGAGTTGTTTGGTTTAGAACCTCTGACTAATTGCTCTGATACCATGTGAAACAACCAATTACTCCAAAAGCTTAAGCTGTTACAGTTACGGGTGCAACTCGGGTCCGGTTGGGTCGGGTTGAGGCTAACCCTAACCCAACCCAAGATAGCATTCCCTCAATCCTAACCCAACCCAACCCTAGCCTCGGGTTGAGGATGGTCAACCCTAACCCAACCTGCGTCCAAATCTGGTCGGGTAGGGTTGAGTCAAGTTGGGTTTGGGTTCATCTAGAGCCAAAAAGAAAAATACAAGAAAAAAGCATATTCCTAAGAAAATCACGATAAAATTAGAGGACAGAGGTCGGGTTCGGGTCGGGTTTCCAATGCCTCAACCCTTATCCAACCTGAGATTAAATCGGGTTGGCTTTCCCCAACCCAACCCGAAAAAATGCCAACCCAACCCCAGCCAAAATCGGGTTGAACCCGTTGGGTAGTTCGGGTTGAGCCCAACCCAAGTTGCACCCCTAGTTAGAGTTGGTGTTATTTGCTTATTTATGCTTCAACAAGCCGTGGCAGGGTATATTCTTGAGCGAGTTGAGAAGTGTCCTCAAGGAATAATTCATGGCTAATAAGAGTATAAAGTTCTGTGAAAGGGAGCATCGGTTGACGTACAAAGATAGAAATTCATGGCTAAGAAGAAGACTGTAAAGTTCAGCGAGAGGGTACAGACTGACGTACGCACTGAGATAGCCACAGCAAATCCACGAGGTGGGCGTCGGCAAAAAAAACCTAACATTGCATGATGTTGAGAGAATCAACATGAGTTGATTGAGATATTGGGCAATCGAGATTAAGCCTTTCCGCATTTTTTGAAGTTGACTAAACATACCAAACATTTTATAAGACTAATGTTTAGGTCCTGATGCAGTTGCTAGATCATGGAGACTCTTTCACTTGCAATATTTTATAAATAATTTTCGGTGGCATGTGACTGATTAAACTTTGCTCTCAATAAATAAATATATCATAACTAATAAAATCTTTAGATTTTCTAAGGTTATTGTTATAAGAGAATTTATATGGTGCCTGGCGGTGAAGTCCAGTGTGGGCGGTACTATAAAAGTACCGTCATTGATATTTGATCCAACAGCAGACTTTTAAAAAGTGGTTTGCGGTTGGATCAAATATCAAGGGCCGTACCGCCCACTTTGGACCTGAAGGCCGGGCGCTATATAAAATCTAAATGTTATAAAGCATACCATGTAAATGACCACATGTACATGCATCAAATAGTATCAAATAAAAATAAAGATCACCTGATTGCAATGTCGTTGGCACCTCTAGATCATTTTGGCTAATATCCAACTTTATTTTTATGATGGTGATATCTAGGTCAATTTTGTTGTTTTTGTTAAATGAGACAATTACTGATCATTGGTGTAGGTATTAAGATTTCATGAGCATGTTTTTCTGGCATCATAGTATGTGGAAATTGGAGATCCCGAGGCAATTAAATGATGCTGGGGTTTTGAAGGTCTCTTATACCATGTGAAACATCCCGTTATTTCAACAGCATGATTTAGGGTTAAGTCTCCTATTGGGATTGTGCGGCTTGAATTTATTAGATGATAAAATTGTAAAAAATTGTACTTTAAGTAATAAATTGTAAATTGCATCATAGTGTTGGTGTTACATTTATACTTCAACACTCCCCTTCACGTGTGGCCCCTCTTTTTTTGGGTTAGCCATACACTTAGCATATGTGGCCCCTCTTTTTTTAGGTTAGCAATACACATGGCACATGTGGGCTCTCTTTTGAGCTGTGATTTTGAAGGTCTCTTATACCATGTGAAACATCTCGTTATTTCAACAGCATGATTTAGAGTTAAGTCTCTTATTGGGATTGTGCGGCTTGAATTTATTAGATGATAAAATTGTAAAAAATTGTACTTTAAATAATAAATTTGTAGCTCATTATATTGATAGAGTTAAAAGGCTTTGGGACGACTGAATAAAGGAAAAAGAGAAAGGGACAAGAAAAGAAAGTAATGGGCCTTGGCATGGGTGCATGGAAGAAAGAATACGAACCCTTTATTTTTTATTTTTTTATATTTTTAAATTTAGTACTTTCTGATCTCTGCCTATCTATTTAAGGCCAGCCTTTCATTCTCAAATCTATGAGCTTGCTTTGTAGTGCTTGTATAACAGAAGCTCTCCCATCTTGTGAAGCTTCTCCTTGATTTCGTTTTCCCCGTCTAGTCGTTTTTTTCACTCCCTCTTGCAGAAAGCGACCCACCATCTATTTTCCCGCTTTATTAACCTTAAATATTACTCTTTCATCTGTGAAATCCATGTTTTCTCTTTGTCCATAATACCCAGAAATTGGTTTAATGGATGAGTTGGGAAGTATCTCAAATAGGTCAAAGAAACTGTTGATATAGGATTGGTGGGATATTGGTTTTGATTAAACATGCAATCAGAAACACATTTAATTTGGGTGTATGCAGTTTTTAGTTTCATGTGTTTATATCGATTGATGAATTTGATGGCTTGTGTAAAGATTTTACTTTTGATGTTTTGTTGGTTTGGTTAAGAGAGCTTTCTTCAGTCCACTCATGGGTAGTGGTGGGATTGAATTAGCTCCCGACTCATTCATCCAAATACCAAGCAAGAGATTGATGGTAGGCTCGGTAAATGAGTGAATGATGCGGGAGATAAGTTCGATCCTGTGCTCCCCGTCCTTGGACTGAAGGGAGCTCCCTGTTCTAGTATTTCATCTGAAACTCCTCTTTCTTGTTCAATTTATAGTGTGATACATGTTTGCTTTTGTCTAGCAATGCAGAACTCCAAAGTAGGTATTGGAGGCGTTTTTTTGGAATTCTTTGGGTGATATCATTGCTTCGCAGGTCCAATCCGACTCCATGGAGGCTAAGGTCATTAACTATTTTCATCAGACAGTTGGGAGGTTAGTTTGGAAGGAGAAACTATTTTCATCAGACAGTTGGGAGGTTAGGATAAACAATCTCAAGGATGGGATTAAATTAAAGATCTAATTAAGGAGTTTTGATCCAACAGCAGCTCACTTTTTAAGAGGATGCTGTTGGATCAAACATGGTACGTTTGTCATACCACCCACATGGGACTTCACGGGCGGGCACCATATAATTTCTCCTAATTAAGTATGCACGATACTATCTCTTTTTCTCTCATTCTTAGAAGGGCAAACTATCTGGGTTCATCTACCCAAATTAAGAGTCCTTAAGAGCGTCTAGTGCCTTATTTTATAATGAGGAATCTTTACCGGTGAATCTTTACCAACTGAAGTGCATTTTTAATCATTTCTATATTTCTTAATAAAATTGGTATCTTTTTTTCTTTTTTTTTTAAAAATGACTTTATCTTTTTTCTAGGGCAAAACTGAAGTGTGTAGCTGTGTGAAGGCATCGTTTGTATTTCAAGAAATGTTATTTTTCCATCAAATTATTCATTAGCCATGGTGGGTCTCATTCAAATTTGTCGAACGAATTGTAGAGGTTTCCTTGTCGGCAAGTTCTAAAGTTACCAAATTGGACAAGGGTTGTTGATTTAGATCCATCTTCCTTCTATTTTTTTTCAATGCCCATATTACAAAGTCTTGTTATTTTTCCTTCTATATATTCAGATTTCAATCATGAATATCTGACTCTGACTAACTTACCCTTTTCTCTCTTCGGGTGCTTAAACTATAGTTGTTTTCCATCAAAATCATTTAAGTTGATGCTCTGACTTGTGAGAAGAGCTTCAAAGCTATTTATTTCTCTTTGCCATTGCAAACCAAGTTGCTAGATAGCCATTACTTCCTTCATAGATAACCACTTAACCACCATAAAGATATTGCAATTTTACCTTAACATTGGGTCATTCGTTAATTTGTTGGTTTCATCAAGCCTTGCTATTCTTCCAAGTAAAAAATATTAGATATCTAACTAGTCCTTTTTCTAGACTCCAATCCTAAAAATGAAAGCAAAACCAAAAGTTCAGTATGTGGACAATAGTTTTACAGTAGTGTTATAGACCGATTAGGGCTAATTTTGAAGTAATATTCTAAGATAAGAGTTTGATTAGAATACAGACACCGAAATTATTCTTTTGGAGTGTTCATCGTTTAGAGAATTACATGGTGCCCGCCCATGAAGTCCCACACTTTTGCTGTCCGATCAAATATCAAGAGTGGTACCGCCTGCACGGTACTTCACGCCCGGGCACCATATAAAAACTCCATCGTACATCAGCTAATGTGTTGTGATTTACTGTGAAACTATGTTTTGTAATGTTTAAATTTTTTTTGTACATCAGCTAATATGTTGTGATTTACTGTGAAACTATGTTTTGTAATGTTTGATGTTTTTTGTTATTGCTATCTTACAGGCAATACACGTGGGAGGAGCTGCATCTCTGTCTTTGACGATATCCCATTGGGGTAATGGGGTTTGCTCTTTTTCTTTGTCAAGTTCCTAGACATGTTTCATTCGGGGTACAACTACCAAAGCGCCCAAGTCTTGAGCAAGCGGAACCGAGGGAGGCTATGAGCAAGATAATCTCTAGTTTCTAGAAGAGCTTGTTGTAGTAAAACTGACTTTGAGTGGTTGATTTAGGCCCGGATCAGTTTGTTAGAAGTATGAGAATCATTGATCTCGTAAAAAAAATTCCTCTATTGCCCCACAAATCTATGAAACCATAAGATGAGTTGGGTTCCTAGTGTGCATGGTTTTAAATTTCGTCCGAAATACTGAAATTTCAGTTTTCGGCCTGGACCGAAATTTAAAATTTTCGACTGAAATTATAAGATTTTCGAGGAAATTACCACCGAAATTTCATTTTCATTTTCGGCTGAGGCTGAAACCGAAACCGAAATTTCAATCCTTGCTTGTGTGTTCGGTGTTCCCTCATAGATAGTGAGGGACAAGTCCAAAATCTGCCTCGTGATTTTCCTGTATCCATGCGAATCTCTGTGGAAACAAGGGCGAGAGCTTTTCTCATAGCCCCCCTTTTCGCTTTCTGATATCCAACAATCACTTTTACATGGCATGATTGATTACTGCACTAACAGGACCCTACCGTATTCTCCTTTATTTTCGTACTATATGGACTGTTATCCACACAACCATATTTTGATAATTGCACAAATCATTATGTTTTATATTTTTCTGATAGGCTGCTGAGGATTTTGGGAGGAATTTTAATGGCCTTTTTAAAGCTAGGCACTACCATTTTTAATAATTGCACGAACTTACCTTGTATTTTCTTCTTTAATTGGCTTTTTGAGAGCTTTTTTGGGAATTGTAATAAACTTTGATGGCTTGTTAAATAATAAAAGACAAGATGAGTTAGTGCAATTATTAAAACACGGTAATGCCAATATTAAAAAGGTACTAAATGAGAGAGTAGTGCCATTATCAAAATATGTTAGAGTGGATATCAGTATCCCCTCGTAGAAATACGTTTTGTCCAACTGTATTCCTCATTGGAGACACGTGTACTTCCAACATGGGATACCCAAAAAGCTTGTGATGCTCATGCCACACGCTTTTATTTTGTTGGGTTTTTTCTTTGTAGCATGCAAAAGCTTGATTTTGCCCTTGTTTTTTTGTTAGGTAGCTTGATTTTGCCTTTATTCGCTGGGGCCTTCATGTTCCAACCCATTTGGAAAGGTTTTGAGTTTTTTATGACTTTTCACTGGTTTTGTGAGGTTGAATGGAAACAAAGAATCACACTCTCAGATCTTAGCTTTTGTGACAATGTGAGGTTTAAACATTAATTATGCTAAAAACACGGAAGAGTAGATAATTAGTAATGAGTTTCTTTTATGAGGAATTCTAAACTGAAGGGAGCCCTTGAAAAAAAGAGGTAAAAGGGCTCTCCTATTGGCTACACTAAGGGTGTCAATTTTGGCTCGGGCTCGGAGGCTCGCTCGAGCTCGGCTCGAATCCTTAACGAGCCGAGCCCGAGTTAGGCCAGGCTCGGCTCGTTAAAGCTCGTTAAGAATTTAATATATTTAAAATATATATTATATATTAATATATACATTAAAAGGGTTGTCCATGGAGTGAAAGGGGGGGGGGGCAAAATATGTCACTTCATTTTTGGAACCCCATTTGTTACTAGGACCACCCCCCATAGTGTAAAAAAAGTAGTCAAATTACACTAGTAGGGCTGTCCAGGGAAGATGTGGGGTGTGAACATAATATAACCCAAGCTCGGTAAGGCTCGCGAGCCTGGCCGAGCCGAGCCTGGTTCGAGCCCGAGCCCGAGCCGAGCCTCACTTGTGAGCTTAACGAGCCGAGCCGAGCCTGGCCAAGCTCGGCTCGGCTCGTTTACACCCCTAGGCTACACCTCACCATCATGCATTAATAATGGCTGACAAGTCAAACATGATGGTGATGTGCAGCCAATGGGGGAGCCCTTTCACCTCTGTTTTGCGAGGGCTCCCTTTAGTTTAGACTTCCTCTTTGTTTCTTTGTTCAAAATAAACTAATAAGGAAATGATGATTAAAGATTTCTAATCGGTCACAATCATATAACTTTTCTAGTTGAATTTTTGTTCCATATGACCATCTCAGTCATTTTGGGGTTTTTTTTTTTTTAATGGGAAAGGAGAACAAAATAAGATCAAACCATCACAAGGATGCAACCCAAGGAGGGAGAAATTCAAATAGCTCCAACTCCGACCTAGAGCACCCTTCCTTAGCTAATCTGTTGGCCTCAGAGTTAGCTAACCTCCTAACATGGTGAAATGATATAGTGAGACCCACCACTCGGTCGGATATTTCATCCATTCATCGAGCAAACCTCCAAGGAAGAGATGATGAACCCTCCAACCAATTAATCACATTTAAAGAATCACCCTCCACTATAACATTGTTTAGCCGGCGTTGCTTCAACATCAATATTCTATTGTGTAATGCCCACATCTCCGCCTCATTTTTGGGTGTTGTTTTGCACCGTGGTTTCTTTAATAGATCTTTAACGAGTTTTTATAGAGTGTCTGTACGTGTAAACATAGCGTACCTGCTGATATATCTGATACAACAAAAGCCAACTTTATACTAGGCAAACGTTGGATCAGATCAGATCCAGAAAGATCTGACCGCTGGATCACTAAGGTAGTAGATTAGACAACCTAGTAGTTATTTTATAGCTATTTTACTTATGTATTTTGAATTTCAAATACATTTAGTTTTAGGTAATTATGCACATATTTTTTCATGCAAACACTTTCTAAAATCAACACAGAGGCACCCAAAATTATAACTCGTTCTGCTAATATTTTCCACTATAAATATAGGACGATGATACTTTCACCACCCCTGCAGCACGCATTCACCCCCCCCTTTAACATGATTTGATGTCAAAAAGCATTAAAGTTGCCCACTGTTCACATTATCATGGGGCGAATGCGTAATGCAGAGGGGGTGAAAATATCATCTCCCTAAATATAATGCGAAGGCACTCAACATTATAACCTGTACTTTGGGCACTCAACATTATAACCTGTTCTCTTCATATTTTCCTAAAATTTTAAACACTTTCAACGCCAAGGGCAGCAACTATGTCGTACAATGGGGATTGAGCCTCTAATAATTTTGTAATCTTTAATGAGGAAGTCTAAACTGAAGGGAGCCCTTGTAAAAAAGAGGTGAAAGGGCTCTCCCATTGGCTGCATGTCACCATAACAGTTGAAAAGTCAAATATTATGGTGACGTGAAGCCAATGAGGGAGCCCTTTCAACACTTTTTTGCAAGGGCTCCCTTCAGTCTAGAATTCCTCATCTTTAATATACAAGAACAAGTAGCAAAACTAAACAAGGAAAAAAAAATCCAAACTGATGGGGTGGGTGGTGCATCTCGGTAAGCAAACAAAAGCTGATGAAAAAGAAATGTGTTTGGACAAAGCATAAAAGCTCAAGAAGCTGCCCCGTTTTGATAAACTCAATGGTAGCTATATCTTTTCTTACAAAATATGGGAACTTCCATACTTTATAATATCAATGTTTTCCTCATATTGTAAACAAGTTCTACAGGAGATGGCATAACCTTCAAACAAGTCACCACCAGTGAATACATATAATTTCAGTATTAAGACATGGGAAATGATATATCCACCCCTATTGCTTCCTTGGCCACCCGCTTGTAGCGCAAAAAGGCAGTAAAAAATACACTAGACGGGGCTGACCCAAGGAAGAAAAGGGGGCAAACATATCATTTCCCTTGAGACATGCATGGTTTGACACCAAATAGTAAGTTCAAGCTTGCAAGTCCTTTGCTGGAAATACTTTGCAGATAAAATCCTGAAACCGTGTCGAATAAACCTTGGGGCTTACGGCCGAGATTGATTGTGGGTCGAATTGAATAGACTTGTATACATGCTCGATGCGCTTCACCATGTTGTATCCTTGAAGAATGTCTATAATTCCTAAATATAGTATCACATTGTAAGCATCGGTGGTCGATATTCTCCGCTGAAATGATAAACTTCTGTTTTCACTTCTGCGGGATTGGACTGCACGTGCTGGCATTTTCACACCAAGCTTTTGATCAGACCTGAAATAAAACAATTTTCACAAATTTATGAAAAAAAATGTGGAAGGACGAAATGGGGTGGAAAGCAAATGAAAGAATGGATGCTTGGCATTTGCATTGTCTCTAAAAGATCATATATGATTTTTAGATAAATTCACAAATCCTAAACACACATACATACAGAAGTAATGTACAAAGCCTCATATTTCATATTTCTTATGGTCTATATTTATCATAAAGATAGACAATAGCCATTAATCATGCCAATCACAGGTTTCGGAGATGTATTTGTGATTTATTTATGAGTTTTTCATTGAGTAGTTTACACCCAACATTGCATTTGATGAATTACTGGTGTTACATTTATACTTCAACACTCCCCTTCACGTGTGGCCCCTCTTTTTTTGGGTTAGCCATACACTTAGCATATGTGGCCCCTCTTTTTTTAGGTTAGCAATACACATGGCACATGTGGGCTCTCTTTTGAGCTGTGATTTTGAAGGTCTCTTATACCATGTGAAACATCTCGTTATTTCAACAGCATGATTTAGAGTTAAGTCTCTTATTGGGATTGTGCGGCTTGAATTTATTAGATGATAAAATTGTAAAAAATTGTACTTTAAATAATAAATTTGTAGCTCATTATATTGATAGAGTTAAAAGGCTTTGGGACGACTGAATAAAGGAAAAAGAGAAAGGGACAAGAAAAGAAAGTAATGGGCCTTGGCATGGGTGCATGGAAGAAAGAATACGAACCCTTTATTTTTTATTTTTTTATATTTTTAAATTTAGTACTTTCTGATCTCTGCCTATCTATTTAAGGCCAGCCTTTCATTCTCAAATCTATGAGCTTGCTTTGTAGTGCTTGTATAACAGAAGCTCTCCCATCTTGTGAAGCTTCTCCTTGATTTCGTTTTCCCCGTCTAGTCGGTTTTTTCACTCCCTCTTGCAGAAAGCGACCCACCATCTATTTTCCCGCTTTATTAACCTTAAATATTACTCTTTCATCTGTGAAATCCATGTTTTCTCTTTGTCCATAATACCCAGAAATTGGTTTAATGGATGAGTTGGGAAGTATCTCAAATAGGTCAAAGAAACTGTTGATATAGGATTGGTGGGATATTGGTTTTGATTAAACATGCAATCAGAAACACATTTAATTTGGGTGTATGCAGTTTTTAGTTTCATGTGTTTATATCGATTGATGAATTTGATGGCTTGTGTAAAGATTTTACTTTTGATGTTTTGTTGGTTTGGTTAAGAGAGCTTTCTTCAGTCCACTCATGGGTAGTGGTGGGATTGAATTAGCTCCCGACTCATTCATCCAAATACCAAGCAAGAGATTGATGGTAGGCTCGGTAAATGAGTGAATGATGCGGGAGATAAGTTCGATCCTGTGCTCCCCGTCCTTGGACTGAAGGGAGCTCCCTGTTCTAGTATTTCATCTGAAACTCCTCTTTCTTGTTCAATTTATAGTGTGATACATGTTTGCTTTTGTCTAGCAATGCAGAACTCCAAAGTAGGTATTGGAGGCGTTTTTTTGGAATTCTTTGGGTGATATCATTGCTTCGCAGGTCCAATCCGACTCCATGGAGGCTAAGGTCATTAACTATTTTCATCAGACAGTTGGGAGGTTAGTTTGGAAGGAGAAACTATTTTCATCAGACAGTTGGGAGGTTAGGATAAACAATCTCAAGGATGGGATTAAATTAAAGATCTAATTAAGGAGTTTTGATCCAACAGCAGCTCACTTTTTAAGAGGATGCTGTTGGATCAAACATGGTACGTTTGTCATACCACCCACATGGGACTTCACGGGCGGGCACCATATAATTTCTCCTAATTAAGTATGCACGATACTATCTCTTTTTCTCTCATTCTTAGAAGGGCAAACTATCTGGGTTCATCTACCCAAATTAAGAGTCCTTAAGAGCGTCTAGTGCCTTATTTTATAATGAGGAATCTTTACCGGTGAATCTTTACCAACTGAAGTGCATTTTTAATCATTTCTATATTTCTTAATAAAATTGGTATCTTTTTTTCTTTTTTTTTTAAAAATGACTTTATCTTTTTTCTAGGGCAAAACTGAAGTGTGTAGCTGTGTGAAGGCATCGTTTGTATTTCAAGAAATGTTATTTTTCCATCAAATTATTCATTAGCCATGGTGGGTCTCATTCAAATTTGTCGAACGAATTGTAGAGGTTTCCTTGTCGGCAAGTTCTAAAGTTACCAAATTGGACAAGGGTTGTTGATTTAGATCCATCTTCCTTCTATTTTTTTTCAATGCCCATATTACAAAGTCTTGTTATTTTTCCTTCTATATATTCAGATTTCAATCATGAATATCTGACTCTGACTAACTTACCCTTTTCTCTCTTCGGGTGCTTAAACTATAGTTGTTTTCCATCAAAATCATTTAAGTTGATGCTCTGACTTGTGAGAAGAGCTTCAAAGCTATTTATTTCTCTTTGCCATTGCAAACCAAGTTGCTAGATAGCCATTACTTCCTTCATAGATAACCACTTAACCACCATAAAGATATTGCAATTTTACCTTAACATTGGGTCATTCGTTAATTTGTTGGTTTCATCAAGCCTTGCTATTCTTCCAAGTAAAAAATATTAGATATCTAACTAGTCCTTTTTCTAGACTCCAATCCTAAAAATGAAAGCAAAACCAAAAGTTCAGTATGTGGACAATAGTTTTACAGTAGTGTTATAGACCGATTAGGGCTAATTTTGAAGTAATATTCTAAGATAAGAGTTTGATTAGAATACAGACACCGAAATTATTCTTTTGGAGTGTTCATCGTTTAGAGAATTACATGGTGCCCGCCCATGAAGTCCCACACTTTTGCTGTCCGATCAAATATCAAGAGTGGTACCGCCTGCACGGTACTTCACGCCCGGGCACCATATAAAAACTCCATCGTACATCAGCTAATGTGTTGTGATTTACTGTGAAACTATGTTTTGTAATGTTTAAATTTTTTTTGTACATCAGCTAATATGTTGTGATTTACTGTGAAACTATGTTTTGTAATGTTTGATGTTTTTTGTTATTGCTATCTTACAGGCAATACACGTGGGAGGAGCTGCATCTCTGTCTTTGACGATATCCCATTGGGGTAATGGGGTTTGCTCTTTTTCTTTGTCAAGTTCCTAGACATGTTTCATTCGGGGTACAACTACCAAAGCGCCCAAGTCTTGAGCAAGCGGAACCGAGGGAGGCTATGAGCAAGATAATCTCTAGTTTCTAGAAGAGCTTGTTGTAGTAAAACTGACTTTGAGTGGTTGATTTAGGCCCGGATCAGTTTGTTAGAAGTATGAGAATCATTGATCTCGTAAAAAAAATTCCTCTATTGCCCCACAAATCTATGAAACCATAAGATGAGTTGGGTTCCTAGTGTGCATGGTTTTAAATTTCGTCCGAAATACTGAAATTTCAGTTTTCGGCCTGGACCGAAATTTAAAATTTTCGACTGAAATTATAAGATTTTCGAGGAAATTACCACCGAAATTTCATTTTCATTTTCGGCTGAGGCTGAAACCGAAACCGAAATTTCAATCCTTGCTTGTGTGTTCGGTGTTCCCTCATAGATAGTGAGGGACAAGTCCAAAATCTGCCTCGTGATTTTCCTGTATCCATGCGAATCTCTGTGGAAACAAGGGCGAGAGCTTTTCTCATAGCCCCCCTTTTCGCTTTCTGATATCCAACAATCACTTTTACATGGCATGATTGATTACTGCACTAACAGGACCCTACCGTATTCTCCTTTATTTTCGTACTATATGGACTGTTATCCACACAACCATATTTTGATAATTGCACAAATCATTATGTTTTATATTTTTCTGATAGGCTGCTGAGGATTTTGGGAGGAATTTTAATGGCCTTTTTAAAGCTAGGCACTACCATTTTTAATAATTGCACGAACTTACCTTGTATTTTCTTCTTTAATTGGCTTTTTGAGAGCTTTTTTGGGAATTGTAATAAACTTTGATGGCTTGTTAAATAATAAAAGACAAGATGAGTTAGTGCAATTATTAAAACACGGTAATGCCAATATTAAAAAGGTACTAAATGAGAGAGTAGTGCCATTATCAAAATATGTTAGAGTGGATATCAGTATCCCCTCGTAGAAATACGTTTTGTCCAACTGTATTCCTCATTGGAGACACGTGTACTTCCAACATGGGATACCCAAAAAGCTTGTGATGCTCATGCCACACGCTTTTATTTTGTTGGGTTTTTTCTTTGTAGCATGCAAAAGCTTGATTTTGCCCTTGTTTTTTTGTTAGGTAGCTTGATTTTGCCTTTATTCGCTGGGGCCTTCATGTTCCAACCCATTTGGAAAGGTTTTGAGTTTTTTTATGACTTTTCACTGGTTTTGTGAGGTTGAATGGAAACAAAGAATCACACTCTCAGATCTTAGCTTTTGTGACAATGTGAGGTTTAAACATTAATTATGCTATAAACACGGAAGAGTAGACAATTAGTAATTAGTTTCTTTTATGAGGAATTCTAAACTGAAGGGAGCCCTTGAAAAAAAGAGGTAAAAGGGCTCTCCTACTGGCTACACCTCACCATCATGCATTAATAACGGCTGACAAGTCAAACATGATGGTGATGTGCAGCCAATGGGGGAGCCCTTTCACCTCTTTTTTGCGAGGGCTCCCTTTAGTTTAGACTTCCTCTATGTTTCTTTGTTCAAAATAAACTAATAAGGAAATGATGATTAAAGATTTCTAATCGGTCACAATCATATAACTTTTCTAGTTGAATTTTTGTTCCATATGACCATCTCAGTCATTTTGGGGTTTTTTTTTTTTTTTTAATGGGAAAGAATTATATTAAAGAAACTAAAAAAAAAAAAAAAGCTGAAACCCCACCGATCGAGATGATCAAAGGAGAACAAAATAAGATCAAACCATCACAAGTATGCAACCCAAGGAGGGAGAAATTCAAATAGCTCCAACTCCGACCTAGAGCACCCTTCCTTAGCTAACCTGTCGGCCTCAGAGTTAGCTAACCTCCTAACATGGTGAAATGATATAGTGAGACCCACCCTCGGTCGGATATTTCATCCCCATTCATCGAGCAAACCTCCAAGGAAGAGATGATGAACCCTCCAACAAATTAATCACATTTAAAGAATCACCCTCCACTATAACATTGCTTAGCCGGCGTTGCTTCAACATCAATATTCTATTGTGTAATGCCCGCATCTCCGCCTCATTTTTTGGTGTTGTTTTGCACCGTGGTTTCTTTAATAGATCTTTAACAAGTTTTTATACAGTGTCTGTACGTGTAAACAACGAGTACCTGCTGATATATCTGATACAACAAAAGCCAACTTTATACTAGGCAAACGTTGGATCAGATCAGATCTAGAAAGATCTGACCGCTGGATCACTAAGGTAGTAGATTAGACAACCTAGTAGTTATTTTATAGCTATTTTACTTATGTATTTTGAATTTCAAATACATTTAGTTTTAGGTAATTATGCACATATTTTTTCATGCAAACACTTTCTAAAATCAACACAGAGGCACCCAAAATTATAACTTGTTCTGCTAATATTTTCCACTATAAATATAGGGCGATGATACTTTCACCACCCCTGCAGCACGCATTCACCCCCCCGCGCCCCCCCCCCCCCCCCCCCCCCCTTCCTTTTAACGTGATTTGATGTCAAAAAGCATTAAAGTTGCCCACTGTTCACATCATCAGGGGCGAATGCGTACTGCAGAGGGGGTGAAAATATTATCTCCCTAAATATAATGCAAAGGCACTCATCATTATAACCTGTACTTCGGGCACTCAACATTATAACCTGTTCTCTTCATATTTTCCTAAAATTTTAAACACTTTCAACGCCAACGGGTGCAACTATGTCGTACAATGGGGATTGAGCCTCTACCTCAATGGTAAAGGCTTTGCTTTTCGACCTAGAGGTAAGTCCCCCCCCCCCCCCCCCCCCCCCCCCCCGGCGCCTCTAAAAAAAAGAAAAAAAATTTAATAATAATAATAATATTTCGTACCTTTACGTGCTCACGTTGTACCCCATATAATTTTGTAATCTTTAATGAGGAAGTCTAAACTGAAGGGAGCCCTTGTAAAAAAGAGGTGAAAGGGCTCTGCCATTGGCTGCACGTCACCATAACGGTTGAAAAGTCAAATATGATGGTGACGTGAAGCCAATGGAGGAGCCCTTTCAACACTTTTTTTGCAAGGGCCCCCTTCAGTCTAGAATTCCTCATCTTTAATATACAAGAACAAGTAGCAAAACTAAACAAGGAAAAAAAAAATCCAAACTGATGGGGTGGGTGGTGCATCTCGGTAAGCAAACAAAAGCTGATGAAAAAGAAAGGTGTTTGGACAAAGCATAAAAGCTCAAGAAGCTGCCCTGTTTTGATAAACTCAATGGTAGCTATATCTTTTCTTACAAAATATGGGAACTTCCATACTCTATAATATCAATGTTTTCCTCATATTGTAAACAAGTTCTACAGGAGATGGCATAACCTTCAAACAAGTCACCACCAGTGAATACATATAATTTCAGTATTAAGACATGGGAAATGATATATTCACCCCTATTGCTTCCTTGGCCACCCGCTTGTAGCGCAAAAAGGCAGTCAAAAATACACTAGACGGGGCTGACCCAAGGAAGAAAAGGGGGCAAACATATCATTGCCCTTGAGACATGCATGGTTTGACACCAAATAGTAAGTTCAAGCTTGCAAGTCCTTTGCTGGAAATACTTTGCAGATAAAATCCTGAAACCGCGTCGAATAAACCTTGGGGCTTACGGCCGAGATTGATTGTGGGTCGAATTGAATAGACTTGTATACATGCTCGATGCGCTTCACCATGTTGTATCCTTGAAGAATGTCTATAATTCCTAAATATAGTATCACATTGTAAGCATCGGTGGTCGATATTCTCCGCTGAAATGATAAACTTCTGTTTTCACTTCTGCGGGATTGGACTGCACGTGCTGGCATTTTCACACCAAGCTTTTGATCAGACCTGAAATAAAACAATTTTCGCAAATTTATGAAAAAAATGTGGAAGGACGAAATGGGGTGGAAAGCAAATGAAAGAATGGATGCTTGGCATTTGCATTGTCTCTAAAAGATCATATATGATTTTTAGATAAATTCACAAATCCTAAACACATACATACAGAAGTAATGTACAAAGCCTCATATTTCATATTTCTTATGGTCTATATTTATCATAAAGATAGACAATACCCATTAATCATGCCAATCACAGGTTTCGGAGATGTATTTGTGATTTATTTATGAGTTTTTCATTGAGTAGTTTACACCCAACATTGCATTTGATGAATTACTGGATGATAGTTTCATACAATCCAATACCTATTTTTCTGAAATAAAAGTATCCATTATTTTCTGAGAAAGAGAAATGAATAGGCTTTACCCTCTAGAGCAGGACGGTTGTGGACTGTCACCAGGAGTAGGCTCTTTTTCCTTTCGATTTTGCAACAAATCAATAGGAAGAGATGACATGGTAGTGAGATTTTTGCCCTTAACTGCTCCTGCATTGCATAGAAATGAAGATTACATCTCATTTTAGTCTTATGTCGCAATAAACAAGCGGGTTGTTTGAATGTAATTAATCATTGAGAAGAATACTAGATCAACATAATTTTATTTTTATTTATTGAAAAATTGGCATGTTGGATGCACAGCTGGACAATTGCATTGACATGATAATAAAGTGCACCCAATTAGACTTTTCCTATTGCTTTGCAAATCCCATAAATATTTCAAGATGCTCATGTATGCAGATATATTTTTATTTACATTATGTAGCAGTAATCATAATATATTCCTTTAATATTATATTATGTACTCAATTTTTTAAATTTCCTGGCGTGCATGACACCTCATCTCTATATTTGACACCAACCAACGATTTCTTACAATTAGCATATCTGACACCTCATTTTTATGTTGGAAAGCAATGAATAGGTTCATATCCAAGTTACAAGGTTTTGAAGTGAAGAGAACCTTTCATATGTGGGGGCTGAATGTGCAGTCCTATCAAAAGACTGTAATCCATGATGCCCTCTGCTTCCAAAAAGTTGCAGTCATGCTTGATTTGCCTGAAAGCCAAAGAATAAGATCATCAGCTATTCATGAGAACAATAGAACATCAAAATAGCATTGTTTTTTTCCATGGAAGTTGCAATTCATAAAAAACATGGAAATAAAGAAAAAACAATGAAAAAAATTATCAAAATTTCAAACTAACAGAAAATAAAGATCCAATTGTTATTAGAAAAAAGAAAGAGGAACTGTTGAAATTTGGGTTTCATCTTAGATATTATACTTTTTGGTTTCCACCAAAACAGTCTCAAATCCCTCAATGTCCCAATTCCAATATGTCAATGTTTAACCCTTAAGATCCTATGGAAAAGGCTGCCTCCCAATTTAGGAAACTTTAGTTTGATTTTACTGTACATTTGAAATGATTAAAGTTTTACAAAATGGTTTTGAAACAATTCTATAAATAGTATATTAAGTTACACAACCATTTAAAGAAGGGATTTTATCACCCTAATGCTAGATTCTTGTAGGGTCAAATTCTCACTTCTACTGAATGGATGCTAGAGATCATGGCCACATGAAAGCGTACACAATAAAATAAAGGCTTGCTGATTTTCACTACCATGTTTTGATAATTGCAGTACCATGTCAGTGTTGGAAAAATGAATATCATTTAATGGTAGGAGGTTTATGTTAAAATATTCTGTTTTATTTAACCGATTATGATTATTTTAATTAACTGATTATGAGAATTTTCATCACTGTGAAACTACCAAATACTCCAAAAGCTTAAGCCATTGGAGAAGGGTTTATTTAATCTTTTCTACTTTGGCAATCACTGATTCTTGTACTGGAACATGTTTGCATTTTTCGTTTATGAAAAATCTAGAGTTTTCAAGTTTCAACTAAGCCACTTTTTAGAGAATCAATAAGATCATCTATTAATCTAAATTCTTCTCTTCTCTTCAAGTTTATTAATCTGTACGAGCTGAAAGATTATGGTGAAAAATATAATGTTGCAACTCATGAGTTCATGAGTCCTAGTAAAACCAGTTCCTCAGAGCATCTACTAGGAGACAATGTCAGTGCTGAGACATTTAATTTAGCTCAAGAAATGTTGGAAGAAATTCTTCAACAAATTAGATAGCATGTGGTTTTGTCAGAGCTTAGGAGGCTTACGTTAGAAGCTGGTGCCGAATCAATGGTTCAAGGTGAAAAGAAAAATCGAGATCAAGATCCTTGAATGTGGTGCTCTCATTGACTTCCATTTTGCTAACAAAACGGCCTTGTGATGAGCCTTTAAGATCAAACCGCCTGTGAATTAGAAGATCTGAACGAAATATATTTCCCATCACAACAAAGTGAACCTATACATGGAAAGAGCTGTATTTAGAAGAAATAGTAACAGCACCATGACAAGAGAAGAGAATAAAGCATTTCAATGGAACATCAAAATATTAGTTACTTTATGAAAAAAGATGCCCTTGGACACTAAATTGGTCTTAAATAGCAGTCTAGTTAACTGAAAAATGAATTTAAACAATTCAAGCACTATGAATAAATTGTAAATTACCAATACTGAAATGAATTTTACAAATCCATGCAAAAATTTGGGAGAGCTGAACACCCTTGATTAACCTAACAGATAAATACTGCTCATGGTATAACAATAACAAATATGGGAAATTGCTAAAGTTACCCCAATTTGAGGTTGAAAGCAGTAACAAACTTGAACATTGAGAATGTACAACTTTAATTCGAACTACTAAATGAAAAATGTCTCGTAAGATTTGTAGACATAGTAACAAACTTGTGTTGGAATGTTTCCATTCCATTCGTGTGGCCTAGCCGTGAGCCATTCTCAAGATGGAAAGATGCATGAAATCTTCTAGATTTGGTAGGCGTGTCTTTACAAAGGCAAAATGCCTTACACGGTTTTCGTATGCTTAGTTTGTTGCTAAGATTATGAGGCCAAGTTTAGAAGGGAATGAGCTCGATGGAAGCTCTACGATATTTGTATAAATAAATGCCCCAAGAATGCAAGTGCGGAAGAAAAGCTCAAGATTCAAAGAAAGACACCATGTCCGCAGGTATGTGAATTTTCCCTCTAAAGCTAATTGTTTCTTTGATTTTCATAGCCAAAGATTCAAAGGGATCATAAAGTAATGTTTTAGAATAACAACTTGAACATTGACAATCCCAAGTTGTAAATAATCATCACTGGACTGATTTGTCAACTTATGGATCACTATGGAAAACTTTTGACATTATTTTGTCCCATTTTTTTTCTTTTGGAATTTTTTGGTCTCTGATTTCAAACATCTACTGAGAGCAAACAGGAATTGATAATTCATCAAGTAAATGAATCACAAAAATAAGGAATTATGATACAGTCTACAAATTGAAAACCTTTTTTTTTAATGGTACAAATTAAACAGTCTACAAATCAAAAACCTTTTTTTTCAGTGGTGCAGACTGAACTTTTCAAGTAAAGAAAGGAACAGAGCAGTCATAAGCATTTTATATTGAAAAGCTGTTCTTACCTTCTGACCTCCAGCCGGCTTCACAGCATGAAGCCCATAAAATTTAGTCAACAGAGTGTTCCCATATTTCTTAACATGGCGATAGTAATTTGGAAGCATTTCCAAGAGTACCTACATGAAAAGACAATAAAAAAGACCTGATGTGTAATCCTTAGCAAAAAAATTCGGCACCATATAACAATTGGATGATCTTATATGGATATGTTGAAAACACTTCTAAGGGTTTTGAGCACATGCAAAATTACCTCATGAAAATTCCAACATAATTTAATAGGATGCAACCAATCTACTCGGTATAGCCATTGAGTACAAAATTATGAAAGCATTGGAATTAGCTCATAATGTTAATGAAGCATATGAAATACAATTAGTTTAGTTTTATGTTCTATGCTTAGTTACATTTGTGATTACATATTAATTTTATCACTTGCGTCCTTTGTGATTTCTTTCTTTCATAATGGCTAATTTGTATTTGAACACCCCCCCCCCCCCCCCCCCCCCCCCCCCCCACGCACACACAGAAAAACCCTATTTATATAATGAGACGCTTCTCTCTCTTGAATTAATTAAAATCTTTTAGAAAAGTTTTAGCACCTGGGACCTCATCGTTTAAGAAAGTAATCTACAAAATTGAAGCTTCTGCTTTCTTTTCTTTGGTTCTTCCAATTTTGTTGCAAATCCAAGTTGACCTTATGGAAAACATTCCTTGAATATAAAGAACATAAAGGTGGAATCTAACAATACCGGTCAAACCCAATAATAAATTAAAAAGAAGAATATTACATACTAGAATTAAAAATAAAAAATGCTAAAGAAATAGTGCTGACCGAACAAGTTACCATTGTACTTCACTAGCTTGAAGGCCATACCAAGATGAATAGTGGACTGAACAATTTACCATAGTACTTCACTAGCTTGAAGTCCATACCAAGAGTACAGATATCTCAATATGTGATTTTCGGGCTGATATTCCCAATACCTTGTCTAGGTACCTTCCTTCCCTTCTCTTTATTTTAAACTCTTTCATTGGTTGCAGCTTCCAATGATCTGTACGAATAAATGAAAAGCATAAAATAAAGAGAGGGGGGTGCAAGGTAAAAGAAGGGAGTGGAATATCAGCCCTTCTCACGACTCCCTGTAAACACTCGAAAGCCGGTCTTACCCATTCTTCTCCTCCTGCACCCCCCCCCCCCACCCCCCCCCACACACTATCCCATTCTTCAATGTTGCAGGTTCCTCCCCTACTCTCCCTCCAGCCTACCCTTACGGCAGTACTCTTTGCCACCGCAAGAGTGAGTGCGCCCCCTTACATAAAGGGCTCTAAGCTCCTCTCCTTCGACTGATTGTTCTCATCAGATCTCAGGTTCTCTATTGCATTCCTTGAAGATGGTTCTTTTCACCTTTCCCTTATGGTACTTGTACTCTATCAATCATTGAGGACTACTTAGGCTTAGAGGAAAACAAGCATTCGATCGAGCAAAGACCAGCATGAGGGAAAAAAGATAATATGGCAGAAGATGAAAAGCGAAGAAAAAGGAATGCCATAACTAAGAAAGCCTTTGTTATAGCGAGCCTCATCCATAGGGATTAGTCCCGCCCTAAAATGGGTTGGGGATACCCTATGTCAAACAAAGAAAAAAAAAACTAAGAAAGCCCAGCTCCTTCCCTTCGTTCAGAGGTTTACTCCAGTGTTTAAAAACGCGGATTTGACGCGGAACGCGGCCAGAAAAAATCCTTGTCGACTCAACGCGGACGCGGCCAAGAATGTGGTTGACGAGGTTGACGCGGTCATAACTTGGGAGAGTCGAATGAGTTTAATGACTATGTAGGGCAAAACGCGGAATGCGGATGTGGTGCAATGCGGAACGCGGCCAAGGCAAAAAGGAGTCGACTCGGGGGAGTTCCTTGTCGAGTCAAGGAGTTTTTGAACACTGGTTTACTCTTTACTTCACTCAAACAATACAAAGAACTGGCTACTTTTCTTTAATCCTAATCTGAGTTCCCCTCCGGGGGGTGCCCTCCCTATGGCCAGGGGTAGAGGTTGAATGTCAGAGTTTATTCCTTTCGGCAACTCACTTCGTTCACCTGACTTCACTCGTTAAAGCTTGCTATTAACAACTCTAGCTACTAAGCAACTGCTACGAAGAATTAACTGCTAGCTACTGCTCCTAGCTGCTTTCTCGCTTGCTTGAACTCAGAATTAGTATATATTGTTTCGAAATCGATCTCTTTGCATTTTGTTTTATAGCAATTATCAAATTTATTAAGAAGATGAAAGGTAAGCCACTGGTTATTAGATTACTGTGAAATAAATTTCTTAAAAAAGAAGATGAAATATGTGCATCAAGTAAAAGAGGTATACGTTCAATTGAAAAATAAGACAAAATTCCATAAGAACGAAGAGAGACCTAAGACCAGCCTTTGGGATGGTCACCATAAAAGTAAAGCCCATTGATAATACTATTCTTCTCTTACGCGGATGGTACGCATCTTAAAAGATGTAAGCTGGGTTTAGAATCCAGCAAGAGGCATTTACCGGGAGAAGCTGAAGAACTGTTAGCTTTCCTAATGACATTGGTAGAACCTATCAAAGAGAACAAATGGAACCTAAGAGTCCAATCTAATAGTAACAACTCCATGAGGGTATCTACTCAAAGACATTAGCCTCTAGAGATAAGTGAGAAATAGGTGAGTGACCATAAAGCTTTTCCCTTTTCTTGTCCGTCTCTCACCGCCAACTTTGTCAAAATGAAGGGAAAAACTCAGGTATACGTAAATCCTAAATGCTCCAATTTTTAAAAACCAAGTCAATGCCCAGATGCATTTATCTATGCTTAGCACATTTTCAAGAATCAGTAACCAACATATACTTTTTCACTTAAGTCCTAAAACAAAGAACATGGAAAAAGAAAATTTCAATACCTTAATTTCAGATTTGCGCATGGTCTTTATTACAAATCTATCATCGTGGGATAAATAGAGACGGGAGCCGCTTTTTCCTGGTGATGTCAGCTCCCTTAAGGTTTCAGTACCACAAATTGAAAGCATGTAGTCGTTCGCATCAATCTTGTCAATCTTTAAAAGATGCCTAAAATTCATTTATATTAATAAATCAGCTTATCCGATTTCAGAAAGAACATAGGATACACATCCTACCAAACAAACATGCAAGCACAAAAAAATATTTATACACTCTAAAATATGAATAATCATATTTCCAGATTCTTTTGTACAGTTTAGGATGATTAGGTTTAGCACATACATATTCATAAAATGAAACAATACATAAAAACGCAAGAAATTCAACTATTTGCATATGAAAGCAAAATATCAACATTAACAGCAATACAATATGCAATGTCTCTTGAATGATATTGAATCGAAAAGCCTCTACCAAGTATTTCTCTTGTTAAAATGTAAAACATGAGTGTCAGTTGATGTTAATTAGTATTTCAACAAGTGTACTTTAGGAACTCTATTCTTTATAATTTGGACCATTCTCATCCTTTTACATCTAAAGCATCATTCTTTAATGTTTTACTCGATGGGTCAGTAATTAATAGTGCTCCATATTGTTAATTGAAACTGGACAAGTTTCATTAAAAAATACCCCAATCTAATAAAGTAAAAACCTTCATACATATCACCAACCAGTTTCCAAATAGTTTCATTAGCTCTCTAAGACCTTGTTTCCAATATGAATCACAATTGACAAATTGTTAATGATCATGCAGATTTAGGAGAGCTGTAAAAATATATGCTGTTTCGTATCATTATTTTAAAAAATAAATGATTTGATGTTTATTAGTTAGTTACACTTCTTTTCCTTTTTAAAAAACAAAATAAAGCACAAATACAGGTCCTTAAACTCAATATTTTAAAGCACTTTCAGTTCATTTCCAAACATTCAGCAATATCTTTTCCATCGGTATTTTATATTTATACAAATGGTTCTTATCAGTCCTTTGCATTGTACATTGGAGACTGCTGTGATTCTAGTTGAGTTTCTCATTTTCACACAACTTAACAAATTTTCGCCTAGGGCTACTAACCAAAAAATTTAAGAATAACATTATTGCAACACCACTGTGTAAGTGTTCATTTCAACAATAAAGAAATATTCATTTGCATAGATGATATCTCAAACACTACATCAATATATTATAATAAATTCGTAAGCAAGGAGAGCAATGGTTATTAGATAAAAGAAAATGATCAGGAACCTGAAAACTGCTGGACAGTAATCTTTCCATTCAAAATCAGTAACAGTGTTCCGAGAATGTCTTGAATTATCTGTTGGAAACCGTATCCGAGTACTTCCAGCAAATCTGAAATCAAAAGCTGAAAGTTCCTGTTTTGGCAAATCCATGTTCTTCACAAAATACCTACAAAGGATCCAATAACTACATATTGAAAAATATGGAAAAAGTAACAAGAGAGATTGAGAACAACCCTGAAGTCATTGCTAAGAGAAAAGAATAGCCAACATATCCTTTAGAATAATTCTCATGGGCATAAATAAAAACAACAAAAAATAAAAGGTGCTCCAATCTAATACCAAATAAAAAACTTAGTCAAAGCAAAATTATGAACCTTTCCTCATATCACTGAAAATTTTAACGCGAAGTCACTCAAAGAAATAGAACAAAGTTCCTTCCAACAATAAAACATCGACTTTACTAGTCAATTTTCACAAACTGCAGTATTAGTTCAAACTATTAAACCAATTCCTTGGTTGATCAAATGTCAAGATTGATTTCATGAATTATAAATAAACTAGATGCAAGACTTGACATTAAGTAGACACTAATTATTTCTTTGCAGAAAGCATGAATTTGCAAGAAGGATTGGTACAGTATCTATGCAAATACTAACTGTTTGCTTTGAATGTTCGTGGATTTTGTTATTACTCTGCGTGTTATGTTTTCAACCCCACATAAGTTGTTTGTGAAAAGTATCCAAGTCTGCTATCTATATAAAGGAAGTATCTTCCTGTTACTATCTTGGAGTTAGTCATATAGTAGCCTCTTGTACTGCTAGGAGCTCTAATCTTCTAAAGTTTCAAAAGTCTATATCACAGTTATATATTCAGTATTCACTATTTCCTTTTCTATGATCTTTTAACAGTGTATTGCAGTTAAACAGCGGAATCAATGCCGCTGGTGTCATTGGGCCAGAATCCCCTTGAAGTGGGTTCCTCGTGCTAGCTTACCTTCTAGGGTAGAATCCAATGGTGGTGAGGATGATTGTTGGCCCGATTCGGGCAAAATTTATTACCACAGAAGTTCAGGGAATCCATTTTTATCTGTCTCAGGCAAGGAGGTAGACACACGAATGGGTTTACTATGAGCTTGCCTAATAGGAAAAAAGAAAAATCATAATGAGACCTTGCAGGAGCTCTGGAAATAGGCACAAAAGTCTTGGGATATCCCATCTTTACATTGTCCTTCTATATTGGCGAAGAATGAAATTCTCTTTATGTTTGAAACAGAATCACAGGCATCACAGATCCTTGCTAAGGGACCTGAGGCTTTGGGTAATCATTTGCTCTCCCTCTCACCATGGAAAAGGGAGTTTATTCAAGGTGAGGAAGCTCACTGGGTTCACTTTTATGGCTTCCCTTTACATGCTTAGGTTGTTTCAACAGTGGAGGCTATAGGGGGTCTCTTTGGTAAGGTTGTAGAAACCAAGATGGAAGGCAATCACCAGAACTGTATGAGTTATGTCTCGGCCACAATTCTAGCCCCACGTTGGCACCTCCCTAGATCCTATTTTAAAATCAAAGTTCTTGACCAGACCTATACTATTGGGGTTGAGCTCTCGGGGGAAGAAAGGTCTCCTATACATCCTCCTTGGGCATTCGAGGATTGGGTTTTCAATCGCCAGCGTATCGGCCTCCGGCGAGTCAGAGGTGGTCTCTTGGTGAGCTTATGGATCCCGTTTGGCTCTCAAATTTCAAATCTAACCAATCGAATCTTCTGATTTTGCCGCCCAAGGAAGTGCCAATGGCTCGCCTCGATGAAGATGTGGTGTGTCTTGAAAACGATCAATCGCCTCGATGAAGTATCTGATCAACAGGCTTTTACTTTTGTTAGAGCTGAATCGAACCATTATCTTACACACAACAAGCCAACTATTCAATGGTGTGCTAACTAGTTGTCCACTAAGGCCCCCACATAAATGTCTAGTGGATTCCAGTACAATCACTCGTCATACTCAACGTGGCAAGTGTTTAGAGGGAACTTCTTTGATGAGTCGAATCATATTGAATCTTTCCTCGAGCATGCTATTTTCTTGTGTTTTTACCTTTTAGGCCACCTTCTATTCTAGTACAAGTGTTATCCATCCATTTGTTGTGCCTTACTGCTCGAGTCTCCATATTCCACCGAAACCCATTGGTAATTCTTCGAGGGAATATTGAATTTGGTTAATATTCACATAAGTTAAGGAGATGAAGATGAAGGAATTTGGAAAATACAGAGAAGGGAAAGAGGCTCCAGAGGTCAGATAAAATGAATGGGAGAGTCAGGAGGCAGGCCGACAGCACTGAATAAAAAGGCTAGAAAAAGCAGGGCCTGTAAGGCAAGCCCCATTCATCCTAAATAAGTCATTTACAATATCTGTATATCAGAAAGTATGCTCCATTTTTAGCCTTGAATATAAGAAAACAACTGCTGCTTATTATGATAAACCAAATAATATATTACTAATTCATACCAACCACAGCTTTTGTCTAGAATAATTCTACTTAGGTCCTACCAAACCTTAAATTTTATAATAGATCGGTATAACACAAGACAAAAATCCCATTTCTTCTTAGATGATAGTCTACCGAAATGAAAAATGACAGTGGCTATAGGAAGAAACCTGATTCCATGCTGCAGAACATTCACTAATTCATAACTCTCATGACCCTTACAGATCGCTTCTCCCGGCTTCCTATATTCATCATCATTTTTCCCATGAGACACCAACAATTCAGAAGTTGAAGCACCATTTACATTGTTACCCATAAGAACCTAACCCTGCAAATCACAGTAATTCTGAGAAAATCCAACCATATCCTCCAACTTGCTGCGGACTATCCAAATAAGACCCCAAATATTTAGAAACAACAAATCCATATTCATCATCGGTCAGTTCCATCATCTTCCTCCCATTGTCTGAACAAAAGGTAACAGTTTGAATATGTTATTTCAGAGACTAAAGTGCAGAGAGAGAATTATATCTACCATTCCCAACAATCACAATTTTGTTCCATCTTTCACAAAAAAACCAATTGTCCACAATACAAACAACCAATTTCCAACATAAGAAACCCCCCACCACAAATTACTCACAAAAAAACCAATTGTCCACTATACTAACAGCCAATTTCTAACATAAAAACCCCCTCACCCAACATTACTCGTATTCACCTCCATTGCCCAAAATACAGATCCCCATTACTCCACTCATACCTCCCATGCCAATATAGAACTCTTCTCCACAAACCTTCATAAAAATCTACGTTCTAATATTGCTTTCTCCCAAACACATGCTTCTGGTTCATCATACACTGTCCATAGCTCTCTCCATCACCTATTGCCTAATAACAATACTAACAATACCCATGTAAATAACTACCAAGAAAATTCCCCACATAACTAGCACCAAAGGGCCATGAAATCTTACCCTTTACTGATATTTTGTCTTTCAACCATACACCTTGGCAAAAAAAAAATCAGGGATATTCCCATTACAGGTACAAAACCCAACATACAAATTTTCATTCCCTACAAAATCCAACATGCTGTTACACTAACAGTAGTATTTGGTATGATACTAAAATTCGAATCCCTTCAAACCTTGAGCCCATCTTTTTCCTCAACTCATGCCTTCAAAGCATACAAAAGACTCTTTAAATTCTGACAAAACCGTAGTGCAATTATAAACATTACCTATGGTCAAGCCCACTAGTCTCTTTGTCTGACTAATAGCTTACAGAGTTACAGATAGAGAAAAGAAAGAAAAAGATGTCCCAATATCAAAAAGAAGAGAAAAAAGAGATCAGCTAGCAAATCCCCACTCTTACCTTCTCCAACTCCATGGTTGTCACTTGTCAGGTTTTGGTCTGCCTCTCTGTAAGAGCAAAACGTTACAAAAGAGATGTGGCTTTTTTTTAACTTTTCCCCTACAAAACTTTAGCTAGAAACGGCAAAGATCTTCTAGATATTTCTTACCCAGTTTGGGATTTTTTTTTTTTAATTGAGCATCTATAGTGCAATCTAATGTCGACCACCTAGAAACATAGAACTTTAATGGGGGTACTTGTGCGGCTATTGTCAGGGTTAGGTAAAACTAAAAAAATCAAGTGTTTGAATTTATCAGAAGTAATGAAAATGTTTTAACAGAGGGAACAAATAATAGAGCTTATTTTAAATCAGCCCCCCTGAAAACCAATCACGTTTCATCCTCTTTTTTTTCCACGTAAAATCAATAGAATGTCTTTTAATAATGTCAATTGGGATAACAGTCATTTTTTAATCAAATGAGATATTCTGTCATGCGTCATTATCAGATCAATTAATTATCACAGATCAATAAACCCTGTTTCTACAGGGCTCTGTTCACTTGTTTTCTTAGGAATGGGAAAAGAAAAGGTTTCCCGGTAATCTGATTTGGCATTAGGAAAAGAAATTCAAGAAACTGTGCAGGAAAATGTTTCCTGCGCTTGTTCACTCGCGCAAGAACTATACAGAATAAGGTTTCCTGATAAACTACTTGCCACCTTTTTTCAATGGTTTTCCTGGGAAAGTAAATCCGACTAAAATAAAGGGAAAAGAAATCTCACACTCGTGAGAAAAGTCTCATTTCCACATCATTTTTCTTAATTTCTTTGTCAAATGTGACATTTTTCACCTTTGTTCCTTCAAAATCCCGTGAAAATAAGTGAACATGCAAATTTTAGCTTTCTCATAAAAAGAACGGAGTGTTTTCCCAAGATAAAATCTCCACCAAATCAAAACAAAAATCCCACTTGGGTTTTTGTCCTCACCATATTCATGAATAAATACGAAAGATCAAGTCACAATCACAGCTTTATCAAATGGGTAATTCAAATATAAATTTAATGTGGATGCAGATCGCAGAGCAGAAAAGCTGGAAATTTTAAAGAAACATTAAATGACTAATTAATCCTGATTAGAATACCTTACAGAATCCTTCGAAACTCGATACACTCAGCTGCAGAGAAAATAAATAAAAAATAAAAAATAAAAAAACAAGATTTATTTTTCAGGCCCACGCCGAAAAGGGGCGGTTGTAACTTTACTAGAACTTTTCGCGCAAACTATTAGAGCCGTTTATTCTCCACAAAAGACCCCCTCATTTTAGGAAGTGGTCCAAAAGGAGAGCTAGACAAAAGTCCTCTAATACACTGAAATGACCAAAATGTCTTTATCTTTTCCTTTTACTAAATTACCCTTGATTAGGCTTCTAATGTGGGGGTTAGGAAGAAATCAAGGACTTGTAACGGCACATCTGATCTGAATCATCCACTTGATAGGTCTTTCGATCTTCGGAGGCCCGAAAATCATGATCCAACCCTAACATCTAATAATGTGTAATTTTTTTTCATGCGGGCCAAATAATACATACCAGCAAATATTTCATTTCCTAGATGACATGATTGAATGATTATTTGGGGTGCTTGGACCTATTGAATAAGAGATTGTTTCACCTCTTCCGCGACTAATTCCTTCGCCCGAAATCAGGCCTTCAACTTTTTTGTGAAGGAATGAGATTAAAATAAAACATGTTTGTTAGTGAGACTAATCTCAGCCTGTTAGGTACCTAACCAATACACCAAAACGTCCAAAGCTGTTGGAATGTTTAGGCTAGGCCTTTTAAGCATGTCCCATATCAAGCTGAGTCCCACCTAGTCCCGTACCTAAGTAGGACCCACTTAGGATTGTAACACATCCCTTCGCAGAAAAGCGAAAGGGCTGATTTTGGGTGATGCAGTTAGTCACCACAGAGGTGAAACAACATAATTGAATATATAGGGTTTCTCTGGATGCCACCAAAATTAGCCCTTATTTGCAAATAAGATTACTTTAAGTTAAGCTTGTTTGTAAACATAATATTAATTTAAGTTAAGCTCATTGGTAAATGGAATGCTAAAACCACTTTGGAAGCCATTAACTGGGATATATGAAACTGTTTATAACCATTATATGCGTGTAAGATTACATGCAAATAATTTTTTTGAGCATCTAAAGTGGTCACAAATGCTGAAGCATAGTTCATTTCAATATTCTTTTGTTGTTAAAAGATAAACCAATTATTTTATTAAGAGATAGCTCAATTATTTGATTAAGAGATATCCCAATAATTACTAAAGTTAAAATAGGAGAAAGGAAAATCCCTCCATATCTCAATTATTTTACTAAGAAACAATGCAATTATTACAAAGGTTAAAATAGGAGAAAGGGAAATTCCTCTTGACACATATCAAATTCTGTATTTGGGTCAATGAGAGACATCATCCTTACATAGAATTTTAACGATTATATGAGGCATGGAATTCCCTGTTTACATCTACATTGCTGTCTAGCTTGTCTCTTACTCTGTTTCTTTCTCACAGGTTGGATCTAGGCCTATAATATCTTGGAATATTTACTCTAAAAATGAGTTTTCAGCAAGGTTGCCAGAGCGGGAATCGAAAGCGGGAATCGAAGGCTCCAGGGAGGAATCCTACTCAAGATTGCCATAGCGGGAATCGAAAGCGGGAATCAAAAGCGAGAATCGAAGGCTCCCAGGGAAGAATCCTGCTTCCTTGGTTTTCAGTGTTTTGCTAACTGACTTTCAACAGCAATTTTTCCATACGCAAAAATTTCCCTTTTTTTTAGGAAAATTTCAATCCTACCGAGGATAATTTTCCATAGAGTGTTTTTCCTGAAGTTACTCTTTTGTTGTAATTATTTTCCCTGTTGGCACTAGTAAAGGGCCCCTCAAAGTAGAGCTATTTGTCATGTTTGGGAAGAATGACTTATCAGTCCAAAAAAATATTTGCCCATCATATGCAAATGAGGGGCCACATGTGCCACGTATACTACCACACCTGAGGGGGAGTATTGAAGTATAAATGATTAAATAATACTAACTCTAACAGGTTAAGCTCTTAGAGCCATTGGTTGTTTAGCATATATCCCTTCAAATAATGGTTACAATAGTTGAAAAATGATAAAATTAAATTTTTTTTGAAAGAATTTTTTACAAACTCCTTATAATGGAATCCAATGACAACTTAATGTCCTATGTGCAAAGAATATTAATATAATAGTCTTATTTGCAAATTGGGACAAATTTTAATGGGAACCAAAGAGGCCATGAATGGGTTTGTATCTCTTTTCCTAGACAATTCTCTAGTTGCTTTTGTTGGGTTGTGAGGAATATAGATGATTAGAGGGGTTAAAATAATCATCTACTTCTTTGTGAGGCTACTTGTGATTTGGTCACCACAAGATGCAGTCGTTTGTTCTTTATTGGCCCATCAAAGATGTAACCCACAAACAATCATGGAATATTCGTTGGCCCAATTGTGAAAGAGGAGCTGAGAAGGAGCTAGTGAGAGAGACTTGGAAGGGCAGGATTGGAGGGAGCATGGAAAAATCCCTTAAAAACAGTGGAAAAAATACACTGATTCAAATTGGAATTTCCCCCTATTTTCAATGCCTTTTCATGCTCCCCTCACTCCCACCCTCTCAAGTCTCTCCCTCTCCACAGATTTCTCACAACTGGCCCCAACAATGAAAAAAGAATTCATGGAATATTATTTGTTTACCCAAGGTGAAAAAGGGGTACAAAGGCTTCGGTGAGAGAGGGAATTGAGAGGGTGGTGAGTGGGGAGAGCATATGGTGTGGTATGAAAACAGGGGAAAAAAAATCACAGTTTAAAATAGTTTTGTTGTTTTCCCTATATTCCAGCCTCATCCCATGCTCTCGTCACTCACACCCCCTCAAATCTCTCGTTTTTGCCTGCATATTCTCTCCCCTCTCTTACACTAGGTAAACAAGTATGCCATTATTATTATTTTCATGGTTGCCAAACAAGCCCTAAAAGTCACGCTCATCCGTGAACCCTATGCCAACCTATCACAGTTTTGAGTGTGTAATTTTGCAATTCAAACCTTGATTAATAAAGTCTAGAGTAAGATTATCAAAACAGGGGACTGCAGAAAACATTTTTTTAGTATACTTTTAATACTTTGGTTTTGCCATTCAACACTCCCATACGCCGTTCACCTTGTGACCCAAGACGGGGCAATGTAGCAATATTAAGGTCACAGGTTCTATTGCAACTCAGCCCAAAAAAATAGACGCCCAAATGAATTAGTGTATTAATTACCCATCTTATCATTTCTGATTACAATCCTGGTTTGAAGGATAACATGAAGGAAAAATTGCCAATGGGGGGCATCAAAGTACGAGAATTGCCAAGCATCAAAGTACGAGAATTGCCAAGCATCAAAGTACGAGAATTGCCAACGGAGGACACACTTTTGAAAAATTGTTAGAGAGGGTTGATAACCCCTCTTTTTAACCCCCTTTTAGAGACCTGATAACCCCCATTTCGTCCCTCTCTAACAATTTTTCAAAAGTGTGTCCCCCGTTGGCAATTCTCATATTTTGATGTCTCCCATTGATTGGCCATTATTCCTAACATGAATTTAAAGCCCCTCTGCTAATTGCCCTCTTTTTCATTAAAACAGTGCATATCTGTGTATAATGCTCGAGAGTTAATAAGCAATAAAGTTGATCACAGTACAACTTTCAATTAAAGTCCTATCTGTGTACAATGCTTTGGAGTTAATAAGCAAAATTTGCCAGCATTAAAATGGTTTGTAATATGATAAATGAGTGTGTAAAACATTCAGTAATCCCTAACACTTAAACAATCTCAAACCAATGAGTGTGTGTGTGTGTGTGTGTGTGTGGTTGGGGGGGATGGGGATGGCGTGGTTGGTTGGTTGAAGGTTCTGTAGATAAAATTTTTGACACTGAATTCATCAAATCAAACCAGTGAGAAGAAAACTTTTGCACCAAAATTTAAGGCAGCATCTCATCTGCTACTCTTATTAGATCATATTATCCCAACAGTATACGAAAGCAAAGAAAATAAGCCCACTAATTTCAAATCAGTTTTTTTGGTATATTAATTTCAATTGAAGTTGCCTGCAAGTGGAAGAACATTTTCTATAGATAGGATTTCAAAACAAGAGAAGAAAAAGGGCCTACAAGATTGAAAACATCCACCATGTATCATTGAATAATAAAACGAAAAAAGAAGGTTAATTAAGGAATAACTTCAAGCCTGGGTTCAAAGCAAAAACCAGTGAATAGCTGAAGTGGAAACCTTTTAGTCACAGGGCACTTCTGAGACCACCTCCATTGCCTCTGTTTCATGTCAAAAACAAGCAGTGCAGGCGCTCCATAGCTCTGAATGTATATAAGATCATCTGTGCCACTGCTCGCAAAAACATCATCAAACTCCCCAAATCCTTGAAAAAATTTGTGGGGCATTCTAGAGACCTCCCACCACTCTTTCTCATTCAGTAACCAGATTCCGATTCCCTTGATTATGTCGGGCCGGTCTTGCTTCCCAATTCCACCAACCATTACCAACTTATCTCTGAGGTTCATCAATCGGCCGCAGGTGAGAGAACAAGGGACCTGAATACAAGTTCTTATCAAAGAAGCATGCGAATTTCTGCCTGAAAGATCGTACATAATTAGGCAATGGCGATTTTCAGAGCCACCAACAACCCCAGTTGAGTAAATCAAGCAATAAAAAATTCCATCACAAATAACACTCTCATCGCCGCCCCTCCATCCAGTCAAAACCTCCGTCACAGAGGTAACCCAAGACTTGGTTTCTGAATCATAGACATGGATTGAGAGATCCCATTGAAGAAAATCATCCGGTACTTGTTTAGATTTCGCAACCGCGACAGTATAACAATGTGATTTTCGGTCTACGGATATCGCAAGTGCACTGTAATCTGTGAACTTAAGACCCGGTGGTTCTTCGAGCTTCGAACAGATTTTCGTAACGGGATTACAAACATAGAGCTCACTTCTACTTTCACTATCCATGAAACAAACCAAACCAAATGAAGAAGCAACAGTGCAATTAGGAGCTTCAATGCAAGGGAGTTTGAAACTGTACCATTTTCTAAGGATTGGGTCATAGGCATAACTGCCTGGATCTCCGCTATTTGTAAACATGAAGTACCATGGTTTTTGTAATAAGATGTTTGAGAAGTTCAACAAAAACCTTCTAGAATTGACAATTTCATTCCACCTTTTACAAACAGACCGGGCTCGCAATATACTTGCAATGGGCAAATAAGCTAGAATCCTCTCTAACAAATCGTCGGGCAGGATTAAATCCAATGAAACCAATGAATCTTTACCAATGTCATTGGTAATATCCGAGAGTGCTTCATAATGTGTAACCTCTCTGCTTATGTGGTTATAAGAATGAGTAACCCAAGATGTTTCATCCTCCATATCCAATGTAAAATCGTAGCGATATAAGACCTATGGAAAAAAAGAGAGAAAAAAGAAGAAAAAGATCAGAAGATCAGAACCCTTATCACTAAACAAAATCACATTCGAATCCTAATAATTTTCACAATTCCCAAATTTAATTAAAAAGTAGAAAAAAGACTAACACGAGAAAACCACATCCTCAACGCTTGTAACTCACCCCAAATCCCCTTCAAACATCCCAGGCAAATGAAAGATGATAGGGAAAGATTAAAAAATCAAAAATAAAGAAAAAACAAAAACAAAAATCACATTCGGATACAAGAAAAGCCAGCTGGGCAGATCAGAATCCTTACCACAAAATCCCAAGCAAAGAGATTAGGACCCTTATCACTGAAGACAAATCACCATAGAATATCTCGTCTTAAGATTATTTCAGAAGAAAAACATCAAACAGATCAAAGACCCTTAGCCCCTCAACCCAAAACACCTCCAAATGGATCAGGCTAACATTTAAAGCAAAAAACAGAGAAAAAAAACAGAGCAGGAAAAAACTTTTCATAAAATTCAGGCAATATTAAACATGGAAAACAATGAACTAAAAAACTAAAACCATATGCTTTCATCACCAAAATATTAAAAAAAATTGAAGAAATGCAGTTTTTTCATATCTAAAAATCTCCAACAAAAAAATATATAACCAAGCAAAAAAAAAATAAAAAATCAACTACCTGCCTAGAACAAATAAAAGATACCCAGATGAAAAAACAAACAGATCCAGCAAGAAGAGCTAAAAAACAAACAAAAAAATACAAAATGGGGTATGAACATACCTTAAAAATGGGTTTCTTTCTTTCTGATAGTGTCTTCTATCTCTCTCCAATACCTCTAGATTTAACACAGAGACACACACACACACAGAGAGAGAGAGAGAGAGACTGGGTGGTTCTATATTTATCCGATACGATCTATAGATTTAGCAGAAAAGGGGCAGAGAAAAAAGGCCTACGAGAGGGAGCCATTTAGACAATTAGACCTGTCTGTCTGTAGTTTGTAGAAAATGTGAAGGGATCTAACACTGCTTTTTATAACGAAGGATTGGTTTTTGGACTAAATGAAGGAAGTAATGCTGTCTTGCTCACCATCCCCTATACACGCAAGCACTCCCCTTCTTTTGCTTTTCTTGGTTCTTAGGGTTTCTCTTTATTTGATTAGTAGCCCTTATTAATGGCATAGCCTTCATCTCTTTCTCCCTCAGCCCTTAAATAGGGATAAGGTTCCTTTCGTAAAGAGAACGCCACAAGCGGACATGCCTCTTTTACCTAACCCTATTCCCTACTCTCATACAAAGTGCATTAGATAGAGACGTATGCAGTATTTATGATCATTGATCTTTGATCTATATCTTGCTATTTTACAATGAGTGCACCTTCCTTGAATTAGGTGGGTCCATACGATACTGATATGAGCTAATCTTAGTTTTTCTTATGACCAGAGAATAGTCTACTTGGATGATCCTAACCGTCCAATTAATGGATGCAAAGTGAACATAGATGATGATCGCTATCCAATGGCCAAGATTATAACTGCCCAAATGCATAAGATCACCTAATTAGCATGATCTTTGGGCCATGGAAGATCCAAGGTGGGATCTACTAGATGAAACAAAGGTGGGGCCTTCATATTCGACATAGGCCTGCCACACTAGATCATTACTCATTCTCTCTCTCTCTATATGAGTATTGAGCCAAGAAGGATACAATGGGCCAAACTCGCTAGCTAATGGGCCCAAATGTACCTTATAATTTGGCGGGGCCAGCTCTATATTGATTCACCGTAAAAGAGCTAAGCGCTGCTCGTTCTGGATTTTGAGAATCGATTATGAGTCCAAAGACTCAAAATTACGTTTTGAATTATCCTCTCGGTTCCACTTTTAGCCAATGCCATGTCTATGGTGGTGCCCTTTGGTTGGTACGGTGGGACCAGCAGCGCACGTGCCATATGTCCCTTGAGATGCTAGTGGTCACTAGGGCACTGCATGATTGCCCTTTGATTAAAACACTTTGAATATAATTAATTATAACGTGTTACATGATGTGGAGCAATTAGTACTTTAATGAAGTTTTTGGCCATTTTTAACAACGCTTTCCTTTTGTCACTTCCAATTTCGTTTGCTAGCTGTTTCCTTTCCAAACATGGAGAAGTTGGTCACCTGATAGGTTGAGCTGTAATGTGTGATTATATTAGAAAAATAAACGTGGCTTCCATTAATTAACACTTAAGCTAAACCGTGTAGAGAGAGAAAGAGCATGTGTGTGTGTGTGTTTTGTTTTCGGGGAATGATACATTGCCAAATATAATTTGGGGCCACCCACCTGCTTTACATTAATGGGAAATTGGTGTTGAGCCTCCATTGTTGAATCTCAGTTTACCTACCAAAGAAAATATTAATATGACATGAACAACACGAAGGCAAAGCGTGTTCTGCAAGGCTTCTATTCTTACCTGATTAAGAGCCTGTTTGCTTAAGATTATGACAACCGATTGTGGAGTCCCCAACCGATTATTGGACTCAAATTTAGTTCAATTTTCGGTCCAATAATCGGTTGGGCAGTCGGTTGTCATAATCTAAAACAAACAAGGCCTAACAGGTAGAAACGGATTGTTGAGATCATGTACACACGTTGTTGCATGTAATTCCGGTGCCCCACTCTTTTCTCTTGAAATGATGAAATATATTAAAAGAGAAGGCACACGACCGGGATAGTTGAGGCCAAAGAGAGAACACCAAACATTTGGAAAAACGGAAGGAACACAAAGCAAGCCCCTTCAGTTTGGTTAGTTGTTTTTTTTTTTTTTGGTGCGCGCACATGTGCGTGTGTTTTGTTTGGGGGTGGGGGGGGGGGGGGGGGGGGGGGGTGGGGTTTGCACATGGTGCTCCATCCTGAGCAAAGTGATGGGGGGGGGGGGGGGGGGGGGGGGGGGTGCACATGGTGCTCCATCCTGAGCAAAGTGATCTGCTTCTCTATTTGCCGATCAACTCAATTGAGTGACCTCTTTTTTAAAAAAAAAAAAACGGTAGGTGATCAAGGATCTTATCAACAAATCCTGAGGATTCCATCTGGGATCAACCAACTTCTTATGCTCAATGCTCAAGCAAATCTCCTTCCAAAAGTGCCTAATATCTAATGACAAATACAAATTGGAACTGCGAAGGACTTTGACCCAAGATATCACTAAGGATAGTATACTTGAGAAAGAGGATAGAGAGTCGAGGGCCACATTCTTGAATGAGCAAGCATTCCTCTCTTTCCAAAGGGCCTAGAAAAAAGCCAGTAAAATCATCTTCCATAACATTCTACCCTTGCTGTGCCATAGCCTAAAAAACCAGTTATCTAAGAGATCCTTGTTCGAAACCTAAAATACCCAAGAGACCCAAACAAGTCTAGAATTCGAGCCCAAACCTCCCTAGCATGCCTGCAATTAATGAATGAGTAGGTGGTCCACATACTCACTCACCCCCACAAATGAGGTACAATGATCAATGATGAGCATCTCGCAATGGCGTACATAATCTATGGTCCGAATCAGGTGTTGGAAAGGTTTCCACCCGAATGTGCAGACCCTTGGTGGAGATGGATTGAACCATATTTTAGAAAGCTGCAAGGGAAGGGAAGAGGAAGCAATAGGGCTGCAACTCGGGTCGGGCGGGTCGGGTTTTGGAGAACCCAACCCTACCCGAGAAATATCTTGGGTCGGGTCGGGTCGGGTTTTTTTTCGGAAAACCCACGATTCCCAAACCCGGCCCTACCCATGATAAATCTCGGGCCGGTTCGGGTCGGGTCGGGTTTTTTCACGTTGACGCAATTTTTCAAGGAAAATTCTTGTTTGGCAAGGCAACTCAACTCATAGAAGCAGAAATTACACTCACATTACACTTGAATCAAACAATGATGTAATTACACTCACATTACACTTGAATCAAACAATGCTGTAATCAAACAATGTTGTAATTACAATCAAACAATGCTGAATCAAAGACTTGAATCAACTCAACTCATAGAAGCAGAAATTACACTCACATACAGTAACAGTGGGTGCATGGGTTTTCACTTTTAACTTTTAACTAACAATAGAAAAAAATGTACATACTATAACTTATGTAACTCGGGTCGGGTCGGGTCGGGCCCCTTCAAACCCGGCTCGACCCAAGATTCATGCGGGCTTTTGAATGCTAAACCCGGCTCGACCCGAAACCCATGAAACCTGAACCCAACCCAGGGTATTTTCGGGTCGGGTCGATGCGGGTTGGGTAAAACCCGGCTCGAGTTGCAGCCCTAGGAAGCAAGGTATGTGTAGAAAAAATTCACTGAATAAAACTTGAGGGCATTTAAGATCTGAAACCTTTATCCATGCTGTGCTTCCCAATGAAAATCAATTTTATATATGAGTCGCTTTCATTGGATCAAATGTCAAATGCGGCACCTATGTTCCTATGTTGTACCCATTTACACTTTAGCCACGCATGGACACCATATGGTTTCTATTAAATCATTATGCAAATGAGCAATTACCAATGGGGGACACAAAAACGATGAAATTGTCAATAGTACCTATGCTTTTATGAAATTATCAACGTGGGAAAAAGAGGTCTTGTTAGTAAAAGTTGGACGAAAATGTCATTTTCTTAAGCAACACGTTTTACTTTTCTACTTTTCCCTCTACTCTCTTCTTTCCTCTCTTTTTTTTTACTTTTCCATTTTCAACTTTGTTTTTTTACCCTACCAGACATCTTCCTCATCGTTCAGCCACCACAGTGTCGCTGGGAAGTCTCAAAACTTGAAACGTGAGTTCATTCACATCTATCTCTATGTAACTAGGTTTTGTTTTCATTTGTTTTAGGGTTTTGCATTTCTCCTTCTCTCTTTCAATGGTGGATGAGGAAGATGAACGAGTGAAAAAAAAAACGGTGAAAATGAATGAGTGAAAAAAAACATGAAGTAAAAACGTGTTCACAAGGGACTTGATAAGCCCATTCGGAAATTGGTAACCCTATTTTTTATACTAGATAACCCCAATCCCAGAGACTTTAAAACCCCCTTCCAAAACTCCAATACCCTTAGCCAATTTTCAGGGACTTGATAAGCCCATTCGGAAATTGATAACCCCATTTTTTATACTAGATAACCCCAATCCTAGAGCCTTGAAAACCCCTTCTAAAACTCTAGTACCCTCGACCAATTTTCAAGGACTTGATAAGCCCATTCGGAAATTGGTGATCCTACTTTTGAGAGTTGCTAACCCCCTTCCAGAGAGTTGATGGCAAAACCCCCTTGCCTATAGCAACTCTTCTAATGGCATTACAATTCTGCTCATTATAGAAATAACAAAAGAAATGGATGTTGTATTCATTAAATGTGCTTCATGTGTTACATCTCAATTCATGTATTACAAAAAAAATTAAGTACATCAAAAAATGTGTAGCCATCCATTCATCTATTACATCAAAATTTTCTTATACAACCGATTGTCTTCCAAAAAGTGAGCGAAGCCATTCATGCATTATCTCCAGAACACACCCTAGAATACAAACCACTTAAACCCTAAACAAGATAAATAAAAAATAGAGGAATGAAAACTATTGCAAAACCCAAAAAAAAAAGAATAAGAAAAAGAAAACCTACATAGACAGATAGATGGTAAGAACTCAACTTTGAAGTTTTCAAGACTTGTCAGCAACAATGGCGGTTGACTGAGGATGTAGATGACTAGTAGGGTGAAAATAAAAAAAAGTGAAAATGGAAAAGAAAAAGAAGAGGGAAGAAGGTAAAAATTAAAAGGTGAAAACGTGTTCTAAATGCCAAAGGACATTTTCGTCCAGCTTATACTGACAAGACCTCTTTTTTTCCCTCATTCATAATTTTAGAAAAGCATGGCTCTTCGTCCAGCTTATACTGACAAGACCTCTTTTTTCCCATCATTCATAATTTTCGAAAAGCATGCCTCCTATTGACAATTACATCGTTTTTGTGTCCCCCGTTGGTAATTGTTCGTTATGCAAATGACTTACCAAAGCTATCCTAACTAAAAATAACCTTATTTGCCCCCCCCCCCCCCCCCCCCCCCCCCCCCCCTAAGGTTTCTATTTATCATTTAGCTAATGATTACCAAAGCTATCCTAACTAAAAATAACCTTATTTGCAAATGGTGGAATGGTTCGGGTGGTGTCCACGCAGGCCCATGCCATTTGTAACTTTTATGGTGGAATGGTTAGGAAATTTTTGAAAGAGTGATTTTTATGTTATGTCAAACAAGCAGATGGCTCATCTGGATGAAGGATCCGAACAAATCACATTGAAATGTGACATGTGAGTGGGCTCGGCTGAAGCTTCTCATGTTGAGGCCTTGTCATAGAAGTCTGAATATAGTTTCAAATGGTGGTATTATTTAACTTAACGACGTACGTGAGTTTATAAATTCAGTCGTCAATGAAACATTGAAAGGGTCTCATAGAGGCGATTTACACAATGTACCTGCTTTCTCTTTCTATCGTTCTCGAGAAGGTAATACAGAATGCACAGACATATTCAGTGAAAGTAAAAGCTACTGATATTGGCACTACCATGTTTTGATAATTACACTAACGGTCTTTTAAGTGTTTTTTGAGAGCTTTTTGGAATTGTAATAACCTTTGACAGCTGGTGAGTTAGTGCAATTATCAAAACATGGCTTTGCCAATATCAGTAGCCATTGTAAAATATAATTTCTTTATCTGAATCTTTCATTGCCACCCGCTTGCTTTGGTAAATTCCACCCATATATTTTCTTCATCCCACTTACGGGAGTGGTTTTAAATTTCGACCGAAACCGAAATTTTGAGAAATCTGCAAATTCGGATTTTACCAAATTTTGGCCGAAATTTTGAGAATTCAATTTTTTTTAAAATGATATGGTATTTTTCCAAAATTTCAGCCGATTTCGGCCTAAATTTTGTAGTAATGAATAAAATATTATTTTTTATTTTGTACAAGATTTCGGCCAAAATTTCATGATTCCGGTCGAAATTTCAGTTTCGGGAGGGCCCAAATACACATCGAAACCAAAATTTAAAACGATGCTTAGAGGAGAGGAAGATCTCAACAACCAAAACCACTCGCCTTGATCAAAGTTAAGAAGGGTTTGACATTGGAAATGTAACATCAATGCCCTTTGTAAGAAAGAAAGCACAAAAAGGATAGTGGCAAAACCACTAAGGCACCCCTTTACAGAATAGACTGTCACCACTTGGTCATATTTCACATCTAATTCTTTATCACAGAAAACTCAGTAGTGGGTTTACTCTTGCCTTGACAAGACTGTTAGGTCACATGTCGCACTTAATATGGGTTTTGAGTCAGGTAGAAAATACTCATGATATTTTCAGTTCTCTAGATGGAAACATCACTATAACATGGGATTTGCTGGGAAATTTAGTAGAAAGCCATTTTAAGCTCAGTTTTGCATGAGAGAAGAGCCAACTCATATGAACTAAATAATAAGACAAAATCTGCTAAACAGTAAAAAAGTAAGCCTATGTTGCTATTCTCTCATCCAAAACTCAGCTGTGAAATGGTTTTCCGCGAAATTGTCCAGCAATTCCCTTACGATATTATGGTTTAAAATTTCAGTTTCAGAATGCATTTCAGACCTTACCAAAACCGAAAGTTCGACTGAAATCGAGTACACAATTAAAAATATATATTTTATTTAATACCAAATTTCGGCCGGCCAAAATTTCGATTGAAAATTCGGGAAACTGGCTATATAATTAAACAGATTGAGATTTTTGGGTTGAATTTCTCTTAAATTTCGGACGAAATTATAAAAACACAAAATTTAAGCCGAAATCTGGTACCGTTTCACGTATTGGCAGTTTCGGTTTCAACCAAAATCCGAAATTTAAAGCGCCAATGATATTTTCACCCGCTCTGCAGTGCGCATTCGCCCCCTTATCACATGAACAGTGGGCAACTTTAACGCTTTTCGACGTCAAATCACGTTAACAGAGGGCGAATGTGTACTGCAGAGGGGGCGAAAATATCATGGCCCGACTTAAATTTAGAAATCCGAAATCTGATAGGCATACGATATTTTCACCCCTATAGCGTGAACACTGAACAGTGGGCACCTTTAACGCTTTTTTGACGTCAAAACACGTTAAAAGGGGGGCGAATGTGTACTGCAGAGGGGGCGAAAATATCATCGCAAATCCGAAATCTGATAGGCAGGCGGTATTTTCCCCCCTCTTCAGTACGCCTTCGCCCCTATAGCGTGAACACTGAACATCGGGCACCTTTAACGTTTTTTACGTCAAATCACGTTAAAAGGGGGCGACTGAGTACTGGAGAGTGGGTGAAAATATCATTGCCCATTTGAAATTTAAAACAACAATAATAGAACATTTAAAGAAGTCAGCGCAGAATAGAGACGTGGCAGGTATCGGTCAGCATAAAGTCCGGAGTTTTGATCAGTGCCGCTGAATTTGACGGTTTTGGGCCGTAAGTTTAGTGATATCGGACCGTGCTTTTTTTCTTAAGATTTAGTAATTGCATCGTGGTTTGTGCACTGTCTCCGTATTTTTCGGCCGTGTTGGTTATCGTGTGGGATTTCGATCTCATCCAACGGTCCAGAACGATCAGTCGGTATGGCTGCAAAAGCTCTAGGAAAGCGTCACTTGGGGGACAGGAGAGAGCAACGGGACATCCTTTTTATTATATGAAGATAGTAGTATTTGGGAGTACCACCTAGGCAAAAAGTCCGTGCCGTGATCATTAAGTCCTAAGAGAGGGACACGTGTGTTGAATCAGGACCGGTGATCCATCTCATGGTCAACTGACATCAAAGGGGTGCAACTCGGGTCGGGTTGAGTTTGGGTTCGAGTCGAGTCGAGTTTTCCCAACCCAGGTTGAGTTCAGGTTGGGTTTGGGCAGAGGGCTTGGGTAACTGAAAACCGTCATTTTTTTATCTTTTTTTTTTTTATTAGTAAGCTTTTGGTCGGGTTGAACTTGGATCGGGTCAGGTTCGGATTGGACAAAAGTCCTCATCGGGTTGAAACTTGGGTCGGGTCGGGTTCGAACTGAGTAAATGGTTTACTCGGGTCGGGTGAGTTGGACCCCTGACTCTGACATGATCTTGATCTCATTCCCAATGGTAGGACTAAACAAAAGCAAGGTTTAGCTTTCCTTGGCAACATAAAAAATTACTTGACGGATGAAGGGCCAAGGATCATCTAGGTAAAGGAGGAAGGCCTGTTGAGGCCAATCAATCTTAACTCAACTCCAGGTAGCATAACATAATCCAAACCCACATTTAAATCTCTCAACGCTAACCCAGCCTATCTAACCAGATCAATCCTGGAAACCCACCTTATCTTTCATTGACGACACACTAGATCGACAGTTAAGATCACCAAACTCATTTGCCACTTGTGTTTAATTAGTTGTTTTTTGTCAATACTATAGCCATGCTAAAGGTGAATTGAAAGGCTTGGTCTAAAATATTGGGTTATTTACTGTTAGACGCTGAAGCCTTGATAAAATTACCTGAAATTTGCCGCTTCTTAAAAAAACTCTAATTAATGATATTTTATAAGGAAAAAGAATTTTAAGGACAAAAATGCCCCTCGTTTTAGGGCAACAGAATTGTTTTCCTAAATAAATTTTTTGCCTGTTTTTAAGTAAATTTATAAACCTGCACAAACTCAACTCAACTATGCCTTTGTCCCAAACTAGTTGGGGTCGGCTTAAAATTATAGACCTACTCGACAATAGAAAATTTTCACTTCATCCACTGCATGGGTGGGGCCATCATTTTACATGGCCACGAATGATAAGTACTTGTATAAACAAACGACTTTGCGAGCTACAAGCAACCTCGAGTTAAATTTTTGTCCCAGGAAGTTTTAGTAAAATTTTGGTCCCATCCCATGTTTGGTTGCCTTTTAGCACTAGGTTTTTTTTAATCCCACTCTTGTAATGATTGCTTGTGTGGTGAATTTTTTAATCCCACTTTTGTAATGATTGCCTTTTCATCCCATCCCAAAATAATCCCAGGAACCAAAAATAAGCTTGAGAAGAACTTTTTTCTTCCCAACAGTTCAAGCAACCAAACAAAGTTTTTTTTTTTTCCCCACCATAGACCGGTCAACCAAACATGGGATTTTTACCGGGGTACTTCTAGGTTTTTTTTCCCACCAATCTCCTGGGATTTTTTTTTCTCCACATAAATCCCTGGAACACATAAATCCCAAGATGCACTTCAATGACATTGCAAAATCCAAAGTAGGTGAAGGGCAACTTTGAAGTTGAAACATTTCCAAAGTAGTGTATGTCCAAATAGCAGTTTGGGCCTTTTTAAGTCTTGTTGAATTACAAAAGCAATATAACAATTCCCAAATTGCACCCAAGCTGCAATTTGCTGTAGATGAAATTAGTTGCCCTGATTAAGACTAGGAAACTCAGAAAAGTCGGCTAAGTTTTAGTGTCACCTACTCACTGAGTGAACTCCTAAGTCCTAAATGGATTTTAATTTCTAAAAAGGAAAAGGGAAAGAAAAGAAGAATTGGTTTGTTTCCATAGGTTTGTCTCCTCCGAACAACAAAAGAAAAAAGAAAAGCATTGATTTAATTTGCAGGGTGTTAGAGATTTATCTTATCCATTCATATCTGACCCTTAATTGTGAGGGTGGCATATTAGGTAGGGATATTATATTTGGTAACGTGTATTTGGATAATCTTCTCCAAATCTTATCATTATCTCTTCACAGTGGAGGATAAGCACATGTAAGTGTTAATGGTAACAAATAGTTAGAGATTTATCTTATCCATTCATATCTGACCCTTAATTGTGAGGGTGGCATATTAGGTAGGGATATTATATTTGGTAACTTGTATTTGGATAATCTTCTCCAAATCTTGTCATTATCTCTTCACAGTGGAGGATAAGCACATGTAAGTGTTAATGGTAACAAAAAAAGATCAATGCAAATCAAATTTCTTCACAATGGAGGATAATGAGCGGAATTAGTTGCCCTTATTAAATAATAAGCACATGAAATTTGGATTTATCACATTTGCAGCCCATTTTGCATTGTGATTGGGATCCGGATCAAATCCTTCGATTTCCAAATCAGCAACTGACAGTGAAAAAAAATCAGATTTTCAATTATGCTGTGGAAATAAGAAATTGTAAATCCACAGAAGTGGCAGTTTCCTTCACCCTATTTGCTCCTCAACCTCTCCCCTCCAGAAGTACTCCTTCCATCTCTCTCTCTCTCTCTCTCTCTCTCTCTCTCTCAACAAGAGCTGTCGGATCTATTCATTTTGTATTCAAAACTCAATTCCAAATCCAAATACAAAATACGAGGTATCCAAACGGGGTTTCGATACACCCTGGATTTGGATTTTGATATGTAGATTTGAAATCCAGAATTTTAAAATTCACTAAGTTATAAATAGTTTCATTTGGATGGCCATGTAAAGATTTGGATTTCAAATTTTAAATTTAAAAAATCTCTTGTTTGAATATTCTTTGGATTTAGACATGAAATCTTACAAAACCAAAATGCCCTAAAATACCCCATGACATAAAAAATGATCAAAATATGTCGATAAAAACTATTAGAATATCTGCATTATTGAAAATGACCGAAATCTCCTATATCGGGTGAAATATGACCAATTACCCTTGAGTCGTGGAAAATGACTAAAATATCTTTGACGTAAAAAATGATGAAAATACCTGCATATAGGGTAAAAATGACTGGAATGAGCCCGAGTCATGGAAAATAATTGAAATGCCTCTATATCGAGTAAAAATGACCAGAATACCCCGTAGTCATCAAAATGTTTGAAATATCCCCATGATATAAAAATGATCAAAATATCCCATATCGTGTTAAAATGACTAAAATAATCAATCATGTAAAAATGGCCTTTTTAAATTGTAGTTCACAAGCCCCAAATTGTACCCCATCCAATTTGATGGGATGAAATTTGTTGCCTCGATGAAGTCAAGAAGAATCTTGGTCCACTTAAAAAACAGGGGACTGAAAATTCTAGTTTTGTGCCATTTTGACCTTGATACGTCACGAAGGCCCAAGACTGAACTACCAGCTTAAGCCTTGGAGATGGCTTTATTTAATCTTCTACACTGCAACGCTCTCCCACACATGGCACATGTGGTCCTCTTTACCGAAGACCTTTGCTTTGATAGCAATTGAAAATGGCCAATTACTCCAAAAGCTTAAGCCATTGGAGATGGCGTTATACTTTAACAGTTTCCAAAGTCATACATGGTTCTTTGGGTCACCATCATTCAATCGGAAAAAAATCATTTACTTTGGGAAGGCTAAGAATGAAAGGAGAGGAACGAGTCTAAATTTATTCACTTATTTATGATATTATATGGAAAGAAGACGATGGGGAAGATACCCCAAAATTTATTTTCATGACAGAAGTATAGGGGAATTCAATTTAAGACAGCACTCTTGATAGACGAGCTATATCCATTGTCGTAGAACTTATTCCAGAGCATGACCCCTCCATACTTTGAAGAACCTTTGATGATTGGAAGCACTTGAGAGATGAGGATATCTGCTGGGATAAAGCCACCACTGGGGGCTGCATCAGAAGACGCAGGGAGTCCCAAGAAAATCTGACTGGCCTGAACAGTAGTCCACTGATTCCACGAGTTGATGAGATTTTCAATACTACCAGAGGTGTATTGGCATTGTGGGTTGTTGTAGAACTGAACCCAAACGTAGTCGAAGAGGCCGGTGTTAATTGCCGTTCCAAGATGTGCGTCAGGGAATGGGCATTGCGGAGCCGCTGATAAATACACCTTATTACCTGTGAAACAACCAATTACTCCAACTGTTATTTAATACTTTATAGTTCAACACTCCTTCTCAGGTGTGGCACCTCTTCAATTTTCGAAGTTGCCCATATTACACATGGGTATTTATTAAGGAGTTGTTGGGGTTTGAACCAAAGACTTGCCGGTAATGCAATAGCTTAATTTGATGTGATGTGAAACAACCAATTACTACAAAAGCTTAAGGTGTTAGAGTTGGTGTTATTCAATCATTTACACTTCACTCCCACTCACATGTGGCCCCTCTTTTTCTGGGTTAGCCATACACACTGAGTATTTATCAAGGAGTTATTGGGTTTTGAACTCAAGAACTACCGTGAGGCAATACCGTTGACACAACTTGACACCATGTGAAACCACCAATTACTCTAAAAGCTTTATCTATTGGAGTTAATTTTATTTAATCATGGGATTTACTTGGCAATTTGTAGGAAAGCCATTTTGTGGCTGAAGAACAGCCACACAGGCTCACTTTCATCTAAATCATCGTAGCTTGTTATTCTCTTGTGCTACGGTCAGCAGTGAAATGCCTTTCCGGAAAATTCCCTAGCAATTTCATTTAATAATTTATACTTCAAAATTACCTTGCTGACTATATTCAGAAAGGAAGTTGGCGAGCTCGTCCCAATGTTCACTCCCCCCTGATTCAATGTCAAAATCAATCCCATCGAGAACTGCATCGCCAAGTGGGCGAGAAGACGAATTGCCACCGAGGAAGTTGTTCCACAGGTAGTCCGCGACTTGTCTAGCATCGTCGGTGGAGCTAAGGGAGTACCCCCCTGAGCCCCCTTCAAGAGAGAGCAAAACCTTAATGCCTTGGCTTTGACAGGATGTTATTTCATCGCTTAAACCAGTGCAAGTATTGGCCGATGGGTTGCAGTGGCCCGCTAGGTTGAGTTCTGGGGTCTGACCATTGCCGAATGTGGAGAGGAATGCTATGTTCACATAATTGTAGTTCCCCGTCGCGCATGTGTCACTTAAGCTCCCCTCATCTCCATTTTGGCCCCAGTAGATGGCTATTCCGGCTGCGTGTGAGCCTCCTGCGAGTGCAAGTAGTAGTAGGGAAAGGAGGATTTGTACTTGGGGTGCCATGGTGACACAAATCTGAGCTAGAGAAAAGCAAGATAAGGAGTGTTTTCTTTGGTGAGTAACGTTGTGGGAGCATCCCCTTCTTATAAGAAAATAAAGGGCCCATGAGTTCTGTTGCTTTGTGAACTTTTGGTCGTTCTCCCGTGAAGACCAATTTCTATGAAAAAGACGAGTTCCATGTTTTGGTACACGTCCACAAAAAGATAAAAAAGAAGCTGCCTCGGCTATAATCTTGTGTCCATCGGAATGACCAAAATACCCATGGTATTTATTTAAAATGGCTTTGCTAGCTTCCAACGAGAAAGGCATTTCACGGGTGCACTGTTGCAAGCAGCACATGCAACAGCCTAGGAGTGCAAGTTTGGCCCTATCAGCCCTGACCCGTCCTGAGCCCGAACAAGGTCTAGGTTGTCTAGGTTGGATTTTCCAACCCTAAAGGTGGGTCAGGGTTCATTTTTTAGGCCCTGACTCAGGGTCGGGTCGGGTTAAGGGTTAATACCTCAGGTCGGCCCGAAACGACCCGACCCTAAGTTTTCTATTATATAATTCAACCATCTGTGCATATTTCTTTATCATCACCCTTAAAAATTAGGGAAATGATACCCCCAGGCGAAATGGATAAAATCCCCCTCCCCCCCGCCCCCCCCCCCCCCAACGATTTCTGTGTGAATGGTTCACTGCTTAAGGATAAATTCACCCCTTGTAACGTTTTTCTTTGCATTTAAAACTTAAGGGATAATGTTAAAAGGGGGGATTTTATCCGTAAAGGAGGGGAGGATATCAGTCCCCAGAATTTAGCCCTATATAAGGAAAAGGGCATTTGGGTCATTACATATTGCAGTCCTTATCTCCGGAACGGAGTCCTGTTTTTTTCCTTTGAAACAAGCTTTATGGCTAGTGATATTTACACTACCAGACTTTATTAATTGCACACTACCATGTTTTTTTATACTTGCACTAACTCACCCAGAATGCTTTGAAAAGCCATTCCAAAAAGAAAGACATGGTGAGTTAGTGCAATTATCAAAACACGGTAGTGTCAATATCATTAGCCTTTTTATATTGCTGACCTTTCTCCTTTTTTGTCGCATTGTTTTAAGCAAGCCCCTGCAACACGTAAATTGCACATTTTCATAATGTGGTTTCCCGAACGAGATTGTCTTCAAATCGAAGACGTGTTTCTCCCTGATAATTAGAATCTTAGCCTAACAGGTTTCTAAGTTGCGCCTTACACGAAAGAGATTCAGAGCAATCAGGGGGCTTTTTTACTTTCTTAGTTAATGAATGTTGAACATTTTCACCACCCCTTCTAGAGTTCTAGTAGACTAGCTCTTGGTTGTATGATTAGGCCTTTTTCATTTTCAATTTTGAGAATTGATTTTTAGTCCAAAATTGATTATTGGACTCAAAATTATTGGCCCCCGTGGTTTTATTTACTTACATACTCACTTCTATTCAACAAAATAGAGCATATCATGTACAAAAAACTGGGAGTATTTACACCAACCCTAACTAAAATCAGGTTAGCTGATCCAAGTTGAACCCCTACTATACCATGAGTCTAACCTCCTGTCCCCTAACTTACTTTCATTGATGCGATATTGTTAGAATAGATTACATCTTGATCGCTGATTGTAAGAGAATCTTGACCAATGAGTGGTAGATTAGGTAGTTAGATTAGATTAGATAATAGAGATTATGATAATCTTTCCGAAAATCTTATCGTTATCTCTTACCATGTTTATCTCTGTGTGCTTTATCTAAGCGCCTGTTACTGTTGATGAAAATCAACAATGACTAGCGAAAATATTATATTACACAAAGATGAAACAAAAAGGCATTGTTCACAACGAGCACATGTTACATGTGGAGGGCGAGCCACTACTGTCAATTGCCCACCTAGGTGGGCCATTCCCCATGCCTTTTTTTCAAGTAGGTGGGTATGTCACTGAGTTGTCCACTAGGAAAAGAAAAAAGAAAGCCCCCTTTTAAGCAATTTGGAGCCTCCTCCCTTTTAAACAAGGATGAATTAATGAATTATGACCTGATGATGACATTGTGACCTTTAAGATGAAGTAGATTATATTTGTTGGGAAATTTGCCTTGTTTCCCAACAACTCTTTAAAATAGAAAGAAGTGAGTTAGCTCAGTTTTTTTGGAAAACATAACATAAAAAGATGCTCTAATTGGGCCGTGGCTACAGAGAGTTCTCTGTTTTCTTTTGTGCATGGGGTAAGAGAAAGGGAGAGAGATAACTTTTTGTCAGGTCTCTCTTGAGCTGCTCTTCGTGCTATCTGAGTTGAGAGGACAAGGAAAGGGTTGCAGGTTTGTAGGTTTTGGCTAATCCCTTATAATCCTTGGAGTTTTGTTTTTCTCATAGTGAAGATCGTGTTCTCGCCTGTTAACATAGACATCTTGGCTGAATCACGTAAAATTTTGGTGCGCATCTTGAGGTTTGCTTCTTGTTTTTACTTTTTCATTTATTTGTTCAAGATTGGATCGCATTAATCTGCCCGGTGGATTTTCTCAACGATATTATATTGCAATAACATCTATGATTTCTTCCGTCATCAAGAGCTCTTTGATAAAACAAAGGCGTCCAAATTGTTGAGAAAATCCCCCGGGAGAATCCGATCCATTCGTACACAAATTAACGTAAAAGTAAAACAACAAGCGCAAGCCACAAGATGAACACCAAGATTTTCTGTTGTTCAGCAAGATGCCTGCATCCATAGGCGAGAACACGATCTCTTTTTTTTCTTTTTTGTAGGCAAGGTGGAGTTAGGCGTGGCCCTACCAGAAATTAATAGTAATGAATGAATGTTACAAGCCAAGGGGGGTCGAGGGGCAATTTCTCCCCCTCAAATCTCGAAAATTTCTCATAAAGCTTGGATTATTACGTAAAATTCATGTGATTAATACTTTTGGCCCCTTTAAATTCGGGATTTACCCCCTTGAAATTCGTAGTATTTAATGCTTTTTTTGGTAAAGAATGCTAGTTTTTCTCATAAAGCTAGCCTTTTTCCCCTAATAAGTAGCTCTCAACAATCCACCTAAAGTATCTCTCTCTCTCTCTCTCTCTCTCTCTCTCTCTCTCTCTCTCTCTCTCTCTCTCTCTCTCTCTCTCTCTCTCTCTCTCTCTCTCTCTCTCTCTCTCATTTCTGGATAGAGGCTAACCGGCCAAAGGGAGGGAATGTTTGATTTAAGAGGCAAAAACAGAAACAGTAGGGGGAGGTCACTAGGATGATCCAAACTGTTCATTTCCTAGGCCACAATGTAAATAGGCCGCTTCTCATAAAATATCTCCATAGGATTATGCTAACTATCCGATCTACAATGGGTAACCCATTATAGAAACCTCTATAGATCGAAGGGTTAAGATCATCCCATGAAGATGATTTATGCGGTTCAACCTATTTACTTTGTGACCCAACAAATGAACACTTTGGATCATCCTATCACATTGGCCGATAGTTCTTTTTGAAAAATATTGGACTTCACGATCACACAACATATAAAATCTCGGGAATTATTATGATTTTCAAAATAAAAAGCAATCCTTTGGGCGAGTGGGGGCTTGGAATTTGTTAAATCACTGGCATTCTTTGGCCATGCTATGCATAGGTGTAAAATAGTGGGCCCCACCCATTAGAACATGAGGTGTAAATATTGGGCCCCACTGCCTCAAAATATGCTGTATAAATTGTGGGTGATGGTGGGCCTCACCTATCGAAATATGAAGTGTAAAAGTGTGGGTCCCAATATGCTATCTGACCACATCAGAGCCACAATATACAATTTCCATGAGATGGGGAGGAGACCTCACATATTCTGTCACCTACCAACCACGGTTCAATGTGCAAAAATATAGTATGTTCTCCATATGTATGTGTGAAAGTGTGAAACCTTATGCAACCACACCCCCCCCAAAGCCAGAGTTGCAGGTCCATATCCCCAACATATAATAAAACTTGAATAAGACCCCACTTCAAAGATAGTTTGCTTTTTCTGAGATTCCTCCCGAGTTAAGAATAAGCAGCACTTTCTAAGGATTAGAAATGGGCTTTTGAATGGTCTTGGCAGGGCTCCAAACGAGCCGAGCCGAGCAAAACATTGGGTTGTTTGTGGTCGGCTCGCTAAGTTTGTGGCTCGGCTCGTGACGAGCTTATTTTTTTGGGCTCGTGTTCGGCTCGCCAAAATTCATAAAGCTCGAGCTCATTTTAGTAAACGAACGAGGCCGAGCCAAGCTTTTAATGAGCCGAGCCTTAAAATCAAATAAATACCATCGGTTCTCATTATCTAAAACAAACAGGGCCTGTGACTGAAATACCCCTATTTCAGGCTCAACGGCTGAAAGGGTTTGATTCTCTTCATGGATTTGGGCAAAACAACCCTAAGTGAAGCCATTGAGTAAAGAAAAAAAAAATCCGTTCAGAAGAGAGTGAGAAAACAGCTGAAAGGGTTTGATTCTCTTCATGGATTTGGGAAAAACAACCCTAAGTGAAGCAATTGAGTAAAGAAAAAAAATCTGTTGAGAAAAGAGGGAGAAAAATACCTGCGAAGGAGAGGAACCCTAGCTTGCTTTGATGGAGAAGACCTAAAAAAATTTCCAAGGAGGGATAATAGAAGGGCTCGACTGGGATTTTGAAAGAGCTAAGTAATAGGGATTTAATGTAGAGCCATGCACATATAAGCTGCACATACTCGATTTCCTCTCTCTCTCTCTCTCTCTCTCTCCATCCACATATAAGCTGCACATACTCGATTTCCTCTCTCTTATATATATATATATATATATATATATATATATGGGGAAAGTGATTGTGAGCGGCCCCTCATATAAGCTTATATGAGGTGACCGCTAAAAACATGGTGGGCCCACATTTTTTGGGTGATCCGAACCGGTCATTTGATAGGTCCTGACATAGATAGGGGGTGCCCAAAAAATCAGCTCCATAGGATCATCCCAACCCTTCAAACTGCGGAGGTGAAAGAGGGGAAAATGGGCGGGTATAAATTTGCCCACTTATCCGTCCATTTTCCCCTCTTTCACTTCCACAGTACGAAGGGTTGGGATGATCCTATGGAGCTGATTTTTTGGGCACCTCTTATCTATGTCAGGGCCTATCAAATGACCGGTTCGGATCACTCCAAAAATGTGGGCCCATCATGTTTTTAGCGGTCACCTCATATAAGCTTATATGAGGGGCTGCTCACAATCACTTTCCCCTATATATATATAGGAAAAGTGAAGCTACACCGCCGGCTTAAAATGGGCCCACATTGTTTGCAAGGCCCTATCATAGATAGGGTGTGTACCAAAAATCAGCTCCATAAGATCATCCTAACCCCTCCATTTGTGGAGGACAAAAATGGGCAGATTTGTGGACAAATAATGTCTGTCAATTTTGACCTCTACAAATGGATGCGTTAGGATGATCCTATGGAGCTGATTTTTGGTACACACCCCATCTATGTAAGAGCCTTTCAAATGAATGCTTTGGATCATCCTAACAAAGTAGGCCCCAATGTGATTGGGCGCTTAACCTCACCAACACTTTCCTCATATATATATATAGGAAAATGATTGTGAGCTTGAAGCTCATATAGCTTATATGAGCTTGAGGGCCCAAACACATGGGTCCCACATTTTTTGTGCTGATCTAAATCATTCATTTGAAGGCCCCATCATAGATAGGGTGTGTACCAAAAATAAGCTCCATTGGATCATCCTAACCCCTCCAAAAGCTAGGGCAAAAATGGGCAAATTTGTGGAAAATGATGTCTGTCCATTTTGCCCTCAACTTTTGGATGGGTTAGGATGATCCTATGGAGCTGATTTTTTGAACACACACCCTGTCTATGTAAGGGCCTTTCAAATGAATGCTTTGGATCATCCTAACAATGTGGGCCCACATGTGTTTGGGCCCTCAAGCTCATATAAGCTATATGAGCTTCAAGCTCACAATCATTTTCCTCATATATATATATATATATATATATATATATATATATATATATATATATATATATATATATATATATATATATATATGTAATCCGAGCTTTAAGGCTCGGCTCAGCTTTATGAACCGGGCCTAAAAAGTTCACTAGCTTGTCCGAGCCGAACTATACAAAGCTCAAGTTCGGCTCGTTTATTTGACGAGCCTAATTTTTGGGCTCGGGTTCGGCTCGTTTATTAAACAAACGAGCCCAAGCCGAGCTTTTAATGAGCCGAACCCAAATGTGTTCGTGATTCGGCTCGGTTCATTTGCAGCCTTAGGTCTTGGTGGGCATAGCTAGGGATTCCTATTAAAGTACCATAAGTGTCACCTAAAAAAAGGAACTGCAAAGGGGTATGTATGTGAGAGTAGTATTCCTAGGGCTGCAACTCGGGTCGGGTTTTGGAGAACCCAAACCTACCGAAGAAATATCTCGGGTCGGGTTGGGTTTTTTTTTTGGAAAACCCACGATTCCCAAACCTGGCCCTACCCATGATAAATCTCGGGTCGGGTCGGATTTTTTCACGTTGACGCAATTTTTTAAGGAAAATTCTTGTTTGCTAAGGCAACTCAACTCATAGAAGTAGAAATTACACTCACAGTACACTTGAATCAAACAATGATGTAATTACACTCACATTACACTTGAATCAAACAATGCTGTAATTACAATCAAACAATGCTGAATCAAACACTTGAATCAACTCAACTCATAGAAGCAGAAATTACACTCACATACAATAACAGTGGGTGCGTGGGTTTTCACTTTTAACTTTTAACTAACAATAGAAAAAAATGTACATACTACAACTTATGTAACTCGGGTCGGGCCCCCTCAAACCCGGCTCGACCCGAAACCCATGAAACCTGAACCCAACCCAGGCTATTTTCGGGTCGGGTCGATGCAGGTCGGGTAAAACCCGGCTCGAGTTGCAGCCCTAATATTTCGTATTCCCAAGAAGCAATTAAAATCAAAATAGGAAATTCCACCACGTACGTTGCGTACCCTCTCGATATGCAAGGTGTAAGCTCACATTTAATGCCATGCTCATTTCCCACGTAGGGATTCAATTCTACATCTGAAAAAAGAAATTTTTTTCTTTAAAGACATAATTACCCTTGGATTTCTTCCAATTTAATAATGTACAACTGTGATCCCTTCCTTTTATACTGAACTGACAATATTACCCTTTGCCTTTTACATAGCCTTACAATAAGCCTTGTGACAAAAGTCAAATTTTGTTGGTAAGATAAGAGGCCATTTAATGATTAAGCGGTTAGGATTATATCTAATCATAAGATCAACGGTCTCGAAACCATAAAATCTGTCACTCCAGTCAATTCTAGAAGCTCAAGGGCAGTTTCTGTCATCTAAAATGTAAAGAAAGCTTTCGGGAATTTCCCCTCGAGACAAAAAAAAGGAAAAAGAAAGGGTATTATAGTAATTTTGTGGGTTCTTTTTCGCAAACAAAGAGGGCTAGTTCCTTCAAACTCTCGTTTGTTTTACAAATACTCTCTCTCTCACACACGCGGAGATTTCATGGATTGTTTATTTGGAGATGGAGGCAGGAGATAGAAACGAAGAAAATATTTTACTGAGCGAAATTCCAGGTATTCCATTTCCATCCGATCCTCTTAGGTAAAAAAAAAACGAGATTTTTTTTCTTTCCTTGATTTCGATCTTCACATTTAGGTTTTGAAAGAAGGAAAACCAGAGGGTTTTCATCTTAGTAAAAAAGGTTCTTGTTTCTTTCGTTTTTCTCCTCTCTTTCTTTTATAGAGAAAATATTTACGAAGAAAATAAAAATACCAAACATCATGATGTCTGGTTTTCACCGGAAAAAGGTGAAAGGCCGTTCAAGATGGTAAAATATGGACGGGCACAAGTACAAGTGGAGGTCGCTTGTTCAATGATCCTAACCGTTAATCTGCTAAGATCTCTTTATGGGTTGGCCATAAATCAAAGTCCAACACCGTCGGACTATTGTGACCGTCTGATATTTTGCCGATTGGGAATGGACGTGGATTAGTGGCCCACCATAGGAATACACGACTTAGATCATTGGACATTGTACAGGTGCTCAAGCTCTAATAAGGGAAAATATGGGGTGAGTGATTTATACGCCCACTTTTGTTCCTATGTCAGCCCCGTCCAGTGTATTTATGACTACGCTTTTACCCTCCAAGTTGGTGGGCGTATTAATTATGACTACGCTTTTACCCTGCAATCTGGTGGGCAAGGAAGGAAAAAGGGGTGCATGCATCACGTATGCAAAGAGTCATGTGACAGAGAGGATGTGCTGTTTGTTATTGTAAATTTGTTAATAGTAAATTATTTGAGATTTGCTAGGAACCATGGCTTAAAGGCATTTTGTGGCTGGCTGTTGCATGAGAGACCAGCCACAGAGGCTCACTTTTCAACAGATTTTGTCTTATTGATCTGAGGTGGCTGGTTAGCAACAACCATCCCTGAAATGCCTTTCTGCGATGGTCCCTAGCAAATCCCAATTTAAGTCCATGTTTGTAAGTTGCAACCATGGAATATTAGTTTAACAAGGGGTGAGAGATAGCTAAGGAGGATGGGAGAAAAAGAGACTTGAGAGTGTGAGAATGGGCTACAAAGTAGCAAAAAAATTAAATTGTATTTTGATTAGAGTTTATCTTTTCCTCGTTTTTTATTCATACTTATCTCACCCTCTTACCTCCTCAACACTTTAGTCGGAGAAGAGAGACTAGAGTGGAGAGGAGGGAGGAGAGGTTAAGATATGTATGTAAAAACAAGGAAAAGATAAAATTTAATCAAAATACTATTTATTTTTCCCCTTCTTTTTAGTCCCTTTGTCCACGGCAGCCAAACATGTCAAAATGGGGCTACCGATGGCATGAAGACACATGACAAGGGGTCCATGTAAACCTATAGCAGCAAGGCCGCATCATGGACCCATCTGAGACGGAGGAACTCGGTAGGCCGGGAGCCGGTGACTCAGCTTCCCGGAGTGAGGACCAGAAGATCATGGCCAAGAGGGAGCATTTGGAGCCGAAAACTGCCAAGCAGGAGCCATCATCGGCATGACTGTAAACCTGGCCGAGAGAAGAATCCTCAGTCGGCCAGCACCCAAGAACTCACGACCGAGTGCCACCATGCATTAGGATGCAGAATAAGTGTCGACTGAGAACCAGGGTTCTCAGCCAAGTAAAAGCTCTCGACACAATCGTGTGGTGCTCCGTCTCTCACTAGGTCACTGCTTCTGGGGATCGTACAACATCCCATCACTCATCATGCCACATCCCATCTCTTACCAACCTAGCTCACTGTTTCCTGGGATTGTACTCTCACCATGCCACGTTCCCATATCTTACCAACCCAAGGGATTGTCATTGTCAAGGACAGTACATGCCACAACATACATTGGACCTGCCACCATGACTACCGAGAACCCTCTCGCCTTTTTGTGTCCGGTTCTTATTATGCTGACTTATATGACTTGAGTGTCGAAGGGTTTCCAAGAGTTCCAACTCCCAACTCCAAGTATCCCTAATCTTTGGTTGTGTGTGCACAACCGACTATGTATTGCCCAACTACGATTCTGCCTTGACGAGACTGAGCACGGGGTCCATTAGAGTACAAGAGTGACATTTGAGACACAAGAGTTTGTCAGCACTAGGAGATTTTTCTATCTACTTATCCCGCCATGCCTCATGTTAAGATATTGTGATCCACTATGTGGATGCGTCTTAAGCGAGAATGCCAGATTGAATGATCCTAGTTAAAGGTCTACTCATTTGTTTTGGATTTTTTGAACAGGTTGTGAGTCCAAAACAGATTATTGGACTCAAATTTACTTTTAATTTTAATTCAAATAATCAGTTATTTGACTGGCAATCGTTTCTAAAAACCCCAAACAAACAGGGAGTTCTAACTCAATTGCTTTTGGGATACACCTACTTTAATTCATTTTGGGAAACACAAGAATGATGTGGCCAACGGTTTTTAGGCGACCATAAATTGGTGTTGTTGTATGCCTCTGATTTTTTTAGAGCATAAAATGGTGGTGGTGCAAATGGTGTAAGAGCCGTGAAAGTTAACTAGCTCTTGCTTCTTTTAAGGGAGCATAAAGCATTTGTGTCTCTATTTAAATGCCCTGTGAGTGTCTCTCTGCGAATTGAACAGATTCAGAGGAGATTCTTGTGGGGTGAGAATAAGGAAAAGAAAGGGAGTGAGGGAGTGCTTTGGTCAAATGGGAAGATGTCAAGATGGGCGGGTTGGGCATAAGGAGAGTTAAGGAATTCAACCATGCGCTTTTGGGCTAATGGTTATGGAGATTTGGGGAGGAGCATGATAGGTCATGGGTAAGGTCATTAGTAGCAAGTATGGGCGCAATAGGGGAAGATGGGAATCCATGGACTCGTTTGCGAAAAAAGGGCTGTCGGTATGGAGAGATATCTTAAAAATGACATCTCTTTTCAAGTCTAAGGTTAGATTTAAAGTCTATAGGGGTGATAGAATTTTGTTCTGGCACGATGTGTGGTGCGGGGATGTGTCATTTAAATGTAGATTCCCGAGATTATTTAGCATGGCTTCTAATAGGGAGGCCTTTGTTTGCGATTGCTTCGAGCAGAATGACGGTGTCCTTGTGTGGAATCCGGGGTTTAGAAGATCTTTTTTTGAGTGGGAGGTGGAATTGCCCTCTAGCATGCGGGTCCTTCTTGAGGGATGTTATATTAAGAGGAATGGAGAGGAAAAAAAGGCTTTGGACTGAGGAACCTTCTGGGTCTTTCTCGGTCAAATCTTTCTATGAGATTTTATTGCCCATTTCTAACCCTTCATATTCGGCAAAGGTATGGAAATTTCATTGCCCACCTAGAGTTTGTATCTTTGGTTGGACTGTTTGTCATGATAGAATACAAACTATCAAATTTCTGAGAAACCGTGGTATGTGACTTATCGATCATTGCCCCGTGACTTATCGATCATTGCCCCCTTTGCCTTCAAGATGGGGAATCTGTGGATCATTTGTTTATGTATTGTTCTTTTACTCGGCTCATTTGGCAGTTCATTTTCATGAGATTTGGTATTTGTTGGGTTTTCCCAAAGTCTATTCCGTCGTTATTGCATCAGTGGGGAGGGGTTCCTTGGAAGGAAAAAGGGAAAACTTTGTGGAATTTTTGTTTACTTGCTACGTGGTGGTCTATTTGGAATGAGAGGAATTCTAGGATATTTAAGGGGAAAGCTAAGAACCCTCATTGGATATGCTTGAAGATTATCACCTTGGTTATATCTTGGGTGAGCTGCCTTCCTTCTTTCCGGTTTGTATCGGCTTATGATCTTTAGAAAGGTTGGAGGGAGGTTTGCTTTAGTGTTGATCGGAGAGCTCTTGTCTCGCAAAGGTGGGAGTCGTCTCCTCAAAATATGCTTAAGGTTAATTTTGATGAAGCGAGCTTCGGCAATCTGGGTCCGGCTGGGGTGGGAGGAGTGTGTCATAACGAAGAGGGTGTGAGTAGTGTGGGCATACTATGGCTCTATAGGTGTCTGTGATGCCTCTGAAACTGATGTGAGGGCTGCGCATTTTGGCATTTTGCATATTGATAGAAGTCTGTTGGATCAAACCATTATTGAAGGGGATTCGTTAAATGTGATTCGTTGGTTGAAAGGTGGGCCGGCTCCTCCGTGGAGATTTCTTTCCATGTTTGATGAGATTGGTGATATAACTTCGGGGTCTTCTATCGGATACCAACATGTCAAAATATCGACAAATGATAAGGCGGATGCGCTTGCCAAGCGTGGTGTATCTGGCGGTCCTATTAGGTGGTTTAACCGCCTTCCTCCTTGAGGAGTGGTGTGCCGTTGATTGTATATTTCGTCTCTTTTGCCTTCTCGTTTTCTATTGTAAATATGGGAGTTCCATCTTGGTCTCCTATTTTTTCCATTATTTATAATATTACCATTTCAAAAAAAAAAAGGGAGCATAAAGCGTGTGGCCGATGTATGCTTAAAAGAGAGCATAAAAGGGTGGTTGTGTAGTATACTAGTATGTTTAAGAGCTGTGAAGAGTAACTCTATATGGTATGTTTAAAAGATAATTTATTTCGGAGGTAGGAGATTCTATCTTTTTTTTAAATTTATTAACATTTAAATGATAAGTCTTTAAGTTACAATGTTTTTTTTTTTTTGTGTGTATTTTTTTCTGCTTTTGCCAAGAGTCGGATTAGACACTTAGACAGGATGGGCTAGGGTTGAGACATTTTGAGGTGGGTTGGGTTAGGGTTAACCCTCATAAAAAACTATGCCTGCGTCATCAGATCATAATGATGAAGGTGCATCCTTCGGCGAAAATTGTTAGGCCTTCCAACGATCCAGACGTTCGATCAGTTCCATACTATTTCGGAGGAATGGAAGATCATACTTTTCAAAGGCCGATCATCCATAGATCGAAAGAGATCGGACCCTAAACTAGGTGATTTAGTTTTTTTTTTTTTTAAAATTTTATTAGAATTTTCTCATTGGCTAAAGAGCCCTCGTTTTACTTTTGTTAGGAGTCAAGTTGGTTTAGGAATTTTGAGTTTTATTAGGAATTTAGAGATTTTAGGATTAAATTTATATTTTTCCTATTTTGTAGTCAAAATAGGAGATCAAATTAGATTAACATTTGCTAAACATAAGTAAACGTGTTTACTTGTTTTCTGATTGGTAAAGTAAAATTTAGTTATGTGAGAAAACCTTCCAGTCTTCACAAAACCAATCTCGAAGGCATATCTTCTTGCTGCAGATCAACAGTTAGGATTTGCAAGTTTGCCGCAAAACTCCGTTCAGTTCTGCTAACTGTCCAAAGGTGTAGATACCTTGTTTTCAGCCCCATTTCTACTTTATCAACACACTTAAACCAGACGCCCAAGACCCCATTGAACCCAAAAGCCCCTTTCCACACAATCAAATCCTTGATCCTTAAAAGCCCTTTCTTGAAGTCTTAACTACTCCAAGTTCTTGAAACAATTCAAGAACTTCCACTCTTGAACAACCCCAAAACTTCATCCCCTTCCACTTTAATTGATCCTCCCTCAATTACTTAACCTGCATTAACTCACCCATATCCTTCCCTATACAATTTAGCTGGTAAAATCCCGGTTTTTAGCTTGTACAACCTTGGGTTTTAAAATCCTTGTACCAAGTGGAGATTACTGTCTGATTTTGTCAGTCAACGTAAGAACAAGTGGTAGGGATTTGATGATTAGGCCGTTGATCATGTGGACTCCGTTGTTTATAGATAGTGTTGGGACCTGGTAGAACACACCGTTAAAAGTTAGCCGTTAAGGGGAGGGTGCCAAGTCCTTAAAATCCCATCCGCATCAATTCACTTTTCTGGTGTGGGATCTTTGCTTTCGTGTGGAACCCCCAACAATCTCCCCCTCCACGCAGAAGCAACGTGGACAACTCTGAGATCTTCTCCGAAGGAATTTCAACGTCCTCAAAGGTATGCTAGGGTTACCGATCTTCCCCAAGGGATTTTCTCCATCCTCGAGGGCACACTAGGGATCAACCCCCCGCCTGAAAACACCACTTGTTGAGACGAGCATCTCTAAAAGCTAGCCCCAACCGGGAAGGTGCCCAAGTCCTTATAAGCCCATCCACATCAATTCACTTTTTCCAATGTGGGATCATATGACTGGTAAAAGGGCCAATTTGATGGCTATGATTGTCTGACTAAGATATTTGGTTTGTTCATTTGTCTGAAAGCTACGGTTTGGATGATCACCATCGTGATTCCCAAATGGAATCCCACAGTTGAGAGAGGGCAAGTTTGTTGCAGTGTGTCAGTTAGATTTTGAAAAAGTATAGTTTGTTGCAGTGTATCAGTTAGAGATTGACAAGTATGTTAAACAGTAGATTAAGTAATATACATACATGTGTCCCTACTCAGTTTAGATTGAAGTCTCAGTAGAAAAAAGTGGCTAGGCGGAAGGACAGCTGGTGTCTAATCCCCACCATAGAACGATCATCACTGTTCAATAGGTTAGCAAATTTAAATATGGTCAATTGGTTTGGCTGGTGGGCCCGTATTAGGTGAATCTGAGAGAGTTAACATTGAATTCAAATTTCTATTTATTGATAGTAGCGAGAGATAAGAATCCTGATGGAACACGAATACGAAATTGAGTGGGTGGCAGTTTCCATCTTTAGACCCTCGCTTATATAAGATCCCACTACGGCCTCTCATGAAACCAAGGTTGCCAGAGCAGGAATCGAAAGCGGGAATCGAACGTGAGATCAAAGGCTCTCAGTAAAGAATCCTGCTCAAGATTGCCAGAGCGGGAATCAAAAGCAGGAATCGAAACGGGAATCGAAAACGGAAATCGAAGGCCCCCAGGAAGTATCCTGCTTCCTTCCACGAAACTAACCAAAACCCTTCTCCTCTGGTGATTTTTTTTTTCCCTTCTGGAAGCGTTAACACTGTGATTTTGATTCCAATAAGCTTTCAAGGTGAGGACTGTCTCTCTCTATATGATATAATATTACCTTTTGGGTGCTTTTGGAGGTGGCGTTCTTTTTGGTGTGAAAGTAACAAATTGTCTTCTCTCTCTCTCTCTCTCTCTCTCTCTCTCTCTCTGAAAGAGTGAAAGGGACATTCGTTTTGATAAAAAAGACTGCGACTTAAAATGACCAGAATACCCTTACAAAGGGGTTATATTTTCAAACAATGCTATCCACAGAAAAACTTTTTATTTATTTATTTTTATTGATAAGTTGGGGTTAGGCAGCAAGACCCCTACCAGAATGTACAAGAGAGGAACAGAAGGAAATTTGCAATCGAATGTAGGAAGACCCCACAGAGTCTTTAACCCCTCTGTAAGGGTATTTTGATCATTTTGTTGGAAGCCCAAATCGTCTCCTCCTTTTCTTGTTGCGCACGTGTCGCCATCTCAAACCCTAATTTTTTAAAGCTAAAGGGGTTCCTGTTTTCCTAGCACCTTCCTTTCCCCACCTTCCTTTCTCTTGCTCTGTCCTTTGTAAGGGTATTTTGGTCATTTTTGTTTGATACCCAGATAATATTACTAATAAAATAGTCTTGAGAATGATAATGTCCCTCTCCTAAAACCACTCTAACTGTCCAAACAAGCCTACTAACAATTAATCAACAAAATAAACTAATACTTATCGTATGAGGATTCTATCATATATGCTAATACTGATCATATGAGGACTCTAACTAACTCAACATTACGTGGGTTTTACTTTGCAGGCTATTGAAATAAATTGGAGTGGTGAAGTTCTTGTAAAGAGCTCTTTGACACAATGGCGAATGTTACTGTTCATTCATGTCCATCCCCAATGAAGCCCACTTCTAATGGAGCATTCCAAGGGGATAATCCTCTTGATTTTTCTCTCCCTTTGGCCATTTTACAGATATGTCTTGTGCTTGTTGTCACACGAGGTCTTGCTTTCCTTCTCAAGCCTCTAAGGCAGCCTCGTGTGATTGCTGAGATGATTGTGAGTACCTTTTTTTTTCAATCTTCCTCAGTTCCTTTTTCTAAGATCATTCATAGGAATTTTTTATTATTTTTTATTGTGTTCTTACATTAGATTAAGAGAAGAAATTTCAGTTCAAATTATATATGTAGAGACTAGAGAGTTGTTATATGCCCTCCACTGTTTTAATAATGGCTTACCTCTCTTTATTTCTACTTGTCTAGTATGTTGTCAACATCATAGTAGAAACATGTTTAGTAAAGAGAGGAGTGATATTACATACATGGGAGTGATATCCGTACTCCACACTTTATGAACTACATTCCTGATTAGCTTTTGAGAACATGTATGTAGGGAATTGTAGCAGATCTTCAGGTTATTTTATTTTATTTTAGTTTGTTATTATTTTTTTTATAGGGGGCATTCAGTTCTATTTGGTTCAATACTGTGAACCTGGACAGATTAGAATCGAAACTTTATTTCCAGTTTGGTTTTTAAATTCTGCTGTTTTTTTAACTAATTAACTTGCTTAGGATCTTATTACAAAGTATTAAAAAGAACTTAGTATTGTTAAAACATGTAGTTCAATGGAATCATGAAGCTTGCAAAACTGCTTTCAGTTCTATTAGGTTCAATACTGCGAATCCTGGAAAAATAAGAATAGAAAACTTTTTTTTGTTTGTTTTTTAAGATTCTGTGTGGTTTTTTTAACTAATTAACTTGCTAAGGATTTATTACAAAGTATAAAACAACTTAACACTGTTTAAAGTATGTATAGATTCACACACACATGTAGCTCAATGAATCTTGAGGCTTGCAACTCAACTGTAAAATCCAGTATTTTGGTTAAAGAGGTTATGAAAACTTGCCAATTTTTTCAAAGATTAGCCCGTTTGATTTGCTTTATTGTTCATAATATTGTACTGAAAATATAATGTCAAATCCCAGCCAAACTGAACTCTACTTAACCCACTTCTGACTCAATGAGTTGCTTAATATCGGCATATAATCACGCATATATGTATGCCTGTGTACATATACATTGATCTGAATGTGCATGTATATAGGATTCTAATATTCTTTGTCCAATGCAGGGTGGAATTTTGCTTGGCCCATCAGCCTTGGGTCGTAACACAAACTATCTACATGCAATATTTCCTGCCAGGAGCCTGACAGTGTTAGATACTCTAGCTAACCTTGGGCTCCTCTTCTTCCTCTTCACGGTAGGCATAGAACTGGACCTGAACGCCATCCTTAGAACTGGAAAACGATCTCTCGGAATCGCTGTTGCTGGAATCAGCCTTCCCTTTGCACTAGGAATTGGTACGTCATTCGTTGTTCGGGAAAAAATTTCCAAAGGTGTGGATCTCCCTGCTTTTGTTGTCTTCATGGGTGTGGCCTTCTCTATAACCGCCTTCCCTGTCTTGGCCCGTATCCTCGCCGAACTCAAGCTCTTGACTACTGACGTTGGCCGAATGGCCATGTCAGCTGCCGCAGTCAATGATGTGGCCGCGTGGATTCTACTTGCCATCGCCATTGCACTCTCTGGTGCGGGCCACTCCCCCATCATCTCTCTCTGGGTCCTCCTCTGTGGTGCCGCATTCATTGTATTTGCTGTTTTTGTTTTACGCCCAATCTTTTCTTGGATGGCCCAACGTTGCCATGAAGGTGAGCCTGTAGAGGAGATATACATATGTGGAACTTTGGCTGCGGTCTTGGCAGCTGGGTTTGTTACTGATGCTATTGGAATTCATGCCCTTTTTGGCGCTTTCGTGGTTGGAATCCTCATCCCAAAGGACGGAGCTTTTGCTGGTGCTCTTGTAGAGAAGGTAGAGGACCTTGTTTCAGGTCTACTTCTTCCTTTGTATTTTGTTTCTAGCGGATTGAAGACCAATATCGCTACCATTCGAGGGGCTCAGTCTTGGGGACTGCTTGTTTTAGTGATAGTTACTGCCTGTTTGGGAAAGATGGTGGGCACAATTGGTGTCTCACTTGCTTTCCGGATGCCTTTTCGTGAGGCTCTAACGATGGGATTTCTGATGAACACGAAAGGCTTGGTGGAGCTCATTGTCCTCAACATCGGTAAAGATCGAAAGGTAATTTTTTTATGCTTTGTTTTCTTAAAATTCAATCTTAAATTAAATGGGACTGAAGGGACTTGTTGAACTCATAATTGTTGTTTAAGTTACCATTCCACCTAGCCTTCTCGGGGAAGAGAAATTACCACTGCTATTATACAGGAAAACAAAATAATAAGATAATGACATTTAATGGCAATCGTCAGCGGTTAGTTAGGCATACTCCTTACCTGCAATTGATGATGCTCTGGCACAATTTGAGGAATCATATTAGAGGACAGGAATCAAATAAGGGGACATGATGGAATTTGGGACCTACAGATTTTTAGGGAATACTTGCTTGCTTGCTATATGTTAGGTGCAAGGTTGTCTTTGGACCTTGTTTAAGACCTGTCCTTTTGCCAGATGCAGATGAGAATCCTTCCCTTTGAATATATTGAACCATCAACCATGATATTCTCACTATTTTTTCTTTGAGTACAATGAAGACCCCAATTCAGATCTTGTCAACAGTCCTAGTCTAGAGCTGTTTTGATATATTTTCCAGATTGTCAACCTTTGGTTTCTTGTTGGATGAAGTCTCTATGATCATGGATATGGCTCCCACGGCCTCCCTTCCCATGTTTATGCCTAGGGAAACTATCTAAGTTGATTTGTCATCCAACTGGGCTGGTTAATTGTAGTCTTCGGTCTTCCCCCTTTTAATTTCCACTGCGTTGGTGATTCTTTATATATCATTCTGTAATTGCTGGATTGTCTCCCTTGTTGCAGGTGTTGAATGACCAGACTTTTGCTATCATGGTTCTCATGGCTCTGTTTACAACCTTCATCACCACGCCTATTGTCATAGCTATATTTAAGCCTGCAAGAAGGACAAGCACCCCCTACAAGCATAGAACCATACAGAGGAAAGACCGAGGTACCCAACTTCGAATCATGTCCTGCTTCCACAGCTCTAGGAATATTCCAACCCTGATCAATCTTATTGAGGCCTCAAGGGGGATCGACAGCCGTGCGGGACTCTGTGTTTATGCGATGCACCTCATGGAGCTCTCAGAGAGATCATCGGCGATCCGTATGGTACACAAGGTGAGAAACAATGGACTCCCTTTCTGGAACAAGAGGCAGCCCTCAAAATCAGACAATGTTGTTGTTGCCTTTGAGGCTTTCGAACGCTTGTGCAGTGTCTCTATAAGGCCAATGACTGCCATCTCACAACTCTCAAACATTCACGAGGATATCTGCGCGAGTGCCGAGAATAAAAGAGCTGCACTAGTGATTCTACCATTCCACAAGCATCAAGGGTTAGATGGAGCCTTGGAGCCTACTCGGGCCGAGTTTCGAACAGTCAACCGAAAAGTCCTTGACAATGCACCATGCTCAGTTGGTATCCTAGTTGATCGGGGTCTTGGCAGTTCCTCCCACATCTCTGCCAGCAACCTCTTATCCTCTGTGACAGTTCTCTTCTTTGGCGGTAGTGACGATCATGAAGCACTCTTATATGGACTCCGAATGTCGGAGCACCCTGGGATACAGCTAACTGTCTTTCGTTTCTTATTTGAATCCGACATTTTTCCGGTTCAAAACAGTGTCGGTATCAGCACGAATGATGACACCAATGGCAAAAGACGATCAAATGATGAGTTCTTTGCCGAACATCGAAACAAGATTCCTAAATGTGAAGAAGTGGTGGTCAGAAACTGGGTAGAAGTAGTTGCTTATATTCAGGGCATGAGCCGGTGCAACCTATTTCTGGTGGGTAGAACTCCCAAGGGGGTCCCAGCAGCTGTTCTGGCTGAAAGGACTGAATGCCCGGAATTGGGTCCAATTGGAAGTTTTTTAACGTCGCCGGGTTTCTCAACAACAGCATCAGTGCTGATAATGCAACAGTATCGTGGCCTGACGACGATGAAGAACTTACCGGCTGTTCCAGTTGATGAAGAGCAGCCAGAGGAGCGCACACCGAAAGCTTATGATTCTGTGTAGCTGAGATCAGTTTTCTCTTTCATTGTTGTGGATAGTAGATCTATTAAAAGGATTTAAATAATATATGCTGTTAAAACTGAAAGGAGAAATGAAAAGTGAGAATACCTCTTATTCAATAAGACCATTTCCCCACCCTTCATTTCTCATTTGTATTTCTTTAAAACCATGTTTCTGAATGCATCTATATATTTTTTTGGTAAGTATGAATGCATCTATATGAAGGTTCTTAGACTGTGATTCCTTGTTGTTCCTTTTGAAATTGGGTGTTTGCTAGATGGAGACAGGAAGAAGATGATTATAAGTTACTAAAACAGCTACTGGTAACTGAAATAATTAATGAAATTCCTTCTTTGATTCGCAACAGTGTTGTAATTCTAACTGTTGGATTTTGCCTTGTTTTCTAGTTTGTCTAGGACTCAGGGGTACATTTAAGAAAGGTTCTGGGATTCGGCTACGACTCTTGTTTCTTAATGGGATTACAACAAGAATAGAGAATTTGCCCTTCTTTAAGCTGTGTTGAACTTTAGGTTTTGGAATAAAGCCTAACATATATAAAAAGGTTCTTGTAAAACCTAGGTATGAGAAGGAAAAATCTTGGGGAAAGCCTTTACATTAACATATATTAAAGCTTCATGTAAAAGCTGGAAGTATGAGAAGGAAAAATCGCAAAAGAGAGACTGAGTGAAGAGGGTTTTCTATTTGTGTTTGTGAAAGGAGAGAGCAAGGCAGAGAGGGATTTTTAAGATAGAAGAAAAGGAGCTTACATATTATGGGACTGGGTTTATCTCTTGTGATTTTGTATTTGTTTTTATAATGGTTCTTGGCCCGTTGTGTGATCTTTGTGCTTGTGTAAGGTTGTTATTTTTATCGTCAATTGGCATGTGATCAGATCAATTGAGCTAGTTGAGTTTTTACACAATGGTATCAAGGTAGTTGGATCGATCTAATTGAAAAAGCATGATGAAGTTTGAAAGTATGTTCTGAAGATTCTCGTTGAAGGTTGACTGTCACATGTGGTATTTATTATCTAAACTTTGTCTTGGGTATCACTCATAAGTCACAAACAATGCATATAGATTTACAGTCCTTAAAAACAATGTCATATTAGAGTTACTAATTGCAAAACTTTTAATGACAAATTTCCTTTTAAATCTAGAAATCATAAGAGCACAAAACTATTAGGAAAGTGATCCTAGTACCTCATCTTTTAGAGATGATGAAAGCATCGGGCTGTATTAGAACCTGACTGAAGTAAAAGAGCTAGAATAGTAAAAGACTTGATGGCATGAAGGAAGTCATGAATGATATAGGAAAGAGTTGGTCTTAGAACAATTAGAACCTGGCAAAAGCAATACAGCTAGAATAGTTAAAGACTTGATGACATGGTCATGAATGATCAAGGAAGAAGTTGGTCTTAGGGTTTTGTTACCTATTATATCTGCCATTCTTATAATATCCTTGGAAGTTGATAATATGGAGACAAAGAGTGGAGAACCCGGTATCCTTTCCTTTGTGTCCGTTTGGATTCACCAAAATGGGAAAAAGAAAGTAAAAGTATACATTTTCTAAATCCGAGGAGTCTTTGATTGCCATATAGTATTCACATTATATTTTCTAAATGCAAGCATTCTTGCACTGTTTTTACTTTCCTCTGCGGGCTCGATAAAAAAAGATAAAACCAACCAATGCGGGCTCGATAAAAAAAGATTACAGCCGAAGGTATTGAGTTCCATTAGAATCTGCAGTGATGATGGCCTTCCGATCATGTGGAAGCTGAAAGGGGGGAAGAGAAATTCCTTTTGAGGGGTAATCCTTTTTCGAAAGATAGTCAGCCGCACCATTGGCTTCTCTCCAAATATGAGAAATCTCCCACGAAATGAATTTGCTAAGGGCATTGTTAATAGCTTCAACAATGGGGATCTTTGCCCAAGGACAGTTTTGACCCATATTAATAACTTGGACTTATCAAAATGGGGTTACCAATTTACGAATGGGCTTATCAAGTCTTTTAAAATTGCCCAAGGGTACTGGAGTTTTGGAAGGGGGTTTTCAAGTCTCTGGGGTTGGGGTTATCCAGTATCAAAATGAGGTTACCAAATTCTGAATGGGCTTATCAAGCCCCTTAAGAACAAGTTTTTACTTCCTGTTTTTTTTCACTCGTTCATTTTCACATTTTTTTCTTTCTACCGTACGATTCATCTTCCTCATCCTCCATTGAAAGGGAGAAGGAGAAATGCAAAACCCTAAAACAAATGAAAAATAAAACCTAGATATTGAAAGATAGATGGGAATGAACTCACGTTTCAAATTTTTGAGTTTTCCCACCTCTAATGGTGGCTAAATGATGAAGAAGATGACTGGTAATGTAGAAAAAAACAAAGTTGAAAATGAAAAAGTGAAAAAAAAAAGAGGGAAAGAAGGGAGAAGAGGGAAAAGTGGAAAAACAAAACGTGTTGCTTAAGAAAAGGGCATTTTCGTTCAGCTTTTAATGACAAGACATATTTTGTCCCCGTTGATAATTTCTGAAAAGCATGGGTCCTGTTGATAATTTCACCTAATTTTTGTCCCCCATTGGTAATTGATCGTATTTACTAAATGCAAGCATTCTTGCACTGTTTTGACTTTCCTCTCGAACCATGACAAAAGGGAAAGTAAAGAAATGGGAATCTCTATTCCTTTCCTTCTGCTCTATACTACACACATCCAAACAAACCCTTATGTTCCTGGCCTAATTCAAGAGCTTCTTTGTTAGCTGTGTACCTTGTTCTTCATATGCAATTAGCTTGGCATAGCTAGCATCCTTTAGAAACAGGAGTTTTTATATGGTGTAAGCCCTCACAGTCCCGTATTTTTCAAAAAGTACTGTACGGACCACATCGTAGGATGATCCGAACCGTCCATGTGATGGACCACAATGTAAATCAGTTGTGCCCCAAAATCATTTCCATAGGATGATCCTAGCCGTCCGATCTATAGAGATTTCCTCTATTAAGGCATTGAGGAATGACGCCTCCAGTGGCTCATCCATTGAGATTCAATCTATTTCTATCCAAAGAGTCATGTAAATATCAAGAGAAATATTAGATTCGCTTCTTTAGATCCAGAGAACTCCACCATTGCCTCTTGCTAGGGAAAAACGAGACACAAAGAAGCATAAACAAAAATAAAGGGCAATGATAAAGGGAAATGATAAATAAGCCCCTTTTCATTGCCGGTGCACTTTATCTATGACTGCAAAGAGGCACCTGCGCATCACATGGGAACGATTGAAGGGACCTGATTGCCATCGTACACTTGTCCCAAGTAATGCAAAAGGGGCACATTTATCATTTCTCAATAATAAAAAGCAACATTGATGTTTCATTTATGTAGTTCAAACTATGACCTATGTCGCATGAATCCCCTTCATCTTCTCGATGGTCAAAATTACAGCTATTTCATGGATCGAGGCATCAGTAGTCCCATGAACAAAATCCCTGAAATGTACGAACACACCAATGAGGCCAAGAATGTTTCCATAATGTGAGTCCTTCTTTAGATCAGAGGGTAAGAATCATCCTATGGAAATGATTTTTGGGGCACAATCTATTTATGTCGTGGCTCATCAAATGGGCGGTTTGGATCATCCTATGGTGTGGGCTGTGCCGTTCATTTTAAATGAACGGGGTGAATTCACCATAGAGTAGTGAATTTATCACTGCCCGTTGTTTAAATGAACATGTTCTTGACTAATAATCAGTATACACTTTCTGTTGAAAGTTGAAGCATCCCCTTGATATTAAAATTCACGTGTACTGCCGACCCAATAGAGGGACCACATGAGATATGAGTGAGGGGGGTGTTAAAGTATAAATTAAATGATTAAATAACTCCGACTCTAACAGCTTAAGCTTTTGGATTAATTGGTAATTGTTTTTAAAACTTTTACGGGTTTGGGATTCATGGGTAAAAATCCTGTTTAGGAATAATAAATAATTAAATATCGTTTCCCTTTCTCAACGTAACAAGAAGACTTCTGAACAGACAATGATGGTAAGGTGCTGCATTATCTTGATTAAGGAACAAGAATAAAAACAATTAACCTTCGTGTCACCCTCGATCTAGCCGGGAAACGCAAGTCCAACTTATTGCAATGGTTACTACCTTGATCGGATGATCCCCCTTGATCTATATGGCCTACTTTAGAGTTCCTACAAGAGAAACTAAAGTGTAGTTTCCCTAGGCCTTATCTCCCTGATGAGAGGACACTCAAAGAGATCAACATAAAAAGTGATCAGGGTAAGCACAGTAGGTGGTGGTTCCCTAGACACCATCAGCTTAGTTGCCTATTCTACCTATCCAACTACCTAATCTAACACCCAAATAATCCAACAGCTAGATCTTATAAAATCTACATATCTTAACAGGGACATCTGTTCGGCCTGGGACCCGAACTATGTTGCCATTTGATGAAGGTTCAACATATTATGCATTTGTTCGGCCTGGGACCGGAACTATGTTGCCATTTGATGATGGTTCAATATATTATGCAAAAGGTTATTGTCCGCTTAATCTGTCTCAAACTGAAAAGCTTGTGGTGACTCTACTGAGGTTGTTCTCCATGGGGATAAAAATCTTTGGATAAGTTGTTCTTGTGATTGGTTATACTGCTTGGACAATTTATATATCCTGAAATTATCTTGCTCCTTCACTAATTTTTGTCAGGCTAATATTTCATACAAGAACGAGGGAAATGATTTCTGCGCTCATGTGTTTTGATAAACATCCGCTCTACTTGTCTGTCGTGTAGTATTTAAAGGGATGTCAGAGGATATTATGGTTCTCAAAAGGCTCTTGAAGCCCTTTAAATGCTACACGACAAACAAGTGAGCGCATATTTATCAAAACATTGGAGCGCTGAAATCATTTCCCAAGAACAAAGGTTGATGTACGTGAAAAGAATAAAATAAAACAAGCTTACTATAATTCCATAGAGAACATCTACCTATCTATCTATAATATATAATCTATCTATCTATCTATAATATATAATCTATCTATCTATAATATATACTAAAAATCTATCTATCCATCTATCTATAATATATACTAAGAAGCTTTCTTTCCATTGTCGTTTGCTTTCATTCCGATAATTTTTTCTGGAAAACCTTTTTTTTTATACCTCCATGGGTATGACCTAACACATTATATCCAAGCATAGCATGCGTGGGGCAACCATTTTACCCTTATCTGGTGGGCCCACTATTTTATACCCTAGGTGATGGCGTAAGGCCCAACATTTTATCATGCCTAGCATGGGTGGGGCCCACCACTTTACACCTCATGTTTTGATGTGGTAGGCCCACCATCTCCACCCATACTCATTTATAGGGTGAGCCCACCGTTTCTACCCAAACCATAGGTTGGAGCTCACCATGTTACCCATAATGTAATTGACGACGTGGGGTCCATCATATCTATACAAACCAATGCATTAGGGTGGAACCCAACATTTTACACCTAGTGTTTTAATGGTGTGGGTCCATCAGTTTACACCCTATGAATGAGCCCAGAATGCAAGTACCCATTAAACACGTTATGGGGTGATTGTGTTTGCCGTGTCTAATTTGCCCATCAAATGGGCCATTTGCGTGTTAGAACTTCCTCAGCGATTGCTTCAAAAGAAAGCGAGGAAAAAAAATACGTCATTTGTCGGTTTGACCATTGACTAGTCAACTTGCATCACTTTGGCCATTGGCGTAGTCGCGTAGACTCCGGGATAGAAAATATTACCATTTAATAGGATGATGATGTGGGGTAGAGGCATTCTACAGAATTAGACCTGGCAAAAGCGACCCGTGCCCGCGGGTCGACCCGACCCACCCGCAAATTTACAGGCACGAGTCTGAGTTTTAGTGACCCATCAAAACTAACCCGCGGGTGACCCAACCCGCAAAAACACGGGTCGGGTCGGGTCAACCCGCGGGCACTTGTATAAGGTCATAAGGATAATCTATTGGCCAGAAGATTTTTCGGATATAGTCTAATCAACTGCAAGGATCTCAACAGATGAATGAATCAGATCATACAAATAGGTGGGCCCCACTATACATTTTTTTTTCGCGTAGAAGAAAATACACCACCATTAATATGTGATCCACATGGTAGGTTGTCCCATCCCTTCCCTCCCAAACATGGCATCCGTAAAGTAAAGACTTTTCTATGGGGAAGGTTGGGTGAGAGCTACGAGACATCATAGATGAAGGGCCGAGATCATCCCATTGATTTGGCTAGACTTATGGTCGTTGTCCAGGCTCAACTTTCCACCGACAAATTTGACTAACCCGCGTGGGCTTCAATACTTTTGATTAAACTTAATACTTCTTCTCTCTCTCTCTCTCTCTCTCTATTATTTTCTCCATCTCTACTGAGTCTGAGACGTCTGGTTCGGATTTTCTTCTTTGGTAGAGTATGGCAGAAATCGCAAAAGTATTTGTATCCTCTGTTCTTGATGCACTGTCTGGCAATCTGAAGGAATCGGCATTACAAGAAATTAAATCAATATGGGGTTTTGAGGAGGAGCTTGAAAAGTTAGAGAGCACAGTGACACTTATTCAAGGCGTGGTTGAAGATGCTGAGGAGAAGCAAGTTAGTTCTAAGGCTGTTCGAAAATGGCTTGGAAAGCTCAAGAATATCGCTTATGATGCTGATGACTTATTGGATGATGTTGCGACCGAAGCACGACGATCTGCTTTGATGTGCGAAATTCACATAAGCAAGAGGCAGAAGATAGTCCACTCCATCTCCTCTTTTTTCAGTTCTAATAAGTAACAACCTACTTTTATACAAACGTGGCGCCATATCCCCCTCATCAAAATCCAGTGATAACATTTTTAAAAATAAACAACTGTTTGAATTTGCGGGTGACCCACGGGTTGACCCGGCCCACCCACGGGCCACGCGGGTCACCTAAATTCTGACCTGAAAAAATGCGGGTCATCTCCTGACCCGCACCCGCATCACCTACTGGTTGACCCGGCCCGACCCACCCGTTTGCCAGGTCTATACAGAATGTTAGGCCCTGACCTCATTGTATTATTGATCCTGACTGTTCATCTGGTAAGGTGGAAAGCCGCCTCAGAAGCTCCCAAGGAACTGTCCTAAGTCAAAAGTCTATCCCACATTTCACGGGACTTAAAGTCTTGATGAGAGAAAGAATCAAAGTTCACTAGTAAGAGAAGGCTCCGCCTTCGATCACCTGGCCTATAAGAAGGACGCTCTCTCAACCTTAATGAGAAGAGAAAACACCCCTTTTTCTTGTCTTCCTTTCTCTCCCACAGATATCACATTTACCTCTAATCATGGCACTCCAACTACAAATCCTCATCTCCCTACTGCTACTTGCACTCGTGGGACGCTCACACGCGGCCGGAATCGCCATCTACTGGGGCCAAAATGGAAACGAGGGAAGCTTAAAAGATACATGCGCGACGGGAAACTACAACTATGTGAACATAGCATTCCTCTCCTCATTCGGCAATGGGCAGACCCCAGTACTCAACCTCGCGGGCCACTGCAACCCATCGGCCGGTACTTGCACCGGCTTAAGCGATGAAATAAGATCGTGTCAAAGCACAGGCATTAAGGTTTTGCTCTCTCTCGGAGGTGGCTCAGGTAACTACTCCCTTTCCTCCACCAACGATGCTAGACAAGTCGCTGACTACCTGTGGAACAACTATCTCGGCGGCCAATCCTCTTCTCGCCCACTTGGCGTTGCTGTTCTTGATGGTATTGATTTTGACATCGCATCAGGGGGCAGCGAACACTGGGACGAGCTAGCCAACTTCCTCTCTAGTCATCAAGGTAATGTTCAAGTATAAATGATTAAATAAGACCAAACCCTAACAGCTTAATCTTAAATTGGCTGTTTCCCATGGTATCATAGCTATTGCCTCATAGTAGATCCTTGGTACAAAACCAACTACTCCTTGATATTAAAAATTCATGTGTATGGCAACCCAGTGTATGTACAATCCAAAAATGGGGTCACTTGTTCAACACACACGGAAGGGAGAGTAAAGTATAAATGATGAAATAACACCAACTCAAGCAGCTTGAGCTTTTAGAGTAATTTCGGTTGTTTCACATGGTATCAAAGTGCTAGCCTAGAAAATGAGGGGCCACACCTGAAGCGGTAGTATTGACGTATGAATGATTAAATAAATTTTGGAATGATTGGTTGTTTCACAGGTAATAAGGTGTATTTGGCAGCGGCTCCGCAGTGCCCATTTCCCGACGCACAGCTTGGAACGGCGATTAACACCGGACTCTTCGACTACGTTTGGGCTCAGTTCTACAACAACCCACTTTGCCAATACTCCTCTGGCAGTACTGCAAATCTTATAAACGCATGGAATCAGTGGACTGCTGTTCAGGCCGGTCAGATTTTCTTGGGTCTTCCTGCGTCTTCTGATATAGCCCCCGCTGGTGGCTTTATCCCAGCAGATATCCTCACCTCTCAAGTGCTTCCTGCCATCAAAGGTTCATCCAAGTATGGAGGGGTCATGCTCTGGTCTAAGTTCTATGACAATGGATATAGCTCCTCCATCAAGAGTTTGTCGGAGTGGGGCCCTCACATTTGGTTGTGTCGTCCACTTCAAACCAACAATCAATGTGATATTGAATGCTCGGTGACATGAAGACAATTTTTGGAAAATGAAAGGGGGACAAGTTTGATGGTGATGTATAAGAAAAGAAGAGAATGAATAAAACAAAGAGAAATGAATCTCTTGAGCGATATTCGGTGAAGCACGCACCGAATTTCAACTACTTTCACGGTGCATACGCCAAGCTCGGCAGTCGTTGTTGAATTCAGTGCCGATTTTGGTGACTTTCAGTGCGGAATTTCCGCATGTCGATTGCAAGCACAGTGCCCATCCTGCACCTATAAATAGGGCAGATGAAGAGGCAGAAAGACAGAACATCAGCAGAAGCTCAAGTGAAGTGCTCTGCAGAGGGTAAAGCCACAGGCACAGTAGTGCAGAGAGAGAGAGAGTTCTCAGGTAGCTGTGTAGTGAGAGCCAGTGTGAAATTTCAATGGTAGGCCCGAGTACTACTCTAATGGCAACTTATGAAGAGAGAAAATTATGTTCCTAACAAGTTTTAATCTTTTGAAAAACTCAAACCCAATTTGAAAATTAAGAGATCAACAATGAAATTTAAACACACAAGTTAAATCCTAAGTGCAATGCAAATGTAAAGCAAGAGATTAAGAGAGAGTGCACCCGAGATTTAAAGTGGTTCGGTCCTCCAAACGCGAGGCCTACTCCACTCCACCAACCAAACCCGTTGATGGCTTCACTATTTGATCTTCTTAACTCCGGCGAAGATCGGTGCCGATTACAATTTCAATTGCCTTTAACCTTGGTGGCAATCTTCACCACGAAGAGTGGGCTCCGCTTCTCCGAACACTCGCCCGAATACAATGTTCTTGATAAAGAAAGAAAGAACAAAAAAATCCCTCACAAGGGTTTGTAGAAGATGTACAAATTTGAGCCTAATGATCCAAATCCTAATTCTAGAGGATGAGAGGCATAAACAAGCTTGATTCACTCTTAGGATATTCCAATGGGTTTTTAGAGTGTTAGGATTAATAATTGGAAAGTTTGGAATGCCCATATATATAGAAAAAACCAAATATGACCGTTTGAGGGGCATAGTGGTAAATCTGGCGAACTTCCAAACGGCTATATTTCTTCCCGTTATAGTGTTCTCGGAGTTCCGAGAATTTCTCTCAGAGTTCCGGGAATGTAAACATAAGTTGGAAAAATGCTACTGGACTATTTCTAGGAGCTCCGAGAGCTCCGAGAATTCTCTCGGAGCTCCGAGAAGCCTAATTTCAGCAGATTTTCAATTATGTTTCTTTATTTATTTTGGCTTCCAACTCCACACCAAGTTGGGATTGTTATGAGGGTTCTAAAGTGTTGGAACACCACAAGGACAATCTCATAAACATTTAAGGTGTATGAGATTACATTATTTATGCCTCTAAACACCTACACTAGGATTGGATCTTATACATTCTAAATTGACTTCGATCTTCAATTGCGATTCTTCAAGTCTTCATGCATCTTGGATCTCCGATATCTCTGGCCTTCCGAATGTGGTCCAATGAGAGCTTCTTGGCCTCAATCCAAGCAATCTTGTCTTAGCATACTTATGATCAAACACATTAGTGATATAAAATCACTTGTGTATTGAAATCATCAAAATAAGATGGGAATGCCAAGGTGGGAACCTTTGGGCTTACACAGTGTGTGAGGGGGTACTAGCTACTCATAGCCATACACTGAAGGCACAAGTTTGTATATACTCTGTAAGAGACCCACCCTGCAGGTGATGTTGTAACCCATTATTTACTATAGTGGAAGTTTTCAAGTGGACTACGGTTCCATGATTTTTCCCTTCATTGCAGAGGGTTTTCCACGTAAAAATATCTAGTATTATTTGTCATTTATTTTTCCGCTTCCATATTTATTTTATCCCATTTAATTTTCACAGCTTTAACTCGGAAAAACTTTATCCGGGCCAGTAATTCTGCAACAATAACTTTTTTTCCCAACAAAGTGGTATCAGAGCCCTGGTTGCTCTAGATTATTTTTCTGTGCACAATTAAATGGAGGAGAGCTCAGGCAATATGATTAAATTGACCGCATCTAATTATGCGATCTAGAAGCCAAAGATAGAGGATCTTTTATACATTAAAGATCTGTGGAAGCGTATTACCATGGAAAACCGACAACCTCGACCGATGACAAATCGACAATGTCGACAGACGGCAAACTGGCGACCATGTCCGAAAGAGATTGGACAGTGCTTAGCCGGAAGTGTGATGCTTAGATCCGACAGTGGATCGACAAAAGCATTTTCCAAAATTTTGCCAATGAACACGATACTTACGTTCTTTAGTAGAAACTTGAGAAAATGTATGCAAGGACAACCGCCCAAAATAAAGCAAATCTGATGCGCAGACTTGTAAATTTGAAGTACAAGGATGGGACTAGCGTCTCGGAACACATGAGCGAGTTCCAAGGCATGGTGGATCAACTCAATTCTATAAAGATGACAATAGAAGACGAGTTGCAGGCGTTGCTCCTATTAAGCTCCTCGCCAAAGAGCTAGGACACACTAGTTGTCTCGGTCAACAACTCAGCACCTGACGGAATGCTGACCATGGATATGGTAAAAGACAGAATGCTAAATGAAGAATCCCGACAAAAAGACGAGGGATATAATCCTGAGTCAGAGGCACTTGTCACTGATAGACAAGAAAAGCAAAACCGGCGCGGGAGGAGCAAAAGTCGAAATTCCTACAGCCAAAACCAGCAAAGAGGATGTTCAAAGTCCAATTTCAGCTGAGACAAAAAGTGCCACCACTGTGGCAGCAGGGACACTTCATTAGAGAATGCAGAAAGTTCAAGGCGGAGCAATCCAAAGTTAATGAAGAAGGTAACAGAACAAATGATATCGCAATAGCCGCGGATGAAATTGTCATTGTTCGAGATGATGACTGTGTCAATCTCGCATGCCAGAGTTCCACCTGGGTAGTTGACACAGGTGCTTCCTTCCATGTCACTGCACGGGAGGATTTCTTCACATCTTATACAAGCGGCGACTTTGGCCTTGTAAGGATGGGAAATGAAGGTGCATCCAAAATAGTCGGCGTCGACAATATTTGTTTGGAAACTAAAATCGGATGCAAGCTATTTTTGAAGGACGTGAGGCAAGCTCTACGACGAAGGCTACAATAATTACTTTGGTGAAGGAAAATGGAAGCTCACCAAAGGTAATCTGGTGGTAGCCAAAGGAGTAAAAAGTAATACTCTCTACATCATAGAAGCAAAGCTATGTGGATGTGAAGTAAATGCAATGGCGAAAGAAGTGCTGACCGAGCTATGGCATAAGCAACTCAGCCACATGAGTGAGAAAGCGCTCAAGATTCTCGCCAGAAAAGAACTCTTGCCAGGAATGAAAGGAGCACCATTGCATACTTATGTTGACTGCATCATGGGAAAACAACACAGAGTTGCATTTCGAAGTTCTCCATCAACTAGAAAGGCTAATCTTCTAGATCTGATACATACTGATGTTTGCACTATGCAAAGTAGAACACTCGGAGGCGCTCTCTACTTTGTAACTTTTATTGACGATCACTCTAGGAAGTTGTGGACGTTTGCCTTAAAAACTAAAGATCAGTTTCACTTGAAGGTTGAAAGAGAAACTGGCAGACGATTGAAGTCTGTGCGTGCAGACAATGGAGATGAATACCGAGGACCAATCGAGGAGTATTGCAAAAATTTCGGAATCAGACTGGAAAAGTCAGTACCAAAGACACCACAGCACAACAGTGTCGCAGAGAGGATGAATAGAACCATTTGTGAGCGAATCAGATGTATGCTCTCAAATGCAAAACTGCCAAACTTCTTTTGGGGGAGGCAATGAGGACAGCAGTTGACTTGATCAACCTTTCTCCTTCAGTTCCACTTGACGGTGACGTACCAGAAGCTGTCTGGACAGGCAAGAATGTTTTCTATGGCCATCTGAAGGTGTTTGGATGCAGAGCAATTGTTCATATCCTGAGAGATGAAAGATCCAAGTTCGATGGAAAATCGAAGGAGTGTATCTTCCTGAGTTATACCCATGAAGAGTTTTGCTACAGACTCTGGGATCTTATCAGCAAAAGGATCATTAGAAGTAGAGATGTGATATTTCTTGAAGATCAGACAATCGAAGACTTTGAGAAACACGAGGAGCCGCAATCATCAGATGAACAACCAATTAATCTGGAACTAGTCTCCCAACCCACAGATTCGGATGACGGGGGAGCTATATCAGATACTGATGGTGATAATACTCCACCAGATGGCGGTTCGGCATCAGAACCGGTTGCAGAACAGGTCCCACCAAAACCTCAGTTAAAGAGATCTACCAGAGTGCGACAGCCAGTCGCAGATATTCTCCAAATGAGTATGTGATGCTCACTGACGGGGGAGAACCGGAGACTATCCGGAAGCAGTGTTTGACGATCACAAGGAGGAGTGGTTAAAAGCCATGCAAGAAGAGATAAAATCCTTGCATGAAACCACACATATGATCTAGTCAAACTACCGCAAGGTAGAAAAGCTCTCAAGAATAAATGGGTGTTCAGACTGAAAACTGAAGAAGCTAGCTCACAACCACGATACAAAGCAAGGCTGGTTGTGAAGGGATTCAGGCAGAAGAAAGGCATTGATTTTGAGGAGATATTCTCACCCGTGGTAAAAATGTCTTCTATCCAAGCTGTTCTTGGCTTGGCAGCCAGCTTGAATTTGGAGGTCGAACAACTTGACGTAAAAACAGCCTTTTTACATGGTGATCTTAATGGGGAGATTTACATGGAGCAGTCTAAAGGTTTCAAAACCAAAGGAAAAGAGCATATTGTGTGTAGACTAAAGAAGAGTCTATACGGGCTCAAGCAAGCACCAAGACAGTGGTACAAGAAGTTTGACTCATTCATGGAGAAGCACGGCTATAACAAAACCACTACAGATCACTATGTGTTTGTCAAGAAATTTTCAGACGGTGATTTCATTATCATCTTGCTCGATGTTGATGACATGCTAATTGTTGGCCATGATACCGGCAAAATTAGCAAGCTGAAGGAGTTGAGCAAGTCCTTTGCCATGAAAGACTTAGGACCGGCGAAGCAGATTCTTGGGATGAGGATATCCCGAGACAGATAGAACCACAAAATCTGGCTATCTCAAGAACGGTATGTTGAAAAAGTTCTCGAAAGGTTCAACATGAGCAAAGCTAAATCAGTTTGTTCTCCACTTGCAAGTCACTTTAAGCTCAGTGTGAAACAGTGTCCTTGAAGTGAGACAGAAAAGTCAGAAATGGATAAAGTGCCCTATGCATCGGCAGCCGGCAGTTTAATGTATGCTATGGTATGCACACGACTTGACATTGCTCATGATGTTGGAGTTGTTAGCAGGTTCCTCTCAAATCCTGGTATGGAACACTGGGCAGCACTCAAATGGATACTCAGGTATCTTAGAGATATGTCCAGCACTCAGTTATGTTTCGGTAATGGTAAACCTGTATTACAAAGTGTTACAGATGCAGATATGGCTGGTGATGTGGATACGAGAAAGTCTACATCAGGGTACCTATTAACCTTTGCAGTGGGAGCTGTATCATGACAGTCCCGACTACAAAAATTTGTTGCATTATCCACCACAGAAGCAGAATATATTGGTATAACAGAAGCATGTAAGAAAGTCCTATGGATGAAGAAGTTCCTACAAGAATTGGGCCAGAAGCAAGAGAAGTATGTTCTATACTGTGATAGTCAGAGTGCAATCCATCTCAGCAAAAATTCAGCTTTCCACTCCAAATCCAAACACATCGATGTAAGGTATCATTGGATACGCGATGTGTTGGAAGAGAAGCTATTACAGCTTGAGAAAATCCACACCGATAACAATGGCTCTGACATGATGACAAAGACCCTACCAAGAGAAAAGCTGCAAGCTTGCAGAAAATAAGCAGGCTTGACGACCCCCCCAAATTGGTCGTAAGGGGGAGATTTGTTGGAGTGGGGCCCTCCCATTTGGTGGTGTCGCCCACTTCAAACCAACATTCAATGTAATATTGAATGCTTGGTGAAATGAACAAAATTTTTGGAAAATGAAAGGGGGACAAGTTTGATGGTGATGTATAAGAAAAGAAGAGAATGAATAAAATAAAGAGAAATAAATCTCTTGAGTGAAATTCGGTGAAGCACGCACCGAATTTCAACTACTTTTGCGGTGCATATGCCAAGAAATCGAAGCACGTGCCGAATTTCAGCTACTTTTGCGGTGCATACGCCAAGGTCGGCAGTCGTTGTCGAATTCAGTGCCGATTTTGGTGACTTTCAGTGCGAAATTTCCGCACGTCGATTGCAAGCACAGTGCCCATCCTGCACCTATAAATAGGGCAGATGAAGAAGTAGAAAGACAGAACATCAACAGAAGCACAAGTGAAGTGCTCTGCAGAGAGTAAAGCCACTGGCACGAGAGAGAGAGAGAGAGAGAGAGAGAGAGAGAGAGAGAGAGAGAGAGGGTTCTCAGGTAGCTGTGTAGTGAGAGCCAGTGTGTGAGGGGGTACTAGCTACTCATAGTCATACACTGAAGGCACAAGTTTGTATGCACTCTGTAAGAGACCCACCCTGCAGGTAATGTTGTAACCCATTATTTACTATAGTGGAAGTTTTCAAGTGGACTATGGTCCCGTGGTTTTTCCCTTTATTCCGGAGGATTTTCCACGTAAAAATATCTAGTATTATTTGTCATTTATTTTTCCACTTCCATATTTATTTTATCCCATATAATTTTTACAGCTTTAACTCAGGAAAACTTTATCCGGGCCAGTAATTCCGCAACAGTAACTTTTTTTTTTTCAACAGAGTTCTGTTTAAAATTTGAATTTCCTTTAACTTTTGTCATGAAATAAATTTTGGGGCATCATTCCCCAACCAAATCATACCATATAATATCATAAATAAAGGAATAAATTTAGACTTCTTTCTCTTTTTTCATTAATAGCCTTCCCCTGCACATGAAGTCGATGATTTCTTTTTTCCTTTGCTGTTAATTTCATGATGGTAACTCAAAGAAACATGTATGACTGTGGAAACACCCACCGCGTGAGAGGCGTGATTCATTATTATTTCTTTTCCTTCTTTTGAAAAATAAGCAAATTCAAAATCCAGATGAGATTTCGGAAATTCAGTCTTCGGACTTAGCGAGTTTATAAGGTCCAAATGGCGCAATATTCTGGACCAAGAGTCTTAATCGAGGCGACAAATTTCATCGAGGCACCAAATTGGTGCTTGGATGCAATTTGGGGCTTGTAAGATTACCTTTTTTTTTAACTCAAATTACAGGTTTAAAAGGGGAGATTATATATTCGTTTCTTTTTTCTTTTCTTTTTTACTTGGGAGAGCCCCTCTAGGGTAACAGAGTATTCATAAATACACGAGATGGGGCTGTCCCAACTGAAGAAAAGGGCAAATATATCACTACCCTTTAAAAGGGCCCAACTTACAATTTGGGTATGAAACGTCTACCCAAAAGGTTACTTTTAGGATCAATGGTAAAAGGAAATTTTTGGTCCAACTGGGGTGCATTATGGGGGTATGTGCGTCTAGTCGAGACCGTTAGTCTTGTGGAGGCAACCTACATAGTCGGTCCCATTCAAATGATAATCCCATGTGTAAGAGAAAAGACTGCAAAAATTAATGGTTTATTTTTCCTTGGGCGAACCCTAAAGGAAGCTCTGTTTGGTTGCCGGGTTTTTTTTGTTTCCGGGAGTTATGTGGGAGAAAAAAATACCATGGGAGATAGGTGGGAAAAAAAAGAGTCCTGGAAGTATCCTGGTAAAATAAAAATCCCATGTTTGGTTATGTGGGAGAAAAAAATACCCTGGGAGATATGGTGGGAGAAAAAAAAACCTTTGTTTGGTTGCTTGAACTGTTGGGTAGAAAAAAATTCTTCTCAAGCTTATTTTTGGTTCTTGAGTTTATTTTGGTTCCTGGGGTTATCTTGGGATGGGATGAAAAGGCAATCATTACAAAAGTGGGATTAAAAAATTCACCCCACAAGTAATCATTACAAGAGTGGGATTAAAATAAACCTAGTGCTAAAAGGCAACCAAACATGGGATGGGACCAAAATTTAACTTACTCTGATAAGTTATAGGTAGACCTGGCAAAAGCAACCCATGCCCGCAGGTCGACCCTACCCACCTGCAAATTTGCGGGCACGGGTCGGAGTTTTAGTGACCCGTGGGTCACCCAACCCGCAAAAACATGGGTCGGGTCAGGTCGGTGCATTATGGGGTATGTGCGTCTAGTCGAGACCGTTAATCTTGTGGAGGCAACCTACATGGTCGGTCCCATTCAAATGGTAATCCCATGTGTAAGAGAAAAGACTACAAAAATTAATGGTTTATTTTTCCTTGGGGGAACCCTAAAGAGTCTAGGAACTCAAATTTTAGATATTTTACTCTGATAAGATATAGGTTGATGAGGAAATCAAATTTTACACCAATTTATTTTTTATTCATAGGAATTTTTGTACCTCCAGATATTTTTTTTAGGAGGTAATTGCTTTTGTCTCTGTTCGCGAGGTGGCTGGTCTGATGTGCAACAGACCAGCCGCGAAATGCCTTCTACGATGGACACTAGCAAATCCCTTTTTAAGATATCAATAAAGAAACCAGACTCTTCCATTCTCAACAGTCACGCAAATATTTAGATAATTGGGGTTTTTGTAAAAGAAGTCTTCTACTTTGCTTTATTTGCAAAGAGAATTTTCTACATTGAGAATTTGCAAATAGAGTCATCATGTTTGAGCAAAGCTTGCAAATCATGCCATCAATTTTTGACCAAAATACTGTTAGATTTTTGTTGACCCGTTGAAAAGACCAAAATCTCCTTATATGTTAAAAGGCTAAAATTAAAAAGACCAAAATACATCTTATAGTCAAAGATCAAGTTTGAATCAAGGGTGTGGGAATATCATTTTTACATGTACTAGCATTCTTATGCATGGGTGTCAAAAAGTGGGCCCACCCCAGCAAAACAAAACACGACGCATAAAGTTGTGGGGCCCACCATATACAGGGCTCTTCTGTGGAACCTACCACATCAAAGCATGAGGCAAAATGGTGGGCCTCACTGGATGCATGGATTTGAATTGGGTTAGTGGGACCCACCTATCGAATCATATCACTGAGGTTCATAGGTATTCTGGTCCTTTTACTATGTCTTTTTATATAAGAGGAAATTTTGATCTTTTACAAGTAAAAAAAATATGGGCATTTTGGTCACAAATTGATGGCATGACCTGATTTGCAAAATTCACTCAAAGGTGGTGACTCTATTTGCAAATTGTGAAACTACATGCAAGACTGTCCGTGCAGATAAAGCAAAGTAGACGACTTCTTTTGCAAGATATTTTATACGGTGTAAGGCCTTACAACAATACAGTAAGGGTACCGCCCTTGATATTTGATCCAACGGCAGCTCACTTTTTGAGCAGCTGTTGTTGGATCATATGTCAAGGGTGGCATTTCCACCGTACAAAGGCCTTATTAATTGTTGTAAGTAGGGGTGCAAGTTTGACCGTGTCAGCCCTGACCCGCCCTGAGCCCGAACAAGGTCAGGGCTAGATTTTGGGTTCTGGGTTAATGCCTCAGGTACCCTGACCCGGCCCGACCCTAAGTTTTCTATTATAGAATTGAACCATCTATGCATGTCTCTTTTGCTAATGTTTTCTATTATCTTGGATTGATGTTTCTTTAGATTATTATTATTAATTGTCTCTGTTGCCCGTCATGTTGTTGAATTCATAGTCTTATTTTGTTCCCTTTCTCTGTTTATTGATCATTTTGTTCTATATGATAAGTGGTTGCTTTATTTTTGGCACTCTTAACAGGTATTTGCACTAGGGTCAATTAGGGCCGGGCCGGCCCAGCCCTGCCCAATCAGGGCCAATCAGGGCGGGCCAGGGCCAGCACTGAGCCCTGTAGGGCGGGCCATGGGTTAAGTTTTTTCGGCCCTGACTCAGGGTCAGGGCAGGCGGGTCAGGGCCGAGATAATGGGATCCAGGGTTGGGCTAGGGTTTTGAAAAACCCGACCGTGTTGCAGCCCTAGTTGTAAGGCCTTACACCATATAATTTCTCCTTTTGCAAAAAACCCCTAAAGTGGATTTTTTCTCCCTCTCAATTCTCTTCGTCTTCCACCCTTCTTGTCCCTATCCCACCACTAGATAAACCAATATTCCATGGAAAAATTTTTCATGGCAGCCAAACATGGCCTAAGTGTCTCACCCAAAATCAGCCCATTCTCTTTCCGTAAATGGCTGAATCTTAATTAAGTTAGTCCGGGTAAAAGAAAATTCTTAATTTATAACTGTATAAAGATGTCAAATTTATTTGTTTAATCATCTAATGACAATAAAAAAGCTAGGATCGTCAGATATTTTTCCTTGGCAATGAAACATCCACCGACCATAAAAAAAACCTCATACTCCGAAGTGCCACGTGTATTACATCTGAGCCATTGACAAGGAGAAGAGAAAAAAGTGTTCATATATGGTTAGAAATAAAAAAACATAAAACAACCATGAGAATTGGTGTTGGTCACTCTCCATCAACTGCTCCTGTTGTCTTCGATCACACATACAATAAGCAACTAACCACTCTCATGTCCTACGTACAATTTGATTGTAACTTAGCTTAAGACATAACAAAACCCACGAATATTTTAATACTTGCGAACCCTTATATAACGAGAAGAAACATTGGTTTTGATCTAAACAAAAACTCACTGAGCCAGTGAGCCCCAAAGTCATCAACCTAAGAACAATGAAAGGAGTTGCAGAAAAAACATTTTGCATTCTTCTCTTCTTCCTCCTAATTCATAGCAGTTTTGCTCGTAAGAAAATCCTGACAAAGCAGAGTACCCCATGCAAGAGACTAGTTCTCTACTACCATGACATAATATACAACGGTAGGAACACAGAAAATGCCACCTCTACCATAGCTGCAAATTCGAACATTCTCGGAAATTTTAACTTTGGAAAGTTAGTAGTTTTTGATGATCCCATGACCATAGATCAGAACTATCTCTCGGCTCCTGTTGCGCGTGCCCAAGGCTTTTATTTCTATGACATGAAAACAACCTACAATGCATGGTTCGCTTACTCACTTGTTTTCAACTCTACTCAGTATAAGGGGACTTTGAACCTTATGGGAGCAGATATGATGGATGAGGAGACTAGGGATATTTCAGTGGTTGGTGGCACAGGAGATTTCTTCATGGCTAGAGGGATAGCCACGTTTCGGACCGATACGTTTCAAGGGGCTGATTATTTTCGTCTTGAGATGGATATTAAGTTGTTTGAATGCTATTAGAGAACTGCTCTTCATGCAAGTCTGTTAGCATAAAATGCATGTTATTGTGATTGTTTTTTAAGTTAATATCAGAGTGTGTTTGACGTAGATAATAAGATGTATAGCAATTTGGGTTAAGCTAAGGTAATGAAAAGCCTTGCATGTCTGTTTTCATTAATTAAATTAAGTGCTTGTAAATAGGGCTTGGGCTAGTCACTATTGCCAATATTGTGGGTTAGTTTGTGAGTGTGAGATTTATATCATGTTTTATCTTATGATTGTAATGGGTTTATTTTTTTATTTTTTTGAAATGGCGATTTGTATAAAATGAAAAGGGAGCACCCGAGAAGGGGCAACCCAGAGAACAAAAACAAGAAAGATACAGGAAATGAGGAGAAAAAACAACAAAAATTACAATATTATACTACAGGGGAAGATGATCGAACCAGAGAATACTCTCCCTCCCAACACCCTACTTGGCTAACACATCCGCCTTTTCGTTTGCTGACCTCCAAACGTGTTTAAAGACAATAGCCGAAGCCGCAGTGGGTTTATTTATGCCCATTTCTAGCTTTCTTTATATTTTTAATATTTTTGGTAATTAAGGGTCCTTCCAAACCCCAAATAATTGCCTATAAAAAAATCAGAAGAAAATAATTTGTGTTCAATTAATCTAATTGGATATTTTAGTCTCCTAGCTAGGTTGCAAGCTTGTGTACAAATTGTGCCCAAAATCCGATTAGAATTCAAGCAGAAGAGCCTAAAGAAGGGTTCAGTCATTAGAAAATACTGATCTGCAGCTAAAAGATCTTTTGTATCTACAGTCGGAGTTTAAACCGTCTTTATTGTAGAATTTCATGCTTGCACATTGATCAGACTACGGTCGATGAGATGAACGGTCAGTATCAAAGAAAGGGGTGAGGCCTGCTATGTTATTGACTCTTTATCTCATCTTCTATATCCTTAACCATGTTACAGATGAAAGAAGACTTTTCCAGTAACAGCTAGCAGATGGATCATGCTAGGGTAGTTTAATTTCAGTAATTACATATATTCATTAAAAAATACTAATAGACGCTGATGCTGTTGGAATTTTATAAGGGATTTGCTAGCGACCACTCAGCTCACTTTTCAGCAGATTTTGTCTTATTCATTTAATTCAGCTGAGGTGGCTGCTCTCTCATGCAACAGCCAAGCTGCCAAATACCTTTCAAAGTCCCTAGCAAATACCTTTTTATATTATGAATCAAATTAAACCACTTGTTAATAGCAAATACGTTGCAATATTTCATTATTTTAATTTAATTCGTTTGCAACATAAATTCATTTTATTATTTTAATACTTTCTGCAGTTCCTATACATATAACAATAGGTGAGACTAATACAACAATAAGTGGATTCTCTCATAGTATGTATAAATAAATTATTCTCATCTTCTCTCTCTCCACTTTTGACACTTTGATTCATGTTATTTTAAGATTAATTTTTTGGTTTAAAGTTTTGACGTTTCGACTTTTGAGCTTTCACAATCTTTTATTCAAGTGGGCAACTAGTCTGCATGGATCGTATTCCCTGGGTGTTGGTGCGTGCACACCACCAAAGACCTCCTTTAAGAGGCGTTTTATGCCTGGGTAGGTGTGTCAATGGACCCGGACGGTCCGATGGATGGATCATCGGAATATCATAACTTAAAGGATCACATCTGCAAGCTCCAAGCAAGGGCCTGATTAGAACAGGATGGACATCCCCATTTCTTCTTCTTTTTCCTTTTTTTGACATCCCATTTCTGTTTTTCTTTTTTTCGGAACTGGTAGAGATTTTTTCTTTTTTTTTTATCAGTAAGCTGGGGTTAGGCGGACTCCTACCAATATATTAATTAAGAAAGATAATGCAATAAAAGAAACAAAACCACTCCCCAGTCCTTAGAACAATGTCTAAGGAAGGGGGCAGAACAACCAAGGTCATGATACCGTTGATATCAAAACTCAAAACAAGCAAGAGAAGAGAGAATACATGTGATCTCTAAAGTCAGTCCTCATACTCAGTGTTTAAGTCCCTAGTGATCCAACAGGGGTCTTTTGCTAAACTTCCTTGCTTTTTGGCTCTTCCTCAACTTTTGAACCTTTGGGATTCTGTTTTTCTTTGATGGAGTTTTGTTTTCTTCTATTGGAGACTGGTGGAGATTATTGGGAAGAAAAGAAAGTCATGACCAAGACGATCATGGGATGACATCCCCATTTCTTTTCCTCTCTATTTTTAGTATCTAAGGCCATGAATTCTTCAAGGAAGCAATGTCTAAACTAGAAGGTAAGATTTCATTTCCCTCGCGGCTTAAGTAACATTTAAACAAAATCATTGGATGCAAACTATATAATGCAGTAATTAAAGTTACAATCATTGTATGCTAACTGTCATTTACACTGTTGGAAAGGTTTTTTTTTTAATTACATTAACACTAACAATTAAATTACTTTATTTCTATAATGTTTTCTTCAATATTTGGCATGAGGCTATCCCACTTTGTGTCTGATTGGGACGTGCATTAGGTCACGCCAAGTTGTAGTTAGGGTGGTCAAGTCCTACAAGAGAAACTAAAGTGTAGTTTCCCTAGGCCTTATCTCCCTGATGAGAGGACACTCAAAGAGATCAACATAAAAAGTGATCAGGGTAAGCACAGTAGGTGGTGGTTCCTAATCTAACCTAGACACCATCAGCTTAGTTGCCTATTCTACCTATCCAACTACCTAATCTAACGCCCAAATAATCCAACAGCTAGATCTTTTAAAATCTACATATCTTAACAGGGACATCTGTTCGGCCTGGGACCCGAACTGTGTTGCCATTTGATGAAGGTTCAGCATTTTATGCATTTGTTCGGCCTGGGACCGGAACTATGTTGCCATTTGATGATGGTTCAATATATTATGCAAAAGGTTATTGTCCGCTTAATCTGTCTCAAACTGAAAAGCTTGTGGTGACTCTACTGAGGTTGTTCTCCGTGGGGATAAAAATCGTTGGATAAGTTGTTCTTCTGATTAGTTATACTGCTTGGACAATTTATATATCCTGAAGTTATCTTGCTCCTTCACTAATTTTTGTCAAGCTAATATTTCATACAAGAACGAGGGAAATGATTTCTGCGGTCATGTGTTTTGATAAACATCCGCTCCACTTGTCTGTCGTGTAGTATTTAAAGGGATGTCAGAGGATATTATGGTTCTCAAAAGGCTCTTGAAGCCCTTCAAATGCTACACGACAAACAAGTGAGCGCATGTTTATCAAAACATTGGAGCGCTGAAATCATTTCCCAAGAACAAAGGTTGACGTACGTGAAAAGAATAAAATAAAACAAGCTTGCTATTTCCATAGAGAACATCTATCTATCTATAATATGCAATCTATCTATCTATAATATATACTAAAAATCTATCTATCCATCTATCTATAATATATACTAAGAAGCTTTCTTTCCATTGTCGTTTGCTTTCTTTCCGATAATTTTTTTCTGGAAAACCTTTTTTTTATACCTCAATGGGTATGACCTAACACATTATATCCAAGCATAGCATGGGTGGGGCCACCATTTTACCCTTCATCTGGTGGGCCCACTATTTTATACCTTAGGTGATGGTGTAAGGCCCAACATTTTATCACGCCTAGCATGGGAGGGGCCCACCATTTTACACCTCATGTTTTGATGTGGCAGGCCCACCATCTCCACCCAAACTCATTTATAGGGTGGGCCCACCGTTTCTACCCAAACCATAGGTTGGAGCCCACCATGTTACTCATAATGTAATTGATGACGTGGGGTCCATCATATTTATACAAACCAATGCATTAGGGTGGGACCCAACATTTTACACCTAATTAGACCCGGCAAAATGGGACCCATACCCGCAGGGGTACGGGTACCAATTTCAATACCCGTGAAAAAAAATACCTGTACCCGTGACCCGAGGGTGGGTCTGCGTCGGGCGTTGGTGCCCGCGGGTTACCCGTCATTCGGTTTTCAAGTTTTTATTCTTAATGCCTAAACACTAAACACTAAAAAATAGACTATGTGGGTGGGCCAACAAAACAAGTCAAAGCAACCAGACCATGTAACTGGTATCTTTGGTTGTACCAAAACAAACATTTGTTAATGTAGATGAAAAATTGTATGATGAATGGGCGTATAAACATGTACTCATCATCCCATCCTTGATATTTGATCCAACAACAGCTGACTTGTTAAGAAGCTGCGGTTGGATTAAATATCAAGGCTTGTACATCCATCGTACCACCTTTATGTGTTCATACACCCATTCATCATATAATTTCTTTTCATAAATATATATAATTTCTTCTTTAAATTTGCCGGGTTATCCGCGGGTATACCTGTACCCGCCCGAGTGGGTTCCGGGTTCATGAAAGGCTACCCGTACCCGCACAGGTATTTCTTACCCGTACCCGCCGGTACCCATACCTGCACGGGTTGTAACCGTACCCGCCCGGGTTACCCGTTTGCCAGGTCTACACCTAATGTTTTGATGGTGTGGGTCCATCATTTTACACCCTATGAATGAGCCCAGAATGGTAGTACCCATTAAACACGTTATGGGGTGATTGTGTCTTCCGTGTCTAATTTGCCCGTCAAATGGGCCATTTGCGTGTTAGAACTTAGAGCTTCCTCAGCGATTGCTTCGAAAGAAAGCGAGGAGAAAAAATACGTCATTTGTCGGTTTGACCATTGACTACTCAACTTGCATCACTTTGGCCCTTGGCGTAGGCTCCGGGATAAAAAATATTACCATTTAATACGATGATGATGTGGTGGTAGAGGCATTCTAGAGAATGTTAGGCCGTGACCTCATTGTATTATTGATCTGACCGTTCATCTGGTAAAATGGAAAGCTTCCTCAGAAACTCCCCATCCATCTGTCCTAAGTCAAAAGTCTATCCCACATTTCACGGGACTTAGTCTTGATGAGAGGAAGAATCAAAGTTCACTACTAAGAGAAGGCTCCTCCTTCACCTGGCCTATAAGAAGGACGCTCTCTCAACCTTAATGAGAAGAGAAAACACCCCTTTTTCTTGTCTTGCTTTCTCTCCCACAGATATCACCTTTACCTCTAATCATGGCACTCCAACTACAAATCCTCATCTCCCTACTGCTACTTGCACTCGTGGGACGCTCACGCGCGGCCGGAATCGCCATCTACTGGGGCCAAAATGGAAACGAGGGAAGCTTACGCGATACATGCACGACGGGGAATTACAACTATGTGAACATAGCATTCCTCTCCTCATTCGGCAATGGTCAGACCCCAGTACTCAACCTCGCGGGCCACTGCAACCCATCGGCCGGTACTTGCACTGGCTTAAGCGATGAAATAAGATCGTGTCAAAGCCAAGGCATTAAGGTTTTGCTCTCTCTTGGAGGCGGTTCAGGTGGCTACTCCCTTTCCTCCACCGATGATGCTAGACAAGTCGCCGACTACCTGTGGAACAACTACCTCGGCGGCCAATCCTCTTCTCGCCCACTTGGCGATGCTGTTCTTGATGGTATTGATTTTGACATCGAATCAGGGGGCAGCCAACACTGGGACGAGCTAGCCAACTTCCTCTCTAGTAAGCAAGGTAATGTTGAAGTATAAATGATTAAATAAGTCCAAACCCTAACAGCTTAATCTTAAATTGGCTGTTTCACATGGTATCAGAGCTATTGCCTCATAGTAGGTCCTTGGTTCAAAACCAACTACTCCTTCATATTAAAAATCCACGTGTATGGCAAACCAGTGTATGTACAACCCAAAAATGGGGTCACATGTGCAACACACACGTAAGGGAGAGTAAAGTATAAATGATTAAATAACACCAACTCAAGCAGCTTGAGCTTTTAGAGTAATTGGTTGTTTCACATGATATCAGAGCCCTAACTTTGAAAATGAGGGGCCACACATGAAGGGGTAGTGTTGACGTATAAATGATTAAATAAATTTTGGAATGATTGGTTGTTTCACAGGTAATAAGGTGTATTTGGCAGCGGCTCCGCAGTGCCCATTTCCCGACGCACAGCTCGGAACGGCGATTAACACCGTACTCTTCGACTATGTTTGGGTTCAGTTCTACAACAACATAGATTGCCAATACTCCTCTGGTAGTACTGCAAATCTTATAAACTCATGGAATCAGTGGACTACTGTTCAGGCCGGTCAGATTTTCTTGGGTCTTCCTGCGTCTTCTGATGCGGCCCCTGGCTTTATCCCAGCAGATATCCTCACCTCTCAAGTGCTTCCTGCCATCAAAGGTTCATCCAAGTATGGAGGGGTCATGCTCTGGTCTAAGTTCTACGACAACGGATATAGCTCCTCCATCAAGAGTTCTGTTTGAAATTTGAACTCCCTTTAACTTTTGTCATGAAATAAATTTTGGGGCATCATTCCCCAACCAAATCATACCATATAATATCATAAATAAAGGAATAAATTGAGACTTCTTTCTCTTTTTTCATTAATAGCCTTCCCCTGCAAATGAAATCGATGATTTCTTTTTGTCCTTTGCTGTTAATTTCATGATGGTAACTCAAAGAAACATGTATGAGTGGAAACACCCACCGCGTGAGAGGCGTGATTCATTATTATTTCTTTTCCTTCTTTTGAAAAATAAGCAAATTCAAAATCCAGATGGGAGTTCGGAAATTCAGTCTTCGGACCTAGCTAGGTTATAAGGTCCAAATTGGTGCTTGGATGCAATTTGGGTATGTAAGATTGCCTTTTTTTAACTCAAATTACAGGTTTAAAAGGGGAAATTATATATTCGTTTCTTTTTCTTTTTATTTTTACACTTTTTTTTTTTGATGGGTAAGCTGGGGTTAGGCAGGACCCCTACCAGATTTCATTGAGAGAATAAAAACAGCAACTATGGGGGCTCGATAACCAACAAGAAGGGAATCCTTTTTCGAAAGATAGTCAGCCGCACCATTGGCTTCTCTCCAAATATGAGAAATCTCCCACGAAATGAATTTGCTAAGGGCATTGTGAATAGCTTCAACAGTGGGGATCTTTGCCCAAGGACAGTTTTGACCCATATTAATAACTTGGACAGCCGAGTGTGAGTCAGATTCGATCCAAATTTTCGAGATGTTCAACTTGCTGCAAGAATAATCCCCTGAAGAATAGCTTCAAACTCCAAGTGATGAATTGGCTCGGACTTGCGAATCACAGAGAAGCAGCCGATGATTGGGCCTTTATGGTCACGGATGAGACCACCGAAGGATCCAGTGTCCTCATCAAGAGATGCATCAGAATTTGACTTCAGGGTATTGGAATCAGGAGGAATCCATCGACAATACTTCGGAACCACAGTTTTCAGTAAACCAGGGAGTCTCAAGTTGACAGTTAAGTCATCTGCAAATTTCACATCAAGTTTGAGGAATAGAATACGGTTTCTTGAGCAGTGGAGAATCTGTCGAAGAATGTATTACTTATGATTTGCGGCACCTTTGAAGATTCTCTGACTTCTCTCCGCCAAAATGTAGTAGATAGAGGCCCCGAACAGAATTTTTGCAGCAGTGGCTGACTGATCTTTCCCTTTAAATTTTCCTCTGAGCCATTCTTCTTCCTCAAAGATTTATCTTTTCTGCTTTTTCCTATAAGAAATTCGCCACAGAACATTTCTCCAGATCCAGGCAGAATATGAACAAGAGAAAAAAAGATGGTTTATGTTTTCAGGGGCAGCTTGGCAAAGGGGGCAAGTAGTATTAAGAGAGGAGCCCAGGAAAGTGAGCCTATCAGATGTGCTGAGCTTGTTTTGGATGGCTTGCCAGGCAATGAAACTGTGTTTGGGAATATGACCTGTGAACCATATAGATGAGTACCAAGGAACTTTTGGGTCAAGGGGACGGACAGCATTCCATGCACTTTTAGTGTTGAAGAAACCATCATTGGAAGGTTTCCAAATAGGCTTGTCGATGGAATTGGAGGAAAGCAAAGCAGAGGAAGTGAGATTCTTCAGCTCTTGAAAGTGAGGTTCAAGCTGGATCCGCTCCCAGTAACCTTCATTAAATACATCACGAACAGAAGCTTTGCTTGGGATGAAATTAGGTAGCGAACCAAGAGAAGAGGGAGAATTAATAGGGCCCAAGGGAAGGCAGGGTTGGCTCCAGAAATTTATGTCCTTACCCTCTCCAACTAGGTATCAGATCAGGGATTTTGCTGAATCTCTGGCTTTAAAGATACTCCTAGCTGCCCACGAGGGAGAGCTGGGCGTGTTTATAAGCCAGAAATTCCTACGGCGAACATATTTGGCATGGAACCACTTGACCCAGGGAGTGTCTCTGTTTTGTATAATATGCCACACTTGTTTCAGTTGGAAGGCTTTGTCAATATCAGCAAGTTTTCTAAGACCAACTCTTCCTTCAGATTTGGGCTTACACATGGAATTCCAAGCAATGGGTTGAAACTTTCTTTTTTCTAGGACAAACTCCTTTTTATTTACTTGGGAGAGCCCCCTCTAGGGTAACAGAGTATTCATAAATACACGAGATGGGGCTGTCCCAACTGAAAAAAACGGCAAATACATCACTACCCTTTAAAAGGGCCCAACTTACTACTTACGAGTTACAATTTGGGTATGAAACGTCTACGCAAAAGGTTACTTTTAGGATCAAAGGTAAAAGGAAATCTTTGGTCCAACTGGGTGCATTATGGGGGCATGTGCGTCTAGTCTAGACCGTTAATCTTGTGGAGGCAACCTACATAGTCGGTCCCATTCAAATGGTAATCCCATGTGTAAGAGAAAAGGCTGCAAAAATTAATGGTTTATTTTTCCTTGGGGAAACCCAAGGGTCTAGGAACTCAAATTTCAGATATTTTACTCTGATAAGATATAGGTTGATGAGGAAATCAAATTTTACACCAATTTATATTTTATTCATAGGAATTTTTGTACCTCTATATATTTTTTAGGAGGGAATTGCTTTTGTCTCCGTTCACGAGGTGGCTGGTCTAATGTGCAACAGACCAGCCGCGAAATGCTTTCTGCGATGGACACTAGCAAATCCCTTTTTATGATATCAATAGAGAAACCAGATTCTTCCGTTCTCAACACATCACGCAACGTCACCTGGATCATACTATCTTTAGATAATTGGGTTTTTTGCAAAAGAAGTCTTGTACTTTTCTTTATTTGCAAAGAGAGTCTTCTACATTGCGAATTTGCTAATAGAGTCATCATGTTTGAGCAAAGTCTGCAAATCAGGTCATCAGGTCATGCCATCAACTTTTGACCAAAATACCCATGTTAGATTTTTGGTTGACCCGTTGAAAAGACCAAAATCTCCTTACATGTTAAAAGGCTAAAATTAAAAAGACCAAAATACATCTTACAGTCAACCATCAATTTTGAATCGACGGTGTGGGAATATCATTTTTACATGTACTAGCATTCTTATGCATGGGTGTCAAAAAGTGGGCCCACCCCAACAAAACAAAACATGACGCATAAAGTTGTGGGGCCCACCATATACAGGGTTCTTCTATGGATTTGAATTGGGTTAGTGGGACCCACCCATCGAATCATATCACTGAGGTTCATAGGTATTTTGGTCCTTTTACTAGGTCTTTTTATATAAAAGGAAATTTTGGTCTTTTACAAGTAAAAAAAATGGGCATTTTGGTCACAAATTGATAGCATGACCTGATTTGCAAAATTGACTCAAAGGTGGTGACTCTATTTGCAAATTGTGAAACTACATGACTGTCTGTGCAAATAAAGCAAAGTAGACAACTTCGTTTGCAAGAGATTATATATGGTGTAAGGCCTTACAACGGTGGAAGTACCACCCTTGGATCAAATGTCAAGCGTGGTACTTCCACCGTACAAAAGCCTTATTGTTGTAAGGCCTTACACCATACAATTTCTCCTTTTGCAAAAACCCCTAAAGTGGATTTTTTCTACCTCTCAATTCTCTTCATCTTCCACCCTTCTTGTCCCTATCCCACCACTAGATAAACCAATATTCCATGGAAAAAAATTTCATGGCTGCATGACCTAAGTGTCTCACCCAAAATCAGCCCATTCTCTTTCCGTAAATGGCTGAATCTTAACTAAGTTAGTCCTAGTAAAAGAAAATTCTTAATTTATAACTGTATAAAATTGACAAATTTATTTGTTTAATCATCTAATGACAATAAAAAAGCTAGGATCGTCAGATATTTTTCCTTGGCAATGAAACATCCACCGTCCATAAAAAAACCTCATACTCCGAAGTGCCACGTGTATTACATCTGAGCCATTGACAAGGAGAAGAGAAAAAAGTGTTCATATATAGTTAGAAATAAAAAAACATAAAACAACCATGAGAATTGGTGTTGGTCACTCTCCATCAACTGCTCCCATTGTCTTCGATCATACATACAATAAGCAACTAACCACTCTCATGTCCTACGTACAATTTGATTGTAACTTAGCTTAAAACATAACAAAACCCACGAATATTTTAATACTTGCGAACCCTTATATAACGAGAAGAAACATTGGTTTTGATCTAAACAAAAACTCACTGAGCCCCAAAGTCATCAACCTAAGAACAATGAAAGGAGTTGCAGAAAAAACATTTTGCATTCTTCTCTTCTTCCTCCTAATTCATAGCAGTTTTGCTCGTAAGAAAATCCTGACAAAGCAGAGTACCCCATGCAAGAGACTAGTTCTCTACTACCATGACATAATATACAACGGTAGGAACACAGAAAATGCCACCTCTACCATAGCTGCAAATTCGAACATTCTCGGAAATTTTAACTTTGGAAAGTTAGTAGTTTTTGATGATCCCATGACCATAGATCAGAACTATCTCTCGGCTCCTGTTGCGCGTGCCCAAGGCTTTTATTTCTATGACATGAAAACAACCTACAATGCATGGTTCGCTTACTCACTTGTTTTCAACTCTACTCAGTATAAGGGGACTTTGAACCTTATGGGAGCAGATATGATGGATGAGGAGACTAGGGATATTTCAGTGGTTGGTGGCACAGGAGATTTCTTCATGGCTAGAGGGATAGCCACCTTTCGGACCGATACGTTTCAAGGGGCTGATTATTTTCGTCTTGAGATGGATATTAAGTTGTTTGAATGCTATTAGAGAACTGTTCTTCATGCAAGTCTGTTAGCATAAAATGCATGTTATTGTGATTGTTTTTTAAGTTAATATCAGAGTGTGTTTGACGTAGATAATAAGATGTATAGCAATTTGGGTTAAGCTAAGGTAATGAAAGCCTTGCATGTCTGTTTTCATTAATTAAATTAAGTGCTTGTAAATAGGGCTTGGGCTAGTCACTATTGCCAATATTGTGGGTTAGTTTGTGAGTGTGAGATTTATATCATGTTTTATCTTATGATTGTAATGGGTTTATTTTTTTATTTTTTTGAAATGGCGATTTGTATAAAATGAAAAGGGAGCACCTGAGAAGGGGCAACCCAGAGAAAAAAACAAGAAAGATACAGGAAATGAGGAGAAAAAACAACAAAAATTACAATATTATACTACGGGGGAAGATGATCGAACCAGAGAATACTCTCCCTCCCAACACCCTACTTGGCTAACACATCCGCCTTTTCGTTTGCTGACCTCCAAACATGTTTAAAGACAATAGCCGAAGCCGCAGTGGGTTTATTTATGCCCATTTCTAGCTTTCTTTATATTTTTAATATTTTTGGTAATTAAGGGTCCTTCCAAACCCCAAATAATTGCCTATAAAAAAATCAGAAGAAAATAATTTGTGTTCAATTAATCTAATTGGATATTTTAGTCTCCTAGATTGCAAGCTTGTGTACAAATTGTGCCCAAAATCCGATTAGAATTCAAGCAGGAGAGCCTAAAGAAGGGTTCAGTCATTAGAAAATACTGATCTGCAGCTAAAAGATCTTTTGTATCTACAGTCGGAGTTTAAACCGTCTTTATTGTAGAATTTCATGCTTGCACATTGATCAGACTACGGTCGATGAGATGAACGGTCAGTATCAAAGAAAGGGGTGAGGCCTGCTATGTTATTGCATGCCTCATTCTATTCTATTACAATTATGTGCCCACAGAGTGATTCAAGCGATCATGTCAGTTCAAGCTACACACTAATCACTCACGTAAAAAAAGAAGCGAGATGTCAAATAACATAGGATCTCTTTGGATACCAACTTAAAGTCGCTCCATATTTAAAAATAAGATTATTTCGAGTTAATCTTAGCTAGGCTAGCTATGTTTGCCGACCATGAAATTCTTTTCCATGGAATATTAACGTGCTGATAAAATTTGATTGCATGTTTAAGGATGGAAAGGGGTAAGGTCATTCTCCTTTAAAGACTTGTGTATATTTAGCATAAAAAGACACAAAGGAATAACTTTTGCAGAAGGACGACTCACTATTCAAGGTGAGTGTCACGATCTTCTTCCTTCTATTTACATGGAAAGTTCCCATAGGGGATAAGATAGTTACAGATATACATGGAGATAGTTTATAGATATACATGGATGGATAGATACAAAATGTTACGAGAGTCCATGATTTCTGCTACGGTAATCTTCTGGCAGTTGTTGACTCTTTATCTCATCTTCTATATCCTTAACCATGTTACAGATGAAAGAAGACTTTTCCAGTAACAGCTAGCAGATGGATCATGCTAGGGTAGTTTAATTTCAGTAATTACATATATTCATTAAAAAATACTAATCGACGCTGATGCTGTTGGAATTTTATAAGGGATTTGCTAGCGACCACTCAGCTCACTTTTCAGCAGATTTTGTCTTATTCATTTAATTCATCTGAGGTGGCTGCTCTCTCATGCAACAGCCAAGCTGCCAAATACCTTTCAAAGTCCCTACCAAATACCTGTTTATATTATGATTCAAATTAAACCACTTGTTAATAGCAAATACGTTGCAATCTTTCATTATTTTAATTTAATTCGTTTGTAACATAAATTCATTTTATTATTTTAATACTTTCTGCAGTTCCTATACATATAACAATAGGTGAGACTAATACAACAATAAGTGGATTCTCTCATAGTATGTATAAATAAATTATTCTCATCTTCTCTCTCTCCACTTTTGACACTTTGATTCATGTTATTTTAAGATTAATTTTTTGGTTTAAAGTTTTGACGTTTCGACTTTTGAGCTTTCACAATCTTTTATTCAAGTGGGCAACTAGTCTGCATGGATCGTATTCCCTGGGTGTTGGTGCGTGCACACCACCAAAGACCTCCTTTAAGAGGCGTTTTATGCCTGGGTAGGTGTGTCAATGGACCCGGACGGTCCGATGGATCATCGGAATATCATAACTTAAAGGAACACATCTGCAAGCTCCAAGCAAGGGCCTGATTAGAACAGGATGGACATCCCCATTTCTTCTTCTTTTTCCTTTTTTTGACATCCCATTTCTGTTTTTCTTTTTTTCAGAACTGGTAGAGATTTTTTCTCTTTTTTTTATCAGTAAGCTGGGGTTAGGCGGACTCCTACCAGTATATTAATTAAATAAAGATGATGCAATAAAAGAAACAAAACCACTCCCCAGTTCTTAGAACAATGTCTAAGGAAGGGGGCAGAACAACCAAGGTCATGATACCGTTGATATCAAAACTCAAAACAAGCAAGAGAAGAGAGAATACATGTGGTCTCTAAAGTCAGTCCTCATACTCATGTGTTTAAGTCCCTAGTGATCCAAGAGGGGTCTTTTGCTAAACTTCCTTGCTTTTTGGCTCTTCCTCAACTTTTGAACCTTTGGGATTCTGTTTTTCTTTGATGGAGTTTTGTTTTCTTCTATTGGAGACTGGTGGAGATTATTGGGAAGAAAAGAAAGTCATGACCAAGACGATCATGGGATGACATCCCCATTTCTTTTCCTCTCTATTTTTAGTATCTAAGGCCATGAATTCTTCAAGGAAGCAATGTCTAAACTAGAAGGTAAGATTTCATTTCCCTCGGCTTAAGTAACATTTAAACAAAATCATTGGATGCAAACTATATAATACAGTAATTAAAGTTACAATCATTGTATGCTAACTGTAATTTACACTGTTGGAAAGCTTTTTTTTTTAAATACGTTAACACTAACAATTAAATTACTTTATTTCTATAATGTTTTCTTCAATATTTGGCATGAGGCTATCCCACTTTGTGTCTGATTGGGACGTGCATTAGGTCACGCCAAGTTGTAGTTAGGGTGGTCAAGTCTTTAAACTAGATTATAATCACCCACCCACCAAAAGTTAGGTCTTTCAGTTTTTAGATCAAGGATGCATAGTACCACCTCCTGTCTCCACCAATCACCCACCCACCAACGAGCTGCCCACAATTCACGTTAAAAGGGAGGGGGCACTATCGTGCGCTCCTGGTCGCCCTTTAAAAATCTGGATGTGTGCACGATGATCATCACAAATCTTCAACCAAGGGCTGATGGGACCACGTGATCCAACATTTGTGAAAGTGGTTGTCATTGTTGTGGGATTGTTCTCCACTCATAGCAAGCCAATGTTTATTTTATCCTTTGATAAACTTGCTATAGTCCATTCATGCCCCAATGGGTAAGGTATATACACTACAATCAGCACAGGCATGTAAATCAAGGATTGGATGTAAATGGACCTTGCTAGCGGAAGTGCATAAAAACTTTAACTAATAGAGTTCTCGTTATCCTCGAGTGACCAAGGCTAGCTGTATAAAACTCACAACATACTCCTATCATGTCTCTTAAGTATGCATGAACCCCCTTCTAATTTACTTTTTCTGTCACAAACCATCCATAAACCAGGCCGAGATGGACCCGAAGAACACCCATAAGTCGGTGATCTAGGATCTTGCCCATGCAACCATTTAACCTTAAGGCCTTTGCAAGGTCACCAGCCGATAAACATTTCAAGACAATCCCAGGGGTTTATTCAGAGCAGGATAGCCAATCCTAGGAACAGCTTATCCAAGGAGTTCTATCCCCACCGAGGACAGCACCTCAGTAGTTAAAGATCTGAATGTTTCTGCCTCAACCGTATTTACCTACTAAAAAACAACTTGAAATGGTTACTAGCATCATGGGGACCATCACTAGTGTCACATGAACACCCACTCCCACTAGGCATGCTTGCAAGAGATGGGGCAAAAAGAAGAAAAGTAGAGGGCCACAATGAAATTATATGGCAGGTCCTCTCAAGGCCTTACTAATGGTGATCCCCCTACTCGGCCACTCCCATGGTGTGGGACTATTTCAGAGGCTCCAATAGCTCGGGAAATAGGTGGACCACAATTTCCATTGTCACAAAGTCACCTGCCTCTTTCTCCATCGTTCATTATAAACTTATAGATTGTATGGCTTTGATTTTATTCATGATCGTTTATCTATTATTTTAGTATTAATGTGGAAAATGAATCACACCTCCTGCCATGATGATCAGATGGAGATGCTAGGTGATGTATGCAATCTGATCGTCTAAAACAATTCAGATGAACACCTGGAGAGATCTTCCAATCTAACCAAGTTTGGATGCTCAGGTCAACGGAGTTTCGGGTTTCTCCTTAATAGATCAAGGACCACACACATAGAAACCCCTAAATCACTCTTAGCACCTTAATGTGTAGCTCCCATTAAGCAACCACTCGTATTTATAAGTTGTGGTTTAGGGTAGGTCCCCCCTCTCCCAACACATCTCTTACTAATTTGAGACCCTTAAGAGAGATTAATCTCAATTGCCTTTGAATCCCATATTAGAAAACCACTATACGTAATTAATTAAGAGTAATGCGGCCATCTTATAAGACTTTTATAACATTATCTACATCGTCAAGACAAGGACCTCCCTATAATAGCCTATGCTTAGCAATACATAGTTGCTTAACTAACCACTACGTAATTGCATGAATTTGTGAGAAACCAATATCATATATTGTCAAATTCTCCAATGGAAGCTTTAGATAATCACCAAACAAAACGCAATTTTGGTTAATGAGAAGGAATAAAAATTATACATACTTGGTTAATTTTAGGAAGGTTGATAATCCCCAGACAAAACCCAAATTTGGTTAATGAGAAGTACTCGGTCAATTTTCAAAAAGGTTGATAATAAGGTAAGAACTAAGAACACTCCAACACAATCTCCACAGTAGTCATGCGTCATTAGGGGACTTTCAATGTTGCGTAATACTCCTTCAACTTGCTCTATGGCGTATGAATAGATTTGAAGAGTCACCTCCACATGGTGACACTCATGTCCCTCCGGCTAAGACAGGAGGCTTCAAATACACTCATAAAGAGAAAAAGCAGTAAGGACTTTTCTCTTCCATTTGATAGTTGTTAAGTTTTCTCTAGAGATGACATGAGTAAAAGCTAAGGTCTCTTTAAATTGTGATTCATTTGGTATGTGATGATGCTATGATTATGATAGTAGTCGGTGGCAAGCAAACATTTCGAGAAAAAGTCAAAAGGGAAGACACCTTGAAAGTCAAGATTAGTAATTTTTCTGCCTTAATTGAATATTTATTACACCATGCATGGTACATAAGAATCCTTATATGATGAAGGAAGGAGAATAGTGTTTTGTAGTGTTTTCTTTTCTCTTTTTTTGCTTTGCTCTTCCATCTCTCCTCAATGCCAAGGAAGCTAGAAATGGAAGGAAAAGGACCCATCCTCATTCTTCTCTTCTTCTTCTTCCTCTTCCTCTCTGGGTCTTTTGCCATACAACTTAAGCCATGTAAGAACTTGGTGTTATACTTCCATGATATAATCTACAATGGCAAGAACGCCATGAATTCTACTTCGGCCATTGTAGGGGCACCCACGTGGGGGAACCGAACTATCTTAGCCGGGCAGAGCCATTTTGGTGACATGGTTGTGTTTGATGACCCAATTACCCTAGACAACAATCTACATTCAAAGCCAATTGGTCGTGCCAGGGTCTCTACTTCTATGACAAGAAGGAGATCTTCACTGCTTGGCTAGCCTTTAGCTTGGTGCTCAACACCACAGATTATAAAGGAACCATAAACTTAGCAGGCGCAGATCCATTGATGGACAAGACTAGGGACATTTCGGTGATCGGTGGGACCGGAGACTTCTTTATGACCCGCGGAATTGCTACGATTATGACTGATTCTTTTGAGGGAGAGGTGTACTTTCGCCTTCGCCTTGATATCAAGTTGTATGAATGCTATTGGGAACCGAGTTTGAAACGGTGGTCACAATAAAACTGTTTAATTAGACTAATCAGTCCTTGTCTTATGCAATTTACTGCACTTCATGTTATGCCTAGAAAGGTCTAAGCATGGTTTGAAAATTTCTCTCCCTTATATTTCCATCTCTGGTATAATTTTGTCTTGATCTTGTATTATTATCAGCGCAAAGATATTTTTTGTTTGGAATTTATTTTCATTGTATGTGATTTACAGCATGAGGCGCGTTGAGATGAAGTCTAATAGCTGACACCATGTGGGTGTGCCTAAGTTATGCAGCCCATGCAATTTCGCAAAAAGCCACTTCCACTTTTGCAGGAGAGAAGAGTCACTAATAGCAGATTTTGTCTTATTAATTTAATTCGCTCAATTGTTAGTTTGTCGCCCCTTTTCTTCTCCGAAAATAACTACCTGCCAATGGTTATTACAACTCCCAGAGAAGCCAATTTAAAAAGAGATGACATGGCGAGCTAGTGCAATTAAAAAGAGATGACATGGTGAGCTAGTGCCATTAACAGTAGCCTAAAAAATACACCTAGGGGTGTAAATGGATATTCGAAAATTCGATTACCGTCTGCATCCGAATCCGTTTAAAGCGAATATTATCCGGATCCGTTTAAGCGGATATTATCCGAATCCGTTTATGAGATATCCGGCTCTTAGCGGATGCGAATCTGGTAAATGGTATATCCGATCCGTTTAACATCCGAATCCGAGAAGTAAATCCCTTTTATTTATTATTAATAATATCATTAATATTTATTTTTAGTAATGACACACTATCTTTTGTTTCTAAAAGAAAAGTGAATTTTCTTTTTAGAAAAAAACAAAAACAAAAAGTGTTTTGGGCAGGAAATGAAGTAATCTCTCATTTTAAGGGCATTCTTGAAATTCGACATGGCTTCTTTATGAAGCAACAAATGTGGGTTGTAGGATGAAAGAGACAAATGGATGATGGTGATTGAATGAAGATGTCATAGTTTCTAGACAATTCTAGAGCAAAAAGGCCATAGTCGTTGATGGTAAATAGACGACTATAGAAAGATAAAGTGCTGCAATACAATGTTCGAATTTACCGGATAAACGGATACGGATAATATCCGATGGATACGAATTCGGTAATAGATATTAAATATCCGTCAAATTTGAATCCGAATCCGAATTCGGATAGTGTATACTGTAATCGAATTCGGATATAGCCATATCCGATTCGAATTCGATCCGTTTACACCCCTAAATACACCCTACATTCTTCTTGTGGTGGACTGAAAATTTAACTTCGGTAAAATAAGGGAAGTGGTACATTCGGCCCCTTTTCTTCCAGAGCCCCTTCTATTGTATTTATGACTATTACAATACAATGGGGTGGCCCAATGAAGAAAAAGGAGTGAATATATTCCCGATAATGATAGTAAGACTGTAAGACCTACTGTTTGCGTTAGTCTTGTTAGGACCTAGGGCTAGGTGTAATGCTAAATGGAGATCCCATTTATTAGATCAAGGGCTAGGATCTGATCTAGTCACGTGCCATTCATCTGAGGTGGTTGCTCTCACATGCAACAGCCAGCCGCGAAATGTCTTTCTACGATAGCCCCTAGCAAATCCCCGTCTTAAGATTTTAAGCGCGAGCAGAGCTTAGCTTTTAAACGTGAGGTGGAGACTGGACAGAGAGAGAGAGAGAGAGAGAGACGAAATGCAAACCCTAACGCTCTGCGAGGGCGTTTTTGGGGCAAATTTCAAGCCTTCCTTTCCAAATCTCTTTAAATCTTCAATCACTTTTCCTCTTTTTCCTTTCTCGCAGACGAAATCGAAGCTCTCTCGTCGGAATTCGTCCGTGATTGTATCTAGGTGACGAATTTTCTTCTTTTTCTTTTGAAAGATAGTGTAATTTCTGCTTGAATTTCGGACGAACGGATAAATTTGATGCAATTTTGTTCTATTTTTTTCCCAATTTAGTGCATGAATTCTGTAGAATTTAGTTAAACAAGAGCGCACTGTTGAATTCTTTCCTCTTTGCTATATTTATGTTTTAGAATGGATAGATTTGATGAGATTTCGGACGAACGGATAGATTTGATGCGATTTTGTTCTTTTTTTTTCCCAATTTAATGCATGAATTCTGTAGAATTTAGTTAAACAAGAGCTCAGTGTTGAATTCTTTGCTAGATTTATGTTTTATAGCGGATGGATTTGATGAGATTTTTTTTTTTTTAAAATTTAGTGCATAAATTCCGTAGAATTTAGTTAAACAAGTGCGCACTGTTGAATTCTTAGCTAGATTTATGTTTTTTTTGTTCTTTTATTTTTCGAGGATTTCCGGAAGTTACTGTGGTTTATGAAGCCTATGTAGGCATTTTTCTGAATCTGTTGTCAGTTATCCTTTTTTTTTTCTTTTTCGTACATAGATTTTGGCAGAAATTGTGGATGTAACTGGAATTCATGAAGCCTCTATTGATACTTGTTCAATCTTATGTGATTTTTCTTTCTTTCTTTTGTGCTTAGATTTTGCTAGATTTTCAGAACTAACAAGTTTGTCAAACTTCTGTTGATATTTTATTGAATCTTACGCAAATATTCTGTTCTTCTCATACTTGGATTTTGGAAGAATCCTCAGAAATTTTCTATATGATCATGTGACTTGTATTTTGCTTGACTACTTGGAGTCTCTTAATTTTGCTTCTATGAGTAGTTTTCTTTATTGGAATAGATCACCTTCATTGTTGCAGTTCACTTTCTTTAGTGAAAAGTTGGTTTTGAAAGAATTGTTTGACGAAAGCAAGTCCATTTTCCTGAATACAAATAAAATGTTTTGCAGGCATCCAAGACAATGGCCTCAATATGCAAGCGTGGATGAAGTGTCATTGGGGCACATTCCACAAACATCTTCAATCAATATGCGTGACATTGTAACTTTTCTCTGAACTACGCAAGATTTTCTGCTCTTGTTTACCTTGTTGATTTCAAAGATATTGGGTGTTTAGTATTTGCCTTTAGGTGTGACTGACGCTACGGAAGCGGAAGTCCAAGCGGCTTTCAATGGCATAAAAAAGGTGAGTAGGGACCGTCCAAAGAGTGTAATTGTTGAAGGGGATCCGTTTAATGTTATCCGGTGGCTGAGGGGTGGGATGGCTCCACCTTGGAGGTTTTTGGATTTTTTTGACGAAATGGAAGATATATTGGCGGAATAAGATATTGAGTTGATTCATGTTAGAAGGTCTGCTAACGATAAGGCGGACGCTTTGGCTAGAAGAGGGGTGGTATGCATCTCGATGAATTGGTCTGATCAATTTCTTATTTGATGGCCTAGTCGTTTTGTAATTAGTTTTTATTTTTTATTTTTTGTTCTGTATCTTTGGGTATTCCCTTTCGGGTGTCCCTTCTGTTTCTTTTATAAAATATGCCATTTCAAAAAAAAAAAAAATCAGTGTCTACATAATTAATAGGAAAAAGCTTTTATTTTGTTCAAGTTAAGTAAAAGCAAGGAATTCCAAACAATAGAATGATATGTTACAGATGAAAGAAGACTTTTCCAGTAATAGCTAGCAGATGGATCATTGTCAAGGCCAATGTTACTTTCTAAACCGATAATTGATTTGGCAGGTCTCCTCTTATAAATTTTGTTACTGATGTGATTGATTTACATATGATTCTCTGAGGTGATAAATAGCACATGTGAATGAAATCTTTCTCTTGTGTAGAACAATCTTCCACAAAGAGACATAGATGCCATTAATACTTAGTGCAATCTCCTTCAAGATAAGAGATATTGGTTCCTATTCGGAAAAAAAAGAAGAAAAGATACTGACAAAATAAGCTATTCTCCTTTGAAGGTTAGGGTAGCTTGGATACTCATTGGGCCAAAAACTAATTAAAGAGGGTGGACATCGGGAAACTCGCATACCCATCACACCCCCACACACTTCGAAAACTCCATTATAGGTACTTCTTTCCCTTCTCATTTGAATAACTAGGTTGAGTAGTTGATCACATGATAGGGTAGTCCATGCTACGGTAGTTAATTCCATGCCAATCAACAACGTGCATGCTAGGGTAGTTTAGTTTCAGTTATTACATATATTCATTAAAAAATACTAATCGACGCTGATGCTGTTGGAATTTTATAAGGGATTTGCTAGCGACCACTCAAATGGGATTTGAAACGGTCATTTGGATCCCATATAGCATTGCATCCAATTCTAGGTTGTGGATAATGTCTTTACCAACATTCTGAGAGAAAGTAACCATAGCTTTCCCCTCGGGGTTTCGAAGAACACCCCCAATTCCCGCACCTTCTTCCATGGCTGAAGCATCTGTGTTAAGTTTCACCCATCCCTCGTCGGGTTTTACCCATTGCACTGATTTCTGGATATTTTCTAAGTGAAATATAGGGAGCCCCAAGTTTACAGCAATGATTCGGCTCCTTTCTGATGGAGTGTCCATCAGGTTACAGTGGAGGACTCTTGTTCTAGTCTTATATCCAGGATATTCCGGAGGAGAAAAGTTTTGTGATTAGGAGTTCCCCATACAATCTGCCGTTCCTCTCCATCCAAATAGAATAAATGCCTCCCCCAAAAGCAATTCTGATGGCTATTGCCCCTTGGTTTCTTCCAGGGAAGTTGCTCCTGATCCATTCTTCTTCTTCCTTGAGGGTAGGTCTGAGTTTTCTTCTGTAATTGAATTGCCATAAAATGGATCTCCAAATCCATGCTGAAAAGGAGCACGAGAAGAACATGTGGTCGATGGTTTCTGGTTCGGCTTTGCAGAGTAAGCCTCTGGTTTCCCTTTGAGATCCAAGGAAATGCAACCTATCTCGAGTTGCCAGCTTATAATTTAAAGCCAACCAAGCATTGAACCCATGTTTGGGAATATGCCCTTTAAACCATACAGATTTATCCCAGGAGATATTTTGATATTTTTTCCTCACCTGGTTCCAAGCAGACTTCATGGTTAATCTGCCATCAAGGCATGGCTTCCAAACAGGAGTATTTTCTTCTGTTCCGGAGTAGGATGTTGTTTTTACAATCCTCTTCAGGTCTGTTAGCCATGGATGGTCGAAAATATCATCCCATTTCTCATTTCTGAATAGCTGATTAACTGATATGTTAGTAGGGAAAGTGATCCTAGTGATCCCATTTCTTCTTGTAGTGGACTGAAAATTTTACTTCTGTAAAATAAGGGAAGTTGTACATTCGGCCCCTTTTCTTCCATGGCCAGCCCCCTCTATTGTATTTATGACTTTCCCTTTACAATAAAAGGGGGTGGCCCAATGAAGAAAAAGGAGTGAATATATCATTTCCCTATAATGATAGTAAGACTGTAAGACCTACTGTTTGCGGGTTCATTGGGCCTAATTGAGTTAGTCTTGTTTGGACCTAGATCACAAGCCCAGTTACAAAGGGCTAGGTCTAGGTGTAATGCTAAATGGAGATCCCATTTATTAGATCAAGGGCTAGGATCTGATCTAGTCACGTGCCATTCATCTGAGGTGGTTGCTCTCACATGCAACAGCCAGCCGCGAAATGTCTTTCTACGATAGTCCCTAGCAAATCCCCATCTTAAGATTTTAAGCGCGAGCAGAGCTTAGCTTTTAAACGTGAGGTGGAGACTGGAGAGAGAGGGAGAGAGACAGAGACAGAGAGACGAAATGCAAACCCTAACGCTCTGCGAGGGCGTTTTTGGGGCAAATTTAAAGCCTTCCTTTCCAAATCTCTTTAAATCTTCAATCACTTTTCCTCTTTTTCCTTTCTCGCAGACGAAATCCAAGCTCTCTCGTCGGAATTCGTGCGTGATTGTATCGAGGTGACGAATTTTTTCTTTTTCTTTTGAAAGATAGTGTAATTTCTGCTTGAATTTCGGACGAACGGATAAATTTGATGCAATTTTGTTCTCTTTTTTTCCCAATTTAGTGCATGAATTCTGTAGAATTTAGTTAAACAAGAGCTCAGTGTTGAATTATTTGCTAGACTTATGTTTTATAACGGATGGATTTGATGAGATTTTGTTTTTTTTTTTTTTTTAATTTAGTGCATAAATTCCGTAGAATTTAGTTAAACAAGTGCGCACTGTTGAATTCTTAGCTAGATTTATGTTTTTTTTTGTTCTTTTATTTTTCGAGGATTTCGGAAGTTACTGTGGTTTATGAAGCCTCTGTAGGCATTTTTCTGAATCTGTTGTCAGTTATCCTTTTTTTTTCCTTTTTCGTACATAGATTTTTGCAGAAATTGTGGATGTAACTGGAATTCATGAAGCCTCTATTGATACTTGTTCAATCTTATGTGATTTTTCTTTCTTTCTTTTGTGCTTAGATTTTGCTAGATTTTCAGTACTAACAAATTTGTCAAACGTCTGTTGATATTTTATTGAATCTTATGCAAATATTCTGTTCTTCTCATACTTGGATTTTGGACGAATCCTCAGAAATTTTCTATATCATGTGGCTTGTATTTTGCTTGACTACTTGGAGTCTCTTAATCTTGCTTCTATGAGTAGTTTTCTTTATTGGAATAGGTCACCTTCATTGTTGCAGTTCACTTTCTTTAGTGATAAGTTGGTTTTGAAAGAATTGTTTGATGAAAGAAAGTCCATTTTCCTGATTACAAATAAAATGTTTTGCAGGCATCCAGGACAATGGCCTCAATATGCAAGCGTGAGTGAAGTGTCATTGGGGCATATTCCACAAACATCTTCAATCAATATGCGTGACATTGTAACTTTTCTTTGAACTACGCAAGATTTTCTGCTCTTGTTTACCTTGTTGATTTCAAAGAAATTGGGTGTTTAGTATTTACATTTTTCATTGTAATGACCAATAATGCCATTCAAAAAAACATTGTAATGAACAATAATAATCCCATCTTACCTACCACAAAAAAAAAACAATTATAAACAGGAGTTATTTAGTTTCAATATTTTACCATGGCATGTCATGAAATAGAGTCAGAGTTATACCTAATTTCTCAGTTTCTATCTCTAGTTTTATTTGAATTTCTTGCTCCTAGAACTTGAGTTTTGTAATGTTGTTTTCTACTAATAACGAAGCTAATATGTTCAGGGAAGAGCATCTGATAAGATGAGTGATGACACTAACTATCTGCCCATGGACAATAAATACATGACAAACAGACCAGGGGGATCTTGAGCTGTTGTGAGAATGACATTGAGTAAGGCCAAGATTAACTAGCCTATCCCCCAACCTCTTCTCGAGTCCCAGGGAAGATTGTGAAATGAGATGCTGGCTCATGCTGTTAGGTCCACTATCTCATTGAACTAGTATGGTTAGCGTGCTTCCTTGTTCAAATAACACTCAAGGAGTCACCTTCCCAACCTGCGTGGGTTGAAGCTGTCAACATGACAAAGAGCGTATGTTCATGAATTGTTTTGAGTGTTGTGGTATTTTCATTATACATTATAGGGAGATTTATTATTTTATCAATCTAAGTCTTCTGTGGGTATTTTTATCATTCCAATTGTGTTCTTGAACCATGCATACAATGCCACTGTGGGGCTTTCAAGTTTAAAGGCATAAAAAATTTTGAGCCACAACACTCCCTCCTTCCCGCTTACTTCATGCCCCCACCTCCCCAACCCTATTGTTATTGCACTTCCCCAACCCTACTGTTATTGTACTTCTGATGGTGGATTAAAGGAACTACTAAGCAACCCCTTTCAAGACATTTTCGAAGCATGCAAGGCAAGGATTTCTCAATCACTTCTGGTCAAGTTAAGATGGAAATCACCTCTGTTTGTGATTATCCGTGGATGGGTTCTCTCAAGTCATGTAACTGTCTCATGCAATAATTGACCGAAAAAAAAAGCATCTCAGGTAATACTAATACAAAGTATTAGTAAAAAAGCATCGCATGTAATACTAATACTCATGCTTGATAATAATATATTTGCTAGATGCGTGCTATGCATTCTCCGAGTCTCAATAGACAACAAAGTATTCTTGTGCAATAACATCTTTGATCAAATAGAAGAACAACAAGATATCTATGTATTCTCTTGTAATTTAGTAGTAGTTCCAGCTCCTTATCACCGGTTTTTACATTAACAATTTGACAGTCTTATTTTTAAATATTAAACAAAATTCACTACACATAGAAAACCTTATAACTGGATGCTGATAAATGATAATTAGATATATCTGACTATTATGCTTGGTTAGGTCGGTGCTCTATTCAAGCCCTAGGAAGTGATTTAAGTGAACTTTGGTGCTAACTTGGTTTAACTGTTTTATTGCAGAAGCTCAGGTTTGGGATGATAATTTTTTTTTTTTTTGCTTTCTGATGATTTGTTTTTATTCCGGAATGTTATGGTATATTGATGCGGTATTCTTCAAGACTCATGGCACTGATATATATGGTTTTGGTGTTAAGACATTACAGTTTGACTGTAGGAACTCAAATTCCTTGATGATAAGAGTAGCAAAGCAACTTCAAGATTGGTGCAAATTCAACATTATTCTGGTGGCACAGATAGATCTCTGGCTGAAATTAGCTTAATGAACGAGGACCATATATTACGACCTTTCAAACATGATGCTGTTCCAGTTTCTAATGCATCATTTCACAGCGCATTGAAGTTTGCAGTTCTCTTTGGGTTGCTCAGTTTTCAAGGCTCTCCACAGGCAGCAGCTAGTTCAGATTCTGGCAATGCAATGCAATCTATTGCTTATTTGGGAGACTTTGGTGATCTTAGCACAGGTTTTGCTTCGGTTAGGGAAACTTCCTTGTATTTGATTTTTTTTTTCATTGTATGTCATAGTACTATGCCTTACAAATACCCAAGTGAAGAATGCAACTTAAATTTTATCAGCCAATTTACTTTCCCTGTGTGGAAACCAATATCTTTTAATAGATTACGATCAAATCGTTTTAAGCCACTAACATCACTTTGTAATCATATTCTATTGTAGGCGTTCTTGCTGATCTTTTTCTCTGAGCTAGGGGATAAAACATTTTTTATTGCGGTAAGGATGCAAGTGTTGCCCTTTTATGCTTATCTCTAAGATTATTGACACTCAAGTACACGTGAAAATGAGATGATCAAGTTGAATTAGCATTTTCTGGTAAATGGTTTAATATGTGTTTATGTTGTACATGCATAAGTCTTTATGAAGTTTATAGGTACTTATAATCATAGAATATCCATAACGATTACATTAAATTCCTTTCAGAAAGGGCTCCACCTGATGAATTGGATCCCTTGGTGGAAGTCTTCTTTGATTAAATGAAGAAATCTCATTATCAAATATAATAATTCACTATATGGTTGCATCCCATGTCCATAGATTATTAAATTTACGGCCCTAGTTTACCCAACTTGAAGCCTTCTAGATGAATATGGAAACCCATTCAGCATTGCTACATTAAGGTAATACATCTCAGTAAATCTAGCCAAGAAATACCAAAGAGGATATGAATCCTTCTTCATTCAGTGGAAAAGAATTGAAAAATCTCTTTCAATGAATAACTAGTAAGAATCCATCTTCCCTTGTTAGGATTTTATGCTTCAAGGCAAACGACTTAATGTCCATGTCTTGTTATTGTTGTTATTGTTTAAGGCAAACGACATAAAAGTGTCAAGAAATGGGTTGTTATTGTTTAAATATGAGTAGTGGAAAGATTTCACTGAGAAGTGTCCAACAGATTCCAGTGTCTACAGGGTAAGTCGAGGACAAGTGATTCTTGGGGTACTATAAGTTTAGATCATTGGGGTTGGCCCTACTATAAACCGAGGGAAATTGATCAACCAGTGGCATCTTGTCACACCATTTATCAAGCCAAAAGGATATTGTATGCCTATTGCTAGCTGTTATAAAAATCTTGGATCTTTATTAAAATTGCCAAATATGGGTTTCCACTTTCCCGACATTTTGATTTTCTGCCCACTTAATCATTATTTTGAACAAACAATTATTATTTTAGTGCCTGTTGTCAGATATGAATAGCCTCATCATTTGGACTCAAACTTCCACTCTTATACATGTTTTTGTTTCTCAATGTATTTGCTCTATGAGACATCATTGAATGTTCAGTTGGGTGCAAAGTAAGAACAATGTTGATCATAATCCTTCAAAAGTAGTATTTCAAATATTTCTATGTTCAAGGTGGAAAGTTTGCTCCCTTCTAAAGCAAGATTTCTATTCCTTGAGCAGGCAATTTTAGCAGCTCGGAATTCTGCAGCAATTGTTTTCATTGGAACTTTTGGTGCGCTTGCGTAAGTTCTATATGCAATTCATGGTAACTGGGATCTTCTTTTTCTTTATAAGCTTATGTTAAACATTTTTCATTGGTAACAAGCTTCTATACATTTGTTCCTACAATAAGAAGCTGTCTTAGCTTCCAAAGAATGATCTCCAAGAAAGCTCCTATGCATTTGTTCCTTTGAGAGGAAGCTTCCTTAGCTTCCAAATAATGATCTTCAAGAATTTCACCATTCTTTAGGGAACACACCTTTTCCCAGGAAATGTGGTTCTTATAGTTTATGAAGCAGTAGGATGTGTAGAATCGTGAAACTCATATATGGGCGAAGTGAGGTGTAGTTAATTCAGGTAATCAACATCAATATACTCAAGATTTGCTAATATAAAGTATAAAGCCTAATTTCCCCTACCACCCGATATCATATCCTAGGAGAATGCCTTTGCTAGTTTCATTGTCTCAACACTCCCGAAAAATTGAGGATGGCTATTAATCATGTCCGGTTTGCAAATTGCAGTGAGAAGCTGAAATGTTCTTTGTCGAGACCTTCAGTAAACAAATTCAATACAAAAGTGATATCCGGTGAATCCTTTCTGATAAAATGTAAACCCATTGTAATATATTAAAGATTAACACTTATATGAAGTGGACTCTAGTCATTCAAACTATATGAATGAGAAACGATCTAGGTCACTAAGGAGACTTTCTCAAACAGCTCACTAGCTCTAAAATCCATTATCCTGTATTCTACTTTGATTGTTGATCTAGAGACTGGGTCTTTTGGCCTAATCAGCATTACTATAACAAAATACTTGACTGAGACCATTAGCTAACAAGATCTCAAGACCCAAGTCTGACTTTATCCTTTCAGGGATTCTAAAAAAATATTTTCAAATGTTTACAGAGTAACAAATATATAGCCTCATGATAGACAGGTATACTAGGCCCCCTACCAAGTGCCCATTATCATGTTGCATCACATGGAATATCTCCTAAATTGATGAGTTGTTGTTTTTGCTTTAAAGGAAGGTAATAAGTTTCCTGCTAGCAACCTTACAATACTTCCTCTCAGCCAGAACTATTCCATGTTCAGACCTTGCCGTTTTTGCTTCAGCAAAGATTCTTTAATTTAAGGGAATCCTTAATGTCAAATTACTATTGTAAAAGGAGTAATTATTCTATACCCAATGATCAGATTGATTTCCATATGGAAGAATGATTTTTACATGGTTTTCTTTCATTAAAGAATCATGTTTTTTTAACCCACTCCGTAGATGCTAGAGACAAGTGGCAAGGAGTCAGGTACTGAATAATACTTTTGGGCACTAATGTTTTTAGAGATGACGGGGGAGGTTATTTTGACTTACTATGGGAAAAATGGAATTTCTGATTTGATCGAAGCTGAGGCAGGGGGATCTTATCCAGGCTGCACATCTTTAAAACGGATTTGGGTATATCTTTATGGCTCAAATAGGTTTCCTTGAACGCAATTGGTTGCATGTTGCAAAGAATTGATGGACCATGGAGATTGGTTCATATTTTGAATGAAACCTTTGATATTTGTAGACATCAGATGTCTCTCTTTTCATGTTATGAGAGATGAGAATGAAGTGGCCGACTCCCTTGCCAAAGAGGGAGCCAGTAGAGATGTTTTTGTGATGGGCAAGCTCTGCGCTTTTGTAATTTTTTGTTATTCCTTTCACAAAGCACTATCTAGTTCAAAAAAGAAAGAAAAATAGTTTTGAATACTAAATTTATTTTAGTTATTCCTTTCCGACTGCCATGATTTTGGAATGTGTGATCACCGAATTGTAATTATCATCTCTATATCATGTGCAGGGCAATGACTTTTGTATCGGTTGCTCTTGGTCGTACCTTCCATTATGTTGATGACATTCTTCCATTCAGGTACTTACATTATGCTTCTCATAGATAACTCTGGGATTCAGTTAACTTTTGGGGGTGTCTCTCCTGTCCAATTTTCTCTAATGAAATCTCTCTTAGTTTTTGAAAGAAAAATTCTAACACCAATCTATGATTCATAGGTTAGGTGAGACGGAGTTGCCCATTGATGATATTGCAGCAGTTTGCCTTCTGGTAACGTCAGTAATGCCATATTCAAAAAATAGAAAAGAGTGAGTTAAAAAAAAAACTAATTTGTGATAATTTCAGGTCTATTTTGGAGTTTCTACTTTGCTTGGCGCTGCTTCAAGTGATGGTTTGAAAACAGAAGAAGAACAAAAGGAGGTGATGTATCTATTTGCATTCATCATTAAAAAAAAGTATATATCTGCATTTTAAAATATCCTACCAGTGTGAGAAGCGATGCAGGGAGCGAGGTGTTTAGAAAAGAGAAAGTGAGTGAAGTGAAAGGCTCTAAAGAAAGTGAAGAGAAAATTTGTGGGAAGCATCATTGGAAGTCAATATGAAGCATGTAATAGGCCTCATTGGAAGCAAATAAGAAGTGCATAGAAAGAGTAGGATTGTAGTAGGTTAGAGAGGACGGGTTAATACAAGTAAGCATAAGTAGAAAGAAGACTTAGCAACTAATAGAATTAAAATTTTTAGGAGTTTACAACTTCACATCTTTTATCCATGTATATATTTTTTTTGAATGGCATTATTCATGTATATTTAATATTATTTTTTTGGGAAAAGATCCACATAATTTTCATTTGAAACTTAAGATAAGTTTTCAAGTTTTAAATGTACTCTTTTTTTTAAATACATTGATTCATCATCATTCAAAGGAGAAAATAATCTTTTAGGAAGAAATAATCAGCTAAATAGGAAGTATACTCTTAAGAGGAAGTGTGCATGAAACGTTTGGTAAGCACACTTCCCCTAAATTAGGGTGGCGGGAAGAAATTAGCTTCCGAAGAGAGTTTCCTAGGAAGTGAGCTTCCCATCCAACTAAGGAAGTTTTAGTTAACTATGGTCCAGATCAAATAGAAGGGAGCATGTTTATGTTCTAGTTTCCTTCTTTGTCCATCATTGTCCTCAACTCATTCTGAAATCTATCTACAAGTCTCATGACATTAATGATGCTCTTTTCATACCTGAATTTTAATTACTGCCCAGCTTTTAGGAAGCATAGTGTTTTAATAATACAAAATCTCACACCCTACCTTGAAATTTGTATCAGGCAGAGCTAGCAGTTTCCAAGTTTTCAGGAAATGGTTCTGGGATAATAGCAGCAGCTAATACTGTGATAAGCACTTTCTTTCTGGTTTTTGTTGCTGAATGGGGTGATAAATCTTTTTTCTCTACAATTGGTAAATCTTGAATTATCTGCTTCAGTTTATCTTGTGCAGTAAGTGTTCTCTAATTTACATACAGTCTGCACGCTGAAATTAATGGTTTTTTTTTTGTGCAGCTCTTGCTGCAGCTTCCTCACCTCTTGGAGTCATTGGGGGAGCGCTGGCTGGTCATGCTGTTGCAACTTCGGTAATTTATTTATTTTTTTGTTGAAGAAAACGACTTTGGTAAGTTTAAAATTTGAAATTTCCATCCAGACCTCTCCAAGGAATGACCTGCTAGGTTTTCGTTTTTAATGCTTCTTTTGATAGTCGTAAAATCATGTTATTATTTCTTTTGTGCAGCTTGCTGTTCTTGGGGGTTCCTTGTTTGGCACATTCTTCTCTGAGAAGGTGAGCTTCAGATTTCAACTCGTGGCCACTAGATTGATTTATCCAAGCGAAGTGTATCAATACTAGTCAAAAAGCAGTGTTACAACTTTTATTTTCAATCGATTAACTGTATTATGCATACTTGCTATTGTAAAGAGGACATCAAAGCCCCCTTATTTCTGATTTTAATCTCCACTTTCCGAAGAACATCTGGATTATCCCCGTTCCATTGTTTAATCATACGATGCTGAGGTTCATGTACAATTGCTAGATTTGTTGTTGTGTGAATTTGTTGCTTACATTTGATCTATGCTAACTTTTATGCAATGCTAATGGGCAATATAAATGTGATGTTATTTTTTTTTGTATACGACGCTTGTTCTGGAAAAAGATATGAATCGTAACCCATGGTCAATCCCAATTTATGTTATGCATAATTCAGAAAAAGGCAAAATTAAATAAGAAAAAAATCATTAGTGTCATAAATGAATCTGTGGAGTGCAGGATTCCAAAAGTTGTTGACAACATGGACTATATCATTAGTTTGCGTATGTTTAAAAGAATTACACTTTTTTTTCTTGGATTACCTTCACTGTTATGTATTTGAAATTTAAAGCATCTGTTACTCTATGGTATATTTCTTTCATGCCTCAATTTATTAAATCAATGTGCCATGCAAGCCACTAGCCAAATCCTACAGATGCTTTACATTTTTATGGTCTTTTTGGCTTTCCCCTAGGATTTAATTTAATTGCACCATGAGTGCTTGTGAAAGGTTTTTGTCTATCCCTAATATCTGGGAAATTTTCAAAATGCAGTTTTTTTTTTTTTGGGAGGCAAAACTTCTTACACTGTTTGAATCTAACTTCTTCAACTGTTTCCCTTGTACAGGTTATTGCATATGTAGGGGGAGTTCTTTTCCTAGTTTTCGCTGTGGTAACACTGATCGAGATAGTGAGTCAAGTCCACATTTTATAGAGTGGGGTGGGAACAACAGCCCCAGGATCAGGTTAATTTGGTGATATATTTTTTTCATTGGTAGATGCATCTTTTTCTTTTTCTAACTATTATAGAGAATTGTACCACATCTCATTACTTCATCTGTTATTGGAAGAATTAATTCTAGCCAAATAATCAAAATTCCAAGGATTTTGAGTTTCTTTTAGTTCTCAGTGTCTCATCTATTGTTAACCTGTTCACGTGCAGCACGCACACGTGTATCAATTGGTAAGATTTTTGCAATAAATTTTACTTATAAATTTTAAATTTCTGTTTCGGCATGAATTTCAGACCTAACCGAAACCAAAATTTCGGCTGAAATTCGGTAGAAAGGCGTGAAATGTCATTTTTCTAGCCCTAAATTTCGGGATTTTGCGTCCACGGTTTGTGGAGGTAAAATGGACGTGTCTAAACCTTCACAAATCTGTCCATTTTTTGCCTCCACGGTTCGAAGGGTTAGGATGATCCTATGGAGCTGATTTTTGTGGACACCCTATCTATGTGAGGGCCAATCAAATGAATGGTTTGGATCACCCAAACAACGTGGGCCTCCACTGTATTTTAAGCTAGTGTGTAGATAACTTATCTGTAGAAACCGTTTTCTCAATTATGAAAACGCATGGAATCATATACAAATGAAAGAATGTTAGTGAGGAAATGCTATAATAAGCAGAGGAACTTAGAGGTAGTAGTATTTTTGTCATTTTATGAGATAAAGATGCTTTAGTCATTTACATGTGAGAGACATTTTGGTGGTTTCCCATGAATAAGGTAATGTGGTCATTTTACTCGAGATATGGTTATTTTGTCATGGGGGTATTTTTGTCAATTTCCACAAGATAGAGATATTTTCGTCATTTTCTATCTTGTGAGAGGTATTTTTGTCATTTTAATAAATACGTGTAATTTTATCATTTTATGGAAGTGTTACTTATATAATCTTCTATGAGAATTTAGTGGAGGTTTCTGTCACATTTTTCATGGGAAGGGTACTTGGGTTTCGTTAAAGAGAGAATTTAGTGGAGGGTAAACTGATTCTGATTTAAGTTGGAAAATCTTACCACAAATTTGGCCTAAAAATTAGGTAGCCTTTGTTCAATTCGAATGAGAATTTCATCATGTCTTAAGAAACATCCCATCTTATTTGGATTAGGGGTGCTGCTAGGAGACTTAAGAGTGGGACCCAACAAATCCCCATATGCCACATGGCATGCGAGGGGTAGGTTTGCCAATTTAAAGAAAGGGAAAAATACACTTAGACCCCTTGTGGTTTCTGACACATTCAACTTAACCCCTAATGTTTAAAAAGTTACAAGTAGACCCCTGGGGTTTCAATTTGTATAAGGTAGGCCCCCTCTTTTGAAACACTATCAATGCTAATGAATACCTCATACACCCCTCGAAACCCCATATCTGAATCCAAACACTACCAAAAACACAGTGGGCGCACATTGTTTGGATGATCCAAAGCGTTCATTTGATGGGCCCTGACATAGATAGGGGGGTGTGCCAAAAAATCGGCTCCATCAGATCATCCTAACCCTTCAATCTGTGGACGAACTGTCAACTGAGGGGGTCTACCTGACACAAATTGAAACCATAGGGGGTCTACTTGTAACTTTTTAAACATTAGGGGTTAAGTTGAATGTAAGAGAAACCACAGGGGGTCTAAGTGTATTTTTCCCTTCTCCGTTTGGTTACCAGAATTTTTTTGGTTCTTGGGATTTCTGTGGAACAAAAGACTCCCTGAGAGATTGGTGGAAAAAAAAACTCCCTAGAAGTATCCCGGTAAAATAAAAATCCCATGTTTGGTTGACCGGACTATGGTGGAAAAAGAAGCCAAAAAAACGAGGAACAAGGTTAATTAACTTGTGAAGAGGCTATTTTTTCAGTTCCACTCTCAGCCCCAACTTGGTTAGCATTTTCCTTTCCAACACATGGGACACCCAACTGCAGTGAACCTGCCCATCAAATCTGTTCAATCCTTCTGACATGTAGTACATCAGCCCCTTTGCAGTCATTGATACACTGCTGCTGCTGGGTGTCCCTAGGAATGAAAAGGGGCGCATTTATCATTTCCCTATCTTTATTCTTGGGTTAAATATAAAAAATGTTTTACTGTCATTTTATTGGTAAGGCATGCTTGGCAACTATATAAAAAAATCATGGAATGCAGTGATTTGACGTGTAGAAAAGAGCCGAGAGAGAGAGAGAGAGAGAGATTCGGTTTCAGTGGTGAGCATGTGAAGAGCCTAGAGAACGAAGGGGAAAAAACGAGGATTTTTTCTCTGTTTTCTAGTCCCATCTTATGCTCCTAACTCGTCCCCATTTCAAATGTCTCTCACTCCAGCCCTCTATGCCCCTCTCGCATGGGATAATCAAATATCTCATGGGATTCTTTTCCGTGGTCGCCAGACATGCCCTAGGCCTTAAACGAATGCTATGCTAATCTCTTATGGCCTTGATTCTTAGCATTCCCATTGGATATGAAAAGGGAAATGATATCAGAACTTCAATGTTTTGATGAGAAACCATATGATGCCCAACCGTTAAGGAACAAGGGCGGAGAGAGAGAGAACTCAACTCCCGCCCTTGATTTCCGATTCAGCAAAAAGTCAAAAAAGGTGGTTTTGACTGGTTCGGAAATCAAGGGGGGAGGGGTTCTCTCTCTCCGCCCTTGTTGTTTGACGGTCGAGCACCATATAAATTCTGTGTTTTGATATCCATTTAATAGGCTTGTGAGAGCTTTTTAGGGAACTGTAATAACCTGTTGACAGCCTTTAAATACTTAAAGACAAGCTAGTAGAGCGTGATCATATCAAAACATTGGAGTGTTGATATCATTTCCCTATCAAAAATTCAAAACCATAAGGATTGTTTCCAGTCATGAGTTCCCATGCAGCATAAGAAGGATACATTTCAGAAAAAGAAAAAAAAAAAAAAAAAAAACACTGACTACTGAGAAACATTTATACTTTTACTCAAACAAAAGTTGTATAACAATGCTACAAATTATAAATAAGTGCCAAAAAAGAAGGGTGGATTTGTGGCAGATGGGCTCTCTACCCTACTGTCCAACAATGAAGGACACCATTAAAATACAAATAAAACAGTGTTCGATACTTTATTCAAGAGGTAGGGGTACGAAAAACGGGTAATGAGTCCCGACTGAGTCTCCTATTTGCTTACACCTACACTTTCCTGACCTGGATATTGTGCGTGGATTGGAACCGCCAGATGGGCTGCTTCCCACTCTGAACAAGAGCTACCTCTTCCCCTTCCTTCACCATCCCTTGTTTCTGAATCAGAAATCGTAAATTATTCAGAGCTTATAAAAAAATGGTTTGGAAAATAAGGGTATGTTCTTCAAAACACTTCTCATTCTCGGTTTCTTAGACAGGGTGGACTTCAAAACACTTCTCATTCTCGGTTTCTTAGACTGGGTGAAACAGGCAGAAGAGAATCGTTTGGAGGGACTCCACTTCACTCTGAGAATTCGTTGCAAATCACTGAAAAATTCTGCTCGAGAGTCTAGGTAAAAGAAACGGGTGGAGTGGGTTGGCATTGAAGAATACCATTCTTGTTTTTTTTTTTTATTCTTGGCAACAAAAAAAGTGTAAGAGAGGCTGCCAAGAAAGGTTAACCCTTTATGTATGCAGCTAATCACAGCCAGTCTCATTTCTTTTTAAATGAGTCTGCTCTCATGCTTAATTCACATGCCTAAGGAGAAGGATAAAGAATGGAACAAAAGAGCAATCAACAACAGTTACCTGCAAGAAAGATAAGGCCTCTTGGAAGGTCTCTTCAGCATCGTCTGAGAATTCCAAGTGTATGGGGCATACCCCTTGGTACAAGGCCAGTCTCTGTCTCACTCTCTCCCTGCATGCCATTTAATCATCAAAGAAAATCAGTCCATGTAAGAAAATTTGGATATATCTAGGGGTGCAATTTGGGTCGGGTCGAGCTTTTGCTAAAATAATGAATTGATCAACCCGACCCCGACCCAATTATATGGTTAAAGCTCAACCAATATTCCCAAAAATCGACCCTAGTTGCACCCCTAGATATTATCGCCGACAGTATATCATGGGTTAGTGACCCATTTCTGTAAAGAACAATTCTTTTGAATCAGCATTACTTCCAACTTGGGTGTTTTGTAGTGTCAGAGAAGTTAATAGTTCTTCAAGAAGATAAAAGTTATTGCAAATAAAAGTTTCCTTTCCAAACTAAAAAATGAGAAGAAGTATAACGTGGAGCACTTAAAGATTATGAGCAAGAGACTCACTCATCTGTAAAGGCAAATATTGTGCCAGAAGGACGATAGTGGCTTAGTAGGATAGCCATATACCCAGTTCTGGTGAAGACAACAATAGATGTGCCAAGAGTGTTCGACATCATGGTAGCATGAAATGCGAACATTTCACTAGTGTGGTTCTACAGAACAAAGGAATATTCAAGTAAGAAATCGGGGTCCGCAAAAAGCAAAGAAAAGGAACAAGATAAGCATAGTAAAAGTTGTTGCAACATAAAAAGATAATGATATGATTGTAACCTTGAAAGCCTGACCGAGATTAGCAGGTTTCTCTCCTTCCACCATGGTTGCTTCCGTCCTCAAAGCAACTGTATGCATAACCTTCACAGCTTTCAGTGGGAATCTGGATCAAAGCCTGATTAGTGACCACTTAACCATAATCACCAAGAGTATAATCAACGAAAACTAATCAGCTGATGGAAAAATGCTATATTAGCAAATAAGAAAATGATTCATTTGCAGTTGAACGCAAAAAGGCAAAATTTTGATTGGAAATCACTGGGCATATGATAGCTGTACATCCTTTCTGGTAACAGAAAATAATAACCTGGAAAATGGTTTTCCAAGTTCTATATAATGTATTGAAGCAGTATTGTTATGGCTTAGTTTCCTGATTCTCTGGTTTTGTTTTCAGATTGTTTGACTCACCAAGTAGGTTGGCTATATAAGCTCTACACCATAAATATTTCGTGATATAGTTTGTTTATCTATTTCTAGTTTTATACTAATGTTTTATTTTCAAGACATAATCACAGTCTAGACGCACATTACCTTATCACACCATACCATCAGGAGGATGTGATTATGGAGCTTGCTTTCATTTTATAAATCGTGCAGTTGTACTTAAAGGAGCCATATCTGTAGAAGTTTAGCCAAATCACATGTAGGAAAAAGTTCGACGTAAGTTTTGTCAATACTTCGAAACTACTATGGTGAAACCATCCCGGCAATTTCTTTTTATTTTTAGTTCGATCTAATTCTAAGGGGAAGAGAAGATATAAAATGGTGTGAAAGCAATTTGTTTTATTTTTAATTTATTTAGGGCGATGATCTCCCCCCCCCCTCCCCGGGCGCCGCCGTGTAGGATTATGCGCCCCCTTTTAATGTGATTTGACGTCAAAATGGGTTAAAGTCTGCCTACAATTCACATTAAAATGGGGGCGCATAATCCTACAGGGGGGTGGGGGTGAAAAAATCATCTCCCTTTATTTATTTTTGAAGAAGGAGAGGAGAAAATATAAAAGGGTGTGAAAATATACCGAGAAATCTCGAATCTCCCAAAAAAATAAGATCAAACTCGACGTGCAACAAACGATAAGATGAGAGGCAAAGAAACACACAGAGCAAGAAACACAAAAGTTGTGTGGTTCGGCAGTGTGACTACGTTCACGGGAGAAGAGAATTTCCCAATATCGATATTAGGGTTACAAATCTCTTTTCTACCTCTTCTCTCAGCCAAGAAACATCAAAAATCTATAACACAGACCCTATATATCACCATGGGGATTGCATGCCAGGATTTATGTTATTCTTGGAAAGGCTTGCTATCATCTCTGCATGACGAGAACAACCCTAATGAGTAGGGTATACAATACAAACCGAGTAGCCAATGCCAAGAACAACTTATCCAAGAATTTCTATTTCCTATCCGCATTTTGGGGTTGTTCACCATGGGGATAACAAGCTGGGATTTATTTTATCCTCAGATAGACTTGACATTCACTATTCACGTCGACCTTCATTCTTTGATAAAATATTATCAGAACAAATAGTAGGGGTAAGGCTGCGCACATCTAGCCCTCCCATTACCCGCAATGGCGGGAGCCTCGTGCACCGGGCCGCCCTTTTTTATAGACTTGACATTCATTATTCACGTCGACCTTCATTCTTTGATAAAATATTATCAGAAACAAACGGGACAAAGATTGCCACTCAATAAAAGCTTCACAACTAAGCTAGCTTTGGCAAATGACGTTGGCCTCCCTAGTAGCATGCATAAAAGATGGTCCATGAAGACTTCCCAATATCATCGATGAGATCAAAGATATGTGGTTTTTCTTCTTTTTTTGAAAGATCAAAGATATGTGTTTGTATGGAGGTTTCTCTTTTTTCCGTATTCCTAGGAAGTGTCAATGATTTGGTGGATCACCTAGCCAAATTGGGTGCTTCTAGTAACTTTTTTTCTTTTTTTTTTAGGGGGCCTCACACACTCCCTTAAGCGCACTTGTAATCCTCATTTTTACTAAATGAATTTAATAGTGAAATCTACTTAATATTGCTAACCCATCCTGGCTTCATTGCTGCACGATTAAATCTGAACCAAACAGTATTGTAACCAAGGTTTTAAATTTCAGTTTCGGTCAGCATGGAAATGGAAACATTTTGGTTTCAGTAGAAATCTTGTAAAATCACGAAAACGCAAGGAAACATATGCAAATGATGAAATTTTAAGATGAAACTATGGGAAATGCTGGAATAAGCACAAATACATACTTGGAAACCAACACATAAGCAAGAAAACCATCCATAATGGCTTAATCACAAGGAACACCTATGACAAGCACTGGTCCTGTGCCGAGCTAACATCCCAGGCATAAAAGATGGTTACTTTGTTGTGCAGTTCAATGATGCTGCTTACCAAATATCATTCTTTACATTAATTAAATGAAATAAAATGTAAATCATAACATATTTCCATTTTTTGTTGTCGCTAATACCATTTTGATCGAATCTCGAGAATTTCGGAGGAAATAATGACATAGAAGGAATTCATGTAGATTTCGTTTAGGTGGGGATGGAAATGGCAACATTTCGGTCGTTTCGGAGAAATTTCGGGGCAATTTAAAACCATGACTGTAACTCATTCTGGCATGTAACATGCCATTCACAGTTTGAAGTTAATGGATCAGTCATGTCTAAGCTGCACACTTTTGGTTTGTAAATATAAACAGTTAAAGCGATAATCACCAAATATGCAAGTTATTAAACATGGCAAAAATAGTCCAGTTTCTTCAAATATCTGTGATCTCCTGTGATTATTTGCTAGATTCTGAAGTTCTAATGAGAAAAAAAATTGACGTATGGAAAATAATAGAACTCTTACTTTCCATGAGCAGTTTCTCCAGAGAGCATTACAGCATCAGCACCCTCACGAACTGCAATAGCAATGTCTGAGACCTCCGCCCGAGTTGGTGTAGGATGAACAATCATGCTTTCCAACATATTTGTCGCTACAATAACTGCTTTTCCCATACTACGGCACATCCTAATAATTTCTTCCTGCACGTAAACCAAATGCAATTGATGTGGCCTGTTTAGTTAGTGAATTAAATAGATGCTTTTAAGTAGAAAACAAAATTTTGATTCACCCACAAATAAACTTAATTTTAAGATCATGGCAATAACCAAGCAACATATGCCATGAAAATGATAGTACTCCTCCACACACAGGCAAATATTGCCAACTTCTTTATGTGCTGTACTTTTTCTCAAAGTCTGTGTGCTTATGAACTGATGTCTAGTATCAATCCCACTTACACTGGTGGCTTAACAGAAACTAAGGTTATATTACAATAAATACTAATTGAACACAAGCAATTGTTGCATGAACAAAAGATGTAATTGATATATGCAGAGCATAAAAGCTAGTAGAAGAATACATTTCGTCCATCATTTCACCATAAAAGTGCCTGTGACAAATTAGACCAAAATCAGAAAATTTGTTTCCAATGAAGACAAGGTCCCGTTGTTCTAGTTTTCTAGATAACTTTGACAAACACCATAAAAGCTGAGAACTTCTCTTATTTCCCATTCCCTGTTGCCATTCTTCAAAGAGCTTCTGCAAAACATGCAAAATATTAAACTACTTCATCTCCTTCCAATTTTCAATTCATTGTTCTGTGTCACCCCCAAAAATCTTGGTGATGTAGACAACATACACAGTGGGATGAGAAATCACGGCTGTGGATGGTCTAAGACTTTTGACCTGAGCAATGGCAGAGTACCACTTAGGAGAGTTAGGAGACATGCATATGGCACTGAAGTATTCAGTTACCGATTTTCTCACCAAGCCAATGCCCTAAAACTGATTCTCTTGCTATTGACTCATCTCAAGATGATCCCTTTTAATACCTAAAGCATGTGAATGGTGCATAAATTTACATTTAAGTCAAGCAACCCAAAAAGGTGGGGGTTTGGAAAGTAAATAAATAGAAATAACATCAGTAACTCAAGATAATATATAATACACATCAAAGAACACATTAATGAAAATGAAAATAGAATAGCATATGAAAATACCTGTAACAAAGGAACCTCCTCAACAGGGAGCTCAGCCCCAAGATCACCCCTAGCCACCATAGCCTATAGAAGAAAGATAAACTCAGACATATCATAGACTGATGAGAATTCAATACACTCAGAAATATCAAAGACTGATGAGCAAACAGTACATAACAAAAGAATAATTGAAACAAACCAAGCAAGCCAAAAAATAAGCTCTTGACTGTTTGAAAGAAAAAAAAGTTCTTCACAGACAAAAAAACTGTATATTCACCGTTTTATGATGTATATACCAACAGTCACACACTAAAACGATGATAGTAACTTCACATTGTAATCTCTATGCTCCAGGTATTAAGAAATTCAAATGCACACTGTTGGGGATCACTTAAGTTTAACCATGCAAAGGGCAAACTGGATTATGTCAAACTGTAGGAAGGGTAAACATAAGAGATAGTATCCAGGTGAATGCCAGTTCCAATTGCATCTATGTTTCCTCAAAAAAATCCTTTTGCAGATGAAGTATGCCAATTGAATTTATTACTCCCCAAATAGATCTCCCTACATACACATAAATACTGGTTCATCAATAGATTTGTTAAAAGGACTTCAAATTGTTTATATGGCCAAGAGTCAAAGATGGCTTAGAAACGATGATTCAATATTTAGTGCATGGCTCTAATACAATACCCTAATCTGGTATTTATGTTTTATACCAAAAGTTCTTATCTAATAGCATACTACTGCACCATCTGAAAGAGGTGTTCGATGAAAAATCATGTGATGGATTGCAAAGTCCTTGGCCAGAGAAGGGGAATAGAATGGACCAAGCTGCATATTCATGCAAACACTTGTTTATTCCATATTTTTTTTATTTTAGCTCACTCCACAGAAACAGCATCGCTGTAACCTATCCTCTAGACTATAGCTAGAAGCCTAGAACAACTTTTAAATATTAATTGCCAAGTACATTATGGGAGAAATCTAAAATAGGTTTGAAAGTTTAAGTCATTGTCCATAACAGGAATAAAATTGATAAAGGCCACACCAGGCTTTAAAAACTTGGACGCAGTTACTTCTTTCTTGATGCAACGATCCGACACCAACTACTAAGGCACAATCAGCTGAATGGACAACCAATCCCCAAGACTTGGTACTTCTACATATAATAGGTGCTGGAAGATCCTAAATGGGTTGACTCCAGATAAACACAGTCGTGATTACTTGGGCAAGATAAGTTCTCTTTAGCAAAAAAGATAAAATTCCATTGAAGGAAAGAAACAATATGAAGAAAAAAACCCTGATACCGTTGTTTCAACACCGACAATATTGGTGAGTATACCAAGGGGCAAAACATACTGACTAAAATGTCAAGAGAACCAAACAGTGTAACCAATCTTATGGGTGAAACCAGTCTTGCAATATACAGAGTCAGGTGTTACCCCATCAGATGCAGAGATAATAGAATGGAGATTTGGTATAGAGTCTGCACTTTCAATTTTGACAATCACGTGTATATCTGCACCACAGCCTGCAAAAACAATAGGACAGGAGCTTTAATTGATACTCCATAAAATAAATGAAACCAAAATGTGCTTTTTGACTTAACATATACCCATCAAAATGTAGATATTTGTACCAGATACTTACTTCGGAGATAATCCTTCAATTCATGGACCACTTTTGCATCTTTGACAAAGGAAACAGCATAGCAGTCCACTTTATTATCAACCCCGAACTTAATGTCGTCCCAATCTTTTTCTGCAGAAAAACAAAGCAGATGTTTATCTACATTTATACAAGAATAAAGAATTATCATCAAACAAACACCTTGCATTAGAAATGAAGCATAAAAAAAAAAGACAATTAAAAAACTCCCTAGAAATTAGCAAGCATGTGATTTGATATATTTCAAAAGCTCACCAGTGATGGATGGCAGTGTAGCACTCTTTCCTCGGACATTCAAATGCCGTCTAGACTTGAGTTCACCTCCATCAACAACTTCACATTTGACTGAATCTTGTGTCTTTGACTTCACCAAAAATGACATCATTCCTCCTAAAGAAAGAAACTGGTTGTCAGTTTCACTATATCATCACAGAAGCCAAAGTGTTGTAGTTTCTATAAGTTACAGTTATATGGGTGCTACATATTTATCTACTAGTGGGGAATTCACTTCTCAGATTGTCAGGGAGGGCATTGATCACATACCATCAACCAGAAGCATGTCGCCCACTTCTACATCATTAACAAAATCATCATAATTTACACTAACACAATTTTCTGTCCCAACCCCTCTTTTGATGGTGAAAGTAAATTCTTGACCACTCGCTAACATGATTGGCTGTGGCAAGTCCCCACTCCTAACCTCAGGGCCCTGAAACATAACAAATGAAAACGAAAGTCATAAATGAGAGGACAGTTGAAATTAATATAAGAATGTGTCTATTAGGCAGTAGCTCACAGTCTTTTCAAATTTCGTCCATAAATCCTGAATCACCATTCAGGGAACGGATTGTCAAAGAGGGCATAATGGTCTGTAATAAAATCCACGCATGTCATTGCACATGCATGGAATCTGGGAACACAAAAATGAACATGGCGGGTCATTGGCTCCTGCATGAGGCAAGCATACAAAAAACTTTGGCAGACCTTAATTAAATTATCAAGGGCTTAGCTCATCAAAGTGCTTAAGTCCCAGACGATGAAAACAAGAGGATACACAGAAGCTTTAGCAAGATGGCATATTAAGTTTGAAACCATTCCCCTAGTATGATTGAATTATCAAGGAGGTTGATTGAGCATAACAGTCCAAAATAGAACCTATGCATGGCCATGCACATGTATTGAAACCTCAATTCGGAGACATGAACACGTCGGGGTATTGGGCTCCCGTATGAGACAACATAAACCTTTGGCAGACCTTAATTAAATTAACAAGGACTCAGCTCATCAAAGTGAATAAGCCCCATGGGATGAAAAGAAGAGGAAACTTGGAATGCTGCTTTAGCAAAGGTAGGATATTGAGTTTGAATCCATTGCCCAAAATTTCCTTACCAAGTATTAGGTACCAAGCTTCTGATGTCAGTAACAGCTATAACTACTGTGGCCCCTACTGGTAACATAAAAGTGGCAAAAGCATTATTTAATGTAATAATGCAAGAAAAGGATGTGGTAAGAAGAAAAAACCTGCCTTAGTATCAAGCATAATTGCAATCACATTGTCCTTTGATTGAGCATTGTATTCCTTAACGAGATCAATGACTTTCTGATGTGATGCATGGTCTCCATGAGACATGTTCATTCGAGCAACATTCATACCAGCCTCAGCTAGCTTCCATATCATTTCTCGCGTGTTAGTAGAAGGACCTATCGTGCAAACAATTTTTGTCTTACGTCGAACACTCGGCTTAGACCACATGCCCACTGGTGTGTCCACGAACTTCTGAATGCCCTGGAGATGTTGGAATTCCGCTTCTCCCTGGTCATCAACAAGTACAATTAATAGTGAAATAAAAAAAGCAATCCTAAAAAGTGTTGAATATGATCAAATACTTCTATTTAAACTTAAATGCGTGTGGTCATAAATATGTCTTCAAAATAGGAAGGGTGTAATAGATGCCATTAACTAATAACCAAAGTTTTATGGAACAAAGCTGAAGCACAATCACTTTTTTTTTTTTTTGGTTAGAAGCTGAAGCACAATCACTAATACTCTACAGCTTATATTAACATAAAAATTAAAGAGAGTTATCTTTTGAAGGAATCAAATGTCCCCCAACTACAGGAATCAAGCCAAGGATCCGATCTTCAGATATATGGATGGATATTTTGGCTATGCTTGCCAAGTTAGGTATATCACAAACTGAACCATTGACAGAGTTTATTCAGCTTCCCAAGACCAACTTACAGACTTCTATAGATATACACTCTCCCTCTATTTGGTCTTGCTTTAACGGACTGTGCTCAAAATCAATGTTGGCCATTGAAATAGCAGAAATCACGTAGTCCAAAGGAGTAGATTAATTGGTTCGGATTTTAAACCAACATATTGGACAGTCTTGAGTCCTGATCACATAAAAAATAAGTAAATTAATTAAAGGGGCCTCAGAAGGCATGGTTATCTTCCAGCATAATGACAGTTCCGAACAAAAAAGTTGAATTATTTCACAATGAATCTGCCCATCATTTCCATAAAAGTGGAGAACGCTTATGCAGTAATCATGGCTTGTATTCCTAATTATATCTTCTTATGACTAATAACATGTGAAATAAGTTCAGGAATTCAATGTCGCAACTATACTAATATATGTTATATAATCAATTCATACAAGTTCATACTGTTACAAACCCGAATGGTTCGTAACGTGATTGATCTTCTTAGAGGGAAGATCAGCCTCTTGATCCACTTCGAGGGAAGGATCAATCCTCCTTTGTACAAAAAGACACAATTTCTAAGATGATTTCTTCATTCATTTCCATTAAATGTAATATGTGCTTATATAAAGCACTTACAGATAAGCATAGAAAGATCTTGAAAGATCTTATGATAATAAGAGAAATAACTAAATAAAGATTATCTTAATCTAAATTAGCATCCTAATATATCCTAACTACTAAATATATAGCATCCTAAAATATCCTAACTACTAAATATATCCGATGTGGTAAGATCTAATCTTATTCTCTAAAATACAGAAGTAATTTATTCCACCCCAAGCGGGACCCGTCTAGGCACGTAACATTCCATCCCTCTTGAAATCAACCTTGTCCTCAAGGTTGGAGATTATACATTCGTCAGTTGGTGAGAAATGAGATTTTGCGCAGGACTTTCTAAAAATCTTGTCTCTTCTCTTCTTTTTTCTCGCTCTATTTCTTCTTCTCTTCGTCTTGCAATTGGTCATCATTTCGCATGTCATTGCCAAGGGTCGCAGCAGCTCCATCTTCAAATGGATTTCGTCATGTTGTTTATCAAAGCTCTTTTGCCATGTTTTCTTGAAATGTTTGTAATTTTGATGCATGAAAGATTGAGGATGAGGATCTTCTTGATGGTGTTGAACGGTTTGAGAGGAACGACAGATTTTTCGATAGTAAACTCGTCGATCTTGAAAACATTGAAAATCAACGACGACTTTCTGTTGTGGCTTCTCCACTTTTTATTTTATCTGCTTTCTTTCTCTTTTCTTCTTTTCTCCTCTTTTTCTCTTTTGCTTTTTCTTTTTCACTGTGCAAGCCTTCTCGACGGCCCTCTCGTTGAATTCTTCCATTAGCTTCTGCAGACATGGAGGTTCTTCTATTTTCACGCCACGTGATAATGCCATCTTGTTGAAATTGGCATTCATAAGCGCAAGTTGCCTTTTGATCTCTCTTATTTCCTCCTCCCATCAATTCATTATTTCTTTAGTTTTCTTCGACATGAGGCCAGATCGAACTGCTCTGATACCAATTGTTATGAACCCGAATGGTTCGTAACGTGATTGATCTTCTTAGAGGGAAGATCAGCCTCTTGATCCACTTCGAGGGAATGATCAATCCTCCTTTGTGCAAAAAGACACAATTTCTAAGATATTCATTCATTTCCATTAAATGTAATATGTGCTCATATATAGCACTTACAGATAAGCATAGAAAGATCTTCAAAGATCTAATGATAATAAGAGAAATAACTAAATAAAGATTATCTTAATCTAAATTAGCATCCTAATATATCCTAACTACTAAATATATAGCATCCTAAAATATCCTAACTACTAAATATATCCGATGTGGTAAGATCTAATCTTATCCTCTAAAATACAAAAGTAATTTATTCCACCCCAGGCGGGACCCGTCTAGGCACATAACACATACAAGAGAAAAAAAAAGCGTCAATCTCTTACAATTCATATAAGTCATGTTAGGTCATAGTAATCATGAAATCATTGAGTAATGCAGCTCTAATAAGAGATTAAAAAAGAAAACTGTAATTAAAGAGCAGAAGTTCCAAAATCTTACAATCTTAGGGACATCTTCCGGCGAAACTGGAAGAACTTCTGGCTGAGCTCCGGCCGATCTCTTAGCGGCGACCGGAAAACGGCGGAAAAGGCGGTCATTTTTCCGTTCCTTCCCTAGGAAGAATTTCGCCGGAAAACTGGAGGGTTTGAGCTTCTCGATCAGTTTATTTCCGTTTCCAGATCCGGTATTAGGGCACAAAAAAGAGCCTGTAACAGATCCAGAAGCTACTACTTGCGCCATTACAGAAACTTTCCTGCTCGAGAAAATGCAAGAAAAGAGAAGAGATTTTTACTCGGCACAAAATCGCGTGCAAGAACCGAAGCTTAAAACCCCTTCTTTGGAAAGCTTCTGATGTTCCTCTCTGGAGAAATCGCCGTTAAACGATACAAAACTAAACAAACTTTGTTCGTATCGAAGAGAAGCTGTTTTTTCTTCTTCTTGTCTTCAACTAATAAATTTAAAACGGCTGGATTTCCTCTTCTTTTTTTTTTTTCATTTAAACAATTGGAAAAAAGATTACTACGGAAGAGAATTGGTACAGACACTCCAAAACTCATGGTCTTGGGTTAGGTCGGGTTTCAAGTTGAAAACCCAACTCAATCTCGGATAGGGTCGGGTTCCCTGTTGAAAAACCCGAAACCCGACCTGCCTTTAAATAAATAGGACTCGTTCACCTATATATACCTTCATGTTATCCCATACCACTTAGTTTGTTTCTCTCTTCATTTAATCTCAGTGGGTAGAAGTTATACAATATAAAACAATGCGTCAGCGTGAAAAAGTTCGACCCGACTCAAGAATTATCATGGGTAGGGCCGGGTTTGGGAATCGTGGGTTTTTCGAAAAAAAATAAAAAAAAACCAAACCCAACCTGATTGGATCCACGTCATCAAATGTAACTGATTTTACTTTTTCAACCAATTTTAAATTGTATCTGAAAATGACGTGGATCCAATCCAGAGCCCTTTTTTGGCTCTTTATGCAAGAGCTCCCTTGTATCTATCATTACTCAACTTAATATGATCAAAACAAGTGAAAACATCATTTTTCTTTTCCATTTTAATGGGCATGGGTTGTGAATCTTTTTTCTTTTATATGTAAGTTGGGTTGAACCTCTGACCTCTTGGTTGAAGAATAGAGCCTCTTACCAATTGAGCTAGAGCCCCAACCCTAGGGCTTGTAGGAAATTAGATATTTGTATTTAGTTTAATATTCTGTTAGGTGGAAGTAGGTCACATTCATTAATCCAACATGACTCTCCCTAAGGTAGTTTCGTTTGTTTGGCAACCACTCCTAAGCTGTTCTGTATTGAAATGTACTGAAGATACCAGGAGGGGTCGCACTAAAAGAAAAAAGAGAATGATGGGACCCACTTGCGTATCACGAGCGTTTCAAACTAAATACAATGAAACGGTATGGGTGTCAATGGATCCACCTGGGATTGGATCCAGAATGACATGGTCATGATCCCGTTCAATCCCTTACGGGTCAGGTCGTTTTTAAAAGTGTTTTTCGGTTCTTACTTTTTGGGTCCAAGTAACAATCCATTGTACAGTACACCAGTGTCCTAGGTCCTACTAATGGTGTACACAATTAGGGCTTGGGATTAGAGAAGGGAATAGGGAATAAATATAGGGAAATATTATCAGCACTACTGTATTTTGATGACCGCACTCCTCACTTTATTAAAAGTACGGTGTGTCCCGTACCATACGATGATCCAAACTAGACCTGGCAAACGAGCGGGCCGGGCCAAGTTTGACCTGGCCCGTACAGGTCCGGCTCAAACAGGCCTGGTCAAAATGACCCGGAAAATTTTAAGGGTTATTGAGTTTGGACCCGCACGGGCCGGGTCGACCCGCGGGTCACCCAGATTTTTGACATATTTTTTTTAAGATTTTTTTTTTATAGGGTTTGCTAGCCACCTTCGCCGAGACTACTTTTCGGCTTGTCGCCCATCCTTTGCTGCAAAGATCGGCAGAACTACGATTTGTGCAAAGGTGGCTGGCAATAAATAATAGCAATTTATAATAATTATGCGGGTACTAAGTTTTAAATGAAAAATTACGGAAAAATAGAAGCAAAGTAGAAAAATTACCAAAAAAATACCAAAAGAATGTATTAAAATATGACAATTAACAAAAAAACTACAAAGAAATCGACAACTGGACATTAAGGCCTCTTTAGAATTTCTAAAACTATTGTAGCCATAACTTGCAAATAAGCAAATTTTAACGCCCATAACATATTTTTCCAACCAATAATTATGTTAAGAACCAAACCAATAAAAAACAGCAGTAGCCCTGCTAGCTGAACAAACTAACAAACTCGGAAACTACACCTGGCAAAAGAACTTCTTCAAGTCGGGCATCTCATCCCCCAGACCATTTGGATACACCATTGTATTCAAATAACTTTGGTCCTAGTCTTGATTGAGTACTAAAGTTGATCTTTGAAAATACTTTGTACCGATTCTAGGAATTCATATGTCGAATCCAAGATGGTGAGACAATATTATCTAGCAAACTTAATAAACCATCTTCTCCTTATGGAGTAGATGGTATGTTTTAAGAATAATCCTCTCATGTTTCCGTGTATAGAATCTGTCAACTGCAATGGTGATTGGATAAAATTTTATATCTTTGTTATTTTAAGCTTAATTTTGATGGCTCGAGCATTGGGAATCACCCAGTAAGCATAAGAGGGCCTCTTAAGAGACTAGCATTGTGCTACTAGGTGGGTTTTCTCCGGTTTGATTGGGATTAAGAACTCTAACGAAGCAGTGGTAAGAGCGGTTATACAAGGTATTAGAGGTTGATAGTGGAAGGTGAATCCCTGAACGTGATTAGGTGGCTTGGGGGTGAACTTCCTATCATTTGAGGTTTGCGGATTTTATTGAGGAGATCTTGGACTGAACGGAGGAGTCTCATGTTAGATATCAGTATGTAAGGAAATTGGCCAACTCAGAGCCAGGCTTTTTAGCCCAGATGGGGTGGCCAGGGCTGGTTTAGAGATCTTCAACTTTTTTCCTCCATGATCTGTAGTTTTTTTCTTTGTTCAACTCCCTTCTTTTTCTATCTTGTTTGGATCATCTCGGTCTTTCCTTTTAATAAAATCTTTTTGCAACTCAAACAAAAATGAAGATTTGATTCCAGAAATTTTGCATCGTAGAATCAATAGCATTAAGTATTTTGGTGTGCCCTCATCTCCTCAGGACACTACTCACTGGACGGTTGTGGGGCTTTTGCTGGTCCTATTTGATGGGGTTTTCTTCAATAACAGTGTGAAGCTGCCAATAGCCATGCCACCCACGAGCTGAATCCCGTTTCTCTAAATCCTGTGAAAATAACATGGGAGAATCAGATTTCTTCACCTTTTTTTTTTTCAAAGCTTGGCAATCGCTTCAGCCAATTCTGATTCTCCTGTTTCTGGCCTTTTTTTTTTTTGAATAAGGAATTTCTGCCCTTTTATTCCCCTAGAACTAGAATTGTTGCCAACCACACCAGTTTTTTGACACAAAATCAATTCTCAAAATTCAAAACAAACAGGGCCGTAGTGGTTTGAAGTTGGATTGAGAGATTACCAGGGGCTGCTTTCTGAATTTGACACCCAGTTCCAGAAAAATGGAAGTAGCAAATACAGTCGAAACATGTAATAGAAAGATTTTAAGGTATAGGAAATTATTTTGGTCGATGACATTGAAGTTACATAATCCCTCTTTCACATGGTCTGCATCTATTTCATATAAAGTGATATAAATAATGGGATTAAGTTCGGTAATTTTACTAGTAAGCTCCAGAAATTATTTTGGTTGATGACATTGAAGTTACATAATCCCTCTTTCACATGGTCTGCATCTATTTCATATAAAGTGATATAAATAATGGGATTAAGTTTGGTAATTTTACTAGTAAGCTCCACTTTACTTCACACCCTCATGCTTGAACTTTGCCATCTTAGCAAGCTCCTCTACAGCCTCAACCAAGTGATCAAGTCGAGCCACAAACTCAATGAGCAGCGAAGTGAAGTTAACAAGTGACAGAGATGTGGTGCTCTCAAGTGCTCTCATCTTGGGGATTAGATCCATGCCGTTGCCTCCCTCCTCTTCAAAGTCATCGACCTCTCTTGACGGCCATGAGTAGAGCCTCCTTTGTTGTTTCTTCATGGTCTCGTGGTAAGATTCCGTTCGAGCAGGAGCTGCGGAGGGTGTATTCTGAGATGGGTCATTTTGGGGTGGTTCAAGGCCACCACTACGGCCGAGTTCGGCCAATTGGGTGGAGAGATTACTGAAGTTGGAGGAGAGAGTGGAAGAGAGTTTGGTGGGGGGTGGTTTGGAAGAGTAGTCGAGGAGTTCGTGCTCGGAGGTGAGAAGAAAGAAGTGCATGTCAATGGAACGTTGGAGGCGCTCCGTTGAGTGGTGGACCTTCTTCAGTAGAGCTGCTTGAAGGTTGTGCTTCATATTGTTTATGTCCTTTCCCAAGGTTCTCACGAGCTCTGCGGCTTGGGTGCTTGCATCCAGGATCTCTGACTGGAATACAGTTCGGAGGTTATAGGGCGCCTGAAAAAGCATAAAGGAACGTCACTTGTTTCCGTCATAGTTATCTTATTGATTGAGATCCTTAGAAATAGTCATCTTATTGATTGAGATTCTTAGAAAGAAAACTATGGGGAAAAATCTGAAGCCTCAAAATAAAAAGCGGATAGGGAGCCAAAAAAAAAAACCCAGCTCTCAAGACGAAATCTCAAAAACTAAATCAATCAGATGTGAAACCTGATCTAAATCCTTGTTGTGTAAGGGGTACCCGAACGAACAAAATGTTTCATTGGATTGTAGGCTCCTTTTTTTTTTTTAGACATTTAGAAGAATTCGAATCTTCTTATCTCATCAGGAGAGATCTGAAAGAATTATCTATGTTTGGTATCTCGGATGGATATTTTTTTGTGTAGAGTTAATAAATCTTTCAAGTGAATATCTTCCAAAAAAAATCAAATCTTCTAACAGCTGTTGTTGGATCAAATATCAACTGTGGCGCACCTTGATTACCCACAGACACCATATAAAAACTTGTCATTTAGAAAGATCCCTTATTTACCGGAAAAAAAAAAAACAAGAATTCAGAAGGCGAAGAGAAGAGAAAGAACAGAAGAAGACCTGTATCTCAGAGTGTAGGACTCCATGCAATGCCATCACTTCATATGCACAGTGCCGGAGAACTGCGCCGACTTTCACATACTCCATCCAAGGATAGAAGAAATGCCGGAATCTTCCATGCGGTGGCTCCCATTTTGCCGAATTCGCCTGAAAACAAAAAAGCAACAACTACGATTAGTAATTACATCAATGTTCAAATTCAACTGATAAATCTATCAAAAATTCAGCTAAAAGTACCAAGGTATCAAGTTTAGAGGCAGAGTTTAATGTCGCTCGAAATTTCCGAAAAGCCGGTTCGTCGACAAAGTCATCATTAACCGTCTTGGCAAACTCTGGATGTCCAGACCCGTCTTCCTGTAGATACTTCTTAACACACTCTGATGTTTGAAAATAAAATGTTATTAGTCGAATGTTGCAATTTGATCAGAAATCATATAATTGTCAAAGGTGGCTTACCTTCCAGTGAGTCAGCAACCGAGTCAAAATTGCTGACTAGCTCCTTATGTAGCTGCTCTCCAGCCCATATAGGGAAGATGAGTACATTCACAAAAACAGCCACGAATGCTCCCATCGCGATCGAGTACAGCCGATCCATGGCAGTTCGTATCGGATTCCCCATCCGATAACCGGAGACTATAAGCAGACAGAATGTGAAGAGTATGACCCTAAAGCCATACTCATACGGAGCAAAGGACGGCCATAGCTTAATGAACGAAGTGAAGGCTCCTGCACAGAAGCGGTTGTAAGCATAGTACTAAGACTCACCGAGTAAACTCAAAACTTTCCCAAGTCGACTCAGTTGTAATGTAAGGGAGGCGGTTTGACTTTGACATACACTGTTATTGACTCACGTCATTTTTATATTAAAATGCAAGAAACATAATTATAAATAGGGAAAATTCTCAAAAAATTGTGACTTTTATCCAAAATTCTCAAAAAAGGGTTGAGTTGGCTAATTTCTCAAAAAAGGGGGAAACGCATCCCCAGGAGTGTTTTTGGATGAAAATGCCCTTTGGGCACTTTTCACCTACCATCTTCTTACCTTCTCATTTATCTCTCTTGTTTTTTACTTTTTTTGAAACTGAAATCTCCCTCCTCTTGAAACGACGAGCTCTTGGCCGGAGAAGACGAGATTTTCACCGGAAGGTCGTTCATTTTCCATTCTTCGCAAACAGGTGCCAAATTGGCTTTATGGGTTGACCTGCAGGTCGGCCTACAGGTCGACCTTTTCACCATTTGACCGAACAGGTAGGAAGACTAATTACAGGTCGACCTTTCCACCATTCCGTCAGACAGGTATAAAACAAGTGAAAACGGGTCTACCGGTTCGATGCGATTTAAAAACAAAAAACAAAAACCCAAACATTGTTTACGGAAACCACTCCCCATAAAGACCACTTCCACACCTCCCCCCCCCCCAAAAAAAAAAAAAATTTTCTACTCTGGAACCACTATTTATACCTTGGAACCACTACATAATGGTAAATAGTGGGGTTCCTACGTATAATTAGTGGTTCGTATGTATAATTAGTGGTTCCTAGGTATAGTGAGTGCTTCTGAGTGTTTAAAACCCTATAAATACAGTCGTTCTCACAAGTATTAGGCCATCTAAACTATGAACCACCATAACATCTGAGTGTTTAGAAAACTATTTAACCCATTGTTCATAAATTCATTGCAACACTGACACCCAATGAAGTACTATTAGATTGTGTGAAGCAATATTTCTACTTTGGAACCATTATTTATACCTTGGAACCACTATTTAGAGCTTAGAACCACTACATAATGGTAAATAGTGGTTCCTACGTATAATTATTGATTCTTAGATATAATGAGTGTTTATAAATGTTTAAAATCCTATAAATACAGTCATTCTCACAAGTATTAGGCCATCTAAACTATGAACCACTATAAGATCTAACTGTTTAGACAACTATTTAACTCATTGTTAATACATTCATTGCAACTTTGACATCTACTGAAGTAATATTAGATTGTGTGAGGCAATATTTCTACCTTGGAACCACTAAATACTGGTAAATAGTGGTTCCTAGGTAAAATTAGTGGTTCCTGGGTATAATTAGTGGTTCCTAGGTCTAATTAGTGGTTCCGAATGTTTAAAATCCAATAAATACAGTCATTCTCACTTTTTATAGTGGTTTTGATTGCATAACTATTTCAATCTCACAATTTAAACTTTTGGAACGGAACAAGTATTAGGTAATCTAAACTATGAACCACGATAAGATCTGACTGTTTAGACAACTATTTAACCCATTATTCATACATTCATTGCAACTTTGACATCCACTGAAGTAATATTAGATTGTGTGAAGCAATATTTCTACCTTGGAACCACTATTTATACCTTAGAACCACTATTTATACCTTGGAACCACTACATACTGGTAAATATTAGTTCCTAGGTAAAATTAGTGGTTCCTATGTATAATTAGTGGTTCCTAGGTCTAATTAGTGATTCCGATTGTTTAAAATCCAATAAATACAGTCATTCTCACTTTTTATAGTGATTTTGACTGCATAACTATTTCAATCTCACAATTTAAACTCTCGGAACGGAACAAGTATTAGTCCATCTAAAGTATGAACCACAATAAGATCTTACTATTTAGACAACTATTTAACCCATTGTTCATAAATTCATTGCAACTTTGACATCTACTGAAGTAATATTAGATTGTCTGAAGTAATATTTCTACTCTGGAACCACTATTTATACCTTGGAACCACTACATAGTGGTAAATAGTGGTTCCTAGGTATAATTGCTGCTTCTGAGTGTTTAAATACTGGTTCCCAGATATCAACAGTGGTTCCAAGAACAAAATATTGCTTCTACTCATTTAAATAGTGGTTGTAATTGTATAGACTTGAGTTTCATCCTGGTTTACTCCAAATAGAAACATAGAGGGCAATAGAGAGGTAGAGAGATTATGACAATAAACTATAGCATTAGAAAGAGGATGATGACAATAACAAATGCCTAACACAACCATAACAAATCCCTAACAAGTAAACAAGATGATGACAATACATCATAGCAGTGTAAGGAACATGTTAAATGTATGCAAATGTATCACAATGGAACTACTTTAGAAGCTTAGGTTTGATAGCCAAAGAAAAATAAAATATCCAATAAAATCTACATTTTAGGAAATGGGAGTTTCACTTCTCTGCAATGGGATTTCGTTTGGAATTTTTACAACAGCCAATGGAGTTTGATTTTGGCATGGGAAGAAGAAGGTAAAAAAATCAAAATGGTAGGTGAAATGCATTGGGATTTGTTGCTTACTTTCTTGGAGGGAAAGGCAACATAAGGGCATTTTTGTCCTTAAACACTCATTGGGATGCGTTTCACCCCTTTTTAAGAAATTAGCCAACTCTACCCTTTTTTGAGATTTTCAGATAAAAATCACAATTTTTTGAGATTTTTTCCTTATAACTATAAAATATCCATTTATTGATAGAAAGACATGATCAAAGTGTTTTAGTCCCTCATTTGAGTTGACTCTGCTCGACCCAGTTATGAGTTGAGTCAAAGTTTTTGAATTTTTGAACTATGAAGGTAAGAAATTTTTTGGTAGGGGGTTGTAATTCAGTGTGGCAATAGAATTGCAAGTCTCAACTTACCGATTAGGAAGATGCTGATGCCGATGATCACGGGTTCTACGACCCGGCCTGTGCACATCGCAAGTTGGATCACGGTGAGGGCGAAGATTCCGGCAACTAGGCTTCCAAGAGCTCGATTGAATCCTCTGTTAAACGTAGCACCTAAGCAAAAGGAACAACATAACAAGTGTCTAGTGGATATGAATCATAGGATAACATAGATTCTGAGATCGAAACATGTTGGGAATTATTATTATATTCCAGCATATAATGTCGGTGTCGTAGCTATACATATTTTTGAAAATATACAGTGGATCCCACCTTATTCAAAGATCCAAACCATTCGTTTGTTGGGCCTACACGTATATAAATAATGGGCTGTGCCCCAAAATCTTCCTTAGAGGATGATCTAACGTCCCATCAGTAGAGAGTTAGAATCATCTATGGAGATGATTTTTGAGGCACGGCCTATTTATATATGTCGGGGCCCAATAAATGAATGGTTTGAATCTTTGAACAAGATGGATCCCACCATATAAAAACTATACGTGCATTAATATACAAACATTTAAGTATGTGGGTACATTTGAACAGACACACATCCTATATATCTTGTTTGAACCTTAATTATCTTTTTGGCAGCGACATAAATCTGTTTGCAACAAGGTTTTTCAGTAATTCACATGGGTATGAAAAGGAAGCAGTTTAAGACTCAAATTCGACTTTACTTATTTAGATCTCATTCTTTGGTTGAAATGATCACACCCATCTTGAATGCATTGATTATCATGGGTGATTTCTAGGTTCAATAGTACATTTGGCACCAAGCATGATTAACCTAATTTGATCATGTTAGATCTCTTCTTGTATGGTTCAATGCCCAAAATATGCTACCCTTGGATGATCTTAACAACTCAATCGAGATCCATAAAAAAAAGTAAAAAAATATAAGGGCGATGATATTTTCACCCCCCTGCAGTACGTATTCACCCCTCTTTTTACTTGATTTGACCTCAAAAAGCGTTAAGTTTCCCACTGTTCACGTTATAAGGGGGGCGAATAAGCATTTCACGGCTCACTTTTGTAGGAGAAGCTTACCCAAAACGAATCGGGTTCATATGAAAGTTGTAACCCGAACCAAGCAAACCAATGAACCAGATAACATAGGTTTAAACTAATGATAACAAGGTTGCTTAGATGAGCTTAGCTCTAACTTGCAACCTACCATCTAGTTTGAGCATAACAATGCCTATGCTTGTTAACCACTCAATGTCAACAGGATTGCCTTGCTTTAGTACTACTTTTTAATTAAAAACCATCCGACTCAGTTGGTCTCAACTCGGTATTCTATTGGCCAGGTTCTCATCTCATCTAACTACGAGTTTTTCCCTACTATGTCAATCAAAAACTCCTTTTCCACGCGAGAACAAAAATTTGAATGCATCTTGACTCCCCCCTTAATCTTGTATCTTTGCTTTTGTGTCTTTTCTCTTCTTTGGTTATCTTTGTATTTTAACCATCTCGGTAGTTTATCAATAAATTTTATATATATATATATATATATATATATAGACACACACATCCATTAAAAAAAAATTACGAGCACCAATACATGCATAAAGGTTTGCACTTACCAACTGTGTATTCAAACATGATGGCGACCGTGATCATAGACCAGATGATGTTGGAGCCGAATACTTCGTAGGGTGCGCGGAGAAGTATGAGCAATGATACCAGAAGAACAGCAAGACCTACTTTCAGTGAGAACTTTACTCTGTTGCTGTCTTCCTTGCAAAACTCCCATACATTCCAAATCCATTCTTCGAAAGAAAACCCTGAAGGGTAAATTTTTTTACCGTATTCTGGCTGTTGCTTGTTTGATGTTTGACTAATGTCTATCCTGAAGCTATCCTTGTTTCCATGCATTCTCCAGAGAAATAATAAGAACTCCTAGTCCTTTGTTTTCCGACCTCTTTCCAGCCAGGCCGAGAATCCGGCGAGACCGACGTGGAGTAAGAGATGAGCTGAAGAGTAGTAGAGTTGTAATGTTTTTTTGTATGGGAAAAACTGTATGGAGAAGAGTCTGATTTAAAGGGAAGTGTGTGGCTATGGTGGTGATGCAACTAGGAGAAGGTTTTTTTGATATGGTAATATAAAGCAAAGAATAATACCAAAAATAATTGAAGACAAGATAAAATTAAAATTAGGATAAGAGAGATGCTTAAGGGCAATAATGTTCGTGGATAGAGAATTAGAATATAACGATGCATGCCAATTTTGGGTTCTTACGTATGGAAGTTCCATTAAATTCTCACTAGAGAAAAAGTAAGATGAAAAGGATGCCTGTGATAGCTCGAAAGCTTTTTAAGGTTCATGTACGTAGTAGATAAAGGAATTAATTTAATCTAAGTAGGTAACAATGAGATGAACCTTAGTTCATAAGCACAAAAAACTTGACTCAGAGCGAGTGGAGTTGAGTCACTCTAGAGAAGATGAATGGAAGAAACACGTTCTGCCGTTTGATACTTCTTTTAAAACTTTTACAGCAAAAAACTCTATCTTTTTTTAAAGTAATTCGTTTAAAACCCCTTTTTTTGGCCAAATTTCAAACTTTACCCCGATATATTTTGCAAGGCTACTGATATTGGCACTCCCATGTTTTAATAATTGCACAAACTTGTCTTTTCTTTTTTAGAGCTGCTAGCAAAACGGTGATTTCCTTTGAAAATAAAAACGAAACCGTGTGTTGTGACACATGAGCAAGAAGACAAGTGAGCTTTTTTGGCCACGAAATGAAAAATCATTGTGGAAATGACCCAACGATTGGGTCAATTTCACTTTCGTCTTTAATTGGTTTATGTTTTTGAGATCTTTTTGCGTACTGTAATAACTTTTGACAGCTATTTAAATAATAAAAGACAAGATGAGATAGTGGAATTATCAAATCATGGTAGTGCAAATATAACAGCCTTTTAAATGACAAAATTTTAAGGGAAGTCATATATCTGCCCCTTTTGATTACTTCGGACAGCCAACAGCAGTGTATCAATGACTAGAGAGGGGCTGATGTACTTCACGTCATAAGGATTCAATGGGGCTGATTGCCACGTACACTGCCCCTGGCTGTCCGAAGTAATCAAAATGTGCAGATATATCACTTCCCAATTTTAAACGTAATAAATGTTTTACTAACATGGTAAACATGAATTTTTCCTGAGGGCAAGCCATTATTTAAGCGAGGGAGTGCAAATATCCATTCCCCCATAAAATTGTGTTGAGTCGTTAAAATATCCATTCCCCCATAAAATTGTGTTGAGACCTGGGTAGAACTCATTCTTAAAGCTAGCCGCTAAGGAGAGGTGCCAAGTCCTTACAATCCCATCCACATCAATTCACTTTTTCGATGTGGGATCTTTGCTTTCGCGTGGAACCCCCAACAATATCTACCCCTCCATACGGAAGCAACGTGGACAATCTTGCCCCTTCACATGGGAGCAACATAGGAGCTACAAGATTTTACTCACCGGGGTTACTAAAATCTTCCCCATGGGATTTTTTCCATCCTCAAGGGCACGCAGGAGTTGACACGCCCCGAGTTAGCATGGCCTGGCTCATACCACATGCCTGGGACTTGGATAGAATTCACTCTTAAAAAGTTAGCGATTAACGCGAGGGTGCCAAGTCCTTATAAGCACATCCATATCAATTCACTTTTCCGTTGTAGGATCTTTGCTTTCATGTGGAACCTCCAGCAAATTGCATTAATTATTTCCTAGGCATTTTCATTAGAAAAGCACCAATTGGCAAAAAGACTTGATTTTCTCTCGAGTTGAATCGACTTGGGCCAAATTTCAAGTAGACTCGATTAGTACAATGGACGAAAGCCAAAAAAAAAAAAAAACAAACTCCAAGAAACTTCATATTTGCATATGGAATTTCTCCATTAGTTTTTTTCTTCTTCTTTTCTTTATAGAAAAATGCTAAAATGAGAGTAATAAAAGAAAGCTAACAGCCAGGTTTTGGGCCCCAATTATGCTAGCGGACCGTTAATAATACCGATGACCACAAGTTATGGCACTGCCTTTGGCCCCACCTTGATTGGCTGAACCTAGCCCTTTGATTAATGATTTATAAGGTCTCGTTTTAGATTTCTAGTAGGGAAAAAAAAGCTAGACCGTTGATTTTTGTACCACTTTAGTAACAGATGGAATGTCCGTTTGGCACTGGGCCACAACCATGTGGGTTATCTCATGATGTTTTACAAGAGCAAGATCATACAAGATCAACAATCTCGATTACAATACATATCTTGTTGTGCTACCGAAAAACAAGACCAAGATCATACAAGATCAGCAACCTTTTAATACGTTTATTTTTATCTCTTTTTGGAATTTGTGATAAATCCTTGTAGACTTGATTGAAGCTAGTTCAATGACCAAACTTAGAACAAGAATAATTTTTTCTCTGGATGGGTAGTAGCTTTGCATTAATTTGGAACATATGGAAAGAGAGGAACAACGGCATGTTCAAAGAACAAAAGAGATGAAGGAAGAGAATGTTGCCAAAATATCAAAATTGATGTCATTTCTTAGGGAAGAATTGACAAGTTTACCTCCAATTATAGCATGGAAAGAGTGGACCATTTCATGATAATGATCATCAACCAAGGAGTTTCATGTCCCTCCATTCTCCAGCTTGTAGCATTTTCATTTTTAGAGCTAGCTAAATAACAAGCTTCTTCTATTGCCTTTCAATAATGTTAACTTTTTCAGTGACGGCCCTAGCTAGGTAGACTTAGAGAACTCGTCTACTGATAATGAATTGAAACAAAATCTAGTCCCAGATCCCCAAAGAATAAGCAAAGAGCGACCTCGGGTTTCCACTGTCAATTGCTCTTCTAAAGACATCAACTTGGAGGATGAAGCGTGGCAGGAGGTGAGAAGAAAGGAGTGATCTCCCATTCCTCAACAAGGATTTACCCCTAATAGCGGGTCAAAAGAGAGGACAAAATACTGAGAAAAAACCACTAGAAGTTGAGGAAGAGCCAGAGAATCAGGAAGTTGAGTCAGAAGATGATAGACGTCCTAGAACATTAGGAACCTTAAGTTCACCCAACCTATCTACCCAGACTAGCAGTTGCATCAGAATCATTCATGAAGTGTAGCACAAAGTTGATCTCGATGAACTTGAAATCTGTTTCTTCGCCATCTGTTTGCTCATAGGTTCCTAGTATGTTTAGATCATTTGAATCCCTTGTTTTCCCTATCTAGCTTATCTCGATTTTCGTTCTTAAATGTATCATCTTTCTTTTCATTTAATAAACCAGTAGGGTTCCCCACCAAAACTCATCTTACCTACCAAAAAAAATAAGGCAGACTTAGCAAAGTCCATGCATATATTATTTTCACGTTTTTTTTTTTTTGGTGCATAATCTAGCGAAAAGCTCTATCAACATTTTGTTAGAAAATTGTCATTATCTAGCCAAAAGTTTGCCAAGATTATATGCACAACTTTGTCATTTATAAAATGAAATCACACTTAATTTGTGTCATTTGTTCTTCAAATTGTTTATGTGGCCACTCCAAACTCCTTCATTTAGAATCCTTGCGGCCTGTCTACTGTTCATGCAAGCTCACTTTTGTTGAACCTTTATAAAAAGTCCCGATTCCTAAACTTCCTGAAGCGGGCATTGAAAAGACTAAAGGAAAAAAGAGATTAACAATTTTTTGCTTTTAACCGCAGGAAATCTATTTCAAAAATTCCTTTTTTAAAGTCTTAATATTTGGGAGATAACCTTCATTTAAAAAGCTCCATACAGGTGATCACAATTTTCTGTAAAGGAGAATATTCGAATTTTACCAAAAAATACAAAACCTCATGAATGTAGTGTTAAAGTATAAAAGATAAATAACGCCTTTCTCCAGAAGCTGAGAAGTTGGTTGGTTAACATGGTATCAGAGCCAAAGGTCTCGAGTTCAAACCTCCCGGACAGCAAAAATCCACATGCGATGGTTGGCCCAAAGTGGAACCACATGTGCCACGTGTTTGCCAAGTGGGCCACACGTGCGAGGGAGTGTTAAAGTATAAAAGATAAATAACGCCTTTCTCCAAAAGCTTAAGCTTATGGAGAAGTTGGTTAGTTAACATGTAGAAGACTAATGTTTGTGGTTGGCACTTTGTCTAACTTTTATGCATAGTATAAGAGAATAAACATCATAGCCCCTTAATAGAAAAAAATTTGTAAGAAGAAAAGTGCTACAAAAACAGCTGAGCTTGTAACAATGGCATCTGGTTCTAGAAATGTGGCTTACTGACCTGATAAGAATATTGTCATGACTGAGACATGTAGATCTAATAATTATGTTTGTTAAACGCACAACTTGTTCAAAATACACCCTCCTCTCCTAAAAATCCACCACCACTCCTCTCACTGACCTCACCATGTCACATTCAGATATGGTCATAGGAATTCTACTTATTAGAGAAAGATTAACAGATGCTCTTACTAACTCCTAAGTGCTGTATTATTCCTTGTTTTCTTCTGTCTTATCACTCTTCTCTATTATTCCTTATGTTTAGTTCAGGGTTAGGCATTTGTTAAACAGAAATATTGTCCCCAGAAGTCACATAGCTATGACGGGTGATGTAAACAGTGGGATCATTCCAAACATCAGGAGGAGCAGTGTTTGTGATCATCTGATTGGGCCCACCAATGAATGGTTTAGATCAAATTGATGTCACTGTAACGTTTGTTTTGCCCATATATTGGGACCCACCAGAGAACTCTTGCCTACTTATCTAATAAAGTGTGGGTCCCAGCGGTAGGGAAACCTGAAAAATATATGACCTCTGGGAAAAGTATGAGCAAACGTGGAGAATAGAGTATTGAGCCCATGATACTGACATTACGTGTGGGGATACGCTGCATCCAATTCCAGGAATGACCACCATGATTTAGGCCCTGTTGGTTTTGGATTTTGAGAAATGATTTTTAGTCCAGAATCGATTATTACTCGAAATTGTGTCTTAGGCCTTTTTCCCATTGGATTTTGTCTAATAATAATAATCAGTTCCGTACACAAAATCAATTCTCAAAATCCAAAACGAAGTTCATCGATCACTCACATACTTCATGACTGTAATCTATCGACTGTACATTAGTATTAATAAAAATAGAAGGTGGGGATCTTTTTTTCTTCATGGATGTGCACTGTTGCACCTTCATTCCTCAACCGTCCATTTAAGGGGGACAGATCGAAAGCTTGAGGGGCCATCAAATGAATGGTTTGGATTGTCGAATAAGTGGGGTCACTCATCTCACTGAGCATTTTTCCAATGATGAGAGAGATGGCTTAAAGAGTGGCTAAACTAAGACAGATTTGTCTTTCATTAAAATCAAGTAGATAGAAGAATATAATGAGGTATGAGTAGAAGCACACCGAATTTGTACCGAGTCGACATTTGTAGAATGAAGAATCTCAATTATGATGGCCACCAAATTTAGTGTAGGCCCCACCACCCATGCAACTTGTGGTCCCCATTCCTAACAGCCGTCTTCCAATCAAATTCACCTGAAATTTGATTATATTTTGCAAGTTATTATATCCTTGGGACCCGCTACGTGTGAACCAATGACCCACTTGTTTGATGATCCAGACCATGGATTTTGTGAGTTGATCGTATCCTAACCTTCTAATGTGGGCCTTTAATGTACGTTTCAACGGTGAGATCTCAACCCAATTCAATGGTGAGATCTAATTTACACGAATTACTGATTGATTGGACATGTAATTCAGTACAGATCACCTTAATAATGTATTGATGTGTCCTTTCTTCTGTTTTTTACAAGGTTGAGTATTCAGGAGGATTCCCACGAATAAGAGACCCCCAATCACCTCCAAACCGAATCTGAAGAAAAAGGCTTAGCTCTTTTCAACAGGATATCGCTTTCTATCTGGTCCTCAATGGGGATACAAATTGTTCATCTTGTCGGCATTACTGTAGATGGGCTAATGCCTAAAAGCCACACCTTTGAGATGATCCTAACCGTCAGATAAATGAACTTTTGACAGGCAAATGTGGGATCATTGCACATTTTTTCTTAACTGTTTTTTGTGGGTTATTTTTTATATGGTTAGGATTGTCAGATCACTATGATTTTTTAGCAACCCTCATCATTTAGAAGGTGTCTCCAGACATTTTTTTCTAAATGGGTTGAAGGCTAAGTAAAGATAAATAAATTATGAAGAGTCTTGGTGAATTGGAAACCAACCCTAATCCCTAAGATTTATTTTAAGTGGTTGCTTAATGGGGGCAACACGCATCGAGGAATACAAGAGCAATTAGGATTCTTCTTTTGGTGGTCCATGATCTATCAACAAAACACAGTGATTCCATTGATCTAAGCATAAAGACTTAGATAAATAGATAGGCTGCTTCGGATTCGATATGCAATGTTCCTCATGGGCATCTTCATCGGTAAGATTGCATGCATCATCTGTTGATTCTGTCAGATCGTCATGTAATGATTCGATTTCCGTCTAAAGTTCGATTAGATTTCAACATGCAGCCCATCTAATGGCGGTAGAGGTGCAACTCGAGTCGATTTTTTGCAATTCTGCTTGAGCTACCTTAAAATTGGGTCGGGTCCGGGTTGATTCCTTTAATTTTTTAGCGAAAGCTCAACCAGATCCGACCCAAGTTGCACCCCTAATGCTCTGTTTGGTTGCCGGGTTTTTTTTGTTCCCGGGAGTTATGTGGGAGAAAAAAATACCCTGGGAGATAGGTGGGAAAAAAAAAGTCCTGGAAGTATCCTGGTAAAATAAAAATCCCATGTTTGGTTATGTGGGAGAAAAAAATACCCTGGGAGATATGGTGGGAGAAAAAAAAACCTTTGTTTGGTTGCTTGAACTGTTGGGTAGAAAAAATTTCTTCTCAAGCTTATTTTTGGTTCCTGAGTTTATTTTTGTTCCTAGGGTTATCTTGGGATGGGATGAAAAGGCAATCATTACAAAAGTGGGATTAAAAAATTCACCCCACAAGTAATCATTACAAGAGTGGGATTAAAATAAACCTAGTGCTTAAAGGCAACCAAACATGGGATGGGACCAAAATTTAACTTACTCTCCCACAAAACTCCCAGGCACAAAAAAAACCCAGCAACCAAACAGAGCATAAATGGCAGCCCAGATGGATGGTTGGTCAGGTTCACAAGACCCACTGCAGTTATTAAGACATAACTTCCTATTCAACCCAGATACTGCAGTTATTTCTACCAATTATTCCAAAATACAACCACTCAACCACAATGCAAACAGGAAGAGAACAAAAATCAAATTTACATTTCTAAGAGCATTTATCTTTATCCCACATCAATGATCAGAAGGATGCAGAAGTTACAAACAAAACCCAAAAAACAGAATACAAATCTAAATCAACTCTATGCTTCCCTTCTGACTATAAAAAAGAAAAACAAAATGATCAATAAAAGGAAACAGAAATGGAGAAAGAAAGAAAAAAAAAAACAATTAGCGGATCATACACCGAGCCAAATAAATGATCAGAGCCTGTCAGCATTTCAAACTGTTGCCATTGTCACCGTCGTGTTTGAACTTGCAATCTCTTCAGGTGGTGGCTTCACATATTTCCCTATTGTTTTCTGGCGGTGCCGCTTCCTTATCCTTTGGATTTTATCTTTACTCTTTTGCTTTCTCTTTTCCTTTTGCTTGTGGCGTTGACTCCGTTCCCTCTCGTAAATGCCTTGCCAAAAGACTTCACCAGTTGATGGCCACAACCACCGCCGGTCAGGGTGGTCAGAATCAAACTCCTCCGCTAAGTCCTCATCCATGCTCTTAACTGTGGCGAATGAGAACCACTTGATCCACATCCGACCTCTTCGGCTCTTCAGTCGGTGTTGTTCTTGCATCGCCCCTGTCTCAGGGTTCACATACACCATTCGCCTCGCACTGTGGTACGCCCACACGTTCACAAGCAGCTCAAGTACACGAGAATAGCAATGCCGATCCTGTAACACCCACTGTAATTACTAAAAATTCAAATAAAATGAATTACCGATGCTTTTTCCTTGAACATATGTTCCCTTCTAAAGACATATTATGTCTTACTTTGTTCGACTGACTAACCCGAAAAGAAATCATTTGTTAAAGGTTATTCGCAAATTGTTTGTCCAAGTTCCCACGCAAATATTGCATTTTATCACAACATAAATCCAGTCAAACTCTTACACAGGGACATCGTGTCCCTTCTTCGTGTAATTTCCTTCCAGGAATTAAATAAACTGTTATCTTTTAAAAAAAATAAAAATAAATAAATAAATAAATCCAGTCAAACTCAAATAGGACCTTCATGGAAATAGAAACTTAAAATACAAATCTTTGCATTGAAGATAATAGAGGCTAGTTCAGGTGTGTAATCTAATTGGATTTTGGATTCAATTTGCATGTGAACCTGCAATCTCATTTTCTTTTAGATAAAAAGTGATTCCAAGAAAATATTACCTTGGATAAACTCAAGTAACAGTGCCCGCTTTGATGGTGCTCATCATATATCTGTGCATCCAATGCATCTACAAACATTCTGCAAATGGGTGCAGCTAAGGTTTTAATTAAGCGAACAAAGAGTGAAAGTGAGGGATGTCAAAAACAATTGCTAGTGAAGTGATGCTTCATCCATCTCTCGACGTGAAAAATTTAAAATAGACCCCCTCATTTATAACCATTGTTAAAGTATAAAAGATTAAATAATGCCCTCTCCAACAGCTTAAGCTTTTGGAGTAACTGATTGTTTCACAATCATCAATTAATCAGCTACATTTTGATTTTCATTCTGGATCACTGAGACTAACATAATTCATGCAAATCTATATAGAGGGATATCTTGCCTATTGCACTACATGATTGTATCACAATAGACAGGTAGGCTAACACTTGCATGAAAATTTTCTTGATTTTATTACATGAATCTAGTTCCTAGTGCATGAGGGTAATTTAATATGAGAAGGTCAGTGGGTTACTTTATAACATCAAGGGTACTTAATTAGCTATAATTTGAACAAGAAATTCTCTCCTCATTGTACACATTTAGTTGCAATTTTAACTTTCTTGCCAAAATGTTTAAATTCCCTTCAGATTAGAATTCTGGAGGGTAAGAAACTTCCATAACTAGATTCGGGCTTCAAAAAGTGGTTTAAATTTTTCTAGGGATTTTCCAGCCCAAGTGAGGATTTCAAGCTGGTTTTAGAGGGATTATTACTTATAGGCCATGGCTCAAACATCCGGTTTTCACATAAGTGAGATTTGGCTAGTAACACGAGTGTTTTAATCATTAAATCTAGGTTTACGGAGAAGAAATAGTTATCTGATGAAAAAAGAAGATAAAGTTGCCGGATTTGATTCCCAGAAATGAGAGATTGGGGAGCAATTGAAGGTATATTAATTCCAGATTTGTATCTGAGAAGCGTTGGCAGTGATGTGGTGATGTATTTTAGTTGTCACATTACGTATTGGTAGGAAAGATCCAACCACAAAAAAGGCGGCCCAGTGCACGAGGCTCCAACCATTGCGGGGTTTGGGGAGGGCCATATGTACGCAGCCTTACCCCACCCCTGCTTTGCACAGAGGCTGTTTCCATGACTCGAACCCGTGACCACCAGGTTACAATGGAAAGATCCAGCCACAAATACAAAGATATTTAAGTCAATAGATTAGGGTTTGGCAAAAGAGATAGTTGAGCGGTTGCAAGAGAGGGCTTGTGAGAAAATTAAGATTTTTGTCAAAATGTTGAATGGTTCTCCACTTCTCCCAACAACTCACTTGGTCACACATGCAACTGAAACATGTGTTTGCATGTGAGTAGCTGAAGGAAAAAGATATAGTAACGTAGACATATAAATGACCCATACATTGTACATAAAATAAATAATATAAAATGGTGTCTTTGGATACATGAGTAAGATGTGTGATATTGTTTCTGGATGGTTATGATCATGAAATGCATGCCATCATGACTAATGCAAACATGAGCATGCAAGTAGATGGCATAAAGTTACCAGCATACCTCGAGAACATGACAAACTCAAGGAAAGAACGAGTCGGCAGAGCCCAGCTATGCATAACAGACCACGAGCCCCCATTTGTTGGCATGAATGGCACAGAATCCCAATCATGCTTAATGCCGTACATCCTTCGAAGAGTTTCAGAAACCGCAACCCTTAAATCAGGCACAGAAATTCAGAAAAACTTCAGTGCTGAATTCTTGGAATTAGTTTCAGTGAATAGAAAACCCTCCAATTTTTTATTTTTTTTTGATAAGCATAAGATAGATTGCAGAAGAAACAGAGTTCATTAAGAAATTCTGATAAACCAAGTAAACAAGAAGATGAAATTTTCAAAACATTACCAACTAATGGCACAAGGAACATATTTAAGAACATTTAACAAACCAAGATGGTAGTTAAAGAAAACAGTGCCTTTTTCTTTAATCAATATATTCTTCTAACCAAAACAAAGTGGTTGGACTTTTATCAATTTAAATGAGAAGAACAGATAAAGTTGACCTTTTAACTAGTCAATCTTATGAGAAACTAGAGGCAATCATTTGTCAAAAAAAATTCACGCAGTTACAATAGTTAGAAAATGGCTAGATACGAATATTTTCAAAATAGAAGAGAAACAATTCCAGACACTACATCACTTACCTGCAATTTCCAGCATTTATAGCATCACAGAAAGACCAAAAGTCTTGTTGAAGTGGATTTCTTGGATCCTTGTTCGTGTTGACCCAAAAGTACAGGGTATCCCCATGTCTCCGCGCTTGGATGGCCTCTAACAGCGCACTTTCAGCAACCTTGGATAAGGAAGCCTGTTTAAAGGATTATCTAATATCAGCAACAAAGCCTCCAAATAGAGGAATACTAGTGTCATGAAAAAACCCCTGATTGCTACAATATACAATAAAATTTATGTTGCATAATGATTTCATGTTTTCTTCTTCTTGGTTTTTTTTTTTGAAAGTAACAATACCAGCTTATTGAATAGAAGAAAATTATAGTATCTTACAACTGGGACAAGATTTCCCCAAAATAATGTCAGAGATTACAACCAGAGACCCTACAAATCTAAATTGGTCATTCATTATCCACTTGCCGTGGGTAACGGGAATAAGAAAGGTTTCTTTGCGGTTCCAGTAGCTGGATGAAGAGAAATCAGTTTTTTTTTTTTAAAAAAAAAGAGGAATTTAAGGAGGAATGGTTTTTCATCGAAATGAATTAGTAGAACTAAGAGTAAGACAATGGTGCAGTCAGTGGATATTTATTAATTAATGCCATTAGTAAAAAAACATACTCATTAAGTGAAAAGTCATCTTACACCGTTTTCGTGCTGGAGATAATACAGTGGAGTTCAGCAAGTACCTCTGTTTTATCTTGCTTATGCTTGTTTCTTAGCAATGAGACTTGAATCCTCAAGTATTTCATGGCTTGATATTTATTTTATGTGATTGAGTATTTCAGACAAAAGAGAAGTAGTTGAAATTCCAAAAAACAGGTATTTCGTCCTATACTTGTTCTGTGTTCTCTTGACAGACATCATGAAGGATACCTTCAGTCACTTATATCAGAATTTATAACAGATGCAATTTGTAGCTAATAAAAGACAGTTTGCAGCTCTGAACATTAATGTGGAAAATTGTTGGGATGTTCATGAACTTGGATCTCAGCTCAAAACTTCAAATCTGAGAAAGAAAAACATTGGGGATCGATTGATCCAAGGTTAATTATGCAAGTTTGTAACCATATAAACAACTAGGTTAAATTAGATGTGTTTTTTGTGCCCTAGGGTGCACAAAAATTTCAGAGCTTCAAAACATTACTGGCAGTCGTGTGGTTCACCATGGATGAGTGAACGGAAATCAAGAGGCTGGCTTTGGTTGGTATTAGTATTTTATATTGATACAAATATAAAATATTTGAAATCTCCACATACACACAAATCCAATTGGTCAGCCCATTTATAGTGATTAGATATTATCAAACAATTTAAAGCTCACAAGACAAAGTCAAAACTCTGCATAGGAAGAGATCCCTTCTCGATCATAAATGACCACTGCAATGACCTAATAATGCATCCAAAACACCACATTTTTTCCCTTCAATGAGATCACACTTTTGGTAAAGTACACAACTAAGTCATCCAAGAAATCACAGAAATCTCAGATCTATGGACCTAAGCTATTCCAGATGATGAGGTACTAATCCTTTTTGTTGGTAGTGCAATAGCGTATTCCACTCAAGGTGACCCAAATCAATGTGTCAATTCATATACTCATGTGCAACACATAGTTACCAGGTTGGGAAACGAATTTGGGAAGCGAAACATGAAACGGGTGCGGAAAATACTTGGAAAAAATAAAGAGGCAACGAGAATAAGGGAAGTGATAGAAAATCGCATGAGAAACGCATTGGGAAGAATGTCATAGGAAACACGTTAGAAATGTTTCGAAACGATAGAGAAACGTCGAGCGAAACACATATGAAACAAAAGGAAATAGAGATACGTGGAAATGTACCTACCATGTTTTTATTTTCATTTTAGTTATTTTTTATCTTACTATCCTAATTTTTATTTTTATTTTTATTTTCATAAGTTTTTGTGGATTTTTTGTGTGTTTGTAGATTTAGAATTTTTTTCATAATTTTTATTTCAATTATAGGCGGACACATATGATTTACGTATGCTCTTTATTTATTTTGTTTTTTAGCAGAATGTTTTACTTATTTCAGTGTATACTATTGTTTTCGTTATTAACATGCGTTCAACAATAATCTTTATTTATTTTGTTTCATGCACGTTTCACATGTTTCGCATGCATTTTCCATTCATTTCTCATTAGTTTCTCACGTATTTCACACAAATTTCACATATGTTTCCCACGCGTTTACTATGTGTTTTTGGAAACGTTTCCCCAAATTTTTGTCACATTTTGGAAACGTTTCTGGAACTTTCTGAGGAAACTTGTTGCCCACTTTTGTGATCACAAATCCTTGGTCTACACAGAACCAAAGAATCAATTCTCAGAAAGTTAAGGACAGATACATAATTACTGGGAAATTCTTTTTGGGTCGCCGTACCTGCTTCCTAAAAAAATGCACTCACGTTTTATGTTTCCTAAAATACTGTACACAGCTCGTTTCCCAAGTTAACGGAAATATGACGTCAGTGATCAACTTGCCCAAGTCGATTCTATTTGTTTTCCAAGGGCACAATTGCAAGCAAAAAACATCAAATTAATAGAATTATGATGACAAATACCTATAGGCCAACACATACCTTTCTTGCTGCTGCTCGCCACGATTGAAACCCAATCCATGCATTCCTGTGTATACGATCAATTCGGTTGGCTATTGCAAAAAAAGCTCCATATTCACCAAGGGCATCTCGGTAATATGGATCAGTAAGAAGGGGAAGACGAGAAGGTGCATCTATATCATCAGCTCCAGGTCTTCGGCCTTTTGTAGACTGTCATAGTTAGCCCAAATATCTGAATCAGATGGAATTAGAAAATTGCTTGATTCATTTGCATGATGCTGTTTAGAAGAGTAACTACAATAAGTCAATAACTACTATCATGTTACAAATTAATGCTAGTAGTGCAGCCATGATCATCAGTTCCTGGTTTCATGGGTGTGTTTGAAATGGATAACAAGCATGGTCAAGTAATCATTCAAAAAAAAAGGAAAAAGAAACAAGCATGGTCAAGTACTAGTTGAAACCACTGCATCAGGAAATGTCATTTTGGAATAAGTGCACTGCAATGAATCGATCACTGGATATTAAGGGGCAGTTTGGATATGAGAATTTTAGAATCTTGGATTTCCTCAAAATCATAGATAGGAGATGAGAGAAGAATGAGACCAGCCGTCGTTTTCTGATTTTTTGCCCTTCTTTCCGTCAGCAAGAGAGTAGGAGATCATCCCATGTTTCCAGGTTTTAGAAATCTCAGGATTGGGGAGAGATTTCTAAAACCTGGATTTCTTACTTCAAATCCAAGATTCTAAAGTGAAGCGAAACGGACGGTCTCCTTCTTCTCTCGTCTCCCATTCAGGATTTTGAGGAAATCCAAGATTCTAATATCCGCGTATCCAAACGGCCCCTAAAAGATTAACTTGGCCAATTAATGGATCAAATGCTAAAGATTAACTTGGCCAATTAATGGATCAAATGCTCCATGTTTGATGTGAATATGTTCAATTCTGACAAAAAGGAACATCAGATCTTCTCAACAGTTTCAGAATGATGAACTAAAAGCATAAGTTTCCAGCAAGAATGGCCACCATTGATCTTTGATCCACCTTTCATGTCATTCCCAACCTAGAATTGATAATATGGGGTTCAGATGAATCCAGATCATCTTAATGGGATGATCTATTTTCAATGGCAGCTTTATATGCTTCTTCCTAGGAGGAAAGTCCAAGGTTCGAAAAACTTTTAGGATGTTCAGTTTGTTACTGCCATTTGCCAACAAGAAGCCCAATTGTGGAAGAACTGTGAAAAGTTTTTTTCCCAATTGTGAAAGAGCTGCCAAAACTTCTGTTTTTTAGAAACATGCATCCTTCGTTGCAAAATAGAATGAGCAAAATTCTTCTAGAAACATGCATAAAAATAAAGTCCTTTTGTTGCAAAATAGAAAGAGCAACAACATGAAATTGTTAACACACCCAAAAGTGATGCATCACTAAAAGCACCTCATGCTTGTCACCAACAGTTATCACTGTCGATAATCTTGAAGACTTTCAAATTTGAGAGAATTAGGAAAATAAAGATTATATAAAATAAAACTAATATGAAAATCTAATGAAAAAATCATGATAATATTGTGATGCTATCATGAAAATATGGGGAAAATAAGGAAATCTTGTTTCTCAAAAATATCAATAAAATCTCTCTTTTTTTAAAATACTGTTAAATATCAGGGAATTTTCAAAGGGTACTGTTATTAGCATTACCATGTTTTGATAATTGCACAAACTTGACTTGTCTTTTATTTTAAAATTGACTAATGAGAGCCTCTTGGAAACTGTAATAACCTTTGACAGTTGTTTAAATGATAAAAAAACATGATGAGTAGTGCAAAAAAAAAAAAAAAACTTTGAAAGATGGCAGTGCCAACATCAGTAGCCTTTTCAATATCTTAAAGATATCTTTCACTATAGCACTCATCCCGCATGGGTAGATGGGTGAAAATAAAGACATGGGGATGATGATGCAACATGACATGTATGGAGCTCAGATACATGATGCCTTGCAAGATTTTCACCACAGACAGTCGTGAAATTATAACACGACTCATTCTTGACTTCGCGATAGTAACTGATAAATTAATCTAACTGCTATATATAAAGGCAAAATGATGGGTTAAGTTCTTCCACCCTTTGCCGTAATTGCCGCTTGTGTCCCACTGCCATAATTCCAATTGTATCCCACATGTAAGGGCATTTGTGTCATTTGCCGTTATTTTTGCTTGTGTCCCACCCTTTGATCCACACGTCAGCATTACTCTTTTACCATTAACCCCTTTGCTGATATCTAACATCTATCTCTATGAGAAATTATTTAAGGGTAAAATCGTAATCTACATACGACCGACACAGGGTATCTGTCTATGACAATTACAGCAAAAAACTACCAAGCAAAGGTAAAGATATATGACAATGACGAAAGAACTACTTTATATTACTCATGCAGGACACTTGCAAAATATTGATGGATTCCGGGCACCTGAAGAGGAACAACAATTATGGAAACCCCTATCGATTGGAGGGCTAGGATCAGCCTATATCGATTGGAGGGCTAGGATCAGCCTATATCGATTGGAGGGCTAGGATCAACCAATGGAAATGGTTTTACGGGCACAACCGATTGATGTTGTGTTCCCTCACATGGACGGTTTAGATCAACCTAAAACCCTCTATAGATCGGAGGGTTCGGATCAACCTATGAAAATTATTTTTGGGGCACAACCTATGTAGGAAGAGGCCCATCCAAAAGAAATTTCTTTTCTTTTTGTCTGGGATTTACACATCAGCATTACTCTTTTACCATTAACCCCTTCGCTGATATCTAACATCTATCTCTATGAGAAATTATTTCAGCGTAAAATCGTAATCTACATACGAAAAGTACCGACACGGGGTACGGGCTATACCGTACATTTTAATAGAGTGAGGAATGCGATCATCAAAATACGGTGAGTAGTACCATTATAAAATATGGTAGTGAGGACATTAGCACTATATATAATTTCAAACCGTCGTTGTTACTTGGATGTTCCCACGCAAGTCGGGTTCAACCCGAATTTGGGTTGGGTCGGGTTAAGCTTTTTCGTAAATCGGGTTGGGTTGGGTTGGGAAAAATCAACCCCAATTGGAAATCGGGTTGGGCTGTGGGGCAACCCGACCCGACCCAAAACCCGAATTTGGATTCCATCTGAAGAAGTTCTGTATATGTGTGTTTTTCTTTTTCAACATTGAAATAGTCTCCACAGTCCACAATGGACGGTTTGGATAATCCTATGGTACGGGCCATACCGTACTTGAATAAAGTGAGGAGTGTGATCATCAAAATATAGTAGTGCGGATAATATTTCCCTTTGTTAATTGTTAGTCCCTGTTTGGTTTGGATTTTGAGAACCGATTGTGAGTTAAAAACTTATTATTGGTGACTCACTATTGGTTCTCAAAATCCAAAACAACCCGGCTTGAGTTGAGGTGGTCAACAATTGGTACCATATCAAATCGGGTCAGCCCGACCCAACCCAACCCGAATTGGGTCGGGTTGACACCCAAGTTGCACCCCTAACGATGACGAAAAAACTACTTTTCCTTATTCACTATGTGCGGGTCAAATTACAGAAATGTTGATATTACGAATGCAGGACACCTGCAAAAATATTGACGAATTTTGGGCACCTTAAGAGGAACAACAATCATGGAAACCTCTATAGATTGGAGGGCTAGGATCAGCCTATGGAAATGATTTTACGGGCACAACCTATTGATGTTTTGTTCCATCACATGGACGGTTTAGATCAACCTATGATGTGGTACGTACAATTTTAAATGGATAGCACGTGCATCGCACGTGCATTTTTACTGGTAATAGAAAATCCAAGTTGTTCACTCGAGAAAATCAGACACATCAAAAGCCAACACATGCTTTGGGTATTTTAGCATAGGCTCCATGGAATATTTATAAAGTGGTAAACTCGAGAAAATAAGTTATCTCACCAATCCAATTCCACGGTAGAGTGAAGTATGGTGCAGAAAAGGCCAGGTCCCCTCCCCAAAGTAAGGTTCATATATACACAATGGCTGGCCCGTCCGTTCAAGCTCCCTATCATCTCTTTCGTGCAATTCATTTTTAGCCCTATCAGCCCTTTTAGCACCTCGGTAGACATCCTCCCACGTTCCACGAGGCTGATCTGTTCTATCCTTCAACTGCATCAAGTTCCAACAGGATATAGGATATTCGCTGAGGAACAACAAGTGACGTAAAAAAGAAGACATCACAAACTGTTGGGCAAAATGCTACAAAATAAATGACTGCATCTCTTACCTCTTCTTCTTCACGCTTCTTTCTAGCATTTTCCATCTCTGTAGCTCTCTCTTCCTCCCAATCAATTGGGGAGAATGTTTCACTTATCGCACTGGTATCGTTGGCAGAAGTTTGAATTTTTGTCCGGTTCCACCGTCCCTCGACCCTATCTAAAAACCTGTAGCTTCTGGAAGTTCTATTTAGATGCTTCAAATCCACTCCCTCTCCAAAGGAGCCAAACAGTTGCCATTGCCATTCCTCCTTTAACTTTAGAGGGATCTCCGCAACAGCCTTAGGAGATAAAACTTCTGATGGGAGCTTTACAACATTTTCCAACAATGAAGCATAGCCTTCAACAGCTTCTGAAGCCAGTAGGTTTCTAGCATACCCTTTTCCAATCGATGCAATATTGCGAGCCAATGGCGATAGTTTACCCTTTAGGATTGCTTGGAATAGTATCTGAGTCAGCATGCCAATATTCTCCTTTGGGAAAAGAAATCCATTCACCCTGTTATCAACCTAAAATTATTGGGCAGTGCAGTTAGTTGTTTGCTTGGAGAAGGTCAGCGAACTAAATAAATAAAATAAAAATAACTACTGAATTTTTTGTATCAATATCACCATTCACAGACTTACATGTTTCTTGATCATGGAAAGATCTGGAGCAATAACTGGTTTCCCAAAGCACATAGCTTGAATCAAAATAGCTGGAAAAGATTGCTCTTCGAGAAATGATCCATATATCACAAGATCAGCTATGCTTAAGAAATTGTTGAAGTCTCCATCAATTCTAATCTGCTGGACAGTACCCCTTGGGTATCCAAGGTTAAGAGCAATTGCCTGTAAAATAATGCGTTTATTTTAGAATGATCAAACTAGTCCCAAGCCAGAATGTAATGGATTTAGAATCTGCCTTTGGTAAACTAATACCTCTAGGACCACCTTATAGGTGCTATTTGAATTCCCGCTTAAAATACCAACTTGCATATGAGAACTGGAACTTTTAAAGTCTGCAAGGAGTGGCACCAATGCTTGCAAAGCAAGGGCATGCTCCAACCAGAAACCGCTATATGAAAACTGACTTCCAACAATAGCAATAATAAAATCCTCTGGTCTGTACCCCATGTCAACTTGTAGATCATGCCCATCATTTAAGGCCATGAAATTATATGCTTCCCAAGCTGGGGCTGGAGAACCCGGAATAACAAAGTAGTTTCCACTATCAAATGTGGAATACACCATCTGAACAAGTACCAAAAAATTTCAGAATTAGAGATGGCAACCAATCTCAGCACGCTCAACACCTCAAGTTAAAGATCGAGCTAGTTCTTGGCATAACCAATGGATTGAAGATAAAATTATGAACATTACCGGCAACTCATAGTTAGGGAAGATGACAACGGTAGCTCGATTGAAGGCACGTTTCCAATCATCGATTAACTTAGTATTCCCATTTGAGCTGTATTGTCTTAGACGAAGAGCTAGTGTGCTTTCATGGATTGTCCATATAACAGGTAAAGATTTGAAAGGCTCCTGCAAAAGACTGTAACAGGTATTAACATACGATTTCTTCTGAAAGATAATACTAGCTAAATTAATGAATGATTAATAACAGAATTAAAACACAAAGAAATTGACTATGTAAGTATGTAAAAGCACGCTGTACTTCTAACAATAGAAATGGCGAAAATTACAAAACTAGTATATTTATGTCAATGTTGTCGGGACCAACCAACGATAGTCGATAAGACACTCATTTAATATGAGAGTTTGTCCTAAAAGACTACAAAGTCCAAACAATGCACTAAGTTTGGAGTTAAGAAGGCATGTTTAAAAGAATTAAACAACAGCATTTTGAGGTTCAGTGACTGGAATAATATTTTACCATGAAAGGACATCTTTGGCCTCGATTGAATTCACAAGAACACCATCATAGCTGCACAAAGCATATGGTTTTATTAAATATTGATCAGAAAATGATTTGTTCCAGTAGGCCAAAACTTAGTCATCATTTTCTTTAAATTTTTTAAATTAAGATATGCAAACCAAACAATTAGAATATAAAAGGAAAAGTTTGCCTTAGCTGAAAGGGAAAGTTCTTGAGTCACTTTTCCAAATAAATATCTCAAGATATTTCAAAAAGCAGTGTTATCGCCTTACATTAACCAATCTAGAGTGCACTCCAATCTGTCACTGATCTGCAGAATGCTGACAGAGACTCCGATATTTTCCCAAATGATATGCGTAGGGCCATCGTCAATTGAATAAACCTGCAAAAAATAGATATCAAACCTGTACAATTTTAAGAAGAAATAAAGGTACTTTTAAGTCACATTTTTCTGGTACACTACAAGCTATATCCTACCAAAAAACACTCCACTATTATATGCATATATGCCTTTCACAGATTGTGTACAGGGAAATTTCAAGAGAAGATCTCAAAACAGATATCACCAAATGTTTGTTGGGAGAAACATAATCGAAACCATGAAGTCTAGATGTGGATCCATAGAAATCATCCACCAAGTTTGTGTTCTAGCCAATTTAATAGCAGATATCAAAAAGGACATGGACAAATGTTATTAAGGGAAGTTTATTTTCAATAATTCTCTCGAGTGAAAGGAAGTAGGCTCTATCACTGAAGTCTTAAAAAGGGTAGAAATTCGTCTGACTTGTGCCTCGGGGTTAAATTGTTGGTTTTTGTGCCCCCTTTGGAAAGCTAATGTGGAATTAATATTTAAATGTAGTTTCCTCTTTCTATGGATGCTCAAGAACATAGATTCATTAGATGGGTAAGTTGGGTCTCTCGTTGTACCAAAGGATGGAAATTGTCCTTTGGAAACACAGCAGAAGAAGGGGTTTATAGCATGTAACAGACCTAAATCTGATTCTGCAAATCCTTGTAGGCCATAAGTGGTCACAACCAGATCCAAACAGATTGCAATGAACCTTCATTGCCCAATCTTCCACTATCCCAAGCATGAAAAATATTGCAGATGGATTCGCCCTCCTCCAAAATGGTTCAAACTGAACTCGGATGCCTCGCTGTGTGGAGACAAAGCTTCCATTGGAGGCCTCATTAGAAATTCCGAGGGTCTCACCATCGCTCTCTTCTCTGTTGATGACGACCCTACTACTATCTTAGAGCTGGAGATGAAAGCTATTCTGAAAGGTGCCACTCGCTTTCTCCTATCATGTTAAATCTCTCTGGGTCGAGTCTGACTCCCACTTGGCAATTCAAACTATAAAGGGCACTACTCCTTGCCCTAGGAAATCACTTCCCCTCCGTTGTAAGATCAAGCAGGACCTAGAAACTTTTGAGAACTGGAAGATCTCCCATACTTGGAGAGAAGCAAACGGGTCAGCAGACTACCTATCAAAGCGCAGTTGTCCATGTAAGGGTGAGAATATTCCTCTCTGTTCTGCCTGCGCGCATCCCTAGGGAATAGACCCTCATCCTCTAATGGAGATTGTATCTTTGGATGCTTCTGAGAAGCCCTATCTTCGGTTGTAAATCTATTCTTATGTTTATTGAATTCTGGTCAGGGTCTGCCTAACCCCAAATTACCTACGAAAAAGTGATCACAACCAGAATTGAGTCAGGGCAACAGAGATTGCAAGGTTGTCGTGTGTGAGACAGGTGTTCTCTGCCTACACATCATTGTGTATATTCGCATTTTGATCTAGACCACTAGGATTGATCAACTTCACCTCATTGTTTTCAAAGGTTTGATCTCCTCAACCAAAGTTCTTGTTGTCCCTGGACCTGAGGGGTTTGAGGAGTTCTGAATGGGTAATTCAGTGACTATGATTCATCAGGAGTGTGATCCCGAGTCTCGGATGACTGGGAAAAACCATGATATCTCAGGCCTCCAGATTTATCCATTGCAGGGCCATAAGTGATCACAACCAGAATTGAGTCAGGACAACTGAGATTGCAAAGTTGTCATGTTGATAACATGTGTAACAATGTGACAAGCCTCATATCATAGGTGTTAAGGAGCACTAGAATGGAATATCATAGAAAGGCCAGTTTCTATAATGTGGTGTCTAAAAATGGAAATTCTCCTAGCATTTTGGTCTTTTTTTTTCTTTCAAGATTTCAAATGTATTTAATACTATGAATTGTGGAGACGGACACGAGTGTCGCGTGTCAACACTGGCACGGAGTGTCGGACACGGCAAACCCCCAAAATTTAGAAACGGGGACACGACTAAAATAGAAAGCATATATAATCTTAGTTTGTTGATATGGATCTGTCTGCCGAGTTTCAACAAAGATATGAGTTGTCTAACATGGCAAAATCTAAAAATCTAGAAATGGTGACACATACATACACGTAAAATTATTGATTATTACACAAATGCGTGTTCACACGCCACACTAACTTTAACACTCCTATCAATACATTCAAAAGTGTCCAAAGGAGTGTCGACGCGTGTGGACACGAGAGTCGTGTCTGTTGGGAAAGTTGCCTTATTTCCCACTCACATGATTTGCTTGGGTGGGAAGGCAAAAAGCCAAAAATAGAAACTTACCTTTTAGGTTTTAGAAAACCTAGGATATAAGAGAGGTCTTTTCTCTTATGTGGTGTGTGGAAACGTGGTTAGAGAAAAGAGAGTGAAAAAGAGAGAGAAGAGAGAGAGAGAGAGAGAGAGAGAGAGAGAGAGGAAAAGAAGAGAAAGTGGGCTTTTCTTCTTGGGTTTTTCTCTTGGGTTTTCTTCTTGAGTTTTTCTCTTGGGCTCTGTTTGGTTAGCTGGGATTTTAGTGGAAGTAGTAGTCAACAAGGAGGTGACAAGGATGGGAGATGTGTAGAGTTGTCTAGAGAAGATTAGGGGAATATTGGTAGTGTGTTTGGTTGGATGTCAAAGCATGTGGAGAATGGAGGGGTGTCATTAACAAAATAAATAGTAGAAGAGAGAGAAAGGGAAGAGAGAGAAAGAGAGAAAAAAGTAATGATTACACATGACAAGACATATTCTACTATTTTCCCTTCTAAAATCCACCAAAATGAAGGTTTTGCATTCGAAAATTAGGAGAGGGGACAATCCCGCCACATAGGCATGTGGAGAGTTGTCTAGAGAAGATTAGGGGAATATTGGTGTAGTGTTTGGTTGGATGTCAAAGCATGTGGAGAATGGAGGGGTGTCATTAACAAAATAAATAGTAGAAGAGAGAGAAAGGAGGTAGTGTGTTTGGTTGGATGTCAATCACGCCACATAGGCGCCACCTAAGCAAAAAGCTAATAATGATGTCTCATCCATGTCTAGTAGTCCAATGGAATTTGAGCTAAAAATTGACAACCAAACAACATTTGGTATTTCATATTCCTAAAAATGCCCAGCCGTCTTCCATGCCTTTTGCAACCAAACAGAGCCTTGGGGTTTTCTCTTGGGTTTTCCTCTTGTACGATCTTGGTTTGGGAAGCAAGGAAAGGGTTGCGGGTTTTGGGTTTTGGGTTAAATCTATTGTAATCCTTGTATATTGTTTTTCTCATAGTGGAAGATTGTGTTCCTCGCCCGTGGAGTAGGCTTGGCCAAACCACGTCAGATATCGGTATTCATCTTATGGCTTGTTTGTTTATTTTATCTTTTCCGTTTAATTTGTGCACGATCGGATTGATTTGCCCGGCGGATTTTCTCAACAGTGTTGGACACGGCAAGACACGTGTGTCGGTAATCAATTGAAAGTGTCGGCTAAATCATAGATTTAATATTAAAACTTAAAAGACCTACTTTTGTAGGGATTCAATCTTTTAGGGTTTTAGTCTAGGCTAAGATGAAGTTTTGGTATTATCTTTTAGGGTTTTAATCTAGGTTATGATAAATTTAGGGTTAATGTAATGGTACTTTAATATAAGTTCTTGTTTAGTGTAATCTTATTAGTTTTGATGAATGAATAAGAATTTTCCAGTTCTTTTATTCAAGTGTCATGCTTTAGAGAAAAAAAAATTTGGGGTTAATGTAATGATACTTATATATAAGTTCTTGTTTGGTGTAATCTTATTAGTTTTGATGAATGAATAAGGATTTTCCAATTCTTTTATTCAAGTGTGATGCTTAAGACCCTTGCAGAGTGATTTTACAGGTTATACATAGTTTGATGCTACAGGTTGGACGGATGGTGTGATGCAATCCCTAAATTCTCTATTTTGAATTTTGAATTTTTTTTTTTTAAGATTTCTCTGCCAACAATACTAGATCGCATGCACAGTTTGGTAATCACTAATCATCAGCACTTGATAGAGGGGTGAAACATAATAGAGGATTTGAACATTGGCAACTTTGGCCTTGGCACTTAGGGCATGCAATTGAGAAATGCCCATGTAAGTTCTAGGAGAAAACCTAGGGAATTAGGGTTATTATGGAAGAGGAGAGACCCAATAAGGAGCCATTGGAAGTTGACCTAATTATTTGGATCATAGGTTCCACGACGATGACCTGAAAATGTTGATCCATTTTAAATTGGAAGCTGGGATTTTATTGAAAAGGTTATGGGAACTCCTTTTCTGAGGGAAGGCACATTTGTGAGCATCTATTTGAAAAAAACCATTGAAAAGATAAAGCACCCAAACTGGACATGCAAGTGATGTGGGGAAGGCACCTGGGTATTATAGTCCTTTGGGGAGGCTATATGAGATAGCTTTGTTTGAAGTTGGACTTGGCAAGCTCATGCAAGCACCATTGCGGATGGGTGGTCAGGAATGGCCCAGATGAATTCTAGTTTAATTATTTAATGTAGGATATTTAAGTTGATGTTTTATGTGTCCGCATACTAAGCATATGTGATTTGAGATAGGAAAATGGGTCATCTTGGAAGCTTGGCCTTGGACGGCTGACGGAATGAAATGTATGGATTGGTGGGGAATCCCCAACAATGATAGATTTGTTGGGCTACCCACCTGCCTAATTGGCAACTGACTTCTCTTGTCCCCAACAGTGTATTTGTGCTACCTATTTTGAGATGTGGAGTGTGCAACTGCCACAAGGATTCCCACTTCCAAAATCTATCAAAAAACTACAAGCAACAGCATTGATAAGGCAACGGGATTGCGGGAGTGGATTTGTATGGATGGTTTAAGTAACAACAGCAAATACTAGTACGATTCAGTATTGCACATCCAAACTCTGCAGAGCAAGTATCTTCGCACTAAGTATGCCACATTCAGTTTTGTACCATATATCTCCCAAAGGACAGAACTTTGGAAGAGAATGACATTCAAAGCTTGAAAGGGTTGTCTTTAACTTCAATTCCATGTAACAACGGGCAAAAAAAGTTGTTAGGTTTCAACAAAAAGCATATGAATCAGCTTGTATGCCAAGTTAACAGCTATAGCACTAAAACAAAAACATCTTACTCAAGGTTGCGAATGCTGATGTATTGATGGTGGAATAAATGTCTCCATGTTCCAATACTATGTTAAAGGAGAAACTGTCGTGGAAACCGTCGATCTAAGGTCCAATCAGATCCACAACCAAGACCCTAAATAGAATCTCAACCCTAATCCTAATACAGAAGTTTCTCCCAAACATGGAAACTATATGATAATGACATAACAAAAATACCCCTATTTTGTGCCACCTGCCAGGTGAGTTATTCAGTACATGATTCTGGCTTCCTAACAATGGGTGGGTTTCCACTAGTTCACCTGAGTTAAATAAACTACAACATCATCAATAAAGCAAGAGTAGCTCCATTCAAAATTCGTGACATTTCAGGTTCCCACATTCGAGGCCTTTTGGCTAAGATTAAGTGAAGTATCTGTTCTTACCAGTTTAATATCTGATACGATATTAACCTAATTTTTCGTGTGGATTTCAATAAAAAAGTATATACTTCCATCCAAATTCAACAAGAAATACAGTACATGCATACATCAATGAACATTACATGTCTCAAATACCTGAATTGTGTATCCTATCTCCTGCAAAGAAACCGCAACGCTAATCATCAGCAACTGTGTGGAATCCACCGATAGATCCGCAAGCACCTGCAAAGCAAATTCCATGACCAACTCATAGACAAAAATAAATAAAACTTAAGAAGAAGAAATCTTTCTTGATCAAAATCCCCTTCTGCCTAATTCTTCAAAAATCAGAAAAATCATTTTTGAGTTTGAATTTCTTCATTTGGAATCTGGACCCTTCTACTTATTCATTCTCTTTGATCATTTATTTCAATTTTCATTCCCCCTCTTCTCATTATTCCCTCCCATCACTCCTTAACCACAATGATCACAAGAATGCAACACACAATTATCAACATTCTTCCACTATTAGAGGAAAGATAACAACATTACAACGCCCATCAACACAATCTCATAAACCCATAATCCTCTTTGCTACCATAGGGTTAGTAACCAACTTAAACCCAAAAACACAAACTACAGAAAAACACTACTCACCAATGCAAGCTGCGGTCTCCGAACCGCAGAACGAATCCCTAATCTCCTCAATCCAACACTAGAATTCGCGTCTTTAGCCTCTCTCTGAAACTTGTCCAAGACCTTTGAGTTCTCAAACCTAATACCTTCCCCAAAATCCAACTCCCCAATCTCCTTCAAAAAACCCATGTCCTCAAATAAACCCATTTGTGGATCCGAATTGGGTGATTTATCCGTTACAGAGCCAGGTAAAAAGGCCTGAAAGAGGATAACAACAAAGAAGAAGATGCCTAGTACACAAATCCAATGAAGGTATTTAACTTTCTCAAAAAGGAGAAATCTAGCAAATCTCGATCTGGTTCTATTTGTAAATGAATGGCGCTGAGCTCTGTTAGATGATGAAGACTGAAATAATGGGGTTCTCTTTGAAGGAAACCCTGTCTCCAAACAACCCATTTCTACAAATCCATAGAATTACACTATCAAGAAAAAAGTAGACATTTGAGAGAGAGAGAGAGAGAGAGAGGAGAAAAAAGAAAAGTAGTATGAAAAGAAGGTATGGATTTTTCTTGATATTCTAATATTTGTTTTCTATAGATAGAAATGAGAGGTATTAATAAAGAAAGAAAGAGGATGGCTGTGACTTGTGAAGAGAGTAAAAGAGAGTAAATGAGAAGACACAGAGCTTGCGGTAGTGTGAAAAGCGGTGGTGCGCACTGCGCATCTTTTCTGACGTGGCATGTTCTGATGGTCGTAGATCGTCAACGCAATTCATTTTTTATCTAAATAAATCTGGTTTTAGATTTTGTTAGCAAGGCTCTCGGACAGGCTAAAAACGCGTGCTCGCTCTTCTTCGAGGTATTTTTATTCTTTCCAAGGGTAAATTCGTCAGTCTAGTTGAATTGCGCTTTTTGTTTTGGCTCCGACAAATCTTACGGCCGAATATGTAGGGTCTTTAGTTTGGCTACATTCATGGGAAAGGGATTGGAGTTTAGTACTGAATTACAAAAGTACCCCTGATAAAAGAAAACAAAATTACTAAATTATTTAGCCTAGCCCCTGCTTTTGAATTGGATTTCTCACATTCTTCAACTCTACCGAGGGATTGAACATTATGGAAACCTATATAGATCGGAGGGTTAGGATCATCCAATAGAAATGATTTTTGGGGCACAAACTGTTTAAGTTGTGGCCCAACAAATGAACGGTTTGGATCATTTTGAAAAATATGGGACCAATCTCAGTAATCCTAAGTTCCTAACCATATAATCTATGTGCCTTCAAAATGGCCAGCTAGAAATTAAAAGTGGTAGAGTACTACTGTATCCTATCAAATTAAGTCCATTAATTGCATGGCCAGACCCATCCAATCTGACACGATTTTTGTACCATCGCGGGGCCCACCATATGGGGCGGGGGGAGTTGTCGAGATCAAAACTGTTAGACTCTGCAGGAGGATGACTTTTGTCAAGCTGAATGGAGATCCGATCCAGATCAGAAAATATCAATGGCTAGAATTTCTCATGTGTGAGCATTTTCTCCACGTGCAACGCTTAAAACATGGCGGGCAACTGGAAAAACTAAACCTACTCGCGCGAATACGCTTAATAATCTGATCAATCCCCGGTTCTAAACTTTGAAAACCTCCGATACGAGATCAGAGATGGGAGGAAGGAGATTTTGGTAATTTACCCTCCACAAGTTGGACGTATGGACCATCCAGAGTAAAAATAGGCGATTTTGAAAATCTGCCGACACGTTTTCTTCCAAGCGAAGACATCGAAAGGGCAAAAAAATAAAAGGAAAGAAAACCCTTGTCTCTCCGTCTCTTCAAAACCCCCAAAATAGTAAGAAAAAGAAACGTTTTTTGGGTGAAAAAAAAAAAAAAAAACCCTTCTCTCTCCGTCTCTTCAAAACCCTCAAAAAAGTAAGAAAAAGAAACGTTTTTAAGGATGAAAAAAAAAAACGTTTGGATTTTTGTATTTTCTTTGTGGTCGGTCGTTCCCTCATCACAATCTCCAGGGCCCACAATTATTGTACATAAGGAGGTCCCGGCATTAATGGACCTCGACCACGACTGCACTTCCTGAGAGTCCAATTAATTAATTAATTGATTTGAACATTAGAACTGTTTTAAGTTTGTCGGTTGGGGGTCCAGGGGCCCCACCCATTAGATGAGTGGGCTACAAAGCCTCCAATCCTAGCTATCTCCACTAACAAGTTCACCAATATCCCCCCAAAAAATTAAATTGGATGGCCACGTGTACGGCTGGTAAGTGATCGGGTCCATTAATTGAGCTCGTCGGCTATTGAGAATCAAATCTACTGCATGGGGCCGACCATGTTTGATGATCCTAGTCCCTTGATCCAAAGATTTCCTTTTAAGGGTTCCATCAAAGAAGAGTTTAATCATTGATTTTGCAGTCCCCAATTCCAAATAGAAGGAATCTCAATCTTCATCGTTCACTCTGTTTTGGCTGGATTAGTTTAACAGTTCATGAAGGGCATATTAGTCATCATATTAACAAAAGAATAAGTGTAAAACAGACATAATCTTATCTTTATTCTTTCCCTCATCCTTTCTATTTAGGGATTAAAGTTCAGGCTTTTTAAAATGGCCTTTCCATGAATGGATGATCTTATAATATTGTCTCTGTGTCTTATTATTGGAGTGATACCATGGTTACAACTTACAAAGCTCAGGTTAGAGAGTGGGTTAGGGTGAGCAAATTTTCGAATCTTTTGGTGGAATATTTAGTGAGTTTATGGAATATTCAACAAAATGTATATGTTTTCTGTTTACAATACATTCAGGGCCCATTTGGAATTTTGGATGCCGAGAAGATTTTGATTTGGAATTCTCACATTTGCAGCCCTTTTTGCGTTGACATTTGGATTAGGATCAAATTCTTGACTTTCCAATTCAGCCACTAGCAATGAAAAAAATCGGATTGCCAAATAAGCAGTGGATATAAATAATTGGAAATCCACATATCTAGCAGTTTCCTTCACCCTCCTGGCTCCTCAACCTCTCCCCTGCACTAGGAAGTACCCCCTTCCCTCTCCGTCTCCCTCAACATGAGCTGGCAGATCTATTCATTTTGTAATCAAAACTCAATTCCAAATCCAAATCCAAATACAAATTATGAGGTATCCAACGCGCCCTTAATTATTTTTCTTAAATGAGAGATTGAAAAACTAAATAATTTTTAATTTTCTTTCGAACAAGTGAGAAATTGGGCGAGTAGTACTATGATGGGTGACCTCCTAGAAAATCCTAGCGTTGCATCGGCTCTTTTTGGGTTTGAGCCTCTAGCTCAATGTTCGAGGCTTTGTTCTCCAAACTAGAGGCCGAGGTTCAATCCATGCAAACCTACCGAAAAACATATGAGAAATTGACTAATTATTTATGAAATTCACATTTAAATAAAAAATTCTTTTGATTAAAAAATGTAAAAACTTTTAATTATCTGTGAATTTTTAAAGCTTAAAATAGGGCATTGGTTTGTTGGATCCCCATGAAGCGACCTACAAGATCTTGGTCCGGATGCACTATCTGAAAAATAAACGAAAATAAAAATCAGTGGCTATGTTTTGATAATTACACTAACTCATCTTGTAAGTCAATTAAAGAAGAAAAGATAATCTGTTTTTGCGCAATTATTAAAACATAGTAGTAGCCAAATTAATGGCTTGGCTTCTTCCTTTTTCCTTTTTTTTTTTTGAACCGGTGAGAATTTTATTAGAAGGAAACCGAGCAACCTCGGTTTGACTTCTTTTGATGGTCTACAAAGGATGCCTTATCAGTTAAGGTTCAGGATCATCCAGTTCTTGTGAGAACAGCTGAAATGGGTTAAGCTTGGGGTTGCCCACTAATTCAATATCTTTAATTAATTATGTACATATCTGTGACATGGATGGGCTAGAGCTACAATTCTTTCTTGCTTTCTTTTTATTTTTGTACTTCAGCCGTGCAACCAAGAATGGTTTTAGAATGTGGGATGGTTATATAGCCAAGTTTTCTTGTGTTTAGAAGATTTTGTTGTCATGTGTAGAATATTTACATATATTTTCGGCAATCTAGAATACAATACTAACATGAGGAAAATGATTGTACGCTCCAGTGTACCAACCTTATGGTACGCTCGAGTGCCCAATCACATGTGGACCCACATTTTTAGGATAATCCAAAGCATTCATTTGAAAGGCCCTTATATAGACGGAGTGTGTACCAAAAATCAGCTCCATAGGATCATCCTAAACCATCCATTTGTGAAGGTCAAAATGGACAGACACTGTTTGTCCACAAACCTGCCCATTTTTTCCCTCCACTTTGGAGGGGTTAGGATGATTCAATGGCGCTGATTTTTGGTACACACCCTATCTATGATATGTATGCCTTGCAAATGAATGCTTTGGATCATCACAAAAAAATGTAATGTAGGACCCATGTGACTGGGCACTCGAGCGTACCATAAGGTTGGTATGCTCGAGCTTACAATCATTTTCCTCTACTAACATACAAATTAGTCGATATACTTACTTGTTTTGTAAGTATTTAATATCTGTAAAGAAATTAATTTACGTTTACAAGAAAACAGCACGCACAATGCGTGAAACATTTATTCAAGAGAAAAAATATTTATTTTTATAACAAAATTTTTATGAGGGAAAATATAGCTAGAGCTTCAAAATCTAAGCCATTTTAATAGCTATAAAGAAATTTACATTTCTCGGATATTTAAGAGTTAAAGAAAGCTTTACATTAATACAATTTTAAATAGTGCCGGGTTACCGAAGCTTTCTAGTACATATATTTAGGTAAATAAGTTATTTTATAGCTATAGAGAAATTTGCACACATTTCACCCCTTGTGTTTGTCTTTTTCCCGAGAAATTAAACAAAAGTAAATCAATTTCAAGAAAAGACAAGGAAAAGGCGTGGAAGAGTAATGGAAATATCATTTCCATATAAATAAAACAAACTTTATATTTATATGGTTTTAAATAACCTCAGAGTCTTGTAAGCTTTCCCATTATATAAACATCGATAAGGTATTCAATTGCTATTGGGAAATTAAAATTTTGAAGGTTTTAAATAACTCGGGGACTAAATTTAAAAAAAAAAAATAGTATTTTTAATACAATAATAAGTGAAGAAGAGCTGAAGTGTGAAATAGGTATTTGACTGAGGGAAAAAAAAATGCTGCAATGAGGTGTCAATATTATTATTTGGCATGCATGTTCTAAACCTTGGTAAAGACGCAAATTGAGGTGCTAATATCATCTCTCTACTTTCCATTTCCCGAAATCGAAGGGATGAAATTGGCCTCTCCCCCTCACAAATTACCACCGTGAATTATTTTTTTACTCGAATGTTAGCTTATCCACCGGGAGAGAGGGTGGGAGAGGATAGACACTACAGGGACTAAGTGAGGAGAGGGTGAGAAAAGGAGGAAAAAGCAAAAAACTCCACCTATTGATTTTTGGGAAATGATAAATGCACCCCTTTTCATCGCTTGGGACACCCAACTGCATTGTGCGTGGCAATCGGGTCACTTCATTCCTTAAATGTGAAGTACATCATCCTCCTTTGCAGTCAAAGATACACTGTAGCCGGGTGTCCCAAGTAATGAAAAGGGGCACCTTTATCATTTCCCTTGATTTTTTCCTTTTTTCTTAGACACCTCTCAACCACTACTCATTCACGCTCCCTCAGGTCTCTCATTTACCCATGTGCCCTACTCCTCTCCCACCACTTGGAGAAACTAGTTTATCGTGAAAAAAAAAAAAATCAATGGTCGCCAAACATGGTCTAAGAAGTCATACACCATGTTCAACTCAAAAACGTTATATGGGTAGCCGTGGATAAAAGCTGTGTGCATGTTTACCTTTGGATTCAGCAGCTATCATTCCATTTTTAGAGATTTTATATTGTGCCAGGTCGTGAAGTCAAGTTTGCGCGGTACCGCCCTTAATATTTGATCCAACAGCAGACCATTTTTTAAAAGTCTGCTGTTGGATTAAATATCAAAGGTGGTACTTTTATAATACCATCTACACTTGATTTTTCTCCCATAATTTGATTATTTTCTCCCATTTTTAAAGGTAGTCAGGCATAGTTTTCAACTCCTTATTTAATCCTATAGTCATTCAACTACTCATTTGATTACCGAAAGTAAAGCATACTGTCAATATACAAAAGGAAATAAGAAGTAGATTATTGTAAATAGGGGCGATGCCACATGAGAGGAAAGGGGGACAATTGCCCCCCTTAGTATTTTGGAAAAAAAATATATACCTTTATGTTTTAATATTTTTTTATCTTTACCCCCTTTTTTAAAAAATTTGCCCCCCTTTCCAATCCTCCCTAAGATAGAAAATAAGTTTAAAATTTTAATTTTACCATTTTTATCTCCCTTTTTTGTGCAAAATTTACTATAATTTTTGCCCTCTCGTGCAAAATTTCAGATAGAAATTTTTTCTATCTTAATTTTAAGATAGATAAAAAAATTACTATAATTTTTGCCCCCCTTGTGCAAAATTTCTGGCATCGCCCCTGATTGTAATGGGGACCGGTTGGGCCAGGAAGTCAAAGTCATGGGATTGGTTCGTTCTCCAGAAGATGTAATGAAACACTCGCCAACCCACCACGTAGTGATGGGTGTGCTTCCTGCCCACGAGAGAAGAAAGAAGAGCGACAAGGTTCAATTCAGATTTGATTGTTTGCAGCATGGGAGCTGATTACCCAAAAAATGCCTGGGAGCAATGAAAAAAAACACAAAAGATATCTCCTTAACGAAAGCTACATAATATTCCTAGCCACCCATCTTCTTTTGTTTGGTTTTTTTTTTTCAAGATGACAAACAAAGAGGGTTGGAGATGAAGTCACTTTTAGATAAAGATAAATTAGTGTGTGTGAAAATGCAGGGAGAGTGGTGGAAATATCAATGCCCCAAAAGATATATTTAAACAAATAAAATATTCTCTGCAACAGGCTCTAACAAGCGTTTGTAGTCCAACGGTTAGGATAATTGCCTTCCAAGCAATAGACCCGGGTTCGACTCCCGGCAAACGCATTCTCGTTTTGTTTTCCACTTTAAAAACAGAAAACTTTTGAGCTTTTGAACAGTGTTAAATGTTTCCTCTTACATTTCCCATTTATAAAACAGGATGCTTTTGAGTAAATCAACTGTCAAGCCCACTATTGGGGTTTGGTTCAGATCTATTTGGCCTACAGGAGATAGCTCTGATTAGGCCCTATTCGGATATCAATGATCCTTTCAATTGTAGGGCGAGGTGGACCCAGGTTTTACTCGAGGCCCTGTTTGGACTGGAGACATATTTCCTGAGGAGCCCTGTTTGGATTGCAGAAAAATATTTCCTGAGGAAGATTTTTTCCCAGGATTTTCTTTTGTTTCCACGGTTAAGAGGGAACTGGGTTTCATTATATATTAAAGGCCACTGAATAAACTTGAACTGTGGTTGTTCAAGTTACTTTTTATTTCATGTGGGATCAAACAATGGAAAAGGACGAAATTCTGGTGAAGTTTCTCTTTTCAGAACCTTGAATATTATAATAATATCCTCATAAATTATGAGGAGCCCACAAATTTTTACATAATACTCTCGACGTTAGCACCATCATTTGATTTTAGCACTCCACAGTTTTGATATGTGGCGAAAGCTTCTTGTCTAATACTATTTAGAGGGCTGTCAAAAGGTTATTTACAGTTCCCCGGGAGCTCTGACAATGACAATTAAGAACAAAACGACAAGAAGCTTTCGCAAACATATCAAAGGAGCGGAGTGCTAAAATCATTTCCCTTTTTGAAATTAGGTAAGTTACTTGTAAGGATTAAGAGGATTTTTCTTTTCCTTCAGTAAGTAATTAACAGGATTTTGTTACTATGTAGAAGGTTCATTGGGACCTATAAAACCCCTAAATTGTAGCATTAGTCATATTTCATCATGTCATTTTTTGAACTGACTGGAACTTCTTCATCAAGTACCAAACCTAAAACAGAGCATAACAACAAGGATCTATGAACAAATTCACTTTAACAAACCTAAAAGCAACTAACTGACTTCACAACTTCACCCCTGTTGCCAATCTCCAGATGATGCCAAATTCGCACAAAAACATGAACTCGGAACAGTTTCAACCACAGCCCCCTCCATTAGCCGGGGTGTACCAGAAGATTAATTGTTAACACATTCGACACCAAAATATTCCTCAGGAAGGTGGAACTTCAATCCAACAGCCTACAAAAACAACAAGAACAGATAATGTCAACAATGAAGTGAAGCTCTGAGCATGAAAATGGAATGCGAGAAATCACTACATAAGTTCACTTGATGCCATGAAATTAATGAAAATTTTGCAGTGTAATGTGGAAATATGTTAGTTTCTGTGTGTTACAGATGTTTGATCATTTATTGCTAGGTGGCAAAGCCATTTATTATTGCTTCTTTTCTCATCAAGCCAATGTTAATTTCACATCATAGATCTACATCTTGGAGAGAAGTGTATCCCAGAAGTAATGTACTGTGGCCGATGAAATCTTTGGGGTTCGAGAATCATAAAAAGTTGCAAATCGGAGCAATAGGGACAGTAGGTCATGATATTCATTCATCCAGCATATAGAGGCTTTATCATGGCAGAGATTTGGAATTAAATAATTGAAATAATAGCCATCACTCTTGAATGAAAGAATAGCAAATGCATCATAGACACAATGAAAACGATCGAGGATGAGATGAAGAATTTATCTCTAATGCCACATTCCTAAAAGAAGAATAGATTTATTGTCAAAAGTTATCCACAGTTTTAAAGACCAAACAGAACTCCACAGTGTCCACTATTTCAACTGGAATCACTTATTCTCAAGTAGAGTGAGTTTACCTAAAGGTTAACCAAGGAGTTGTGCATTATGATTCATAAGGCCCTGTTCGTTTAAGATTATGGCAACCAATTGTGAGTGCTAAACTGATTATTGGACTCAAACTTAAATGTAATTTTGAGTCTATTAATCGGATTGGCACTCACAATCGGTTGCCATAATCTAAGGCCCTGTTCGTTTAAGATTCTGATAACCGATTGTGAGTGCCAAACCAATTATTGGAATTAAAATTACGTTTAAATTTGAGTCCAATAATTGGTTTAGCACTCACAATTGGTTGTCATAATCTTAAACGAACAGGTCCTAACTCGTAAGTATGATGAGGAAGATTTCAAACCACACTAACAGGTAGCAACTGTTGAAAGTTCATCTTACATATGGTTCAATTAATCAAAAGGAAATCAAAATTCATAATGCAACAAAAAATGAAAACTAGCAATGTGTAATGATAAGAAATAAATAAAAAGAAAGCCTCAATACTACCTGAGCAAATTTAATATCTGCATCACCGTGATCTTTGTCTCTCCCAGCTGCGTCGCCAACATAAAAAGATCTACGAATGCAGAGAGTATTTATATTAACTTGTGTTCCATCTTTCAAGACAACAACAATTTACAAAATCAGACAATTATAACAAGATTGTTCACCAAAGGAAATATTAACATATGAAAGGCGTGAATAACACTATCAGACAGAGTCTTTTAAGGCAGTCTCATAAGAGCTTGACGGGCAGACAATATGTCCTAAACAGTAGGGAATGGCATAATACAAGCTCATTAAAACCTGAAGGAAGTTTACAAGTGAATCTTCCATTTTAGAAATGAAACTATGTGTGAAATAATTGTCTTGATCTGAAAGCAGGCAATTTAAAGAACACTTGTACTAATTACTCAAATAGCTTATGCAAAGGTTCCCATCTTAAATAGGTTTTCAAGTCCATGAACAGAAAACTGGTTAGCCTCAAGTACAACACAATGATACTTCTCTTTCAACTTGTGATGCTTTGCAGTTGACGGACCATTTGGAGGTGACCAGTTTCTAGTATGAAGAGCCTCTAAAGATCAACCAATTGCACAAAATCTTTAGAAGAACAAGAGCGACACCTCTTTCCAATACATAGATACATATAGCCTGCAATATCTGCATATGATTTAGATTATGGGAGCTGGCTCCTTTAGTCAACCTACCAATGGCGGAAAAACTGCAAAGACTTCCAACAGAAGTTCATGGAAGACTGATGTTATTCTGCAAAGAGGAAGACAAGGCTCAGACATCATACCTGAAGATGTCATTTCTTTTTTATTTCTTCGTCTTTTTTTCTAGTTTTTTTTTTCCCCCTAGTTATGCCCCGTAAAACTTTATGTTAACTCTGAAAGCTTGTTTCAGCATGGAAGTATCCAGTGTATTCTTCTAGGGTAAACTATGTACCTTAACTAAATTAAAAAATGATACTAATAATAATAATAATAATAATAAGGGATTTGCTAGGCAATTTCGCGGAAAGCCATTTCATGGCTGGATTTTGCACGTGGGAACAGCTACACAGGTTGACGTTTTTGGCAGATTTTGTCATATTCATTTTCTTAACTTACCAACTTCTCCAACAGCTTAAGCTGTTGGAGAAAGGCTTTATTTATCTTTTATACTTTAACACTCCCCCGCACGTGTGGCCCACTTGGCAAACACATGGCAAATGTGGTCCCACTTTGGGCCGACCATCGCATGTGGACTTTTTGCTATCTGGGAGGTTTGAACTTGAGACCTTTGGCTCTGATACCATGTTAACTTACCAACTTCTCCAACAGCTTAAGCTGTTGGAGAAAGGCGTTATTTATCTTTTATACTTTAACACATTTAATTAATCTCAGGTGGCTGTTCTACAATGCAAAAGCCGGCAGCGAAATGGCTATCTGTGAAATTGCCTAGCAAATCCCTAATAATAATATAATGGGACATTAGTAACATGGTCATAAATCATAAGAAGTATCCAACTCAAACATGAAACAAAACAAGAAAAGCTAATAATTGCAAAGAACAGGCTAGGAGTCATTAGTTCTCTAATGAATACAAGGGCACCAGTTAGACATCATATAAAATTTCACAATTCATGACACATGCTCATTTTGAACTGCCAATTTAATAAATATGCTTCAGTCTACACATAACCATCTAAAGACCTTCATCTTCTAAGATGGTCACCAGAACACATCTCTGACAAAAATTCCTAATCATATGCTAGCCAATTTATGCAGCCCTAAGATTAATTCATGGTCTATATAAAATATTTACACTTCTCCATTCTTCCTCAATAATCATAACAGGGAAATAAAAAGTTACTCTGATGTAATATGAATTAATGCACTTGCTTTGAAACCGCGGAAATAAAATCTCTCCAAAGAAAATAATGCTATAGCCATGGTTTTAAATTTCGACCGAAATCTGAAATTTCGGGTTTCGGTCAAGACCGAAATGTTATGAAATTTCGACCGATTCCCGAAATTGCGTCCGAAATTTAAGGAATTTCATCCAAAAATCTCAGATTTTGTTTATTATTCATATTTTCCCGAAATTACCGAAATTTTGTATGAGATAAAATATTATTTTAATTGATTTTGTCGGATTTCGGCTGAAATTTCGGTTTCGGTGAGGACCGAAACGCATTCCGAAACCGAAATTTGAAACCATGGTTATAGCTGCCATTACATATGCATTACCTTGGCAGAAAATACTATTAGAACATATCTTAAAAATACACAGTAGCAGCAAAAGAAAAGAAAAGCGAACTAACTGATCCATATCAATTGCAATGCCAGAATTGAAGTGTTGCTCCATTATTCTCCACATTCCTGGTTTTGGCTTGCGAAACGGATCATCAGTTTTACTATTGGTCTTCCCTAAACCGCAAGCTACAAAAACCTGCACTCAAATGTATCACAAATTATCAAATAAACTCAATTTTCTAGGAGTATGATAAATATGATATTTGACGAAACAAAAACATTTGATTTTGGAAAAGATAACCAATAGTACGGAAAACAGAGGTCCTTTATCACAAGTGCCGTTTGGGCTAGACTTTTTGTAGAAACAAATAATCTGCAAACACACGAGTGTTTAGTTTGTGTGCACAAATCGCCAAAAAGGTCGTATCTTTGAACCATGCAAAGTTCAGTTAGTGTAACTCCCAAATACATAAAAGGTTAACATGATGACAATATTGTTGGATGCATGAGAACACGAGAAGAAACAGACAATTGCACATGCCAATCATTTTCATATGGCCGAAGGACAGAGACTTGTTGCATGAAAAATAAGCTCACGAGAAACAAAAATGGATTGTGTCACAAATTTTCAGCACACCTGCATTGGGACTTTGACATGCCTCATGAAATTGTTGAGTCGTCCAAGTTTGGAGTCAACAGCTTGCTGTCTTTTATTCTTCCAGCGCTCAATATTGGATTCATTAGTGAAGATTACCTGATGACAAGAGAAACAATAAATTTGCTAACATGAACACTACATCTTCGATTTACAAAAACTATGGATGGGTTTGCACTTTGCAAAATCAAGGCACTCTTAAATAGAAGCAAACAAACCTTCCACCTTAACATTGATGATTCCAATATCTGGAAATCAGAGAATTAGAAGGTGCAGAAAGCAACAAGGAGAGGAACGAACCAGCTTGTAGCCATTGTTGTATAAGCTTTGCAACTTTTCTGGTACTGAAGGGTATAGAATGGACCAAGCATCTGGACCCACTCTGCACTTCATGAAGTAGTGTTAGGTTGTGAATCCACTCATTTGATTGATGTGTTGCTTTATCATGCTTGTTCGAAAAAAAAAAATAGCTTTATCATCAAATTCAGCTAAAAAGAAATCAAATAGATAGCTATAACACGTTCGTCACTCACTGAAAGGATATAATACATATCTGCTTTTTATCCTAAAGCGTAGTAATTGTCATACATATCTGCTTGTTCAAAAACTTGCTTAAGAATTTATTTTCACCAATTTTATTAGAGTGAACAAACAATCAATCTAACCTCTATGTCTGGCGTCATCAAAAGACACCATTGTGCAAGAAAATCAAACATTCAAAAGGATAATTTTCAGCAAAACCAAAGCAGTAGTATAAAGTTGGTAGTCATGCATTTTTATTGGCAAGCATGTTTCATTAAGACTCTGTAGCATGTTACACAAATAGGATAATAGTGCCTTTTTAAACGCAGCAATAAACATCTTTAACAATCAATACCAAATGCAATTTCAATAAAAATCATGATACCTTTTCACAGATGTATTCACGAGACACCCGTCAAAATCAAATGCAGCAATTTTATTGGAATCTTGAAGCCCATCGTCCTATGCATTTCCAATGAAGACAGAACATTAGATGGGACACAAATATCATGTTATGTAACACTACCATGTGACTGGTTTCATTCCAAGGGAATGGGGGAAAATGTCACCAGTCTTCTGCAATAGATTTAATGTAGATATCAGCAATAATGCAGCATGAAAGTACAAAGAAATGATGGATTTGTCATTAACATATCAGAATGAAAGAAAAAAATGGCATCAAACTTAATTTGCAAGGAAAAAAATATTGGAACTGCAAGTTCCAGTAATTATCTGCCAAGCCAAGTTTTCACTAACCGCAAATATGTCCAAAACCTTCAGAAAGGCAATATGCAATATGGAAATAAGTGTTTACCATTTCCTACAACATAAATGACATCATTACTGAAATAAACATTAATTAAAAAAAAGATGTATGAGTGGATAACATGATGGCAGTTTGTAATATCTTGTATAAGTCGGGATTTGATCCAAGAGAAAGGACATGCAGCCTAAGATAAATAATTAGCAAACAGAACTAATCTCACCCGTTCAAGAAAAATGATTGTTTGGAAAGCCTTCCATTTTGGTAAAAGTGTAGCATCCTGGATCAAGAATGAAGTACGCAATGAGCATTCAAACATAATATATAGGAAGAATAAATTCCAATCAGACAAAAATACATGTTTACAGACAAACTGTAATTAGACCTATGTTAAAATAGTAAATCGACAACTGCAGACAATGAAAAAACAAAAAAATGAACCGAGTCAAAATAAAGAAACCTTCTACTTGTTATTGATAACAGAAATGGAGAAAAGTATCAATAAAAACATAAGCTAATAAAAATAAAGAAACCTTGTACTTGTCCTTGACATCAGAAACAGAGAAAACTGTCTCAAGCTCAGCTTCCTCGTCAGATCCACACATCTGAGATCAATTTCATGGAAAGGAAATAATCAGCTTCTCTCAATAATGATACGAGGTCCAAACTATCCCAAAATATATAATCCACTTAACAATTGAGAAGTGGAAAAAGTACAACACTAATGCTACTTAAAATTCAATACAGGAAGTCAATTCTAACCAAAACCACTAGAAATGAAATACCTAGACTTCTAAAATCATAATAAGTGCTTTTGCACAGAAATAAATTAAAAAATATAAATCATGAATATAATTGCTAAAATCAGTATAGAATTGAGAAAAATAGGTGCCTAAGTTGGTACTTTAGAGCAAGAGCAAGGAGGCAGCACAGACTTCAGAGGTTATGCATAACTATTCAAACTGGTAGTGGGTCATCCACACGAATATTTTGGCCATTTGACCAGCATGTATATAAGTTGAAGTGTGTGTTGTATTTTTAATGAGGTTAAATGAACTGATTTGAGACTCCTTAAACCTATCTCTCTATCTTCTTTCTTCAGTTTACATGCGAATTGAATTATAGCTATTTTTTATATGGTATCAGAACATGACGATCAAGATTGACAGGATTCTCTCCTATCCAACACAACAAGATACTTATCTTTCTATTCGAACCACAGGCTTGCATCTGTCATGTGCATATTCTATCTTCCCAACGTTGGAAATTATCTTCTAAAGCCATTACATGTATCTTTGTGGGAAACAACAGTGATCATAATTGATATATATGTTATGATCTCTCCAAACACAATGTCTTAATCTCTCATCATGTTTCCTTCATTGGGTCTCACTTTTTCAATCATGTTTCCTCGATGGGTCTCACTACAACAACCCACTAAAGAATCAACATAAGATTAAGAAGAACGGTAGTTCATCTCGAGATGCAACACATGTCATCTAGTGTCATACAAAGCCCATCCAGCAAGTCATCACTCATCAGAACCATAAACTCCACACTCTCACTCTCATCCCATCCAACCATGCATTAAACACTATTCCCGTCAGCACAAAATCGAATCATGCTTTAGCCTCACAAATTGTTTTTTTAATGGTAAGGTATTTAAGCATTTTGTTAAGAAGTAGACAAAAATGCATCGAAGACCGAGATGGTCAGAACTACAGAAAAGAGAGGAACAAATACAAGAAAATAAAGCAACTCAATCTCATGGGGGAAGGAAATAAAAAAACCTCCAGACAAGGCCAAACAACCCCAGCTCGGGCAAGACCGTCCGCCTCACTAACGGCGACCCTTCTGATATGCCGAAAGGATATAGGAAAGGACCCCACTTGGTTGTGAATCTCATCCACCTGATGAGCAAACCTCCAAGGATGGGGGTGACTCCAGTCATCCATCTGATGACTTTGAGAAAGTCGTCCTCCACCACCAGAGTAGACAAGTTGCTATGCTTGACCAGCATGATACCCTGAAGGACCACCCTAAGCTCAGCAGCTTCATTAGAATTGGCTCTCCCAATTGGGCTACAGAAAGCCCACTTAATGCTTCTAGTCTAGTCCCTAAGAAGACTTCCAACTCCGGTCCAGCCTTGGATTGCCAAAACTTGAACCATCAAAGTTTAGCTTAAACATCCCAGAGTTAAGGGAGTCCACCTAGGATGAGGAGAATCCCTCGACTCCCTACTAATACAAATCTCTCTCCAATGGCACCATAGGTCTGAACTAGAAATGAACTTGAAAGACAGGAGAAACTTAGCCCAAAAAATGCAAAGCAATATGATCATCACGAACGCGAAGAATGACCTTTTGACAGAATTGCAAAAATGCATGTTATTCCTTTCTTTCGAAATCACCCAAATAATTGCTAGCAAGGCTAGCTTCCACGGGATTCTCCCTTTTTCTTCCAGGGAGCAAAGGACAAGCAATCAAGAAGGTTAGCCATACAGGAAGGTAAGATAAACATGAGACCAAATCTCCTAAGGATACAACTCCAAATGGCCCTGGCAAATCTGCAATGAATGAATATATCATCCATTGACTCCCCTGCCTCAATGCAGAAAGAACAATGGTCAATAATCAGCATATGAAGGTTCTTAAGATGGTCCACTGTGAGCATTTTGTTCAGGAAAGCCGTCCACCCAAAGCACGGACTCTAGGATGGGTTGGGATGCACCACACTCCATTCAAATGCGAGGAAAGAGGGCACACAGTGATCTGTTGGTAGAACGACTTGATAGAGAAGGTCCCAGAGGAATCCTAGATACAAACTTACTTATCCTTTCCATGCTTCTTCTTCTTCTTCATCTTCATCTTCTTCTTCTTCTTCTTCTTCTTCTTTTGAAAAGTATCCTTCCCATACTTCTTAATGCAGCAAGAACTCAGCATCTCCAAGAAGCTAGCTATCCGGTCAATTTCTCTTTCAAATAAATTCCATCTAAACTTTTTTTTTTTGAAAAGAAACACGACCATCTAAACTGGATCGTCCAGGAAACATGGTCTTCCTCCCACTGGAAGCAATCCTAAACGAAGGCATCTTTATCTACAACTACCATCATGATGTTTGAAAACGCAAGGCTCGGGAGTTGTTCACCACGCCAGGTATCATGCCAAAACTTGATTTTGTCACCTTTATACACTCTGAACCTTATTCCCTTCTGAAAACTATGCTTATATTTTTGATATCCCTCCACATCGCCATGCCTGTGTTAAGATCATTGATGAGCCATCAACCTTTTCAGAGGTGTCTACTAATAATAAATGGGGAGACATCATGGTGAAAAAATAGATGCTCTATACAGAACTACATGTGGTAAGTCATTCATGGGCCTATAGACAGAAATGTAGTTGGCTTCAAATGGGTGTTCAAGGTAAAGCAAAAGCCATACAGTAACATTGAGATATACAAGGCCATGCTGATGGCAAAGGATACAATCAGAGGCATGGTATTGATTATGAAGAAACCTTGAGCCCTGTAGTTAAGAGTACAACAATCATATGCATCTTGCTCTAGCTAACTTGCTCAACTGGACCCTCAGTAGATGGACAAAAAGAATGTGTTTCTTCACAGGTTACTAAAAGAAGAGGTATACATAGAGCAACCAGAGAAAGGTTTAAAGTTGTAGATAGCGGTAAATTCATGTGTAGACTTAAGAAAATGAGCAAGATCCTAGTGCATGGCTTGATGAAACTCATTAGTATCTAGGATCATTGACTACTGGCGAAGGAGAAAACAAACTTAAATAGGGATGGTGCTGATTTTGGTGTATGTGGATGCTATTATAAATACCAGGAGGGACCAGTGATAGTCCCGAGATACATGGTCTCAAAAACGGTCTCAAAAATAGTCTAAAAGAAACCATAGATATGAAGTACTAGGAGATCCAGACATGCAAATCCATGATAGGATATTGTTTTTCCAAGTGTATGCCTAATATCATGGAGCCAGAGGAGTAAAAAGCAGGCAAATGTCGTCAAATCAAGTGCAAAGCTGATTACGGGTCTATGACGCGTACTACGGCTCCATCTGAGGTCACAAACATGCACTATACTGTGACATTATCACCATGGTTGTAAATTTCCACCAAAACTGACAAGAAACAACCGAATGTTTCCGTTTTCATCCCCACCGAAATCAAAACTGAAAGTCTGAAACGACTGAAAGTCTGAAATGCATAAACCAAAATCGCAAGTGTAATAGTGATATACTATATGTATTACAAAATTGTAACTATATGACTTGTATGCAAAGTGAGGTGTATGTATTATGTATAAATATTTATATGAATTCCATGTAAAGTTTGGTATGTACAAAATTATCAGACATGCGCGACAGTGATGTCATTAGGTGTTCGATATTTATTTTTTTTGAATGGTCAAAATTTTATTGAAACAAAAGACTGAGATGGTCAGAAGAGTACAACCAATAAAGAGAAAAAATACAGATAGAAATGAGAGTAGAGCAGGAGGGAGGCCAATCACAACTCAAGGCAGCAGAAAATCATTTTGTTCGATGGCCAATAACCGAACCCCCTCCATGGCTAGTCTATCCGCCTCACCATTTGCCGAATGCCTGACATGGCGGAAGGAGATACTCAAGGTACCCACAATATCTCTGATCTCCTCAAAGATCTCAGCAAATCTCCACGGAAAAATATGGGAGCCATGTAACCAACGGATAACATTAAAAGAATCCCCTTCTATGATCACTCTATTTAGTTATACTCTCTCTAAAAACTTGATACCTGATATGCCGATCACGCCTCGGCCTCACTCGCATCCGCCACACCAATGGGCCTGCATAGGTCCATTTCACTTGACCCCATCATCTCTGTTAAAGTATAAAACATTAAATAATGCCATCTCCATCAACTTAAGCTATTGGTGTAACTGGTTGTTTCACATGGTATCAGAGCAAAGGTCCTGAGTTCAAACCTCCTTGATAGCAAAAATCCATATGCAATGGACAAACCCAAAAGAGGGGCCACATTTGCCACGTGTAGGCCAACCCTAGAAAGGGGGGCCAAGCGTGAGGGGGAGATTTAAAATATAAAAGATTAAATAACGCCATCTCCATTAGCTTAAGCTTTTGGAGTAAGTGGTAGTTTCACAATCTCTAAGGACTCCTCCTATACTAGACGGGCCCGGATTTTCAAGACTTGAGCCATCAAAGAAGCTTTAAAAATCCAGGAGCCGGCGGCTCCCATACCTGTACAATTGAAGGCCTCATTTCTAAATCACAGCAAACCTCCCTCCCTCCCATTCCACAAATCTAATGCCGAAACAAATCTGAAGATTGGGAGAGTCTTCACCCAAAAAATTGTAAGTGATGTCACCTTTTTGATAGATAAGAGGAACTCTTTGTGTACCCCTTAAATATCATGGCATTCATCTATTTCCATAGCACCTAAATACCTCACGAAAGGAGGTTTTTCATAATATTTTGCCTTTCTTCCTCCAAGGAGATGTTTGCCAGCAACCCAAAAAGCCAACAAAGTGTTCTGGGAACACCCAAGATATTCCAAATCTTTGCAAAATGTTGCTCCAAATCTCCCTGGCTACCTTATAGTGGATGAATAAGAGGTCCACTGATTCCCCAGCTTCAATACATAGAGCACAATGCCCAACAATCACCATTTTCAAATCATTAGGGATGGTTGTTTTGCTTACATGATGGTTTCTTAGTGTGTATTTGTGCTTATTCTAGCATTTCCTGAAGTTTCATCTTTAAATTCTAGCATTTGCATATGTTTTCTTGATTATACATGATCTCCACAGAAACTTCCAACTGACACCAAAATGTTTCCATTTTCGTGGTGACCGAAACCGAAATTTAAAACCTTAAATACCATAGCGCCATTAAATTGTCACTGAACCCTATGTCTATGCTAGCAGTAAGTGTGTTGAAAGTAACCACCATTTTGTTCATGAGAAAGTAGATAGTAAAATTTATCCGTGCTATGTTACCAGTCGAAAGCCGACACTTTCACAGAAGAGCTCACGGCCAAGCATCACCTCTATATGGTAGACAAGATGAACACGTCACAAAAGGACATGTGTCAACTTGAGGGGTGGGGGTTGTTAGAAGTGGATGAATACAGGTATCTTGGTCATTTGACTAGGATGTATTTAAGGCAAAGTGCGCTCTATATTTTTGCACTAAGTTGAATGAGCTGAGTTAAGACTCTTAAACCTGTCTCTTTTTTTTAATGGACTCCTAAGGCTATCTCTCTAACTTGTCTCTTCTCTATCTCAAAAACAAATTGGATAATAGCTATTTTTTACATGAACAACCTTTCAGTGTTATTGATTATCTTATGTTTGGGTTCATATGTTATTGTCTAGCCTTCCCAAATACTGGCAACAAGAACATAAACTAGCTACAAGCAAAATGCAAATCACAGCAATATACAAAAGATGGATGTGGAATTGTTGAAGTTGCTGGTCTTCCTCCTATTAAATCCAATGATTATAGGAATTTAAATATACCTCCACGAGTATGAAATAAGTCTAACAATAGGTTTCAAAGACTACTAATGCCAGCCCACAACAAAGCAAAAAAGGTAGGTCAATCAACCATAAAAGTGAATGGCATGAAAGTGAAAAGCCTAAATAGTATTAAAAAGTTTCAACCAGTATTATATCACATACACGCTTAGACCAATGATAGTTATACAATGAAAGATAAACCATCTAGCCCTTTTGATTTTTTTGTTTATGGCTGGAGTGAACTTTTAGATGTTTAGACGCCTCCTTGGAACCAGACTAAGCGACCCATAAACCGATAGGATGAATTCTTTCCATATGATAGACAAGCTCCACAAATTAGGGCTATCTTCAAATGTCCTCCCCTCACAAAGCCCTCGAGCTTACTTATATATAACCAGAGGATTCTCCTTCCAGGCCTATGCGCACAACTATTTTTGTCATTCTGATTTTTCTTTGAACAACTGAGATGCGCACCGACTAGTCTCTGTTCATACATCTCCTCTGCTTCTAGATCCTGAGGCAGTAATATATTGTATTGAATTAGGAAGGGAAAGTTAAGGAAGCTCAGAGAAAACAAGGAGATTTCAACACGAGACTGAGGACACCACCATCCAGAAGGGCGACAAATGAAGGAAGGGTTTTTTTGCAAACTACCAACCACCACGAAGAAAATGTGCGATTTCGCTTCTTACCTGGGGACGGGAAGTGCCAGGAATGTGGATGCCATAACTTTAGGCGACAGGAGGAATGTCAGAGATGCTATACAAAGAAGGCGAACGGGAAGAACATGAACCATGCTGTAAACCGGCAAAAGCAGGAGGACGGATATGTAGCGAGGAAAGACCGGCTGTGGCCGGAGGATGGAAACCCTAGAATTTCTGAGGAAGATGACACTAGGGTGGTGGTGATCTCTGGAGAACAGGTGAAACAGAGAGAAAAACTATTGAAAACCTGTTTGATTGGAAGAGTTAAAAAGAATCAATGGGAGCTTGGGGAGATCTGGAAATGGGCTAGATGGTTTTGGGATTTGCCGGAACTCCCGGAGCCATTCATCATTAGCAAAAACGAAGTTCTTTTTGGGTTCGAATCTGAACAACAAGCTTCAATGGTTTTTGACAGAGGGGCAATTGCATTTGGAGAGTATCTCTTATCGCTCTACCCTTGGCACCCGGCTTCAAAACCGGAGCTAAGGCTATATGGATTCGTTTCTACGGTCTCCCTCTCCACGCCGGGGCTCATTCTACGGCGGAAACCCTGGTGGCTCTATTCAGCACCGTCATGAAAATAGGGACGAACAGAGATAATCCCCAATGCCTTGAATATGCCAAAGCTAGGGTATTTACTTCCGAATGGGCTTTCCTGAAGTCAGTGGTTCGTTTGAAGGTGGACGACAGGAATTATTCTATTGGAGTTGCCGGTGAGTTTGGCGAAGATCTGAGGATTGCGGCGAATTCTGGAACTAAAAATGTGAACTATTATCCTTTCAAAGTGAATGGGTCATTGCGTGAGTGTGAACCAGTATCAGACTTTGGCCGGAAAACGAACGGTGGCGTTCCGATTAGGGTCGATGGAAAATCAAAGAAGATGTATCACTTGGCGGTGGATGAATCTACGAGTCAATCCAACGGTCGAAATTCCTTGGATGATTTTTGGCTAAAGGAAAGGAAACGAAAAGGGAAGAACCAATGGGGGAGAAGCATGATCAGGAGCGGGTGGGGACACGTGACCAGAGTTCAAAATTCAAAATATTAAAGCATGATAATGTGGCGGAAAATTACTGGGGTCTCATTCGGCGTGACTGGGAATTCGATGATCATTACCCGATGGCAGAAATTGGTGTGGATAGAAGAAGGGTTACACATGAATCGTTGGATGGTGATCTAATCGCATCAAGGAATCTGGAAAAGGTGAAGGGCAATCTGGTAATTACCAAAAAAAATGATGGGTCGCCCTCATGTCAGGATAATATGACTAAAATTGAGGATAATAGGGTTGGCGTGCTGGTACAGTATCGAGAAGACGGGCTGGAAAACTTCTCGAAGGGTCGCATGCAGGAGGACAGTTGGCAATGTAAGCTTCGAAGTAGGGAAACAGATGGCGGAAAACACCGTCTAAAAGCTAATGTACGAAATAGAACCCATGTCTCTCTGTCAAAAAAATGGAGATCTTCCAGGGAGGGAAGAAAAGAAATACGGGGTGAATCACGGCTTTCTCAAAGATTAATCGAAAGATATCTTCAGATTCTGGTGGATCGGGAGATTGAACGGAAATGGTTTCGTAGCCAGAAACGCCCGAGAAAGAACTGAAAATCAGTTATCTACCGAAAGGAGGATGTCATACAGGAGTACATCGCATATGCTAGCTGAAGATGACAGTAAAAACAGATACCCTAGCGGAATCGGCGAAGAAAGTGACGGAGGGAGAAAGTTCTCTGCATATTCAGGATAAGGGATTGGAGATGAATGGAAGAGTCCTTTCTTCCTCTTATGCTGATGGTATGGGGAAGCCAAACGAAGTGGAGATGTTGATCGAAGGACCCATCCTTCCTGTACCGGTTGTGAATCTGGAGGGAGCAACGACGGATCATGAAATCGTGAAACATTCTGTGGCCAATCAAAATGACAACCTCCGGGTGCTGTCTGTTGTGGTGGAATCTCTAGAAAACTCGACTGAAATGTCGGGTTCTTTTGCGGGATGTCATGATCAGCTGAAAGAGGTGGATTCCATGGAGGTGGAATTGCAAAATAGAATTAAGGAATGTTTACACGGAAACGATGGAGCATCTAACGAATGTTCAACCCACAAGGACGATTTTGAAGCTCTATTGGAAATGGGGCAGGATTTTGGAATCCTTTTCGAGGAAGATATCTCATTAACGAAGAAGATGGCCCGAGAAATCGATAATAGAGAGAGCAAAAGGCCTCGGCAAACAAAGGAGGGAAGGGAAGCAGGGAGCTGAGGCGATTACACTGAGGGTAATCGGGGTAAGGGTTCTATACAAATTTCTGTTTTAAAATGAAGGTTATATTCTAGAATATCAAAGGGTTGGGATCGGAGAGGAAAACATTGGCGTTGAAAGACCTTTGTTATATAAGAAAGCCCGATATCCTAGTAATTGTGGAGTCAAAAGTTTCTGGGGTGTCGGAGCGCCTTAACGATGATGTATGGGGGAGATCAAATAGACACTAGGAGGGTAAAGACTCAAGAGGGTCTTCTGGAGGTATAATCGTGATCTGGCGACAATATGTTTGAGAGGGTGAATAGTTTCATCAAGGAACATTCAATCTCAATCCAATTCCAGTCTCGGGTGAATAACTGTCAGCGGTTGAAGACGGCTGTATACGGACCATCAAGGGCGTCTGAAAGAAGATACTTATAGCCAGAATTAAGTAGCATCAGAGATCTGTGGCAGGGACCTTGGCTCGTTGGTGGGGATTTTAATACAGAACGCTTCCCTGTGGAGAAAAATAGAGGGGGTTCAATCACTACCAGTATGCGGAACTTTTCAAATTTCATTCAAGACTGCGAACTGGTGGATCTTCCATTAGAGGGGGCAAGATTTACATGGACGAACAATCAAGATAGATTGGTGTTAAGCAGGCTGGACCGTATCCTAATATCAAAGGAATGGGAGGAAGATTTTCAGTTAATATGTCAGCATGCGCTACCTCAACCTATCTCTGATCACAATCCAATGATGATATTAATGTCTGGTTTTAGTGGTGGCCCAAGACCATTTAGGTTTGACATGGGATTGTGTGATGTGGAGGAACTCAACTCAAATATTCAGCAATGGTGGAATGATGAGTCGGTGGAGGGTTGGAAAGGTTTTGCGGTGTGTAGGAAATTGAAACCCATAAAACTCAAGATTAAAGACCGGACGAGACAAGCAAAACTAGCGAAAGAATTCAAAAAGGAGGAGGTATTGTCGAAGTTGGGCCAGCTGAATCTGAATCCTCTTTGGAGGAGGTGGATCTACAAATGAGGGTTGAGTTGCTTGCGGAGTACGAGGACATTATACGGAAAGAGGAGATTAGTTGGCGGCAAAAATCCCGTATTACATGGCTAAGGGAGGGGGACATGAATACCAGATTCTTTCACCAAATGGCTTCTACACGAAGCAGAGTCAATGCGATCAATTGTCTATTGATGGATGGGAGGCTTATGGAGGAGAGGGAAGAGATCCGAAATCATATTGTGAGTTACTATCAGAATCTATACTCTGCACAATACAATCGGCGCCCAAAACTTCATGGTCTGAACTTTAGAAAGGTACCTGAGGATCGGATAAAATGGCTTGAGAGACCGTTCACCTTGGAGGAGATTGAAGTAGCCCTCAAAACCCTACGGAAAGATAAGGCTCCGGGGCCAGACGGCTTCCCAATGGCCTTTTATGATCAACACTAGGGAGACTCTCAAAGGTGACATTCTCGTGTTCTTCCTCGAGTTCCATGACAGGGGAATTCTTAACAAAGCCATTAACACAACCTTCATCACTTTGATCCCCAAAATTAGTGGAGCCGTAGAGATTAAAGATTTCATGCCGATTAGCCTCGTCCATGGGGTTTACAAGCTATTAGCTAAAGTACTGGCCGGTAGACTCAAGGCGGTAATGGGCGAGATAATTTCCAGGGGGCATTCATCAACAATAGACAAATCCTTGACGGGGTTCTAATAGCTAATGAAGTCCTCGACTCGGTTAAGCGTGATGGGGGCAGTGGTATCATTATAAAGGTGGACATCGAAAAGGCATATGATCACGTCGACTGGTGGTCCCTAGATTATATAATGGATCATATGGGATTTGGAATCAAATGTAGAGGGTGGATGAAGGTTTGCGTTTCCTCGGCTTCTTTTTCCATCCTCATCAACAGGTCTCCTGAAGGCTTTTTTTGGATCCACGCGCGGAATTCGTCAAGGTGATCCCCTATCTCCATACCTATTCATCATGATAGCTGAAGTCTTGAGCAGCTTCTTTAACAAGCCGGAGGAGTTGGGATACATCGAGGGGCTTGAAGTGTCTGAAAATTCCACGGCGGTCACTCATTTACAGTTTGCCGACGACACTCTGGTATTCTTGAAGAACAGCGCGGAATAGGTAATGAATCTCAAGCTTCTGTTCAAATGGTTTGAAATTGCTACTGGCCTTAAAAATCAACATGTACAAGAGCGCGCTTGCGGGTATTAATATTGATGAAAGTCAAATATCGGCTCATGCTGAAAAAATGGGGTGTATGTCTACCTCACTTCCAATATCACATCTCAAGCTCCCACTGGGTTTCAGGGTACTATAAAAAACACAAAAGGATCCCGTAGTGGAAAGGGTCTGAGGAAGTTGGCATCATGGAAAAAGAAGTATCTATCTTTTGGGGTAGAATCACCCTTATAAAGGCTACATTGGCCAATATGCCTGTCTATTTCATGTCGTTATTTAAAATTCCAGTAACGGTGGCCAAGAGAATTGAAAAGTTGCAAAGGGATTTTCTTTGGGAAGGGTTAGAAGACGGGAAAAAACTGAAGCACTTACTCAAATGGGAAAAGCTATGTAAATCAAGAAAAAATGGCGGGATTGGGATTGGGAAGGTAAGGAATAGAAGCAAATCCCTTTTGGGAAAATGGCTGTGGCGGTTCGGGTTTGAGAAGAATGCCTTGTGGCGTAACATCATTGGGAAGAAGTATGGGAGCAGTTGGGGTGATTGGACTTGCCGGGCCCCACCTCAGGGGAAGGGGTCGGGGGCATGGAAATCTATAAGCTCTGTTCGGGAAGCGTTTACTCCATTGGTCCGATTTAAAGTGGGATCGGGTGTAAACGTCCAACTTTGGTTGGATCTTTGGCTTGGAGACCGTCCTCTTAAGGAGATATTCCTTGACTTGTTCAGACTAGCAGTTGACCAACATGCTTTGGTGGCGGACAATTTCAACAGAGGCGAAGACAATGGTAAATTGGTATGGGATATACAAATGGGGAGGAATCTAAAAGATGAAGAAATCAACCACTTTACAACGCTACTTCGCAGTTTGGAGGCCTGCTATTTCTCACCCCATGAAGAGGACAGACTCCTTTGGCAACCGGAATCGGAGGGAGATTTCACGGTACGATATTTCTTTCAGCAACTAACCAATGATGAAGGTACTAATTCTCGATGTCACAGTATCCGACACCAAGTAATCCCACCTCGAGTTAAGGCTTTTGCTTGGACCGTATCGAAGTCTTTTCAGATAAAGCGAGGCATTGGAGACATATTACTCTGGAAATAAAATTATCTCTTATTGCGTGAGCAAATGCGAATGGAAAGCTATCATATCCAACTGGAATTGCTCTTAGAAACTAGAATGTGATACTGTATGAAAGAAAGCCTTGAGATCTAATTACTCCACAATGGGTTGTGCCAAGGGAGGGCTGGTTAAAAGTAAATTTTGATGACAGTTCATTAGGAAACCCCGGACCCACGGGCTTTGGTGGGCTAATTCGGGACTCCACTGGTAGAATTTTAATATCGTATTCTGGGTCGGCGGGGACATGCGATGCTAATGAGGCAGAGGCGAGGGGACTGCTCTTTGGGCTCCGATGGTACGCTAATAACAACTTAGGTCCACTAATAGTAGAGGGGTTATCAGCTGGGCTAGTAATAAAGGAGGTGGGCCATGGAGATTAAACCACATTATTGACAAGATTCGAGATCTTGTTCGTCGTATTCATCCCCAACTTGTTCACCAGAGGAGAACGGCCAACTCTGAGGCGGATGCACTGGCCAAAGAGGGGGTCTATGGAACGGGAACAAATGTAACTTATTGTAATTCTTTGGATCGTATATAGGCTTTTTTATGCCGAATTCCTGATTGCGTTGATCTACTGGGACATCTTGTCCCTCATTTTTTTATTAAATAAATTATAGTTAATTTTTAAAATTAAAAAAAACCACGCAAAGGAATGAGAACACTCCCATTTTCCTAAACGTCTGTTTTCTAAAAATAATCCATGGTTAGCAAACACCCAAAATGTATTGTTCCATACCCAAGACTTGTACCACTCAAGATTGGAATAGCATCAATAATGAATTGGACTAGTTAAACTACTTCAATAGGTAATCTGACTACCTGCTGTTTCTTTGAATCCCTCTCCTTGAATTCACCGATCTCATCTTCATCTCTTTTATCGGCCTGAAACAGATAATAAGATTAACAAAAACACACACACACAAAAAAAACACTAATAATAAGTACAACTAGGACTTTCAAATGGACGCATTTTCTACCATTGATTCCTTCAAACTCGTTTTCTCGTCACCATCAATCTTAGCTTCATCAGCCTTACGAACCTGAAAATTAATAATTAGCCTCATTAACCTGAAAATTAACAAATTGGACTGGTTAAAGTGTTAAACTACGTCAATTCACAATCTGCCTACCTTCTGTTTCTTTGAATCACTCTCCTTGAACTCATTGATCCCACCTTCATCTGTTTTCTGGATCTGAAACAGATAATAAGATTAACAAGACACACGAAAAAGAACAGCACTAGTAAAAACTGTAAAGACTTTCAAATGGACACATTTTCTACCATTGATTCCTTTAAACACTTTTTCTCACTTTCATCAACCTCAGCTTCGTCAGCCTTACGAACCTGAAAAAATAATAAGCAAGTCTCGTGTATTCATTGGTTCCCTTTGATTTCATTGGATACATGGATTTTTAGATTTTATAATTCAGGATTGTAAAATCCTAGATTTTACAAGCTACTAAACCCTGAATTTTATAAGCTAAAACCTAGATGTTATCATCTAAAACCTGGATTTTACACTCCTGAAAATGTACAATCCAGTTTTTAACATATAAAATTCAGGTTTTATAGCCTGTAAAATCCAGGATTTTACAATCCTTGATTATAAAATCCTTATATCCAAACAGCCTGTAAATGAATAGAGTACTGAGAAAGAAAAAAAATCATTCCAGACCTCATTCTTATCACCTCCCATCCCCAGATTGTTCAACACCTCCTGGTCAGAGTTCTGAAATTCCCAACAGAGAATGTAGAGGAAGAGAAAAACAATCAAAATTATTCAAAATAAGCTTAACAATCTAAAAATAACCAAAAACCTTAAGCGATGAGAAACCCTTTATATTCTCCGTCGGCTGTGATTCCCTCGGAAAGCAATCCAAATGGTGCCATTGCATTAAATCGAACACTTTCGAAACTCTATTGACCAAACCTAACCTCAGAGAACCCCTAGGAATGGTTTTCGAACACTTCTTACAAGAAGATCGATTGGATTTCGCGTACTCTGCAACTATCTCCATTAATGCTCTGAAATGTCAAGAACTTAGGGCAGGTTCGGAGGAAGAGGAGATTAGAGGGGTTAGGGTTTTGTGGGAAATGATGGGGATTCAGAGATTTCAGCATAGAGGAGAGGAGAAAGCTAGGGTTTTCTATCGACCCCTTTTCGGAAGATCCTTTCCTGCCATTTTGCGCTGAGCTGAATTGGGAGATGATTTTTTCGCCCCTCAATAACGTGAATTGTGGGCAGACTTTAACGCTTTTTCACGTCAAATCACGTTACAATGGGGCGCATTATCCTATAGTGGGGCGAAAACAATATTGCATGCTCGATTTTGTAATGAGCGGGAGGAAATGCCATTCGAGTGGCAACCTCGGTTAAATAGTGAGTCACGAACATAGCGGGTCCCACACTTTAGCTTAGGTCAAAGGTTGGGTTGGGTTGGGTTGAGGCCTTGGGCAAAATACTAGGGGTGCAACTCCGTTCAGGTTCAACCCAGAAAAAGGGAGAAAAAAAAAGAAGCTAGGTGCTAGGTCGGGTAATCGGGTTGGGTTGAGTTCGGGGTGGGTATGGGTTGAGCTCGGGTTGGGCTCAGGTTGAGGGCTTGGGCAACCCGACCCGAGTGAAACCTGACATTTTTAATCAATTTTTTTGGTAAGCTTAAAAACTTGGGCTAGGTCGGGTTGAACCTCATTATGTTGGAAAATCGGGTCGAGTTGAGTAAATGGTTCCTTAGGTTGGGTTCGGGTTGGCCTCAACCAACCCAACCCGTTGGGTTAAGCTTTCGCTAAAAAAATGAAAACGAATCAATCCGAACCCGACCCTGATTTTAAGGTAAAAGCTCAACCTAAATTCCCAAAAAACGATCCGAGTTGCACCCTTAGGGCAAACTTTATCGTGATTTCTTATGATTATGTTTTTTCTCCTTTTACTTTTCTATTTGACCCTAAGTTAACCTGAACCAACCCGACCCGATTCAAATAAAAACAAGTTAGACATTTTGGGTTAGGGTTGACCATCCTTGACACGAGACTTAGATTGGGTCGAGGGAATGCTATCTTGGGCTGGGCTAGGTTTGGCCTCAACCCTAACCAACCTGACCTGAGTTGCAACTCTAGAATTTATTTGGTGTGGCCGTATAGTCTAATATATTTTAAAAAGAACTGCATGGCCCACAACATAGGATGATCCAAACCATCCATTTGATGGGCCACAACATAATTAGGTTGTGCCCTAGAAATCATTTATAGTAAGGAACAACATAGTATGTAAACCTCTATAGATACAAGGGTTGGGATCATCCTACAAAAATGGTTTTCGGGGCACAACCCACTTATAGTGTAGACATGGCAAAAAGTGACCTGGACCCACGGGTCCACCCATATGGGCCGGGTCACCAATCAATGACCTGTTTGGCCGTAGAGACGAGCAAAAGTTTTATTTTGGCCTTTTTTATGTAATTGTCATTAGTTTTGAATTTTCTTTGTAGTTTTTTTCGGTAATTGTCGTATTTTAGTATATTCTTTTGGTATTTTTTCATAATTTTTCTACTTTGCTTCTATTTTTCTGTAATTTTTCATTTAAAACTTAATACGGCAAGATCATACTTCTTCCGATCTTTGCAGCAAAGGATGGGCGACAAGCCAACAAGTAGCATCGGCGAAGGTAGTTAGCAAATCCCTGTTAAAAAAAAAAAAAAAAAAAACTTCTTAAAAAATAAGTCAAAACTCCGGGCGACCCGCGGGTGCGGGTCCAAGCTCAATGACCCGTAAAATTTTACAGGTCATTTTTACCCGGCCCATTTGACCTGGACTTGTACGGACCGGGTCAACCCGGCCCAGCCCGCCCGTTTGCCAGGTCTATTATACTGTGGCGTATCAAATGAGCAGTTTGGATCATCATATGAAATGACCTGTATAGTAGACCCGTACAGTGCATTTTGGAAAGTAGTAGACTGTACGTCCACACACCAAGTCTTTAGGTAACTGAAACGAGCAACAAAGCCCAGAGTTTTTATACTGTGTAAGCGCTTATGGCCCCGTACTTTTCAAAAAGTACTGTCTGAACCACACTATAGGCTGATCCAAACCGTCCATGTGATGGGCCATAACTTAAATAAGTTGTGCCCAAAAAATCATTTTTATAGGATGATACCAACCCTCCGATCAATACAGGAACTCTATAGATTAAAGGGCTAGGATCATCCTATGATGTGGTCCGTACATTTAAAAAATAATAATTTACACAGACTACAAGGCTTACGTGTGTTTTAGAAGTTTGTAGTCTTCCTCCTCCTCGCTGACTTTTGTCTGAAACAAAGAGCAGGCAGCAATGGGAAATTGTAACGGCTTACCAGCCGAAGACGATCACCCTCAAGCAGTATTAAAAATAGCCGATGAAATAGCAGGAGGCGCACAACGCCCCCCACCCCCACGTCCCAATGACACTAACGTACGCCCCTCCAAACGTACGCCCCTCTCCAGCATCGGCCGCGTCCTCAACCGTCCGATGGAAGATGTACGCTCTGCCTACACTTTCGGCCGAGAACTCGGCCGAGGCCAGTTCGGCATAACCTACCTGTGCACCCACACAGAAACAAAAGAGCTTTTAGCCTGTAAATCGATCGCGACTCGAAAACTTCAAACCCGTGATGACGTGGACGATGTCCGGCGAGAAGTTCAGGTCATGCACCACCTGACCGGCCACCGGAATATTGTTGAGTTGAAGGGGGCTTATGAGGATCGGAACTCGGTTAATTTGGTTATGGAGCTGTGTGAGGGGGGTGAGCTTTTTGATAGGATTATTGCTAAGGGTCATTACTCTGAAAGGGCGGCCGCCACGCTTTGCAGGGAGATTGTTACTGTTGTGCATAATTGTCATTCTATGGGGGTTTTTCATCGAGATTTGAAGCCCGAGAATTTTCTCTTTTTGAATTCTGGGGAGGATTCGCCTTTGAAGGCTACGGATTTTGGGTTATCAGTGTTCTTTAAACCAGGTAATTTTGATTCTGTCTATCTCTTCTTCTTTTTTTAATTTGATTTGCAGTTCAGTGACTCATGCAAGTTGACGGCTAGGAGCATAACACAGAACATGACTTGACCTTGGATAGGATAAAATGGAAGAAAATGATCATGCAGACGAACCCAACTAGTGTCATGATTAGACAGACGAACCCAACTAGTGTCAGGATTAGACTTAATCAATTTGAACTGGGTAGATCCGTTCACTTTCTTCTTGAAAATTTTCTAAAGGATTCATTAGCCAACCCCAACTAGTCTGGGACAAAGGCATAGTTGAGTTGAGTTGAGTTATAGAGGTTTGATACTATGAGGACCGAAGTTTTAGAAGAAACATGTGGGATTTGTGAATAAGGAATTTTTTTTTTGAGGTGTTTTATTGAGCAGTTGGTGTGCAGCTTCGAAGTAAGCACGATTTAGGTACAAATTAATCTTCCAAAAAGGAAAACGAAATGAGCACACACAATATTTGAAGGCTAATTTCTCATGAGCATCCTTTTATGTACTGTTGAGGAAGGGATGGAATGGATTTAATGGCCTTCTAGGAGAGGCTGAGCATGTTTACAGTGCACATTCAGCACATTTCAACAAGATGACCCTTTTGACCAAAGTGAGAGCAAACCCTTTCCTTAAACTTATTTGAGTTCATAGTTAGATCTGAATGCTCAAATATACAGAAGAATCGCTGGTTGTCTGTTGTCTGTCTTTGCTGATAATAAGAGGTAGGAATAGGCCTTGGGAAGAGTCATCATTACTCAAATTTCAACCTTCTAGTACTTAAATTTTGTTATAAGGTCATCAAGAAATTGATGCAATTCTGTTTCAATACAAGAATCATGATAAGCAGGAAATACACAAAAAACTGGTATGCATCGATGATGAAAAGTAAAAGTACTTTTTTAGCATGATTTTGAACTTTCTCTTTACCTTGCTTTATTTGATCCAAGCTATTGATTTGATCTTCCCAAACTTATTGATAGACCAAAAAATATAGTACCTAATCGTAGCTATACATACGCACATATACATACATATGTGTGTGTATGCGTACATACATAAATGGTTATCACATAGCAATTTCCACCACGAGCCATCCACTAAGAAATGAAGAAGCCATTCATGAATAAGTGTCTGTATTGATTGTAATTAACCTTTGTTTGGCATGAATTGTTTGTTCTTAGAACATTCTCAAGCACCCATACAAATGCTTGCAAAAGCCTTGCCTTAGCTATTGATGTTAAGTAATACCATCAGTTATTTTCATTGTGGCTAAAGTAAATCAGTGGGCATTGGTAGGTTTCCATCAATAGTCCGAGAAAAGGAAATATGCAGATCATGTGCCATTCTGGAAACCTTCATCATCTACAACATAACCTCCAAAATTCTCTCTTATTGGTTAATACTTTAAGTTATAGACGTCTGTGGGACTGTGACATATATGAAGTGTAATTCTGGTGCAGGAGAAGTATTTAGAGATTTTGTCGGGAGCGCATATTACGTGGCTCCTGAAGTGCTGCGTCATCATTATGGAGCAGAGGCTGATGTTTGGAGTGCTGGAGTGATACTATACATTCTTCTTAGTGGTGTCCCTCCTTTCTGGGCAGGTGTGTATTTCATCCAAATAAACAAATGTAGGATATGTTCTTATGGAAGCCTTGGCAATTTGGATCTTGTCGTTTGTTCACTTCCCTTTCTCATGCAGAAAATGAGCAGGGTATATTTGATGCTGTTTTGCATGGGCATATTGATTTTGTGTCCGACCCATGGCCTTCCATATCCAATGCCGCAAAAGAACTAGTAAAGAAGATGTTACAGGCAGATCCTAAAGAGCGGCTTTCAGCAGTTGAAATCCTGAGTAAGCGACAACTGAGTCGGTCAATCATCTTTTGCTTCACTATAATTTTGTGGAGGAGGTTTGGAGCTTCATTTTTGCGTCTTGCATGTTACTAGCTGTTCGATGTTGTTAAACCATCATGGGTTTTGCTTATGTGATGGTTTTTAGTGTGTATTTGTGCTACAACACTTCCTGAAGTTTCATTTTAAATGTCCATCATTTGCATATGTTTCCATACGTTTTCGTAATTTTACACGATTCCCACAGAAATTTCAATTTGAAATTGACATGTTTCCATTTCCATAGTGATTGAAATGCATACTGAAACCAAAACCTGAAACCTGAAACCAAACACCAATCGAGAAGACGAGAGATTTAGGGGGTTCGTTACATTTTGTGACTACGTTCGTGGGCAAAGGTGATTCCAGAGCTTCCATTATAAGTGAAGATTACAAGTACATGATATGATCTACAACCAAGGCGTTATATAAAATCCTAATCCTAATCCCATTACAAGAGTTTCACCCAAATAGAAAACCTGTCAATTTTCGTATTATGAAAATACCCCTAGTATGTGCTTCGGGGCCTCAACTCCTGATCCCCTGCTTAGTGTTGCTTCCCATTCAAGGATCATGGCTAATTTTTTCTTGCTTTTGTGCTGTAATTTCTTTTTCTTTTGCTTAGCCATCTCGGTTAAGGCTGCCTTTTTGTTTTTGATTGCCCTTTCTCAATATAATTAGTATACCATTCGAAAAATAAAATGATTATAGTTCCTAGGTCCCATAAATCTGCTGAAGCTGCTCTCTTTGTAAGTAGTGGTTTGGTCATGTGTAGTGTAGAGAATAGTAGCTTTTTGATGAGGAAAGAGGTGTTTTTTTACTTATTATTTTTCACATTGCAAGCTTTTCTGATCTTCTTAATGGGATCTTCTTGTGTTTGTTCATTCATGTGATTAAGAGCTCTGTGTTCTCATTTTTGCTATATGTTACTATTACGCATGGATTTTCTAAATTTTATTGGATAAAGACTTGTCAATCCTTCAAGAATTCCCACTTGGAATTGTGATCTAAGTTTCTCCGTAGTTTTTTACAAGTCTAGTGCCCCTAAGTTTGACAATAGAAACAGTGCAGATCATCCATGGGTTAGAGAAGATGGGGATGCACCTGATAAACCAATTGATATTACAGTCTTAACTAGAATGAAGCAGTTCAGGGCGATGAACAAGCTTAAAAAAATAGCATTGAAGGTGAGCAGCTGCTTACATGCTGTCCTTTATGTCTGCAAGGTTGCCAGCATTGGAACCTAATTACATTATCTTGGTTTTTTCTACTCAGGTAATTGCGGAAAACCTTTCGGAGGAAGAAATCATGGGTTTGAAAGAGATGTTCAAATCTATGGACACAGATAACAGTGGAACAATCACTTTTGAAGAACTAAAAGCCGGTCTTCCAAAATTGGGTACCAAGCTTTCTGAATCTGAAGTTAGGCAGCTGATGGAGGCGGTATGACCTCTAATCTTTATTGTTAAGAATTGATGGAGGTTCTGGTACTTTTAATATCTTTTCATATCTGTACGATGGAAATCTATCTAAGCAGATCACCAAAATTACTTAGATAATGAAGATGTATTTTTTGTTTTTCTAATTATAAAAAGGAACATGTGCCATTATGCTTTTATATGACAACTAAGATAATATTGTCAGAGACAACATTTTTAAGCCTTTGTTTTAGTCAGAAGCCCACCTAATTACTCTTCCAGTGTGACAAGAAACTCGCTAAATGTAATATGATATGTCAAATGCAGTTTCTATTTTCGTATACTCTCAGTGTATTTTCGTTGGTGCTTGAAAATCTGATTGAGTACACGATTTGTGCAACTTGATTTCTTAGGAGCTGCTCGCCTCTTTGAGGGTTCCTCAAACTTTGGGACTTGATTTTGAGGTTTTACTATAACAGCAGCATGCTTGCCTTTTCAGGCGGATGTGGATGGAAATGGGACCATTGATTATATTGAATTTATAACAGCCACAATGCACATGAATAGAGTGGAAAAAGAAGAACACATGTATAAAGCTTTCGAGTATTTTGACAAGGACAAGAGCGGGTAATCTTCTCTTCATTCAATAATTTAAAGTCCTCAGATAATCAGTTTTTACTCATAACATTGGTTGTTAAGCTGAGCATTCAGGATTACTTCTTTTTTTATTTCCCCAGGTACATCACAATGGAGGAATTAGAGCAAGCTTTCAGGCATTATAACATGGGCGATGAGAAAACAATTAAAGAGATCATTGCAGAAGTGGACACAGATCACGTATGCTTGTTACTTCCACCATTTTACTTTTCCTTTTTCTCTGTCACAATTTAATGTCAGATTAAAAGGAATCGGTCCATATTTTCTGAGAGAATTTCTTTATATTAAAATGTTACAACCTCCAAGTCAAAGTTTAAAACTTGGTACTCTTGGACTCAATGTTGAGAGCTTGTTTCTGAGTTGAATACTTGACACAGTTTTACTTGATAGAGTTTTTCAAGTTTAAAAAGCTTATGTTGCAGTCTGATTTTTTTATTACACAAC